>NC_134414.1:113821964-115064151 GCF_030867145.1 Opisthocomus hoazin | reverse complement strand
CTGCAGATGTAATTTAACTCATATCTTTTTCTGATCCTTTTAACAATTAGACAAGAAACATTCTTTCCTGTGCTAATTCAGCACCACAACATACCTATAGCCAGTTCTGCCAACTAAGATCACTACTTCTAGGACAGTTCCCATGCACCCACTTCGCTGCAATACCTTAGTCCATCTTACTAAGAGACAGTCTCAGGTTTTCCATATTAGGTAGCTGGAACAGCCACAAACACTTAGATGTTTTGCGTTTAATGATTTAATTACTTTTGCTCCCTACTAAGAGACCAGAAACATGCATCTTGCATATGCGAAATTATTTTCTTCTTTCATCTATGGCAAAATAACCTTATACTGTCGGTGATTTTCTAAAGAAAGATTCTGTTATTAGTATAATAGAGTATTTCTCTCTTCAGAGAGGAAAGAGGACCATGTGTAGAGAATGGCATGCAATAAACGTCAGTGCAATAGAAGGGAAAATGAGGGGGGGTAAGATGGAGATAAAGCAGTATCCAAAGGAAAAGATTCAACTAGTGAGAGATTATGATATATTGAAGTGCACTTATCTCCATGAGTGGTGCTCTGGGTTTGCATGGCAAGGCTTTACTACCGGGCGGGCTACAAGGGTGGGTCCTGTGAGAAGCTGCGAGAAGCTTCCCCCATGTCCAATAGAGCCAATGCCAGCCGGCTCGAAGACGGACCCGCTGCTGGCCAAGGCCAAGCCCATCAACAATGGTGGTAGCACCTCTGTGATAACATATTTAAGAAGGGGAAAAACAGCAGCCGAGAGAGAGGAGTGAGACGATGTGAGAGAAACAACTCTGCAGACACCAAGGTCAGTGAAGAAGGAGGGGGAGGAGGTGCTCCAGGCACCGGAGCAGAGATTTTTCCCCTGCAGCCCATGATGAAGACCACTGTGAGGCAGGCTGTCCCCCTGCAGTCCATGGAGGTCCACAGTGGAGCAGATATCCACCTGCAGCCTGTGGAACACCCCGCACCAGAGCAGGTGGATGCCTGAAGGAATCTGTGACCCCATGGGGAGCCTGTGCTGCAGCAAGCTCCTGCCAGGTCCTGCGGACCCGTGGAGAGAGGAGCCCATGCTGGAGCAGGTTTGCTGGCAGGGCTTGTGACCTTGTGGGGACCCACGCTGGAGCAGCCTGTTCCTGAAGGACTGCACCCCATGGAAGTGACCCACACTAGGGCAGTTCATGAAGAGCTGAAGCCTGTGGGAAGGACTCACGTTGGAGAAGTTTGTGGAGAACGGTCTCCCATGAGAGGGACCTCACGCTGGAGCAGGGGAACAGTGTGAGGATTCCTCCCCCTGAGGGACAAAGAGTGGCAGAGACATTGTGTGATGAACTGACCGTAATGCCCATTCCTCATCCACCTGTGCTGCTTGGGGAGGGGGAAGGAGGAAGAGAAACGGGAGTGAAGCTAAGCCCGGGAAGAAGGGAGGGGTGGGGGGAAGGCGTTTTACGATTTAGGTTTTTTTATCACTATCCTACTCTGATTTGATTGGTGATAAATTAAACTCACTTTTCTCCCCAAGTTCAGTCTGTTTTGTCTGTGACCGTAATCAGTGAGTGATCTCTCCCTGTCCTTGTCTCAACCCTTGAGCCATTTGTCATATTTCCTCTCCCCTGTCCAGCTGAGGAGGGGAGTGATAGAGCTGCTGTGGTGAGCACCCGGCATTTATCCAGGCTAAACCAAAACAAGTGGGAAATTTAGTCCTAACTTGAAGAATACTAAATGTTTAAACATGATCTATGAAAGAAAGAAAAATGAAGAAATCCCTGGATAAAACTAGATGGTTCTGTTGGGAACGTGATTGCTCAACTTCAGTGCAAGAGAAGAGAACAGACTGGTCTCATGTGAAAATCTAAGGAGTAAAAAGAGAATTTACAAAGAAAGGAGAGGAAAATAGCCTGATAATCATATATTTTGGGAAATAATAAGAGATAGGAATAAGAAAGTAGTCGCTATGCATTTACAAGTACAAAGGCACTTTCCTGCCACCATCCACTGAACCCAAACAAGCTTACTATTGATCTCTTCATAATTTGATTAGTTATACGTGTGCGAAGTTTTTAGTTTTACATAAAAAAACGACCCAGACAAAAAATCAAAGCACTTTAAAAATGCACAACTACCTGCCATTAAGCACTTGGCTAAATTTGAGCTAAGAAGAGATGGCAATCTAGCATTCCCTATTGTACCAAATATGTCTCTAAAACTCTTCAAATCCCAGCAAAAAGATGGGTACATACACCAAATGAAATGATCACATTTCTTCAGTATTATGATTGAAGCAGCTTATATAGAACATAGGAATTAATGAGTTGTTGCATTGTTTTCAGACAGATAAACTCATGCTTACCACACTTGATTATTTTCTAGCTATCATCACTTTACTTGGACAGTGGGAAATATTATACTCTAAAATATATACACATTTAGAACATATACTAATACATTAGCATATACTAGTATATTATTGCATATAGGTGTTTATGTAATATATATTCTCTAATTCTTGATTCAGTTTGTGTCTCCCTGAAGCTAAGTGTTAAAAAAAAAGATTTTTTCACTCTTTTTCTCCTATTGAAGCAATCATAATTAAACAACTCGAAAAGAACACAGGATTTGTTGACAATGCAATCTTTCAAAGATGAACAAAAATGGTTTGTGTTGCTGCTTTTACGTATAATTTCAGTTCTCATGAGCAGCTCTACGAGTCTACAAGGGCTACAAGGATGGTGAGGGGACTGGAGCATCTCCACTACGAGGAGAGGTTGAGGGAACTGGGCTTGTTCAGCCTGAAGAAGAGAAGGCTGCGAGGGGACCTTATAAATGCCTACAAATATCTGAAGGGTGGGTGTCAGGAGGATGGGGCCAAGCTCTTTTCAGTGGTGCCCAGTGACAGGACAAGGGGCAATGGGCACAAACTGAAGCACAGGAAGTTCCGTCTGAACATGAGGAGGAACTTCTTCTCTCTGAGTGTGACGGAGCACTGGAACAGGCTGCCCAGGGAGGTTGTGGAGTCTCCTTCTCTGGAGATATTCAAGACCCGCCTGGACAAGGTCCTGTGCAGCCTGCTGTAGGTGACCCTGCTTCGGCGGGGGGGTTGGACTAGATGACCCACAGAGGTCCCTTCCAACCCCTACTATTCTGTGATTCTGTGATTCTGTGATTCTGAGTCTGACACTTGCAAACTGCTAACCTGTATGAAGGTAATAGACTCCAGAGACTGATTCTATAGTAACTTTTAGCCTTTTTTTTTGTTCTAATACAATTACTTACTTAACTTTATTTCATTGAGCTATGAAAAGTAACTAGCTTTTATTGTTGGTTAAATAGCCTGTTTACCTCACCAAACACATTCAGAGACTAATTAAAGTGGTCTTCATTTGGAAAGATGATCTGAAGAGGTTAAGAGTAATCCCTAATTATCTCACCTGTGGACTAACTGTATGGTGGACACTTTTCCAGTAATACTAACTCTGCAGTTTCACTGCATGCTTTCCCTAATATCTGAGTTCTACAGCCTGTTCACAAAACTAAACTTAAGAGTTTACACCACATACAGGAGAATGGCCAGGTGACATCAAAAGAAAAAAAAAAACATTCAAATCAGTTTTCTGCAGTGAGTTTCCTCCAAGAAGATGTGAAGTATATTCCATCCCATCCCCTCATAGATATAGCTTGTCATTTGACATTCAACTCTAGGGAGCTGAAGGCATTCCAAGTTTGGAAAGCTATGAAGCCATGGGTCAGCTTGTGCAATATAGCATTTGACAAGAATCATTTTAACGAGAATATATCCTTCAGGTATTCCATATATTTAAAGTCATAGTATGTATTGCATAAGCTTATTACATACAGCTTTCATTGTAGCAAGTGTAACGAGCATTCTTGGCACGCCAGTATTTGTTTTAGCTTAGGTTTAGCTAAGACAAAATGCCCCGGATATATTTTTTTTTTAACTAGTACCCTGGGTAGTACATCCTCTTGCAATAACCTTTGTTAAATATTCTCTAGGAACAGAATCATCTCCTCTCTCCTTCTATAAAGCTATACACTTTTTCAGGCTTTTACTCATCAAACTTCTCATATACAAATTCTTATTTCTTAAATTTCTAGATTTCTTTTTGTGCTGTATTTACCAGCAGTTCTCTTTCCTTCCTCCTTGAACAAAACTTTCCACCCTTGAAACAACTGAAGCTTTAATTCAATGATGTAGTCTCACGAGATTGTTCAGTCTTCTCTGTAAAAATGAAGTAAGGTCTACCGATTAGACTTCCTGGAGAGGATAATTTTTGTATTTCATGCATGTTATCCATTAAACTAGCTGCTGTGGGGTGTTTTGTGTGTGGATTGACTTCCCCCCTTCCCAAGTGGTTCACTTCAGGAAGTTGCAGGGAGAAGAGGATGAAAAGAAAGGAGGAAACCAGAACAATTTAGTATCAGTAGCATGTTCAGATGGTATCAAGTTGCCAAAGCTCAGTTTTGGACAGAAGAATGACAGCCAAGCCTTCAGAGTTCCTGGCATCCCCAGCATTGATTAGACCTCACTGGGAATGCAAGAACAGTAGTTATAACTGGCATTCCTGCTTCTGCAAGGTAGGGAGGATCACAAATAGCTTAACTCATGAAAAGAGATACCAGCATGTGTCCAGAAGAAAATGAATTCTGATTCCTGCTGAATCAGCCACCTTATTGCTGCAGAGCTGAATTAGCAACAATTGACATCTGCAACTGAATTAATTCCAGTTCTCCAGGAATCTGAATCATGAAACAGCGAGGAGTTGCTGACACCCTGTTACAGCCATCTGAATTACTGAATGTTATGAGACCACGGTAGTTCTCCTTATTGAAGGGAGATCTATGATGCAGCTACCCCTTATTAGAAAAGAAATCCCCCAGCGTGTAGGTAGCCTTAGTAGACCTTGCATCTGCATCACCATTTGTTCAAGAGACCAAATCTGTGGAGATCACTGATTTAGTGTTACATGTTAGGTTAGAATAGCAATATGACTTTGGGTTTAGCTTATTCTGAGCTTCATCATCACAGCTCATTTGATTCCAGTCAGAGAACGAGATCATGCTAATGAGCCATACTGTCTAGTCTTTCAAATGAAATGATAAAAAGCCAGTAAACGAGGCAGGGAACACCATAGGTATAGCAATGTAGGATACAAATGAAAGGCGATTATCTTACTGTGCAAATACTGAGCATTTTCCTTAACTGGAATACTGAAGGTTAGGTGTGGTTGATCCACCAAGTTTATGCTTTTGCAGGTTTTGCCTTATTTGCAGCTAGCTGCCAGGTGAACTCAAAGTTTTTCTCCATCCCACCCTGTTCGTCTTTCTCCAGCTGTATTTATACAAGCAACCCTTCTTCATTACAAAAACCTTTTCCTACTAAATTGTATCCATACACAAAAAGCGCAAATGTACACAAGGCTGAATCACTGGCTGCTCGGGCAGAAAGGCTGAGAACCAGCTGCCCTGGGATCCAGTTGCCAGCAGCTGCACCAGAAAGACAGTAGGCCAGAAATCTGGAATTTTACAAGAACGCCACCGCTCACCACCACTTCTGCTTCCAGCAAGACGCAGCTTTCCAAAGGCTCTGCTTTGCAGGACTTCTTGTTGGAATGAAGCCAGGGTAGTGAAGGACTGTTTTGTGCAGGAGATGTGTTTGTGTGTGTGAATGATAGGGAAGACAAAAGTAGCAAGGTCAGGAGCACCTAACTGTCAGTCCCCAGTATCGAAGCCTGAGAACTGGGATGACTCCTTCTCCTGGAGAGGAATTAAAGATCTAAGCCCCTGGATGTGAAGTCCTTAGTCATCCTTCAGTTTCTTGTGGCTTTAGCATGCTGATACAGTACAGCCTGCAGGGTCTAAGACATAGGCTTCTCTCTCCTCAAATCTGGGTAGGAGAAGTCATACTCCAGCGTATCATCCAATTGTCCTCTCTTGGGCCTAAATGGAGCTCTTTCTTAGTGGAAACTTGGACTCAAGTGACAGAAGTTGATCAGATCTGGTGCCTGCGCATGAGGATGTCATGAGCTGGGAGGCTATGTAAAAATTTCAAGCTGTGAGCCATTGCAAAGCCAACAAGGAAATGTAGGTCAGAGATTTGGGGATTTCTTACTCCAGTTTCTGTCCCAAGGATATAGGCCTTGCCAGCCTGGAAGTTCATGCAACGTTGGGAAGCACAGACTACATAGTGCTAGTGTAAGCTAACCTTCTTGTGTCAGGTCTCTTCCAAGGAACTCTGGAGTGGCCTTTCAAGAAGGATAACAATTTTCTCCAAGGAATCGTATTTCTGTTTTGAGGTTTTCTAATTAATGCTGTTATTGCTGGCAAGAATGCATCAGAATGGCAGTGAGAAATTGTTGAAATGCCAGCTGCTGACATCCAAGTCCAACAGCCTTTGGAGTAACAGAAGACAATCTTGCTCTTGTGTACTTTTGATGTTCCTTTCGCTTTGCTCTTGCATTTCTGCTTCATTTGGTCATGACTCCATTAACTTACAGTCTGCACAGTTCAGCCAGCAGAGGTGCAAGAAATCATCTCTGCACACACACGCGTGTCTTGCACTGTGATTGTATCCAGCCTGACATAAAGCATAGTTTGGTCTGCTTTGACGCAACAGGCAAGATATCCTCTTTCACTCCCTCTGTATCATAGGCAAACCCATGAGGTAGGCTGGCTAAGACATGTGAGATGATCTATCCAGGCCAAGAGAAACAGACTCAAACAGCTACTTATATGAGGTAGACTTCAAGTACTGTTGCCAGCATCAACGCTGCCTCTCTTTCATCTGCTGCTTGCAAGAGACAGCAGCAGGTGCACTACAAACTTCGTAACACAAAGATGTGAGCTTGGTGAGAGTTCTTGCTAACAAATTGCATGGTTTGGTCAGAGCATATTAGGAAATAGAACAAGGCTGTGAAACAAAAGTGTTTTGTTTTTTTTTTCATTTTTCTTCTACTTGAACACTGATTTGCATTAGAGCTAGTTAGGTCATTAAAAAGTTGAGACATTGACAAAAGCAAACACCGAGTGACAGACAGGACTCCTTGTTCTACTTAAGAAACACTAAGTCCTTCCCAGAGAAGGAGAGAGAAGACATCCCCACCGCTCACAGCTGCCTGAATACTCCCACCTCTTCGGCTGACATGTAGATCTCATGTCTAAGCATCAAGAGGCAGCAGTACCTGAACACAGGCTCCTTGGTGAATTGAGATGAAAAAGAAAGGTGTGGCAAGGAACAAAGAAGGTTCTGCATGTGACCATATCATTGCTGTCAGAAGGATATCATGTCGTTGCAGATCTAAGCAGCACTACAGATTTGCTTTTACAGCATTACAAGTCTTACAGAACATGAGTCAGACTTACTAGGAGAAGCAAGAATGAGCAACAGGTCTCAGTATCAGCAGAGTTACGGAAACCTAGTCTGAAAGAAGAGAGTCAAGACAGGGTAACATTGCAGGACATCTGCAGTAATGCTTATAGCATGATCAAATTAGTATAACAGGATAAGGAGTAGACGAACAGAATAAGCCTTCGGGGAGTTGAGAAAAACTGAGAAATGCATTGCAAGAAAATGCTGAAAAGGACACATCACTACATCCTCAAAAATAATATGCGATGTTCACTTCTTCTCAAAACAACCTAGACGAACCCCTTCTGTTGGTAGGTACAAGTATCTCCAACGGCAAGAAGAACAGCGAAACACAATGCACAGCTCAGGTTCCACAGGGAAAGGAAGGATCCTGAGACTGTCAGGCAAGCTTTACTGCTGAGCAGACCTATTAGTCATCAATCTTCATTGGTTACCACATCTTCTTTGAATCCCATTTTCTGTTCAAATGCCTGAAAGCAGCTGAAAAGGAAGGAATGGGTGTGTCGGCCTAGTAGTCATGCTTTAAGAAACAGATAAAGTTTTAAGGAGAAAATAATACTTCAACTGAAGAAGTATAAGACCAAATCTGTACTCCCTCTCACATGGTTACTGATTCACAAAACCACTTGATCGACCCTCCTAGCAAACCTGTTCCGCTCAATTGTCACAATAGTAAAGAGTAAACAGTAAAAACCAGGTCTGAAAACTTAATGAGTAAATCTTACAACATTCCTGAACAAACGTGCTGTCCAGAAAATCTACAGAAAATTCCAGACTGCAAAGAGTTTGGTAAAATATATGAGCACAAAATAAGATTAGACAATCACAAAGGTCACAGAAAAAAGCACATGTGCATCTTTCATGCAGGGTACAGTGGCAAGGCTTATGCAAATACTGCTGGTATTTGTAATACCTGGAGACCTTCGCATCCAAAAGAGCTCCTGTCATCATCTCCGGTACACAAGGAAAACTCGGTAACATAGTGAAAGAATAATATTAATCTTAACACTTCTACTCTCATAAATTTGCTACACGACATCTGATGAACACCAATAACCAGGATTTCAGTTCTCATGCAGGCAAATCAAGTAAAGATATAGAGATGCATGTGCTCACCCAAAGATACAACTTCATCTCCTCCACTAGTGGCCACCTGGACTTCGAAGCTGAGCAAATGTCTTACGAGAACATTGCTGTGCATGTGCTGCTTCCTCTGAAAGGACACAGAAGGAAGTGGCTAGAAATTCGACTCAGCTGTGAATTCTGGTGAACCACTACTTTTACCCAGAAATATGAATTTTCTAACAACAGTTGTTTTCAATTACCTCCTTGCCTTGAATGTGTTTTCATAATAAAGCTTTAAAGTTGTCAAAATGCTCATCTTGGCAGTTCAAAACATGACTTACTATCTCAGTTTGGAACAGAACTGCTGCTCAAATAGAGTTAGTATTTTGCATCTGGTTTGAGAATCAGGCTTAATTAACATGCACAGAGTTTCATTCTACTGATTGGTCTGATCCAAACCCAAGAAATATGAATAAATCATGTCCGTAGCCATGAAGATTTTGCTGAAGAACTAGCTTTAATGGGATTTTAGGGAGGGAGAAAAGCATATTATTTTAGTAGATACAAGATGTCACAGTTGAAGAATGCTTAAAAAATCTGTGAATTTACAATTTGTGTGCTAATATGTAAAAAAATGTCCTGTGGCCTTTAAGAACTGCGTTTATCTAAAATGTTTTGTTCATTTTTTTTTCAAAGCTAGTTCTGCTATATGTTACATCTAAATGGATTATAATCGAAGGAAATTAAATTACTTCGGTCCTCCTTGGCAGAACTTGATGTAACTGTCAGTCATACTGCATTGCACGTACAGCCACAATGGCATTTTGCACTGTGCAATGCAGCACTATGCAGAAATACCTGAGTTAGCACTGAATTAGCTGGCTTCAGAGCTGGATGGATGAAGGTGGGAACAGTGCCATTCTAACTGGGCTACTGCAATTCAAGTGTGCTGGTGCACCTCACCAGCCCCAGCCATGCAGACCACTAACTCATAGGTAGTCTGGGAATTTCTAAGCGGCACTGTATTGTGCAGGCTAGACATACATTTTTAGACACTTGAATAACAAAGGATGGTGCATTTCCTTTCTTCTCTCCTCTCTCCTGCTTCTCTTTTTCCTTTGACTTGAATTAGCTTTAGGGGTGGATGGTACCTCAGATGTTGCTAAAGGAAGGGTGAAGGAAGCTTAACATTTCTCTAATTGCTTCCCTCCTCTAGTACATCTTGCATTTTTTCAAATGTTTTTAGCATCTGTACTGAATTCTTTTCCAAAACCACAGGAAAACGCCCCCCCCCCCCCATTAAAAATATAATGCTATTATAGTCCTAAGAAAATTGGCAGGGGAAGCTACGTATCTTAAAATGGTTTTGGAAGCCAATGACATCTCAAATTCATAGAGCTCTAGAAAAGTTATTTAGTAAATTATCCAAGTGAAAGCCATTGCACATGGTAAATGTGCAAAATTCTTTTCACCTCTTACTTTCAATTGTATACCAGGGCAGCTTTAGAGACTGCATCATCTAGGCTCATGGGCAAATGACAGAGGAATTTTAGTTATGACTGGGACAACTAAAAAGAATCACAGAATCACAGAATCACAGAATGGTAGGGGTTGGAAGGGAAGTCTCTGGATCATCTACTCCAACCCCCCTGCCAAAGCAAGGTCACCTACAGCAGGCTGCACAGTAACTTGTCCAGGCGGGGCTTGAATATCTCCAGAGAAGGAGACTCCACCACCTCCCTGGGCAGCCTGTTCCAGTGCTCTGTCACCCTCAGAGGGAAGAAGTTCTTCCTCATGTTCAGACGGAACTTCCTGTGCTTCAGTTTGTGCCCATTGCCCCTTGTCCTGTCGCTGGGCACTACCGAAAAGAGATTGGCCCCATCCTCCTGACACCCACCCTTCAGATATTTGTAAGCATTATAAGGTCCCCTTCGCAGCCTTCTCTTCTTCAGGCTGAACAAGCCCAGCTCCCTCAGCCTCTCCTCGTAGTGGAGATGTTCCAGTCCCCTCACCATCCTTGTAGCCCTCCGCTGGACTCTCTCTAGTAGCTCCTCATCTTTCTTGAACTGGGGAGCCCAGAACTGGACACAGTACTCCAGATGAGGCCTCACCAGGGCAGTGTAGAGGGGAAGGAGAACCTCCCTCGACCTGCTGGCCACACTCTTCTTGACGCACTCCAGAATGCCATTGGCCTTCTTGGCAGCCAGGGCACACTGCTGGCTCATGGTTAACCTGTCGTCCACCAGGACACCCAGGTCCCTCTCCGCAGAGCTGCTCTCCAGCAGGTCCACCCCAAGCCTGTACTGATGCATGGGGTTGTTCCTCCCCAGGTGCAGGACCCTGCATTTGCCTTTGTTGAACCTCATCAGGTTCCTCTCTGCCCAACTTTCCAGCCTGTCCAGGTCACGCTGAATGGCAGCACAGCCTTCCGGTGTGTCTACCACACCTTCCAGTTTGGTGTCATCAGCAAACTTGCTGAGGGTACATTCTAACTCTTCATCCAGGTCGTTGATGAAGTTAAACAAGGCTGGGCCCAATACTGACCCCTGGGGGACACTACTAGTTACTGGCCTCCAACTAGACTCGGCGCCGCTGATGACAAAGAAAAAAGAAGAAAATGAAAGTAGCATTGTTGAGAAATGAACTGAGCAGACAGCTGTAATTCAGATTTTAAACATTACTTCACAAAAGCAAAGTACACAGTATGACCACTTTGGTGAATGTAAATTTGGTAAATTGGTAAATTTGGTGAATGGTAAAATAGAGGAACTTGTAAGCCACCACACAGGGCAACTATTCCAACTTAATTTCCTTTTTTTTTCCCCTTCTAGCCTTGTTTAAAAATTGATTAGTGATACTAAATAGTAACCTTATTTTAAGATTGGCCAAACTGGTCTTTAAAGTGTTTACAGTGCCATAAGGAGAAACACATCAGTATTTAAAGATCATACTTATTCAGAAATTCATAGGCTAAATACCATTAAGTTATCCAATGATCTAACCAACTTATGAAACAAAAGCATTCAAGTTTATCCGTTTTCTTCTGTGATTAGGCAAATAATTTGTCTTAGACTAAAACTTACCTTAGAAAAGTACCTAGCCCTGATTTGAAGATAGCAATATTTTGAAAGCTTTGTATTCAGTTGAACTATCCTCTTTCTAATTTTTTTTTTTTCCAGGTGAGGAAATAAAACCTTGCAAATGTGTCAAAATAATGATGCCAAAGACAGTCCACCTTTGAAAGAGTTGCTTCATGGACATACAAGGTATCAGAATTTTGCATAATCATTATAAACTTTTAATGAACTAGAAGTTATTTTTATTCTGGATACCAGAACTTTGAAATATGCATTGTTAGCTTTTGAGTTATAATGCAATTATTGTAATTCATTAAAATTGCAATTTATTAAAATTCTAGGTTGCTCAGCCACTTCACAATGCCACTGTGTCTTCTGCACAGTTCTGAGATGGGACATACATTGCGGGGAAAACTACAGTGACAACAGGGTGAATGTATTATAAAGACCGTAAACCCAGTCCGAGCAGTGAGTCCCATTTCCATTGTTTAGAAAGCCCAGATAAACAATTGCAAATTATGCAGTTGCCAGGTCTGAGAAGCAATTATTTCCAACTGAAAGTGAAATGAACTTTTCCTAAAAAAAGAGAAATATACTTCAGTTACGACTGGGACGGGGAGAAGTAGACAGATTAATGGGCAGCTTCTTAGCTGGTGTGAGTTGGCACTGGTGAGGAAAGCTCCTCTGACGCAGTACCACAGGGCTCTCTGTTTTCTTTCTGCAGCAAAGAAAGCAGCAAGTGGCTGCAAGTAACAAGAAGACAAGCCTGGAAAGTTTCTGCAGATAATTATGAAAATGTATTTTGGTCTTAACACAACTGCACTTACTCTTCCCCCCCACCCCCCCAGGAGACTTGTGTCTCAGCAAAGATCAGCAGAATGCCAGGAACAGTCACTCTATATAAAATTTTGGCTAATAAACTGGCATAAAGCATGTCAAAAAAGAGCTGCATAATTTACTAAAGACAGAATTTGTTTTGTTTCCCTCTGTATGCTGTTAATTCCACTGGAAAAGAGATGGCGGTGTGGATGCCTAGAAAGTTTCTTCAGCAGTGCGAATACACGACAGTTCCATTTCAATGTGCCATTAGGAACCAGCAAGCTTACAAAGTTTTGCAAAGTCATAAGAAAAAGAAGGAAGACCTTTTCAGTGTCTATGGCTGATATTCAGCATAAGATTCCCACCAGTTTGGAGGGTGTAATTTCTGAGACAGCAGGAGAACTTTACACTCCGGAAAAATTGAAATATCTTTCTACTTTTCCTCCCCTCCTTTGGCCAGACATCACTTGAGTTCCAGGATAATTCAGACAAACTTGAACTCCCTCATATTTGCAACACAGGAGTAGGTTAAAAATGTATAGAGCCGAAAGGCTTTGATTGCCAAACGTGTTTCAAAATTTTCATTGTATTCATTATAGTTTTCGGTCACACTTTTTTCTTTCTGCATACAATCAGGTTTACGTGAAGAAAAGGCTGAAATCTCAGATGCCATGGATATTTCAGGTAACTTCTCAATTTCAGAATCTACTGTTCAGTTACACCAGCTTTAGATCACAGATCAATTTACCTATGGATTTAGAAAAAAAATAGTGGCTTGGAAGCCTAAAATCCACATAGGAAGAATCGGTATCAGTCAAACAAATAAAGAACTCTGCTGTTAACTCGAACAAGCTGGTAGCAAAACACAGCAGTGCTTGAAATAATTTTGCATTTCTACCTATAAACTTCAAGTTTTTTTTAGTAAGAAACTGATCTCAAGTAGCTTTAAGGCAGCTAGGAAATCCGTCAAGTGTTTTAAAATCCGTAGTAATCTGAGACGTATTGACTTCAAAACCCGGCTATAAACACACAAAGAGAACAGGACTTACCAGTATATATACTTGCCATACGTATACGATCTCTAGCTGAGTTATGAGAAAGATGAATTGGACTGGCAAACTATCGATTAATTCACATACAAGGTGTCCTTTAAACCTGTCATGATCTATCCCATCTAAAAGCAAGTCATTCGCAAGTACACAAGCAAGAAAAGAAATCTACAAACTGTATTTGTAAAAAAAAACCGTAACAGGACTCTGAAGACCAAAGTCTTCAAAGCTGTCGTTTGAGGAGGTCTGGAAGAACTACCACAGTGCATTTTCAGAGCGACAGTAGCTGGAATTCGACTACAGAGCCTTCGAGTGCCCTGAGGAAAGGGGGCTTTCCTGTACATGCACCTGTTCATATGCATACGCATTTACACATTTTCAAGTCGGCAGCAGTACGCTTCTATTCCGGCTAGGGAAAGCACGGACCAGGGAAGCCTAGAAAGCCCTTAACAGCCACGACACCCACCCGGGCCGGGCCCTGCAGCCGGAGGGACAGCCACCGACGGCGGGCGGCCCGGCCCCGACGGCGCGGGGCTTGCGGGCCGCCCCTCCGCAGCCTCCGCCCGGCGCGGGCACCGCCGGCCCCGAGGGCAGCGATCCCGCCGCCGCACGCCCGACGCCGCTCCCCGCCCCGCTCCGCGGCGGGCGGTGAGGAGAGGCGGGCGCTCGGCGGACACCGTCCCCCTGCCCACCGCGGGGCCGGGGCAGGGTCCGGCCGCCGTCGGGGCCTGCCGAGGGGCGGTGCGGGGGCGGTCCCGGCCGCCCGCCTGGGCCGGCCCTCGGCGGGGGGAGCAGATATAGGCAGGGCCGCGGCGCGGAGGGGAGGCGGCGGCTGGCAGCGGCGCGGAGCCGGGCGGGAGCCCACTTCCCCGCCGGCGGGCATCGGCCTGCCCTGAGCGCCCGGGCGCTTTCTCGGAGGGGAGCCGGCAGCGTGGCCGTCGCCATGGGGTCTGGAGTCGGGCTGGGGCTGGCGGCGGTGCTGGCGGCCGCCGTGCTGTGCGGGCCCGGGGGGGCCGCCGGGCGCGTCCTCAGCGGTGAGTGGCGTCGGTGCGGGGGCCGCTGTGGGAACTGCGCGCTGGCAGGAGCCGCCGCGGGGAAGCGCCGGGACTGAACACGCTCGTTAAACCACCCGCGTGTCGGAGGCGAGCCGTGGCGTCGGCTGCGGGGAGCGGGACCTGCCGGGGGCCGGCGCACCCCTCCGAGCGGGGGCAGCGGCGCCGTCGGGTCCCGAGCGGCAGAGCGCCGGGCTCTCCGACCTCTGCGGCCGCCCCAGGCCGGCTCCTGCCGGTGCGGCGTTGTCCGGGAACGGGCGCGTTGTTGGGTCTGGGGGGCCGCCTGCCTAACGCAGCTCCGTGTGAGCTGTTCGAAGAGACAGAGCGTCCGCTTGCTGTAGCGTCTTCCTGAGGAGCAGCTGCGCACCGAGATTTGTTTGCATCTGTACGGCAAGGGTTCTTCCTTTTTGTGGTACGGTTACCAGGAGAAAGCAAACTTTTAAGAACATACAGAGTAAGCAGTTTTGTTATCTCTGTTTATACCCACATCTCTCAAAACCCAGAGGAAGACAATACTTCAGAAATCTAGGTTTAATTTAGGAGCTATACAATCACACTGTGTATTTCCAGCACACAGGTGTGTATGCTCAGAAGCTGCTAAATTTAATGAAAAGGGTATTTTTAATTGACTTTAATTAGGTCATCCCTTCCAAGCTAAAGCTAACAGGCTCTCAGAGGCATGTTGGGTGTTCAAACACATCCATACATCTGTCTTGAAACAAAGATTTATGCACTTGTTATCGAATTATCTGTGTAAATCTCTGTATAAGCAGGTAAGAACATGTCTCTCTACAAACTGATTCCAGAACAATGCAAATTATTTGTATGCAGTTGTTTCAGAGGCTGTAACGGTAGCATGTCAAGAAAACTTCTTTTGTAGTAAACATTTGAATGCTGAATAGGGAAAATTTTCATAGCTGTTGATGGAGTACAGCCACTGACCTTTTTGGTGATGTCTTATTTGACGCAAGTTCATGTGTAGAACTGAGATGCGCTGTTGCGCTTTTGGCAAAACTGTGTCTTCGAGGAAACAGTAGCTTAGTAGCAGTACTTCCAGTGTTTTGAAAAAGCTTGCCTGCCTGAAGCGTACCTTGAAATATTTTGTCCACCTCTCTTATAATGTAAATTGTATGTTCATATATATGATACAGCAAAGCTCTTGGTATTCATATAAATTGTTAAACTGTATAACACACTATTATTTAAAGGAATAGTGAAGATTATTTATCCTTGGGATGCATTTTACATTAGTATTCTCAGTGCAGGAGTCCATGTGTGGGTGAGGAAACCCAGCCCCTTATTGTTCTAGCTGATGCTTTTGCATTTAAGTGGCGTATGTAGCAAATTGACTAGAGGTCCAGCTTTTAAAACAGTGTGTAATTATGTGTATACTGCTTAGTCAAACTGTTCCTAGATGCATATAAAGCTTTGGGGCTTTGAAAGAATACAGGCTTTACCCCATAGTTCCCTGAAACATTTCAAAGCATGTGATGAGTCTCGTGCCACTGTATTATGCGGCTAATACTTTGCTGGTTGAAGCCACTTACAGAAGGAAAAGCCAAAGATATTTAGTGTACTTGTGCCAGAATATTCTGAAATACTGGCAGGAGAGCTCTATTTCTCACAAGGACCACAGCCCTATCCTGCCACATGCACATGGGTAGGTCTAGTACTGGTAGTAGATTGCACTCTTTAAACCAGAAATAGGACTATGGAATTACTGGTCTGTGCGTGCTGTCCACCTGACTTCTATCTGGCTTAAATGTGTATAAGAACCAACACTTATATAGACTTGAACAGGCTCTTATTTTAGACCATAAGTCTACATCTTACACAGAACTGTTTCTGAAAAACTGCTAATTTATGCTCCCATCATCATAATCTAGAATAAATGGAAATATTGCTGCTCTCTTTTCAAATCAGTTAAATATACAATCCCTATCACTCACATGGAAAATGTTCCTGAAACTGACTTCAGCGCTGGTTGGAACTTGTGGAAAGATTCCCATTCACTGCAGTAAGTTTTCAGCAGACCTAGCAGTAATTGCAAAATCACAACCATTTTGACCACAGTGTCAAGAGGGCAGAGAAGGAAGGGTCTACTTTTTCAAAATGCCAGTTCCTTAGGTATAGGTTTTCTGTTTCTTTTTTTAAGTATGTTAATTTTCCTAGAATATAATTAAAACGATTATTTACATCCAGCAGTTCTTGTTTAGGTGTTACTTCATTGTCTTTAATTTGGAAATTATTAAAGAGAAGTAACACAAATGCTTTGTAAACCTTAATGTAGTTGGATGGATGTTTTTTGTGCAGTGCTTACCTCCCTCATATCAGAATATCTAGTGCTGCCAGAGAATTGATTACTAAAGAAAAAAATCAAAGCAATCTCAGGAGAAACTGCTGAGTCTGCCTTGCTGTCCCATGACATCATGAAGAACATGAAGTGATGATAATGCAGTTTGCAAAGATGCAATTACTTTAAGTATCTGTTGGGCAGGAAAGATGCAAGCTAATCTTATTACTAATCATTTAACAGCCTATGTATTAATCATAGTTGTGATAGTTTAATGACTACTGTTTGCTGTCTTTTTGTATTTCTATGGCTTTTTAAATATTGCTCTTTGCTAATGCTGTGCATCAATAGCAGATTAAATACTGATACAATGTTTTAAAGCAATATGTATCTATTTTGGTGTAAAAGTATTTGGATTATTTTGGTGTAAAAGTATTTGGATATATAAAGCAATAAATGAAGAACCTTTGGTGACTCATGAAAGAAGAAGAGTTGCCCCTAAACTGTAGGCTTCTTTGCTTCACGTGCCTTTAAGGGTGTGGATATTTTCATTCGCACAGCTTATGACCAGATTGGAGTTGGTCATAAAATATTGTAAAGTAAGATAATTAAAAAGTATCTTCATAGATAATGAATTGAATAGAGATGAAAAACCTTTCTCAAAAGGTACAATTTAATTTAGTTCAAATGGCTTGGCCTGCTTATTACACCCGAGATTTGTCTGTCAGACTTTTAAGTATTTTCTGTAGATTGAACCTTCTACTGTTTTTGTTGTGGATTTTTTTTGGCCATGGACTATTATTTTTAGGCTACATCTGTAGCTCAGAATTTGATAAAGTATAACTTCAAAAAATACTGCCAGTCTCATCTACAGGATACACATGCAACAGTTGTGTATTGAACACAACATTTTGTTGTGAATGTCCAGCGTTTGGTTCCATACTAGAATAGCTTTTAATGGACGTACATGCCCACATGGTACAAATCTTTTTGTTCAGTTGTAAGTCTTGGTAATCATTAAAGCTGGAACTTTGAGAACTGCAAGGGAAGTTGGGTACTTAACTCCCCTAGACTCCTTTATTAATTCCTCTGCTTATGCCCCTATTCTGAGCAATGTCTTCTTGGGGACAAATCAATGATCTATAGGCTCTTAAGCTGAAATGAGTTGATCACTCCTGAATGTAATAGATTTTCTACCGTACACTCCTTGGTCCTAACCCAGAAATTCCATAATACCCTGTGGAAAGACTTTATATTAGGTAAACTGCTGTGACTCATCAAAACTGTGTTCTCTTTTATAACCTGAGATGTATGATGGTGAATGAGTTGTTCTACAGCAAGGTAGGAATACCAAAGTACTGGAATCAGTTTCAGGAATCAGACATCTAGATTAAAGGTGATTGCCCTTTATGAACCCTGTAAAGCTTACCTTGCCTGTGGGAGAGAGCTATGCAGGTTGGCCAGACTGTGGCTCTGTTCAGGGGCTAAGGAAAGGGTGGTGAACAATTCTAGCATTTTCTTGTGTGAGCATGCTGCTTTTCTAGGAATGCAACATCTCCTTCTCAGTATCTTGTTCAAGGATAGAGGCTGTCTTGGGCTTAGTGACCATGAAATGACAGAGTTCTTGGTTTGAGGTGGTTAAGAGGAGGGCCAGCAAAACCACCACCATGCATTTTTGGAGGGCAGACTGTGGCCTGTTCAGGATGCTGGTTGAGAGGGTCCCCTGGGAGAAAGTCCTTAAGGGCAAAGGGGTCCAGGAAGGCTGTACGTTTTGCAAGGAGGAAGTCTTAAATGCGCAGGAGCAGGCTTTCCCGATGTGCTGCAAGATAAACCGGTGGGGAAGATGACCGGCCTGGCTGAACAGGGAGCTCTTGTTGGGACTCAGGAAAAAAAAGGAGGGTCTACCACCTATGGAAGAAAGGGCAGGTGACTCAAGAGGAGTGCAGGGGTCTTCTTAGGTCCTGTAGAGAGGAAATTAGAAAGGCAAAAGTCTAGCTAGAACTCAGGCTGGCCACTGTTGTAAGGGACAACAAAAAATACTTTTATAAAAATATCAACAACAAAAAGAGGGCCAAGGAGAGTCTCTGACCCTTACTGGATGCAAGGGGGAATGTTGCCAACAAGGATGAGGAAAAGGCTGAGGTGCTTAATGCCTCCTTTGCCTTAGTCTTTAATAGTCAGACTGGTTATCCCCAGGTAGTCAGCCTCCAGTGCTGGAAGATAGGGAAGGAGAGCAGAATAAACCTCCCATAATCCAGGAGGAAGCAGTTAATGACCTGCTGTGCCACCTAGACGCTTACCAGTCTGTGAGGCTGGATGCGATCCACCCAAGAGTGCTGAAGAAACTGGCAGAGGAGCTGGCCAAGCCACTCTCCATCATCTATCGGAAGCCCTGGCTAACAGGGTAGGTCCCAGAGCACTGGAGGATAGCCAGTGTAACATCCATCTACAAGAGGGACCGGAAGGAGCATCCTGGGAACTACAGACCTGTCAGCCTGACCTCGGTGCCAGGCAAGATTATGGAGCGATTCATCCTGAGTGGGCTCATCGGGCATGTGAAGGACAACCAGGGGATCAGGCCCAGCCAGCGTGGATTTGTGAAAGGCAGGTCCTGCTTGACCAACCTGATCTCCTTCTGTGACCAGGTGACCTGTCTAGTGGATGGGGGAAAGGCTGTGAATATTGTCTACCTGTACTTTAGTAAGGCCTTCGACACTGTTCGCCACAGCATCCTCCTGGAGAAACTAGCTGCCCGTGATTTGGATGGGTGTATACTCCGCTGCGTAAAGAACTGACTGGATGGCCAAGCTCAGAGAGTGGTAGTGAATGGAGTTAAATCCAGTTGGTGGACAGTCATGTGTGGTGTTCCCCAGGGCTCAGTTTTGAGTCTGGTCTTGTTTAATATCTTTGTCAATGATCTGGATGAGGGGATTGAGTGCTCCCTCAGTAAGTTTGCAGATGACACCAAGCTGGGTGGGAGTGTCGATCTGCTGGAGGGTAGGAAGGCTCTGCAGAGGGATCTGGACAGGCTGGATCGATGGGCCGAGGCCAACTGTATGAAGTTCAATAAGACCAAGTGCCGGGTCCTGCACTTTGGTCACAACAACCCCATGCAATACTACAGGCTTGGGGAAGTGTGACTGGAAAGCTGCCTGGCAGAGAAGGACCTTGGGGTGTTGGTTGACAGCCAGCTGAACATGAGCCAGCAGTGTGCCCAGGTGTCCAAGAAGGCCAACGGCATCCTGGCTTGTATCAGGAATAGTGTGGCCAGCAGGAGCAGGGAGGTGATTGTGCCCCTGTGCTTGGCACTGGTGAGACCGCAGCTGGAGTGCTGTGTTCAGTTTTGGGCCCCTCACTACAAGAAGGACATTGAGGTGCTGGAGCATGTCCAGAGAAGGGCAACGAGGCTGGTGAGGGGTCTAGAGAGCAAGTCTTCTGAGGAACAGCTGAGGGAGCTGGGGCTGTTTAGTGTGGAGCAGAGGAGGCTGAGGGGGGACCTTATCGCTCTCTACAGCTACCTGAAAGGAGGTTGTAGTGAGGCAGGTGTTGGTCTCTTCTCCCCAGTAACTAGCGATACCATGAGCAGAAATGTCCTCCAGTTGCATCAGGGGAGGTTTAGATTAGATATTAGGAAAAACTCCTTTCCTAAAAGAGTGGTGAGACATTGGAACAGGCTGCCCAGGAAAGTGGTTGAGTTGCCGTCCCTGGAGGTGTTTAAAGAACGTGTAGATGTGGCACTTCGGGATATGGTTTAGTCGGCATGGTGATGTTGGGTGGATGGTTGGACTTGATGATCTTAGAGGTCTTTTCCAGCCTATGATTCTATGAAGGCATTGCAATTCTCAGATTTAGGATTCTCAAGCCCTGGTACCCCACTTGGCTAATGGGAACAAGAGAAAATACCTACCATGGAGGGAGCTATGATACAAGCAGACTATCCATACTATCCCATACGTTATGTCTTTCACATGGCTTTTTGTGCTCCCAGTGAGACAAGGTTGGTGTGCTTTCCCAGTGCAGCAGCTAGGTGCAAAAAAGTCTCTGACCTTATTGAAGTCATGTTCTGTACCTTTACTTTACATCTCTGTAGTTCAGGTCTGATCCTGTGTAGATCAAACTTCTTGGTCACGAGATGTTTGCAGGAAAACATGGTTTTGATCATAAAGTGCTCTATACAGCACTATTTCTTTAAACTTATTTGCATAACAACTTGTATAATACTAGTGTAAAATAAGTAAGATGAAGCAATGACTTGATAGAAATTTCTACACTGTAATCCCACACTCATACCTGTCACTCACTAGTTGGAAATTATTTAAGTCTCTTGCTGAAGCAGTCCTTACTCCCACCACTGAAAGCCAGTAGGACCTTTAGTTCCAAGCAATCTTAAGAAATACTGAGTCCTAACTAAATCTGAATGTAGCTGCAGTATACAGATAATAATTCTAGGCTCACTTTATAAGCGGTGAAGGAAAAACAAAAATCAGTATTTTTAGAATGGGATTAATTTAATTTTAACATACATCTTGAAAATAATGCAGATACACCCTAAAAACGCCTGTTTCTTTTAGTTGTCTGCACAGTGAAGTCAGTGAGCCAGCTCAGATATGAACAGGTACATTGTGAATGACTAGAGTTTGGTGAGATGAATACCACTCTATATGTCAACAGTTTCTTCCCATACAGTGTTGTATACATGTGACGTGAATTAACGAGTTATGCTCTACCTCCATTTGACTTTATTATGAAGGATAATTTACCCTAAGTGGAAAATATTTTAACTTATTTCCCCTCCCCTCCAAGATCACTTCTATTTTTGCCTTAAGTGAACTGTCACCAATTCTAAGATCCCATGTGGACTGGCTTTTCCCACTTTTTTAGTAGAAGGTGAATGAGCAAGGGCTTGCCTATTGCTTTCTCTTTTAGTTGAGGAACTACTGCAAAAAGATGGACACTATTTCACTCTAGTACTGAGATGCATATAAGGTGTTCCATCCTAGGAAACTTTAAGTCCATAAACCAAGAAAATATAATTTCACATCCATATATTTATAAATTTTACTTAAATCTGTAGCAAATACAGGTGTCTTGGTAACAAATCCATGAAAACATGCTTACTTGGAAAAAGGCATTCAAATTTCACTGGAAAAAGAATAAGAGAATGGATGATGCTCTGGATAATGATTGATCAGTCTTTAGTCGTTAAAATATCTTTTCTTCTAGAGAGAAAAAATAGACCCAAGCAGTCAGCAGAAACTCTCAGAATTGCGTAAATTTATACCTGTGAGAAATCCTGTTGAGCTAGTCTGCTGATGTAAGTGTATGTGAAAATGTCTGCTGGTTTGGGACAGGAGAATAAGAATATTCCTGATCCCCTAGGCTGGCACACATTATAATTAAGCCATTCAGACTCTACAGTTTTTGGCAAGTCTATTCCACTATGTGCTAACAACTTCCTAGCTGCCATATTATGTCTGTCTTAAAAGTATCTGGGAAATATGTTCTGGTATTCACAGCTACACAGAAAACTATTGATGCAGGGACTTAATTTGCCAGTCTTGTCAGTGTTTGTGTCAGTATTTATGCTTTTTTTATTAAACAGCTGAAATGATGGAACACTCTTGGTGTGTCTTTAGGCTGTGACATATAAAAAACTTATTATGTTAGTGTGTGTGTATAAGACTTCAGAAAAATGAAATTACTGATGCAAAAACACTGCTGGAATAGATTCCGCTGACATTTGGATATTGTCATAGGCCTCCTTGCTGGTGTCTGTGGAAGGGAATAGGGTTATTTAGACCCATGAAGAGTGTTACACTTCGGGTAATTTTGCATATTTTTAATAAACATAATTCATTGTTAGGGAAACTATGGTCTTGAGTATATGTTGCAAAAGAAAATGTTTGTGCTCCAGGTCCTATTCTCATAGTGACTTTTTTCTTATTGCCAATTGAGAAGATGCATATTGTGCCACACTGAAATGTAAGCCGATCATCTCTGTGGATGCCAGCGCTAAATTTCCAGGTACATTGTCCTCATCATGCTCGGTGGTGCCAAGGGGCCTGCGTTCCTCGCAGTGACAGAGTCGCTAGACCTCTTGAAGACAGACAAGGGAAAAATACAGGTCTGCCACCAGTCTCAGTTCCTTCTCAACATGGCAAAAGGGAATGCAACTTGCAGTTTTTAGGGGGTTCTCTTGGCAACTATGTTGGCACTTAACATGAACCCCCCAGTTTTGTACTGACCCTTTATAAGAAGCAAGTGGCTCTCTGTCATGATCAGCCCAGTGATATACACCCATAAAGTTCACGTGATCAGAAAAGGGGAAAACTCTTATTACAGGAAAAGCTAAATGGATCTCAGGCTTTAAGTTTATGATGTGCTAGATATCTGAAAAAGAGCTGACGCCAAAAAGCAGATATGTTTCACGCAGAAGAAAGGACAACTGTCAGGGCTTGAATGATTTGACTGGGGGGGAGGGTAAAGAAATACTTGAGAAATACTTTACAGTTTTTTTTTTTGACACTCAAATCAGTGATTAAAACTTTAATAAAAATGGATATTTATTTTCCAGTTGAAGACACTTACACTGTATTGATCTACATAATTGTAATCATACGTTTTTCTGCAAGTATAGTTATGGATGGTGAAGTGTTGGTTAGCTTCTAACAAGATTTAGACATCAAACTGCTACTTTACAACTCCATTATCAGTGGCCTGAGATCCCTGCCACGTGTGCCAGGGCTGAGAAGCTAACTGTAAGAAATAAATGTGTCTGTTTTCTTTGTGAAATGAAGGAATAAGCCTATCGCTGCTTGGTGAAGATGACAGCCTTTCATAAGGGCAGGTATTCCAGTTCCCAGTACATCAGGAAGAAGCCGGTCTCTGAAACACCACATCCCTGATTTTGAAAATCCAGATAAACTTGTAGTCTGCTGTGAGGAAGACAAATCCTCCCAGCACTTTAGTCAACACAGGGGAAAAACCTATCTATGTTTTGGAGGACAAGGAATCCTTGCTTGCATTTGTCCCAAGACCTAGAAGAGTGCAGTTTCTGAGCACTTAAGGGCTTTAGCAAACCTCCCCAAAATCAATCTGTTTAGATCAATATTTATCATCAGTGTTTGCATGTAAATTTTTTTAACCACCTATTTTACTAACTAGCTATCTTTCTGCAATATGCAGGGAAGCTATCAGATTTCATTTTAATTGCATTTGTATTCAGCCAGATGGCAAAATCCAGGTGTTAGTGAGAAATAGTATTCTTTCATGTTCAAATCAGCACTGCCTAATGCTCCTTTACAAACAGACTGTCTCCTTTTTGAATGCTCAGTTTTGTAAAAATGTAGCTATTACGGGTCTGTTGAGAACAGGTGTTATTCAGAAATAACCAAGTCAAGTCCTTATCCCCAGAAGCACTTGGAAACACAGTAGCATAACTAGGAAAGGCTGACATGCAGGTGAAAACTCAGTTTCAGCAATAAATGAACTGAAAATCACTTCACATGACAAAACAGACAATAAAGAAGACGAGGACTGTACTGAGACAAATGTGTCTTGTGAGCTTCATATTCTGCGTAACTGTACTAAATCTCTACATGAATGGTAAAATAAAGTACTTTCTTTTTACTTGCGGCTTCCATTGTCCCCATTTTCTGTCTCCGCAAGAGCTGCATTAATCCTAGAGATGGCTGTTTGGTTGGTGTCTGAGGACCTCTGTCATCATCTTTGCTAATTCACAAGATGGGGAATGATTAATAGCTAAAGATAGGTTATCTGGCCTGTGTTTGGGAGAGAATAGAAATAATTTGCATTTTACCTATCATTTTATACTTGCTCTCTGTACATCCATAGTTTTTACCTACTAATGCCTAAGAATTTAGCAAGAAAGGGACTCCATTATGACAAGTGTTGTAGGAAGTCTAATAGATGAGTTTTTCTTAAGAGAGTTTGGGCGCAGCAGCTAGTAAGCCACCTTAGACATTATCTACATGCTAATGACTACATGATATGATGTATACAAGCTGTCTGCTGGTACACATGTCTACCTGAAGTACAGCTACATAACAGGCAAATGTGGCCCTCAGATATTTTTTACAAGCCCTTAAAAGGGCCTTGGAACATTTGAAAGTTTTTCACAAAAGAAAAGAATCACTTCAGAGAAACTATATTGTGGCAATTAGGCATAACCCCTAATCCAGAAAAAGTATAAATCAATAATGAATGTCTCTTCTCTCTTTGGACTTGGTTATTTATTAGAAGGGTGGGAGGAAAAAAATACTATTAAGGTATGGAAGAGTTAGCTATGAAGATATGAACACAGATACAGGCTGGCATATGATCTGTATAGCAGTTTGTATTTGAATGGCGAATTTGTTAGCACACGGAATTCCTTAAGCTACTCAGGAGCATGAGCTGAGCAACATCTGTGATTTGAATACTGACTAAAGAACGATGTCTTCCGTGTAGCAAACTTTGAGAGAGAAGAATGCAATTTGCTTTTATCGTAAATGAAGACAGAATGTAATTATGAAACCTTGTCACAGCAGTATTTTTTAAAAAAAGTAGTATGAATCATCAAAAAAACCAAATTTAAATTCAGTAGATGGATACAAATATGATGCAGTAAAACATCAACAGCAGGAACGATATATCAAAACATGATTGGCAGCTGATAATACAAAGGTCAGTTGACAAGATGCATCAGCTTTGAATCAAAATGTGATTAGGAAAATTTAATACCTTTTGGCCTCTTACTGGCTGCATTCTGAAGTGCATTACTGAGACTTGGCATGGAGCACGCTGTGACGGGGGGACAGGTGAAAACAATTTGTGCCCAGTGTCCTGCACACTGGTTACACAGCCCCTGAGGGCAATGTGCCCACACAAGCTCAAGACTGAGACTAGTCTTTGCAACACAAGCAGGGAAATATTATCCATCCAGTGGAATATTTTGGTTAGTTTATGTAAATTTCTGTCTTGCTATTATTTCATGATCACTTTTACTCAAGTCCTTGTGTCTTTACTTTGTTACTTTATTTTCAGAGGCCTCCATCAGCCTCATGCTGACCTTTGGGACTCTGGTTAGTGTTAAATTTGTACCAGATGCTACTCTGTGTTTTCTGCTGAATCCATTTTCTTGGGAAGAAAACGTCACAGCATGAAAACATAATGGACTTTTCTACAGCAGGCTTCGTGCATTCCTTTGTTCTCTCCTCTCGTGTGCTATGCACATGCAGCTGCTGTTCCCCACTAATCTAGGTGGATGCTAATGGTAGTGGACCGTGGACTGTAGGTTAGTTTATGAGGTTCAAGGGGAAGAGGGATGGGATTTACCAGCAGGGAGCTTATCTTCTACCTGACATCTTCAAAACCTCCAGCTGAGTCATGTCTGTTATTCAAGATAACCTTTGTGCCCCTCCTGGCCTGTGGGGGTGTAGTTAGTACTGAGCCTGATGCTCTTACGGAGATGAATCTTTGAGCTGGGTAGTTCATCAGTAATTTTGCTTCTAAATGACCTTATGCTCTAAGTTCTGTCATGACAGACCTGAAAGAACCTCTTATTTATGTTTATTAAAGCATCATTATTAAAACAGAATGAAGACATAATTGATTGAAATACCAGTTGATAATTTGCTTGTTTGTGTTTTTCTTGAAGGATTTTTTTTTCCCTGGAGAATTATCTGCAGAAATGTTTTAACTAAGTATCAAGTACTTCAACTAAAAGCTATGTTTGTTTTAATGTTGATGTCAAAACTTTCTACTATGGAGCTGCTCTGTGACACCCAAGGATTAAAACTGATCCACATGGATGGAAATGGACTGTACGCTTACTTTCTTCAGCTAATGGGATGGTGAGACCAAATGAGTGAAAAGGAATTCAGCCAGTTCAGGTTCTCTGCAGCAGGCAACTAGAGCTGCTAAGGCTGAGGGAGCTGGGCTAGAGCTATGTTGTATGGCTGGTATATGCAGGAGAGGTAGAAAGAACAAAATTGGAGACATTTCCATTAAGGAAACCGGGGAGACCTAATCTTGCAGTTTTGCAACTGGGAAAAAAAGAGAACAGTCTTTGTCTGTCAATTAGTTGTTGCTTCAACACAGCGCTCTTCCATCAATAGGTGGGAAAGCAATTGTTGATGAAAAGGTAAAGGGTGGGTTCATGACACCAAGCCAAGTATGTGTTTTGCCAGTTTCTATGCCTGCTTTGGGCCAGGGTCTGGGCTGTTCTGCTTGGGTGAGGGAAGGTGGGTCAAGGATTAAGGAGGTGATGCTCTCCATGAAAGGAAGGGTATAAGCACTCCACCTTCGCATCTGCAGATAGTCAGATAGGGTTGGTTGAAACCTCAACTTATCTGAACGTTTGTAATGGAAAACAGTAAGAATGAGTTCTTATATCTTATTAAATTAATTAAATCTTTGGGCTAATGGTGATAGGATGACTAACTATAATAACATACCTTTCTTCTTTTCCTTTCTGAATACCCCGTGATGAAACAATGTTTCATGTTTTTTTTTCACCTCTCAAACAGCGCAGGGCAGATTTTGTGGAAAGGTTTTAAAGGCCTAACTTGCCTATATTTGTTCACATTGCATAGTATATTAGCCTGATTCATTCCGATAGACTTGTTTGCAAATCTAGGTTCTATTCAGTTGTGACAGAAAAATAGGAATTCAGTTTATACAGTTGAAATAGCAGATGTTGCTGTAAAATTACCAGTGGAGTCTTGTCTGCTGCAAAAGATGTTAGAAGAAGGTAAAATAGCCCATAGTTAATGTTCCATACTTATCTTGTCTGCTATACAGTGTGGTCCATTCTGTCGTTTTTCACTGGTAAATTATTTCTGCTTTGTAGTTCAGAAATTAGTAGTGAGAGAAAGCTGTAAAAAATGAAGCTTGAAAACTTGACATCTCAGCATGCTCCGAGAAGAGCACTAAAATGTCAACTGATTTCCCAGCTATTAAGGCACAACTGCAGTTTTCCATTAACACGTTGAACTGGCTCCTCTACAGCAGATAAAAGTCCCCTTCAAAAGAAGAAAGAAAAGATTCAGGGTAGGTCGTTGCCTATACAGAGGGACTAAATTAACTGGAACAAAATAATTTTACAGCTTCTTCCAGAAAGCTTACTCTGCATCACATACTTCATTCACACTGGGTGGGTCTTAATGTCGAATATTTATTGGTTTCTTGCTTTTTTCTCTGTTATTTTCTAGAGCTATATTATTGCACAAATGATCAGCCTGTAAGGAGAAAATTACTTCTTTTGCCACAGGTGTAGAGAGCAACAAAAGACAGAGAAGTAATTTAGGAGTTGGATTGTACGCAAGTTTTCACTTGTTCAATTCTTTCACTTTACAATACTTAATTTTATTTAACCCTGCACAAACATCTGCAATAACAATAGTATCCTCAAAAATGATACAGGTCAGTTTAGGGGAAGAAAAAAAAAAAATGCTCACACAAAGTTTCAAGAGTTTTAACTCACTAACCCTTTCAGATAAACCTTTGGGTACGGATTAGGCCTTCACATCCGTATTCTGGATAACTCCAAGGGGGCTTCCGGCTCCCAAGTGCACAACAGGGGCAACCTGTTACTGGACTCCGCAAAATGGGCACATGTTAGAAGGACTTGGGGTTACTGGTTGACAAGAAGCTCAACATGACAATGTGCACTTGCAGTCCAAAAGGCCAACTATATCCTGGGCTGCATCAAAAGCGGCGTGCTCAGCAGGTCAAGGGAGGTCATTCTGCCCCTCTGCTCTGGCGAGACCCCGCCAGGAGTCCTGAGTCCAGCACTGGAGCCCTCAGCACAGGAAAGACATGGAGCTGTTGGAATGGGTCCAGAGGAGGGCCACAAAAGTGGTCAGAGGGATGGAACATGTCTCCTATGAAGAAAGGCTGAGAGAGTTGGGATTGTTCAGCCTGGAGAAGAGAAGGCTCCAGGGAGACCTTACAGCAGCCTTCCAGTACCTGAAAGGGGCCTACAAGAAAGCTGGAGAGGGACTGTTTACAAGGGAATGTAGTGAAGGGACAAGGAGTAGTTGCTTTACATTGGAAGAGGGTAGATTTAGATTAGATATGAGAAAGAAATTCTTCACTATGAGGTTGGTGAGGCACTGGAGCAAGTTGCCCAGAGAAGCTGTGGGTGCCCCCTCCCTGAAAGTGCTCAAGGCCAGGTTGGATGGGGCGTTAAGCAACCTGGTGTAGTGGAAGGTGTCCCTGCCCATGGATTGGAGCTAGATGACCTATAAGGTCCCTTCCAACCCAAACCATTCTATGATTCTATGATTAGGTGCTGCAGTGACACCTACTGAACAGCTCTGCTTATGTTGTGCATCACAAGTCCCTGTCCGCCCCCTCCCAGCTCCATACAGTTCCACCTGGTTTCGTCAGCTTGGCATGGGTGATGGAGCTGAGCCTTGACACTGATGCAACCTCTGTATTGGATGGGTATACAGCACAGCTTATGGCTTAAGGACACGAGCCTTGTAGCAGCTCAGAAACAGCAAGTGCCATTTGGCAATGTGAGTCTCCGTACAGGAGCTGACTGGAACATAAGTACCCTGAGGAAGCTTGGTCAGTTAGTCAGCAAGGACCCAATTGTCCTGTTGGAAAGGTCATTTGATTGAGGTTTTGGGACAGTCACAGAAGAGCAGAGGCTGTGCATGAGAACAGAGAGTGAGGGGGGCACTTCAACCACCTGAGAAACACACGGGGAAGGGGAGCGGGTGTGTGTCTTACGGATGGAAAGCTAGCTATTTTCCCATGAAAGGGAGGCGCAGGACAGAAATTGAGATTGGTAGTGGCCAGCCTGCTCATCTCAGTGGATTGAATGCTCCTGCGTGACTGAAATCATGACAGGGATATTTTGATACCTGCATTTGCTCATGACTTACTACTTGGTGTCAAGGAGGAGTATGTGCACAGAATGAAAGGAATCATAAAAGAGTTTATTTCTAAAAATTATCTGGGAAATAAAAAGAACAAGAAAATGGACAAAGGACTATCTGTAAATCTGCATATACATCTCGAATTAATGCTTCGAATCCAATCTTTAGTTACAGGGAGAGGTATGACCCCTTTTCCTTGTAAATGATTTGTGTCCTACATAATTTAGTGCTAGCCTTTGGTTGTTTGCACTGCTATGTACCTATGTGTACTCGGGCAATAAGCCACAGTCACTCACCCAGTGGTGTTAAAACGTTGATCAGCTCCTCCTTCGCTGTGCACTCTATCCTGTCAATGAGATAGAGCTCCTGGGGAAAATAAAAAGGTTGTGATCATGTTCACAAAATTTGAATCACCACATTATAGATGAAGAGAAGGAGCTGCAATTTCACATGCAGCTTTCATTCTTACACTTCCCACTTTTGAACATTTAGAGTTATCACTTTGTTCCTTTGATAATGGGGGTAGTTTTTGGTTTTGTTCCAAGAATTCTCATGAGGAAGCCCATTATTTGATATGCATCTGTTACAAAGGATCTGCTCCTTGATTCTTCAGGATCATGCCCAGCTAGGACTATGGCTCTTACTGCGATCACTGATAGGAAGGCTCTTAGCCTATATGAGTAAAGGGAAATGACAGGAAAGGAATCAGGACATACACAGCGTTGTCAGGATGTTGTCAGAGAAGTCCAAATAGGTGGTCTCTTCCTGATCTCAGAGCCTGGCTTTTTCCACAGATATCTGTGGCACAAGCTTGTCCTTACATTAGGTTATTGTTATTCCTGTATTATTTAGGCAGATTAATTACGGATAAACAAGTGCCTTTTCAGAAGTCTGTTTGTCAAGCCTAGATAAGAATGAGACCTCAAAGACACTTGTCTTTCTGACAGTCTTCCAGGTGAACTTTACTAGGGTGTCATGAAGAAAAGGTTTTAGAGATTTTTTTTTTTGAGAAGGTTATAAGAATCCTAAAAAAACAATAGAAAACTAAACATAGTTTATCCCTACTGCCTCTATAATTTAGATAACTTTTCACGATAAAAAAGATAAGAAAAAAGATACTTTCAGATTTACCTAAAAGCAGGAGATGATCCTGGTTTTACGTTCCTATGTGCATGCACCTTTGACACAGTCTGCTTATTCTTTGCAAATTCTTGAATTTATGGTCTTCAGTCATCTCTTGTGCTATATGGAATCTGCTATGGGAAGTGTGCTACTCTGTCATTAAATATGAAAACGAAGCAACGCTAGAGCAAGAAGAATTAATTGTATCTTTTATGCTTCTTTGTTCACTTCTATGTTTATTCTTTGTGTATAGAAAAACATTGCCTTAAGAAACTTAAGTATAGCTTAATTTATAGCATGATTGTTGTTGTTTCTAAATGACAAATTAATTTTTTTTTAAGTAATCCAGGATAAAATCTGTTGAAAAGTAAAGGCAGAGTGTTATTTACATGAGCGTCGTGTATCTGGGTTTGCTTAAGAGTAAATATAAGATTTTCAGATACAAAGCTAACGTGGTAAAATACTGTCCTTGCAGAATTTTCCAGTAAAATAGTAAAATTTGTTGATTTCTAAACATTTTAGATAATATCTGGTAATTCTTATTACTTTGATATCCTTCGATTATTCTTATTTAGCAAAATGAACTCTTCTACTTTTATTCTCCAATGATAAATTTCCATAGTGAAAAAAACTTGATCTTTTAAGAGATGGTTAGCTTGTTTACTTCTTCACTATGAGGGTGGCGAGGTGTTGGAACAGGTTGCCCAGAGCAGTTATGAACACCCCCTCCCTGGAATTGTTCAAGGCCAGATTGGATGGGGCTTTGAGCAGCCTGGTCTAGTGGAAGGTGTCCCTGCTCATGGTAGGGGGGATGGAACTAGATGATCTTTAAGGTCCCTTCCAATTCAAACCATTCTATGGTGTGTATATATATACACACATACACACACACATACAAATACATTTAGAACTATTCTGTCCCATAATAAACATACTGGAGTTCAGTTGCAGCTAAGTGAGTTTGTTCATTCCACATCTTGTATATGTTGAATAAACTCCAGAGAATCTCACTACCTGAAGAAGATAATTGCTTTTCCATTTTAAGAAAAAGCCTTGTGTCTTTCGCAGCCAAAGAACTGGAAGGAAAAAAATCATTATTTCGTCGTTTGGCTTTTGATTCTTTCTACAGACATAACTCTGAAGGGCAAGGAAAAACTAGTGTGAGTTGAACAGATATAGTGCTTTCCAAAAGCATCACAGGGCTTCCTTATGGTGTCTGGATAGTATTGTGCTATCTGCTAATATATGGAGTTTCTGTTGGCCGTGTTAAGGGATGTTATGAGTGTGGCCGCCTCCTCCAGCGCCTCCAGTCCCAGGACTCTGTCCTGCCTGGCCACTGGTGCCCACCCTGGTATCCAGGGCCTCTTTCTGATGGAGGTGGCTGCCACTTTTCCCTTTGCTGGTTCAACCAGTAGCAAAGCTGAGCAGGTATCCCAGTGCCACAAAGACAGGACAATGACATGGCCATCACACAGATTTCCCCAGACAAGGTGCTGCCTTCAACAGCACACATTGCAGGACCCACATGAAATGTAAGCATAGGCAGCCAAGTCTCCTCCTCCTTGTTGACTGGTAGAGATACAAGGTCACTGGGAAAGGCACACGTACAGTCCCCATTTTACATGTGACTGGCCCCTTTTATGCTCCTTCTGTCCATGCCCCCTTTGTTCCTCACCATTGCCTAACCCTGCATGCTCCCTTATCAGATTGCATAGTCCCACCAACCCCCCCATCATCCTGGGTCGCCAGGTGTGCATGAAGTTGCAAAGTCCTATTTGCCTGCGGTTTCTCAATAGCCCACCAATTAGTGTGTCTGACAAGGTTTTCTTTCTTGTCTTTTTCTCTATTAAGTTTTCCTGTTGGGTTTGTAGCTCTATATTTTATATATAGCTTCCTCCTTTTCTTGTTATCACTTTTTGCACTGAAAAAGTCACTGACCAGATACCCTTAAAGGAGTAGACACTATCCTTCCACACACCCTTACAGGTTGTATTTAGACACATTATAGCAAAAAGTAGCTATGAGGTCCTTGTAAATACACCCTCTCAAGGTTAGATAGCAGAATCAAGACAATGCTAGCTGCTTCTTGCCACTAAAACTGAGAATTTTAAACATTTTTTTTTTTTTATCAGAGAGCTTCAGTTACCAAACAGAAGTGGAGTTGGTCCATTAATATGAAATAGTTAAGAGAATACCCTCCAAATAGATCCTGGCTTTAACAGAGGGTCCTGGTGGTACAGTCATTAAACTAGTGAACATTCTTCTAGAAGTTAGTGTGAGTTTTCCGTGTCTTGGAGAGTTTCACAGGCCTGGGAAGAAAGCCATGGATTCCCATGAACTGTGTGATATTTGCAATTTAAATTAGAGCTGAGGTTTTCAGAAGTGTCACTGTTTCACTGTGACTTTCATAGCAGGGCACAAAAAAACCCTACTGCTATGCAATTTTTTTTTTCAGTTGTGATATTTGTTAATATACTCTAAACACTCATATTTATATTTTTCAGGTCAAAAGGTGTGCTACGGGGACCTCAAGCATTCATGTTATAAGTTAGCTTATTTCCAGGACTTGTCTAGACGTGTGGGCTTCCAGGAGGCCCGCCAAGCTTGTGAAATTGATGGTGGGGCTTTACTGAGCCTGGAAAGTGAAGCTGAGCAGCAACTAATAGAAAACATGTTGCAAAACCTCACTAAGTCAGCCTCTGGGATTTCTGATGGTGATTTCTGGATTGGGTTGTGGAGAAGTGGTGATGGACTAACCACCTCAAGTGCTTGCCCTGACCTCTACCAGTGGGCTGATGGAAGTATTTCACCATTCAGGTAAGTGTGTAAAACTGCTTACTGAGAAGGTTTCATGGAAAGAAATGGAGATTGAAATGCCTAGCTAGTCTTCTAGAAAGAATCTTGAAGACTTGCTGCCCCATGGAGTTAGTAGCATCCCTCCTTAACTTCTCCAGATAAAGGGGAGCTGGCAACCAGGATTTTGAATTTAAAGCTGTAAAAGGATGATGTAGTGTGGTTTCAGCCTACAGTTTTCTTTGCTCCCATCTTGTGAGTTTGCCTCTGTATGGCTTTTGGAGGTTTTTCTGCCACACATAGAGTCTTTAGGATGTGGTCTGAAAGCAGGCAGACAAATTCTGCAAGACTCTGGGCACCTCGAATCAGAGACCCAGCCACCAAGTAAATTAATGCATGTTACTTAGTGTAATTTGTTCTGTTTTTACCCTGTCTTTTGAAAAGCCTTTAATTGCCTGATTAAGCCAAAGGCCAGAGTAGCAGCAGCTCACAGGACTCAGGATGAAGGGACAGATAGGAGTCAGATAGGAAGGAAAACAGGTAACAGGGTGGTAGGATATTATTTCTGCAGACGGGCTTTGTCTGGTCAGAGGTTTTTTTAAGATCCAAAGATGTGGAGCCCAGGCCCTAAACTCCTTTCACAGAGGAGTTGTGGTAAATGCAGCATATCTTTGAAGGGGATGGGGCCATTAGGGTTAGGTGTAAATTTCTTTCCTTGGCGTCCTGATGAACCTTAACTTCAAAATCTGAAAGTTTGTCTTGTGTGTACCGCTAGAAATTGGTATACAGATGAGCCTTCCTGTGGAAGTGAAGCCTGTGTTGTGATGTATCATCAGCCAACTGCAAACCCTGGTCTGGGAGGGCCATACCTTTATCAATGGAACGATGATAGATGCAACATGAAGCACAATTTTATCTGCAAGTATGGCCCAGGTAGGTGAAACTAGAGTTACATTTCACAGGTGGGACACTTTCTTAGAAAAACAGTCACCTCTTGTTTTGTGAGGGAATCTGCAAATGTCTTGTGGGCTGTGGTACCAATTACTTTGGGGTGTGAGTGTCTGGGCTGACATTAACAGGGGATGTAATATATCAAATCTAGTGTTAATTTAGATAAAACTATCTGTATCCGATAGGAATGTTTTCAAGGTTAGCTTCGCTATCACGCATTTGCAGATTTACCTTGGTTTGACTCATTCACTAGCTATTTTATTCTCCACAGTGTTTTAAGTGGCCATTTAGCGAGTGGATATCTCGCTATCATATGGGATGACCAAGACATCTCCTGGTCCTACTGTAAAAAAATTACAGTCCTTGTAGTTGCAGACCTCTACCATTTTGTACCAACTTACACCTGGTGGCTGTTTCAAAAGGTTTTGGCTTAAAGAATGAAGTCCAGAACAGCGGGAAGAAAATTCTGCATTCATTCATGCATGTGGATTTATAGATATGAAAAGCAGATGCACATTAGGTCAGATAGTGACAGAACAAGCCAGATCTTAGGCAATTTGTTTGTACTTGCAGACATGACATAGGTTCTGTATATGTCAGTAGAGGAAACATAAACTAGAACTTTGTGTAAACAGATAAAGGAGGTGAAAAATAATCTTTGAAGTTGAGCCTGTAACATTTTCTACTCTTGGTGGTACTTAGAGTAAATGAAAACATGTTTTGCAGCAGGATCATGCAAATATTTTCAATATTTAATATCTTAATGGGGACATTAATGGGAATTAATATTTCAAACTAATATTAAATATTTGGAAGGCTTGATATATCCATGTATTTTACCCTCACCCCCCAAACTGTTCCTGCTTCTAACATTATTAGTGACTGTCTTAGGGTGATCGGTTATCATCTTGGTCACACAGGCTGTTCAAGGAACTGCGACGTATACATTTTTATCACTTTTATAACTAATCATAATTATTTTGAAATAAGAGGACACAATAAAAATGTTTTAAGTTGTTAAAATAACATTTTTATGTCCGAAGATGCAGGTTTGATTAAAAGGGCTTAGTTTCATGTATATTTCATATCTTTAAAAACAAACAAATTTAAGTAAAATAATTATTCTTTAATAATGAACTACTTGCCATTCTAGCTGACATGTGATAAAGAATAGTTTTTTCTGTTGCTTTCACCGTCTGAAATAATGCTGGGTATTTTTGATTGGCAGAAAACAAAGTGATAACAGTAACAATGAAAATGAATTTATATTTCTTTCACTATGGCGAAATAGATTACTGGTGTATAATGAGGTATATAATGATGCAAACAATGTATGGGTAGATTATTATTAGGACTGACATTGTTATGCAGCTAAATACAGTACTGCTGAATTGTAGCTATTTACTTTTCAAGCTGTTGGAATTGTGCTCTTTAGCAAAACAGACTATTCTCCAGAAATGTATTTATTTGTCACATGGAGAAGAGTAGATGCATAAACTTTTACAAATAGGTATATGACATTTCTTTCACTGCCTGATGAAAATATAACAGTGTTTGTAAGAAAATTACATTTGCTATCTAAAACCTAGTGAGACTTACAAATGACCTTTCCCCCTACCAAATTACTGTAAGAGCTTCAACATCAGCCATTTGCAATAGAAAATATATCCATTTTACCAGGACAGTTGAAGAGCCACATGCATATTGGATTTTACTTTGTTATCTGAGTACATACTTTTTCAAAACTTTCCTGTCTGTTTTGAGTATATGGTGTGTGATACCAGTCGTGAGCCAAAATGCAGAGCTTGGAGGTGAACGTGATGAAGCTGCATTTGATAGTATCAGCAGCAATTTAAGGGCAGCGCTTGTTAGGCAGTCTTACTCAAGCAGCAACTACATTTCTGGTAGTCACTTTCATTTTTCTAAGCTCTTTTTATGGTACGTCCCTTGACAGCATTTACTGTTGCAATGTTCAGCCTGGCTTTAGATCATATTTATCATTCAGTGATCTTAAATGTAATGGTAGGTTGGTAATTGCAACCACATTTACTTCCTGTCCCACTCCTGTAGGTTGGATTATGCAACTGAATTAAAAACTCATCTCATCTTCTGCTGTCTAGAGCCAGCAACTTAGTTCTTTGTTCTATTTTGATATCTTTCTTTATATATGGCCAAACATAACTGGTTTTCCGTTCTAACAGGCTTTATTGCTGCTTTGATTTCTCCCAGCTTTTTGTGTTTATCAGGACACTAGAAACTGCAGGCTCAAAGCACTATTATGTTAATATAATCTTGTGATAAAGGAAAGGTGTTCAAACAATCATGCAGATTCCACTCCTATGCCCGTCCTTTCAGTATGAGGTAATTATTTCTGTAGTCTGTAAACTCTTGTAACAATAGCCATAAGTAAGCTTGCAATCCACTACAACACAGGTCAAAGCTGTGAATTGGTTCTCCAGTTTCTGATGCACTACAAGAAATATGATACTATCATTCCTCTTTTGGTAATTTCACTTCCTTATGTGATGTAATAGGACCCACTGCCCATGATTTGTATTTCAGGCTGCCTGTTGCAAAACCAAGCCACATGAAGCTGACATCTAACCTCAAAAACTTGTGCTGCTTTGTTTTGCTTCATAGCCAGCATTCTGTAAGCATTAGTCTGAAAATGTGAATAAGATTTAAGTATTAATCAAGAACACTTCCTCTCTGATATTGTTTTAGGATCGTCTGCACAAATGAAACTTTGAATATGTCAGGAGTTTTATTCAGCCCAAGTAATTAAAGGATTCAGTGATTTAGCCCAGTAACCTAGCAGAAGCCACTAAGAATTGGAACTAGAATAAACTATAGCCCTTTTCTAAGGAGCAAAAAAGTATGAATTAGAACTGATTTGACACTGGTTTGCAAATAGTCTTTGGTAAGAAGATTAAATGCTGAAGAATTAAGCAATTCTTGTTTTGGAGCATATATCTATTTCTGTGATACTGCATGGAAAGTAATGAAAACATCTGTTTTATTACACACATTTTTCATTCTTCAATGATTAATTTCAAATATTGATTTAACAGATAATGTCTTAGAAAAAGAATTAGGAGACAGAGTGGAGCCAGATTACGGTAAGAAATTTTGAAACATTAAAATGAATTGCAATAGTAAATATGTAAATACAAGGACATCTTACAAGAACCTCCAAAATTACTCAAGTTTAACAGGAATAGTTTAGAACTGGAACATATGAAAAATGAATCCTATAGAGAGCAATCGCTACAAATATATGGCTATTGTTAAGAATAGCACTGCTTGTAATTCTTGTTCCAGATGTAATCCAAATTTTGCAATAAAATCCTGTTTACGTGTTTATATCCAGCATTTTAATCCTGAACATGTTCTTTTTTCCAGTATAAATTCAGATGTAATCACTATTAATTTATTTAACAACATAATAGCCATATTTTGTACTCACTGTTTTCCTAAAATGTCGGATATTTTTCCAACGGTGCCAGCAGGAAATCCTTATGACACAGGCAAACCAGAAGATCAGTATCATGTTACTGCTACTGAAACAGGTAATGTGTTCATATGAATTCAGTGTTCTGGTAAAAATATTAGCAGTGAACTCAGTTAAATTGTTCTTTAACAATTTCCATTATAATGAGTGGGAGGAAGCAGTCTGTTTCTCCAGGAAGTGCACTGAGACAGTATACTTTTGAATAACATTTCAAGAGTTTTAGTCAGTCCTCTTTGTAACTGTGGAAATTATTTCCGTGTCTCCCCAAACTTTGATCCAAATCTACAGTTTAGCAGTCCTGGAAATCTGCACTGTTGTTTCTGACCCTGGTGAGTCTGTCAAGATGCAAGATTTCACCAGTGTTCACCCAAATGTGGAGTGTCTCCTTCTAGGCTGTGTTAACCAGGGACTTACCTCTCTCCATCTCCTCCTGACCTCTTCTAGATTTAGCAGACTAGCTCCTGGACAGAGTCCTGAGGTTCGTGAAATATTGTAGCATGTCCTTAATTCAAGGAACTGAACATCTCTAAGGAGCAACTCAGGATTTTACAGGATTACACCATGAGGTTATGCTCCATTTCCACACTGGTTGGCTGGATTTGAGCCAGTTTTCTAACTGATGTTCCCAATGTTTGTGACTCCAGAGGAAAGGATATACTCATAAATTGTATTTTGAAACTAATAATGCTATTTATGCAAACCATGAAAGGACTCTCTATCTAAAACTCGTAAACAAACCCAACCTGAACATTCACATTTATTCTTGCTAGTGAAAATATGTTCAAAAGAGGGCAATGGGTAAGACTCCACAATTTGTACGTTATATGTGTACTGTTATAAAACATGGGTGTATAGGTACTGAAAAAGTCAGTCTCTTTCTGGAAGTCGTAGGCCCCATCCTCTACTGTAGGCAGATAACAGAGTCCAGCTTGTACGATTTCCCACTCCTTTTGTCCAGGGACCTGCAGGGAAGCACCTTTAGCTCTCTTGTCATTAGTCAAGGAGAGTATACATTTGTCTTTTAAGGGCAATAGGAAGACAAGAGCATGTTTTTTTCCTCTTGTGGTCCTGCATGAGTGGGAATCCAACATACAAGGGCAGCAGAGTAGACAAGTTATATGGACTGTAGAAATAATAGGCCATGAAATGTACTCTGTTAAAATACTTGAATTTTCAATTACAAAGTTGGAAATCTTGTATTGATGCATGCAGAAAATGTCAGAATTTAAGCCCTTGAGATATGTTTTGCACATTGCAGGAGAAGTACTGTTTTATTCTCAGATATTGCTGAGTTATCTTTTTGGAGCTCTTCCTGTAGAAGGAATTTATAAATGTTCGTGTAAGTTAATGTAATTCTGATATTTTACTCCATATTTTTACTCACATGGTTAAGAGTATTTCAGCATGAGAGACATTAATGACAACTTTTTTCTTATAGGTATAATTCCAAATCTAATTTATGTCATAATACCCACTATACCCCTACTGCTATTGATACTGGTGGCTTTTGGGACTTGCTGTTTCCAGATGCTTCATAAAAGGTAAAATATACTAATCCATAATGGTCTTATGATGCAGAATTCATATTTCCATTGACAAACTATTCGTACTGAAAGGCTGCTTACATCTGTCTCCAAATATGCAAATAAGCATCTTTTCATCCATTAAAATCCAAGCAGTTTACAGCTGTTACAGCTGAACGTTCACCTTTAGGCTTTTCCACAACATGCTGGAAGAGTTCCAGGTCTCTCAAAGTACATCGCCATTGGGACTTCACCTGTTTCTGAAGAAAATATCTTTGCTGACCATTTGATAGGCTGAGCTACTGTCAGCACTTTTACTTCACCTCTTCCATCATGATTACCACCTACACAGCACCTGGACTATGGGAAATAATAGTGGGGTCCTCACTGATACAGGGTGAACTCAACAACTCACCTCACTTTCTGACCAAAAGTGCAGTTTGTTCCAAGGATAAACCTAAGGGGCCAGCAGCTGTTTAATGCTGTTTTAGTGTGCATATCATAGGAGCAACAGATGGGGCACTGGAGCAGACAAATTGAAAACAAATAGCAAACCCATAGTTTGAGCCACACCCCAGTGCAAGTCCTTTGTACATCATGTATCTGGCAAAGAAGACGCATGAAGTAAATAGATATGTGTACATAGAGGTAGTATCAAACAGATGTATGATTATGCAAATAGGAAAAATTTCAGCCTGTGAAACAGGATATGTTTTGATCTGTGCTTTAAAATTCTTTGGACTTTTTATCATTCTCAAAATATGATATACCAAAATGTGACAACATATAATATTTTTTTTCAATCTGAACTAGTCTTTCTGAAACATTCAAAGATACTTTTCATTCTGCAGGTTTTTTTTCAGGAAGTGTTCTCGACTTAATGTAAAAGTTTAAACTGAAATACGTTTTGTGAAGAAACACTATATTGGTGAAATAACAAGAGTAGTAAACAGATTCACAAGCTATTATCCTTCTTGAAGAGCAGGAATACTAGTAAAGAATATGACATCACTGTTTTAGGAAATGAGAAGAAAAAAATCCTCCTTACTTTTAGTCTTTATTTTTTCTTTGTGGTTTTTTTTTTTAACATTTGCTGCAAATAGCAGAAATACATTGTTTCAAGTAAGAAAACACTCCAAATGGCCAGTTTGCTTATATCTGTATGAGTGAGTGTACACTGATGTTTGCAGCATGCCTTAGCGATGGATCTCTTTGAAACAAGTGAACACAAAGAAAATAAGATTATGAGGTCTGCATCATGAAGTACATTGTGTCTTTGTTATGCACTTTCCTGTAAAGAAAAGGAAAATGTGCACTTTCTAATCTGTCTTACGGCAAGCAATTTCAGTGTTGTGAAAGGTTGTATCGAAACCTTAGTACTGGGGCTGTGGAAGGTTGGAAACTCAAAGGAAAGAGAGTAATAAAGGAATCATATGTATAACAATAGCAATTATATACGTAATCTAACTCTGGAACCCTTATTACAATGGACCTGTATTTCTTGGTAAGTATGACGTACATGTTCATAGCTGTTCTGGCAACTCTTTCTCTCCCCAGGAAAGGTTCACCTCTTGAACACTCCTGGGAAAACACTGAGAGATTCATGGCCCGCTGAAATCAATAGAAATAGTAGTGTTGACTTCAGTGAGCTTTGATCAGGCCTTTGATGCTATAGCTGTTCATCCAGAAGTAACTCATCTGAACTTCCAAGACTTAAAAATTGCATGACACAGATATTGGAAATTCAGCTTGGAATTTTGTAATTTTTTTGTTAGATGATTAATTTGGTAGATTAAGTGATACAAAAATCAGGGAGAAGATGAATTTGAATCAAAACAGATGCTTTTTTCACAATGTTCATTTTGGGTTGCACCAAAACTTTTAATTAAAGAATATAAATTTTCTTTAAAATTCATTTAAGTCAAAAGAGGATATTCTGGTGTCACCTAAAATCAAGTATTTGCTTTTTTATCTGTTGAAAAAGAATGTTGTTTTTAAAAAATGTTTCCCCATCTATTTTCAGTTATGTTTCCACATATGACCTACCTTGCATATCATTTCAGTTCATCACAAATACACAGTTCTTGGGTAAAAAGCAAATAAAGAAAAGAAGCAACCACTTGAACTCATCATCTGGACACTGTAGAGCTTTAGGAAAGGGATTCTGTCCTGCTGGGGAAGGAGAGATCCCAAACTTTCCGAATGAACCTGACTTCTCATTCTTTTTTAGGCTTCCACAACATGGTGACCTTTCCTCTGAAAGCCACAATCCATGGCCAACCAGGACATGCCTAGCTTGAAAGGTCATGACTAATTTTGCCTGGCATTGGGCTCTTAAAGGGTAGTAATAAGGCGAAGCAAAATGTCTTCCCTGTAGCTAGTAGAAATGATCAACTCATTCATGCTTAGATGCTCTCCCTTTCATGTCTTCCAGGGAAGCAAGGAGAAACTGCTTCAAAGATCCATCTCCATTATCATCTGAATGCCTTGCAGAAAGTTTAAATTCCAACCTGGTATATTTCTCAGTTTCTATGATTGCATTTGATGGTCAAAACAGCGATATGCTCTAGCTATTTATTGCATCTTCCTTGCTTTTCTTACTAAAACCTATTTCCTGAAGCAGATGTATTGCTGTTGAAAATTAGCGTTGGTTCGCTGAAGATAAGCTTATTTTACACAGCTAAGGTTCTGATCCAAGGTATTTAGGAATTGTTCCTGCTGTGTGGCAAGGACTCTCCATTCAAAGCATTTCATCATTAATTTACAAAATATGCCCGATTTTGCTGTGTTAATCTAGAAAGAAGTAGTGAATCAGTTTCTTAAAGAAAGAAGTGCTGAAACTACTTGATTCATTGCAATTGCTTTGTGTATAGCATTGTGGCCTGATCTAAAGTCCACTGAAACCAATGGGAGTCTTTTCAATTACTCCGATGGGCTCAGGTACATAATGCCTGACTTTGTAGGACTTCAGAGGTAAGTCTGGAGGGACTGAAAGCTACTGTACCATCCAGCTCCCTCAAAGTACATTTTAAATCAACTCAGACTCACTTACATTTACACACCAGGAAAGGAATAAAATTGAATCTATAAGACTGTTGGGATCTTCACTCTCAGGCTTCCAACTTACAGAACTATGTAGGGCTGCTTCTCTTCCTCTGGTTTTTACTTAACTGGAAAAAAACATCAGTGTGAAATATTCTGGCCAGAGACTAAAACATTTTGATTGAAATGCAGCTGCAGTGGTTCATGAAGTGCCTTTTCAGTAGACTGCAGTGCACTGTCATCTGCCATCTAAGTGAGGGAAGGTGCTGTGCTGTGGCAGTTGTAGCAGGGATGCTAGACATGTGGAAAGACGGGCATCAATTTACAGGGTACCTCAGGGCTCCCTGTAAAGACTAAAGTGAACATTTTTGCAGTGTTGCACACCAAGTACTTTTGGAACCAGTTTTATCTTTTTTATTAAAAAAAACCCAAACACAAAAGCTATTATTGACAGTTTTGAATGAAAACTAGGCCTAAGGAAGCTTTCTACCAGTCATTCATTGCTAGGAGTCCGATTCATGTGCCATTACTTCATTAGAAGTTAGGTCAAGCCCTGAAGGGAAGAGGCTTTCTGTCGTACCGGTACACACTGGCACCTGTTCGTGTGCCACGGTCGTGGGGGTGCAGCTCTGGGATGCACGTGGGCAGGTTTGCGGTACCCCCCCAGGGTGGGCGGGCTGTGCCCTAAGTATGTTGGGTGAGGGCTCGGGGGCCTGTGCATTCCCGTCCCCCCTACATCCCCCCAGACAAGGGAAGTGCCCAGCCTCCCACCACCCTGGTCAAACAGCGTCCACGCTCATCTGTGGAAAGACAGTTCTGTATGAGTAGGTGTGGCTGAATGTGAACTGGAAAAAGAAGTAAATATGGGCCAAGTCAGTTCACTTCCTGGGAGGAGCACGGCTAAGCAGGGTGCTCTGGTAACTTTGGTAACAGTTGCTTACCTCGACCCACCTCTGCGGTGCTATGCTTGGCGCAGCATGGGCACAACCCTTTTGTGGATGGGGATCCTATGCTACGAAAGCAACAAAGGTGGCCTTCAAACAGGGAATGAAATACCCAGGTCTGATCACAAACCTGAATCAGGACTGTAAAGGTACACATACACTGAAAACGGTTTATATTTTTATTTTTCAGTAAAGGAAGAACGAAAACCAGTCCAACCCAGTCCACACTATGGATTTCCAAGACGCCTAGGAAGGACAGTAGCATGGAGGTATAATGATTTACTGATTGAAGACAAAGCAAAAATAACATTTTGCAGTCAGGCTGTATTATAATGTTGTCAAAGAACATTAGCTTGGAATGGCTTGAAAATGCAAAGGATCTACAAGAATGAACTGTAAGCTCCCCCTTGAGGCAAATGTTCAGATCATTTTTATATAATGTTTGATTATTAATTCAGTAACTAAATATGTCATGCTAAATAAAGGGTATGTGTTTATTTTGCTAGGAAATGTTAGTTAGCTAGTTGTGAGCAATGAAATGAACGGATCATTTGAAGTTTTTATGGGGAAATATCTACAAAGTATATCAGTTTTAAGATTGTTTGTAGTTAAACAAACCCTCTGTTTCGTTTAGCCTTTCATGCATTGTAATGTAGTTGATGTACTGTAAATGGAACTGACAATTTTACAGTGTAACAATTATTTATCTTTGCATAAATGTTTGATACAAAATATTTGTTTAGTATTTATTTGCACACTGAACACAGTTTTTGATCCTCAGGCACACAAACTGTTTTATTACATGTTAACGTGGTCACTAGCAGAGTTAGCCACCACATTGTGACATCGATTTGATGTGGAAAAATTCAACGATTCAGAAAAGTCATTTGATGTCACATAATGAATCCACTTTGCCAGGGAATGACCAAACTTTTTAACATATTGGTCCAAGGTCAACATAAATCACTTGGCAAGGGATACATCATTAATGAGGTGTCCTTTGAAGGCAGCTGTTAGACATTATTTAAGTAAAATACTTTTTTACTTTTCTGAGGAAAAAAATAATACCACAATGGGCAAGAGTTTAAAATTACTTGTTTCAGTAAATCTATGTAAAAAAGATGTTAAAGATAATTTAAATATAGCTAATAAATTGTTAAGAATAATGTAATGTTGGATCACAGAGAAGACAAATAGCTTTTCTTTGAAGTGGAACCACTAGATGGATTCCAACATTATTCAGACTGTTAGCTAGAAAAGCATAAATTATGTTAATTAATAGACAGATTTAGAGGTAACCTTCATGCATTTAAAGTCTTCTTTTAGAGTTATTATTAACATCATTAATGTCCATTCTCTTTGGTTCCTTAAGAGCTTTCTGTGCCATAAGAATGGTTTTGCCTGTCATTAGGAGTAGATCTTGTGGTGGTAGCACTAGCACTCTGGCTGATTTGTTGGTGAGAGTCTGGTGCTACAGTGGATAGCTAAGGAGTTTTGCTGCAGTTGCAGCAAGAGTTCAAGAGCACGAATTCAAGCTAGTTGGCTTTCCATTAACACAGATGCAACACTACTGCTGGGTGAAAGTTGGGGAGAGCTGGACAGAAGCAAAAACAGATTACTGTGTGGGTCGCCTACACTGTGGTAGCTGATGTTGACCACGGCTTTGAACTTCAGAGACAAATATGTATCAGTTTTCCTGAGTGAAGGAAAAACACCACCATTTAGAGTTCAATACCACTAATACTAATTATGCAATGCTATTACTGAAGCATTTTTGAAAGCATCTTAAAGAGGCTGTTATGCCATGTTTTTACTTCCTCTTTGACGAAGCCTTATTCTGTAGTTCAGGCTAAGTATGGCTGTTCCTGCTTACAATATTCTGTAGTTTTCTCAGGTAGTTACAACTTACCTTGCTCAGTCCCTTACTTCATTTTCCATCGTAGTGATTGTAAACTAAAAAGGAAAAATCACTATGATCCTGCATGATCACCAGGACCAGAATTGTTTTTCTCCTGACTTAAGTATTGCTTGTCTCAACTGAGGTCAAAAGTTTCCTCTTTCTTGGGAACTGTTGCAGTAAAAAACCACTTTTTTTATGGTCCTGAAGGATTAACTCCACAAAGAAAATAGGGAAGGAGGGACTGTCAAGTCTTGCATAAAACTATTTCTTGATAATTTGTGCTTACAAAAGACGTGGAACTGTTTAGCAAGCAATTTTCTGATTAATGCAACAGAAGTGACAGAAGTAATTTCCATGCAGCAATTAGGATGCAAATACCCTCAGATGTCTTTCTTACAGGGTGAAGGCAATTGCTGGGCAGTTATCAGCATGGCCCAGTCTTAAACTCTGTATGAAGGAAGAATGGAAAGTGACATGAAATGCTTTTATTGTAATGAACTCAGATTCTATATGTAAATAAGAAATATTGGTTACTGGGGCAAAATATTTCCATATCGCATCACCTGTTTAGGGGAAGGAAATAGTTTCCTTCCGTGTATTTCCTTTGCTTAGGGTATTGTTCATAGATACCAAGTAAAATTGGAACAATCTTAAGAATCCTATGTGGAGGACTGGAAATGGTGTACAGTTCAAATTTGTAGTCTCATGACTTCCACTCTTAAGTAGGTGATTCTATTCCATGCAAAACATACAAATCCCACACATACACAAATTCTTGCATCTTTATTTCCCTCATTTCCACACACTAAGGGAAAATAGGAGTAAGGGTAAAAGAGGAAAGGGGGAAAGATAGGCGTGTTTCACACTTGCAGAGAGAATACATAGAAACCGGACTTCATACTGGTATTTCGTTTGGATTTTGTGTCGGCTTCCAGAAAAACAGCAACAGGTATTTATGTGACATGGCCCATTAGTGGCAACAAAATTGCTATTTAAAAAGACAAACAAACAAACAAAACCCCAGCAAAACCCCCCAACCCTCTCTGTCCTACTTATTCACATTAAACTCTGCAGAATGGGGAAAAGAAAATGATTTCCAGTTTCAGGTGACAGATTTCGTCAACTAGAGTCACTTTGAGATTGTTGGCTTTTATGCACAGCTATGGCGTTCCCTTGCTGTCATCACATTCCGTTCTGCTCACTGCTTCTATGAATCTCTTACAAATGGCAGCAGTAGGTGAGGCAAGGAACTGAAGGATGAACAGTAAACCTTAGCTAGTCCTTGGATGGATGACATGGCTTCAGTCTGGCATTTTGAAAACTTTATACTCCATTGCCCGTATTTTCCCCAGGGAGCTGAATTTTCTTTTTTTTTTTTTTTTTCAATAGTGAGCATGGCCTTTTGCAAGCAAGAAGCATTTGAGAGAGAAATTTCATGTTTACTTCTTTAATCTTTTAAATTTTTTTGGGTGCAAGCAAGTGTAAGTCAGCATCAAGCTTCCACCTCTTATTTCAAAGCCTCTTGGACCTGTGACTGAATTGAAAATAATGTTTTGACACAGTCACGACTTGTTTCTCCACAGATTAATACATAGGCAAATGAAGTAATGGATGCTGAATGAAGGCTAGAATGTGGTTGACTAAGGTTACGTTACTTTCAGCATAACTAGACCTAAGTTAGTTGAAATTAAATGTTTATTTTTAATTATCCTAGTCTATATTACATATGAGTTTCTATACCAGAGTTTATAATAGGAATTTTTTTGTCTAAGGGGATGGTTTATTAATGTATATCTCAAAATATGTCTATACTTTGCATTCTGGGAAGCAAAAAGTGCATATAAATACAAGTATATTATGATATTTCTGGGAAGCACCTTTGCTAGTAACTGGATCTGCTTTGAGTTAGGTCTTTTATTTCATTAACAGATTGAAACACAATTTACAATAGTGATGTATGGTATATAATGCAGAAATCCAGTCACATTTTAATTAAGCATTTTAACATAATTGCTTCATTTGAATCAATTTAAACTGATAGCAGAATGCACTGTATTTTCAGTGGCTGTTTTCAAGTGGAGGAGAGTAACAGGAGAAATAGTAGTCCATTACAAAAGATAGGATATGCAAATTTAACATTTTAATGTTAAAAGCTGTGTGGTTTATATGAAAAGAAAGGTGTCTAAAACACCTTTTATTTTCCTTCTGGCTTAATTACAACTGTCTGTGTTCCTGTGGTCATAGACGTATTGATAAAGCTAAATACTTTGGTCTGGACCTAGTCCTCTAATGCTTATGAAGATCTGAAAACAGTTTGGGACCTGGTATTTTTTATCGGTGACTGCCAACCTATGTTTGTAAGCTAGCCTTGTATTTTGAGCACTTCATATCTGCATTTACCGTTGTAAGCAGCAAGGATGGAAGCTCCTTACAAAAATCATACATCTATGTAGATATGTGCAGATACACATACACGGTAAGTTGGAATGCATTTTGTATTTTCATGCAGTACTTTGGAATTAAAAATATATTAAATTCCTACACCAGGCTGAAAACAGAAATAAAGGAAATGCATCATATTACACTAACATTAAAACACCATTGAATTTAAGGCATTTCAACAAGTAGATAATTATATTTTAATATAAACCTATTTAGAAAAGAGCTCAAGAAGATAAAAACCTTTTTTTTCTTCGTATTCTTTCCCCTTTAGAATGCTGTAATGGGCTATTGTAATAGTTTTTATACAAAGCACAAAATCAGTATTAAAAGTCACAAGTACAGAAAAAGCATGTAATATATCAAAGGAAACCCTATTAATTTTTATTCACCAGGGATAGCTGATACTGATTCTTGTTAGATGTTTCTAAAAAACGTTACTTTTTATGAGAGGAAGTTGCAGTATTGTGAGTCTGTGCTTAGGTGTACAAAAGGACATATCTATAGTTACTTGAATAATTGCCAAAACGCTTAAAAATAAAACTAAAAAGCTATATTCAATCCTTATTTAACGTTATTAATTCCAAATGAATTACACAAGAGAGAACTTTTGGCTTACATTCAGTTTAATCATTAGAAAGCAGCATGATAGATGATCAGCCTTTATGCATAATCCATAAACCTCATTCCAGAGCTTTTTGTAATAGGCAAGACAGAACTCCCACGAACCCAGTTTAAACAGGTAACATATACCTTCATTTTGATATGTGGTGAGATTACTGAGAAGAGTTGACTATGCATTAAAATAAAAATACACATTGAAAAATACATTGTTAAAACATAAAAACAGTTTGGCCTGAAATTAATAATTTAGACCATTTTCCAATAAAGCATTTGCAGTTTGCAAGTTGTTTGTTTTTTTTTTTCACTGCCCATGCTTTGTGAAGCTCTCCACTATGCATTTAATGCACTGGTGTTCAAAGAAACTGTTTCCCCATGGTCTCATATAAAAGAAAAGGTAAAATGACCAAACTATTTATTAACAAAACCACAGCATCTGTTTTGAAATATTGCTTTCAATTAATAATGGAGTTTTCAATTATTAATACTTTCCTCCCCCAAAATTAAATATTTATTCAGTTTTTCTAACTGTGAGATTGGAATGCCAGTCTGGTTTACATCATTATACAGTGGCTTACTTTTAACCTCTAAATTCTATTTCTATCATTAAAAAAAATCAAGCTAATAGATGACTTTTTTTATCCAATCCACAAACATGGTGACTCGAACATACACTCCAGGTCGTTTGGGAAGTGCACACTCATAGCCAAATGACGTTACACCAACCAAAAAACACTTGTCACCATCTTCAGATGTCAGAGGGCCACCTGAATCTCCCTGTAATACGAAATTCAAAAGTTAAGAGTGAACAATGTCGAGTCTGAAGCAGAGCCTGTTTAGAATGGTTTGTTTGTTTTGATCCTTAATTGTAGACATTGTACCCCTATATGTCTTGAGCACCAGAAGTGAGAACAATATGAATTATTCCATGTGGAAAAGTTCTTGAGATAAACCCTTTCCTTTGTTTCTTTTTTTTTTTTAAGGATTTGATCTTAAGCACTTATCAGTCTTTCAATACAGGGCTGGGTTTCAAATGTTTATTTTGCTGGTTAATTTCATATTTAGCCATTCATCTTTCACAAAGCCTGGGTAAATGTATAGGATTATTTTTTAATTGAATCTATGCAGCCAAAATGAAATTCTATTTTCAGTCACTCTAGAGTTTCTGCAATTTCAAATTTAGATAAAAAGATGGCAAGATTGCCAGAAGAGGAGATGTGCTTTTCTAACACCTTCTTCTCAATAGTTTAGTAGATGTAGCATTGCAATAGAGTGTGGGAGACAAAATTTCGTTCACCTCACAGCCTATGATGCTACATTGGTTTTTTTCAGTATGAGGTTCAGAAGGCAAAATGGAAAGAGGAAAGCCACAGAGGGCGAAGGAGTGGCACGTGAAATTAGGCTTGCATACACTCCTCCTTCAAGACTAAAGTAGCCAAAGTCACTCCATCTAAGGAAGGCTTAGGTTGTGAGGGCAGGGCAAAAGCAATTATGTGATAGTGCTTCTTATCAGACTTGAGGAGAACCAGCCAGTCTCCATGCCATAGACTCCATATTGTTGGAAGAAAAATTATATGACAGCCAACTCTGACTACATCCTCAAAGAGAAACAGTGTGTTATAAGCAGAGCTGGAATGAATAAAAACTAGATCCTCAGGAAGGAGCATATGAGATCAATGAAGAAAGGCAGCCTCTCCAAAATACAGTGGCATCCACTTACAAAAGGTCTCCAGTGTCCACAGATCCTGGGGAAAAGCATCATTGCGCTCTCTCTTTCCCTGTGTGAAGCATTTCTGAGACTTCAATCTATTTGGTATTTATTTCTCTGTACTCTGCTTTTCCCTAAGCATGTCCCTTTTTCCTTCATGGAAGTACTTAGCAGTAATTATTCAAAGCTTAGTGCAGAAAATTTCCAGTCCTCATATTTATCACTGTCCATGATTGTTTATGTCAAGATGACACAAAGAAGTTTTTTATCTTTTCAACTTGTATCCTCCTGGTTTTAATGATGGGAGGATTAGGGAGCATTTTATTCAGTAATTAGATGTGGTGTGTGCTGGCAGTGGAAATGAGTTTCTTGTATTTACCTGACAGGAATCTACTCCTCCTATGTCATATCCCGCACAGATCATATTTTCAGTAATATTGTATTCTGGCATCTGTTGTTGGCATTTTTCATTTGAAATGAGAGGGACCTCTGCTTCTTGCAATATATCTGAAGTGACACCTGATGAAAATACAAAGTACATTTACCCACTGTAATAAATATGTACATCCCACTTTGAACACCATTGGTTTTGTTCCTGTTCCAGCATACTGGGCATGCTACCGAGGAGCAGGAAGCCCTGCCTCACCACCGTATTATTGAGGCTTATACCCCTGTAACAGAGTCATTGGTTAAATGGTGCTCATTAACCGATTTCTGTCTTTCATTTGTGTAATGGGACTGAATTTGGTTATAATTAAATCAAGATTACTAAAATCAATGACTATGAACTCACTGGGGGGGAGATCTAAGGGATAATTAAGGGCTTTGGAGCTTGGATTGTCCAATGTTTCCTCACTATTCATTGTATAACTTTGATCGAGTATTTAAAGTTTTTATAAAAATTTCTGTTACTAACTGCTACCCAAAATTTCAAATGCAATTTTATTCTGAAAATGTAGAAGCAAATGTGTGCAAGCAACTGTGGAAGTGAAATGGCATGTTTATTATTTCACAGACACTCCAAACCTGGAGCATGTGATGTACCAAGAGAACATAGATTTCACACAACAGTCAGTCTTCTTGACTTCTGGGCAAAATCATTTGCACATTGTCAGAAAGACTAATATTCTCCTCCCCCACCCAATATTTGGAAATAAGGTGTACGTATTTCATACTGAGAAGAGTAGTCATCATAACTTCTAAGGGGATGCAATAAGGTTTTTTCATAATTTAATGATCTTAGATACATAAATTTTTTTCTAATGTTAATGTTATAACTCTATTCCTTTGCTTTAGAGAAAGAACATGGAGGGAGATAGTTCCCAAATTTTCTTATGGATGAGAGCTTCTTTAAACTGTTGGGCCTTAGCAACCCTTCTAGAATCAGGAGCAAGCTTTCCCTCTCAGCTTCATGTCTGTCATAATTTTCCAAGCAGATGACCTACCTTCGTTAGTAATACTACCCCAGCCAGCAATGGAGCAGTTAATTCCTGGCAAAAACTGTTGATTTTCTTCTGGTAAACAGATAGGTTGTATGTAATCTGCAAATGAGAAAGAAGCAATCGGTTGCAACCTCTTCCCTGTGTTCAGGTTTTTACGAAGTCACATAAGAAAATGTTCAGCAACTCAAACCCACTTTTTGGGCACAACATACAGGAAGTACTGTACTGTCTCCAGAATGATTATGTTGTAAAAAATGTACAGCCACCCCATCACCCTCATATATTTAGCAGAGTTTTCCATAAAAGAGTAAATCTTGTTTATGGGAAAATAACAACTCACCTGTATATTGCACTTTCTGTTGAAGGTGCATGAGAGCAATGTCACTATCTTTTGTACGCTTCATGTAATGAGGATTTATAACTATATGATCGATGTTTCGAACTACTGTTGAAGACTGTGTCGTATCTGATTGGACATACAAGCCAAGAACTGCTTTCCATTGAGATGGTTTTAATTGTCTCCTAGAAGTTGCAAGGAATATTCGCAATTATGCATGTTTAATGAAAGTTTTGGAAAATATGTTAGGTAAAATGGTAATCTTTAACCCCATGGTAATTCATAGCATTTGCACTTTTTTACAAAATACATAGAATGTATCAGATGTGCTTACTATTTTATGTAATACTATCTTAAACATCCATACTGTAGAAATATGTGGTTGATTTTTTATATTAAGTTTATAATACATTATTTATAAAGAATTAATCAGACAGTAGTGCAAAGGAAAATACATTAAGTAAATTACTATGGCTTTTTAAACACTGTGAGGGATACAGCTGACTGCCCACCAGGCAATTAATATCAGTCCCAGTTAGAAAATTATTACGGAGTATCTGAAGAATAATAGGTCTAAAATTTCGTTGCAAATGCTGCAACTCATAGACTCAGAAAACTGATCTCTTAATTTTTAATCTAAATTGACAAAGATATGCTAAGACAAAATATGACACAATCTGCAGTTTTTGCTGAGCTATGCATGCTGGCTCAAGGCTGTATTTAAGTTACAGAACTTAATTATTTGCTATTTTTTAATCAACCAGCATAGTTTCAAAAATATGTTTTCAGCCTAGTTGTTGTACTGAATTGTTTTCTGCTGATCTTTTGGTTTGACATCAAGAGATTATCTTGTTCTAAACTAGTTTTTAATTTAGATATCAGAATTAAGGTGTGAAACTGCAAGTTCCCATGTAGGAACATTCCAGCCAAGTGAAGATTATAAAGTGAGATTTCAGTGAAAACAGATGATTTAAGTGAAAAGGAAGTACCAAGACAGATGTGGATTTATTGTGTGAAAACTAAGAGGGCTTGATCCTTCTCATTTCAGTGTCTTTGTGTGGAATATACCTCCTGTCATGCAATGAGGCAGGGTTAATGTATTGGCATGGTTTTCACTGCCTTACTACTTAGCTATTTATAATGAAAGCTCGACTATAATTTTGGATATTAATATTTCTTTTTTTGCCATTCCAGTTTCTAGGTGTCTTCTACAGCACTTATTTTTATAGATGTTATGGAAGCAAACCCTGGAAAATATTTAAAAGGATATCCAATATTGCCTAATCAATGCATATAAATCAAAACTCATTCCAATGATGCACAGTAAATCTTGATCAATTTATGATAATATACAGGAGGAACAGGCAACACCAAGTTTACCTTTATGAGGTATGATGTCATCCTTTGTACCAGTGGCAGAGATTCAACTAATTAATGGAGGCCCCCATTAATTATGGGTTAAGTGCAAATGCTCAGTATTAGTACCATATATTTAAAGTGCAATTCTTCATTGTTCAGGAAATGCTGAGTAGTTTCCATGATTCTCTGCTTTAAAGTAAGGTCTGGGGGCTTACCAGAAAGGTAAGGAGCTTTTAGCTGAGCCCACAAGTGATTCAAAACACAGTAATTAAACAGTGAGCTAGTTGTTAATTTTTTATATCAGTGTCACAAATTATTTATAATCTGATGCCTCCTTAGTGAACCTGCACATAAAAGAAGTGTTTCGTCAGCATTAAAATAAAAACGGAAAGACATGGTGTGGATGGTCATATGGACATCTCAGCTAGTTGGAAAGATGCCCTGGAGTCAGTGGAGAGAAAGAGGCACTTGTGAATTTATATTGAATTCATTCTAAAGTAAACATCTAGAAACCCTCTAAAGAGTGCCGCTCCCCAGTGATTCTAGTATGATCCTTTGAAAGTGTGTTTTGCTTCATCCAGGACTGATCAATGGCTCAGGTCATAATTCAGCCCAGCTTTACTGACGCCTATCCACCGTTTGGCTACTTGCATGTTATGGGGGTGTTAGCTTCTGAGTGCAGTGAACATTACCCATATGCACAGTGGGCTGCTGTCACCAGCCATTCATCACTGACAAGGGAAGCTCCGCAAGAAGGTCCGGAATTAAAATGGAGTGAGACCATCCAAGGCCAAGCCTCTCTTCTGGCATCACTTCCACCTACAATCCTTGTTCCATTGTTCTGAGTTACCAGGTGTTTTCCACAAGCTAAAATTAAAAAAAAAAATGTAGATTTTTAGGGGTTTATAGCATGTTTTATTAGACTAGCTAGCATTCTTGGAAAAATAGTCTTTGTAGTATCTGAACTGCTATTCAAAAATACTATTACTGCACAAAAAGTGTGGTGTTTTATAACTGAAATCAAGATCAGCTTTATAACTTGGATTTAGATGTGTTCTTTCTTCACACCTTCTGGAGTTTTTATATATGTATTTTCAGTATAGACCCATCTCTAGTGTATACTTAACTCTGAAAACAAGTGAAGACTGTAAATTTTCCTGTGTTTATGTCATTACGAGTATAGCTTTTATAGTCCATTCTCTAACCTTTCAATTCAAACTATAAACATTAGGCTTTATGGACTGAACAATTTGATATCCGTGTGAAATATTCCCAGAGTATATGTACTTACGTTTAATGTTACATTGCAGATGAACCACAAGGTTGTTCAAACAGTGTTCTCTAGAATGAAAATGCAATTAAATCAGAAGTGTCTGCACACCAGGTAACACTAAATGACTGTCAAATACACATACATACACTTATAGATAAAAATATGTATCTAGGCATATGTATATACTTATGTATATAAGTACATTGGTTTATCAGTATCAAGCTATTAAATATAATATCTTGTCCTACATGTTTTAATTATATTTTAATTATAAAATACAACATTATATTGTATATAGTATTAAATGTGCATATTCATCCTCAGTAGACAATTAGCATACATTGTGGAAATAAAAGTAGACTCACCTTGTGTTTTAGAGAAATAAGTCATCTGTCTGTGACAGATTCTTAATAAAATTGTAACTGCATATGATATTTTTGTACCTTTTAAGATGTTTTCAATACCTTACCACTAGAGATCAGTGTGACCAAAGAATTTAAGAGGTACTTTTGATATCACTGTATCTTTTTGCTAAGATTACAATGCACTGTAAAGTATAGACCTGCATATACAGGGTTAGACATCATTTAGCAGCAATATAAAGCCAGAGTCTGAAGAGCACAAGACCACAGATCAAAACTACTGAAGCATTTCTGATACCCACAGGTTTTAAGATTATCTTCATAGCTTGTAATGAATGCGAACACTTGGGAAAGTGTGTGTGCTAGCAATTTAAATCTGATATACACAGAAATATATCAGAGAGAGAAAAAAAAGACTGCCAATGGCTAGTTTACAGTATGCATTTCCACATCATTTTTAAAAAGAAAAATGGAAGGATACTTTAAACGCGATACGGTATTATGTATCCCTCACTATGTTTGCTCTAAAATTTGATATCTGTTGTGAGGGAAATAATGCACGACGTGACGCAGCATTTTCATAACAGCATAGTGGTACAAGAAGGGCAAGTGGGAACTGTAACGAGCCCCCACCTCACCAATGAAATCTTCACTTCAGATGGGGTAAGAATGAGATATGCCTCCAGCCCTGAATAGTCAAAGGTTTAAACACATAGCCATTTTCCACTTCAAGATAGATGAATAATTTTAAAGCTGTAATTTAAAAAGTGGAAAGCAAATTCTGTAATTTGTATTCAAATTTGTATTGACTTCAAAAGGCTGTCCCTTGGTAGTGAGACAAACATCAAGGAGGACAACCAGAAATGCATAAACCCACAGGAAACCAATACCATCTTCTCCGTAAACTTCATAGCAACTACTCTAGACCAAGCTCCCTCCATAGGCTTTAAAAGGGTGATTCGTAGTACTGTATATTAGCTTATTTGTCCAGTCCTACGCTTTCTTTCAGGTAGATTCATAAACTAGCCAAAATAACATCCAACATGCCAGATTCGTCCCTATTTTTTCACACTGAAGCAGCACCATCAGTACCTACTTATTGCTTTGGTAGGAATTACTTCATGAGCCTCTGCTTTTTCTTCTTGATGAAGCTATCTCCCAGCATGAAAGCCACTTGCCTGCACTTCCATTAGGCAGTCCTCAGCTGCCTCTTGGTCAGCACGGGAGAGTCCAAGAGGCAACAGAGGTATTGCATGTGCTGAATACCCCATCTACATGCCTCTCTGAGTGTTATCCGTGAAGCAGCATGCCGGGCAGAAATCTGGAGTTGCTGGGACATCTGTGAGTATGATCTTCACTTAGGACTGGTAAAAGCCATTATGCCTGTGGAATCTGCTCACATATATCTTCAAGGCAACATTTTGCTCTGTTACAAAGCTATCCTGCCAAGAAATACATTACCTAAGGGCATTGGAGAACAGTTTTGCTGTCTGCCACCACAGCTTTCAGGTTCTATTATATGTGCCTTCCTTTGCTTCAATGGTAGCTACACTTGAACAAAGACCAAAGACAATATGAGAAATTTATTTTGTAATTTGATTTCCAGTTAATGAATTTGGGTTTTTTAATTGTCAAATCTACATGATCTTTCTATCATTCTTTATATGTAAAAAATGTGTGCAAATCTGTAATGACGTTACTCTGTAAAATGATTCCTACCAGCTGTCCAGAAACATGGATTCATGGAAACAAGAAGATATCTATTTTTGCAACAGAAATATAACTAAGATGAATAAACTTATTCCATTTCCTCCTGTATCAATCACTTTTTAGTGTTTAATAGATATTAACAGAAGACATCTGTAAATCATTACTGCTCTTTAAGATTTCTTGTGGCAATGCTGGTTTAGATATCCACTCAAGAAAAAAAGAAAAATAACTTCCAATGATATTCCATTAGTTTAAGTGGGAATGGTAAATGTTTGGGATTAACAGAGTATAACTAAAACATGAAATATCTGGTGTATATTTTTTTTTTACTGTAGATATAATATAGCATTGCAAATAAAGGATTCTCTTCTGTTTTGTTACTATGTGGTATGTTTATAAAGAAAACCTGAAAGAACATGGATTCTTGCCATCCTCAACATGGTTTCAGCATTTTAGCAATTAGTCAGTAATTTTGTGCCTCAGTGCTTTTGGTGGGATTCCAGGAAAATATGTATAATAAGCCCTCTTACAAGTAGACAGTAACTGAAGTAATTGCATGTACTTTTTTTATTTGATGATGGCAAGCCTTTCTCCTTTTGGAGGTGTACTGTAAATCCCAGAATTTCCTGAGAATATAATGCTGTGCTAATGTTACATTTTCATTTAATCTACAAGAAACTCTACCAGTTTGTAGGACCCTTCAGAATCACTTGAGCTGTTACAGAATCACAGAATCACAGAATGTTAGGGGTTGGAAGGGACCTCTGTGGGTCATCTAGTCCAACCCTCCTGCCGAAGCAGGGTCACCTACAGCAGGCGGCAGAGGACCTTGTCCAGGCGGGTCTTTAATATCTCCAGAGAAGGAGACTCCACAACCTCCCTGGGCAGCCTGTTCCAGTGCTCCGTCACCCTCAGAAGGAAGAAGTTCTTCCTCATGTTCAGACGGAACTTCCTGTGCTTCAGTTTGTGCCCATTGCCCCTTGTCCTGTCACTGGGCACTACCGAAAAGAGATTGGCCCCATCCTCCTGACACCCACCCTTCAGATATTTGTAAGTATATATTAGGTCCTCTCACAGCCTTCTCTTCTTCAGGCTGAACAAGCCCAGCTCCCTCATCCTTTCCTCGTAGGAGAGATGTTCCAGTCCGCTCACCATCCTTGTAGCCCTTCGCTGGACTCTCTCCAGTAGCTCTTCATCTTTCTTGAACTGGGGAGCCCAGAACTGGACACAGTACTCCAGATGAGGCCTCACTAGGGCAGTGTAGAGGGAGAGGAGAACCTCCCTCGACCTGCTGGCCACACTCTTCTTGATGCACCCCAGAATGCCATTGGCTTTCTTGGCAGCCAGGGTACACTGCTGGCTCATGGTCAACCTGTCATCCACTAGGATACCCAGCTCTCTGTCCGCACAGCTGCTCTCCAGCAGGTCCTCCCCAAGCCTGTACTGATGCATGGGGTTATTCCTCCCCAGGTACAGGACCCTGCATTTGCCTTTGTTGAACTCATCAGGTTCCTCTCTGCCGAAAGATTAGAATATAATCAAATGTATTCTGAGGATTATCTCATCTAATGATTCATTTCTAAATGTGGAGACAAATCCAGAAGTCATTTTTGAGTGGGACTAATTTGTTTAAATATAGATACCTGTCTGTGGATTGCTTACCTTAGCAATCCGTACTTAGTCCTAAGTCTGTATCAATAAAGTCAATGGATCATAGAGTGCGACTCATCATATTTCAAGAGATGCCTTGATGGATCACAGTTTGGAGTGCTTATTTTTCTCTTTTCATTTTGGAAAGAACCTAGTGTGATAACTACTATATAACCATAGGTGAATGCCACTCCATTTTAATTCTTCTACTATATTATATATTCATAACTAAGAGATTTCTAGATAAGAAATGTTTCATAAAAATAACAATATTTATTGTTTCCACACTAAACATATAAAGACTGCACTTCAGATTGTACTGAATGCGAGCTAAAAATGTAGCAAGCTTCTCGCTCTTTTTAAAGTTACAGTAGATGGACAAGACTGGAAAGGGGAAGAGTGAGTTGCCCAGTGTTACACAATATTCAGCAGTAGACAGAGAACCAAACCTAGATGTGTTTACAGTGCAGACCTCATACAGAATCATGTTACCTCTCAGATAAACTTGAGCTAGAGGTTAGTGCAGAAACAATCACCACCCTGCTTAAAGTTATCCTTTATGTGAGGAGGAAACCTCACTCTACCCACCTTTTTGTAAATATTAGGCTGTGGTTAGCAGCTTTGGTGATGTTGACAAACGGGCCATCTCCAGTGAACAATACAGTTGATGACGCATTTGCATCCCTGGAACAAAAAGACACACATTCATCTTTTTAGATATTTATCCTGTTTTACCAGTGGAGGAATGTTTGGGAAATGATTAGGCTGGTGCAATAAACTGCATCATTATTCTTCTGAAATAATGACTATTTAGCAGGAGAATTTTGAGGATTGAAACTCACGTGAAATAAAATGCGACTCACCTACTTTTACATCTTATTCTAAGATTTCTAATGCTACAATAATGTTGAAAGAGACAGAAATTAATTATTTTAATAGCAGTAAATTACCAATTTCTGCTTTTCTATGCCACAATGAAGGGTTTGCAGTACCAATTATTAAATATATGGAGCTAAAACTTGGTAAGAAAAATAGAACAGTAATAGCTGAAACTGGGAATATCACTGTTTTGCTTTTTTGAGGGAGGATAATTACATCGATACTATACTTCTGTGCCTAGAGAAGAAATGAAACTATATTTTATATAATGAAAAATCTAATGGAATAAATGCTGCTTCCTTAAGTTTTACCTCATGGATCTGCTGAAATCAAAATAACTGTTTGTGGAATAAGTCAAGGATGTCATGTTTGCTATTGAACAGGATAGTTCCTCTGAAGTGGGATGTATGCTTTGACTCACTTCTTTTGTAATGGTGGCCTTTTGAACACCAAGAATTCTGTGCACTATTGGTGAGATAAATTGTTTTGATGTTTACAACCCATAACAAGATTTACTTGATGACCCATTCTGCATCATGTACTGCGTGACACTACATATGCCCAGCTTGGAACATACACCCAAGAAACATATTTGCTTTCTCTTGAGGAAGCGTGGGGAGAAAAGATAGCTGTGGTCAGACTACAGAATTTTTCAGGGGGGTGACAACCTACTGCCATCTGACTGTTTATCCATACGTATCTCAGGAGCAAGAAGAGAACCATTTGTGCAGGTTTAATACACAAAAAGCACCTGTGTATCGAGGAAGTACCATCTCTCCTTTTCAAGTGCAGTAAATGCCATTATCCTGGGAAATATGAAGTCTAGAATCTGCCTGCAAATCTGCTGCATATGGAGAGTAAGATTAGGCATAGGAGAAAGGAGGTTTTCAATAGCCATGCTGTGCCACTAAGAGAGTTGTATGACCCACTCTACTGAAAAAGTCGTTACTGCAGCATTTCTCAGTCTGGAGATGACAAAGTGCGCTTAATTCTGTCTCTAGATAGATGTACAGCCTAGCGTACAGATTTTTTCATATGTGAAACAGAAGTAATCTAATATGTGCTTCAGAGATTCCCCCAGAACCCTGACTTCACCTTTTAGATGGTCCAGGACAGTAGTAAAGTGCCCACTCAGGTGGGTAGAGTCAAATTCTGTGATGAAGAACTTTGCTAAGACCAGTCTAATCACTGAGCTATGATAAGTACAAATGTGCATAAAAGGCACTAAGTTGTTTCTTGATACAGTTGGGGAGCAGAAGATTTCACTAATGTAAAAAATTAACATGCTTCCAGGAAAAGCTTAGAGTATACACATTTATGAATATTACTGGCTTACATTTTCCATGGCATATTATACCAGGAAACTTCAACTGAATCCATGTATGTTGTACTAGATTAATGTAATAGACCCCGTAATAGGGCAAACACTATAAACCTTCCAAGTCAAAGCTTCCACCAACCTCATAATACTTAAGCAGATCTCTCATCTCACCTTGACATCTTTCCTGGTCTTTTTCAGCAAAGACTGAGCAAACCATTTCCCACTCTTCTACTTTTTTTTTTTTTTTTTAAATATATAAATGCTGAAATTTCTGGATTACAGTCTGGAACTTCTCTGAGCTTCTCTGTAACCACAGGGGCTTTATTAAGTTTCCCCATCCTTTTGAAATAAAATCTCAGCCCTCTTTTAAGGAAACCTTTGATAATTTAATTTGGTTTCTTAGTGTGCTGAAGCACACACAACTGGGAATCTCTGAGCTTTATGAATGACCGCAAAAATGAATCTGCTACTCTTTTATTTGACTTATTGGTAAATGATGAGGGTTAAGCATTTCTGTAAGTACAAGAAAACATACACTTTTCCTGGAGATATTCAGCTTAATAACAAGAATATATCTTGTTCTGCATGTCCAGAAACACAGTGTCACAGCTCTTTAAATTCTGTGAATGAAAATGATCTTTTAGAAATCTTGCAGCTTGTGACAAAAATGGCCTTTAAGAGGCTAACCTAGGCATTACGTAACTCTCATTCCATTCAACATACTCACTTGGCAAAACTTACAGAAAACTTAGACAATAGTCTTTGAAGCTTCTTACACACAGATCTACAGAGATATCTGTGCAGTAAATTGCTCAGATATTATTGGTCCTCTTCTACCTAAATAGTCGATGAATCACTATGATTTCTGCCTCTAGCTCTGCCTCAGATGTGCTCAGTAACAATAAGCAGTAGCAAATGTTGGGAAAGATTCAGATGATACAGTGCCATGCTGAAAAAAGTATTCACAAGGCTAGAAGTGCAATTGTCTGATAGCTACAATCCTTTTCCCTGTTTGAAAAAAACCAGCACATTTCTTACTTGAAGAAAATATGTTCATACATTTTCTAATTCATTGTTTAGTTCTCAGACTGTGGGATGTTTGCAGTTCATTTAATTTGTGTCTGAGTCACAAGACAGTGTTTCTGTTTCATCTGCTGATTTTCTGATGTTTAGAAAAACAAACAACAAAGAATAGTATCAAATTACAAATAGTGAACACCTTCTTTGGCATAAAAAAGCTTTGTTCACAGGTGGGTTCATATGAAGAGCTGCTGTTTTCTAAATGCTAGCATGCACACAATTTTTTATATGAAAATTTGCAAATGATAAATAAAAGTAACCTCTCTATACTGTCTGAATTTGAAATAAAGCATCTTAAGCAACGGGTTTAAGCCAAGCTTACTAGCAGTGTCTCATCCTATGTAATTTGCAGTGGACCTACAAATCCAAAAAAAGTCATTGAGGCTCTTCCTGTGGCTTTCTGGTCAAAGTGCACATTATTACTTTAGTGACAATTGACATGAAATTAAGTCTATCATCAAACTATTAGGACTGTCCTAATTCTAATCCTCAACGCTGCAAACACAGCCCTTACACACTGAGAACCAGGTTCTTACATCCAGCACATGACTCTCATTGGCTCTACAGAAGAGTAAGTTGATGCTATCTGTTTATTATCCTAATTTATCCATCAGTATAATTTTTTTGTGTGCATAAATTTTGGGGGTCATTTCCACCCCTTTTAGGCCATATGTTATATTCTCTGCGCACTGGAGAAGCTGGATCTGACAGTCAAATACAGAATTTTCTGAGATGTCTCAAGGAGCTAGGCACGTAGCTACTACTGACCATTTATAAGTGGGGAGGATGAAAACCTAATTGACCTGGAAATCTCAGACAAGACATTGTATTGCAAAGAACTCATTTCCTTCTCAACATGAAGAAAATAGACTGCAGTGTTGAGAGCAAGTCTTAAAATCTCAGTCCTTGTTGGACTTTTGGGTATGGAAAAATTGCAAGGTCTACCCTCATTCCTGGGTGCAATTCAGTAAAGACCCAGCTGGCTCTGGTCCCAGAGAAACAAGCATATTTCATGCCACACCAGCAGAATGGTGAAAAGGTCACTATATGATTTTGTTGGTTCAAGGAAAAACAATGCTAACTATACTCAGATTTTAACAGTGTTGTCAGATGCACACAGTTACAAGTGCAAGCTGAGCAGAGGATCTTGTTCAGGTTTTTCAAGAGCATCAATTTGTGCACCTTGCACCCCAGACTCAATAAATTTGTAAATTATTTGCCTAAGCCATATTTTGTAGATGAACACATGGGCATGCCTTCAGAATTGCTTCCTCTTTGGCACATATCACAAATGCGGCAGTCACATATTTGAAAAATGGAGGCAAAAGGATTCACATGTGTGATTTGTTAGAATCTGTGTGGAACATTACACTTTCTAGCCCAGCTACATAAATAATCAGGATATGCTGCAGGACTGGTATCATTTCAGTCCTTTTCATAAATTAAACATTAAAGGAGACTAGCAAATGTGTAAGCAATTAACAGCAAAAGTAAATTGTCCTAGGTGAACCTTAGCCTCCTTCTCTAATAAGGTATGATTCTAGGTAATTATTCAGTATAAGAGCGTGAGCTAGTCTTCTCAAGACCTGTTATTACAAACATCCATTTGGTAACAAATATGGTGCCACTTATTAACTACTGCTGCAACAGACGATTCGTGGAAGGCAGAAAGTGTGATGTTTACAGGAGTTTTGTATATATATATGAGAATTTTATCTTAGACAGTAGGATCAGTAACAGCAGTAGCACACAGGATACGAGAATGTGATGCAATTTAGGTTTAAAAATACTTTTTATTGAAAATGGGAATATGTAATAAAATGAGAAATGTAATTTAAAAAGTAACTAGGAAACTTAATAGAATTTTTTTTTTTAACAAGTATCTGACTAGTTTATAGGGACTAACTGAAACATACTGCCACAGAATATTATGGAGACAAAAACATAAGTAATTTTGAAAAGGTAATAGAAAGTATCATGAAAGACAAATTTCACTGAAGCCTATCAAATATAAAAAAGTAAATTAAACCAACAGACCACAAAATGACTAGTGTCCAGTAGTTGTAGAGGGAAAAGAGGTGAGGGAGAGAGAGAAAGAATCAGAGGAAAAAGGCTACTGGCCACTGTAAAGTACAAGGTATTTGACTAGAAGAACATTTAGTCATAGTTTGTGTGTTTTTACATGCGTGCATAAATGAGATAACTACCTACATAGATTACAACCAGGATTTGTGCATACAGATATCTGATATTTATGTAAATGCAGTAAATGCCCAAAGGGAAAAAAGTAAAAAAGCAAACCAGCACACGTTCACCCAATGATTAAAAATATTTTCAAATAACATTTGAATATTTTTCTAAGTCCTTCTAAATCTGTGATTTCTACAATTGATTTATCAGAAGGGCATTTGCAGGCATCCTACTTTGGTCAGAGACCAACATAATGAATTGCAAGCTTAGGATTTGATTTGATTATTACCTGGATGAGTGACATTTCATAAAAACATCGGCATTGTAGGAAAGCTATTTATTATTCACTGGATAGCAGTAAAGTTGCACACAGTGTGAGTAAGGTCAGAATTTAGGCCATAAATTTTACCATAGATTGAAAAAGACAACACCTCTGCATTCAACCCTCCCCACCTCTTCCCTGGAAATTCTACTGAACAGTGACTGAAGCCAAATCTATTTTTTCAGTCTTATACTTGCCTCCTCCCTCCCTCCTCTAGATATACATCAAGAGAAATACAGTTTCCTCTCCCAACAACTTAGGCCTAGTGATGTGTGAAATGTGTTGGGTGACCAATATCACAATACCTAAGTGATGATCTTGAATTTACTTGACATGAACATCAGTATGATAGCAGAGCAGCCAAGGCTGCTGTTTGGTCCAGCTTTACTCTTGAGCCATCCTCATAAAAGTGAAGACGTAAATGACGACACAAAGTGATAAAAGACTAATACCTCCACATCAGTCTCCCAGTGTTTTCCAGCATGTATCTTCATGCTTAACCTGCCATATTCAGAGTCATCAATCCTGTAACGAATGCCATCAAAACAGGGTTTCCAACACTTAAAAATGTTTTGGCACACCAAGCACTTCACTTGACACAGAAAAATATATTTGCCCTTTTTTGTGATGGTAAAGAAACCAGTAAAACAATGAGGAAAACACCAATATACAAACTTAACAAACCTGCAAACAAGTTACAAAGTCAATGATCATTTTTCACTCACCCTAACCCCAGCAGCTGGCAAACACTGTCTGAAATTTGTTCATTCCAATCATCTGCACATGCCAGGTGCCACATCTTCCCAATCCTGGCCTGTACCAGCCCTTCGGTGCTTAGAGAACCATTAAGCAATCTCACTGCAGACCAAAACGGACAGAATCATTTTAGATAGGTGGTAAACCACCATCCCCTCTTCCCCAAGCAAACAGAAATGTAATATAAACAGATTTATTATTGCCAGCAAAGAACCAAAAAAAAATGTTAAAATACATTACAGTGGTAATAAACCCAGCATCTCCAGGATGTTGTGTTCCCACAGGAAGGAAATATTATTGTTGTCTCCTTCTATATTTCTGCCACAGGACAGTTTCATACCCTGTGTTTTGCAAATGTCTCACGAATAGAGAATAAACAGTACATTTTCCATCAGCTCTAACTGATGTTTTTTCTTCGCAAACATTATGTAATTTCCAGATACTGTGTGAAGATTTAGCTACATGATGCTTGGTAACACTGATTGGAAATAAGGTAAAAACCAGAGATGACAGAAAAATAGGATCTTTCAGCTCCAATTGATATGAGAATGTTCACTGTTTTCTTTGCAGCTTTGGTTAAAACACACACACACAAATAATAAAAGCTCACTGAAAACTAATCTTTCATCAAATCTTTTCCCAGACCAAAATATTCAGAACAAAAATTCAGAAACTCATTAAGTATTTGGTGAAAAATCTTATGTTATTGGCACAGTGGCAAAGGAAGCTGGATCATAAGGTTTAAGAATGTCAACAGTAGTCTCCTTCTCTGGAGATATTCAAGACCCGCCTGGACAAGGTCCTGTGCAGCCTGCTCTAGGTGACCCTGCTTCGGCAGGGCGGTTGGACTAGGTGACCCACAGAGGTCCCTTCCAACCGCTACCATTCTGTGATTCTGTGATTCTGTGATTCTGTGAACAGAATCTTGTATATGTCTCTGGAGCTACAGCCGCATTTCAGGCAGATGACAGTTATTACCAGCATAAAGTGGGGAAAAACATACAATGCATTTGAAATTACTGGTTGCCAATTTTTTATTTTTTTTTTTTTTTTTAATCTTAGTTGTCCAGAAAACCTTTTTCCACCAAAATATTTCCACAAAAAAGTAAAATGTACCCGTTACAGAAAAAAAAAGTACTGGATTTTTAGAAATGCTTCTTTGACACCCAGCATGAGTGAATGGAAGAAGTAATATACAGTGATTAATTAATGGTAAACCTCAGTCATGAGAAATTTTCTAGCAGTCTTGAAAAATCTCAGAATTGTGTGCACTGTGAAATTTCTCCAAATTTCTTTTGACACCTCTCCTCTCTTTTACTTGCACTATGATTCCTTTTCCTTTCTCCCTATCAGATCCATGTTCTTCTCCAAATACATTGTTGGTAAGGAATAAGAAAGTCATTGAGCATTCACTGACTTCTTAATTCAAATGTCATATATTTTAGAACTCTGCAAAGGAAGAGGCATCTTATGCCTTTTCTTTGCAGCATCTGAGAAGTTTCAGAAGTTGGAGTATTTGAAAATGACAGTTTGTCTAGTTTAATTTGCCACTTCTGATAAGAAATGGAAATTCATTTCAGGAAAATGAGCAAGACTTCTGGACACGGAAAAGTCACAATGTGAGAATGTCTCATTGAGTTTTCATTTTATTTTAAGGCTTAGATTGATTCAGTTTATTTCAGCTAATGTTTGGATTAAATGGGGTTTTGGAAAGTATACTCCCAGTCCTTTAATGTGAGGTAATTTGTTATGAAGTACTAGACAATCTATGGAAAAATAAATCTTTGGAAAAATGTACATCATGTTAATGTAGGTGATGGTTATCTTGTTCAGATCTTCTTTAGCAATGGCTGGAAAAACCATTCAATGTTCCCTTTGCTTAAGAAGAAGCTGAAGTGAATTTTTATTCTATACATTTTAAAGGAAGAATATGTTTGCAACAAAATAGCTAATTGCACTACTGTGAAGAGTGAATCCGTGCCTTCAGATATATAAATATACACACACATGTATTTATATATGGCATCAATATGAATATATATATATGCATGTAAAAGACATTGAAATCAATGAGAACTGTCAGCACACATGAAAGGACATATCTGATGTGGAGGGGCGATTTAGACTGGGTATTCAGAAAAATTTCTTTACTGAAAGAGTGGTCAGGCATTGGAACAGGCTGCCCAGGGAAGTGGTGGAGGCACCATCCCTGGAGGTGTTCAATAACTGTGTAGATGTGGCATTTTCAGGATATGGTTTAGTAGGCATGGTGGTGTTGGGTTGACGGTTGGACTTGATGATCTTAGAGGTCTCTTCCAACCTACGATTCTATGATTCTATGCTCCTTAGCAGTCCTCTTTAAGATGAAGGAAGATGATGATGTTCTGAGCTTAAAAGCCCACTTTTAACTCTTCTGTTAGTGCTCCATAACATATTGTCAGAACAGCACTTTGTTAGAAACAGCAATTTAAATTCTATGCTAGGCCCATCATGATTTTAACATCAGTTTTATATGTAAATTATTGTTTAGAGAATACTATTTCCGTGTTATGTGATACAAAGCCATATATTGTACACCTGCATTTTGGAAAGAACCATCTTCTCGGAGGACTAAGCAATAGCAGCTGTTGGTCTCCCTGTTGTAGGAACATGCACATCCACTATGAGTAATGAATGCTACTTTTGCAGCTGTGCCATCCCTTCATCCTACAGCAATGCCTCCACAGAATGGAGTCCAGACAGGCTGGAGGGTGTCACGTGCTGCAGTTTGGCTTCACATCCACAAGACTATATGGAAATTTCCATCAAGAAGACTCTTATTCTCTGCCCTACACTGCAGAATTTATACTGCTTTGGAACTCTAATTACAGCAAAAAGTGGTAGAATTAGAGAATATGAAATCTATACAGAAGAAGAGCATGTGATCTCTTTTCATTTAGTTTTGAAGCCGTTATAAGCAGCTACAGTTTTAAGCACAGAGGAACTTCCTACCTTTTCCAGAGATCTTCACCAGCTTACATACACCATGTCAGAAAAGTCACTTAATTTTTTTGGCCCTAAAAAACTCAATGAGAGACTGCTGTGTAAACTGGTATGGCCTGCATGCAGCTGCAGTACTTCATGCTGGCTGAGGCTTTGTGGCTGTTTTCCTAGGTGATTCCTGCCAAATATCCATGTATTCCTTTGCTTTGTATGAAGGAAACCTTACCGCACTTTGCTTCGTCAGAGCCATCTTCACACTGAGGTAGGCTGTCACAAAGGTTATACAGTGGTATACACTCCCCTCTACCACACTGATACTCATCAGTGGCACAAGCTCCTGAAGGAAAACAGGAAAGGAAAATTAATCCATAATTATGAGGAAGACTGATGTTCCCTGGAGATCATACTGTTCACCTGAAAGAAAAATTGAGTGGCTAGTAGGCACACTGGATTTTCTTTTCTTTGCTTTCTTATCCCTCTCTTTTTTGAAATAAAGATTATTTTCAGATAAATAGAAGCTAATTAAGAATAAAAACTGTGGTATTATACCTTGTAGTTTCTGCTACAGTTAGCATTGCTCACTCACTAGTGTTCTTCTGTTACAAGTAGTAAACTTTAGAGGGATGAGAAAAGTCAAACCCTGATCAAATCTTGTCAAAAGTGACTAATGATGTCAAGTTCCAGATGTTCAGATGTTTCACAAAAGTTTTGAGACCTTAAAGTATATCAAGTCAAACATACAAGTAAAGAGGCATTGAAAGCCAAGAGTCTCCTTTCAAAACCTGTCTGGGAGGAAAGGTGGAAGAGACAAAAGTAACAGAAATGAATGAGGAAAGCATTCAGAAAAGTAGGATTAAGCTGCTTCAGTATCAGTTATGTAACAAAAGCAGATCAGATAGTGAATCAACAAAGTTATAATTCTTTTTATGCCAAAGTGTATTTTTAATCGCACCATTCCCTATATTAACAGGAAATATACAGTCATAAACTTGAATTCTATGGAAAATTGTTTATTTTCTTTATTTTACCTTCTTGGACTTACTGATCGAAGCATTTAATTATCTAGAATTCTTATTTAAGGCAAGATAATTGCTTTGCTTCTGAATTTTTAATATCCATAGAAAATAATCCATTTATCAGTCAGTACAGCCTGTTGGAAGCAAAAGAATAAGGTTTACAAAAGACCTGAACCAGGATTTTCACATATTCATTGGCTGTAACTGATGCCAGATTTTCCATAGAACTTAGTTCTCACTGAAACAGGTGGGTTTTTATACTGCATACTGCCAAAAATTATTTCTTTTTGTATTATGTTTCCTTTTCAAAAACTAATATTTCATGGAAAAATAAAATACAAAGGAAAATCTGCTCTTCTTGTAAAATTTATTTATTTACTGACAGTCCTTTTGTCCTTGGGCCTGCGTGTTGATGATATCAGTCTCTGTCCTTTGGCTTCAAAGATCAAGAATACACATAATTCTTTCACAAATGGAAACTTTTTAATATATTAAACAGAATAGGTAGTGGTCAGTTTGAGAACTCTGCTGTGCTAAGCTTAACTTTTATTTTACAACAAAATATGGGCCAAACTGGCTCAGCAAAGATGCTGAATGAGCTAAAAAAAGGCATAGTGTTGTTGGACTGAACAAATGTAGGTAGAAGGCAGAACAAGAAGCAGCAAAATGGTCATATGTCCGTATAAACCTATCTCTCAGTCTTGTGCAAGGGAACTAAAAGGAGTTGATTTTACAAAAGTAAATCAATGGTTAAGAGTTTTTTAAAGATTAGGAAAATTAATGTTTGTATTACGTTTAATCCATAAAAAAGCTGCCACTATTGAAACTTGCTGGGAGACACTTACTTTTATGATATTTAATGTAAGAAAAAGAGTGTAGCTTGTTGATTTTCTGTTCATGCAAATGAATGGTACTACACACATCTCTGAATACACAAAACATCTCTGAATATACACTGCTTTTTCTTTCTCATTTTTCTGCTCTGAGACTTCCACACAAGGAATACAAAGCCTCTAATTAATTCCATCAAGATTTGGCCTAGAGTTAATGTAAGTATTTGTCCTGGTGAGCATATTGCTCTTCCATGTACTTTAGCATTTGTCTCCATTTTGCATATTTTCGGAGAGCTGATTGCTGAATTACTTACATGAGTGACAACTCTAATTGCAGTCCCCAACAAAAGCAGGAGTCTTTCAGAAGGGGACTGGCTGCAACCAGAAACACTGCTGTCCAAATATATAAATGACTAACTATTCCCAGATCCTTCACGTGCTAAGAACCAAATTTTTAAAGATGCAAAAAGGACCATATTGCAAACATTAGTCAGAGTTACAGTATATATTTTTCTGTTCTAGTAAATGTGATCGATAATAAATATTTTACAAATGCATTTAAACACACATTAATGACACCCTCAAATGAGTCACAAAGTGATGTTCTTTTCTGGGGCTTGTACAAAGAATAGTTCATACTTGCTCTGTTATCATTTGTATAGCTTTCAGTCAAAATACTGAGTCAATCTTTCGCATAATATCACACAGAGTTGCAGATGATGCATACATTGGTCCAATTTAACTAAAGCAACAAAAACATCACTTTTTGTGCTAGAAAACATAAAGTACTGATTGGTAATTGATAGGCTTTTTCTATTTAACATATTCATATTTCTGTTGATCAAAGGCTGAGAGCCACCTTCCGCTCTCCACTTTTTCTCAAATGTGTTTGACCAGTGGTATAACCTCTTAAATACAAGGGTTCGTATGCTTACCTAGACGGTAGCCAGTAGTAAAGTTTGCAAGAAATCCCTTCTTTGTTTCAGACTTGTCTGTAAAGAGGATTACTGTCATCTGGTTTGTTGTAGAGAAGACATCTGGCAATGGGTCTTGTCCTGTATAGACAGCTACTCTCCAGGAGAACATGAAAACATTTAAGCTATTTTGTTCTTGTGTATTTAAAAACGTTTTGGGTTCAAAAACAAATACTGCTATCATGTAAATACATTTATTCCCACAAATCTAACTGCTATTAGACTGCAATGATCAAAGCTCAACCCCAAATTTGAGACATCAGTACAGAAAAATAAGGTTTGACTAAGAGATTATGCTTCTCTGTCCAGATACATGAGCAGTCTCATTTATTGAGAAGTTAATTCTATTTGGATTGCATAGAAAGCTGAGTGTGTGCAAACATTTGGGAAATGTGATATCACATACTGTATGCTTTCTCAAGTTTTCCTCCTAATTTCTGAGACCCAAAAATGTAAAGAAATGTAGAATGAAATTAGAGAGAAGTAATTTCCTTAATACTATATCCATAAGTTTGCTCCAGCTCTCTGATTACATTCATTTTAGTATCCAACCCTGTTACTTGCCTAAAAGTAAGGAATTTGGTCCTCTGCCATCTCTGACTTCAACAACATCATAAATATTTTCCAGATCAAAAACCTGAAAATGAAGTTGAATGTTTTTTCCATTTTCAGCATTTAAGTACCACACACCTAGAAAATAATAACACACACACAAAACCCACCTTTTCATTTGTTACATTTACTGTGTCATTTTCATGTTAAAGGATTTTTGGGGAAAAAAAATCTCTGCTATTAACAATCACCCAGGAGACTTAGAAATCTAAGTCTTATCTTTAAAAGCAACTTCTGCTGTTAAGATCCAAAATTCAACTGACTCTCATCTCTAAAATCCTCTTGAAAACTGGATTTACGTTCCTATGGCACACACATACATTTTTTACTACTCATGACAACTGTGAATTTCCCTAAAGCAGCAAAGCTAATTCATTTGTAACTGTGAAAATGTGACAAATAGTCTTGTAATTTAAGTCTTATTTGACAGTAAGATAATTTCTATAATCAGTCATAGAAGCCTATCTTTCAAGTCAGATGTCTTTTCAGGGAACAAATATTTGCTTCTGCTTAGCCTATGCTTTATTGTATGTAATCTATGTAAGTGTGGATACTATGGAAATATTGTAAAGCAAGTAAAAAAATACAACTGTTTTTTAATCTGTTCATGGAATGAAAAGTATTTTCTCACTATTAGGAATCTCATTTGGGAACTTTTGAAATTAATACCTGGAAATGAGAGCCATATCTCAAGTAGGACAGAAACACAAAATTACAACTCTTTTGATTAGCGTCTCAACACAATTCTCCAGTTAAAGGTGAAATAATAAAAAATTTAAATTTCATTAAGAAGCAATGACAAAGCTCTCTTCCTTGCTTCATCCATCAACAACACAGTGGACCACCTTGAAATATTTTCCCTTTCGCCAGCTGTAGTTTATATGTAAATCAAGTAACATCAGTGGGATAACGATGTATTTTCACTTGTATGGTAAGAAACATTCGATAAAGAGAAATTCCTTTGCAAAATGCATACACACATTCTTTGCCCCTAGAAAAGGTTTTAAGTATTTAACAGAAGAGAGGATGATATTAGCCTGGCAAATACATTAAGGTGTAACGCTAAAATGAGGACTTTCAACACCTAGTCTGTTGTTGCATTGACATAAATATATTTGACATAAGAGGCATGATGGAATTGGCCTGTATGAACCCATTCTACAGGATTATGCTTGCCTTCATCACTTTGTAATCAACTGGCACATGACTTCTTAACTTCTGCTAAGTGTCATATAGACTTCAGTTAAAAGATCCCACTGTATATATCTTAGATCTTTTTTTGCTTGACAGCATCTGATTTGGGAAAGCAGATTTAGTATCTCTACTTTTATATGGCAAAACTTTTCCTGAAGACTTGAAGAAGAACTACTTACAAGAAGCTTGATTAGGGTAATTGTTTGGAAAGTTTTCAGAGCTGAATGTACTGTTTGTCTCCCATAGTTCAAATGGCCCTCCACACTCAGCTGAAAAAGAAAACATTTAAAAAACATAATTAACCTATTTTCTTACTTTTGAAATCCATTCTAACAAAGATAATTTAGAGAAAGTAATCTTATGAAGAGGATATTCAAGCGAACATCATCATTGTAAGGTGATCAGTTATGGTGCCACTGGTGTAAATCTTGAACAATGAGTTGTGAGAAGCCAGTGCTCCAGGAAGGACACAGAGGATTGAGGAAACAAGATATGTAAGAAATTCACTGTCCTTATTAGTTACAGTGTCTAAGTCAGACCTGAAGACACATACAGTCGATGCATAGTGTTATCTACAGCTATAGTTCATATATTTCTCTTTGTGAAGTGCTAGTGTCCAGGTGCACAACTGTATTCATGGTGATGCTATGAGAATTCTTCCCCATACAGTTAGGAGAAGGACACAGTCTGTACTTCATTTAGTGATTATTGGTCTGCAAGATGTGCACATGACAGAAAATATAAAGAAAAGAATGTGATACAGTCAACTGTTTAATTTACTAGTAGATTAATATAAAAGCTAGAAAATGTCAAAGAAAGCAAGCCCCCACCAAATACAACCTGTTATTTATGCACTTAGCTTTTATGCCTTGCTTAGTATCAATTTGATCTTCCTGCAGCATTAGCAGAGATACTCAAGTGTAAAACCCATTTTGTCACGTAGCAAATAAACTGTGTAGCAAATAAACTGTATAACAAAAAACCCCTCATACTGCTATTTTGATTTCATCAGGACCCTAAAACCTTTTACAGTTAAACCTTGTAAGTGGTAAAAGCAGCCATTTGCTTTTTCCTTGAAACAATTTCTCCAATAAGAAAGGTCTTTATCATAAACATGTATATGCACTTGTATATAAAAATGAAATAATAATATTTAAAAGCAAATATTATAGATATGTACATATACAAATATATGCACTCACACACATAGACCTAGCTAATTGTACTTTATACATTCAATATTCTCTTTCAAAATACAGTTTAGATAGTGGTTTACATCCGAAATATGTCAGCTTCTTATCCTAAATCTTTACTTCATTTTGAGAGATATGATTTATTTTCATATCAACTGTAGCATCAGAATCAACTTTGGTGTTTTCCCACTTCTGTGGTTTGCAATTACTTTATTAAAAAATAAACAGCTCCTCTCCACCTGCTTCAGAATATAGAAGTTAAGGCAGAAGAAATCTACCTTTTTTTTTTTCTTTGTTGTTGTTTTTTCTTTGAATTAAAATTGATTTTTTAAAATTTCAGACTTTGGCTAATCTTTAACACTCCACTCCCACCACCTCTTACGGCTCAAATTTTGCATTTCATTATGTCTGTCAGTATTGCATACTTGAGCCACTTGGTTGGGGACTGCATAATCTAAAAGTCCTACTGAGTTTGCCCATTGAATCCCACTGGGAGAAAGCTCCACTAAATGCAAAAAAGATTTGAACTTTCTCATGACAGCCATCTTATAGAACTTTCTATTTCACCAAATCACTCCTGGCAAGAAATGTGGAACTCTCTGAAAGGAAAAGGAACTGATGACAATCACACATTGACTAAGAAGTGCGTAATGTTTCAGCTGTATGGCTCACAATGAGGACTACTTCCTGTAAATACCATTAACAACAAATGAAAAGTACACTGGGGTTTTTTTTATGGAACATTACTGCGTATACAAACAGACACACAACTTTTATAAAGCTGCATGAAGAATATATGATTCTTAGCCAGTATCATCGGATGATATGAGCAGAGCAAACCCAACTCCCTTAACAGCAGAGTAGGGGCAACCTATGATGAAATCTGATCTTGTGTTGACTACACGTAAGCCACATTAGAAATGATCTTCTTTCTCTTGCATGGAGAAACGACAGATTTTACTCATGTCTGGAAAAAAATGTTTTAAAAATTTCTTGTGATCTCTAAGCACAAATTTAGATGGAGTTATTCATATAGCTGTCACTTGTTAGAGAACCAAATAACAATCAACACCAATAATCTTGGGCCTTTCATTAAGCATAACAGACGATTTTCTCAACACTGTAGAAAATGATATATGACCTATTCATAAAAAAATTCCTCTGTGATTTGTCTAAAACTTCAATTTATATTGATATACACATCTTAAGTGTGGAATTTGCACTGTAATTTCCACACTGTTGTTTGTGTTAAAAGACAGGTTATAAATAAATACGAAGATGAAGGCAATGTTTATGTTAGATGAAAATGTAAGCTGACAGTCTTGTGCAAAAGGCAAAAGCAAATCCAGCTTCCCTACCCCACCACCAAAAATTTTTTTGACTTTTCAGTGAGCTTTTGTGGCACTGTGAATGAAACCAGTGCCTCTTACTGAAGCTTTAAGTCTAACAAAAGACATTGGCTCAGCTCAAATTCTTTCATCTCATGTTTATAGACATGACATTTGTAGTGAAACCTTTAGTGTTAGGAAGTTTGCACCACATCCATCAAAGTAATTTCATACTTCTTTGAAGATGATTGATAACATTGACTTTTTTTCAGCAGGTTACAGATAGCGTATACATAGCATGCCTCAACAAAGTTATGCAAACAAATTAGTTTTTCCCCAGCGACAGCTTAGACTGTGCTTTTGTATTGTATTGAAGTTCAGTATGGGTCCTCTCTAATCTTTTTCATGAGGAGCTGTACGCCACTTGGTCGCTTCCATTTTTTGAATATTCAAACTTTATCACCATATTTTGGGTAGAGATCTATAATCTGAATTACATTTCTTTGGTGTTTTGACAGCAGCAGTCAGCTACTATTTACCACAGGGCTGTTCTACCACTAATCATTAGACTGATGCAACTTGTAAGGTGTGTTTACCCACATAACCTGAAAGATGGCTGGAGGTGGCAGACGTCAGCACCTCTCCACAGTATTACTTCAGTGAAAACTGCAATCAGATTCCAAAACTCACTTAGGGAAATTATGACTAAAATTACTAGTGTTATTATAATTTAATTTTGCTGAGAGAGACATCTTACAGAATCATCGAATCATTGAATCATTAAGGTTGGAAAAGACCTCTAAGATCATCAAGTCCAACCATCAACCCATCACCACCATGCCTACTAAGTTGAACTTCACCTCCCCGTGTCTCAGGATGGAGCTCCAAAACTGAATTTCATTCTTGTATTTAGAAGATTTTGTTTTCTTACCTGTCCTGATGCAGTAGTTTTAGAGGTGATAGATTTGATAGAATGACAATATGAGTAGACTGTGCTCCAACATGTATACAGTGCAAACAGCCTTTTTCTATTATTTTAATTTTAAACCATTTTTATTTACTATGTGTTGTCGAGAGAGCAACTACCTGTGCTTTGTAAGTGACAGTAAATCTGAAAGGAAGCAGTCCTGGAACAATACTTCGTTTGTTTTAATGATTTTAAGCCATCTCTCAATAGGTCTTCTGTAGAAACCTTGTTTTTTGCATAAAGATCATGTCTCTTTCACAATAATTTACAAAGCCTTATCAGATATTTTAATTATTTTTTTCCACAAGCTTTATTCATATTTGTAGCAGTTTTTGCTTTGAATGTGCATGGACCTGGTCAACATCATATGCAATATTTTTTCATTGTTTTACGTACATTTTCCAGAATTATAATGATGGCTACAGGTATTTTTTAATATTTTCTCAGTGAGATTATTCTAACTAGCCCTGTGAAACTGTAATATTTTGAGAAAGCTTAAATCTCTGTTCTCTCCTCTAAAAGACTCTGCAATGTGATGTGTCTGGATTAAGCTGTACAACCTGTTGGAGAAGTGCATATGCGCTACAGGTAGAGACGTTTCATGTTTCATTAATTTCTACTTGACTTGGAGAAGGTGGCAAAAATACGCAGACAAACCAACCCTCCTCCAGTTTCCCATCGAACCTGGGATTCAGAAGTGGTGCCAAGAAGATAGTGAGATGAAATGAGATGAGGCTCTATCAAGCAGGTAAAAAGCCGCATCCACTATTACTAGCGCAAGCACCTACTCATCATTTCTGCCTTACCACGAAGAGTAGAGCTGGTAAAGGCAAGATTGAAGAAATCAGGTTTTGACACATTGTGTAATTTATGCAAATATTGAAATGTCTCATTAGATCAGGGAGTGGAAAGAGTCCTTTGACCGTTTTTGGTTTTTTTTCCCCACTCATTTCCTCTGAAACAAGATCTGCTAACTGTCCTTCTGTCCTTTCTGCTTCCATATTTAATTTTTCTTCAAAATAAACATTGCTTTATTTTTCATTTTTAATGTAATCAGATATAGAAGGAATAACAATACAACCAAATGCCTATTGAAAAGGACTCATTCATTGCGAGCCTTTTTCCAGATAATACCTCTGTTCTGAGTATTAGACACGCATATAGACTCTGCTCCATTCTTAAACCATGCTGGCATTATTATAGATTCACTCTCTTAAACATGGTATTTTTCAGCATCTGTATGTTCTCAGCTTGGTGAATTTTTACTATTGAGACCTCTAGTGATATTATCATGTGACTTTGCTCATTCTTTTAGTCGCCTGCTACATTGCTTGTAATTTCAAATATAGAAGTTATAATCTTCCTTCTCTTTCTTCTTCCTTCACCTTCAGTGGCTTCCTGGAAGCTTTACTAATTAAAGCTTTTGGAGACAGATTCTGATTTCTTTCATTATCCTCCATTCTTCAAGTTTTGGAAGATACCGTACTGATAGTTTAACCTGTGAATCTACCAGTTCTGTTGATATCAGTGGAGCCATGGGCAGGGAACTTGATCCCTAGTTTTTTATTCTGAAGATAGTTTTATAATGCTGAAGAGATTTTTATAAAACTGAAGGCTGAAAATTCTGAATCACTCATACACAAATACAGTAATAGGAAAAGGCAATCAGGCAGTCAACTGTAATTCAGTGTTTACTTACTGGGAACTGAAGGGGCAGTAGTGGCAGCTGGAATCACAGTTGGCTCTACATAAATACTTTCATTACACTTTCCGTTTGTCAGGCCAATGTCATCCAAGGCTATATCACTGGGACCACTCCTTTTAAAGGCATCAAAAATAACCTGAAATTCATGAAAAAAATTAGAATTTTGTAATTTAATTAAGCATTTTTCAGCTAAATCATTCTGTCTTCTTTCTTTAATGTTTTTATTTCCACTGTAATCTACACAGGTGCCACACTCAGAGGAGGGCATCAGGGATGAGACAGGATTCCTTGCAAAACGAAGCAGTGCTATGCAAATTGAATGGATCATTCTAAGGAATGCAGGAATTTTTTCATATAAATTATAAACATGATTTAAAACTATTAAATAACTTTACTTTTTATATATAAATACATGTAATTTTTGAAAAATAAATTCTGTATCACTCATCTCATCAGTCTAAACTCTGGATCTAATGGTATTTATCCATGAAAAATTGAAATTAATCTCATTTGTTTATTATTGTGCTTTAACATCCATGTATTTAAAGTAATCCTGCTACCAAGGAATCTGTGCTGGTGAAATACAGCTAGGTATAGCACTCTTCTTGGGGTCATAAAACATGCATTTGCTGGAAATCTCATGCAGCCAGATCACAGATGCATTTACTTCCTCAGATGGTAAATGTATCTTCCTGGCAGTGCTTTTGCATCAGTCAAAACTACTATAGCAGGACAAGCCATCCCAAATACCTGTAGAAAGAAATTGTTTTCAATAAAGAGTTAATGAAGGAATTGTCTAGCATAGGTCTCCTCCTTTTGTTTACAGATAAGTCAGGTCGGTTGTTAACCATGTGGCACCAAATACATTTCTGTCTGGAACACACTTTCAGTGAATTATTCTCTAATTAGTTAGTGAAAATACTGCTTCAGAATCTGAAGTTATTTAATATAAGTCTTCTCATGGCTATGTGCTTCATATCACACTCACTGTCAAGATTTTAAACTCCACATCAGATTTTGATAGGCTTTGAACAGTCTTGCTTTGTGGAAAGCTCTCTTTTGTGATAACATTGATTGTCCCATGACAGTTTCAAGGTGTTCTGTTTTCTACAATAATAATACCTTAAATTCCAGAGTAGGGAAGGAGGGCGATGACAATTGAAGTGGGGACTCCAATCTTCTGCATTCTAACATTTATTTGATGGCACACATTAGCAAATAGCACTAGATATTCTTTTTGGAGCTGTGGATCATTTAGTTCATTTGGCATAAAATTTTGATATAAGTTTAGGTAAAACAAATTTTAAAAAACCCTAGTGGTTTAACAAACCTTAAAATCAGATGTTTCATTTAAAGTTACTTGTCCATAATTCCACATGTTTCCGTAGTTTCCTTGTCTCTGGAAAATAATCTTTTCCAAACCATGCTCATTACTTGTGCTAACTCTTAAAAGGTAAACATTAGTACCGTACATGAAATACCTAGGAACGGAAGAACAATTTTGGTGGTGTTAGAACAAAGTGAAATTTCACGAAAAAATATCAGGCTTTTTATTTTATAAATTGTTTTATAGAATTGGGACTAATTTGCAGTAAGCATGAAAGTAAAATGAATCTTATATTTAGATAACACCTGGAAGATTTACTTGGTACTTTACTATATTTTCTATGGAGGCTTAGTTAAGCTTCAAGAGAAAAAACATTTCAGTGGTTCTTAATATAATTTCTGTATAGAGGTAAATATTTGATGCAGGGTGAAAAAGAAAATACACTAAATGTAACTGCAAGACTGAAACCTATAAAGGAATCAAATTTTCAGGCCTGCAGTTGAGACTGATCATGGAAATCCTAAAAGAAGCAGGCCTGTATTGCTGGCACACTGACTTGGAGCAATACTGTATATGAAAGAAAGATATTTTATTTTATTCTTAAACAAGGTATATGTTTAGGAATTATGTAACAATACCAAAAGCTTAGGCAAGAAGGATCTGAAGAAAGCAAAGGCAAACTCAGAATCCGGACTCTCTCTTCTATGAATCCAAGTCCTATGGGTGTTGAAATATAAAATCCTGCAAGATAATGAACACATTTTAGTCAGTACAGAATTACTGATTTATTTTTTTTTAAATGAGATGCTTTATGTTAAAAATAATATCAAGCACGGATAGTGTTTCATGACTTGGAAGATTTCTGACACAATAGATGTGAATGATTATCCCCAGTTGCATTCACCAGCCACTGACATATTAAAATGATCTTTTAAGCTACTTGGACACTCCTCAGAACTAGATATGAAATGGAAAACTAGCCATTTTGAAGTCAGTGGGAGATCTGCCTTTTACTTAGTGAAGGCAACAATTCACCTGAGTGATTCCTACTTAGTTTATAAAAATGTCTTCCTGTTTGATATTGCTTGTGATTCTGCAGAAGAATTTGCTGACATTTTTACATTTTTTATCCACATAATAATGGGAAATATGGGTTTTGTGTTGAGGGGGGTGAGACAATGACTACATGAATATTTTATAGCAAAGGGAAGCATTATAAACAAGAAAAATACATTATTTGCGGAAATAGGGTTTTTAGCTTTTAGAGTTCATTCCTTGCAGCTGGGAATATGAACTTCTTGCTGCCATATGGAAATATAATGTGAGGCCAGGCTACAGAAGTGTTGCTATTTGTCATAAGAAAAGCAAAATTAGACAGTTAAAAATCCTAAAATCAATTTATTGTTTTATTGAAATAATGGCTAATAATCTTTTTCTTTCTTTCTTTTCTTTTCTTTCTTTCTTTTCTTTCTTTCTTTCTTTCTTTCTTTCTTTCTTTCTTTCTTTCTTTCTTTCTTTCTTTCTTTCTTTCTTTCTTTCTTTCTTTCTTTCTTTCTTCTCTTTCTTTCTTTCTTCTCTCTTCTCTTCTTTCTTTCTCTCTTTCTCTCTTTCTTCTCTTCTTTTTATCTTTCTTTCTCTTATTCTTTTCTCTCTCTTTCTCTCTTCTTCTCTCTTTCTCTCTTTCTCTCTCTCTTCTCTCTTTCTCTCTTTCTCCTTTCTCTCTTTCCTTCTCCTCTTCTCCTTCTCCTTCCTTCCTCCCTTCCTCCTTCCTCCCTTCCTTCCTTCCTTCCTTCCTTCCTTCCTTCCTTCCTTCCTTCCTTCCTTCCTTCCTTCCTTCCTTCCTTCCTTCCTTCCTTCCTTCCTTCCTTCCTTCCTTTCTTTCTGCCTGCCTGCCTGCCTCTTTCTTTCCTTCTAATATATATATGCAGATATAATATTAATATAATCTACAAATGAATATAAATACAATTTAAGTTATTTATACTATATTCTGTTATTTATAATTGTATATTAAGTAGCTTTTTCATGTGGGAGTTTAAAGTACCTGAAAATTAGTCTGAAATCTGAATCAGGCCTTTCATTTGCTGTGTTGACTTAGAAAGCATGCATTAAATTTTACATAGTGTCTAGCTTTAAGAAAATGAGCATAACATTGTTCTTCAGGAAAGGTCTTCATATAGTCATAGTGACAGTTCACTGTCTTTGTTTCATTAATTCTCTGAGCATTCCGAATCAATTGTTGCTATGTATGAAGTCCTTTGCTTTTCAAGAGCAGCAAAACAAAAATACACTGTCTCACTGAATGTATGTAATAGCTAGATGTTAATGCTGCAGCTCACGTTTACTTCAAATGCAGGTTGTAGAAATTTGAATATGCAATATAATAGCAAATTACATGTAGCAATATTATATATGTCAGCTTAGATCAAACACAGTGAAACAGAGAGCACCTAAAATAAATTAGCATTTTCAAGATGCTAGAAATCATTCTCAATTATTTTATTAAGCTAATTTTACATTCTTTCAGTTGATTTGTATTCTAGGAGTCGAGTGGGAAAATAAAACAGTGTTCTGAAGATTTTTTTAGAAAATATGCATTTACTCAGAGAGAGCTGAATAATTTCTGTCCAATAACATGCTAATAATAATAATTTTCTTTTCCTAGGAGTAACCAGAATAGTTTGAAATTTTTGCAGTTATTTGTCACTGAATAAGTTCTGTATAAGTCTTGCACAGAATACATATAGCATCAGCAAAAGCCAAATTATGTTAACTAATTTTAGCTGGACTGACAAATCAGCTGCTGAGAAAGAGATTGATTGGTTTTCCTGTTGAAGCAGAAAACCACTTTTGGAGTCTAACTCTGGGATAAGCATTCGTGATACACATTCAAAATCTGATTCCCATCAGTATTGTCTCTTTAATTAAAACCTACATTTGACATAATCACTCTTCTAGTTAAGTTGTTTTGCTACAGCAGTTGCTGGAGTGTTTGTGTGCTTGGCACACGTGCCGAGAATTACTGTGTTTGGTCTGTGATTCTAACTGGGGACACAGGTGCCTTATGTACCCAGCAGGTCAACTTTATGTTAAATTAAAATTACCCTGTGACAACCATGAGGATGTTATCAGTAGATATGGATGAAATAGAAGTGATTTTGGTAAAATGTAAATATACTTATTTTTTTCCGAAGGATAAACATGCAGTTATTCCACCTATAACACTGTTGCATAATAGAAGTTCCTTTCTCAGACAAGGCACTTTGGTATAGTAATAGCATCGAAACTTTACGATACCTCATGCTTTAATCACTTTATAGTTTTTCTTTTAGTGTTGGTACATTTCCACAAGATGGCAATCCGTAGCACAAAATGTTTTGTCTGGTAGCCCTGACTCATTTTTATGGCAGAAAAAACTTAAGTCCCCATTATACCACTGTGAAGAATCCATTATACAGTGGAATAACACAAGCTAAATCAAGCTTTTCCTTTAATCTGCAAGGAACTTGTATTTGATCTTACCTGAAGTGTTACCAATTGTATGATCAAAATCAGGACCACTCGTAACAGGAAAAGTAGGGCCCTGAACTCTTTCCCAGTCTGAATCATCATCTAAATCTTGTATCCAGTAACAAAAACCGTCCTCAAAAGTGCAACTGACCTTCTCATAATCTGTGAATAAGAACCTCTAGTAAATAATAATGATAGAGATGTTAAGTAATTTCTCAGAATTACATAACAATGAGTGACAATGTAAATTTTTAAATATGTTTTTAAATATGTTTTTAAATATGTTTGAAAACTTGAGCCCCTTCCTCTTCTATGTAATGCAACATAGTTACTCAAATAAATGTGTCATTTGTACTTGTTAATAAAACACTATCACTGAAGGTGACCCTATATGCTCTTGCACTCATTTGTCAACCTTCTCTTTTGATCCTTCACCAGTAATGTTGTAGGGGAACGAGGGAGGACCCCTTGCATAACTAACACTAAGGGCCAACCCTGCTCTTTTTTCTTTGTCAAGGTCTGGATTGCTCCAGCTGAAAGGGCTCACCACCAGAGCTGAATGCTCAGGAGATGAGTACTGTGCTCCATGCACCAGGGATGTTCATTTCCTTGTCCTTCTCCTTTGCTCCTTCTTTGCTCACATACACTTTTGCTGCAACATCCTCATGACTTTTCTTCCCATGATATTTTGCTCAGTGTCTTTTCATGGTGCCTTGAAGTGCAGGTCAGTCCCCAGAAAGTGCTTCCACATGACAAATGTTTACTGGCACTCTGGATGCTTCCTGCACCATATCCCTTCCCAGTCACACCCCCTATTCATATCCTGCTTAAAATTTAGCAGCCGAAGAAGACTTCACTTGTCCAAACTGCATCTAAATTTTTTTCTGACTACTGAAGAACACCAGTGCATGAGTCATATTTTTGCCTTTTATTTTCAGTGCACACTTACTGCATTTGGACTTTTTCCAATGCCTGTTTACTGAAGCAGGTATTTTCCTGAATGTTGTTTTTACCATTTGGGGCTTCTACTTGTGGCAATGAGTTAGAACATCAGAAAACCTGCAGGGCAGGTACTGTTGGGCAATCACAGAATAATGATTAGTGCCAGTGATTCAACAGTGTTGGTTAGTGAACAAACTGGTTGAGAGGAATCTGAGGAAGATACAGCCAGAGTTTTACTCTAAACGGATTAACTTTGTAAGGCACCACCCCACTGCTAGATACGAGTCTGTAAACCTGTGGACAATTTTATTGAAACCAATTATTTGATATTTAAAATAGTATGAAATTTCTCAAAGTGTATCTAGTTAGTAGACTGAGGCCAGAAATTACTGCTTCCCTTTTCATCTCCATTTTGTCAAACTGAAAATATAGTTTCACCAAACTTTCAGGTTAACAAACAAAAAAAGAACACTTACTGTTTAGTTCATTTGCATTAAATGTAGTGTATGTTGCGTTAAATCCATTGTAATTTTCAGAATAATCGGATGTAAACTGTGCTGTAGCCTCATGAGAAAAAATATAAATTGTCTCAGGATTAGTCCCTGATAGAGAAGCTGAGAACAAATAAAGGATAATATAGTCAGAGAGAAAATAATCCCATGTGCATTAAAGCCCCCAATGCTTCCACAAAAATACAGTGAATCAGCTTTTTGAGTCTCAAAGAGTACTTTCCCTCCTGCCTACAACAGCTTCAAAACCCTGAAGGCTTTTAGCTGTTTGGCTGCTATATAAGTATTCTGCGTATCCCATCTCTCATACCCATCTAGTGGAGAAATATCTCTTATAGTACATATATTCAACACTATAATCTTCATATCTGTGCTTATTAAGCTGTAAATGTTCTCAGAATTTACAGATATCCACTCTGAAACTCTAGAATCACAGTACTGATTACATATTTTTGTTATATATACTTACTCTCACAGTTTAATAATTAGCACATACACTTAGAGATATTCAAAGAGCAAAGGAACTCTGAAATTACATAGGAATTTCATTTTGTGATGTATATGTGAAGGTTTATAGCACAGGAAGGATTGCAATATTCTGAGAAGCGATTGGACAGGGTACTAAATAACTTCATATAGGCTCCCTTTTCCATGAAAGGCTGGACCAGAGGATCTTTCAAAGTCTCTTCCAACCTGGGCAGTTCTGTGATACTATGGTACAATGTATTTAAATTTTAACTTTAAATTCTAAATTAAATTCACTCATATAAATTCCGTAAGTGTGAAATGAAAGGATTGACAAAAGTCATCATGCAGTAAAATAGATGCTCCTTCATCTAAAGCTGATATGGTGCCAGGCAACAACACTAGACTAGTGACCATATTCAGGGTAAAGGAAACCCAAAATTCATCACTGTTATCATAGAATCATAGAATAGATTGGGTTGGAAGGGACCTTTAAAGGTCATCTGGTCCACCACCCCTCTGCAGTGAGCAGGAACATCATCAACTAGACCAGGTTGCTCAGAGCCCTGTCCAATCTTGCCTTGACTGTTTCCAGGGATGGGGCCTCCACTGCTTCTCTGGGCAACCCGTTCCAGTGTTTCACCATCCTCATGGTAAAAATTTTTTTCGTTACATCCAGTCTAAATCTACCCTCTTTTAGTGTAAAACCATTACTTCTTGTCCTACCGCAACAGGCCCTGCTAAGCAGTCTGTCCCCAACTTTCTTATAGGCCCCCTTTCAGTATTCGAAGGGTGCTGCAAGGTCTCCCTGCAGCCTTCTCTTCTTCAGGCTGAACAGCCCCAGTTCTCTCAGCCGTTCCTCATAGGAGAGGTGCTCCAGCCCTCGGATCATTTTTGTGTCCCTCCTCTTTACCTGCTACGACAGGTCCATGTCTTTCCTGTGCTGAGGGCTCTACAGCTGGATGCTGTGAATGTTTTTGCCTGCTCTCTTCCTTTTCTGAAGTCCTTGCCTGGTTTTGCACAGATAGACTTTGCTTTTCTGAGAAGGAGCTATTTACCTGCTTGTAACACTATATATTTGTAACAGTGCCAAATTATTAAGGAAAGACAATGAGCATCATCTTTTGCACTTTTAATGATATGTGCATTATTTTCCTTCCTTCTTCTCACGTTTTTTACTTACTTAAGTGGAGAGTCTTAATCCGGAAATGTCTTGTAGGCCTTCTTCATTCTAATCTTGCATTTCCAATACCCGGAAATCTACCCCTCAAACTGTAAAGTTTTAGGCAATACGCCGAAGGACAGTCTTTAACATTGTCTTTACGTCTTTGTGGTATCACTGGTCATCTCCATAGCAGTCCTCAAAACCATGCAAGTTCAATGCTGCTGCAGAGAATATTACTGAAGCAGCCTCTCACATCTAATTTGTAATTCCAAAGGGAGGTCAAATTCAAAAAAGTACTGAAAGGGTAGAATTTCTTCATTCTTTATTTTATGAGTCTTTTACTATTGCTGGTTCCCATTCTCTCCTTGCTTCCAAAAATAAGGATAAATAATTATATATCTTTCTGACTTAACTCTATGTAAGTATCTTCAACTATATGTATTGCAGCTCTGACAGAATTCAGATGGATAGACCGAGTCTTGTGAAAAATGGATAAAATTCCAGTTTTCCGGAATAGAATACAGAGACAGAGATAAGGTATCATCAGTATTTCAAGGTCTGAGGAAAGCAATACCAGGCTTGTAATGAATTACAGGGAGTATCATAGCACTTGTCCCAACAGTTTCAGTTTAGATGCTTCCATTTATGTTACTCTGCATGATGTTACAGGGTGTTCTGACAACATATTTCTAAAGAAACATGGACCCCACAAGACTATGGCTCTAGTCAAGTTATAAAGATTGTTCATAAAAGATCTTAAAACAATGTAGAGATTACTTAATATATTAGAGAAGCATTTATCTGGTCACTTCACAAGAGTAGATATGTATATCAAGATAAATTGTCAAACAGGGTAATTTTACACAGATGCATTCTTCCATTTAAACATATGCATGCAGATTTTTTCACTTCAAAATGCTTATTTTACCACTTAAATTTTCTTAATGGAAAAGTAATATTAGCTGAAATATAACCTTACCTCTTAAAATCTTGTTTTGTCCTACACCTTCATAAATATCTAAATTATCCGAATACCGTTGTGTATCAAATGAAGTGAAGTTCAGTTTGATGGATAATCCTTGAGGCACTCTAAGATGACAAGAGAAAACTGAAAGACATGTTCTAGTAATCTTTCTTTGACTGTAGTAAATTCATTGCGTGCTTGAATGATGTTAAGTTCAGAAACAATGTGAAATCACGTTAATCAAGATTATTAATCAAGAAGGCCTGTTTGGCTAACTTCTGGTTTGTAAAATTACAAACAAATAGGGCATGAACCTTTTGTAACGATACAAGTAATCCCTTACTGACTGGAACTAAGAATATTTTAGGAACTGAATCTTCTAAACTCTAGAATGTGATATTCAGCTGAATAGCTTTTGGTGTTGGTTTTTTTTTTTTTTCTCTCCATCTCATTAATTTACAATTAATTTCTAATGCATGTTACTAATAGATAACATCTCACTGCTCAGGTAGACTTTCTAAATTCAGAGGAATGTTATCATGGTATCAATATGAATCGCAAGATATCAAAATCTGTCTCCTGAAAGTTCAAAATAATGTCCCTTATGAAAAAAACAGAATTTGCATGAAGATTTGAGGATCTCAAACCCACTGTTCAGGAACATGTAATCAAATCTAACCATCACCCAGTAAGTTTAACAACAAAAGTCACTTTAACTAAAGTGTAAAAAATGCTGGGTTTCATTTTGCTGCAGTTGTGTTCTTTCAGTAATCTGTATTTGAGTAGTTCTCCCATTGCCTTTTCACTAAACTTATATGGTAATTGAAATTCTAAGACTCACTATGAAAACCAGCTTAGCTTCTTATACGGTTGTTTGATGTTTTGTGGAATTGAGAGACCCAATAAAGACAGCTTTTCAACAGCAATTTGTTAGGGATTATCAGCATCATTTAGTACAGAAGGGTGAAGTAAATTTTGGAATATTTGCATTTGCTTTTTTTTTTGTTATGTATTTCTTACAGGAAAAAATTATCCTTGGTTTGAAAAGAGTAAAACATATAGTTGAAAGGTAGTCTCTCAGGAAGCTAATCTTTCAGGCAAATATTGAGCATATGGCTCATCTGGGGAGGAGTTACTTGGAGTGAAAATATAAAAGCTTTTCCTAAAGGTAATGGGGAAATCTTTCTAGACAAAGAAAGATAGAAGAGAAATCAAATCTTGGATGTATCACAGGGTGACTTTTAACACATTTTTATAGGGATGATAAAAGTAATAGGACAAAATAACTCTCATTGATTACTGGAAAACCTAAGTGGTTCCCTCACAGACATAATTTTGTTCAAAAGGGAGACAAAATTTAAGTACCACATTGGATTTTTCAGGCCTTTACTACCAGTGTTAGCAGATTTTTTTAAAGTAGATAACTGGAATGGCTGTTTTTGTCAGTGATCTATCTGTAGTTACACAGACCTGCATCACATGTACTATATTATTTGCAATTATGATTCTTTCCAAAATTAAGCTTTTGCTAGCTACATACCTGGTATAGAAATGTATCTAATACAGTGCTTCTTGCAACTATAGCGACATTTGAAGAAAAATTAACGGCTTAGAAGGAAGTAGTGCACTTGAGACATGATTATTTATCATGCTCAAATTCTGTGATACCGTAAACTGAGGAACAAGTCAGGCTTATATTCTGAAGGGTACAATCTTGTGCTTTTCCTGTAATTCACCTGTATTTTATACCCAGGTGTAGCCAGTAGTTATTGGTGAATAGCATTGCTGAAGATGAGAAGCAACAAATGTACTAAACAGAAGGAAAACCATAACTTTTTCCTGAATTGTCAAGGTGAAGATGAAAGTCCTGAACAAACTCAAAGGCTAGCACTTTCAAGGGAGCCGTGGGAATGAGAAGCCCAAATCTTATCCAATTTTAAAAGCATTTACTTAAGCTCCTTTGAAACTCTTCTACCAAATTAATACTTCTCAGAATGAAAGAATAGCCGTTATTACAAAGCCATAATAAGAATTACTGCCTTTCAAACCAGTAACTTCTGAATTGGCAGTCAATTGTAGGGGTTTTTAGGAAATTGTAGGGGTTTTTAGGAGCTTCCAACTTGCAATCATCTAAGTTATTTTAAGTGTGTACTTTAGGATGAGATTTATCAGAGACCATGGCTACCTCTTTTTGTCCCTGGCCTGTGAAGTGAACCTAGAGTGTCAAAGTCAAATAGCTGTCCCTCCCTGTGAGTATGTATCCTTGATTAAACAAATTCCATTTCTTGTGCCTAGGGCTATAAAGGCATTTGGTGCTATTACGTCAAATGATATTCATGTACTTTTAAAGCATGTTCCTAAATGACTTAGGAGCATAGGTGCTGTTAACTCCCAGGTGAAATGTGTACCTGTAAATGACAAGGGAATTCTTGAAAAATCCATCTGTTAGTTACAGTTATATAATATAAAACCGCTACGTAGTATTTACTGTAAGACTTTAAACAAATATTTTGCAATTGTTTTATGTGGTTTATTTTGAGCTTACTAATATGTTCCTGTGTATGCATATAATACACAAGATTTCTCAAAATCATACCTAAGAATTTTTGAAAGTGGGAGAACTTTTGACATAGTTGTGGGTTTTAGGCATGCAAGTTTTTAAAGAGAAGTTACATAATTATTAAGGAGAAAATGCTGTTACGCATTTTCCATGCTGGGCTATCTGGCAATAGAAACAAATGGCATAAGGTTGATGTGCAGGAAATAATATCATCTCATAAAAAAAAATATTAGGTAGAAAATTATTAGAAATGGCTTACCGTATAATCCATTGGCAAACGATATTTGCATTATATGGTTTTGGATAATTCATAGAGTGAAAAAACCCAGAAGAATCAGTCAACATAAATTTTCCATCACAAACTGCAGCTGTAAAGAGATAATGAAGAACATTTGTCAACACGACATTTGAAAAACAGAATTAGAGCTCAAATGAAGGCGACTTTAGATATTGGTTTACATGGATTACCTTGGAAATGCTTTGTAAGCAGCAATGGGAAGACAAAGTAAAACAGACTACCAACTTACTCCCACTTCTAATTCCTATGACTATTTGATCTCAAAGTACTGTATGAGAAGAAAAGCAGTACAGATAATTCACTTTTAAATTAGAGACAATCCAACTAATCCAAGCTAGTCCAAACCAATCCAAACAACTCTAATCCAACAGCTGGATTTAACTGATACAATTCTTTCAGTTTAGTTTATACATGTGTAAGGAAACAAGATCTTGCCTTCATGTTTCTTATCTGCAGCTACTTTAAATCAGGAAACACTGCTTGCACTACCAGAATCAGTTTGATGTCATGTGAATAAAACCAACAAGTGATATGGTTGACTATTGCTATCTCTGCTTCTATGATCTTCCTAGTTCCTTGCCTTATGTATTACAAAGCGCTCAAAGAGGTAAGTGGATATACCAAGTTTCCTGCCAGCTATCGAATTCATCCATCAACCTACATTTTTTCAAAAATCTTTTATTAGTTCTGTTTCCTTGATGCTGTTATTCCATTCTATGCATGTTCTTCAGTTTAAAAATCAGTTATTTTTTTTTTAAAAAAAGTATTTTTAGGCCTCAGCAAGATTGGAAATGCTAATTCATGTAGGGTTATTTTATTTCAGCAGACACTGAAGCATTGTTGAAGCTTTTGCTGCATCTCTTAAACATTATGTTAGGAATCTGTCTGATGATGTTTTTTCTTCAGTTTTTTAGAAAGCATCATAGCATTTTCAAATAAAGATAAAACCAGTACCATACATGGTTATCTGGAGAGGTAAGGAGAAGTTCATCAATTTGAGGCAGAAAATCAGAAAATAGGTAGAGCTTCTCATTAACATCAGAAATGAAACCATACCTATTATGACTATCCAAATTATGAATAATCAATCATACTGAAAATTAAATGGAAATTTTATTGACTGTAGTCCTCCTCCGGGAAATTATATATAAAATGATCCATCGGGACTCCTTGTCTGCTCATTTCCTGTGTAAAATTCTTTCTGACTACCACTGAAGCAAGCACAACATAAAAATTGAGCTTTGTTTCACAGAATCACAGAATCACAGAATAGTAGGGGTTGGAAGGGACCTCTGTGGGTCATCTAGTCCAACCCCCCTGCCAAAGCAGGGTCACCTACAGCAGGCCGCACAGGACCCCGTCCAGGCGGGTCTTGAATATCTCCAGAGAAGGAGACTCCACAACCTCCCTGGGCATCCTGTTCCAGTGCTCTGTCACCCTCAGAGGGAAGAAGTTCCTCCTCATGTTCAGACGGAACTTCCTGTGCCTCAGTTTGTGCCCATTGCCCCTTGTCCTGTCACTGGGCACCACTGAAAAGAGCTTGGCCCCATCCTCCTGACACTCACCCTTCAGATATTTGTAGGCATTTATAAGGTCCCCTCGCAGCCTTCTCTTCTTCAGGCTGAACAAGCCCAGTTCCCTCAACCTCTCCTCGTAGTGGAGATGCTCCAGTCCCCTCACCATCCTTGTAGCCCTCCGCTGGACTCTCTCCAGTAGCTCCTCATCTTTCTTGAACTGGGGAGCCCAGAACTGGACACAGTACTCCAGATGAGGCCTCACCAGGGCAGTGTAGAGGGGAAGGAGAACCTCCCTCCTCCTGCTAGCCACACTCTTCTTGATGCACCTCAGGATCCCATTGGCTTTCTTGGCAGCCAGGGCACACTGCTGGCTCATGGTTAACCTGTTGTCCACCAGGACACCCAGGTCCCTCTCCGCAGAGCTGCTCTCCAGCAGGTCCACCCCAAGCCTGTACTGGTGCATGAGGTTGTTCCTCCCCAGGTGCAGGACCCTGCACTTGCCCTTGTTGAACCTCATCAGGTTCCTCTCTGCCCAGCTTTCCAGCCTATCCAGGTCACGCTGAATGGCAGCACAGCCTTCTGGTGTATCTACCACACCTCCCAGTTTGGTGTCGTCAGCAAACTTGCTGAGGGTACATTCTAACTCTTCATCCAGGTCGTTGATGAAGAAGTTAAAGAAGACTGGGCCCAGTACTGACCCCTGGGGGACACCACTTGTCACCAGCCTCCAACTAGACTCAGCGCCGCTGATGACAACCCTCTGAGTTCTGCCATTCAGCCAGTTCTCTATCCACTTCACCGACCACTCATCCAGCCCACACTTCCTCAGCTTCCCTAGGAGGATATCATGGGAGACTGTGTCGAAAGCCTTGCTGAAGTCAAGGTAGACAACATCCACGGCTCTCCCTTCGTCTACCCAGCCAGTCATGTCATCGTAGAAAGCTATTAGATTGGTCAGGCATGATTTCCCCTTGGTGAATCCATGCTGACTACTCCTGATAACCTTCTTTTCTTCCACTTGCTTCATGATGGCCTCCAGGATAAGCTGCTCCATCACCTTTCCCAGGATGGAGGTGAGGCTGACTGGCCTGTAGTTCCCTGGGTCCTCCTTCTTGCCCTTTTTGAAGATTGGAGTGACATTGGCCTTTCTCCAGTCCTCGGGCACCTCTCCTGTCCTCCAGGACCTCTCAAAGATGATGGAGAGTGGCTCAGCAATGACATCCGCCAGCTCCCTCAGCACTCGTGGGTGCATTCCATCGGGGCCCATGGATTTGTGGACATACAGATCGCTTAAGCGATCCCTCACACAGTCCTCCTCAACCAAGGGAAAGTCGTCCTCTTTGTAGGCTTCTTTTACCTCCGGGGCTTGGGATTCCTGAGGGCCAGTCTTAGCACTGAAGACTGAAGCAAAGAAGGCATTCAGTAGCTCTGCCTTCTCCGCATCCTCCGTCACCAGGACACCCGCCTCATTCAGCAGCGGCCCCACATTGTCCCTAGCCTTCCTTTTGCTGCTGATGTAGTTGAAGAAGCCCTTCTTGTTGTTTTTGACATCCCTTGCCAGCTTCAATTCCAGGTGAGCCTTGGCCTTCCTCGTCGCATCCCTGCATGCTCTCACCACTTTTCTGTACTCTTCCCAACTGACCTGTCCCTCTTTCCACATTCCATGGACCTTTCTCTTCTGCCTGATCTCCGCTAGAAGCTCCTTATTTAACCATGGAGGTCTCCTACCTCCTTTGCTCGATTTCTTTCTCAGGGGGATGCATTGCTCCTGTGCATGGAAGAAGTGTTGTTTAAAGAGCGACCAGCACTCTTGGACCCCCCTTCCTTCGAGAGCCCTGACCCACGGGATTCCTCCCAGTAGCTCCTTGAAGAGGGCAAAGTCAGCCCTCCTGAGGTCCAGGGTTTTGATCCTGCTTATCGCCCTGCTTCCTCCATGCAGGATCCTGAACTCCACCATTTCATGGTCACTGCAGCCGAGTCCACCTCCAACCTTCACATCCTCCACCAGTCCCTCCTTGTTTGTTAACACGAGGTCCAGCAGCGCACCTTTCCTTGTTGGTTCCTCCACCACTTGCATCAGAAAGTTATCATCGATGCTCTGTAGGAACCTCCTGGATTGCGCCTGCCTAGCTGTATGGTCTTCCCAGCTGATGTCAGGGTGGTTGAAGTCCCCCATGAGAACCAGGGCCTGTGACTGTGAGGCTGCTTGCAGCTGTCTGTAGAAGGCCTCATCAACCTCCTCCTCCTGGTCAGGTGGCCTGTAGTATACACCCACCGTAATGTCACCCGTGTGAGCCTGTCCTTTAATTCTAACCCACAAGCTTTCAACTCGTTCCTCATTTGCCCCCAGGCCAAGCTCAATGCATTCCAGTTGCTCCCTCACATATAGAGCAACTCCCCCTCCTCTCCTTGTTGGCCTGTCTTTCCTAAAGAGTCTGTAGCCATCTATGACAGCATGCCAGTCATGCGAGTTGTCCCACCACGTTTCTGTGATGGCGACCAAGTCGTAGCCGTCCTGCTGTATAATGGCTTCCAGCTCCTCCTGTTTATTGCCCATGCTACGTGCATTGGTGTAAACACACTTGAGCTGGGCTGTCAATCTCACCCCTGGCCTTGGCAGTCCAAGCCTAGGCTCATCCCTAGTGAGCTGGGCAATATCCCCTTCCCCTTTCAAACCTAGTTTAAAGCCCTCTCAATGAGCCCACCAGTTTCAGTCAGGCTCAGGAATGCACTGTTAGCAAAGACTGTGCAGAATGAACTTCATTAACGATGATATGTCTAATGCATTAGCTGGAGTAGAAATCTATTCCCTTTTGCATTCTTCATGGCCTTTGAGATAATTGCTATTCTATATAATCTTTTTATCAGAATAGGCTACAGCTTTAGAGCTAAGTATTGGTCCTTTTTCTGTGCATTTTAATTTATGTGTTTCCTGTCATTACCAATGGGCTAATATTTAAAACCATTTCCCATTGAGAAGAATAAAATCAGTGTGAGAAGAAGCAAAGTGCCCAGCTCGCTATTAATGAAGTGTCAAAAAGTGATACTGTTAACCAGTGGTTAGCAAGACACATACTGATCTAAAAAGGAGTTTATAGCACTGGGAGTAATAAAAAGAAATACAGCATAGTGTTCCAATAAAATTGACTAGAGTTTGCTCTTGTCAACTATTCATTTCTGTTCTTGTTTCCATTTTACATGTTTCTTCTTATCTCTCAAGAGACAGTGAGTAACTTGCAACAGGACAGAAAGATTCAGTCTAAAGCCCTCTGGCTGCTTACCCACAGCCCAGCAATAGTCAGAGCTTAGTATCTCAGGAACGAGCAGGAAGATAGCTGGGGCTGGTCCTATTTCCCTGAAAAGCCTCCCAGAACTTCCTTGTTGCAGGAGGAGGCAGCTGTGGTCAAAGGCGGCAGGGTCACAGAAATCATTACATTTCTGCCTCCTCCTGGAGCCCTCAGAAAAGCCTCATTTGTTCTCCGAGTGAGACAGGAGACATCTTTTGCAGAAACCACTTTCACTGCTTCCCAAACATGCATCTTGCTGTCTATTTCTATCTACTTCTGTTGCACACGAGGCACATGAGGAGGGCTTAATCTTGTTATCCTTGAATGGCACGGAGAAGCTCCCCAAACTGGTCAGATCAAACCCACATACTTCACTTGGCAGGATTTTTCTCTGCCAATGGCGGTACCTTATGTCCTGGCTTACATATGAGTAACATCTCTCTCAGTACTGTAGTGGTTCTGCGAGGCAGGTAATCACAAAATGTTAGCCTAGACATGTAACAACTGCAAAGAGAGCTTGCAGTGAGAAACACGTCCAGGGATCAGCCTCCAGTTTCTTTTATACTTATGTGCTACATGGCTTCTTTTCAGCAATGCCAGACGTTATTAATGAATGCTGCTCAGACTTTCACTTTTCTCTAGAGACCCTTTCATTGAAATTGCTAACTGCACTTTTGCAATGCCTTTTGTTACTGTACCGCACTGCAGAGCCAGAAAGAAACCTTTCAAGATAATTTTAATCAATAAAACCAAAGAAATGAGGGTATTCATTTGCCTGAATTTCTGCTGAGAATCTGAGATTTTACTGAATTCTGTCTAATGCAGGAAGAGATTATTAAAATTCATCCTAGTATTCTTTATTTTAAAAACACTAACATACTCTAAAATCAGAAGTGCTAGAAGGAATAATAATCAAGATGAAAAAACAAATGAAGCTGCTTAAAGGGTAGCAACTCCATTGTGTGCAAGAGTACTTGAAGCACGAATTCTGAATTGTCTGTAAATCTCATATAGCACTTCTGAAAATCTAGACTGTTTTATGTTTTATATGACTGTACAAAGTTACTCTAGGGATGGGACATAAGTGAAGAATCAAAGTGGAAAAATTGGCAGGTATCCCAAACATGCATACGTCCTATTGCCACTCATTCCACTGGTTTTGCAAAGTCTGCTAGGAAACGTAAATGTACAAATTTAGGAAAGCTCTGAGCTTTTGGATGGAAAATTTCAAGACTGAAAATGTGACATAACAGTCATGGAGCAACAATTTGTCCTCCAGCCAGAATTATATTTCTGTAAGGTTATGAGCTGAAGCTGCTAAACTAATGGTAACTGAATTAATTGCTTGGAAATACCAGGCATCAGTGAAGATGAACAGGAGCAAATCATTCAGCTCCCTGAAGTAGACTGTAACTGTAGCTAGTTTCCTTATGACATTCTGTCTATTTTCACTTGTATGCACATTCCTGAAATTTTCAGCTCAGTTTTGCATATTCTTTGGTGACTGTTAAAACACCAATTAAGAAATAATATCCGCAGTTTCAAAGGAGCAGGGCATTCACAACTTAAATTTGTTAGAGATCCAGGGAGAGATGCAAATCAGATCCAAAAGCCATGTGCATAAGAGGTTATGCCTCAGCTGAAATCTCTAGTCAAGTACAATTCATTACTTAAACTGCGTAGCCTCCAGGACGCAGTTGAGTCATGTCTACACAGTTTTGACTGCAAGTAGGTGAGCTTATTTTTGCCTGTATCTACCAATGTATGAATATCAATTAAATTCTGTGCTATATAACAGGTCTGACTGTAATATTTTTAATAAAATGTGAGCAAAACTGGTAAACTCAGTATAGTAATGAAAAGGCATTCATTTTGATGAGATGTGTAATACTACTTTTAGCCAAAAGTATCTTTAACTGTAAGTCTCTCTTCTGAGTTGGCCACTTTCAGAAGAATACAGGTAAGAAGCACGTCTGCAATTCACCTTTTTTTATCTGACGAAAATTCTGCTTCTGGCAGATGGGGTAGCATGTCACCAGCCTTCAGAATTAGGCTTGCACATTCTTTAAAAAAAAAATTGGTCTTTTACTTTCTTGTTTGTTTTTAGACCAGAGCCCAGCATTTTACATGTTTCTGAAGGCTCAGACCAGACTGCCCCCACTGTTATTCTCAGAAAAGCTCAGAAGGCTGTTCTCACAGCAGAAGGGAAATAAGCTTTCCAGATCTCTAGCACCAAATTCTGTATTTGAAAACAACCAACCAAACAAAACACTTAGGGAGTTAATTGTTCCAACTGCTCCTAAACCATTTGCAAAGTTCTCTTTGCCAGAAAACTTTACAGACTTTTAACTGAGAGCTGAAACTCTGAAGAGCAATGCAGATAGCATTAACACACGTGCTTCCCCACCAAAACACTGCACACACAATCTGGTAAGCAGTAACGTAGCCAGACTCCTTGGTACAATTTCAGTGTTCACTGCTATGTGGAGTAGCGGCTGCTCTGCACAACAAGGTGCTCAGGCAAACTAGGCAGTCAGATAAAGGCAAACAAACTCACTAGCGCTGAAGGATACAAACTTTTTCCACTAAAAACCAATTAGGTTTCAGGTTTGTAAGATTTTCACAGAATCATGGAAGAGTTGAGGATGGAAGGGATCCCTGGAGGTCATCTGATCCAATCCTCTGCTCATGCAGGGCTACCTGGAGCAAGTTGCCCAGATTTTATCATCATCATCTTACATCTCTCACTGTGGTGCCAGCAGCTCGAACTATTTGTGTCAGTCACACAGACACTCCCATTCCCTTGCACTCGGTGCAGTGAGATGCAGGTGGGCGGCCAACAGAGTTAGAACTCCTGCTAGGGCTCCATCCTGTCGTGGCAGCAGTCACACTTACCTGACCTGGCTGCAAAAAGCTTCCACTGCCCACTCTCCCCTGCGCCGTCTAAGTTTCTGGATGTACAATATCAATGTATCTGGGTGTACACAGTAACCTGGGAAAAGCTCTTTGTAGTGTTTTGTATGATGACATTCTAATGCTGGAATAAACAGAGAAACCTCTCTTCTGACTCCAAATATGTCATTAAGTGGTTGCTGTTACTAGGTAATGTGACTTCATATCTGAATAGGGTCATAATTTTTACTTATTTGGAAACAACATTCTTTGAAATTACTGGGATACAACTTCATATGAAATGTCAATATTATCTTATAATTTACATTGTATTTAATTGTATTATTAATATTTCTAAAGTGAACTAATTTCTCTATTATATTAATATAGCAAGATTGTAATATGTCTTCATTATTCATTAAGCATATTCTTAATTAATGAGAATTTTAAATACAATTGTTTCCATTACAGATAAAGATTATAACAATCCTTGTTATTATTTTTAGTAGGATTGATTCGGACTTCGCTGTGCAGTTTATTGCCTATAAGCTACTTACAAACTGCTGACATGTTTAAGTATGTTTAAAAAGAGTGATTTACAGGGGTTTACATTCTTACCACATCTTTTTTCAGATTCATCTGAACCATCCAGGCAGTCCAACACTCCATCACAAAATAAATCTCTTCTAATGCAGGTTACACCATCATCACAGAGTTCAGCAGGTGGCAAACACTCAGCTGAAATAATAAGGACAACAGCAATAACAGCACAGCAGTAATGCAGTTTCACTACAAAGGAAAAGTGACTTACCTCTGGTTACTCAAGCACAAATCAAATGAACCACTCCATTGTGTTTTACAAAACTGCATTTTTAGAATCCTGGAATGAAATATAACATACTAAAAAGATAAATTTGGCACAGAATGGAGAAAGTTCTCAGAAGTGACATATTTTTTGAAACTAAGCTTGAAGTAGGGCTGGAAGAAAATTCCCATGTATTCCCATTTCCTTTCTCTACCCAAATAAACTACTTTATGCAATATAATAAATGACATTTTCCAATTTCTTATGCTTGCATAACATGAGAAAACTATACTTCAGTTTAAAAAACAGTGAAAAATCTCTGGTTATAGTTGAATAATTTTAATTTAATTTCTTCAACACATCACAGTGTTGCACTTTGTCCCGTGCTAGAGTCTCATTGTCAAAATTTCTTATACAAGAAGGAAAAATATTAATTTGTAAGACTGATCCTGCAGTCTCTAGCCATTATTCCTTGATTTATTTTTTTCATAAAACTGTTAGTTCTGTAATCAGATTAAGTAAATATTTGTATGATATCATATTGTACGATATCAGCATAAGTGACAAATGCTGAAAATGGTTTGGATGTATTGCAGCATTTTAAAGTGCTTTACAAAACACTTTCAGTGTTAGAAATGCAGACTGTGTAAAGCATAAGAGCTTCCATTTTGCATCCAATTGGTAATTGAAGCAAAGCAAACATACTTTAGTCAAGTGTTGGAGGTGATGCAGTGCCAAAGAATGAGTAGCCACAGATGAGCAGAGATGAAACTGTGTATTCTAGACTCAGAACAAAAAAACAAACCAATGATCTAGGAATCTGTTTTGCACAAGACCAATATGCAAGAAAATATTTTTTGCATATGATATGATCAATTCTGGTCTTATTCTTCAACTCAGAAACTAAACAGCATTGCCACCTCCTGGATAGAAAGAAATTAAAGTTTTCTAGTAATACATATTGACTTTTTTTTTAAACAGTAAATTACCCTGAATTGCAATGTAATTGCTATACTCAACTGAAAAATGGCAGCAAATACATTAGACCCATTTGAAAAAGCTTATAAACGTCATATATATTTCACCATTTAATAAGGCTAGGGGAGGATTTCAAACATTCAGACAGCTTTGGCTTTCTGTCCGTTGGAAGGCATGTGAGAGTTTGCTAACATTTGTTTGTTTTTTTTTTTTTTTTTCAAAAAGTCCCAAGAAATAATAGGAAACAAAAATGAGCAGTCAGTATGCGTGTCAATACACACCAATGCACACAACATGTATACCATTTTTGTAGAATGTACAGTCTTAGAAGTCCCTTCTCTTTGAAGAGGTCTCCTTACTCAAATCAAAGGTAAACCCACATATCATGTATTTGTAGGAACAGAATGTGAGGACTGAATGATGCGAGAAGAGGCTGTACACAAACAATGTAATTGTAAGATCTCAGACTGTTTTGTGTAACGTCCCTGCTTCTCCCCATACCTAGTTACCTACCTGCAGTTGTTGAGGATCTACTTGTGGTGAGTTGTCCTGAACCTGGACAAACACAACCCAAGGTTAGAACTCAACTTGTTGCTCTCTGGAACCACCTCTGCAGTTGCTTGGGCAGAACTAAGGAGCAGCTAGTCTGCTTTTATATCTGCATTACTTGCTGTATCCCAAAACCCCAGCTTAGGTAATGATACAGTAACGCCAGCTTGAGTGGCTTGATCCTGAAGGTCAAATGTCATAATAAACATAAAAAAATAATGTGGAACCCAAATGTGTTTTAAATCTCATTCTTTTCACTCTAGTCACAAGCTTTTCAATAACTCCAAAATACTTTTGGGTGATTTTTTCTTTCTTTTTTTTTTTTTTTCCCTTTAAACTAACAGCAGTGCTTTCTTGTCTTCTCCTTGTATGTAAAAGTTCTGACCTGAAGTTGGTGTCAGGGATCTTGTAATTAGACTCATGGGACCTGCTGAAACAAGATAAGTTACGACAACTTCAATATTAGTACTAAAATTTGTGTACATTTTCTTCTAAATAGCATTGCACAACAAATCTGTTATCGCAGTGTAAAGATAGGAGCCTCAAACCTATCTAGTATTTGTATATTTACATACAGGTATACATATATACCTCTAAGTATACAGATTTATACATGAACAAATGCCTAGGTACATGAATATATTTGTATTAGTCGTAGTAAACTGCAAAACATTCCGGAAAAATGGAATGCTGGTTTGTGATTGCTCCAACATAACTTGCACTTAGTGATGCTTTTAATAACAATCACTGAGGATACCCCTGGCATTTCCAGCTCCCAAATAGTCTTTTTTTTTTTTACATTTGAATTTGCATTAACTTCCCTGTTTATTATTTTTACTTTTTACATTAATACTCAAATATGAGAGTAGTATGGTGATGCCCTCAGCTGAAAAAGATTCCCATGTCTCTACATTTAATAGATCCTATCCCTTAGGTTTTAAGATGAAGGACCAGAAGGAATAGAGTGAGAGATGTAGTACGACCTTCTCTATAGTTTGTCATCTATCACTTTTGCTGGCAGAAGTTGCTGAACATTGGCCATCACAGACTTAGTTTTGTTAGATGTTCCTGCTGTCCCAGACCTACTAGTGCACAAACTTGCAAGAGGACTTCCTAACAATTTTCTAGCAAAATGTGCTGATTTAGCATACACTGTTAAACTAAGCTAGATCATTTTGTATTAAATGGATCACAGAGTGTTCTATGTCAGCAAATTTAAGGACACAGTTCCTCTGGCAGGTAGAGAGGAGAGCCCTGCAGAAGGTGCAGGGAGGGTGCAGCTGGATGGACTGTTCTCACACAGCTACATTCAAAGAAGGAAGATTCATTTGTAGCTTCACAGTAGTCCAAAGTGTTATATGCATATGTATCTACCTACATATCTGTCTATATTTTGTAAAGGATCACTATTTTGGAAGGAATGAAACATTCAGTAAAGCAATTATCAGGAAGCTATGTCTTGAAGGCTGTTGAAGAAACTTGGGGTTGTTACAGGCACTCCCCAATGTGCACGCACAAGTTGATAGGGAAAACCATGAAAGAAAAAGCACAGGACAGTGACAGAGGCATCAGTGGTATAGGCACAAATCATAAATGGTCAATTACTGTGTAATCTCACTAAAGTAACATGTGAGATGCTAAGGATGCTTTTAGGGTCTACAGGGCTCAAACCCAAGCATCCAGCAGATGTAAACATACCACATATGGTAAAACTTGGGTATATTGTGCAATTTGGACTGAAACAGAAAGAGGAAGAAAGCAACGAGCAGTGTTAGCAAAAATATAAAAATTACTCCAAGCAGACCCAAGATCAAGGGGGAAGGAATCCACATCAGGACATTATTCTCATTCGAGCCTGGAGTGCTGAGAACTCCTAACTCGCTTCCCCCTTCCTCTGGCACCTCCTCCATACCTCCTAATTTCTTCCTGAGGATGATCAGCAACATTGAACTTAGAACTCAGGGAGCATTGAGATAGCATATTAGAGGAAGGGACAGATAGGAGAAAATTTGTGTGCTAGCAGTTTTGACTATCATTGGGATTAAGCTGTAGTAATTGTAGACTTTGGACTATACGTGTTAGTAGGCCTGTAACTAGACTAATAATCACTGTTTCATTGTTAGGGCTGTAATTAGACTATCAATAAATACTTGGCTCTTATATTCATAGGTGCATTTCTTTAGCTCACATAATTGCGTGAAGTTCCTGGTCTGGTACCCTGCCCTGGAGAATTTGTATGTGATAATTTGTATGCAGTTTGTATGCAGCAACTCTACCTGCATCTAGTGCTACAACGCACCCACTGTATTATTCAGCTGTCTGACGGACTTTTGGCGGGTTTGTACTCAGTGAATTGTGAGACCAAGGAGTAGCGTCTGCTTCATACCTTCTCATCATAAGACTTCCAGTGATAGTGGAAGGAAAGTATCAGTCAGCATTGCTCAGTATATTGGTAACCACAGCAGGAGAATAGGTCTCCTCAGCTTCATCTACCTGCCTGAATCTGCGATAACTTCAGCTTGCGATTCGGGTTGTTGATAGAGACTCAACTTTCACTTTGATCCTCTAATTAAGATCTTAGAGCTTTTGTACAGACTTCAGATCACTGCTTTCTCAAATGGTCAGAAATGAGGAAAGGTGGCCAGCTATCACCGAATGGACCCTAGCAGTCAGTCCCAAACTGCAGGCAAGGCAGCTTTACTAAGTTATACCATCTGGACAGCAAGTCTTATGTTTCTTCATGTTGTATTGGCAACAAAAACTAATTTTTTTTTTAGTGAAAGATACTGACCTGATGAAGTTAAAGGCATCATTGTAGTAAGGTTTTCAGCAGCTACTGGAAGAAAGTAAGTTCATTATAAACTCCTTCTATAGCACAGTATCTAGTTTTATACAACTCAGAGAAAGAAAGGTTATAAAAAAGAAAACCAGCTGTGGCTACTTCTCTTTGAATCACTAGCAGTGTCCCCCTTCCCTTCTTTTGAACATCCCACCCTGTTCCCCACGTTTTCTCAAGCTCTATAATCTTCCTAAGGAATAAAGATCTGTATTAATCCCTTTCAATCCTCAATCCGTATTCATTGTCTTTCATGAAAAATGTCTTCATCTGGGAAATCTTTGTCTTGATACATTTTTCAGAACACCTGTGTCTTCTAGAAGACTATTTAGATGAGATAATCAAGTTAAAACTAACCTAGGGTAATTTGCAAGAAAGAAAGTTACTTTTAATTATTGTTAAAACTGTGATTTTAAGCAAGTCACATCTGTGTTGTAGTTCCCCCCTTCTCTGAAGCAGGAATAAGAATTCTCTTACAGAACATACTGAGATATAGGATGCAAAAGTGCCATATATGATTATCATTGTTAATTAGTTACAATTGTTATTTTATTGAAGCACTCCTGATAGAATGGATAGATGATATTTCACGTGAAAAGAGGCTTTTTAATGATCCACATCAAGAGAAGTTTAACTACTTCAAAGTTCATCAATAGATATACAACCCTGTAAAAAGCTCTTTATAATTTTCTTTGGTGGCATTTTTGAAGTATAATGAGCAATCACTTTCCACAGTGATGTGCAGTTATTTAGAACAACTTCTTATATGTGGGGCAAGTAGTAAAGAGAAACAAAAGATGTCAAGACTCTGAATTTAGCCTTTGAATATCTGAAGTACTTAGCAAAAAATGCACCTTTTAGAATAGAGTAAGAGACATTGCACACCAGATGTCCCACTCCTCCTAAAGCAATCAGTTGCTACTTAATAGTATCTCCAGTAGGTCTTCAAATGTCAGCTAATCAACTTCTACTTTAAAAGATTCAAATTACTTTTTATCCTCATCTTCAGTGAAGGTCTGTTTTGAAGCCTATTGAGGTAAAACCAAGGATTCCCATTGATCTTCTTGGGCTTTCACTTAGGTGTTGACAAATTTTCTAGCACTTACATAAAATCGCTATATATGTGTGTTTGCAGAATTTAAAACTATCTAGTCTTTAAAGCCACATTCCTTTTTTTTCCACTTCTGCTTTACTTAAGATTTAGAGGAATATGAAGTCAGTGCCTTGGGCGTAATTTTCCAGAAGCCACAGTCTGTATTCAGTTTGTTGTTCTGACTGACATCTTTTCAATAAATGAGTCTTCACTTACCATGAGGCTGAGCCCTTTTCCTTATTCTTCAGCAAAACAAAATGATAATTGCATTCACTTATGAAACTACACAGTCAGGGCTTAATTGCTTTGATTTGAGGGATAACGAAATTAAAAATGTTATGTTACACAAAAGAGATGAAATTGAGTGATTTTCACTAGAAAATGATTGCTTTGTCCTTTGCTCCCTCCTTAGTGAACATACAGAATGCTGCCTCATATTTCCTAGTTGACAAGGTTGTAAATCGTTCTTTCAGCTGATACTGAAAGTTCTGTAATGGGGAAGGAGGGCACCCACGACAATAAGTAACAATCCCTTTGCTGTTTGGAAGCCAAAGTTTTCATTCATGCTACCTGTAGTTCTCAAGGATTTATATAGCAAAAAAATGTTTGCTAGCATTACCTGTGACTTGTATGCTGTTCACATCAATTTTCAAATTCTGGGTAAGATTAGTTTTATCTGCGTTGATACCCAAAACCAGCTCATTTTTTATTTTCTCAACAGTTACCCTCTGGGTAAAATAAAGGTTGAAGATCACAACAACACTAGCAATACAAAACAAAGAAGGTGATTAGTTATGCAAGCTAATGAAGTAAATCCAACACATGACATCATCTTGACACTATATAATTTCAACACAGGTTCCATTTGCAAAGTCAGAGTATCTTTAAGTATTGGCTGGAAAAGATAACACATAAAGAAACATTGCTTAATTGTCAGATAGGTTTGAACCTTGAAGAAATAGGGTTTTTTCTTTATCTACTCATATTTTCACTGCTAAAACAGACAAAAAAAACATTCATATCAATTGCTGCAATGGAGCTGAATTGGAGCAAACTGAAGTAGAAACTTTATTGTTATTCAACACTAGTTTAAGTCCTAAAAAATTGATGGTCAACATTTATGTGTTATGAAAATTACATAATGTATTCATGCTTCAAAAATGTAATACTTCTATAAAGCAGACGTCATCTGTGGGTTCTGCATCTGTGAGGATCTGCTGTGTGACTGCCTGGATTCTCATAAGGAAACTGCAATGGCTGAAAGCAGAGATGTTTTGAAAACAGTGGTTAAACTACATTTAACTTCTATGGAGCGTGAAGTCTATCCAGAGTGTTGTCTGTTTGCTCTCTCCCATCCCTTCTAGATACTATTAATAAATTTTATATTTGTAGCTAGATTAAATTATTGTCAAAGTATGATACTTGCTAAAGTTAAATTCTTTCTCCATTTACTTAAATTTAGGTGCAAACTTTTTTATTCTTAAGCATTTGTACTACACAACTGCAAGTAACTCAGCAGTGCTTTTGTGATAAGGGGTGACATTTTGCTGAGCATAGTTTGCAGATTACAATATATTGAAATACTCTCCTCTTTAATTGCTTACGTGTTTCAGATATTCAGATAACCTCTAGGTCATGCTGAGCAAACAAAATCTTTTATTGCTATTGTTGTGACTCAGCAGTTTCAAAGGCGAAATAACAAGGACATTGCCCAAAGGTGTAAACACTTTTAAAACTGAAAGAGTCAACAAGAAAATAATTTCTGAGACAAACTAATATTTCAAAGTATTATTTCAAAGCAGAAATGGAGACAGATCCTTACTGATATATTAACAGTCAGATCCAGCATTCTCTGACATAAGATTTTCTGTGATTTCTGTGGTATTTGTGTCATGATATAGGGATGGATTTGTTTTTACCAAATAGAAATGTTTACAGTGCAGATATCTAGATTCCCATTGTAGCTGACGAAAAGAAATAAGCTGTTCTTTGGCACAATTCATCTCCTCCTAAAAAAGACATCTAACCTGACCATACGAGAAAACTCTAAAAACCCATCACTTACAAAGAGAGTCTTGAGCAACTAGCTCAGAGATGTCTCCATTTTTAATGTCTGGATTTTGATGAGGATGGTCCCATCCTATGTGCAGAAATGAAATTGTGCTGAATGGATCTACCTTCACAAGGACAAAAACCTGGAAGCGACCTACTCCTACCAATGTGTACTCCATTCCCTTGACGTTATAAAATCTTTCACAAAGTGGTCACACTCCACCTTTCTAGCTAATTAGGTTTGTGCCCTCATTATTCCAGTGAAAAGATTACTCTGATTCAAATCTGCTTCCCATTTTCAACATACGTGTATATATGGCTCGCTCATATCCATTTTTCTTTTGCAAGCACAGTCATTCAACTGAGCTATCTCCTCTGAATACTTGTCCACTTTATGTATTTACAGAAAAAAATTGTATCACAAGAACAGTTGATATCACAGAATCACAAAATTGCATCATCAGTTGTCATATAATATGCACTTATCTTTGTGATCTCATCTATAAGATGACTAATTTTATCATTAATTTCTCAAGGTCTTCCAGTTATTCTAGAGTCTTCATCTTTTATCCTCTGTTGATAATGTGAGATCTGCCTCCCCCAGTCTAAGCAGCTTTCCACAAGTAAGCTCAACACAAACTGATATCCTTTCCTTTCTAGCTAGTTTCCTACCTTATTCACTGTCCTTACCTTTCCCATTATTTTTTTCTGAATTGACAGTCCCAAGGACTGTTACTTTTTTTTTTCTTCTAATCCTAAAGGATGTTTTTGGAGGAAAGATATGTCATGAAGCTTCATACACTCTTTAGAGGGCCTTATCCAATCTCTAAAGATGCATTTTTTATTCACTGTTCACAGAAGAACTTTCTAAATTAACAGCATCATTGTCACTTGCCCATATTTTAAGTAAACTTTGTCATATGCAGTTACCCAGTCTCTGAATTTTCTAATCTTTCATCGCCGTCTTCAGATTTCCTGTAGGAAAAAAAAAAACAACCAACAAAAAACATTAAGACAAAACACAACAAACAAGCATATGATTCCCCTTGAGTTTATAATGTTGTGGATAGGATGGAAGTGTGTTCTGAAACTGTTTAATAACAGGAGATATTATTACATGTGTTTTGCTGAATCAGTGCCTTATTAAGAACAGTGCAGATGGAATTAACACTACAGTCCTCACTGCATGTACCGCACATTTTTGCCAGCTGGCCTTCAGTAGGACAACCAACATAATAGGATATTGAAAAATGAGGTCAAAGAAGCTTTAATAAATGAAGCAGTTCTTACTGTACCTATTTTTGGACTCTTCAGGACATACAGGGATGCAACACTAGCTGGTGTCAAATGACAGTCTTACATGCTAACACCCTAAGGAATATGAGTTAAGTGGATCCATTTCCATAGGGATGTATGAGTGTGTTTCCATCCATCTGAGCTCATGCCAGCAGATCTCTAACCTGAACTTTTTTCTAAATGGCAAGGGCCAGTAACCCTGCAAAACAGCACAACTAATAAGCCTTGAAAAAAAAAAAAAATTTCTGTAAAGTATAGAAGTTTTGTGAGTTGGTCTTAGGGCTCAGCATTACTGGTTTGATCAAGGCATGGACATACAGGAGTCCGAGAAGGAAGTTTGCCCAAGGAAACACACTGGTGTCAAACTTCCTACAGCAGCACTTGGAAGATGTAAGACATGAAAGGAATAATGTAGGATGTTCCTAAGGATCTTTTGAAAAGGAAGGTATTGGTAAGCACTCCTGAGAGAAATAGCTAAGTAAAGATTTTTGATGTTCATTTGCAAAGTGTAATGAAACTGTACCTACTTGAACTGAGAAACTTCACATCTCTCAAATCTGTTTTTCAGATCGCTTGCTTGAAAGGCTTTTTGTATCTATATGGAAAAGAGAAATCTTGAACCAACACAATAATTAAAAATACACCTAGTTGCACACTGCATTCATGGTTTTAATACTAAATAATTGTTCCTTCTCAAATCTAGGATACAGTAGCACACTTTTTCTTTGATGCTTCACTGATTTTCACAGAGAAGGAATATATTGAGTTTTGACCAGGCTTAGGACCTGAAATATCTCATTTTGCAGGGAGGAAAAAGCCATTAACAGCAGATCATGTTAGGGAATTGATGTACCTACCGCATACTCTTGAATTAACCAGAGACCAATAGGTTCTTACCAATTGTTCAACATCGAAGGCAAGGATTTTGAAATCAGCTGATGATCTGTTTTGCAAAGCAGGAGTGAATGATGTCCCAGAAAGTATTTCAAATGTTCCCACGTAGCCATGAGCATTCCCATCTGCTTCAGCTAGATAATTAAAAATAAAATTCAATGTTTTGAATTATATAGAAATAAATGAAAAACATTACATCAGATTTTATACCACACAGATCATGAATACAATAACTTTTAGCTTTCTGATTTGCATTGTAATCAGAGATGTTTTGCCTAGTGCTGATTTTTAAAAATTGATAGACATTTTCAGTTTACAGTAGTTACAACTGTAAACATACTTTTGTGAATGCTATTTGTCCTTGGTTCTCATTACTTTAAATTCTGCTTCAAATGTTGTTTTCCAGCACCACTATGAATGGATAAATGGGACAATGATATATCCAGTTATGTCTAACGCAAGGGACAAAGATACATGGGAAGAAAGATAGTTAGGGAATTATGAGTTTTTTGTGTGTTCTGGATTAAAAATGTGAAGAATTACTACTTCACACTTTCTGTATTAAATGCTGTTCACTTTTCATATAAACGTATGTAGTTTCTGATGACACCACTGGAAACACTAGTGTGAGACTAGTTGAAGTGTTTTTGACGTGACCTTTCTTACCAATAGATGCATGAAATGATGGGATGATTTATGAGAAAACTAGATAACTGGACCTTAATGCAAATTTAATCTTAATTTTTAATATGTTACAGCATAAAGTATGCATAAAGCAGTTTGTTATACATTAAGAATATTTTCTCACTGTGTAACACACTGGAAATTTTCAGATAAGACCTGAATTAATGTGGTCGACTGACTGACAGAAAATGCCTTTTGCTTACCAGTTACAGTACCAGTGGTATTTTTAGGTTTTATTTGAAGGCATCGACATCCAAAATGAGTTTTAACACAAAATCAGATAACTACTAAATACTATAATAAACAGTTTGTGATGGAAGGCACAGCCTAATGACACCAGTTTGCTACTATCAACTAGTAACAGCACACCATTTTGAGCTTCTTTTAACTCAGTATTTCATTACAGCAATTGCAAATTTGTTTGAACAAATGTTTCTAAACAAAAAATGCCTTTTTTGTTATATATGTCAAATGTAATTTTTAGTATTTTTTATAATTATTATTTGCACATGATTAAATTCTTGCCTATTCATCTTCTAAAACCCATGTAATTAATTTAAAGCCTGTCTCTAACTAGATGCAAAAATACACCAGCATTACCTTTAAGCTCATTTTATTTTACTGGAATGTGATAGTAGTCTGGTAAGAGGGGAAGAAAGTCAGCAGTTAGAACAAGTTTTAAAATATGGAATGAAAAACAATAGGAACTAAAGGAATAAACATGAATGTTGGCGTGGGTTACGGATCTGTTGTAACGATGTGACCCCAATATGAGTATGATCGTTCACCTTTATTAGTCAGCAAAAACAAGGTTTATATAGCAAAACTATTACAGCATCTGAATGGTTAGCCCCCCGATCCATATATAGGCAAAACTACTGCAACTCGTTGTGATTGGTGCAGAGCTGCATCTTGAAGTGAAAACAGTACTGTGGCAGGAAACAACAACGTAGTAGGAAGGAAGTGACAGTGTGGCAGGAAACGGTGACGTTCCCCCTGCTGCAGTGTCCCGAGCTCGTCGCTCTGCCTTCCCAGCAGGGTTCCGTGTCGGCTGCTCCCAAGGCTCACTTCTGGATCGGAACCTGGGTTGCTCAACGCACCAAACTATGTCCCCTCTCATCCAGCCAGGACTCCACACATGAATATTCTGACAAAAAGGTTTTTTTTAAGAATATGGCTTACAGCTAGTTTAGTCTACATGTGTTTCAATACGAAACAGTATGCACTTTTGGTTAATGAAGGCACCAAATACTTCAATGTATCAGAATTATTTTTTCACCTACAAAAATCACTATGATGAAAAAATAAATTTCTTGAACCTTTTGCCTAACCTGTCTCTTTCACCCCATTTCAAAACATTTTTTTGCTATTAGCTGTGAGGGTTCCATAGACCTCAATACATTTCCGTTCAATCAAAAATCTAGATCACAGAAGGGCTGAGTTTGGAAGAGAGCTCTGGAGGTCACTTGGTTCCATCCCTCTGCTCAAGTGGGGCCACCTACAGCCAGTTGGCCAGAACCATATCCAGATAGCTTATGAGTATGTCCACAGACGGAGACTCCACAATCTCATCACTCCTTCACTAGAATCTCTCCAGTAACTCCACATACCTCATGTATTTGGGACCCTAGAGCTGGACACGGTATTCCAGGTGTGACCTTACCAGGGCACAATTAACATATATCCACAAGATCTTTAAAGCAAAATTTCAGTTACATTGGAAAATCATCCTACGTCGATTTTTAAATGTAGTTTACTTTGGGTATCAGTAGCTGGATTCTAACACATTCTGAGCATCAACTAAATACTAAGAATGACTTTATCTTAACTTTTCATAGGCCTGGGAGCTGACTGTCTAATGCAGGATATCTCTCACACCAATAAATAACTTTAAAATATTTTTTTTTTATAACAATGAGAAGATTCAAAGAGATATAGAATACCTTAAGCTCCCAAAGACTTCAGTAGATTATCAATGTCTTTCTGAGTCAAACCTCATACATAGAGAAAAAAGCAAAAATTCACAATTTGCCATATTACCTTCTCTAGTTGATGAATACAATTGAATAACCCAAGCTTCATAGCTTGGATTGCATTCCAGGGACCTATCACAAAGTATAAACCTTGAAAATTCCTTTCTATGGCTTCAGGACATGCTTCACGTGCTTGTATTTTTGCCTATTTTGTTCACATCAATTTCCAGGGGACAAGTGGAGGAAAACATAACTACCACCACCCTCGCCCCCAGCATTAAAAGCATAGCATGAAATATGAAATATAATTACAATGGCAACACCACTGGCTTCAAAGTCTGAATGTCTGCAGAAAAACTCCTGAAAAGGTTAAAGGTTGGCTGCTTACCTTGTTCTAACTCCTGGATGGATAACCATGAAAGTACAATGAGTCCAACACAAACACACACAAAAACTGCAAGCAGAGAAGCAAACATAATTTCATAGTTACTAAGAGGAACATATTTTTTTTCAGATGATTTTTTCAGCTTCATTTCTGTCTTGAAAGCTTGTATGAATTAAGGACTGACAAAAGACACAACCTGAAAGGGAGTGTAATAATCCACATGAACAGATATTTATAGGAGATGCTTGTAAATTAATTATACCATAAAACTTCACTGGCATAGGGTTTTACAACTTTCCTGAACAGTCATATTCATGCACAAGATATGCAAATACGAAGAAAAGAAATCTCTTCAGAAAGGAAACCCTTAATTTTAATCTCAGAAAAAAATAAGCAAAACCACAGAAATGTAACGTTGGTCACTGAATTTGCACTATTTCTTGTCATTTGACATTCTTATGTGAAAAAGAATATAAAAAATTATACAGTTTTTTTGGCAAATTTTCACAAATGCGGTTATGAGGACAACAGTGAAAGCCATATGTTTCATCAGTCTGCTTAAAATGTTTTCTTAAAAGTTATTTTATATATACAGGAAATGCTGGCAAGTGAGTTGTTTATTAATGCACCATAGTTCAGCAAAGTGTTCAGCACTGAAAGCTAATTCAGCACTACAAATTTAATCTGCATAAGGTGTGGTTCTTTGACTGTGTACCTGGAGAAGTAACCAGAGAGGACATTGTGAAATGTATGCTGGTTTTATATTTTCTTGCCAGGCATAAATGTGCCATGGGATTCAAGCCCCTGCTAAAGTGAAAGTATCATGGATGGTCAGCTCTGCATCCTTAATAAAGACAAACATAGAATCATAGAATCATAGAATCATAGAATGCTTTGGGTTGGCAGAGACCTTTAGAGGTCATGTAGCCCACCTCCCCTGCAGTGAGCAGGGATATCTTCAACTAGACCTGGTTGCTCAGAGCCCCATCCAACCTGGCCTTGGCTGTTTCCAGGGATGGGGCCTCCACGACCGCTCTGGGCAACCCGTTCCAGTGTTTCACCACCCTCGTGGTAAACAATTTCTTCCTTATATCCAATCTAAATCTACTCTCTTTTAGTGTAAAACCATTACTCCTTGTCCTATCGCAACAGACCCTGCTGAAAACATTTTCCCCATCTTCCCTATAGGCCCCCTTCAGGTACTGAAAGGCTGCTATAAGGTGTCCCTGGAGCCTTCTCTTCTCCAGGCTGAACAGCCCCAACTCTCTCAGCCTTTCCTCAGAGAGGTGTTCCAGCCCTCTGATCATTTTTGTGGCCCTCTGCTAGACCTGCTCCAACAGGCCCATGTCTTTTCTGTGCTGAGGGCTCCAGAGCTGGACTCCAGCTGGGGTCTCACCTGAGTGGAGTAGAGGGGCAGAATCACCTCCCTTGACCGTCTGGCCACACTTCTCTTGATGCAGCCCAAACAAACAAAGTACCATGCAGTCCAAAACTTTTTGTTACAAATTTAATCTGTCAAAACATTTAAGTAAATTAGCTCAGAATAGTAAAGTCATACTGATGTTATGTTTCATGTCCTGTGAGCTACAGGTTTTGATTCTGGATCAGAAGTTCTAAATCCAGATTCACCATACGACATTTCTTAGCTCTCCTTACAGAACTGGAGAATCTGAGCAAACCAGCCATATTCCCACCTGTACAAGGAAAGGGAAACTTGTTTGAGTCAATCTTTGGCATAGAAAGGCTCCATCTACCTGTAAATTGACAGAAATGGAGATCTTAAAAAAATTGGGAAGAAATCAAAAGGCTCAAAGTCAGACTCTTGTATGACGTAACAGTTCTCTGCCTAGTCTTTGAGCACTGAGATATTTGAAAGCATCTGCAACACCATTGATCAGATTTAAAGTACTCTAAAGCACAATCAGAATATTGGCTTGACAGTAGAATCCTTGATTTAGTGTATTATCATAACACAATGAAAGAAATTCAGTAATATTTCCCATTACTAACAATAAATACTTATTTACTTAAACCCAAAGTTTTTTAAACAAAATTCAGGGCAACTTAATCATATTGCCCTTACAGAACAAGAGTAAACTCAGTCTGTATTCTAGAAATGGATGAGATTGTTGAGTCATCATGCTAGATAAATTAGACTAAGAACATCTTTTGTATATATTGTGTACGACACACACATACATATGAAATGTGTGTATGTGTTCATGTATGTGTATAATTATGTGCAGATAAGATTAAATTTGTACTGATGAACACTTTGCTGAGCTGTGGCACAGTAGGATCTCTGTAACTATTTGTGATTATTCAGCAATAATTTTAATACCCCTCATTACAAGCTTTTTAAGTTTCTACGTTTTTCTGAATGCTCACTCTATCACAGAAGTTCAGACTACCTCGGAGTATCTCACTTTGCTCAGTTACACGTTAGGTTATTCCACATCTAGCAGAATTACATAATTACATGATAGTTGGACTGGGTGTGTGTGCCCGGTGGCTCGCAGGGTTCTGTGGGGGGTTCCTCTGTGAGGGGTTGGCAGGGGCCTGCCCCGTGCCGGACACGGCCGGTTCCAGCCTTCTCCAATGGCCCCAGCCCCTCAGCCGCTATGGTGGCGGCTGGGGGGAGTCTGGGTAAGGAAGGGCAAAACACTGCCCGGCAGCAAGGGGTGAGGGGAGAAGTGTGAGGAACAGCCCTGCGAGCCCCGAGGGGAGAGCGGGAGGAGGGGAGGAGGTGGCCCAGCAAGGACCCCCTGCAGCCCCTCAAAACACCATGACGGAGCAGGTAATTCTATGCAGCCCATGGAGAGACCACGGTGGTGTATGTACCCACACCGGAGCCATGGAGGACCTCACGCTGGAGCAGGTGGATATTTTGCGAAGGAACTGCAGATTGTGGAGTGCCCAGGCTGGAGAAGGTTTATCGTGAAGGACTGCAACCCACGGGAAGGATCCACACTGGAGCAGGGGAAGAATGTGAGGTGGAAGGAGCAGCAGAGAGGAGATGTTATGGACTGACCACAGTCCCCCAGTCCATATCCCCCTGTGCCAGTTGGGAATGGCAATAAATTAAATATTTTTCCCCAAGCTGAATCTATTTTGCCTGTGATGATAATCGGTGAGTGATCTCCCTTCCATCATCTTGACCTGTGAACTTTCCTTTCGTATTTTCTTCCCCTGTCCTGCTGAAGAGGGCGAGTGAAGAAGTCACTGGATGGGCACCAGGAGCCAGCCAAGGTTAACTCACTGCAATCGTCCATGCTGCATGAAACTATACTAGTCTGTTCCTGTCTTATTCCTATTCAGAACTTTTTGTATCACAAAAAAGGAGTTTCGTGCAGATGGACTTTGGATTCCTCTGTCATATTTTGCATAATTTAACTATTTCTGTCATTGATGTTGTATACTAGTAAAAGACAAACATTATTACCCAAAGAAGTCACTGCATTTTAAATTTTGAATTTATGACTTAATGGTGAAGTGATTAACTGGAGGAAAAGTAAAAGTTGTGGGCATTTATAGTTCTTTTACCAGCACCTTGCATGTGATAGTCAAGTTGTATATGTACTCGTATACAATGATTGCAGTCTAGTCAAACTTAGCATGGGTAATCTCCAGTTGGAGTTGTGACTCTTACAGGTGAACTCTTTTGCTAAACAATTCTAGCTGACCACAAGGTCATGGTAGCAATGATTAATAGGCAAGCCCTGGACACTGAGCTGATAGTAATTAAGAGTGAGGTTTTCATTAATTTGTTTGTAACATATTTCAGTATGTACTACTATGAGCTGGTTAAGAAAGAGTATAAGAACCCATGATTTCACATATTCATTTTTAAATCTCCAGGACAGCAATTATATACACCCCTACCAGCTTGTCAGCCCCCAGCCAGTACTGGTACATAGTGTTATTCCATCCCAGATTCAGGACTTTGCAATTGTTGAACTTGGTGGAACTTTATGAGGTTTCTGTCAGGCCATTTCTATGTCTCTTCATGACAAGTACATCCTCTAACTGCAATCTTCCCTCTAGTCATTGGCTTCACTTGTTTCTACTCTTCTATTCCTCATTTAGTTACTTCTCTTCCTGTTCATTGTCCTTCTACAGTCTTAGCTGTATATTTTATCTTTGGATTGTAGCTCTAAATTTTATTTTTCACTTCTATTTCCTCTATAGACTCATAGGAGTCTTGGAAGGTGGACTTAGTTGGTTTGCTACATGAGGACACTGATGAATCGGTGTGATCCATTTACGAAAACAGTGAGCATTAACCGATGTTCCTACCAAATTAGAGAGAATGTCCATCTATTGCAGGTTGTGAGTATTCTCAGGTCATGAACAACCTGCAGCACATAAATTATTCACTGGAGAAAATAATATAAAATTAAAAATAATAAACCAGATTATTCAAAAAAATTGCAAATAGGAAGCTAATGAATGTTATTTTCTAAGCTCGTTTTATGATACTACTTGCAATCTGTATGAGAATACAATTATACCATGATTTAAAAATAGTTTAAATGGTAGAAAGGCAAACACTCTATTATTAACATTTTCAAAACCAGAGAAATACAGCAGTTTATTGAAGTCTTGATATTTTTTTTTTAATTATTACTATAGTCATATAAGTAAAATCTGAGATTAGGTCATTTTTAAAGAAATAGATCATTGCCATGGCAGAAGCCTACCAGATTCACAATTTAGTTTGTTTATATTGAATCCACATCTGCAGCTCCACAGGTTTTATAGCCTTATTGGGCTGCTTTTATTTTCTTGTTTAATCAGTCTCCAGCACAGAGTGAAAAGACTGTTGACATAGAAAGAAGTGGACGTTGTGTTCAGGTAACTCTTCTAATGCCCAGTCTATCACAAACATACCTAAAGGCTGACATTGCATTACTAGTTAGCTATCTGTGGGAAAATGTTTTGGTTACCCACACAGACTTGCCCTCCCCTTTCAAAATGAAATGTAAATCAGCTTTCTTACAGCAGCTTTTTTCAGATGTCTAAGTGATTTTTCCCTTTTGCTATGGAGACTTCCACAGAGGGAAGCAGAAAACCAGATCAATGGATCTGCAGTGAAAGTGCAGAAACAGACTATAAACTTATTTTTATTATTACATCACAAAAAGAAATTTAAAAGGGAGCTTATATGGATGCACAACTTCTCAGTAATGCCATATGTAAAAAATCCAAAACCTGCACATTGATTATCTTTAACTCTTCCAGCTACATGTATTGAGGAAGAGGAAGATACGTGGTAATTGTCAGCCAGCTGTCAAGCTTTATATGAAGTGAAAAATATGGACCTCATTTACTAAATAAGTTATCAGAATTTTTAGTAGTTAAAAAAATAAGATTCTTTGTGTCATCCACTATTTAATATTGCTTGACTAAGAGTGGCATAATACACATCACTAATGTGCTAGTCTCTCTTCAAACGTCTCATGCATATTTGACCCAGCAAGACATAGCTTGGCAGAGGAGTTGTGACTTAGCAGAAGACTACATAGTCTTTGTGTAAACCCTATTTTCACCCATTTCCAGGATAATCCAACTTGGGGGATTTGCTGAATCTTCAGGTTTCTAGGATGGTATTGCTTATCCTGAGGTTCTTAGACAGGGTCACAACATTTTAGAAGTACATACAGTGATACAGATGTAAGTAATGAGTAATTTTTTTTTTTAAATTGGACTAGAGATGATGGAAAAACTATACTGTAGACCAAAAAACTGGTGAACAAATTTGGAAAGACCTGTATCTTACTCAAGTGAAAGGTATGAAGGAACAAAGTCTCCATTTTCTCCCCAAAGTCATAAGTTTGAGCTAATTAAAAAAACAACCAACTAACCAACCAACCAACCAAATGAAAAAACCTCTACAAAACCAAACCAGGAAAACAACCTGGTTTCAGGGTCATGTAACAAGTAGAACTGCTCAGAGGCCTAGGTAATCTAGGTTTGTATTAGGCTAAGGTATGTCGATGGTGGGAAGATAGAGTCGGGAACTGGACATTGATATCTGCCTTCAGTCTCTAAACATTCCCCAAACTGGAGCTCAATTGCTGAAAACTCTAAGTTGATGTCTTGTTGGAGTGGGAAGCCGGATCGGCAGTAGCGATACGATCCCAACATGGGTATGATCGTTCTCCTTTATTAGTCAGCAAAACAGGGTTTATACAGCAAAACAATTACAGCCTCTGATTGGTTAGTTACCCTTAACCATATATGAGCAAAATTGCTATAACTCGCTGCGATTGGTGCAGAGTTTCATCTCCATGTGGAAGCGACGATAAGGCAGGAAACGGCGAGGAGGCAGGAAGCGGCAGTGCGGCAGTCCCCCTGCGCCAGCGTTCCGTGTTCGCCATTTTACTTTCTCAGCAGTGTTCCGCGTTCACTGCTTTCCCGACCTATCTCCGGTACAAAGCCTGGGTTGCTCAACGGCACCAAACTATGTCCCCTCTCGTCCAATCAGGACTCCACAATGTCTGACAGGTTTCATCACATTGGAAGTTTTACTGGTCATGGGAAGATCTGCTCATGGAGTCGTCTGAGAAGGGTGTTTGCTCTTAGACATTACCCAAGAACTTTCACATACACAGCTGACAAGCAATAAGTTTCCTAGGGGTGATCACTAAGCAGATATGGGACGTATTATGTGCAAAATAATACAGTAATGGGTAACTGAATGTAATTAAATAACTGACACATCTACTTTATATGGAAGACCATACTGAAACTCTGACAAAGGGTTCTGAGGAGTTTTAAATTCCTATCACATGAGCTAATATCTATGCTGTTTTGTGCATTCACAATTTAATTCAATATTGACTACCAATAAGCCTATAACAAAAAGAGAAAAAAAAGTGTAAAACCCCCATGGAACAACCTTGGAAGAGGGTTCAGAAATATGCATTAAAATTAACTGTTCAATGAAATGATTCAAATGGATTTCTGGGAACTAATCTATCTTCATGTTTATGGATCACTGTCAGGAAACTAACTAAAAATGCACTGCTGTCATTAGCAGTTATAACTCTTCTGACTAGCTTAGTAAAAAAAAAAATTGCACAGCAAACAAAAGTGGAATATATTACCTTTCTACAATTTGGAGGAAGATCTTTTTTTTAAAAAAGCAACAACAACAGCAATAAAACACCACAAAAAAAACCCAGCACCAACAAGATCTTTACTTCCCCTGTTTAAGCACATCCAGAAAGGTTCCATGTGATAGCACTGAGGTTTCTTTCTTTGAGTAGCTGTAGCTCAGCATTCACTTACTTTTCCAGCAGTTCCCAATACAGAATCAAAGAATCCTATTTTAAGACAGAATCAGAGATGTATTTCTTAACAGATTATAACAAAATGTGGGGCAGATTAAGAGTACTCAGAAAGGAAATCTGCATGGACTCCAGTTTACTTCAACAGAAGTGATCACAGAACTAGCAGCGAGCACTGAGAGTAAAGGAAGACTTTCACCTAACTTTAGAGATATAATTGTGAGGGAAAGAATTTTCTTCTGGAGGCAGTCAGTCCTTTTCCATTGACTAAAGAAACATCATGAATAAATATTTTAACATAAATGTCTAATTTTCAGGTATTTGAAATTCGGTGAGCTGACTATAACATGAAGCCTTCCATTCAGAAAATAAGTTACTTTAGTCATATTGAATTAGTTAGCTGGTTTTACACCCCTAGATGCTCATGCTTCCTTATATTCCCTGTTATTATTAGGAGAAAAAAGGTGTGGATCATGGGACCGAGGTGAAGATAATAGCAATCAGTACATAAAACACTAGTTAGAGGAGGCTGATGACAGAAAAAACCAAAATGAGGCAGGAACAGATATGGCACACAAGGGAAAGAATCAGAGTCTTAACCGATAACACTGGGTGGTAAAATATGCAGGTATAAGACAAGGGTCAAGAGGAAGTAGCAACTTTATTACTACTCTGATTGAATTAATGTAAAAGCCAGTGGGGAGCAGTAGCTGAAAACAGCAGCAAATTTACCACAGTGTAATAGTTTCTATGAATAAAAGCAATTACAGTAATATCACTGTACCTACGGATTTGTGCCTTATAGGCCAATATGGAAGTGTTGAACAGAAAGTTAAAATGGCAGGGGAATGGTTCTCCTCTGTCTTCCATAGCTCCTATTCAGGGTGATAGAATAAATGAACTACTTTTTGTACACTAGACACCCATTTTTTTTTCCAGTATGTACTTATTTCTAAAGAAGCTTTGGAATGAAAGCTTTGCTATTGCTTTGCAACTGTTTTCATGTTAACGGGCCACAAAACACAGAAAAGAAAAAGGTTGGAAACAAAGGCGTAGCTATGGGCTAGTCTAACCTCTTTCCATCCTATGTAAACAATTTCATGGTATCTATACCCTTTGCAAAGTATGCGGAAAATAATTTTTTTAAACATTCAATAACTGTCACTAAAATACATCCTCATCTTTTTGTGTAGTCTCCAGCAACCTTTCCCAAGGTTGTCCATACTAGTTAGACAACTTATTCTTGTTCTATATTTAAAAATTCATGTCTCAAAAAAATATGACAAATGGAAAATTTCATGTTCAAATATGAATTAAAGCATTAATACCTGTATTTCATGAGTGCTATTTCAATTATTGAATACTTTGTCGACTGCAGATCTTGGAAGTTAATAAGCATTGTTATCTCCTGTTGTGCAGGTGAAAGTACTTACAAGGTCTTTAAGTTTTAACTATAAAAAATGGGAATAGCATCTGTTTCTCTGAAATTTAAGTGCTTTAAAAGTCCCAGTCTCCAGGCCATCTTGCTAAATCTCTGACTCTTTTAGGCAAAGTCATATTTAAAACTGATCTCTTTTCTTACAACCCTGGAAAACCCTAGCCATAAATATCTCCGTAGCAGGAAGAGCAAGAAATGCCTAAGAAGCAACAACTATCTCTTGTTCTAACAATCAGTTAGTATATAGTATATAATAATAATAATAGTAGTATAGAATCAATGCTACAAAGACCAAAGTAGTTTGCCCGTGAGCCTTTGGAATGGTTTGGGAAATCCGTATGTGAAATCCAGTTTGGTTTTATGAAACATTTGTACTCCTGTGCAGCTATATTATGGATATGATAGCACTCTTAACTGACTGGTATTTTGAAAGGCAGGCCATAAGAAACAAATCCTCAAATATCTCTATTATTATGCCATTTGTTACCACCTCATAGGGATTATTTCTGGTTGTCTATATCAGCCACAGCAAAGGAAGATCAGATACACAGATCAGACAGAGAATACTCAACTTAAAGGCAAAGACAGGAAGAAGTAAATCTGAAATCCTTGGAGTTCACTCATATAAATTGTGTATAAAATGAGGAGAAAGCTGACACCAAAAAAGCTGTAAAAGAGCACTGATAAGCATTTACCTAGTTCTCAGCGTGTCAAATGTAAGCATAAGCTTGTTCTCTCTAAATACACGTATTACAAAGCATTTTGACAGCATGACATATTTTGATGTTAAAAATACTCTACACATCCTTCCAAAAACATTCAGCTGTAGACCTGCTCCTTTTCTTTTGAAATTTTTGGTAAAACTTTCAGTAGAAGCTGAGCCTGACTTGCAGAAGAAGAATCGCGTCAGTGCAGGACCCTTTGAAAAATCTTTTTTTACAACTAACATAACAGTAGGGCAACAATTGTGTGTTTGTTTTGAAGATAAAGAATGATAAGTAAACTACTATACTCCGTCTTTCGAGATCGCCCAAAAAAGATAACACAGATCAAAAGTTAGATCAATAAATGATTTGATCACTCTTATTTTCTTGTCCTCTGTAGTTGACCCACAAAATAACTACTGAATAAAAGATAATTTATATTCTTCTAAACATGTGGAAAGGCATCCAGGTTAGACCTCTGTCTAATCCATTTAACTTCTTGCACCAAATTAACTTTTCACACTGAACATTTAACAAGATGGAGAAATAAAATACACAGTGTACACTGGGTTTCTTATTTTTATTTTTTCTTCATTATAATTATTTTAATAGTAGCTGACAGATAATACAGAAGGGTGAGGAAAATGCTCTTGGATTTTCAAAATGAGGTCAACTAAGCATGTAATTACTTTCTCAAAGGTTCATATAATTGGACTCATCTCTTACAGCAGGAGCTCAAATTTTGGTCATTGTGTTCATATTGTTCCTCATTATTCATTGTAAGTGCTACAAAAATAAGACTATCTCTTTCAAAACAATTTAAATGCTCCCAAGAAGCTGAATGGTAAAAAGTTTTAAAACTGTCTGTCATTAAAATTATTGATGACTTTTTTATTTTAATGTTTATCCAGAAGTGGGAAAAAGAATACCTGATATCAAGTATAACAGAACACATGAAATAATAACAATATTTGAAATTGTATAGCTTTTTTCTATGATAAGCTTCCAGCCTCATTTTATCTTCATTTAAAAATCAGAATTGCCACTCAAAACCCAATGAAAACTGGATAACTGAGACACAGGACTACGCAGCATGGAAGGATTTACACACAAATGTAAATCAACTCTGACAGATTTCATATGCTTTGGAGGAAGATAAAAAACAAACAGAGGAAAACCGTTGCTCTTTTAGGTCAGTCTGAACTGTGGTAAAAAATAAAAAATTTATTAGAAACTGACAAAATTGCAATGCTGCCAAAAATCAGGCCTTAAAAAATTCCCTATGGATGAGACCAGTGTTTCATATTTTATAAAATATTCTTTCCCTCATGGGAAGAGAGGGAGAGGGAAGGGAATACTTCAGTATAAATCTACAAGAAAGTATTTTAATGTTGGCAAATATATCAGCATTTTGGCTTGTATTTATGTCTCTTACTTTTGCTACACACGCTAACATATATTGCTATAGAAATGTCAAAACCCTGTAATCACTATACTGCCTATAAACCCTCTGATTTTTCCCAACTTTACCTAAACAACCCATTTTGAATCAATTTTCCTTTAAAAAATTGTCTTATTAAGTACTAGCCCTGCAAATGAATTTGAAATATCTTTTTTTTTTTCATTTATGTATAGAAGTGATAAAATATTACAGAAGTGGAACTAAGCTGGAAATTCTGTTGATAAAAAGGAATGTAATGCACTCTTTTATTCCTCTGTCTATTCTTTAGACTATAGATGGCAAATTAAACTATTTTCAGTCACAAAATAATAATCTGTAACTTAAAATTTGGAGATTGGATTGAGATGTGCATATATTCTAAGGCATCATTGTTGGGGTACAACCATATTGCAAGGTTTCTGTTGCTACTAACTGAAAAAAAATCCTTATGTATTTAGAGTTATTAGAGTTGCTGTCTTGGGGACAAAAATATTTTAGCACAGTCTGCTAGAAACTGGCCTCCAAGACTCTCTCCTGGAGGAATAAAAAGCATAGTCAGACAGCCAGCCAAGCTGGCCAATGGAAATATTCCACACCTTAAGCATCACACTCAGTTTAAAAATTTGAATTGGCCAGGGGAGGAATCTGTCAACTCTTCTCGGTTTCTATGAGTTGAGCCCTCTTTTGGCTGGGAGTTTGACCTTTTTGTCCTTTGGGCTGTGAATTGGTCATCGGGTGGTGAGAAAAATTGTAATGTACATAGTATGGTTTGCATATTTATTATTATTGTTGTTATTATCATTACTGTTATTAGTCGTATTAGCAGTATTAGTATTTCATTTGTTGCCTTATTAAACTGTCTTTATCTCAATCCACGAGTTTTCCCTTTTGTCCATTTCTCCTCCCCATCCCGCTGGGAGGGGAAGGTGAGGGGTGAGTGAGCGGCTCTCTAGTGCTTAGCTGCCAGCTGCCAGGTTAAACTACGACAGACCCGTAGATCTAACAAGTTTTCAGAGATTTGGAGTGGCAGGGCAATGCAGATGTAGCATTCAGAACCTGCAAATACTGAGTTTGCAGAGTCTCACATCTTTTATAACAAATATTTATAACAAATATTTATAACAAATATTTATAACAAATATTCACAACAAAGCCTAGGTTTCTTTTTTTTTTCCAGAAGTAATAAAGAACAATGATAGATGTAGCTTCTAAAGGAGCAGGTGTAAAAAAAATAAATCTGGATTATTTAAATTTGTTTGCTTTGTTTTCGTATTTCTTAAGATATTTTCCTACATTGTAGCAAGCATCTGACTTTCTTCAATAAGCTTACAGTTTCATTTGGGGCACTAACGTCCTGCTTGTACTAGCATGCACTTTCCTTTTTTCCCCCCAGTTACATTGTTCCTGCTGATTATCTTTGAGACTTTATAATTGAGAACAAGTGCATCCAAGAGAAAAAGAAAGCCATAAAGTCAAATTATGTCATCATATGTATTTTTGCAGTGTTTTCAAAAAAAGAGTATGTGGAGGCTGAAAACAACACAATCTCCCAGAACAATGATTTTCACTGCAGTCACACGTGATCACATGATAGTCAAATACAAATAAAAAGAGAAATTTTTCAGGGTGAGGAAGTCTAGTAAAATGGCTGTAAAATGGCTATAAAGTGGTCTAATAATACAATTATATCAACAATAATATTTATACAAACTGTAAAAATTTGAGAAATGAAGAATAATAGAATTATAAATAACATTCATTGCTATTGTATATTTTCAGTTGTTTTCTTTTGGCTAAGAATTACTTGAAACAAATTAAAATAGAGATTTTTTTTGTCTGAAAATTATTGCTAAGCTGTTTTCTAAAAAAGTGTGAAAAACATGACACTTTTGAAACAGTGAAGATGGGAAAGTTAATAGCATTTACACTGCCCCCAGGAAAGTCAACAGAAGACACCTGGTCATTCAAAAGACACAGAGACGGAGACAAACCATTTGTTTGAAGTACAAAAACTGAATTTTCACCTCATTTCTAATAAGTTACATCCTCTGAAAGGATCAGTTGTCAGTGACAAATAAAAATACATAGAATTAGGAGATATTTTGTCAAAGTTAGATTTCGATTTACTGAGACAAAAATTGAAGAAAGAACATGTTGGAAAGAAATGTCAGAGACCTAGAAGAAAAATAAAATCCAGGTAAAAAAAAATGCAAACCAAGGTAAAAAAAAAAAATCAGAAATACTAGAAATGTGAAAAAAAAGTAAAAAAAAAGCGCCTTATGAATTTTGAAAAATACCAAAATGCATAGACTAAGGTGCAACATAATCTGCAGAACAACATTTTCTGTCAACTATGAGTAATTCAGGCATTAATTATTAGAATTTTTCTTTCTTAAAGGAACTAATTGATTACTCTACAGCAATGTGAATTTTTGCATGAAACAATGAAGAAATTATTTGGTAAACAGTTTTTAAAAGCAACTGTGTTCAAAGAAACTATGACTATAAAGTCATTTTGTTGTAGATAAACTCAAGGATACAAATATCTGATTTTTGATTTAAATCTTAAAAAATAAGAGGCAGAGTAAGTACGTAAACAATCACTTTTAATGTTTTAGAAGATCTATATTTTCGAATTAACAAAACGAATGTGTCATTTTGAAACAGTTGCGCATAATATTTAAGTCAGTATTTTGGAAATACGTGTTGTGAGTGTGTCAATAGGCATTTAGAGAAAGGAATATGGTGAATATATCTTGATTTTCAAAATACGTTAACAAGATTCCATAAGAAGGTGTATTAAAGAAACTACGTTGGCTCAGAACTGGTGGATAGTACTCTTAATGGAGACCCATAAAGCTGGTTTTTGTACAGAAAGCAAAGGAGAGAGCTTAATTCTCACTTTTCAGGGTAGTGAATAGTCTTTAATGGAGTCCCTCAAGGACTGATTCTGTAATTTTTAAAGTGTATTTTTTAAGACCCTCTCTTGAAAAATACTTGTTTCTGAAGTATATTCCCTATGCCACTATTCCTTTTTGTTTGCCTGTAGGCTTTCTTCTTCTGTCTTTTTTTCTTTTTTGTACTGTGCCACAGTGGGCAGTGGACAGGATGTGGGAAAGAGAAATCAAATATCCAAAATAATACTTTCCTAAATCTAAAATTATAAATTTATTTTAATATTTTACAAACAATAACAGCATATTCTTGTGTTCACAGTCTAACCCTAATTACTTTGCTTAGTATATGAAGCATTCCTTTTGTTAATTAATTTTAATTTTTTTTTTCCAAAAGAGACTGGTGAGAGTGAATACTCTTAACAAAGACATTAGAGGGTTGTGTGATTTTAAAATTTTAAAATGCTCAAGACTACAGAAGTCAAATATTTGGAAGGAAGGAAGGAAGGAAGGAAGGAAGGAAGGAATGAAGGAAGGAAGGAAGGAAGGAAGGAAGGAAGGAAGGAAGGAAGGAAGGAAGGAAGGAAGGAAGGAAAAGTAAGCAAGCAAGCAAGCAAGAAAGAAAGAAAGAAAGAAAAGCAGGCATATAACTACCTGGATAAAATTTCTTCTTCAGGAGGTCTCTCATTTCTGTAGTTTCAGCTCTGTATCTCCTGTAAGAAACAGGAGAGTATAGTCCCTTCAAACTGTTCTTTAGACAAATTGATTTTGACTTAGATATTAGGGCTTAAATTAACACAATACATTTCACAGTATCCAGAAGAAAAAAATTATTAATCACACTTGCTCTGATTCCAAGTTACTTTAACAAGCAGAATACTCATTCATCTTCAAAGAATGTTTTGTAAGTCCATATGCTCTCTTTGTGAGAGGAAAAGATCAGAAATCTATGAATCTTCATAATGTGGATGAAGGAAGAGTCTATTTACTTCCTGTTGTCTACAAGAATCCAGAAGTTTGGTCTAAATAAAGCTTCCAGTGACTGCATGTGGAGTCATATTTTTGACAATTTTGAGAGGAATTTTACTAGAATAGGTTACAGTTTCAGCTGGATAAACAAACCACGTCACAGTAGTCTGAAGAGACGATAGTATGAAGGAGCACAAAGTCTGCCTAATCCTCCTTCTGGTAAATCTATGCAAGAACAGAAAAAAGTTCTTTATCTTTTTTGCTTTATTGAACAAGGCATATAATAGAATATAAGATATTCCATTTTTTTATATTAATGGAAATGTATTCTCCAATTTCAGAAACAAAAAAACTGAAACACATCAACTGTTTTTCACATATTAGAAAAACCTTCACATATTTGCTCATAATATCCAACTAAAAGACTTTGTATTTTGTATTAATTGGCACACTGCTACAAAGAGAGGATTAACATAGTATAAATGCAACTTATGACATTATGTAATTGTCAAACACTATATTTTCCGTGAGAGTAAAACCAGATACTGCTCAACTACTGTTCAGCAAAGAAAGGCAGGTTTGTTAGGTCTTGCTCATAGTTTTGAGTAGCAACTGGCATATAAATGGTTGCATTTAACTTCACTTCCATGCTATCACAGGCTGTTATGAGGCTTAACAAGGGCTTACAGGCTGTCTCTTCACGTGATGATAACACACAAGCCAGTTTCAGCCTCTGAAGACGAATGAACTCAAACAGAAGGTCACATAATCCTAGCAGTATTCAGGAAAATGGAGTGCAGAAAGCAAAAATTTAATATTAACCTCAGTCTTGTAAATGCATTGTTGTAATAGAGTGCAGCCAAATATTTACTGTTCTTCTTCTCTGGATGTGTCAGACTAGAAATCTGAGGAAATACATATGATCTTAGCATTCCTAATACTTCATGTTCACTTTTATTAATGTACAATCCACATGCCGCAAGCTATTGTAATCACCAAGCTCAAAATCTATTATCTGGGAAGTCATAGGCTAACGTGTTGATTTCACCATCAAGTCTGTATTAAAAACAAAGAAATAAACACCCGCAACCTTACAACAAAACACTCAGACAAAAAACAGAGGGGGTTTGTTGGAAATCTTTCATACAGGCCAGTAGGTGCTACTGAAAGAGAGGCACAGGTGAAGATAACTTTAGGTAGTGGAGAGAAGAGTTTGCAACTAGAAGCATTCATACATTAGCATAGCTGGTGAAGACCCAAAAGACTTTTCGTTGCCTTCTTTTAACATGGTGGTAGCAGCAGTGGGCATATGAGCACCGTGGAGGTAGAGGCTAATAGTTAATGGCATTATTATAGCTGAAATTCTTATGATTAGGAACTTCTCTTTGTTGTGCAATTTAGAAAGCTTTTTAGAAATAACTTTTATTTGGGGTGAGGGTTGGAGGGAGTGGAAGACTAAGGAAAACAACTGCTATGAGCTACTCGGCCTGGGACAGAGTAGAGAATAGCAAGCCAAGTGGAAGAAATACCCCTCTGGGAGGGCTGAGCCACAAGAGAGGATGACACATTGCTGCTCCCTTAAATGAGTGCTTCTCATTTAGAATTCCTCCCCAAGTCTGTGGCTTTCAGCACTCTTTCTTTCATCAAGGGGCTGTGGGAGTTCTTGTTCCATCTGAAAATAAAAAACAGGGCTATCACAAAGTCTGAATTTAGGGTTGTATTCCCATTACCGCACCCAAGGAAGACTGATAGCTCCTCTCTTATTAAACTAAAACTAAAAGTTGCAAGAAATTGCGCTACTCTTTGAAAGCTTCTGCTCATGAGGCATATTCTTTCACTAGAGCCCCTCTCTTGAATACAAAAGAAATTTTTTTATTCTACTGCACAGTCTTCCAGGAGAAAATGAGGTCATTTCAGCTTATTCAGTAGAGAGAACAGACTGCATCTTTTTTTTTTCTTTTTGTTTTTTTTTTGTTGTTGCATTTTTTCACAAAGTATGAATTACTTGAATTTTTCTTCATTCCCCTTTACGCGTCTCACATCAGGCAAGAATTTGATGAAGTCACTGTCTGTCATTCTGAGCAGAGCAAACACGTAATGCTAAGACCAGAGTTTTAGCAATCTTTTTCTTAGGGTTTGTTTGGTTTAACCCACTGACTCTCTGTTTAGTTACCCGGATTTTTTTACTTCCTTCCCTGGGCAATAATCAGCTTCCATCAGATGTGAGAAAAACACCTACTGAAGTGGATTTAAATGAATCGAGGCTAAAGTTACTTATAAATTATCTTCTGTACCCCCCGATCCTCTTGATATAAACCCTTACTTTGAAATATTCATAACAATCTTAGAGGACGTAAAACTTGAAGTTACCTTTAGGTCACTAACTACAACTAGGAAAAAATTATGAACGCAGAGTGAAAAAACACCAGAACTCTCTAACTCTGAATGTATACTGGACTGAGAGAGCAAAGAAGGCTACAGCTCCCTTAGTTTTCCTGAAAAATCTCCATGCAGTCCATTGTGGGACAGAACTCACTTTTGTTAATGAGTAATTTCTTAACAGTTATACTGTTTGGCAGTAAAAGACTCGACTAAGTTTGTGTGGGTATATTTTTATCTATATGCATAGCACATACAAATAAATAAATAATTAAAATTGTATATATTTAAAAGAATGGGAAAAAAGTATATATTAAAAGTATTCTTTGAAAGGCCCTTCATATATATTTCTTGCTTAATAATCCAGTATCTACTCAAACATGACCCACTATTAATTAGGGCTGCAAAGACATATTTCTCTTTTTTGAGCACATATATGCCATTTCTAATGAATTAAGAACAACAATTGTCTGTCTACAGTTGTGTACATTCTCCCTTCAGTATAATTTTTCAGCAAAGACTTCAACATTTAATCACACTGGCTGTACGCAGAAAACCGTGTGGCCATTGCAATTACACTATACGCCTATGCAGATCTGATTGATGAAGCAGAGCCTAAGACCTTAATTTAGAAGAGCACATAAGCTCACACCAGTCTGGAAATATGTCCTTAAGCTTCACTGAAACAAAAAAGTCGAACAGAAGTAATTTTGTGACCTTGGACATCAAAACAGACACAGCATATTGCAAGATAGTACCTCACTCATAAGATCTCTAGACATTACCATAACAAAAGCAAACCACACTGATTTCAGACAATGGGTAGCAATTGCTTAGCTACAATCTAACCTTTTTCAGGATGTAATTTCCTATGCAAAAAACATATGCGGGGAAAATAAAAGCAAGCCTTCTGCATCCTCAAGATAGTGACTGATCTTGGTACTGAATGTTTGTTCTTCTGAGTATTTTTTTCAGGTTATACAACATACAGAGGGTATAGGCAATTCTGAAAACAAATGATAATACTATTAGTGAGAAAGATGAGAATGAAAAAATAGATCTCTAGTAGAAACAGAACTACAAAATTTACCAGTAAAACTAGTTAAAACAGGGGAAAAGAAAGTCAAGTTAAAGTGGTTTCGGTCTGCACAGAGGAAATTGTACAGTCCTCATCTTACAGTGGAAGAGATACCACTATCTACAGAAGGAAGAGAAATGTTAGACAAAGGTGACTGAATAGTTTGGCATGAAGAAACATCCGATGTTGCATGAGTAAAATCTACCCAGTTACTTCAGATTGATCTTGATACCGTCAGCCAAAGGAAAGAAGACAATCAATAGCAAGAAATAGATACAGAAGTAATGAAAAGGTCATATAGGTATAAAGTTATTCATTTTCTCTTTCAAAATGTTTTAAGTAAAGAAAATAAGTAATGTACAGCAACAAAGCCTATCACCAAATTTTAATAAGTAAAGCACTTGCAAAGTTAGCCTTAACTTAGCCAATGACTAGAAGAGCACTGAGGCATTTTACTGTTCAACTGTGGAGAAAATTTAATTAAAAAATGCAAGACATATCACAGAATCACAGAATCACAGAATAGTAGGGGTTGGAAGGGACCTCTGTGGGTCATCTAGTCCAACCCCCCCGCCGAAGCAGGGTCACCTACAGCAGGCTGCACAGGACCTTGTCCAGGCGGGTCTTGAATATCTCCAGAGAAGGAGACTCCACAACCTCCCTGGGCAGCCTGTTCCAGTGCTCCGTCACCCTCAGAGAGAAGAAGTTCCTCCTCATGTTCAGACGGAACTTCCTGTGCCTCAGTTTGTGCCCATTACCCCTTGTCCTGTCACTGGGCACCACTGAAAAGAGCTTGGCCCCATCCTCCTGACACCCACCCTTCAGATATTTGTAGGCATTTATAAGGTCCCCTCGCAGCCTTCTCTTCTTCAGGCTGAACAAGCCCAGTTCCCTCAACCTCTCCTCGTAGTGGAGATGCTCCAGTTCCCTCACCATCCTTGTAGCCCTCCGCTGGACTCTCTCCAGTAGCTCTTCATCCTTCTTGAACTGGGGAGCCCAGAACTGGACACAGTACTCCAGATGAGGCCTCACCAGGGTAGTGTAGAGGGGAAGTAGAACCTCCCTTGTCCTGCTGGCCACACTCTTCTTGATGCACCCCAGGATCCCATTGGCCTTCTTGGCAGCCAGGGCACACTGCTGGCTCATAGTTAACCTGTCGTCCACCAGGACACCAGGTCCCTCTCCGCAGAGCTGCTCTCCAGCAGGTCCACCCCAAGCCTGTACTGGTGCATGAGGTTGTTCCTCCCCAGGTGCAGGACCCTGCACTTGCCCTTGTTGAACCTCATCAGGTTCCTCTCTGCCCAGCTCTCCAGCCTATCCAGGTCACGCTGAATGGCAGCACAGCCTTCCGGTGTATCTACCACACCTCCCAGTTTGGTGTCGTCAGCAAACTTGCTGAGGGTACATTCTAACTCTTCATCCAGGTCGTTGATGAAGAAGTTAAACAAGACTGGGCCCAGTACTGACCCCTGAGGGACACCACTTGTCACCAGCCTCCAACTAGACTCAGCGCCGCTGATGACAACCCTCTGAGTTCTGCCATTCAGCCAGTTCTCTATCCACTTCACCGACCACTCATCCAGCCCACACTTCCTCAGCTTCCCCAGGAGGATATCATGGGAGACTGTGTCGAAAGCCTTGCTGAAGTCAAGGTAGATAACATCCACAGCTCTCCCTTCGTCTACCCAGCCAGTCATGTCATCATAGAAAGCTATCAGATTGGTCAGGCATGATTTCCCCTTGGTGAATCCATGCTGACTACTCCTGATAACCTTCTTTTCTTCCACTTGCTTGATGATGGCCTCCAGGATAAGCTGCTCCATCACCTTTCCCGGGATGGAGGTGAGGCTGACCGGCCTGTAGTTCCCTGGGTCCTCCTTCTTGCCCTTTTTGAAGATTGGAGTGACATTGGCCTTTCTCCAGTCCTCGGGCACCTCTCCAGTCCTCCAGGACCTCTCAAAGATGATGGAGAGTGGCTCAGCAATGACATCCGCCAGCTCCCTCAGCACTCGTGGGTGCATTCCGTCGGGGCCCATGGATTTGTGGACATCCAGATCGCTTAAGCGATCCCTCACACAGTCCTCCTCGACCAAGGGAAAGTCGTCCTCTCTGTAGGCTTCTTCTCTTACCTCCGGGGCCTGGGATTCCTGAGGGCCAGTCTTAGCACTGAAGACTGAAGCAAAGAAGGCATTCAGTAGCTCTGCCTTCTCCGCATCCTCCGTCACCAGGACACCCGCCTCATTCAGCAGCGGCCCCACGTTGTCCCTAGCCTTCCTTTTGCTGCTGATGTAGTTGAAGAAGCCCTTCTTGTTGTTTTTGACATCCCTTGCCAGCTTCAATTCCAGGTGAGCCTTGGCCTTCCTCGTCGCATCCCTGCATGCTCTCACTACGTTTCTGTACTCTTCCCAAGTGGCCTGTCCCTCTTTCCACATGCCATGCACCTTTCTCTTCTGCCTGATCTCCGCTAGAAGCTCCTTGTTTAACCATGCAGGTCTCCTGCCTCCTTTGCTAAATTTCTTTCTCAGGGGGATGCATTGCTCCTGTGCATGGAAGAAGTGTTGTTTAAAAAGCGACCAGCACTCATGGACCCCCCTGCCTTCGAGAGCCCTGGCCCACGGGATTCCTCCCAGTAGCTCCTTGAAGAGGGCAAAGTCAGCCCTCCTGAGGTCCAAGGTTTTGATCCTGCTTATCGCCCTGCTTCCTCCACGCAGGATCCTGAACTCCACCATTTCATGGTCACTGCAGCCGAGTCCACCTCCAACCTTCACGTCCTCCACCAGTCCCTCCTTGTTTGTTAATACAAGGTCCAGCAGAGCGCCTTTCCTTGTTGGTTCCTCCACCACTTGCATCAGAAAGTTATCATCGATGCTCTGTAGGAACCTCCTGGATTGCGCCTGCCTAGCTGTATGGTCTTCCCAGCTGATGTCAGGGTGGTTGAAGTTCCCCATGAGAACCAGAGCCTGTGACTGTGAGGCTGCTTGCAGCTGCCTGTAGAAGGCTTCATCAACCTCCTCCTCCTGGTCAGGTGGCCTGTAGTATACACCCACCGTAATGTCACCCGTGTGAGCCTGTCCCTTAATTCTAACCCACAAGCTTTCAACTCCTTCTTCACTTGCCCCCAGGCCAAGCTCAATGCATTCCAGTTGCTCCCTCACATATAGAGCATATGCCATGTCTCTTGGAAAATGAGCTTTAGTAGTTCTGTATGGTATGTTGGAAAGATGATTTTATGAGTGTACAGCAGCACACAGAGATGAGCAAGTTTTGCACTCTGTTAAAATTGTACCGATTTATTTTTTTTAAGCTTATGTGATGAAATAGACATTTCTGTTTAGGCTTTTGAAAGCTTGTAAATGATAATGCATAATCTTATTATGTATTTGTAACATAAGAAACAAAAAGTATACATCCTATAGCTCAAACTTTTACTATAAAACGCAAAACTTACAGTCTTTCTACTGTTCCTCCTAAAATCCTTAGTCCAGATGCAGCTCATCTGAAAGAGCTCAGGGAGTTGGCTGTGATATACTAGACGTTATCGGTTCAGCTCTGAATGCCTGCTTGGAGAGGCAGCCAGGGTCCTCCCCTGAAGAACTTGAATGTTACAGGTGGAGCTCGTACACGTGGTCTCAGTAAAGAGTGGATGGGTAGGAGGTCCTACAGTGACTAGAATGATGCAAGAAGGTTTTCCCCCCACCTTTTTTTTAAATCAAGTTATTTCTTCAGCCTTTGAAAATCAGGAGGAAAATGTACTTTTCCATAGGCAGACAACATTTTCCTGTGGAAATATAGAATTTGGATTAAAATAAGAGCATACCTAAAGCACAGCCAACTACATCTACTGTGTGTTAGTGGCTTTATAGGACAAAAAAAGAATAAAAATCAACCCGTAGGCAAAATTTCTCTTTATGGCTTTTACAGATCACTTTAATGACCTAAAGCCATAATGATGGCACAATTATTAATTCTGCAATTCATTAAAAGTGTAGATTTGTATGCTGACAGACAGCTGAAAAGAACAGCAATGCATTAAGTTGTGTAGGATGCAAATGAGGGAGGAAGACTTGGCTAACAGTCAGTTGTACTCCATTCATCGTTTAATGGCCTAGAATCCCCTTGGATCTCCAACAGTAGACTATGGCTATATTAATCTGATGGCACTACCTGCTTTCAAACTTCACACAGGGGTTATCATATGTCTTATTCACATGTAAAAGACTGAGTTCTGAAAATTGAGCCCTATGCTCAAACCGTGTTCCTCTGAAAATACTAGATGAGAATTCAGGACCAGAAGCTTTACAGAGAATAGAAAAGAAAAGCTGAAGATACTATAAACAGCGCAATTTTACAGGAAGGTTCTCGTTATTAAATATATATTCTTATTCAGTGAATTAAGAGTCAAAAAGTCCCAGCATGATCATTCCCACAAGTTCAAGGATGTCAACTCACAAATCCATACTTGATGGATATCTATGTCTGTGATTCGGTCAAGCTAATTTTGATTTGGGTGCTTCAGTAATCATATGCAATAATTCTAACAATTGGGAGATCTGAAGTAGACTGACTATTCAGTCATCGCATATGTGCACACATATTCTTCCAGACAGTCTGCACACTGTAAACTTTCATTAAGGAAACTTAAGGAAGCATGGCCAGCAGGAGGAGGGGAGTGATTCTCCCCCTCTACTCTACTCTACTCTACTCTACTCTACTCTACTCTACTCTACTCTACTCTACTCCTCTCCACTCCGCTCTGGTGAGATCCCACCTGGAGTAGCGCATCCAGTTCTGGGGTCTCCAGTACAAGAAAAACATGGACCTGTTTAGAGTGGATCCAGAGAAGGGCCACAAAGAAAGTTGGGAGGCTGGAGCATCTCTGCTATGAAAAAAGTCTGAAAGATTTGGGGTCGTTCAGCCTGGAGAAGGCAAGGGGAAGACCTTATTACAGTCTTCCAATATATAAAGGGGGCTTATAAGAAAGATGAGGAAAGACTCTTTAGAAGGGCCTGTAGTGACAGAACAAGAGGTGGCAGTTTTAAGCTAAAAGATGGTAGATTTAGATTGGATATAAAGGAGAAATTTTTTATGATGAGGATGGTCAGACACTGGAATAGGTTTCCCAGAGAAATTGTGGATGCCTCATTGTTGGAAGTGTTCAAGGTTGGGCTGGCTGGGGCTTTCAGCAACCTGGTCTAGTGGTAGATGTCCCTGCCCATGGCAAGATGGGGTTTGACTAAATGATCATTGAAGGTCCCTTCCAACCCAAACCCATTCTATGATTCTGGGATTAGACAGAAGATTCAATTGTATCAACACATGACCAGTGATGTTTCATTAATTGTCAGGTTCCTTAAAATGCCTATGATGGAAAGTAATGTATCAATGAAAATCATATATTATTTATTCAGCAGAATCAGTAAATTACTGGTGTTTATTATTTCCAAATGTACAACTCTAAATTACGGGAATATTCATTAAGATAACATAAGCAGTGCCCACAGATAATATTGAGTAGATATTAAGCTGTCTTTCAACGTAAGTGGGGAACAACTTATTTTTAGTTGTACTAAGACCATGTATGACATCCTTCTATTACTCATACGGGTTATCTGCAGATTTAGATAAAGCCCATATGAACAGCACCCCAGACTTACCTCTCTGAGTTACACAATCTTTTATGGTTTCTAAGTGCTTTCTGGGTTCCCTAAAGGATATTATTTTTTCCAGCTGGCTGTGCCAGATTAAAATTGTCTCCTTGCACTGGCTTAGCTATGCCAGACATAGGTATAGCTGGGTCCCTGAAGAAGGGTCAGAGAGCACTAATCCTTTGCTCCATACCACTGAACGGCTCACAGAACATGGTACATGGACTCCTCATATTGCCTACCAACACCAAAGTGTATCCAGGTGGATGATCCAGGGGGTTCTGGTGCTGATGAACAGATACATAGATGAAGTAGCATGGATGAAGGAGACAAATTCAGGATCTATATTCAGGATCTATATTCAGGATCAATTCAGTGGACTACATAGGAAACCAGAGTCTGGCAACCCTACAAGCATCCTGAATCAATAATTGCTTGAACTTAGACATCACAATATGTAAAGTGACTAAACTAATTACAGGACATGGAGGACTTAGATTTCTGTTCTTCAATAAAGTGGTTTAGGAGAGGTCAGTCTTTCTTACTTTGTAGAGTCAATATGAAATTCTAGCTAAATGAAAAGCTGAGGAAAAAAACAACATTGCTGAATTTTTTGTCTCTGTGTTGATCTCATTCAGACTTGGCTTTTTGCCTGGTCATTTCTTGGTTCCCACTGGGAAACATCCAGGAGACTGATGCATCAACTTTCACTATCTGAAAACTAAGAAGCAAAAAAAAGACCAACTTCATAGCACAAAAAGTCTAAAGTGATAGTGAAGGCGAAAGGTTCCAAATGCCGTTACCTGCTGTCAGAAATGGATCTTTAAAAGCAGATAAAAGCTGATCATGTCCCTAAAGTAAAATAAACCAGGGGATGACAGGAAAAGATATTTATAGGGAATGAAAGGAAAGTGTTTTGCTTTGGACTCAGGCCATGAGGGAAAGTGCAGCTAAGGATAATTCATTTTACAATCTTCCCCAGGCTGTATTAGTCCTCTTGCAATTTTGCAGAATAATAGAACTGAAATGTTCTTTCCTGGAGCTGTGATTTCAGCTTCATTAAATCTTTTTTTGTATACTGGCATTTAGATAGCAAGGAGATATGTCCCTTTTATCACCCAAAAAGGACAGACACAGATAATTAGGTTACATGTTCTAATATCTGGAAGGATCAGCTAGGCTTAGGGGTGTAGTGCATTTGTTTCTTCAGGAAAAGCCCACTGCTTTTTTAGGAATTATGTAAACTGACTCTTCTAGATACAGTTGGTCATAGTTGGAAATTATTTTTAATAGGCCTGATCCAAAGCCCACTTGAATGGGGAGACTCTCAATAACATCACTATTCCTGCCATCATTGATGTCAGCTGGTTGTGAAGCAAACCCTAGGATATCACAGAACGGTGATTATATTTTAAAAAAGAAATACAAAAAATCATACTTGCACTTTAATCTTGCTGCCTTACATATTTGTAGAGGTTAATTAAAATCTAAATTAATTGTGAATATCCCAGATTTCAGTAGTATTTTAAATCTAAATATAATTTCTTAAATACATATTTAATCAAGAAAACATGTTTAAAACTATTTTTCTAACAAATAGTAATGCATATTGTTCTGTTACTCTATTTATAAAAGTATCAGCTTAGTTTTGAACTCCTGTCAATATTGAAAAAGAAGCTAAGCCATATCAAAAGTCTTTACATTATTTCAACTAATCAGTCTACTTAAAAAACAGTGAAGTTTAGTCCCATGAACTAAAAAGTGTTCAGGTGAGATGAGCAGGAGATCATCTTGAGAATAGTTTTAAAATATCTTGCATGTTCACGAATTCTAAACAAATTAGTTGCTGAGGGAAACATATTGTCACAACATTTGGAAAATCATGAAGAGAAATTTAAACTTGATTCCTAATTTTAGCTTTGATTCAGTAAAGCATGGAAACATATGCTTAAAGCTAATCATGTTTTATCAAACTTTGCTTAATCCTGTCTGTAACATGTAGCTAACATGCATGAGTAGAGAACATGCTAAGAAAAGGGATGCTGCAGCATAAGATATCAAATTTGAGTTCGTATCTTTTGAGAAGATTGGCAGAGGGAAGTGGAAATCTCTCAGGAAAACCAAGCTACTAGGAGACAGTGATATGATAAAGATTGGTCTGAAAATGAAGATAATACATGATGTGTTTGTTTTTTTTTTCTTAATGTAAAACAGCTGGCATCTGGATGGACAAGAAATACAAGTTTACATCACAGGTAGGAATGCCATCATCTTACTACTGGCATAGACCTCATGAAGTCAAGTCAGTCTCTAAGTGAAAAAAAAGGGGAGTAAAAAATCCTCCCTCTGAGGAATTTCTGTTGAGCCAGGGAGATTGTACAAGGGTAAAAATGACATTAAAGCTTGAAAAATACATTTGTAATGGAAGATGTGCCAATAAAAACAGCAAAGGAGTAAATGTTACTGCTTTATTAGAAATTTCAGCCATGTTCATATGGCTAAAGAAGTGAATATTAAAAAGAGTTGGTCAAGGCCTCAGCCTGAAGTACGGGGGGGAAAAAGCAGGTTAGGCAGTCATTTGGATTAATTTGATGTTTTCAACTAAGTGGATCTGAGAAACTTTTTCTTAAGGTGCTTAAAAAACCCAAAACTCCTTTCTAAAGAAATCTTAAAAAACAAGTGCTAAATGACTGCAGAAGGACTACCATGTAATCTATTCACAAAAAGGAAGAAATAACTGGCTGAAAACCACAAATGTATCAGTGCAGGTTCAGTTCCCAGGACAAACATCAAAAAAACAATGTAAAAAACACTCCCACTTGTTGCAAGCATCCTAAATGAAACAGAGATGTCAGGAAAACTGTGACGTTAGAACACAGACATTTCAAGAACAATTCACTCGAAACAATCTCATTCAATTTTTTTTCCAAGATAGCAGAGTTTGTAGGTTGTGTCAGTCAGATATTTTGATATTTTGATTGAAGTAGACTTCTGATTCTGTTTTATATGAAAATTTCTCATAATGAAATTTTGCAAGCTGGACACAAACCTTTTGAAAATTCATTCTCAGAAGGCTGCCATCAATGGTCTGGTAACGGGAAGAATGCCTGTGAAAGGGTTTCATAAGGATTATGTTTAAGCAGAAACAACTGCTTTAACAACATTTTTTCTGTGTAAACATAGTTGTATATACACAAAGTTAAAATACACACATTTCATTCTTCTGCTTCCTTCTGGTTAGCTTCAAATAGGAATATTTTTGCTGTTTCTCTGAGCTAGGGTCTACTGTGCTTTGTCCAGTGACTAGAAGATTACAGTCTCAAAAAGCTGAATATTTTATTCCAAACAGATTAATGGCAAATCCTCAGTAAATGCTTCACCTCGGGGTTGAAAATTTGTGAGACAGTGAATAAAAGTCCAGAGACAGTGAATGAGACATGAAGCCAGTGGACTTATCTTTACTGACACTGTAGTGTTTATAGGTTACCAAAGACAAATTTACACCACTTCTTTTGCAGTCACTTCTAACCTAGAATAGAAATATTGTAGAGATTTTTGCAAAAAAACCCACAACAACAACAAAAAGGGTTTTCATTATTCGTATTCAAACCTTAAGTTGAAAGTTTCAAACCAATGCACATATGTTCTGCTGGCAGTATAATTCCGAGCATTGCTTTTCAAATAAACCTCTTCGAAGTGTTGAAAGAAAAACTAAGCCTTACCTCTGTGAAGGATTAATCTAGCCACCGGAGGGCAGTGCTGCTCTTCACCAATCTCGTTTTTTTCCTCCGCTACTTGGAAGAAAAATAGGACACGAGCAACAAACCTGGGTTTCAGGATGTAGCTCTGAAAAGAGCACCTTTACTGCTGTTCTTAGTATTGCACCAACAGCTTAGACTAGGGAAAACGGACAGAAACTTTCCCACTGTAACTTATGTTCTGGATGTAGTTAATTAACCAGCGAGTAGGCAGTCATACATTACACAGGTATGCTTTTTGGGGATGCTTCAACAATTTACAGTTTTGCCCTGGTGTTGACTATATTGAGTCTATGCAACTTTGATAGAAATAATAGATCTCAGTTTGAGCTATGCAAAACTGGAAGAATTTAACAGGAAAACACATTTCTGAAAGTGACAGCCTTGATTTCCCACTCCAGAGCACTGTTGTTGCTGTTTTGTTGTTATTGTCACAGTTATGTAATTTTAGAAAACTGCGGCAAAAAAACTTTGTTTCTGAGACAACTTGCAGTTACCAGAAATTGTTCCACTTATGCTTTAAGCATTAAATTTTCACCTCTGAGTAACTGCCAAAATTATTTAGTTCTTTCATTCACTTGGAAACTGATGATCACATATGCTATGCAAGAACAATTCTGCTTCTTGATAAAATGATTGCCTCTCCATAGAAAGATGAGGAACAGCAGCGCATTCCAGATGACTGCATGAACTCCTTGAATATGAATCTTTCAATAATGTATGTGCCTGTGTATCTTCAAGATTTACTTTCTGATCAAATCCTTGAAAACAAAGAACAAAGTAACATACCAACAAAAATTAATTCAGATTACTTTTGTTGAAATCTTTCAGTTTAAGAAAGATAAAAAAGAAGTAAAACTAGTGAGCTTTTTTATTCAGAGAAATAGAGATTCTTTTTTTTTGCAGCATTAATTCTCACCTTCAGCACTGCACATTAAGATGACACAAGCTTTACCACTACCTGTGTAAATATTGCTATTTTATTAACTTCAAACATGTGAAGGGGGGGTACAATGGATTATAATCACTCAGGCTTTCCAGCACTGAAAAATAAAGCTTGAGAATTTTTTCTTCATGGAAACCTTTTTTACGAAACCCAGAAATATTCCAAAATGCTTTCTAAGATGGTAACATCTCCAGCGTGGTGGTGATTTTATGCACAATTTAATATGGTCTTTGCTACAGGATTTTTAACAAAGTCCAACCTAGCTTATGAACAGTGGTAGATGGGAAACAAGGTTGAATATGACAGAGGAGATTTCCATGTAGATCATTATCCCTGATCAGAACAGAGTGAGTGCTGTCCTGGGGAAAGGGTTATGGTCCTGAAACTCTGATCCAGTCACATGTTTCAGAAAAGGGTATTAATTACAACAATAAGGATGACCTGCTTGTGAACTGATAACCCTAGTTAGTTTGTTTATTTTAATTGCCAAATTAAATTGTGGCTTGAAAAGTAATTTCTAGGGAGGATTTTTTAAATAAAGGTAAGTGAATCCAATTGTACTCTACATCTGTCCATTTCTCCTTTTCCACTAACTCTTGCTAGTATCTCCATTTTTTAAAGGCTTTTGATACTGAAACTGCCACTCCCTGTTGTATAATTGGAAGGGTCCCTCTAGATTAGTTGACTGTCTGTTGGCACCACCTGAGCTTCTCACGGCTGCAGAGGCAAGATCTAATCTGATACTAAGTTAGGGTGAGTTTTGCATGGTAGTGACAAGGCTCAAAATACAACTTGGTGCACCTCCTAGCACTTTTATATTGTCACCTTCCAGCCTGCTCCCCTGATTCCCAGCTCAATTCTAGTAAGATCACTGTGTCTTTCAAACTCACTGATTTTTTAGCTCCACAACAAATTCTACTCTTATTCTTCCATGTTTTTTCCATTTGCATAATTTCATAATGTTGGACCACAATCAAAAGCCATGAGGAGAAAGTTATACACTTCATAAAGAATTATTCTATTTCATTTTCTTACTGCTAAGGGTTTTAAGCTGACAGGCTGCAATTAATTAGTAAATAAGAAAACTCAGTTCACTTCTCTTAACCTTTGAACAAGAAGCATGGAGAGCCAAATAGCCACAAATCGCCTGCAAGATGTCCTTGATATCTCAGACGCTATTAACTGCATCAACAATATCAAGGGCTTTAATTTGAAGGAAAATAAGAGGAAAAATAACAGTGAGATTATAAACAGTATCTCTGTAACTCATGTCTCTACTTGTGTCTCTTTCTTACTCTTCTATTGCTTCAGCCTTATTTTAAATTAGGGTTCAATTTTTCTTGCAATGAAGGCCAGCAGAATCTGCTGATATAGCTGTAGGTTCCACTAGCACATGTAAACTCTTCTGAAGTTTCATATATACTCAACTCCCTATCTTCATCTCTCATAGTATAGGTCATGATATGCCTTGATTTTGCATCAGAACTTGCTGACTTGCAAGTAGATGTGTTCATCATTTTTGCTTATTGCTCTGTACAAGGTTTCTGTATGAATGGCAGTGTACATTGTTAAAAATCTTGTTATGGGTGGAAGGCACCACACCTTATACATAGAACCAAGAATTTATTGTTAGCCTTATAAAATACTAACATTCTAATGAAAATGAAGCCGTAGTTAATCCAGTTGCAAAATACTAACACTCATAGTTCAAACTAGTAAAGAAAAAACTCACTGCAATAATACTCTTCCAACAGTTGTACAGGAAGACTTACCATTTTTCTATGCCTCTAATGTGTTATGCTAAACTTTCCTCTGGCTTCCAGAGTCAATGATGAGGGTTTTCTTACTGCGGAGATACAGGGTGACATCAGCATCCCAAATGCTTCTGAGGACACTGATGCCAATAGCGGTTTTTCTTTCCCCTGCCTGCTCCCTCCCCCCTGCTCCTAGGGAAGCGGTGAAAGCTGCCCCACAGCCCCCTGACATCCCTGGGGGTCTGTTTGTCCTGCAAGTACTGCCTGGAGCTGCCAGCCCCTTCCCTGGCGGAACTCACAGAGCTGGAGCTCAGACAGGCTGGGCAACGGGCACTTAGCCACGGGGTGGCTGGTAAACCCAGCTCAGGCCAAGGGCAGCCCAGTCCAGCCTTGCAGAAGCAGGGCAGTGCAGATAACACCCATAGGAAAAAAAAAAGACATTACTGAGAGTTCTAAGTGGGTTTAGGTTGTCCTAACGCTCACCTAGTAATGACTGTTGCCATTTTTTGTTTGTGATATCTCCAAATATAATGTATACTTTATGATAATACATTCAGGGGCCGTGAAAAGAATTTTTAATTCGCTACAGTAAGAAAATATTCCATTCCAAATATAAATGATGTCTATTTTAATTACTGGAGGAATCATTAGAACACTAATTCACTCTAATGTTTTCTAGAAACCAGAACAAAAGCTGAAGAAACACCAGAGATACCTGATTTTATATTGGAATGTCAATTTTTGTTAAAGTTAATAGCTAAAGGTAGAATGAAAAAAACCCTTTTAAACTCACTGTAATTAGTTACCTGTTGCAAAGTATCAGGAACAGCTTTTCATCCACAGCTGGGTTAATCCCGTTGGTGGATCTGGAAGATGTACATATAGAAAATTATAGGTTACGTTATATTTTTAGGAAAGTCTTTGGAAGAGAAGATTTATCATGTACAATCAGTAACGAATCTAGAAGAATAAATTAACTCAGACTGAAAAAAGGACATTATTTTGCATTTCTCTTACTTAAGTGACACTATTTAACTCAGGAAAACTTTCTCTCCCTTTCTCCTTTCTTTATTCCTCCCCTCAGAATCATCCCATGAAGGACTACAAGTCTTTACCCTTTCTGATAGGAAGATCACTCATTGGGTTACCATTAACTGTGTAAAAAATATTTACTTTGATCAGCCTGTGACCATTGAAGGAAAAAACCCCAATGTTTCATCTATGTAAATGCAAACAGTTACAAACTGTGTGAATATGGATACACTAAAGGAAAGTGCTTAGTTCTTAAAGACCATAGACATTACTTTCTGAGAGTCTTCCAAATATAGTCCAGAGATGGCAAAAATGGACTTGTCTTAAAAAGGTAAGTAATCAGTCTTTGAAGAAAACATATGTTGGCATTGCCCATGGTAGCAGACACCTGCATCTTCTGTATCAAAAGCTCTGAGCAGTCATCAGCCAGCTCTCTTCCAGCTTTCCTGGGTCAGAATTTCCTAAGCCAGTTATGATATCTCAGTTACAGAATACTGTATTTGAATACAACTTTAAAAATTACTTTCTTTTTGAAGAGGCTGAAGTGTCTATCTGATGTTATTTTAAACACTTCTAAAGCATTTGAGGCTAATACATTACATAAAGGTCCTCCTATGTGGTCTATAGAAGAACAGACTATCCTTCTGAATTATCATTTGAATAGAGAAAGCCTTATAATAGCCATCAATCTCTTTGACTACTTTTGGAAGTTTTCATTTCATTTTGTTCCATTTCAATCTATAGGCACAGAAAATGGAATTATATAAGATAGAGTACTTTTCCCACTAGACTTTGGGAAGTACAGTACTTTGAGGAACCACTGGAAGATAGAAACTCTTTGTCTATCACTGCAGTAAAACCAGGAAAGTTATCTCAGGCATTCAGCAAGAACGTGGTGATGACTGAGCTATCCTTCGCTAAAGTACATTATTTCATAATCTCCACTCCAAAGACCATTAACAACATAAAGTTCAGCTGAGGAGAGAAATTCACATACAACTACCTACATTTTTCATGCAATGGAAGATATGACATAACTTCTGAGATACACACTTGCTAACTATCTGAAAAACCAAAAGTTGCCAGATGGGCAGTTTCACATTAATTACAAATTTACCATAGCCTGCCAGTTACAGAATTTCAGATATTTCTTCCTAGCTGCCCTATGAATTCTCTCTGGAGATATAATGACAGTGTAAATAGAAGTGCACTAATGCTGTAGAGTCTGCTGGGTTTCTTTGGCTAGTGATTCTTTAGGGGCATCATGGTAAGCAGAGTACTGAAACTAGCACACAGATATTTGAACAATCTGATGATCCTCAATACCAGTTGCATCTACATTCACAGAAACTAAGTCTCATCAAACTAATTTGCTGTCTTTCTGTATGTCCTGGTTTTGTCTGGGATAGAGTTAATTTTCCTCCCAGCAGCTGCTGTGGTTTGGATTTACTACAAGAGGAATATTGATAACACTGATATTTTCAGTGGTTGCTATGAAATCAAGGAATTTTTCCAGTTTCTCATATTCAGCTGATGAGCAGTGGTTACTGAACACAAGGAGCAGAACGTAAGTTTATACAGAATTAGTAAGTTTGTTAGATGTGCACATATCTAAATGATGGATCTTAAAGACATTTTAAGCTAGCATTCTTGGCAATGTTCTAGTCTTTCAGGACTTTCCCATCCTTCCCTACTACTCTGATAATGCCAGTCAGAGATCAGACTACGAAAAGATACTCTTTACCAACTGTATAAAAGTGCACCAAAGGCACACCTCTGGAATACAGGAGGAAGCTTTTTTATCTTTTCAAATTCTTTGGGTGTTGTGATGTCCACTGATTACTTTTTAAAAAAATTTCCTTTAATTTAAATTAAAAATTTTGGAACATGACATGGGACTTGAGGAAAATAGACAAACAAAAACCTTATTTGGTGTCATCAAACTTCAGCTAACATTACATTTTTCCTCCATGACACTACAGATAAACACAAAGGTATTATATCAGGCATAAGAAATATAAACATTACAAAAAAGTGCAATAGTGAACAGTAAATTAGAAAGAATATTCCTTCCCTCTAATACTAAAACTAAATATGTGCAATATGAATGAACTACATGATTTGATATGATTTCTGAAAAAGGTCAATCACGTCTTCATATTTCAGTCAGGTTTTCAGCATGACAATACCCTGGATTTTTTACACAAGTTTTCCACTTATTTTTAGTTTTCACCAAAGATTTTCACCACTTTTTTTTCCATTAAAATTCAAGATGATTTTTCCACAGAAGTATGGTCCTCTTTTTTCTGACTAACACCCTTTTTTTGATTTGTCTCTTTTCCTGACTGAATGTGCTTGTTTTCTACATTACTTAGACAATTCATTGCACTAGGATGTATTCAAAACAAGTTGTGAACTCTGTGAGTTCTCTCTTTCCAGGACCTGGGCTATTGAAACACGTCATGACTGCATAATTTTGACTGTTCACTCAACTCCTGCTTTGGCTTTGGCCTAACACACAGCTTACGCTAAGGCCTGATGTATGCCGGGTGTAGTGCCATTAGGTCAAAGTCAGTGCAAGATGTTGGCTGAACGCAATGGACAGGAAGGGACAGAGGTCACTACCGTCACTAGGAGCTTGCTGGCTCCTGCAGATATCACCTCCTGCATTCTTGCATAATAATTGTCTGGAAGTTTCTTCAGAATCCACTAACTAATGGGTATGGTATAGACCAAATTTCCAAGCTGGAAGGTATCAATACATTAGATCACCCAGAAAAAGCTTCAACAGCAGCCAGACTGCTGAGGCTTTCATGCTTCCCAGAGCGATGCAGGGGAAGAGGAGAAGAATGAGCAGTCTCACCATCGACTAAGGAACCATTTTGCTCACAGATGTGTGAGTTAGGAATTAGAGAACTTGTAAGAGAATTCAAGAATTAAAGAAATAATGAATTCGTGAATTCACATGTTAGACTAGTCTATACAAAGGGATGTAAGACACTGTTTGTCTTGTCTGGTTTTATTTTTGCTAAGGAGTTCATAAAATAAAGCTTACTTTACAGAGTACATTGTCCTGTAAATTTGAGATATTCAAATAGACCATGTGTCCTGGTTTTGGTTAAAACAGAACCTATTCTCTTTTAGGGAATTTTCCTTACAGCTAAGTTCTTCTAAGTAACTGCATTTTTCTGAAACTGGCTTCATGTTTTACAGACACTGTCCACTCCACAGCTGATAACACCTAATGTTTATAGTCTTACTGAGCTAACAGTAGGAAAGGAATGCAGAAAAAGGCCCCTGATTATAAATATCAATATAGCAGCCAAGGTCACCAATAGATCTCTTAGGTCCCACAAGTGAGGACTCAGAAGTGGTCGCACTTGCAGGGAGGGGCAGACAGGACAGGTGACCCAATATTGACCAACACAGTATTCCATGCCATGCATGTCATACTCAGTTTAAAGCTGGGGGATCACGAGGGACTCATTCTCCTTGTCCACGGCCAGCTTCTGAAGAGGACCCTGCTCGTTGTCCTGCCTGTGGTCCTGATCCAGACTGAGATTCATGTATTCCTGAGTCCAGTTCCTGCCTGCTGCCGAGGGCAATTCGGGACTGCCTGGTGCTGCCTGGCAGTTGCTGGCGGGACACCAGTGCCCCGGCACCCAACTCCAGGAAACTCAGCATCGGTTTTGTATATTTTACATTATTTCTCTTACTATTAATATTATTAGTATTATTAGAGTAAAACTTCTTATATTGAATTTGTCAGTCTCTCTCCCTGTTCCTCCTTTTCCCTTCCTCTGGTGGGAGGGCAGGGGTTAACAGAGAGCATCTGTCACTCAGTTTATTGATGCCCTGCTTTAAACCATGACACTGTGACAATAATGATCTATAAAATAGGACCTCACATTCCTCCGGTGCATAGATGGTATTGTGTTTAGAACAAATAATAATACTATGAACTTTTGTATTACCTTTATTATTCTTTATCATTAGTAGCAAGAACCACGGGGCTAGTAAAGTTGTTAATGATTGCCACATTCATAGACCAGGTGGAAAGGCAAGATAAGGAGCCCTTGGAACAGCTGCATCCAGGCTGGTATTGCAGAAATTTGAGCAAAGGCTAGCATATCATGTTATAAAAGTCTGAGATGGTTCCCAAGCAACCTGTTAAACATGATTATAATGCACTGTGCTCCATACTGCCTGCAGAGTAAATAAATATGTCCTTGGTTGAGCGGGCAATTTATTTTTTACTTTTCCTATTCATTTACTCAGCCTTAAACCCTGTGAACAAAGATGGCAATCCCTTGCAGCCTCAGACCTTTCCCTAGAAGTCCCTGCCCTTACTTCAGAAACTGATTAATATTTGATAGGCTCATGTCCTGTCAGGTTTGGGAAGGTCAGTTTGAAGCAATGAGGTTGGTGAGGGGTCTAGAGAACAAGTCTTATGATGAGGAGCAGCTGCAGGAGCTGGGGCTGTTTAGTCTGGAGAAGAGGAGGCTGAGGGGGGACCTTATTGCTCTCTACAAATACCTGAAAGGAGGGTGTAGTGACTTGGGTATTGGTCTCTTCTCCCAGGTAACTAGCGATAGGACGAGAGGCAATGGCCTCAGGTTGCATCAGGCGAGGTTCAAGTTGGATATTAGGAGAAGTTTCTTTACTGAAAGAGTGGTCAGACATTAGAACAGGCTGCCCAGGGAGGTGGTTGAGTCCCCATCCCTGGAGGTGTTCAAAAAACATGTAGATGTGGCACTTTGGGATATGGTTTAGTAGGCATGGTGGTGTTGGGTGGATGGTTGGACTTGGTGACCTTAGAGGTCTTTTCCAGCCTATGATTCTATGATTCTGAAAGTCATCAGCATTTCTGTTCCATAATGCTGTGAGCTGTTCTGAAAAAGAAGTCTGAGCAAATCACACCTCCTCCACCTTTTGCAATATATTTTTAGTCAAGACCAGCAGCTCAGAGTGAATTTGATGTTTTCAGGCTGGGCCTGGGATATGTATTATTTGTAGGTATCTTGGCCAAGAATTTCTAAAGTGGTAACGTTTAAAAATAATGCTGCAGTCATCCAACCCCCCACAGTACACAGGTTACTAATGGAATTTCAGAAAAGGGCATGACCTCTCATCATATCAATATTTGATCAGGCAATAAGTGCAGCTTGCTCAGAAACTTAAGGTTGGTAGAATTCTCGGTGGTTATGTTCTGTATGTTAAAATGACAGCAAGCCATTTCAGTGTGTGTACCAGTGATACAAGAGAAGCTATGCTATTCTTTTAGCCCCTGTAAATTCTTCTTATAGAACATAATATCTGAGTGTCTCAGAGCACCTTTGATTTAAGTCTTGTACCTATGAACAGTTATATTTCTCTCTTTCTAGCCTTCTTTTATGATCCTGGAAGCGGCATCAGTTTCTGGGAATTGTTGTTTTATTAGTGTTAACCGTCACCTATATTGCTGTAGTTTTTTGCACCTTTAATTACGGGCCAAGATGCCATTGTAGTAAATGCTGTGCAAAAACAGAAAAAGAGCTTCTAAGCTATAAAAATCTCCAAGTTAAGTAGGAAACTGTCAATAATGACAGACATAGGAAAATGAAGAGAAAATGAGACATTTTGTTCTGCTTAATACGTGTTGATGGCAACACACTAAGATCTTGATACTTCTCAACAAACTGAGTTTCTTGCAGAGTTGGATATCAAAGAATAAGGCTGCAGAGGGTGTAGAAAGAAACAATCAAATAAGAGGAGTTGCCAGTCTAGTGAGTAAACTTTATCAAGGGAAAAAAAAAGCTGAAATATATCTGAAGCCCAGAAAATTATTTAAAAATTTTGAGACATTTTTATCACCACAGTCCAGGATAATTTTCCATTTTCAGCAGTGAACTTAATAGAGATTAATAGCATAAACAAAGAATTCCCGTGATACCAGAACTTACTCTCCGTAAGAAATGAAGCAGGGAGAATAACCCTTGAAGTGATGCATTATTTAAACACTGAACTGTGCAATGGTAACCAGCAGTTTGACAAATAAGAATAATAGCATAGGTTTCCGGGTCACACTTTGCAGGGAGGGTATTCTGAAACACTGGTCTGTACAGTAAGACTATGGGACCAATAGTGATTTTTTCTGCATTCTTTCCTGAGTCATCTTTGCCTAATAAACAAATTTGGAATTACCTTTCCTGCAGTTTCAGCTAAGAATCAGACCATCTCTATAATGTATTCTTGGATCAGTCCTAATACCTGCATTTCTACTTGTCTGTAGAATTACACTTAAGCAATTCCATCCCATTCAACTTCACTTCCAGCTGAGCAAATGAAAGTTAATTAATCACAGAAAGTTAATTCTGCAAGGCAGATGAAATGCTTATTGGTATTTAGCTTCCCTGGCTTAACTTTTGCAAAAATATTCTAATCAGATCAATCCCACTCCTGTCTCAAAACAAAATGATAACTGGATCAAAATCACTTCTGCTTTGGAACCTTTTGGAATACACTTTGTAGACTGAAAAAATTTTGACACGGTTGACCTAACTACACAAAAAGCATACACTATGGGAAAAATTCAGACAACAGGGAGATAATTACACTTATTGTGTTAGCAATTGTACTATGACAAAGTACATCCAAGGTCAAAGAAATTAACACATTCAGAAAGTACTGACTTGAGGTTGTTCATCATTTTTTTATACCTACTTCTTTAGAGCAGCCTTGCTGCCTTACCACCTAACCTTGTGGTAAGTAGAAACAGAAAAGTAGAAAACCAGACAAATATACACAGAAGGGAGAAAAGAAAGCATGTTTAGCGTGAGCTGGCAAAACATAATAGGCACAGAAATCAGTAAAGGGAGAAATATAACAGGAAAAGCAAAAGACAAGGAAATCTTGAAGCAGTACTTCAATAGTTTCTCATGTTAAAAAATTGTAGTTTTTAAATAATTTCTATATGTGGACTCACATTACGAAAATGTTCAAGGAAATGCTAACTCACAGGTATTTTGAAAGGTGTGACAGAGGATTTAAAATAGTTTCTGCACAGTTACCTCTTAATAAGCATATTATATTCTTCTTGCAGATTTCCCTCTACTTGAGAGGTAGATATTTTCCTCCTACATTTATCAAAATCTCCATCCTTTCTTTTATTCTCATTGTAGTTTATTAAGACAGTATTAGACTCAATAACTGAACATACCCAAAGAAATTACCGTTTTCTTATTTAAGCAGTTACCTCAGAGAATATCTCCTTAGCTTGGGAAATTGGTTTTGTACACTGTCATCTTAGCTAGATAACAGAGGCCTGCAAATGTTCATGGTTTTAATACCCAGTGAACTCTCCTTGAGCAAAGGGCTATTTCCTCTGCTGTTTTCAACAAGTACAACAAGTACAAAAACAAGTACAAAGTCCCTCTATCAATATCTTGGGATAGTCTTTGAAATAAAGTATATCACAGCTATTTTATTTTGGTGAGAGAACAAAGTTTAGTATATTTGTACCATCAACTTTCCATTAACTGTTAAAAATCAATTATCAACTGTTTAAAGATCTAACTCATATTTTTACCTGTCAGGCAATTCCAGCAGAAGGGGCCAGATTAGCTGAGAGAAAGGTTTTTCTATTTGGTTGCAATGTAAATGATTAAGTGATATCAAAAGTAAATTGCTGAACTTAATTTTCTTTTTTTTTTTTTTTCCTGACATCAGTATCAAAGAAATTAAGTGGCACAAAAATATAATTTCATCCTATAGATGGCACTCCTGGACTTTTAGAAAACTAGTGACTTTTGAGAACTATGCTTTTGATGAAATTTTAAAGGAAAATTCAGATTTGTTTGTTTCATACCCACAGCATATTCAGAAGGCAAGACCTGAATAGCCAAGATACTCATAAAATGACTGGAATTGATCTTTATTAAGTGCAGGTAAGCAGATTTCATAACCTCGGCACCCAGTCAAACAGTCAGAGGGAAGTTCAACAAATACAGTATTTCATTTGATGAATGAGAAACTAAACTTGCTAGGGAAGCAGCAGAGAGATATTATTACAATTCCAGAATGGTTTATGTTGTGTATGATTAAAGTCTTAGAGCCAGCTCCCGTTTCAGAATGCAAAGTGAGCACATGAAATAGATGCATGGAAAGAATACATGTGGGTGGCCATGTAGTTCCCCTTTTGCCTAACCTAGAACAAAATACCCTCTTCCATGAGTGTGGCCAGGGTCCCTAGCCTCTCCTTGGATGCTGAAGAAGGAGCACTTAAGGCCAAGCGAAATGAAAAGAAGGGACATTTCCATAAAGTAAAATAAGCAATGAATTTATGAAAGAGTAAATATAGAGGTTACAGAGAGAAAACCATTTGAACAGAACTGTTTGATAGTGACCAGCAGGCAAGAAGCAGTGACTTCATCCCTGCCTATATTGCTCAGGAGGATTCACAGATTAAGGAGTGCAGAAGATACTGGCTGTCAAGGAAAACTCAACATGCACTTCATGTGAACATAATTTTCAAGCCTCATGTACTTATAAACTCCTGCAAAACACAGCTAGAGTTAAAAGAAAGCACATTTGAAGACTGGACTTCATGTCTGTCTACATATATACTCACAATTCCCCTTCACTTCCCGTTTTTCTAACACAAACAATATCATATTAAACAGCTACTGGATATTACTGGCGTTGCCATTTACATTCAGGTCAGGCAAAAGTAGGTAGTCGTGTTCTTTTAACAAGTTTTGCTATGGGAAGCACGCAGCATTCAGAGGTTACGTCCCCTCAGCTCAATCTAACTGCTGTGACAAATAGGATCATTTACAGGACAGTAAACGACAACACACTTGTAACTACTTGCTGCATGTAAGTGATAAATTCTAATGCCCTAAATACAGACGGTCTATAATCTATATAAGCAACCTGTAAATCAAGATAACAAGCAGCCAAATAAAAATGTTAGTCCTTCAGTGAAAAATATCTTGAGAATAAGGAATGCAGAGAAATTAATGAGTAAATGTCATGTCTGCAAGGAATAGTATGAAACAATTCAATAATTAAGACTTCAAGGTCATGCTGGCAGTAATTGTTCAAGAATTATATTTTTGTGAGAGCAGTGTGAATGAGTATGCTAAACTTCCTTGCTGTACAAGTCAAATGGAGCTCTTTCTAAAAGAGTTCAAGCTCAAAATGGTATGCATCGTAGATGTTACTCCAGGGAAACCCATATTCACATTCATGGCAAGTACTAGCCAAACGCACATACCAGTGGCTGTTTATTTGCTTTAGATAAGTATCAGTTCATAGGAATTACCAGGTTCATTGTAGGTATAACAGTATTTCCTCTGAATAAGGAGAGGCGGTCAAGTTAAAATACCTGTGCCATACCGCATATTCGGACTCCAACTATAACTTAACAGTTATTAAGTCCCACATCTTCAACAAAACATACTTCTTACTCTTAGAAACTCAATGAAGTCAAGTATGCTGAAGAAGAGATCTTGACAGGCAAGAACTTCATGAAGAATAGAAAGTAACATTTTCTTCAAGGAGACATTTTTTTATTCACAGTCAGCCTAGCAACCAATTTATATATATAGCTCAGCAGGAACTGCTTTACTTAAACTCCAAACTCCATTTTACAAGACATTAATAGCGTCATAGAAGGCAGTTTCTCTCAATACCTCTAACAGAAATTTTCAACATACTTCTATATTACTGCCTGGTTCAAAGAGATCTTTACTCAAGCATTTAAGGCACCCTTACAAGTGTACCAGAAGTATGATTCCTTGCAAGAAACATTTACTAAAGCCCTATTCATTTCAATGCCTCAGCCTACTGTCAGTCATTTCAGACCAGAAGATTCATCACTTGTCCTTTGAATGTATGATACCAAATATCTTCTTGAATGCCAGAACCCCATTCTGAGCATAGCACTCACTAGCAGAAGGGCCAAAACTAAATTGGCTTAAATAATTCGTTCTAGGACAGATCTTCAGAGAATTACAGTCAGTATTTGGCTGTCACTCTGTAGAAGCTACAAGGCACCCCGGCACAAATGGCAGCCACATCCATTTGGCAGTGTCTGTTCAACAAATGCTGTCTGCAGTATCTGTTCAGCAAATGCTATCTATTCACGTGCATTTCAACTACATTGCTTGGAAGATATCAGATTCTGGGTGAGATTCAGCTGCTTCAAGATAATAAAGCAGCTAAAAAGATGGTAGAAAGCACTGTACACTTTTCTCTTGATCAGGCAGAGGTCTGTCCGTTGTTAAACATCAGCACCCACAGCCAGTCTTGTCACTATTTCTTATATAGCACGAAAATAGTGCATAGCAGTCTGCACCTTATACATTTTTCTCTGAGAGGTCTTCCTCCACCCTGAGCTCGTGCTGTGAGGTGCTCCCTCTGTCAGTGCTGAAAGGAGGGCAGTCCAGCACTTTCCTGCTTTCTAGGGACAGACAGAAGCAGCTGCCTGTGTCAGGGTTACTGTCCGTAGCCCACGGTTATCATAGCCAGCTCACATCAAGAAAACAGTGGATCCAGTGAATGCCATTAGAAAGCACATGCGTTATGAGGAGACCTCTCAGGAAAGAAGACTGTTTGAGGTAGAGAACATCACTGCCATTACTCTGAATACAAGAGCTAATATTTTCCAGCCTTTATTTAGAAAAACCTTGCTCTCACTTCGAAGGTGACTTAACAGATACTTTCGTCACAGCATGTACAGTCCAGGGCCAGTACAAAGAAAATAGATCCGCAGAAACTGGAGATTATCTCTTACTGAGAAAGAAAGGAAAAATATAGTACATCCAGCTAACAGCGCAGGGGACATGGAGTGTGAAAACAGCCAGGTGTGATACCCAGCAGCAAGTTTTGACTTTCAATAGGGAAAAGGAAATTACTTCTGTCTGATGAACTGTAAATTCCTTAATCCATTAAAGGTTTGAGGCTGTTTGAGAGGGAGTATCAAACAGGTCTGTGATACATCACAGCAGTAACAGGAGTTACTGGGACTTTTATGGAATAGTATGAAAAGTAAGTGCTTTCTCTTTTTCCAGAAAAGCAAAAATGATTTTCCCAGAACAGCCCAGGCAGCACTAATTTGGAGGAGAAAGCTAACTACCTGCAAAAATGAATGTATTTCCTCAGCAAACAACACTACTACTTTTATTCAGACCAAGCTGTGCTGTCTGTTGGTGGGATGATAAACTCATGTTTTATGATAGCTCTACGACTAGGGCGTTTTTACTGATGATACCTGAGAACATGGAGTTGTTAAATGAGAATGGTGGTGCTATGCCGCTGAACTCCATTTCTCTTAAACTGACTGATATTACCGGCTGTCCACAGTATGCTATATTATGACCAATCACATACAACAGTGAATTGCTATGGTTAATCTTTCAAAAATCAAGATTCTTCCTCTTTTATTGTTTCATCCATTTGAAGTGGATTCCTTTCCTCAGTCGCTTTTCTGTATTTTGAGCAACTATTTCTACTTCTATTAATAGTGTAGGCCTTCCCTCTATTGATTAAATTGAGATTAGTGATGAATTCAGAGAGTGTGGCCTAAATCTAGTGGGTCTGTAATTTCTTCTGACACTGCTTTTCTAATTACTACTGAATGGAAACCTACGTTTGTGTCAGATGTCTTCTGAATTTTGAATTGAATAAATCACTCAAAAAAAAAGGCAGGTAAAGAAATTCCACACTTAGATGGCTCAAAACTAATTTTGAGATTAGAAGATGGGGTTCATCCCACTCCATATACTACTGTAGTCCTAAAATTGCAGAGTGGAAATTCTGCATTCTCAATTAAATCTGGTGGTTGGATCCTAAAAGAGAATCACAGGAGATTTTCAGAGAGCATAAGAGGATGGGAACAGTGTTCTGTGGATACGTGATAGAGAGAAAAGAAAACAAATGAAAGTGACTAACAAAATGTGACCTTTTTAAACATATGCTATTTTATTGTATTTGATAGTTATTGAAAAGGACATCCATAGCTAACCAGAGAAAAGTCTGGAGCTGTAAGAAAATAGGAAAATGCAGACCAACTCACAACTCTATTTCTGAGGTAAATACTCACCTTAAACACCAACTGTGTAGTGCTGAGGATACAAAGTCATGGGCTATGAAAAAAGAAAAGTGGTATATTTTACTCAAGAGTTTCCAGTAAAGCAGTCCAATCTGGATAAGTGATATTGTATTGGCTGCATCAATCCTCAGCAAAATTTGTATTCCAAGAGCTAAATTAACAGAAATTATTAGTAAAAATGCAGTAGTCCGAACAGGTCGCTGAGCAAGCAGTAGTTAGGAAAGGGGCAGCTAGGACCAACTGGAGGAATAGGGAATGGCTAACCAAACACAACAGAAGTATGAGAAGTAAGGAACAGGTGACAAGAGAAACAGCTCACTGCATAGGATCAGCTGCAGCTTAGATAAGGGCTTACTACCAGGAAAAACCTTGAGAAGAGCAAACTAGGAATGAGGTGATTACTCCACGACAGAAAGAAAGCAACCAGCTGATTTAGCAGTTGCCTCATAATCTCTTTAGAGAAGTAGACTGTGAAATACACTCTCGTACACTGTGCCTGTTACAGGTACAGTGTATGAGAGAGTTGTATTCTCTTATGGGTCTCCTTTGGAGTGTTTTTTCCTTTTGTCTATTTGACAAAATAGATTAAGTCAACTGATTGATATCAGTAAGCAGAGAAAATTAGCTCAGTGAACCCAAAAAGCGCAATTAAATTTTCCTGAAGTTTCAAGATGAGGACTGAGCTGTCATTTTACTAACTGTGACTTAAACAGCATCCTTGTCCTCTTTCCTGCCTATCAGTCCTGACAGGCTGGACTTGCTTACATTTGATAAGTGAGTGACTGGGATGAGAGTTAGAAATATGATCTTGATTAGGGGAATTTTAAACTGTGGTAAATATTCTTCAGCACTGTAGGAACAGAAACGACATAAGACCTAGAACAAACCAGCACAATTGCATTCAGTGTTTCTAGCTATATAGAGTACATAGCCTTTAGGATCAGAAGTATGTATGTTATGGGCCTAGTTAACCTGTACATATTAAACTGTATTGTACAAGCACGGCAAGACCACGTTCTTCCAGAAACCAACTGGCTTAGTGCACATATGCTACAAACTCCCTGTGGAAAGAAGGCAGCTAGGAGTAGGCTGTGGCTAACAGAATGATTACTTCAGCCCACTCTTGGTCAACTTTTTTCCTTTGCGCATTTCAGAAAATGATGAAGAGAGGAATGAAAGATGGATGAATTGTTTTAGTGATTACAGCTGGTGCTTAGTCATCAGCCTTCCAAAGGGTTCAGCAGCCTTTCAGTTATATGCCCAGGTGTTTGTTCTCAGCATGACAGAAGAGGGGCTGACAAGCACCTAGAAAGGATAGCAGCTGTAAGCAGGTATCATCTTTGAGAAAAGAAAAATAGCTGTTAGCAGAGCATAAGGTATCTTTGAATAGGCAGAAAATGAGATCAATTGTCCTGATGACATGTCAGTCATCCTATGCAGACCACGGGCTAGGCACCCGAAAATGAAGTAAGTACACTGAAAGGAAGCTTTTTCCACTGCAGTGTTCAGTAATTTTGCAGAGCCATTCTCAACTCTGGTTTGAAATATGCTACTGGAAAAAGACAGTGAACCCAGCCCTTTCTGAAAAATTCTTCTTTTTTGCACATAAATGAGGTCAGAAGTATATCTTGAAGGTTGTTTTCCTACATCATTAATGACCACTTGTTCTTTCCTAAGTAGCATAGTACAGGTTTCAGGAGTCAATATGAATATTGCTAGTATTCTGATACATAAGCCCACAGCTATGAAACACTTCCCCCACCCACCATGTGGCATTCCACTTTTGTGCTGTTCAGTCTTCCACACAGAGAAACAGCTGACATTGCATCCCTTACTGTGTTGTCCTTGTTCTGCTTGCAGTAGCATAGGTTTAAACCACTTCCTTTGGAAACAGAATGCTGTTTATCATTGCTCTCATCAAGAGATAACACTGTTTAGCTTTGTATTTGAGGCTTTTATAAAGAAAGGTTTCAATCTGAGGACACACCTATGCCTGAAATACGTGAAATTTTACGTTCATTCGTGAATGTATCTATAACACTTCCACCTATACAACACCACTCGTTCATATAATTCAAGTGATTTAAGACTTTAGTTCACATTATGTCAAACATGGCAAAGCTAAGTTCTTTGGCTTTATTAAGGCTTACATGAACAAATGCCACATTTCATAGGCTGTGCATCACCGAAATCAAGTAGAACCTCTACAGCTGCTCAGTAATCTGCTATGGCTTCCACAGTGGGTCTATGATGTACGCTGAAATGGCTCATCCAGAGAGGCTGCAAACAATGAGTTTTCTTTCCTTGGCTGTCTTCATCCCTTGTAGTTCATGTGCTAACTTTTTCCACAGTTAAAGATCAGCCATGTGAAATTAGCATGGAATGACATCTGTTTCAGAGTCTAGAAGGGTGTCAGAAGAAATGGGAAAGGGGACAGAAAAGCATAATATATCTCTTCTGTGTGCATCTCTGTTACCATCATGGGTGTCATTTCATGGGTCCTTGTCAAATACACAGACATGAGGGAGATATTCCCACAACTGCATTGCTGGCTGACGGTGGAAAAGAAATGTAAATGAAATCTCCCACTTTAAAATATGAAAGGTCTACTTCTCTGACTATTCTTGCAATTGCTAGAGCCCTGGAGGTCCCTCATGGCAGTAAACATGCAGTTACTTACGCAAAGACAAAGAAAAGCAAAACACTAACCAAGAGCATTCAAAATAATTTCTTTACCATTAGTTCCAAATGCATGATCAATCTTATTGTTTCTGAACTTACTATACTTTAATAAAGATTGTATTAAAGTATTTTTACACATTTACTTTTTTTTTATCAAGCAAAAATAATTTTGACATCATATAGTTTTCACTCTCGCCCCCAAAACCTTGTCATTTTTTTTGTGGTATGAAAATTTCTCATCTACCAGACCCTAACTCAGAACTGTCATTCATTTCTACCAAGGAACATCACTACCACTGTGCTTTGGAACCACAGTGAGAAGTTGCTATTCACGCTTCGGTCTCCTGAATCTCTAAGCAACACCTAGAAATACCCATCAGGCAGACTGCATATAAGCAGCACTATGTGTGTTCAACTGTTTGACCAAATAGGATAACATGTTCATGATGAAAACACTAAGCCATCAAAATTATTTTTACATTTAGTTTAATTGTTTGACTAGTCTCAGATCCTCATCACCAAATGAAAATAGCACACTGTGGATAGATAATGTAACGATATTTCAGACATGACTTTGCATGCCTAGCAGCAGTCACTGCACTGTAATAAAATGTGAAAAAGAAAAGGACTCCAGAGTCTGATCTGAAGCATTTAAACCTAGGACATCAATGCTAACAATGATTGTTAGTAGATTAAAATCAATTATAGGCATAGCAAAAGATTTAAGTGGCAGGCTGTCAAAATGGGCCGTTCTGTTTTTTGTACTATCCATGTAAAGACATACAATGTTTGGCACTGGTTTCCAACCAAACTGCAGTTAGTCAGGTCCACCTTTACCTGACTCTTACGCTTAGTTTACTTCTGAATCCTTTTATCCTTCATATTCACTGAAGCAACAGGAGACAAAAGCGAACCTCTTTTTGCAGAAAAAAGAACAAAAATTTTAAGAATAGATTGCCTGATCTTTACAAGCAAAACTTATCCTCAGTCATAAGTGTAGGCAATGTAGACATTCTTAATTATGTTTTAACACCATGTTTTCGCCTTTAGTTCTTTGTTATTTAACTTCAACCTCAACAGTGCTGTAAGGACACATATCTTTTGCAAATGCTTTGAAAGACATTGCCAAAGCAGCCTTAAAATGAGGGGAAAAAAAAATCAGTTATCAAAACAGGAGACTATCCAGAAATCTGGAAACACTTTGATGTATACTCATTATGAGAAATGAAAAGAGGGCAGGACAACAATGGTACCAAATTGGTTTCAACAACCCCTGGAAGCTTTACATTCAGAGGGGAGCCAGAAAATTAAACCAGCTGCTCACATTTCTTCCTTTGCTAATTTGAGGAAGAGAATGGATTTTCTCTCAGGAGTACTCCATATGCAATTTGAGGCACTAACAGTGACACAAAGTAGGTATAAAATATGAGTCTGAACATAAGCTGTCATTTCTCCCAGTGTTCCGGAGTTTTGCTGTTGTTGTTATTTCTTTTGTTTGTTTGTTTTGTTTTTAGGAGAAAAGGGAAATTTGTTCTCTTATCTGATGAAATCCAGCCTTACCCAGTTGAAATAGGAACAGCGGTTTAATGAAAAATGGGTGAGAAGCCAGTCAAATGAAAATTCCTATTGTATACCATTGCATGGAGCATGCAACTGTCCTATGCCTGTTACTATAACGGTCAAAGTATGGGGAAGAGAACTAGAGGGTAGAAAACAATTGAACAACAGAGGGAAATGTTGATATCCTTCAATTACAAGAGAGCTATCCTGACAGAACAATGTACTGAAAACTCATGGATATGAGAGTTAGGGATAATTTTGCATAGATTAGCCCATAATTTGCAGATAGTTTGATAATTTCAGTCTAAAACTGCCTCTGGACTGAAGTCTGCTCAAAGTATGCCATGAAGACACTGTGCAATACAAAAGAGTCATTGAAGTTTTGTGGGTTTTTTAAATGCCTTAAAGTCTGATTTATTTGCACTACAAAAACGAAAGTGAAAACACAGGACTTGCGAATAAACAAATATTTTAAAATAAGACAAATTTTTCCCCAGTATTACAAGCTAAATTAAAAAATAAATAAACTCTCACTCCCTAAATACCTTCATTTCATCTCTGTGTCTATAAAGACAGGTTCTATTTATTTCTATGGATACTCAGCACTTCTTGGAAGTCATCATTTAATTACCACTGCAAATCTTCAGCAAAATAAACAGTGAAGTGGTAGTCACAAACAACTCATAATCCACCCTGTTTTCAACTAAATTGAAAACTGCATTATTCTGAATTTAAACCTTGTCTCTCTCGGGTTTCACTTCTATTTGAGCTGTAATGATATTTGCTCTTCTAATAGCTACATGATTGCAGTGGATAGACATGCCTTTTTTCTAATAAAAAATATTTAAATATGCTAAACTAACGGCAGGGACCTGACAAGGAAAAGAGATTAAGATTCAAAGCGAATAATATGATATAGCTTTTATTTCAAGCTTTATGCTGATTCAGGGAAATGTCTGAAAAAAAATACATTGTCTTTTGTTTGGCATATGAATCTGGCAACAGTAACAGCAGGACAGCACAGCTTTTATTGTATTTCAGAGAAGTAACTGTCACTTAGCTTCTTTTCGATATTTTAACGTTTTTAGTAGAGCATAGTCTGTTTTTTGCATAAAAGAATAGAAGATCATATAAAAGTTGTTCAAACTTTCCCAGTAGAAACTGTTTCTCCCAGAACCATTACAGCCTGTGAGGTAAACAGATATCGTGTCTCTATATCTATGTACCCGTAAGAACTTTGGGTCATACACTTAAAAAATCCCTGTGATGATCTGCATGTTGTAAAATACATATGTGAGAACAAAAGCTGAAAGGAAACTTAAACCAGCTCTCTCAGCCTCTCTTGCACCTCCAAAATATCTCATCAAGCTCAGAGAACAGGAAAGATCCTCCCCATCCTCTAACAGTTCCTCCAACAGGTAGCAGCTTCTTTATTTATCATCTTTAGTCTCTTTCTCCTGTTAACTTCACTCTTCCCTTTCTGGAGCAGTCCTCCCCTACACCCTCATAGGGCAGCATTTCTGCAGTTTGTAACAGAAGCCAGAGGAGGCACGATTGCTTTCAACAGAAATCTGACAATCAAAGATTTTTTCCGAAATACGAATAATCTGTTATGTAAGAAATGGCCTATAAAAATACAGGAATACAGAAACCTTAAGAAAATGTAAACATTTCTTAGCTAATCAACTACAGTGGACATCAAGGTCTGTTTACAATTTCAGCCTGTGAGTAGTTGACCTAGTACACCATCACGGTCTAAAGCCTGAAAGTCTTTTAGGTACCCTCAGTTGCTGCAGGATCAGGCCTTTTACCCACAGTGTGCAGCGTCTGCTGAGAGTCCTCACTGAGTTGGTCTTTCATACCAACCTCCGGGAATATGCTCAGTTCTGGACATTTCAAACGTATACTCTGTGGCTTAGAAAAAAAAACAACCACAAACCAGTATTTTTCATTCCACTTTGTGACAATCCAGTTTTCCCCTTTATTTCCCTAGTTTCCCTGACCATGCAGGAGCCTGCCTTTATATTCTGCATTTCAGACAGACATTCAGGCTGCTTACGATCTTCTACAAAATTGAGTCTCAGTTTAAAAAGTTTCATTCCGATTGTTGAAAGAATTTAATCTGCCTGATGTTCAAGCTTGCTGTCTATTCAAAATGAGTGGTAGATCACTGTGATAATCAATATATCTTTCCTTATGTGAGCACATGCCCACAAAAATTAAATGAGAGGCATCTGAGACATAAACCTCTTGAACTCTGTTTTTAACAAGTTGTTCATTTTTGGGGTGGGAGACAGGCAGAGACTCACACTAGTCATAAGGGAAATTAATGTGTTAGTGTCTTTAATGCTGCACAAGGTATTGTTAAGAAATTATTTGCAAGTTTCTTCATGCTCCCTTTAAGCCTTATAGCATATTCCTAGGGAAGGAAGAAAAATATCTTCCCTTTTGTCAGCAGATTTCTTGATGGGCTGGGAGGAAGCAAAACCAAACAGAAACAGTAAAGCATAAACTTATTTAGCTAGCCAAAAAAGGCATCTAATGGGGCAGCATAGCTCATTCATTATTTTTATCGGCCTTGGAGTTACTTAGATTTTTTTCCTTTACATATTTTCATAGAAATAGCTCCACTTGCCTTTCAGAGCACTAGCTGCTTACGTGCTTCCACGCCTCTCAGCTCTGAGCTAAAATACCCAATAACACTACAAACATTTGTATCAGCAAGACGACGGCTGTGCAGTTCCCCAGATCTGCAGCATTTGACTCAGAGTGTGAAGCTGAAAGCGAAGAAATTCACTAGCCCTAGTGGACAAGCAGAGATGTTTGTTAGGAGGCCACATAATTTAGTTGCCTGTGGCATTTCTCTAGACTCTGTTCCTGAATAAGGGTTTTCCTCCTGAAAGCATACTGCACTATTATTTGTTTTCCCTAAGAGATTCTATGACTGTTTTACTACTTTTGTTTACAATGGTAGTGCTATCACCGTAGTGCCATGTAAACCTCAGTATATTTGATCATAAGAGACATTTATACCTAAGCTTTTATATCACATTGCTCTAGGCTCTCTTCTTTTGTTTGATCAGTTCTTGAGCTTTTGTGAAGTCTTGATACCATTTAAATAGAATGATTGCACATCTGTGTATGAGATTCTTCAATAACCAAAACTACTCTAGGCAACATCCTATCTCATAGTATCCCTATACCATATGATCCTCACCTGTGTATATGGAGATGAGTTAAGTCACGTGAACATTGTATTTCAGATTCAAAACCTCTATCTCAGCAGGTCAGGAAAAAATCTGTTCAACTGACAGATGTTGTAATATTTATTTCAGATTTCAGACAGAAATACGTATGCACATTTTGTGGAGCTCATCTATAATAAATCCAAGTTTCTAGACATGCTCCACATGTGCAGTACAGTAGGTCTGCATGCACATTGCAGAGACAACCAAAAGTCTCGTAGGGATGTCAAGATGAACTGCACATGAACTGTCACAAGGCTGGAAATCCCTCATCACCACAAAAAGTCCTCCCATATGCATTTTTCTGTCAGAAAGTAATTTGGGGGATATGGGCATGTTGGAGACTCATAACACCTATAAATTATAAATGGGGTTGTAATTCATATTACCTCGCACTGGATTCAAATATAAGCATACTAAAACAGTGTAAGAGGTAAGAGCACATAAGTTCTGCATAAGCATTTTACCTAAGTATGTGAGCCATGTGTCCTCTAAAGACAAAAAAAAGGCAGGCATAGTTACATGTCAGACCTCTAAGTTAAAAAAAAAAGCTGCCAGAAAGAGGACAACTTAAGCACAAGGGACGATAAATAGGCAGACCTTATCCCCAAATACACTAGAAGAATGACTAACAAAGATGAAAACAAAATAAGCAGTACAGGGAGGAAAGGAGACACCACCTTTTTGGAAGGGGAACAGTAGAATAAAAACATGAGGCAAAAAAAAATCTGAGGAGAAAGGAGACAGCTCACTTTTTGGTTTCAACTTCACTTAGCCAAATTATGTAACAAAAAACAAATTTGAAAGGCCTTTCATGTTATCATAAAAAAGTACTTAATATAAGGATGTAACATCACCAAAGTATCTTTGCAGATTCAACTTGAGCTGCTCAATAATGTTCTGCTCAATAATGGTGAGACATTTTGAATTTCTTTTTAATTTGATTAATTACACTTTTCAACAATTCCCCATCATTTTAATTAGGCTTTACATGCACTCTCTGACATAACAAGTAGTATCAGCCTGTACTACTCAAAATTTAATTAATTTTATAAATTAGAAACAGCTGTATACTGAAATAGGAAATGCAGAGATTTTCTAAGCAGCTGGCGAAATAGAATAATAAGAATCGAAGTCATTAAGGTTGGAAGACATCTCTCAGATCATTAAGTCCAACTGTCAACCCAAAACCACCATGCCTAGTAAGCCATGTCCTGAAGAGCCACATCTACATGTTTTTTTAACACCTCCAGGGATGGTGACCCCACCACTTCCCTGGGCAGCCTGTGCCAATGCCTGACCACTCTTTCAGTAAAGAAATTTTTCCTTATATCTAACCTAAACCTCCCCTGAGGCAACTTGAGGCCATTGCCTCTCATCCTATCGCTAGTTACTTGAGAAAAGAAACCAAAACCTGCCTTACTACAACCTCCTTTCAGGTAGTTGTAGAGAGCGATAAGGTCCCCCCTCAGCCTTCTCTTCTCCAGACCAAACAGCCCCAGCTCCCTCAGCCACTCCTTACCATAAGACTTGTTCTCTAGACCCTTCTTGAGACTTGTTGCCCTTCTCTGGACATGCTCCAGCCACTCAATGCCCTTCTTGTAGTGAGGGGCACAAAACTGAACACAGTACTCCAGGTGGGGCCTCACCAGTGCCAAGTACAGGGGTATGATCACCTCCCTGCTCCTGCTGGCCACACTATTCCTGATACAAGCCAGGATGCCATTGGCCTTCTTGGCCACCTGGGCACACTGCAGGCTCATGTTTAGCCAGCTGTTGACCAACACCCTAAGGTCCTTTTCCGCCGGGCAGCTTTCCACCCACTCTTCTTCAAGCCTGTAGTGTTGCATGGGGTTGTGTGACCAAAGTGCAGGACTTGGCACTTGGCCTTGTTGATCCTCATACAGTTGGCCTTGGACCATTGATCTGGTCTGTCCAGATCCCTCTGCAGAGCCTTCCTACCCTCAAGCAGATCGACACTCCCGCCCAGTTTAGTGTCACCTGCAAACTTACTGAGGGAGCACTCAATCCCCTCATCCAGATCATTGATAAAGATGCTAAACAAGACTGGTCCCAAAACTGAGCCCTTGGGTAACATCGCTTGTGACCAGCCACCAACCGGATTTGACTTCTATTACCACAACTCACTGGGCTTGGACATCCAGCCAGATTTTTACCCAGCGAAGAGTACACCTGTCTAAGCGGTGAACTGCCAGCTTCTCTAGGAGGATGCTGTAGGAGACAGTATCAAAAGATTTACTGAAGTCCTGGTAGATAACATCCACAGCCTTTCCCTCATCCACTGGGTGCGTCACCTGGTCATAGAAGGAGATCAGGTTTGTCAAGCAGGACCTGCCTTTCATGAACCCATGCTGGCTGGGCCTGATCCCCTGGCTGTCCTTCACGTGCCTGGTGAGCGCACTCAGGATTAATCAACCACTCTATAGTCTTCCCCAGTACTGAGGTCAGGTTGACAGGCCTGTAGCTCCCCTGGATCCTCCTTCCAGGGGCATCACATTTCTTAACAGGGGCAGTCATAATGCATGGGGCTAATTGACTCATCTTAGGCAACCCCCTAGATGGACTTCCGCCACATCCTCATTTGCCTGGCCCTCACATTCCAGAGCCCCATATCTATTGCTTAAGGGCAACTGGGGAGGTGAGGGAGGACAGGAGGCGATTTGTCTGCCACCCCGAGCAGGGACCTGTTTCCATTCCCCCCAGTCTCTTAGGTCCCCTCCTTCTGCTTGGAGGAAAGAGGGTAGGGGGTCCTTTGCTTCTTGTGGAGCCTCCACTTGCTGCCTTGGCCTCAGGGATGGCAGGGTGCAGCTCCACCAGATGATCTTCCCCTCACACTCCCTCATACTCGTCAACCTCTCCACTTCCTCCTTCAGCTCTGCCACCAGGCTGAGCAGATCATTCACCTGGTCGAATGATATCCAGAAGTAAATGCAAGACATCTCATTTAGGGATGTTATCATCATTACTCTTGGTCATATTCAATGCACCAGTTAACAGGCTGCTCCGGTCACTGCAGAATCCGATGGGTGCAATTCTATATCATCTCGGACTGTACTTAAAAACTTTGCTTAGTGATATGGCCTTACTTTAACATAAATTCAGTGTTTGCACCAAACTAGGCATAGGGTCTGCCTGTGGGGAAAATGTAAAATTGTCCTCTAAATCCATTGAACAGAAATCCAAGGAAATATAAACTCAAGAGTGTGCCAAAATATTTTGTCCCTTGAAGGCACTGAATGATTTATGCAAACCAATTCACTCTTTGCATTGCAGGCATTAAGCAAAACCAGGGCTCACTAATGAGTTATCAGGAGAATGGGAGAACAAGCTAAATTGGGAATCCTTTTAGTGCTGTCAGTGGTAAATTAGGTCTATCAGGATCACAATAAGAATACACAGAGTAGTCAGTATTAGGATAATTACCTTTGTTGACTCGAAAGGGTGGAATTTAGCTGGAAACAAAATAAGGAAAGCTTTTGAGTCTCAATCATTTTTGTATTTCCAGGCAGCTATCACATATTTAAACTACATGATGCCTTTTCATTCCACTGGCAAAAAACAAAAAAAAGTCAAGGACCAATTTTCCCATATTAACCTTACCATCAAATCCACAATTTGCATATGACAAAGACCCAAAGACCCAAGAAAAGATTTAGAAATATTCACTATATGCTAATTTTCTTTCTGGCTTAGAAGGTCAGTCAGGGATGGTGTCTTTATTTTATTCAAGCTTATTATGCATCTCTTACAGCATTAGCATAATCAAACAATCCTATGGTAGGTTTTAGGAAACTGCTAATGTAAACAAACAGGAGCCAATCCTCAGCTTTGAAATTCTCTAATATGGTTTTTGCTCACTCCTGAGACCTTTAATTACTTTGCACAGCTGAGTCAGACCTGGCAGCCATCTTTTTGTTGAGCAGGGAATATCTCAATCTGTTATGCCAAAAACAAAAGGCTACTTTTTGTGCTTTCCAGCCTGCAAAAGGAAAAGTCAGGACTCTATGCCAATGATTCAGCACGTCAGATCCATGGATTAGGTTCAGAGTTGTGCAAATGCACTAACAGGGATCTGGGGAACAGGTTCTGTTTCCCGTAGATCATTTGTTGCCTATAATTTAAGATACTCGGAGAGCGTAATGGCTGGAGGATCATTAGACTAAAAAAAAATGTTAAGAGTCTAACAAGCAACAGATGACTGCCTGAAAATATATGAAGTCATGTCTGTGTATTGTGTGGGAAACAATCTTTTTTACAATCACACCACCACAAATTTAGTATGTGTTCAATGCAATGTTGTATAAAATGATACTTTAAACTTTTGTCTTGCTTTCAGTGATTGCCACCACAACAATCGTTAAAACATATGTACTTGCTTTAAGGGTGTTTTTTTTTAAACATCTGTGCATGTATGACATTAGCAGTGACTTATGCTGCTAGTTCCAAACACCCTTGGCTACCTTGACTTCAGCAAGGCTTTTGACACTGTCTCCCGTAAGGTCCTCACAGGCAAGCTCAGGAAGTGTGGGCTGGATGAGTGGTCGGTGAGGTGGATTGAGAACTGGCTGAATGGCAGAACTCAGAGGGTTGTCATCAGCGGCGCTGAGTCTAGTTGGAGGCTGGTAACAAGTGGTGTCCCCCAGGGGTCAGTACTGGGCCCAGTCTTCTTTAACTTCTTCATCAACGACCTGGATGAAGAGTTAGAATGTACCCTCAGCAAGTTTGCTGATGACACAAAACTGGGAGGAGTGGCTGACACACCAGAAGGCTGTGCTGCCATTCAGCGTGACCTGACAGGCTGGAAAGTTGGGCAGAGAGGAACCTGATGAGGTTCAACAAGGACAAGTGCAGGGTCCTGCACCTGGGGAGGAACAACCTCATGCACCAGTACAGGCTTGGGGCGGACCTGCTGGAGAGCAGCTCTGTGGAGAGGGACCTGGGAGTGCTGGGGGACGACAAGTTGACCATGAGCCAGCAGTGTGCCCTGGCTGCCAAGAAGGCCAATGGTATCCTGGGGTGCATTAGGAAGAAAAGCGTCTCCAGCAGGTCGAGGGAGGTTCTCCTCTCCCTCTGCTCTGCCTTAGTGAGGCCCTATCTGGAGTACTGTGTCCAGTTCTGGGCTCCCCACCTCAAGAAAGATGAGGAGCTACTGGAGAGAGTCCAGCGGAGGGCTACGAGGATGACGAGGGGACTGGGTTATCTCTCCTATGAGGAAAGGCTGAGGGAGCTGGGCTTGTTCAGCCTGAAGAAGGCTGAGAGGGGACCTTATAAATGCCTACAAATATCTTCAGGGTGGGTGTCAGGAGGATGGGGCCAAGCTCTTTTCAGTGCTGCCCAGCAACAGGACAAGGGGCAATGAGCACAGCACAGGAAGTTCCATCTGAACATAAGGAAGAACTTCTTCCCTCTGAGGGTGACGGAGCACTGGAACAGGCTGCCCAGAGCGGCTGTGGATTCTCCTTCTCTGGAGATATTCAAGACTCACCTGGACAAGGTCCTGTGCAACCTGCTCTAGGTGATCCTGCTTCAGTAGGAGGGTTGGACTAGATGATCCTCAGAGGTCCCTTCCAATCCCTGTCATTCTGTGATTCTGTGTGATTCCGTGATTCTGTGATTCTGACTAATGGACTCAAGTTTGTTTTCATTTTCAGCAACATTGTAATGCAAGGTTGTGTAGTACAGAGAGGAGGAAAATTTATGATACTGGCCTTGAGTCAAAAACTCGTGTTCAGGGGAGAAGGAAATAGTTTTGATTGTCATACTTCTGGTGTCATGGATAGCTATCATGATTTTTTGGTCAGAGTTTAGATATTGGAATATCTTTATCCTTCACAGGATATTCAGTTAATATACAGCCCTCTGAGAGCAACACTTTTACAACAATTGCAATGGATATTAACGCCATGTAATGTAAGCAGGCATTGTTCTGAGCACGGCAATAGAAGATCTTTAGGTTTTTATTCATCTATACAAGAGGTGAAGGGTGCTACAGAGCCCATCCAGCTACTAAAATCAGGACAGATATTCATCTGAACAGTCCTACACAATTGAAGTGCATGGCAACTCTACAAACAAATTCATAAAACATTAAAGAAAACAAAGTTAGAAGTACAATGTAGAAGATTTGTTTTTCGGGCATTTGCTTTAGCACAATCAATAATTTCTAAAATTATTCATTAATATTAAAAATGAAAACCAAATACTGTTATGCCACAGATGTGACTGGCCTCTGTTCAAAGCTATTTAGCAATAATTAGGGTACCTAGACAGCTGTTAACATTGGAAAAGGGTATTTCCAGATATTATAAATTCAATAAAACTTGACTGATAGAAATGAGGTCTTGGTCTCAAGCATGTTTGGGAAAAAGAGCCTCGTGCTATCACAGAAGCTAATATTATAGTAACTATAACTAAATAAGTGTGACTCAAGTGAGATTTGTTCCTCTGGTTCTTAGCAGTTCGGTGTTTCCACTGTTACACCAAAGTAGAGAAGAACACTTCAGATTGATAACAAAACCACAGCAAAACTGTGATAAGGGAAAAATCAAGCTTTTTGTTTACAAGACTGCTATTGCACTCACAGATAATGATTTCTGTTGATTCTATAATGAATATTACTTGAAAGTTACAAGCTCAAAGAACTAAAAAGTACTTAAGGCTTTCATGCTTATCATCACAACAGTATGTCAGATAAGTGCCCCCAATTTTCTGGCTTCCACTTGTCTCACTTTCCAGTGTGGTCGTCCTGGAAAATTATCAGTCAAGAGTTTTAGTTATCCAACTTCTACAGCTGGCTGCCTGGAGTTTCACAGTTGCTCATGTGGGTCAAAAACTAATACTCTGAAAGTAGCAAACTGAAGGAGAAATTTATCATCTAGTGTGTTCTGTATATCTTATTTAAACTTAAAGTCACCTTTTTTGTAGCAGTAAAAAGCAAAAAAGTTCAAGAAATCCATATGGACAGATATAAGCCTGGATGTTAATTGCTAAAGGTTGTCATCTAAACCTCCTTATACTAAAAAAATAACATTAAGAAATTAGCACTGATATAAGAAAACATGTCAAAACTTGTATGAAGTCCATCTTCTGACCAAGAGAGAAGAAAATAATCTCTTTAATCCTTTACGAGCCAACACTGTTTAAATAGGCAAGTTGTGTTTAGCCCGTATTTTTCCCTGTTCGTATTAAGGTTCCCTATGTATCACTGTTATAAAATAAATTCGATGTAGCGGTATGAGCTTGCCTCCTCCCCTCCTCTCTCCCAAAATGTTACTTCTCTTTCTCCTCCATTCCCTTACCTCAGTTTCACATTCCCTAGGCTACTCCTCAGGGATTACTGGCTCTTGTGCAAACAATGTGGTCAGGCAGGTCAGGGAACTGATCTGCCTCACACTAACAGCAACAGCTCCCATTTTCCCTGGCTCATCTCCATGAACAGAGCTATTTCTAATACCACAAGCACCAAAACTAGAGCATATGTGCTCCCAAGACCTGCACTTTCCATGTTCATACAAAGAGTTACATAGTGCATGGATACTCATTCAAATAACATAAACTGGCCTTGAAAACGCTGAAAGTTATGGCTACAATTTCAGTAATTATTAAGAAGAGGTGTTTTTTCACAATTACAGTCAAAGTATAGGAACTGTCAGCAAAAACAGTTGGCCAAAACAACACTGAAAAGACAAAGATTGATAGTGGTGAAGCTTATCGATGTATTGATTATTGTATTTTGAGCAGGCATTTAACATCCAGAGAGCTTTTCAACCTTGGAAACCTGATGAAATACAGAACATAAACATTGAGTGGTGCTTGTATCCAAGCATGTGGTAATGGAAAGAGATTTTATGTAGTTACTGATGGAATGTCTCAGTTTTATACCTTCATTGTTGAACTGTTGGCAGATAGGTAGTACTAGAAGAGTTTATTCTGGAGAGGCAGGCATCTTTCCTACCTCTTTTTATTCTAAGCAAGAGATTGCTAACCCATCTTTAAACAGTTTCATCTTTTTCTTCATTCCTTTCAAGGAGAATCAAATATACTGCTTTCCACTGACATTGAAAAGTATCCAAGGAGAAGGACAGTGAAAGTCTATTTTACCTTCATCAAAAAGGAACACTTCAGTTACAACACTATTAAAAAACTTTGTAAAGTCCCTTTACAGTCTCAGGGAAGTCCCAGATCGAAATAATCTCACAAAGGGAGCAAAGTTTGAACATAGCAGTAGTTTAATATCTGCTATGTCCTCTGCTGGGTGAATGTACGCTGCCCTGGCAAGAGAATGGAATTTTATGATCTAGTAATGGGTCTTTTCCATCTCTAATTACTACCGCACAGGGGCACTCTGAAGATTAGTTAGGTAATGTTTGCGTAGCTCTCTGACCATGTAAAGTACTGTTAAAGCGCTAGGCATTACTATTATCATCCAATTATATAATCAATCCAAATTTGAGCAGCACTAAAGTAAGTTCCAGTTCCAATTATGTTAATGAAACTGCAAAGGGACTGTACATCCAGAAGTTCTTGCAATATCCAGCGCTCTTGCAGTACCTCTGCGACTTGTCATTACAGTGACTTTCCCCAGCATCCATTAAATGCATATTCACTTGGGGCCTGACTGCAAACCTCGGGTATGTGTATTGTATATATATAATGCCGACCTGTACAGCCCTGAAAGACAGATGGTGAATACTGAGATGCTAGACATGTATTTACACTGGGGTCCACAAAACAAAGGCATATATTCAAAATGAACACAAAGTCCAGGTATTAATCTGTTTATGCTGGTAAAGCCCTTACTCGGGAGAGCCTTGGGACAGAGTTCAGGTGATGAGAATAGCTTGCCTCTATTTTGGAATTTAAACAGTATTTAGGTGACAGACAAGGGGTTATGAAGATTTCCCATCTGCCTTTCCCTGTTAGCTGTAGAAGTTCAGCAGGAAAAAAAACTGAGGGATAAGTCTCTTTTTTTGCAGTACTGGGCTCCAGCATCACCTTGAATGGCAGAAATCTGCAAGCAGGCAAGTGGAGAGGCATACTGTGTCCAACCCTTCATTTCTGGGCTCCAGCTTTGCTCTAGGATCACCTGTGGTACTGATAGCTCTTGTGCAAATGATAGCTGCTGTGCCAATTAGTGGAAAGGACAAAGATGATCCTGCAGATACTACTTGTGGAGCTAGACCCCACAGTCTGATAGTAACAGCTGCAGTGCTTGAGATCAGATCTTGGGCTCACATGAGCTCTCTGGGATTGGACTACAGAAGACCAGAGCCCTTACCCAGAACAGCTAATCCCCCTACAGCTAAGGATTGGTATATAAAAACAAAAAAATGCCCCAAACCAAAAAGCCCCACACAGCAATATCAGCAGAAGCTTCTCTCTTCAACATGGGAGCAAAAGCTCTAGGAGGAAGGAGCTTTCCTCTCTGTGACATCATTCACACAGCATGGAAACATGAGCTTTTTCAACCCGATTCCCCAAAACATAATTATTAAAGAGTACAAAATACTAGAACTTATTACATATCAACTTCAAAAAGCAATACCATATAATGCTGTGTCTAACAGAGAAAACTGAATCTGAACAGAATCTTTGGGCATCCCAGTACAGATGTGAAGATACATATATCCTGAATATATAATGGTGTATAATGAGAGCATTATTCTTTACAAATTGGGTCCCAATCGTGAGGCTGTATAAACAAAGGGACAGTTTGTCAGTGGAATAGAACAGAGAAACCTCTTGGAACTGACCTAATTACTATGTTTTGATAGATACGATTGTGATTTTCTTTTATTTCTGGATGCTTACAGGTAAGGCTGCTAATGATTTTGTCTATATACAAATGGCAATAACTGACCCAACCCTCCCCGCCTCAAAACCAGATGTTCTGTTTCTAGCATATGAAAGTTCTTACACCCTTAAACCTGCGGCAGTGCCTTCCACCACCAAAGAATAAGAAATAGTATGGCTACTATTTCTTTGGAACACATGTGCTTGTTGAGCAACTGATAATGCAGGGAATGATTATGGAAAAGAAATCTTCCAGCATTGTCATTCAAAATCTTCCATAAATTTCTAGCAAGTGCCCTGTAACACGGATTGTCAGAGGTTTTCTTGTACAGTATGAAAGTTTTTGAGCATGTTATAAAATATTGTGCAATCATGGCAGCAAGTACTGTGCACTTTTATTGGTCCTTATTATAATCTTATTTTACAACAAAGCTAGGTTCATTTTTATTACCAAAATGCTTCTTGCTTTGAGCAAAAAAAAATCCACTTAAATTTAATATTTTGATAGCTTTACTGTTCTGTAAACTTTAAAAAGTTAATCTTTGAGACAATTAAAGTCAGGAAGTGCAACTATTCTTCAACATTTACTTTTACGGAAACAAAATTTTATGCATTAATTTAAATATCTAATAATATGATTAGACAATCAAGCATAATTACTTTTGTGATGGTACTAGGTCGTCCCAAGAGCGTATTACCTTCATGTGATTTTCCTTGCAGAAAAATTCAAGATATATTGAATCTGTACTTTGTTGCTTATGTTTCTGCAATTCTTTGGTGTTTTAAATCTTTTTTTTTAATTTCAGTTTACATATGCTTGTGCTTATGTATATGTATTTATTGCGATTTGGTTTTGGGAAGAGATGAACTTTATCTTGTTGTTTTTTTCCAATTTTAAACACATATGGCTATGCTCTTTTATTGTACAGCCTGACATAATGTAATGCAAATGTCTGTATGAAAAAGTATAACACAAATTTCTCAATGATTTCTATTACAGAAATACATAATAACAGTAACAACAACAATAACAGCAACCACTATTACAGAATCTGCATCTGGGTCTTGATTGGGAAGGTTTTATGCCCCTGTGCAGAGCATAGTAACTGGATTCATTCCAGATCAAGTCAGAATGACATGGTTTATCTTGTAGTGGGTTGACCTTGCCTGGCTGCCAGAAGCTCACCCAGCCAGTCTCCAACTCCCCTGCCTCAACAGGACAGGGGAGGAAAACAAGATTAAAAGCTCCTGAGTGAGCTTCACCCCAAGCACCTCTCCTTCCTACCCTGTTATCGCCACAGGTCATGCACAGTCCCTCCAGTGCAGGAAGGGGGTTCTGGTCAGTATGCAGCGGTTTCTTTCTGTGGCTCCTTTCTTCTCACTCATTTCTTCTGCTCCACCATGATCTTCTCCAGGGACTGCAGGAGATCCCTGCTCGGGCACCTGGACCACCTCCCTTTCTTCCTCCTCTCCCCTCGGGACTCGCAGGGCTGTTTCTCACACTTTTCCGCTCATCCCTCACTGCCTGGCAGCATTTTGCCCTTTCTTACACAGGCTTTCCCCAAGGAGTTGAGGGGCTATGTGGTGCCCTGCAGTGGATCTGTCTTGGTTTCCAGCACAAGAAAGTCTGCAACGTGGGCTTGCCTCTCATTACAAATCAGAGATGCCTTCCTCAAGACATGTTGCAAATGCCTCAGCTGTGGGAAAAGCTTGATCATAGCTGCTACCTCATTAGGAACTGGAAAATTCAAAGTATACTTTTAATTTTCTGTCAGCTGATCTCTTCCTCTCCAGATAGCTCAGTCGCTTCCTGTGTCACCGGAGGAACTGTAAGAGAGTTCCCAGGATGGAAAGTCTCAGGACACCCCTCCTCCACCACAGATATCTTAGGTACTGCAGCTGTGTCCTTGACCTCTGACAGGACAAACCAGTTCTCAGATACAGCTGTTATAAAGGATCATTGCATTTGCACTGTCTCTGGCCACTGAAGGTGAATTTGTAGAGGCGAAGCCTTCCTGCTGAGCCAGCTCAGTGGTGGTTAGCCAGATGAGAGGCACCACAGAGAAGATTACGTGAGCTGGGGCTATGCTGTTGCATCTGTATGTTTGACTAGAGGGGAATCTTATACTCCCTCACACATAAAAAACCCAATCTCCAGCTGAGATGGCTGTAATTTCAATTCACTCTTGCTCTTGCAGACCCAAAACCTCAAGATAAACATTCAGAAAAGTGGAGAATTAAACCAAACAGGCTTCTAAATCTCCTTCTGTGCTGTCATGAAACCTACGCATAAGAGATTCTCTCCATATACAGATTGCACGTGTGTGTGTTCAGGCCAAACTTTCTGATTAATCTGCCCTTTCTTTGCTTAACTTCTCAATTTTCATTTCCTGTCTCCTGACATACCCTACCATTAGAAGTACAGCTCATGGCAGGAAGCGTCAGCCAGCAGTATTGGCAAGCAGAGTGCTCTGAGGCAATGTAAATCAACAGAAACACAACTTTGTCCCAGGGCAGATGTTAGGCATAAACTGGATGGTCTGGAGATGCAATGAAAAAGAGAAAAGAACATTGTTGAGCCTGGAAAAAATTATCATCTCAAATATGCTAGGTCCAGTGCCATGTTTTCTGCTGCCTGTCATTTATTACCCCCAGCTCTGCCCAAATCTGACGAAAAATACTGATTTAAGAAGTTACATTTTCTCAGCTGTTTATTTTCTTTCCAGTTTTAACAAGATTTTGCCTTCTGGTTCAGGAATCTCTGTCGTGTTTTTTAAAAATCCACTAGAAAAAAGATCTCTGACAATTTTTCATAGACTCTTCAGCTAAAAAATTGGGTTAATTATAGATTTCATATTTTGATTTCTTTCAAATGAATTTAAAATAATGCTGCTTCTCTTATTAACTAAAAAAAATTCTACACTTTCAAATCTCAACTAATTAAAAAAAATTGTCAAGATTTCCTGTAATCATCTTGTTTTAATGCTCACAAACCTATCTTATTTTTCGACAATGTGTCCTTTAACAAATTTAGAGCTGGCAATCATCCCCAACCAGACATTGCCAGAACTTATTGATTACTGCAAAGTCACAAACAATGGATTGATGATCAATAAAAAATTTTTGTAAACAAAATTACATCTTTTCTACTTGTGTGCATTTTAATTTTAACTAAGCAATTACAGTCAGTGAAAGAAAGAAATCTAAAGGTATTGTTCTAGCAACCTATTATTTAAAGAAAGTTTTTAAGCACTTTGCAAGTTTATCAAAATGTTTTTTTTATTTTTCAGAGATCCTTCATATGTGTTTGTATATTATGGTTACTACATGGAGTGGTAAGACACCATGTATTGAAGCTGACTGGTCTAGTGACTTAAACACATGTGCAAAATAGACTTCAAGCCCTATATGCATACTCAAGTTTGGGAGATCATTTGAGGCAGGACAGTAATGCTTCTTTTCAAAATAAGGGGAAGTGAATCCTTGCCTAAAAATATTGGAAGAATTCTAGTCAAACAGACATTTGACAAGTATTGTTTTGAAACCATTGAAGACTACCTCTATATGGCCTTTACATATGTATATATAACACTACATATAAAAAATTTCATTGTGAGTTAAGGACATTCATGACTGAGCCAACTTTATGGACAGCAACAGCTACACGTGCACATAATGACTTCATGAAGAATTAGTAAGTCCTCTCTCCCCCAAAATCAGCCAAGCTATGCTTTGCAGAAACAGCTCAAAATCAAATTGCATTTTGTCTGTTCCAAAGTTTACCCTGAACTAGCGTCAAATTTACATTATTTTTTGCCTCTCTAGAAAAATTGCTTTGAATCTTTTGCACGTATCTCAAAAATCAAGAGCCCATCTTTCAGTTTTCAGCCTATTGTTGACTGAAGCTAAAACCCCTTTGAAACGTAATTTCATTTCCAGGCATACTTGAGAAAAACACAAAGTCAGAAACATTTTTTGGACTTTGTCTTTAGTCAAGGGATAGAAAAAAATAGTGCCACCCACATAATTTCAGAGAAAGAAAAGCAGAGCTCCTTGGAGGTTGTGGGTTTTTTTGATCCTCTAAAACATTATTACAGCTATTACTTATTTTTTTTTTCTGAAATTTCAGAGATCTTTTGCTAAAAAACCCAAACAAAATGCAAAACAATTCTCCTTTCCAAATTCCCAACAGTTTGTGTCAAAAGAAATGGTGCCAAACTCTGACTTTTCTCTTTTGATATAGTTCTGGATTGTCTATTTATTTCAGGGAAGTGTGGAAACAGAAAAACTAACTGGGGGGGGGGGGGGGGGGGAGAAAAGGGAAAAAAAAAAGGAGAAAAATACCGTCCAAAATGAAGTTTTTCTGCTTTTTAAGCAGTTTGGATTCAGGACAGGAAGTTCTTCTAGACACTAAGACAATTCAAGTGGTTGTTTATACAATCAAGGGGCCACTATCACACTGTGTGCTGTAGAAGCCTGCACCATTTCCAGAAATGCTTACATGGTGACTTGGAGACATTAACAGTCCAAAAGCACCACAAAATCTGTGAGTTAGAGCTAGAAATTTTGAAAATAATGAATGCAGATTTCACCGCATTCAAAACCCCAAGATCTGCAGCAGAGGAAGGGAAGGAATAGTAATATGGTGAAAGTGGACAACTCTTCCACTGGCATTCACAAAACTTGCTCTTTTTCTGACAGCTCTAGCCTAACAAAAAATCTTGTTTAAGAAACCACAAATTTAATAGTTTCTCATTTATGTAAACAACTATGAAGATACAGACAGATACAGAATTCAAAACTTAGCAGAAAAATAAAAATAACAAAAAATATTAAGCTTAAGGAATTATACTGAAGTTAACAAGTCCTGCCTATTCATAGGAAAAAAACCCATCAAAAGAGAACAAAAATATAGCAATAAGTTCTGCTAGATTTAGAAAAGTGATGGTTGTCATTCTTGCTAAAGCAGTCTTCTAAGGCTTCTTTCTTCAGATAGGCTGAAGCAAAAAACAGCGGGTTCATTAAACACGCAGAAATATCAATACATCATCATCTTTCGATGAATAAGTTTTAGTTAAGTACTAATAATGGATTAAATGGAATATGTATTGATTTAAAGAAAGTGATTTTAAAAGGAATCAGAAAATATGACTGAATTATGATTGCCTTCTGAAAATTTTCCCTGCAACAAAACCAAAATTTGTTTAGGCGAATGTGGTGCTAAATGCGATGAGCATTGTTTTGCTAGTTCCGTAGTCCTGATTTTAAGGTGCAGATGGTGAAATTGACTATAACAGTGGTTTACTACTCATGCTCTCTCTAGAGTTTTAAGTTCAAATTGCACCTATAAAAAGGGGTAATTAGTCCTTTCTCATTTATTGCTGTTAAGGGAAAGGAAGCAGTTTCAGTTAAGTACCAACTAGACACCAATCCAGATTAAATATCATAGATTCAGTACCTTATACTGGCTTTCAAACACCAAACTGAGAGTTCGAAGCAAGTAGGAAATGTCACCTTCCCAAACATTATGGACTATTAATTATGTCTTTGCAGTGAACTTTCGCAGTGCAATTAGTCTACAGACATGAAGATCATTCTTTATAAAAGACTATGGGCTGGAACAAGGTTAATTCCAATCTAAATCGTGTTAATAACAAGAGTGACTGCATTCAGACAGCTGAGCACCTATCCGATAAGCAAAATATGTGTAATGAAGCAGATAAAACTGACTAATTTTAAAACAAGCAAGGGTATGCAACAATGTATATGCTTTTCTTTTCTAACATACACACTGTTGTTTTCCTATGCTATCCTTTATCTAGTTCTCTGTGTGGAAGGGATTCATAATCAGGCAATCACATTTAGATATAAATAAATATAAGTAAATATGTAGCATCATTTGACACAAATTTGACAACAGCTTTGGAACATGTGTCATTTGAGGTCAATTAATAAAAAACTACACAGAAGATTCCTGTCCCTTCACTTTGACACCACACTCATCAATAAAGCTGAGCACCAATTGCCCTCATGGTGGATGGTAACTGAGGGTGAGCAGGAGATCCCGGGGTGGAATTTCATGTCACAGTTTCTCTGGTGGCAAATCTCGTTTAAAGAATTTCTGACCACTTTTTTTCCAGACCTTGCCTTTTCCCAATGAGTTTACACACACTAGACAATACTCTGTAAAATGAAGAAGTGACAGCTTCCGGTGCAGAAGGTGCCACAGAGAGAGCTGCACTGATTCAGCTGAAGGGGATATATATTTCGGCAGGAAGGGGAAAGCTAGAAAGAGAAAAGGCTGTTAAACTGGTCTTGCTAGTGGTGAAAGCATACCTTAGAACTCTAACTTCAAACATAATCAACTACATGGACCCAGCCCATAATTTAAAGCATTTTAGAACTGTAGGACTGGGCCTTTACCTTTCATCATCTTTTAAGTGAAATAAGACTTACTGAAATACTCATAAACAAATGGACGAAATGTTTCACTTTGCAAGAAACTATAGATAGTGCTAGTTTTTATGGAGTAGAGAAAACTGGGCTGTGATTTCTTTCATTTTTTATTTAAGAATAACCTAATTCACTGTGTTTGAATTCATCTCCCACGAAGGAAAAAAAGAGACTCCCTACTGTTCTGGGATTTAAATGGTATTTCAGACAGAAATTCAGATAACCACCCTAAAGTGATAGTCAACTATTCTGGATCACCCAAGATAAAAATAAGTATTTCAGTATTTCTGTGCAGAATAATACTTTAAAGCCTCTGTGGTTGGTGGACCTTGGCTGTTCTCCCACTCCACCTCCTCAGCTGGGCAGGGGGACAAAATGCAATGAAAAGCTCTTGGGTTGAGATAAGTACAGGAGATTACTTATGACTTCCCATCATGGGCAAAACAGACTCAACTTGTGGAAATTAACTTAACATATTGCCAATTAATTGCAACAGAGTAGGACAGTGAGAAATGAGAACAGAACCAAAACCACCTGCCCCCACCTCTCTCTTTTTCCCAGGTTCAGCTTCACTCCTAACTCCTGAGTGGTGCTGGAGGATGGGGAATTTGGTGCTGCAGTCAGTCTATAATGCTTAATCTCTGCCACTCTTTCCTCCTCACTTTCTTCTCCTGCTCTGGCATGGGGCCCCTGCCACAGGAGACAGTCCATGAACTGCAGTTCTTCAAGAACTGCTCCAGCATGGGTCCTTTCCACAAGTACAGTCCTTCAGAAATAGAATACTCCAACATGGGTCCCTCACACACCACAGTTCCTGCCAGAAACCCTGCTTCTTCATGGGCTCCTCTCCATGGGCCACAGTTCCTGACAGGAGCCTGTCCCAGTGTGGGCTCTCTACAGGCTGTAATTGCCTTCAGAGCATATCCACATGCTCCAGCGTGAGGTCCTCCACAGGATGCAGTGTGGACATCTGCTCCACCATGGTCGTCCATGGGCTGCAAGGGGACAACCTGTGTCACCATGGTCTTCACTATGGGTTGCAGGGGAATCTCTGCTCTGGTGCCTGGAGCACCTCCTCCCCCTCCTTCTTCTCTCACCTTGGTGTTGGCATGGCTGCTTCTCTCATGTTTTCACACTCCTGTCTCTCAGCTGCTGTTAATGTAGCATTTCTTATTCTTTCTTAAATATGTTATCACAGAGGTGCTACCAACGTCACTAATCGATAGGCTCAGCTTTGGCCTGTGGCACGTCTGTCTTGGAGCTGGCTGAAACTGGCTCTGTCTGGCATGGGGGCAGTTTCTGGTTCTTTCTCACAGAAGCCACTCCAGCAGTCCTGTGGCTACCAAAACCTTGCCATGTAAACCCAATACAGCCTCCACTAAGAATTTCTGTGGAAAGAAAAATAAAGATTGGAAAAGCAAAGATATATATTTTATTGTAAATAAGGATAGTTCATCTCACGTGCAGACAGTGTCTTTTGTGCTACTTACAGACATATACCTGGACTTGAAAAAATACATATGATGAAATTATGAAATATGATCCATCAGACAAATACACTGTGTGTTTAAATGCTTTATGCATATACATATATACCCTATGATGCATAATTTTTACTAACGGTGTTCGAAGCTACTGAAGGTGAAGGGCTCTGGAGCAGAGGCTTGCGCCGAGGGACCCTTTCTCCAGTGGCAAAACCGCAGCGGCGAGGCGGAAAAAAGCGCCGAGAGAGAGGGACCCCAGCCCCCCCCCCCCCCCCCCGAGCGGGAAAGCGGGAGGTGCCAACGAGCAGCAGCTCTGACTCAGCGGGGGCGGAGTCGAGTGTGACAGCGGCCAAACCCCCTCACGGATAAGAGCAGCCCCCAGGGAACGTGAGCGACCAGGAGCGTGAGCGACCAGAGGCGGCAAACAGAGGCGGCGCAGCAGTTCGCGCAGCAGTTCGCGCAGGCAGGTCGAGCGGCGAAGGCGACAGGCAGGGTGCAGCCGCCCCTCCTAGCAACTCAAGTAGTGGGCATCGCTCTTCCAGGAGATATTCTAGCCATGGTTACCACCCGTGGTAAAGCTCTTGCTAGAAGGAGTGTGGGGACCCAGATGAAGGCCCCACGCAAGAACGCGGGTGTCCAGGTCTCTGGCTGCAGGGAGTGCCTGAGCCTGGCGCTCGTACCGGCGGACAGCAGAGACAACGGCTGTGTTCGGTGCGAGCAGGTGAATGACCTGCTCAGCCTGGTGGCAGAGCTGAAGGAGGAAGTGGAGATGTTGAGAAGCATCCGGGAGTGTGAGAGGGAGATCGACTGGTGGAGCAGCACCCTGCCGTCCCTGAGGCAGAGGCAGCAGGAGGCGGTTCCACGAAAAGCAGAGAAACCCCTACCCTCTTGCCACCGAGCAGAAAGAGGGAACCTAAGAGATGGGGGAAAATGGAAATGGGTCCCTGCTCGGGGTGGCAAGCGAATCTCCCCCTGGCCTCCCTCACCTGCCCAGTTGCCCTTAAGCAATGGATATGGGGCTCTGGAATGTGAGGGACCGGCCACAGAGGATGTGGGTGAAGGTGAAGCTCCATCCAGGGGGTTGCCTAGAACGAGTCAGACAGCCCCAAGAATTACGACTGCCTCAGCTAAGAAAAAAAGGAGGGTCATTGTCATAGGTGATTCCCTTCTGAGGGGAACAGAGGGCCCGGTCTGCCGACCGGACCCATCCCACAGGGAAGTCTGCTGCCTCCCTGGGGCTCGGGTTAGGGATGTTGCTAAGAAACTCCCTGGTCTGGTGCAGCCTTCTGATTACTACCCCCTCTTGGTAACACAGGTTGGTGGGGACGAGATAGCAGAGAGAAGTCCCAAGGCCATCAAAACGGACTTCAGGGCACTGGAGCAACTGGTTGAGGGATCAGGGGCGCAGGTGGTGTTTTCCTCCATCCCATCAGTGGCAGGGAACAGCACTGAAAGGGGCAGGAAAACTCACCTGGTTAACGGGTGGCTCAGGGACTGGTGCCATCAGTCAAATTTTGGCTTCTTTGATCATGGGGAGGTGTACACAGCACTGGGCCTGCTGGCGACAGGTGGAACTCAGCTATCTCAAAGGGGAAAAAGAATTCTTGGCCACGAGCTGACGGGGCTCATTGAGAGGGCTTTAAACTAGGTTCGAAGGGGGAAGGGGATATTGCCCAGCTCACTAGGGATGAGCCCAGGCTTGGCGTGCCAAGGCCAGGGGTGAGACTGACAGCCCAGCTCAAGTGTGTTTACACCAATGCATGTAGCATGGGCAATAAACAGGAGGAGCTGGAAGCCATTATACAGCAGGACGGCTACGACTTGGTCGCCATCACAGAAACGTGGTGGGACAACTCGCATGACTGGCAGGCTGTCATAGATGGCTACAGACTCTTTAGGAAAGACAGGCCAACAAGGAGAGGTGGTGGAGTTGCTCTATATGTGAGAGAGCAACTGGAATGCATTGAGCTTGGCCTGGGGGCAAATGAGGAACAAGTTGAAAGCTTGTGGGTTAGAATTAAGGGACAGGCTCACATGGGTGACATTGTGATGGGTGTGTACTACAGGCCACCTGACCAGGAGGAGGAGGTTGATGAGGCCTTCTACAGGCAGCTGCAAGCAGCCTCACAGTCACAGGCCCTGGTTCTCATGGGGGACTTCAACCAGCCTGACATCAGCTGCGAAGACCATACAGCTAGGCAGGCGCAATCCAGGAGGTTCCTACAGAGCATCGATGATAACTTTCTGATGCAAGTGGTGGAGGAACCAACAAGGAAAGGCGCGCTGCTGGACCTTGTGTTAACAAACAAGGAGGGACTGGTGGAGGATGTGAAGGTCGGAGGTAGACTCGGCTGCAGCAACCATGAAATGGTGGAGTTCAGGATCCTGCGTGGAGGAAGCAGGGCGATAAGCAGGATCAAAACCTTGGACCTCAGGAGGGCTGACTTTGCCCTCTTCAAGGAGCTACTGGGAGGAATCCCGCGGGCTAGGGCTCTCGAAGGCAGGGGGGTCCAAGAGTGCTGGTCGCTCTTTAAATGACACTTCATGCACAGGGGCGGTGCATCCCCCTGAGAAAGAAATTTAGCAAAGGAGGCAGGAGACCTGCATGGCTAAGCAAGGAGCTTCTAGCGGAGATCAGGTGGAAGAGAAAGGTCCATGGAATGTGGAAAGAGGGACAGGCCACTTGGGAAGAGTACAGGAACGTGGTGAGAGCATGCAGGGATGCGACGAGGAAGGCCAAGGCCCACCTGGAATTGAACCTGGCGAGGGATGTCAAAAACAACAAGAAGGGCTTCTTCAAATACATCAGCAGCAAAAGGAAGGCTAGGGACAATGTGGGGCCGCTGCTGAATGAGGCGGGTGTCCTGGTGACGGAGGATGCGGAGAAGGCAGAGCTACTGAATGCCTTCTTTGCTTCAGTCTTCAGTGCTAAGACTGGCCCTCAGGAATCCCAGGCCCCGGAGGTAAGAGAATATTGCACTTACTTGGCCTCTTTCATTCCATTTCACATATTTCAGTAAGTAGGACCCTTGCTGATTGGTTCTTCTATGTATGGTGTGAGTCCTGATTTCTAGTGAAGCCCAGGCAGAAGCAGCCGTCAGTCACTACTTGCACATGGGACCTGTACTGCTGCCTGAATTGGCTCAAACATTTCCCCGGTTACTGTGGATAGAGTTGGTTTTCCTCCTGTGTGATAGCTCTACTGTTGATATTTACTCCTCTGTGGTTTAGAGGCCTGACACATATATTCTTCTCACTTTTTAACTGTAAACCTCAAAAAAGTATTGCCTCACTACCATGGTACTACAGAAAGCAAATATTGGTAAAGATAGGATTTGTGAATCTTAGTAATGGATCTGCAATTTTCTAATTCCTGATTAAATAATGTGTTCCTAATCCTTAATTGTAATCCAATATTTTGTACAGAATATGAATGCTGATGTGTGTGTTGACATTGATAAGGCACTCTTGGTTGTAGTTTTTTCTTATCCAAGTGAAGGGAAATTCGAAGGCATACCACAGTGGATTCCTTTCCTTGGCTAATTGTTTCAGACTGCTATGCAGCAGTTTTCCTGTCTGTTGGCTAAGTATTTGCTAGTGCAATGTCTAATTTTCATCACGACTGACCTCCTCATTCTTCAGTACTGAGGTGAGTTAGAGGGAGGTGGCCTTTTTATCTGCAGTAGAAATAAAGAAATGCAACCAAAAGAAATTATGCAAATAAAACCCTGAAATAAAGGAATACTAAAGATGAACAGCCAAACACTCCGTAACAAGGAAAAGTCAGATTGTTGTATTCTTATCAACTTTAATTGAACTCCCTCATATATAGGCAATATGATGTTTTGGTTAACTACACAGTCCCTGTACTGCCCTCTTTTCATTTGTATAGTGAAGATCATCCACTCTGGGCCTGTAGCTGGAATTTATTTTTTTTCCTGTCATTCTGTCTGAAGCCCCAGGACACGTGTGTAGTGCCCTGGTCAGGTCTTGTTTTGATCACTTCCCTCATGGCGATGAATAAACACGTGTCTGTATAGCGAGTGGCGTCTTCCTGTACACCCAGGGAGGCTGCAGCAGTGCAACAAGTCACACTTCTGGGCACCCAGGTCTGTACTTCTGCCACCACAGCTCACAGAGGGGAACTCCCTGCAGAAGGTACATTTGGTATGACAGTAATTTGGACCCTGATCACGCAAGTGATGAACTCCCTCTCCTGATTGACCTGTCTGTACAACATAACAACAGACAAGCCCTCCTTTTGGGATTCTGATCTCTGTGGTCACACTGTGTGCAGAGCACTTAATCAGTCACCTAAGAAAAATTCACTGTTTCCCCCCCTGTAGTGTTCCTCCTCCAGCTGAGCTACCAGAATTGCTTTGTGTGGTCTGATTTCTATCTTCTGCAAGCACCGTTGTCTTATTTCCTCTACCAACACTCCAGTATCTAACAACATTCTGTTTGATATAAGTTTTGAATCCCTTTGATGTAAATGGACCCTCATTATCACTCATTAAATACTTCTGGAAGTTGGTGTTTCGGGCAGCGTGACTACTGTATCCCTGACAGCCAGAAGTACATGTGCAGCTTTTTGTTGTAGTGTTTACAGCACGATATGAATTCTGTCCTGACCTTGTTAAAATTTATTTTTCTGCTGCATGTGTCTAAGCAGTTGTTTAGTTTTCCTTGTTTCCTGACAGTTTCTAGGAAGGTTTCATTCTCTGTGCCATAATGAAAACATTTTTTTCCCTGTGAAGACAGATTTACTTGTTATTCACAACATTAAGAGGTGGTATTTCTGTCATTTTCAAAAAGCTTGTTAATAAATCTGGTATAAAAGTGCTCCTGTAAATGCTGACTCCAACTGACAGACTCTGCTGCTTTTTGAAGTTAGCTTGCTCTCTCATGTTTCCCTTACTTTGTCAGATGACGCTTGCCCCGGGTCTCGGGTGTTAACTTTGCGCTCATGTCACAGCTGATGCTCTGGAAGTATGCTACTTGTAGTTAGCATTTGAGATTTAAAATACACACTTTCTAACATTTTACATTTTGTAAATACTAACATTTAAGCAAAATTTTCCTGAATCACAGAAATGCTGACTTATATTTTTAATCTTACACAAAAGGTTATGCTAAAACTCAGTATAATAGGATGAAAATTACACAAGTAAAATGCATCACACTATAGTCATATTTGTCATATTTACAAAACGCATACTCTAGATATGCTTATTAAAAACAAACCGAAAATGGAACATATTTTTTTCCATAAAAAGCACAAGCTTTCTGTTAAATCCATTGCAGAAACACTCTCATGTATCGCTTTTACATTGCCGCTGCTGCATCAGTGACAGATATTCAGAAAGCAGATGGCTAACCTTCTGAATGACATTATTCATGTTTCCATAATAACATCCTAAAGACCATAATGCCACACCTGTTCTAAATTCTTCCTTTTTAAGGACAGAGTACTGTCAACTTTCAGATATGCAGCTCTAGATGCAGGACTAACTGTGATTTTAATGGAAGAAAAGTGTTTGACCATGTACTAACACTTTATTATCTTTTTCTAAGTGCAATTGTCAGCCTCTGACCAGCCTAAGGACTGGAGTTTTCCTTACAGCAGGTCCCTCAAGCCATTCTGTCATGGTTCTGCAATCTGAACATGCAAAAAAAGATGCTTACTTGTTACCCTCTAGCAATCTCATTAATTATATAGGACGCTTTTAGACCAGGATATAATCTACCAGTGAGTGTGACTCACTGTAAGGGTCACAGTGAGCCACTTGATTCCTTAGGGAAGAGTTAGGAATATGTAATTGCTGTACTGCATCAAAGTCAGGGTTCACTGAACCCTGTATCCTGTGTATGATGCTGAGAGTAGCTCAAGTGCTTCAGAAGTCTGTGTATGACCCGCATGGGAAATATGGATTAATCTTCCATCTTAAATCCTGAAATGAAATGATAGCCTGATACCCATATAAAATTCCAGGTTTTTTTAGAACCTTGTTAAAGTCTTGGCTTCAGAATTTAAGTCTGTGACGTGAGGATGAGCGTGTTCTACTCCTTCAGGTGGAGGGTCTTGTACAGCCCAAACCAGAGGTCAAACCACAGCTGTAGCTCTTCCTGGCAGGGAGAGAAGGATGAATGGGACCCAGTGGGAGTGATCTGCACCCAGCCGTCTGTACAAACTGCAGCCAAAGGACGCCCAGCAGAGCTATCCTCTCTGCAGCACAAAGTCCATGACTCTCTCAGCTATAGGGTTGTTCAAACATTTTGCTTTAATAAAAGGCCTGACCACTTTTTAGACTTCTATTAAATGCCATTTTACCCTGCAAAGTGTGCTTTCACTTGAAACCATTTTATTTAGCATTTTTCCCAGCTAAGCAGCTGCCATCACTATAGCCCTGTGGACCTAAACCACTTGGAAGAATGTGGAAGATTTAATCACCTTCAATCTGCTTTTGGTGTCCCTTGGAATGTTTTTTCTCTTCTTCTTTGCCTGTGTGGATTCGGTGGCCCAGTTCTCTCTCGAGTCCACTCTATGGCAGTGGCAAAACAGTGGGTCTAAACCTGAACTTAATCTTCTTACCTAAGTTGTCAGATAGAGGCTGAAAGTTTTGATCAACTTACCTGGATGGCCTTAAAGTTACTGGGGAATTTAAGAATTTGCTTGTGTAGCTAGAAGAAAGATTAACCAAGGAGGACTGCAGGGAAAATAGTTAAAATTAGATCTTCATTAGCTACTCTTGTCTTTACTATAACATTATCTAATTTTTATAGGTTGTTTAAACTTTCATTTGAACCTCTGTAGGTAAAATACAGTTGCACATCTCATAAACATAAAAAACATAACTGTGTATAGAAGATAGAACATTAAGAATGTAATATCTTGTAAGGATAAAAATAAACAGGGCAGAACCCATCCTTGAGTCTTCATAAACTGTCTCATGAGGTGTTTTCCAACAACTTTATGTGCTGTTAATAACTACTGTGGTAAGTAGCAGATTGAAAAATCAATCTCCTAACTAGACTGTGTTTAATAAATTCATCCCAGATCAGATCCACATGTTAGCTAAAATTTATACAATAGTTATGAGCTAAAACATACACATTGTAGGTATAGGGAGTGCATCTGCCTAACATTCATATGTGTTTGAGTGTAATCAGTCAGACAAAACTGAACGCATATCCTATTTCTGTATGAAGAAGGAAGATATTTTTGATTTTTTTTTTTAACTTTCTGCTCCCTTGGATGCTTATATGTGCACTGAAAAATAAGAACCACATCAGAATCAGCATGAGTTACCATATCTTGGCCGTCCAGACAAAGAGCAATTAAACAAAGGCTGCAAATCATTTCCACTGCCTCAGCATCATTTGGAGGTTCAACTGAGGTCTGCATCTTGAGAAAACTTACAACTCTTTGCTAGTGTGAGCTAGGTAGAGGAGAGCTAGGAAGGATTTTGATGTAGTATGGTTTTTGAATAAAGCTGGGAAGCCTAAAGTAAGCCAGAAGATCGCAACTGCATCATTATTTGAAAGAAACATTTCTTTTACGTTAAAAAAATATATATGATACATTGTTCAACCATCTTGTACATTCAAAAAAACACTTAAGGAATACTTACTTTTCTATGTAAATGGAAATGGAAAACTGTTATTAGTCAGTAATACTGAGATAAAATTTTAAAAAAGTTTACATGAAAATGTGACTATATAACCTGACATACAGTCACCTAGTTATTATAATGTGGATAACATGTGACATCATCCGACATCTGAAGTCATTCAGGTACATTTTTTAAAACTATGCATGTCATTGAGACTGAAAAAATAAGTTTTGCAAGGTATGAAAAAGTAGCATCACATGGTATACTACGCTTTTCATAATTTTTTTTAACAATTTTGTTTTGGTGTTCATATACATTATAACAGATGTCTTGATTATCATGAGACCTTCACGCAACTGTTGGATTTTTTTGTTTACTTTATCTTTTTCTTTTCTGAGATGAAAACATAGCGATAGGCTCAAAAATATAACTACGATCAAAGAATATGAACAAATAAGTGATCTAGATTCACAAAATATTGGTCACTTTGAAAAACGTGTGCGGTGCATGCTTCTGTTTTGCAGAGGGTTTATCTTCAAATGATAAACGGTATGACTAGTTTATTCCCCAGTTTATTATACCAAGTCATATTTTTGTTTTTACTTTGTCTACATATCTATTCTATTTTTCTTTTATTCTCCTCCAGGCAACAGCTTTTCCTTGCATGCTCCCAGTCATACTGAAAACATATTTTTAAATGCAAGTATATTTTGCCCAAAAATATTGCTTTCTTATTAATAATTTTAGTAACAAATGCTGCTGGTGTTCAGACTACTGTATTGGAAATACATATTGACGGAAATCATGAACACTCTCAAGGAAAATGAGTGAAATCTCACTTTTTTCATCATCAGAATTTTGTATTTCTCCCAACACTAGTTCATCAATTTTTGAAAATTTCTAATTTTCCCAATCAGCCAAATGAATACAGTTAGGTGTCTAACTGCGTGGTAGCATATATTTGCCAATGGAATAGGATATTTGGAGTCCTATCTGGCAAGCACTTCATTATGAGGTTAGTTTAGATTTAGTGATAGGAAACTCATCTGCAAATAAAGAAAGCACAGAGGAACAATGGCAGGAGGAGCAACTTGATTAATAACCTGCCTCCATTGCTCCCAGGCCCATCACAGGAGCAACACCAGCTCATTAGAGGCCCATCGCCACAAACCCAGAAAAGCAGAGGCACAATGGCAGGTCAGAACCCACACTGCAGATTCTGGAGGAGCAAACACCTTGTCTGGCCCCTACCAGGGCTGTCCCAGCAGAAACTCATCCCCCCAGTGGGATGCAGGGAAAGAGCATTTTGGGATTGCACATGATTTATGGGAAGTTTCAGGGAGGAACCAAAGTGGGAAAAGGGGTGGATTTAGGTGATTTGAGGAGGTACAAGTGCAGCAAAACAGAGGCGTAAGGGGATAAAAAGGGCAGTCATGTAAATAGTTTTCTGGTTAGTATGCTTGTCTGGTTGTGTCCAGCACCTGGTCACTGCAGCCTGTCCTATTTCATTATTTAATTCCACCTACAGCTATTTTTCAGTGAGCGGATCTCCGCTTCATGTGCTTCTGGGTGTATGGGGGTCTGCGGTGTCAGCAAGCGGGGAGACCGTGGGTGTGCGAGTTCGTGTGTGATGACCAGCAAAGCTCAAGCCAGATGAGCTGGCAAGTAGGTGTAGTGGTCTGGGAGACAAGGGGGTGCATGGATCTCCAAGCAACAGCTCTGAGTTGTGAGAGTGCCAGCATGTCTCTACAGGCAAGAGCAAATCAGGCAGATATCAGGACCAGGGGAGTCCTTGCATGTATGTGAGAGAGAGAGGGGCAGGTGGAGATGTCTGTACCAGCAAGTGCTGTGGCTCCAGGGGTTTGTATGTCTGGGTGCCAGCAATTGGGGAGACTGGGGTCCAGGGGCCAGCAATAGGGCAGACTGGGTGTCTGAGTTACACTGCTGGAAAGATACCCCTTCTAAATATGTGCACCTATATATTTACTTTTACTAGTAGAAATCCATCCTGACCAGTCAGAGATGGGAGCATGAGGAGACAGTTGGTGCTGTCACTGTTCCTGTGAGTGCTCTGTGTGTCTTCTTTGTGTGGCCGCCCGTGTATATATGTATATGTATATGTACATCACACATAGCATAAACTCCCTGTCGGGAAATATGCTCAGCCTTGCTATTGGAGACACCAGGCACTGAGCCGGACCAGGAAGAAACTGGGCCCTAGAACCACCTTGGGAGGTCCAGAAGACCAAGGAGGAGGGATCTGCCATGTTCCCAAGCTTCTGTGATAGGGTGATCTCAACAGTCAAAACGAAAGGGATGACAAGACTGACTAAAAAAAACATACAGGCCATTCACTATAGACATTTTCTCCAGACTGCAATGGTTCTTACAGCACCACAACCGTATGAGATGCAAAAAAGGATGTGACTAGGTCACGGTGCCTATAAATAAAAATTTTCATCAGTAATCTTTAGAGATCCAGAGCTTGCTTTTAGTTGTGTCGTGGACCAAAACTGGATGCCCATTGCTAACCCTGAAGATTAATTGATAAAGGGAATCATAGAACCATAGGTTGGAAAAGACCCCTAAGATCATCAAGTCCAACCATCAACCCAACACCATCAAGCCTATTAATCAACTCAACACCACCATGCCTACTAAGAAATGTTTCTCTTGAGATTAGAAGAAAACAGAAGTAGGTCAGGTTAAAGCAGAAATCTAGTCAATCATTATCTCTAGACCAGATTTATCCCATTAAGTTAGAAGCTAGTCGTTCTGGTTTCACTCTCCACAGAGAAAAAAATGCATCTCCAAAGAGTGATTTAGCTGATCAGAAAAAAATGAAGTTTTTCATTTTACTTTGAGGGTGGAATGATACAAGTTAAGCCTGGGCCAGAGCTGTAATTTCTAGGTCTAGTCTCTTCAAACGCTTAAAACACTAAATGACTTTTAAAATAGATGGGGGGAAAGCACTTGCAACTTTAGCATAGTCTGAAAACACTGGAAGTGCAAGGTTCTCACTTTTTTCCTGCTTGTGTCAACAGCAGGAATGTATTTTTACATTTCCATCCAGTCTGATGGACAGCTGGATGTGCATCGCAGTCACCAAGACATACAGAGTTGTAGAGTCATACTTTACATTTCAAGGGTAGATTCGGAATACAACAGCCTCTGTCTGTCTCTCAGATCTCATCTGTTAAGGTGGTTGTATGAAGCACTCCTCTCAAAGTTTAGGGCATGACTTAGGAATCCCTGCCAGCATTTCTCCTAATAAAAGAAATTCTAATGTGCATAGCTGAGCATAAGCCATGGCTGAGTGCACAACTGCTGATACATTTACTTACACATTTAGTACACTACTGGTATTTAATTTACATCTTTATGAAGTGCTCTGTAATACTTTAAAGATAAAAGGTGAGGTATCAAGGTAAAATATTCCATATTCAATTCAAGCAATTAGCCACGTCTAAAGTAGAAAGGTCAGGAAAAATTAATTTCAAAAGTACAACATAAATTTTCCAGGGCTTTTGGTATCCCTTCAGAAGTTCAGAAAATTTTTATCCTATACAGAGATCTCAAAAAATACCTTATTTGTTGAGTTTTCTCTGTAGATATCTCTGCAATTCATCACCACGGTTCCACACCTCTCAAGGGTCACTGAAAAAGAGTGTAAGTTAACTCTCTTAATTTTTGTGTTCTAAATCACAACAAAGTCAGATTCCCTTGTAAAAAAAAAAAAAAACAAAGCAAAACAAAAAACCCTCACTTTGCTGCTTCTGAACCACTGCCCATAAAAGGGCAGAATCTTTAAGATTCCCTAAAGATTTAAGCGGAATAGATCAATATCTGCAATATCAGAAGATCGCAATGAACAGAGATGACAAAATAGAATAGAGAAAATGTCATTCTAGATAATTAGTTCTGTGTTTTTAGAAAGTCAGTCAACAAAGAAACAACATATATTCATCTGATTGAGTGAGAAGCAAGGCAGAAGGAAAAATACGTTAATGCAACAACCAGCTTTCTACGGGCATCTATTGTAGGAGTTTGTACACGACTGCTCTTTTCAAACAACATATATACAGAACCATTTAGGTTGGAAGGGATCTCTGTTAGGCCCCTTTTCCATCCTTTTGCCAAGGCAGCGACACCTTCGAATTCAGACCAGGTCATTCAGTGCCTTGTCAAGCTGAATCTTGAAAGTCTCCTTTGAGGGAGACTGCATGTCTCCGATGCAGCTTGCTCAGTATTTGTCCTCATAAGCAAAAATTTTCTCCTTATATCCACTCTGAATCTTCCCTGTTTCAGTTTGTGTCCTTCATGCTCCCACCACACACTGCTGTCAGGAGCTTGGCTCCATCTTCTCTATGACCACGACACAGGCAGGCAGCTGTTACGTTACTCTTGCCCACCCCCCCCCCCCACACGCGCACACGCACACACGCATGCACGCACGCACGCACACGCACACGCACACACACACACACACACACACACACACCCACCCCCAGGGCAAGCAAGTTCTGGCTCCTCAGCCTCTCTTCACAGCACAAGTGCTCCAGCCCTGACCAGCTCGGTTGCCCTCTCCTGACCTTGCTCCAGTTTGTTGATGTCTTGTCTTGTACTGGGATGAGGGTGGTGGAGCAAAACTGGACTCAGTAATACTGGTATGGTTTAACAAGAACTAAGTAAGGGAAATAATCACTTCCCTCAAAGCAGCAGCCGTGCTCCTGCTGATACAGCCCAGGATGCTGTCAGAGCGCACTACCAGCTCCTGCTCAGCTGACCATCCACCAGGACCTCTGGGTTTCTGCTTTCAGTCAGAGCAGCTGCCCAGCTCGTCATGGTCCCAGCTTATCCTACTGAGGGTTACTCCACCCGGGGTGCAGAAAACTCTCTTTACCACACATAGAACATACCAAGCAGGAAATATCTTACGCAAATTTGATCAACAGATTTCAAAGTCAAAGAAGGATAGCTTTAAACAGTAAATAGAAGAGTTTAGAAGAAGTTGCTAACCTATTACACTTTGCACTTGCCCAGCCTTCATCGTCAGTAGACCACAACATATCACTAGTACCTATCCCAACTTCCAAATGTTGAGCAGAATTACAAGCTTTTTTTGTTGCCTCATCAGTTCCAAACTTCTGTAATTCTGTTATTATGTAGCCATGAAAGGAAAAAATATTTTTCTAATACATGCATTCATCACTGTAGGTTGCAAATGACTTTTGATCTACAAGAACAACAAAGAAGAAAATTGAGTATAATTAAGTGGCACGATGTAATTAATAAAAGATTGGTGAAGTACTGTATGTGTGTAAAAACAAGTGCCCAACAAGCTATATCATTAATAACAAAGTAGAACTCAAACTAGATGGATTAAAACCATGCTTATGCTTTCATTGCAGGTCTTTCCAAAAAGATTTAAATAGGTATGTTAATCTAGAGACTCTAAGGGTAAAATACAAAAGCCTAAGCGTTTACTTAGTTTACATAGTGCACATCATTCCGGCAAAGAATCAGCCGACTTTTTCTTGCAACTGACTTCCTCAGTCTCATTTTTTAAAAGAAAATGCAAATTTCAGATTTTAGACATGTTGTGTTTTCATACAAAAAGAAAAGGAAATACAGTACTACATGCAACACAAAGAATCCTCACTACAATGTCAAGATGCACTGATATTAAAGCATTGGTTTTAGCTGGGCTTAGCTGACACATCTCATTGAAGGCCTGCTGTTAAAGACATCTGCTACTTATTATTCTATTGCTAAACAGTCACTTGGGAGAAAAGATGAAGAAATTCCGAAGAACCAGATTAGTCATTCAATTACAGATTGAGCATAATTTACAATAGTAGCACTTCAATAATTCATGCTTTAGAACAGAGATAATTTGATTTGGATACACTGTTTCTGAGGAGAAAACAAAACAAAACAATACTAATAGTAACAGTACCTAAAATTAACTTGGTACATTGTAACTGCTAGTAATTGCCATTATGCCAGCTCTATACAAACAATGTGCCATCAAGTTTGATCAAATTGTCTCTAGATTTACACCATGCTGAGATCTGAATCAGATCTATCAAAACCATACACATGTATGCTTTGACCTGTTGCTAAACAGTATATAGACAATATTCAGTGCAGAAATATTTATTTAAAATCTTTATGAAGCAACTCAGGGTTCCGGTAGTAGCCTGCTAAATGAAAATTAAAAAACAAAAATTTTTTATTCACTGCAATTTTTATTCTAAGTTGTGGTTTATTTCTAATTTGTATTAATTTTGTTGGAGAAAGTAAAGAAAATCATATCAGAGACCCTAGAAAATGCAACTTTTTTGCATAAAGTAGCTCACAGTGGCTTGCTTGTTTCTGTGAGGAAGTCACACTGAAAAAACAAGTTCACAATTAGTTTAGAGAGAGCAAAAAATTTTCAGTGATGATTGATTTGCCTGATCAGCTTTCGGTTCTAGGAGATATTCTGAAAATGGTTTGAAGTCTGTAAGCCACAGACACTCTTGGGGAAAACTATTTTCCAACAGGAGTGAGGTTTGAGTCAACTGAAATTGATAGAGTGACACACAGAAACAAAAGCTAAACAGATGCCTTAAGTTTAACTAGAGCTCAGTGTAACATTCTGAAATATCTGATGTTGAAAATCAAAAAAGTCAAGTAGCCATGGAGGTCTATGCAGTCCTTTTCAAATACTCAATGTATATATGGAAGGATTTAAGGTTTCCTGGATCCACTCTCTGTCTGCCATGCTTCAGACATGTGAATTATCCACTCCGCACAGCCTTTTATGTGACTGATTGTTATGTGGATGTGATTAGTGGTCACCACACCTGAGTTAATATGCTAATAAACCCATATAAATATATTTACTTCAGGTCCATGCCATGCCTTTTCATCAGCTTACATAATGAAAAGAGTATTCTTGTGTACAGGTAGTGGAAGTTTATGTAAATATTTTCTAAAGAATTCTTAATGGTAGTCTTAGCCCAGAAAGGGAACCTGAAATCATACTAGATACATGTGGAATTTTTAATAGGTATTGTATGCATAACTAGATCAGTCATCAAAATGTATCACACACCTGACTAAAGTAAATTCTCTATTTGTTAAAATTAGAGAGTAATCTCAGCTTCACTGTTGTAAATCTAGAGCAAATCAACATTTAAATTTCTGTTAATCTCAGGCAATTCCATCATCTCTGTAGGATTGTTCCAGATTTGTATAATTATGTGAAATATCACAATCTGTCCTAAATTTTATTATTGCAATGATACAGTGATGTACTAGCTGGAAAAACAAAAACAAAACCAACCTATTTTAATGTCTGTAAAAAAAAAAAGACAATATGCATTACAGTATACTGTAGTCAGTAGTATTATAAAATTGTAATAAACCCTTGTAATGTGCACACAATGGCAAATCAATTTTGTATACCCCATCAAATTCTACTTTTTCTTAAAGTGACACTTTAAGAGGGAACATTTTCTGAAGATATAAGAAATTACAGTATGTATCTCATAATTATAAAATTTACGCATTACTTACAAGACTGTTTCCAATTTAAATTAACCTATATAAATCAATGGTAATTCCACTGAAGTCAAAGATGTTTCACTAGTTTTATGAAAGTCTGAAGAAACACTTATGCTTACACTGTCTAGAGAATATGGAATAATTTACACCATTTTTAGCTGTATGTGAACACAGCAGTTTTGGAGAAGTAAAAAATATATTTATTTGTCCCAGATTATATATATGATGTCTTCCGAAATCTGTAGTCACTGATGTAAAAGATTCATCACTTCCAAAAATATTTGTTTTTTAAAAAGTCTAATAAAAGATATTACAGAATCACAGAATCACAAAAGAGTAGGGGTTGGAAGGGACCTCTGTGGGTCATCTAGTCCAACCCTCCTGCCGAAGCAGGGTCACCTACAGCAGGCTGCACAGGACCTTGTCCAGGCGGGTCTTGAATATCTCTAGAGAAGGAGACTCCACAACCTCCCCAGGCAGCCTGTTCTAGTGCTCCGTCACCCTCAGAGGGAAGAAGTTCTTCCTCATGTTCAGACGGAACTTCCTGTGCTTCAGTTTGTGCCCATTGCCCCTTGTCCTGTCATGGGGCACCACTGAAAAGAGTTTGGCCCCATCCTCCTGACACCCCTCCTTCAGATATTTGTAAGTATATATTAGGTCCCCTCTCAGCCTTCTCTTCTTCAGGCTGAACAAGCCCAGCTCCCTCAGCCTCTCCTCGTAGGGGAGATGTTCCAGTCCCCTCATCATCCTTGTAGCCCTCTGCTGGACTCTCTCCAGTAGCTCTTCATCTTTCTTGAACTGGGGAGCCCAGAACTGGACACAGTACTCCAGATGAGGCCTCACTAGGGCAGTGTAGAGGGGAAGGAGAACCTCCCTCGTCCTGCTGGCCACACTCTTCTTGATGCACCCCAGGATCCCATTGGCTTTCTTGGCAGCCAGGGCACACTGCTGGCTCATGGTTAACCTGTTGTCCACCAGGACAACCAGGTCCCTCTCCGCAGAGCTGCTTTCCAGCAGGTCCACCCAAAGCCTGTACTGGTGCATGGGGTTGTTCCTCCCCAGGTGCAGGACCCTGCATTTGCCTTTGTTGAACCTCATCAGGTTCCTCTCTGCCCAGCTTTCCAGCCTATCCAGGTCACGCTGAATGGCAGCACAGCCTTCCGGTGTGTCTACCACACCTCCCAGTTTGGTGTCATCAGCAAACTTGCTGAGCGTACATTCTAACTCTTCATCCAGGTCGTTGATGAAGAAGTTAAAGAAGACTGGGCCCAGTACTGACCCCTGGGGGACACCACTTGTTACCAGCCTCCAGCTAGACTCAGCGCCAATGATGACAACCCTCTGAGTTCTGCTATTCAGCCAGTTCTCTATACACTTCACCGACCACTCATCCAGCCCACACTTCCTCAGCTTCCCTAGGAGGATATCATGGGAGACTGTGTCGAAAGACTTGCTGAAGTCTAGGTAGATAACATCCATGGCTCTCCCTTCGTCCACCCAGCCAGTCATGTCATCGTAGAAAGCTATTAGATTGGTCAGGCATGATTTCCCCTTGGTGAATCCATGCTGACTACTCCTGATAACCTTCTTTTCTTCTGCTTGCTTGATGATGGCCTCCAGGATAAGCTGCTCCATCACCTTTCCCGGGATGGAGCTGAGGCTGACCGGCCTGTAGTTCCCTGGGTCCTCCTTCTTGCCCTTTTTGAAGATTGGAGTGACATTGGCCTTTCTCCAGTCCTCGGGCACCTCTCCTTTCTCCAGGACTTCTCAAAGATGATGGAGAGTGGCTCAGCAATGACATCTGCCAGCTCTCTCAGCACTCGTGGGTGCATTCCATCGGGGCCCATGGATTTGTGGACGTCCAGATCGCTTAAACGATCCCTCACACAGTCCTCCTCGACCAAGGGAAAGTCGTCCTCTTTGTAGGCTTCTTCTCTCACCTCCGGGGCCTGGGATTCCTGAGGGCCAGTCTTAGCACTGAAGACTGAAGCAAAGAAGGCATTCATTAGCTCTGCCTTCTCTGCATCCTCCGTCACCAGGACACCCGCCTCATTCAGCAGCGGCCCCACATTGTCCCTAGCCTTCCTTTTGCTGCTGATGTATTTGAAGAAGCCCTTCTTGTTATTTTTGACATCCCTCGCCAGGTTCAATTCCAGGTGGGCCTTGGCCTTCCTCGTCGCATCCCTGTATGCTCTCACCACCTTTCTGCACTCTTCCCAAGTGGCCTGCCCATCTTTCCACATTCCATGGACCTTTCTCTTCTGCCTGATCTCTGCTAGAAGCTCCTTTTTTAACCATGCAGGTCTCCTGCCTCCTTTGCTCGATTTCTTTCTCAGGGGGATGCATTGCTCCTGTGCATGGAAGAAGTGTCGTTTAAAGATCGACCAGCACTCTTGGACCCCCCTTCCTTTGAGAGCCCTGGCCCACGGGATTCCTCCCAGTAGCTCCTTGAAGAGGGCAAAGTCAGCCCTCCTGAGGTCCAAGGTTTTGATCCTGCTTATCGCCCTGCTTCCTCCACGCAGGATCCTGAACTCCACCATTTCATGGTTGCTGCAGCCGAGTCTACCTCCGACCTTCACATCCTCCACCAGTCCCTCCTTGTTTGTTAACACAAGGTCCAGCAGCGCGCCTTTCCTTGTTGGTTCCTCCACCACTTGCATCAGAAAGTTATCGTCGATGCTCTGTAGGAACCTCCTGGACTGTGCCTGCCTAGCTGTGTGGTCTTCGCAGCTGATGTCAGGCTGGTTGAAGTCCCCCATGAGAACCAGGGCCTGTGACTGTGAGGCTGCTTGCAGCTGCCTGTAGAAGGCCTCATCAACCTCCTCCTCCTGGTCAGGTGGCCTGTAGTACACACCCACCGTAATGTCACCCATGTGAGCCTGTCCCTTAATTCTAACCCACAAGCTTTCAACTTGTTCCTCATTTGCCCCCAGGCCAAGCTCAATGCATTCCAGTTGCTCTCTCACATATAGAGCAACTCCACCACCTCTCCTTGTTGGCCTGTCTTTCCTAAAGAGTCTGTAGCCATCTATGACAGCATGCCAGTCATGCGAGTTGTCCCACCACGTTTCTGTGATGGCGACCAAGTCGTAGTCGTCCTGCTGTATAATGGCTTCCAGCTCCTCCTGTTTATTGCCCATGCTACATGCATTGGTGTAAACACACTTGAGCTGGGCTGTCAATCTCACCCCTGGCCTTGGCACGCCAAGCCTGGGCTCATCCCTAGTGAGCTAGGCAATATCCCCTTCCCCCTTCGAACCTTCCATTACAGGTCATCCCTATTGAGTAAATGAATGGGTTTAGACAGAATACTCCTTCCTTTCACATCGCTGCTTGCAAAGAGCAATGTCACAGGCATCGTAATCCCTTATGGGAAAAAACTTTCCTTAACTCTTGCACATGACTACAAAACAGACAGATACCGTAGATTCCAGTATAAATTCCAGATACATTACTTTGGACTTTGGCCACTTACTTTTTGTGAGAGAAATGAGACTTCTTTTGGATACAGTCATCTGAAGAGAGTAAAATATTGCCAAGGACATGCAGTCTCATGAATATTTCCAATTCTTTGTTGATTCCATGAATGCAAAACAGAGGCAGGAGTCTCTATCGCAACACACATAACCAACCCATGAAGTAAACCTCATGCTTAGAAAAGGCTTGCTAGCAAACTGAAACACTATTCAAGAAAACACGTGCAAAACAACAAAGTGACTGATATCACAAACTCAGCCAAAGCGAGAACCAGCAGCCCCACAATATGCACTAAATAGCTTAGCTACGAGCTCATTATTTGGAAGTTTTAAAGGTTTCAGGTTCAGTCACCTGTCTTGGCAGAAAGCGTTGCAGCTGGGAATGACCCAGGTCGGTCATTCCCGAGCGGTTTTGATTGTACCTCAACCCTCCTGCCTCCCTTCTTGCAGCAGCTGAGCTCCGGAGTGCCATGGAGGCTCCCCAGCCTGGCACTACACTGCCGGCTCTGGGGTGGATGGGGACACACCTAGGAGAAAGCCATCTCTTGATGAGCACAGGCCTGCTCGCGGGCTGCCAGGCAGGGCAGCACCGCAGCAGCAGGAGGTGGTGCCTGGGGCAGGGTGGGAGGCACCTGTAGCAAAAAGGTCCCAGGCTTCAGGAGGTCTTGCGAGGGCAGCTGCGAGGGGGTGGGCAGGCAGAGAGAGACCTTCTTGGGGCTGCTGCCAGCCCAGTCCTTGGGCCTGGCCCCAATGAGCTGGGCACGACCAAGACCCTGACCCCATCCCATCCCACACTGCCCTGCTGGCCCCAGGCCTTGTCTCAAACAGCTCCCAGCAGAAACCAGCGGGAAATTTTGAAGGGGATCCTCCCTACCTTACAATCTTCACCCTGCCTGACCCCCCACCCTCACCCCTGTCTGCCAGGGAACCGCTGGGCTTTTCCCCTGAATCAGGTTAGTAATTTCAGTGGGAGAGAAATCTATTTAGCCTGAGCCTCACCGCGGGAGTTTCGAGGCACACTGCTAGAGCGCTGCGACGGCGGCGGAGATTTGTCATGCCTACGGCACGAAAGGTTCCCTGGCTTCACACTAGGTATGAGGCATTTCTACAAAGTGTTTGAATCCTTTCATTTCTTTACACTTGTTTTCTCAGCAGAAATTGCTAGTCCCCAAGGTAAATAGAAAGGTCTTATTGTGTGTACTTCATGGTGTCAAAAGAATACATCTACACAGGATGAGACGTAATTTGTAAGCAGGTCGTGTTTCCTACATGGTGCTGGTACCGGCTGATAGCTTATCTAAGGAGACTTTGAATAAAAGTGATGTGAGATGATAGCAAGCAGAAGGGAAAATAAGTACAGAAATCTGCAAACCAAGGCAAACTGCAACTGCTGTTGCCAAGAATATAGAGCTTCAAAATCCCTTAGTGAATACTTATGAAGAGGGTAAGCCTAAATCATCTTGAACACATAACAAGTAGCATCTGAACATAATTTCTGAAGATAAATTGCTTTCCAGACCTGAATGAAATATCCCTTTACAGAAAGATATTAGGTGACCCAGCATCCAACAGTCCCTCTTCGCATTTCTATATTATTATTCAGTCGTTGGAAAAGGATATACACCGGCAAATATATTTATCTGATGGGCAGGGACTTGGAATGATACCCAACTGCTTCCAACAGACTATTAAGCCTGTCAAATGACCAAACTTCAGCAGCACAAGGAACCGTTAATATCCATTTAGTAATAGATCTTGCTGTGACTCAGAAGAGCTGAAGCACGTGGCTGGCTTTAACACTCCTCAAATTATTCTAATTAAATCCCCAGAGATATGATTCCCAATGGTACTTTCTTACAGGGAAGTCGTACCAGTAACTCCAAATTTAATCTAGTCTAGAATATCAAGAGGCAAGAGGTGGGTTCTGAGGACAAAACAAACCAAGTAACACAGACTTGAAAAAGAAAAGAAAAGAATGGAAAGAAACATAAAACTGTGATTTGATAGAAAGAATGCTCCTAGGCTATAACTGAGTTGTATCTTTGGATTTAAATGTTCCATCTCAGCCCTTTCCAACAATATAAGGCAGTATCAATGTTGACTATCAGCATTTTACAGAAATCCGCCTATGGTTAAAGTCTTTAAAGCATAATACACTAAATGTGTACAGTGTTGTTTCTGAGCTGGTGTTACAGTATCAGTCAATTCAAAGATGCTGATGAACGCACAGTACAATGATGGCATATCAGTACCAGACAAGCGAGAGAGTCTTAGACTGAAATGGATTGTCACGATCATAGGCTTAGTCTCCTGTACAGCACTAAACCTGAAGTTTCAGTCAGTAACTTTAGCAGTAGAGGAAATCATCCCTGAATTATGTACAAGTAAACATTTTTAGAAAATTTGCTTGCGAGTTTTGAGGGAGAACATTTGCACGTGTACATAGACATATACCATTAGTTGCTGTTACTGCACAGTTGAATAGAAAAGAAAATATACTCCAGGTATCTTAGCTTTAATTTGTAATACAACATAAACTGTTAGAAAGTTATCTTTTTTTTCCATACAATTTCGCTCCACAGAAAGTGCCTTAGTTATAGGTAGTTTGCTATCAGTTCAGGTGCGAGAAATAAGATTTCAAGAACTGGCTCTAATACCAGCTCTATGCTATTAGGAATATTCAGCAGAAGGAGACTAGAATTATATTTGAATAAAATAATATGAGAAATTCCAGCAAACAGATTCATTTTATCATCCTGCACATAAAACGTGCTGATGTCTTATAAATGTTCCAGGACTCTGACTTACATCACAGACTTTTTTATAGACTATTCAACATGAGTAATCCCTGGCCACCTGGAATTCACTCAATAAGGTACACAGTGCAATAAACTATGACAGAGGCAGAAAGGCTACTACGTGAACTTAAGAGTTGCCTATTAGCATATATTCAAAACATCTACTTTTAAGACATAATTTGGAACCCAAAAATGTTCAATGTGTCTGAGCACCTCTGCCTGAAACCTTATCAGACCCTGCATCTGCATATAAACAAATCAGATTTCAGTGAACAGCTAAAACAACTAAGTTTGCATGGTTTTGTTTCATTGCAGAGTTGTTATTTTATGATGCTGAAGCTATAAAAGATTTACAAAATATAAATACTGAAAGTTTTGTCTTTGTTTGACAGTATATTTGTATTGTGAATTTCAGACCCGCAAAACAGGTATGCTGTGCACTGTCTGTCACACCGGGTTTCTCGCACAAGCTTTCTGCAACACAGGACTAGCCAAAGTCCCTTACCCCTGGGGTTCATATAAAACCAAACAAAACCTTTGAATGTCTGGAAAAAGTCACAAAAAGAAGGCTTCAAACTCCTAGACGAGGAAGAATTTTGCCAAGTGGGAACTCCAGGCCAACAGACAGCAAAGGCTCTAGCATCCAGGCAGAGCAAGAGATGGCTGAGCTTGATCTCAAGACAATCCAGCAAAATCACCTTTAGTAGTACAGATGTAATTCTTTGGCCAATGACCGACAATTGAAATTGCCCAGAAAACCTTCCACTGCAGTCCCCTTGGCTGGTCATATGCACGAACCTCAGTTTAAGATTACATTTGAATATCCTTGGAGCCACAGTCTGGTGGCTGCAGATTCAAACATCAGACTAAGTTAATTAGTTTATCAGCAGCTCAGATGTGAGAAAATGCTGATTTTAATGTTACTTGTACTGCTATTGACTTGTGTTCTGATTATTATTCTGATAAGTTTTAGTGGAAACTGAGGCCGTAATTATGGTTTGCTAGAAAAATACAAAAAGATGAGGCTGTACATCATTGACACCAGTAATGGCAATTAATATGCACACTTTAATACAGCCAGCCATTAGTGATCTTCTCTAGAAAAATGGCTTCCAAAGCAATAAATAATAAATAGATCCATGTAATGCAACTTGTTACAAGATTTTATCAGCAGGATGCATACTTGTTACCATAGTACATGGTTTATTGAAAAATTCCTTTTGCAATAGTATTCTGAGGCTGAGTTTCAACTCAATAAATAGAGGAAAAACCACAGCTACAGAATATCAGTTTTCATCTTTGGAAATTTGTTTAAAGGAGCTTTACAACAGGCTTCTCCAAAGCGGATTCTGTTCAATAGCTGGCTTAAAGCGGTGAGTTCTTCAGGTATGCATATTTATTTCTTGCTGCAGATCAAGCTTAATTAATTCATACTGAGGATCCTAACAGGAGTCTGGAAAATCTTGGCTGTAATGCTTTGCAGAACTGCTGTGCCTGTACAGCTTGGATTGGGAATCACTTTCTTGGAGAATGCCTCCTCAGGTTTGCTTCAGCCATGAATCAAGGCAGAAACTGAAGTAGCATGAGTTTCACATAATGAAACCCCAGAATATTTCTTATTAATCGCAAGTGTTTCTGCATTTGTTGATTGAAGTACCAGCTTCACGTCAATCTTTGTCCATCTAAACTGCCATCATCACCCACGCAAGTGACTGTCGATGTACCTCAGGCAGCTACATTGCAGCCTGTGCTGATTTACCTGAGCTCACCTATCTCTGAGGGATGTCCATCGAGACCTGCTTAAACAACTGATGAGCCCATATCAAGGAAGACTGTAGATGAGGTAAACTGTTTGAGTTCCAGTGTAGTCATATTTTATGTAACCCTGGGATATACCAGAGTTACATAATTCTCAGAAGGTACCACAGAGATTCAAATGGCTGGAAAAGAGGTGGGAATCATGTGGTACTCTATCCAGCAATGACGAAAATAGAAATGTGACACTTTCTCTATTCCTCTTTAGACAGCAGAAGCAGCTTCGGAAGAACTGCAATATAGAAACAAGCCATGATACATATTTTCATTCAGTTTAATCCGACTTCTATTTATTGATTTACATAGAAGTTCAGAATGGTTCAGAAGAAGATACTTGCATGTACTATGTCTCTCATGGTTCTTTCTCCAAGCTGTTTTTCATCCATGCAACATTTTGGTACTATTTTTTCTTAAATAGATCTGACAAGCTGTTACTCTCCATTTACCTGTAGTTCTCTGAAATGAGTAGGTTTACCCCAGAAATATCTGAATCTAAGATTTAATCCGAAGCTTGTAATTTTTAGTTTTACAATACTCCAGTACTGATTGCATCATTGTAAACTTTTTTTTTCCAGTTAAAGTGTCCCTATAGCTGACCACTGCATTTATAGTGTATCAGCTAAAAAAGCAAAACAATTACTCTAAATAAAATAAAACAAATATTAGAAGAAATTATGCAAGATACTGACTCTGCAAATATCAGTATGCACAAAAAAAGCTGAACATGTGACCAAGTAAGGAAAAAAAGGTTTAACCATGTATGTTACAAAAGTTTACAGCCATAATGCTAGATTATGTTTTAAAATTTCTCAATAATTAGGAATTATTTGCTGTCCTGGTCCATCTTGGTGATAAATGAAAATAATTTGATGATCAATTAAAATAATTTGATGATCAATGAAACTAATTTGATCAAATTTTTAAAGCCTAGCTGTTGCAGAAAAATTACCCAGAGACTACTCTCAGAGTTCTGGATGGCCATATGTTCCCTAAGAAAAAAGAATGATAAAAAGAGCAGGTGCAATGCATCTCTGACTATTTCATTGTTTAGTGTAACCAGCATTAATTTTATTATAGAGAAGCCATGTCATTATAGAATATTATAATCTACTTCCAAAAAAAACCCCAAACCCTACCAACCAACAAAACTAAAAAAATCCTCTAACAATCACGGTAGATCTCTTGGAGCAATGTTTTCCTCAGTAATTAATAATTTTCTAAATATTTTTATATCGAGTGTAATTCCCTTCACTGTAGAGATTTTTCCCATTCCTTTGTTCTAGCACATCACTAGTCTCTATTTTCTGTAGTTCTGTTTACACAGTTCTCAATCTAGATTGGTGTATTCTATTAACACTTTAAAATAAAGCTTTTAAGTTTTGCATTCTGAATATCTAAAAGTAACTAAGGTATTTCTAGGAATGGATATGAAAAATTAAGCTATTTTTTCTTCCCTTAACATTCTCATTTACCTCAATAACATTCTCTAGGTTGCAAAATTTCCACTCTTTCCTGTAAAAATGTTTCTATTTTGAATACTAGGTGTGCTCAAACTGGACAGAGTTCTACTTGACATTTTCACTATGTCTGCTTTTTCTGCTGAACAATACCAAGCTCTGTGACTCCAGACTATGATTTCTTGAAATAAAAGTACAATTATACAAACATAAAGACTAGGCAGTATTGCATACAATTTACAATAAAGGTTCACAAAAATACAGTTGCATACTTCATCTGTTTGCATGAGCATGGGAGTAACTATTTTTATGTCTTGCAAGTGGGTCTCAGTTTCATTTTGAATAACACACTCTTTACTGTGGACAAGGTGGAGAATACCCAATTTCCTTATTCTCTGGGTTACTGCTTCAGACATAGGAAAAGAATTATATGTAATTTAAGTTCCAAGTCTCATCACTAAAAAGACTTCTAGTGAAATGAAATTTAAAGCACAAGTTTACTTTGCCTTTGATTTCACACAGGAACCAAAACTTCAGAACAAATGGCACTGCAACATCATCTTTAAGTAGTCCTGGCCTTTTAACAGGAGTAGCCTTCTCCTGCCTTTAGTATATGCATTTTAACAACAGTTCTGGAAGTTAGTAGAGCCCATAATCTGTGTCCCTCCCAAAGGTGCTGCAAAACACTTGGAAAATGTCACAACTAAAACAAAGGAGAGATTCTATTTTGCAGCCACTAGAAAGGTACTGTACACTAGATTTACATCAGTATGCTGGCCAGCTCTTCTCTCATGCTGTGTAGAGTGTAGATCTTCTTGGCAGATAGCTTGACTGAGCAGAAAAGTCCCTACCTGACCTCAAATCAAAGCAAGGTAATGGCCAGCGGGTGCCATGGGAAAAACTTATTTCTCTGTGTTCATTCCAGCCCCAGTGCCAGCTACCTTCAAAGTCACTCTTGCATCTGCAGTCGCACAATAAAGGACCCTCTGACTGCCAAAACAGGCAGTTAAGTTCATAGCTACTTACTTTACAGTAGCTAGGGTTTCTACATATTTTTAAACTAAGGAGTTTTTTGTTTAATGTGGATTTTGAGAACATAGGTGAAAATTTCACCCTAAAAACGAATGTCAACGATTTTTAAATTAAAGATTACTTAAGGTATAAAGATCTTCAAAAGTAATTATTCTGCATTCATAAAACCAATAAAAAATAGTGAACAGCCATGGAACGGACCTATTTTGTTATTATTTCTACTTTGTTACTATAACGTACTTCTCACAGCTCCAACAGCTGCAAAGTAGCTCCATTATCTCTGGAATCACAATAGCCAGCAGGACAGCGTTTCTCTCAGAGGTATTCCTCCTCGTTTCTGTCTGTATTTAGTTAACCATCTTATGTTTTTAATTCCACCCTGTCCTTTATGAATATTTAATTAAACACCTAAACTCACCAGTTGAGGTCTAGAAGTGAAGCTGCTACCAGGAGGTTTTCTGCTTTGTATTGCTTCTCTGGTCCGCTCAGCAGAAGCCTTGGTGGTCCCATCTGTTCTCACGGACAGAGTAAAAAAGGTTTAACCTGAGTTAAACCCAGATCCCTTGCACCGGGTGCAGGTGCCCAGGGGCTGGCAGGGGCCTGCCCCGTGCCGGACACGGCTGGTTCCAGCCGGCTCCAACGGCCCCGCCACAGGGCACGACCCAGCCCTGCAGCCACCATGGCAGCGCCTGGGGGGACTCTGGGTAAGGAAGGGCTGCCCGGCAGCGAGGGGTGAGGGGAGAAGTGTGGGGAACAGCCCTGCAAGCCCTGAGGGGATAGAGGGAGGAGGGAGGAGGTGCCCCAGACACCCCAGAAGGGACCCCCTGCAGCCCCTGGAGGGACCATGGCAGAGCAGGTTTATCCTGGAGGACTGAAGCCCGTGGAGAGGACAGCGCGCAGGAGAAGGAGAGATGTGTGAGGAGGAAGGAGAGGCAGAGAGGAGCTGTTGGAGGACTGACCACAACCCTCCATTCGCTGTTTGCCCTTTCAGGGAAGACGTAGAGGAGTTGGGAATGAAGGAGAGAAGCTGAGCCTGGAAAAAAGTGTTTGGGTGGAAGTGTTTGTTTATTTTTTTTTTCTTCATTTCTCATGACCCAAATCTATTTTATTTGGCAATAAATTTAATTTTCCCCAAGGTGAGTCTGTTTTACCCGTAACAGTAACTGGTAAGTGATCTCTCTGCCTTTATCTCAACCCACGAGCTTTTCCACCCTGTTTTCTCCCCCCATGTTGTTTGTGGAGGGGGGAGTAAGTGAGCAGCCGGGTGGGCTTCTGGCTGCTGGCCACGGCTAACCCAGCACACCTCTGTGTGTTACTGGTCTCCTCTCCACTTCCATCTCCTCACGTATTTGTTTTTGCCAGATTCAGAAGCAGTGTGACTCACAGGCGTCCCTCGACACATCAATGTGCCTTTATTGGGGACGTTGGCAGCGAGTCATCCCTGAACCTTACAGAGCTCTGTCTCTAATAATCACAGTTTCTGTGTAAAGCATCTTAACTAACCTATGTTGCCACACAGCTATGCATCCCACTCCTTAAACCACAAATAATTACTCGGAGATATCAGTCAAATACATTCTTCAGTTGGCTCAGAGAGTTCTTTTCTCACTGTGATTTTTAGGATTTATAAATTAGATGTTTCATCAAACAGGAACACCAAAATACAGATTTTAACAGTTTGAACCTCTCCATTCACATTTACTCAGATTTCATTTGATCAGTGTTTCTCATGTGTAATCCTACCTGTTGCCTGTCTGGTCGCAAAATTTTCAGCTAAGATTTGCCTCCATTTCCCGATCTCACTACTTCTCTTCTTTCTATTAAATTCACCTGTATGTTCTGCTCCCCAGACCTCCTTTATATACCATGAGAGAAAAGAGGCACGTGCTCAATTTTCTCTCTTCCCTTTGCTGATCTTTACAGTTGCATAGCATTTTCCTGTGCTGCTTTGAATGTCAGAAGGGAGTTAAGAAGAATAAAAAAAAGAAATGCAGCTGAAAAAGCAGATTCAATTTAACAGAATGAAACAGCTAATAAACTTTAAAAATAGACAGTCAAATAATTAGATCCCAGCAGAAAATCACAGAATTGCCACTGCTGTAAATATTCAGAGGCTGCGCAGACTGGATATGAACATCCATCACAGATGATTTAGAAATAATGAAATGAAATAGCTATGGACAGAAGATAGCCTAGGTAACAGAGCAGAGGATTCTCTAGTTCAATAGTCATTTTTGTGACATTCTTTGGAAAATAAGCAACCCAAATGTATGACCTATGAAGCTTTCCTACAAACAATAAATTAAACTCTGTGTCACAACTGGCTTATATATTATCCCTATTAGTTTTGTCAGCAACTCCCTTTTAGTCTGAATGTATTAACTCAGATTCCATCTTCTCCCTTTTGTTAGACTGGGAACAGATGAGCCTGTGTCAACTACCACCATTATGATAGTAATCTCAGAACAATGCCTCTAAATTCCATACGCAATTTTATAGCCACAGGAAAACCACATCTACAGTAGGTGCACAGATTTTATATTAATCTTCTTTCTCAATCCTTATTCCACAATGTACTGTTTTCAGCTGAGGAGAATTTAAAGAAATAATGTAAAACTTCATAGCATACACATTTAACTGTCATTGATTAATGATACGATTTTAACAAGGAAGAAATACTATATTTTGCAAAACAAGATATCGGGATACTTCTGCAAACATAATTTAATTTTAAATTTAATCATCATTCACTCTTCATTGCAATTGTGGTTTAACTTATTAAGTACCATCTGTTTTCTAAACATGAAGAAGTACTATGAAAAGATATCTCTAAAGGAGAAAAAAAAACCAATAAAAACCAATAAAACCTTGTGCCAGCTTGTTTATCATAGCTTTGTATATGGGACATTTAGCCTTGTACCACAGCAAAAAGAAAAGTTGACCAATAAGATAATAAATGAATATGCTAAAAGGATGAGAATGCAATGAATAATAAACTTTTTCAGAAACACCGGAGCTTACACATAAGCTCCTTTACGTTCCTTTACCTCTAAGTAGAGTAGGGAAATCTAGAGAAAAATACAGTTTAATTAATTTTTTAAATCTCATTTCATTTTCTTTTTTTTTTTTTTAATAAATCTATTAAAGGTATTATAAAATTATTCTTAAACAAATGCAATCTATGGACTAAAGCCCAGAGCCTTATGGTGCCATCAAGTTCCAGAATAGTCAGTGGGACTCCAGCAGTCACAGGTGTTACTCAAGCTGAACTGATTGCATTACAGGAGCCTGGGAGAGTACAGCAGTTCATGGAAGAAGCAGATGGAGCAGATCCCATTACAGAAACACATACTATTTCCATATAAATTTCATAGAATTTAAGGTTAGATGAGACCAGTAGATCATACAGTCTGATATCCTGTTTATCATTGCTACATTTTACGGAATCACCTCTGTAGTGAACCCAATAACTTTAATTTAATTAATTTATACATTGCATTTGATGAAACTATGTCATCTGGAAAAGCATGTTGTTGTGATCTAAAAACAATGAAGAGGTGGAAAACCCACTATTTGTCTTGGAAATTTGTTTCCAAAGTAGCTATTTCCATTAATTTGCGTCTGGAAAACTGGTAACATTCCATCTCTTATGCTGAAAGTCTTGTTATAGGCAAAAATGAGACATCTGAAACCTAAAGCCAAGGATTTATTGCTAGTGTAATTGTGATCTTAACAGTCTAATCAAAGAATTAGTTCACATTTTCTGTGTAATTAGTATTACACAGAAAAAAATGAGAGAAACAAAATATCACAATAATATAATTAAAAGTACTGTACAAAAACTTCCTGCCTTCTGCCCCTTCCTCAGATTTTATACTTACTCTTCCACTGCCCCCCTGGGTCCCAACATCAATGACTTCAGTCTATGGACAGGTGTGGTGAGATGTCAGCATCTTGAGTCTTCTGCTGGAAGGAATATGATGTTGAAGTTAATGTCTTCATGTCCTAGAGTGAGGAAAAAGCTTTGGGTCATTTTTATGTTTGGTAACATGCTTTTCACCATGATCTTTCTTCTGTGGTCTGCAACTCCACGTAGCATCCAAACTTACTATACATGTGATGTTTCTACTTACATTAAACACTATATTTTTGTTCTATTTGTTCCCTAAAAGTAGCCTTTACCAGCCTAAGGTCTGTGCTTCTTTAACTGGTCATTGGAGGGCCATTTATAGCCATGTGTCCTCCAGTGCCAGTCACTGCCCCATCTCTTACCATCCCATGCCTAAGCTCCTTTACACTGCATCCTGTGCCTCCACTTTCAAGGCCTGTCATAGTAAGCCTGTACTCATCTACCCTGTATCATTAAGCTAGAGATTTGCATGGCTTTGTTAAATGCTTAGTTCTTCAAAGAATAACTATATTCACTTGGCTTCTTGGACTAGAGTTTTTGTTTGTAGTAAACATGCATCGCTCCATTAACTCTACTGCAGCTGTGAAGATTCACACAGCCTCTGGGTTTGTCTTGGGAGAAAGAAAAGTCTTTAATGCATGTCAGAAACCCTTGTTTTGTATAGTTCTTTTCTAATATTTCCTCTTCCTTTTCCTTTATTTATTTTTTAATATGCACAGCAAGATTCAGTATGAATTTTGCACTCAATCAAAGTTACCTTTTCTCCTTTACTTTGTGACCCCTAATCTGCCTGATAATATTTATAGCTTGCTATGGGAACAGTTAGAAAAGTCTGAAGCAGCACCTTTCTGCATAGTTCTACAATTTACTGGAAAAAAGCAATTTGTATTATTCTTCTCAAATATCTGTCCAGTCAGAAACTGGATAAGTGAGTTTTTACAAGTGAGTAATAGCAGAGATTTGATCAAGAATAAAAAAGGGGGGGGGGGGGCAAGCCTGTGTATGTGTGAAACTAGGAAAATCCAAGTTTCAGAAATGATTGCATTTACCAGGCAGTAAACTTGAATCCCTAACATTTTTGGCCATTGCATTCTAATCCTCCTGCCCTTACCTGTAGTTTTCCCAGTGACTCAGTGTTACACTATGGCATATATAACCAGGCTGTTTTCACCACCCCATCAATGGGGCAAATGATGTGATAACTTTGCTGATGCACAAAGAATATGCATGTATTTTACAGTATTTGCTATAGTTTAGTGAAATAATCTATTATTTTCAATTCAGAGAAATTAATGTTTTGCCGTTAGCAATACTGTTTCTACATCAATCTGACACTAGCTCCATGAATGTATTTATCAAAACTTGGCGAGTAGGTACATTTGGTAAAATAACAACAGAAAAGAAGTAATCACTTCAGTATTTTAATTAATTTGGTATTTTAATTATTTAAGTACTTAAGGATTTCAGTTCTCTGGTATATTAATTGTTTCAAAAATTCAGCTAGACTGGAGCTTTCTGAAACTGTAATCCAAGGGAGAAGACACAAAGACAAAGAAAAGGAAGAATGAGTGCAGCATCTAAAGAAAAAGATAACAAAGCATAGTCAGAATCCTACTGATTAGGAGGCTCAGGTAGAATTTGGAAAAGGGAAAGACAGTCACATGAAAGCAGAGAGTTATTTAAAACTGTAGTCACTTCAGGAGGCATGAAAAAAAATCATTGGTAGGTGATTTCTACAGAATGGAGAAAGGCACATATTGAATTACTTTAAGAGAAAAAAACCATCTTTTTATTCTTTGTTTGCACAGTACCTGACACAATGATGTACTTTCCTCTGGTAGGACTCAATGACACAGGCATAACAAATCAAAAATATGGGAGATGAAACCAGGAACTACCTTGCTTGTTGATCTTATTTCATAGACATAGATGTGTTAGGCTGCAGTTTGACAAGAGATCTGGCTCCGAGGCTCATTCTTTAAAAACCTTGCAGACCACTTTCTTTCTACACAATCACCTCACAGCTCAAAGATGTCACTGGTACTTTGATGCCATTCTTTTACCATCAAGCACCCTAAAAAACCCAAAGTCATCTGGTCTTCTGCTGGAGCTGTACATCTAGGAAAAGAGCCTTGGATATCTAGCATAAACTCTGAAGTGCAGTCTGATGTATTGAGGTTAACTGATAAAAATGGACTTGCATGTCTATGTCTGATTCCAGTCAGCTCTTTGGTACTGGGAGATCCCATGGCACACAGACATGATACTAATGATGTTCAGAGCCATAGCTTAATTTTGGGACAGAAGCTGAATTCTGCTTCCAACTAAGCCTCTACATTTACACCTCAAAGAATGACTCAAATTTCGTCAATCTGAATGCAACCCTGACAATGAGACAACATCTGCTGATTAAAAAAAATAAAAAGTAATCACATTAACAAAACACCTCCACATCTGAAAGAAATATGACCATTCCACCTGTATTTCAGTTAAAGAACATTTTCAAAGAACATTTGCTCTTTGATTCCAAAATACTGCACTGTATACATGAGTGTGCATGAATGTGTGAGCAGGTAAGTGTGACAGCAAGTGTGTGAGAGGAAAAGATGGGGATTATGAAACCCAAATTCTAATACAAAGTATCAGAATATTGGACCACTCTATGAATTTTTCAGATTCTGGGCCTTGACAAGAGACATTTGCAAGGTCATTATACAGGATAATTATACTACAGTTAACAGGACTTTTCTGGCAATAAAAGATTCTTTTATTTCAAGTTTATTTCTGAAAGGTCTTTTTGTAATATTTTTTCACAATATTGCTAATGACACTCCTTGCTTGAACCCTGATGATTAGGGGCTGAAAACTGACTGACAGCAACCAAAGCAGCTACGAAAAATGTTTCAATAACTGGATATTGTATCATTTTGAACCCAAATGCAAATTCTAAATGCAGCTAAGATACCTCTGTGAAGTCAAAGTACAAGGCCAAGCTCTGCTCTCAGTTTTACCCGTGGATCCTCTCATGCAGAATGAGAAAATACATCAAAATATGTAAGAGAGATGTATTTTAAAAGTGAGAGCTAAAAAAGAGATAACAGGAGGTGTCCTGGGTTTCGCCAGGACAGGGTTAATTTTCACCGGACTCCAGGAAGGGGCACAGCCGGGGGTGGGGGCTGACCCAACCTGGCCAAACAGAGCCCGGTATTCCATACCATGTGACGTCACGCTGGGTTCCGGTGGGGGGGCGGCGCGGTGGGAACTCTCTTGCGGCTTGGGGGGGCACGGCGCTGGTGCGGTCCGGGAGAGCAGCTGTCTGGGTCGTGCGGTTCGTTGTTGTGTTTTCTCCTTATTTGTACCGTTGTTGTTCCTGTTCACTCTGTTTGTTGTTCTGTTAAACTGCCCTTATCCCGACCCACCAGTTTCTGCCTCTTTCTTTTCATTCTCCTCCGCACGCCGGCTGGGGGAGGGGCGGCCGCGTGGTGCTCTTGTTGCCGGCGGCAGCCGAAACCAAAACATTAATTTGGCGCCCAAGCGTGGGGCGGGGATAATGGCAGGGCTGAGCAGCGGGTGTTAAAACTGCTTTCTTAGATTTTGTTAAGTCTTGTTATAGGCATTTTTCTGTGTTAGCTAAATAGTCGCCGGTAAAAATGTTGCTGACTTTGTTCAGATGGCTGTGGTTTTTGAATCCTTATTTGCAGTATGTGTTTACTGCCATGCTGTTCATCATCACTGGAAAAAGGATTAGGATGATGATTTTGCTGTACTGTACGATACTGACTTATGATATGATAACATCATTGTGCATAAAATTAGGCTTGTATTTGCATGCGGCACTGCGGTCATTTCCATACCTCAGATCCTATGTCTTAGAATTTGTTAATAATCAAACCCAGCCTGTGGGGAAAACCGAAGGAGATACCTTCCCCCACTCTTTCGCCCCCTCTCTCTCCCTCAGGCAGGTCCTAACTGCTTTTGAGAATTTCGAGTACCCCTGGGATGCTCAGGCCAGCAGTCTCCTTTTGTTCTGCCTCCTGAATGGGTTTTGGGTCCTGTTTAGAGTTAAACAAGTCGTTAAGAACATCGTGCAGAGACCTGCCCCGGGGCTGGATAGCTGTGAGTGCCTGGGTGTGTGGGACACAATAGGCAAGTACCTAGGGCAGTGGGCACTACCGGTGTTTTTTAAACTCACCCCTGAACAAATACAGAATCCAGACAGTCTAGTAAAATATCTGAAAGAAGTGTGCTGCCACCCTGGGAACTCCAGAGAGACACAGATCACCGCAATGTGCTGGGGTCTGGCCCACGCCTACCGAGCTGCCCTGTTTAACACTGTTCAGTGCCCTAAAGGGGAAAGAGCGGGAAATGAAGTGGCAGGCGCTGTGACTGGCGCTGCCCCCCCTGCCGGCCCTGCAGCCCCTCCAGCCCAGCAGGCAGTCACAGCCCCCCCGACCGGCACCACGGCTGCTGCAGTCACAGCTGCAGGGTCTGCCTCAGTTTCCCTGGCAGGCACAGCAGCTGCTCCAGCCCCAGTTCCAGCTGCAGGCAGCGTGGCTGAGCCCAAGGACCAACCTGTGCTGGTAGCAGTCGCCCCTGTAAAACTAAAGAAAGACGCAAAGAGAGCAGATCGCTCCGGGAGGGATGACGATGAGCCAGGGTCATCGCGGGACACAGAGACAGAGATCATCACCCGGTCCCTGTCCCTGGGCCAGCTGCGAGACATGCGGAAAGATTTCAGCCGCCACCCAGGTGAGCACATTGTCACCTGGCTGCTGCGGTTCTGGGATAATGGGGCCAGCAGCTTGGAATTAGAGAGCTAGGAAGCCAAGCAGCTGGGATCCCTGGCCAGGGACGGGGGCATTGACAAGGCCATTGGGAAGAAGGAACAAGTCCTCAGCCTCTGGAGGAGACTTCTCTCAGGCGTGAGGGAGAGATACCCCTTCAGTGACGATTTTGTATGCTATCCTGGCAAGTGGACCAATATGGAAAGGGGTATTCAGTACTTGAGGGAATTAGCTGTGCAGGAGCTGGTTTACTGTGACACAGACGATGAGCAGGTACCCACAGACCCAAATGAAGTCCAGTGCTCACAATCCATGTGGAGGAAGTTTGTGCGGAGCGCACCCTCCTCATATGCCAACTCACTGGCAGTTGTAAACTGGAAAGGTAAGGAGGCACCAACAGTGGATGAGGTGGCTGCCCGACTCCAGCAATATGAGGAAAGTCTCTTCCTCCCTTGTCTCAGCTGTGGAAAAACTGGTCAAGCGACTAGAAAGGAATATGTCCTACTCCCCACCTGTACGGGCCAGTGTCTCAACTATTAGCGGCAAGCGTTTCTCTGCTCAGGAGAGGGAATACAGAGGCTACACACCATGGGGCACCCTGTGGTTCTACCTGCGTGACCACGGAGAGAACATGAGGAAGTGGGATGGAAAACCCACCTCAAGTCTAGAGCCATGAGTGCGTGAGTTGCGAGGTAAAACAATCACCAAAGGGGATTCTGTTAGGAAAAATGCCACTCCAGTTGCGAGCAGCCAGCTCTCCAGACCAGGTAGACGGTTTGAGCTTGATTCCGATCCTCTGGAGGGGACCTCCAAGTCATTTTTACAGCAGGTGAGCAGCAATTTCTCTGACCAGGATTAGAGGGGCCCTGCCTCCAGCCAGGTGGAGGAAAGGGACAACCGCGTTTATTGGACGGTGTGGATTCGGTGGCCTGGCACGTCAGATCCACAAGAGTATAAAGCTCTAGTGGACACTGGTGCACAGTGTACTTTAAAGCCATCAGATTTCCAAGGGCCAGAGTCCATTTGCATTTCTGGAGTGACAGGGGGGTCCCAAGAGCTGAGTGTACTGGAGGCTGAAGTGAGCCTCACTGGGCAGGACTGGCAGAAGCACCTCATTGTAACTGGCCCCGAGGCTCCGTGCATCCTTGGGACAGACTATCTTAGGAGAGTGTATTTGAAGGACCCAAAGGGGTATCGGTGGGCTTTTGGCATAGCTGCTGTGGAGACGCAAGAAATTAAACAGCTGTCCATTTTGCCTGGTCTCTTGGAGGATCCTTCCGTTGTGGGGTTGCTGAGGGTTGAAGAACAACAGGTGCCAATCGCGACCACAACAGTGCACCAGCGACAGTATCGTACCAACCGAGACTCCCTTCTCCCCATTCATCAGCTGATCCGCCAGCTGGAGAGTCAAGGAGTGATCAGCAAAACTCGCTCACCCTTTAATAGTCCCATATGGCCAGTGAGAAAATCTACCGGAGAGTGGAGACTGACAATAGACTACCGTGGCCTGAATGAAGTCACACCACCGCTGAGTGCTACCGTGCCAGACATGCTAGAACTTCAATATCAGCTGGAGTCAAAGGCAGCCAAGTGGTATGCGACAGTTGACATTGCTAATGCATTCTTCTCCATCCCTTTGGCAGCAGAGTGCAGGCCACAGTTTGCTTTCACCTGGAAGGGCATCCAGCCCACCTCGAATCCACTGCCCCAGGGTGGAAACACAGTCCCACCATTTGCCATGGACTAATCCAGACTGCACTGCAAAAGGGTGAAGCTCCAGAACACCTGCAGTACATCGATGACATCATTATATGGGGTGACACAGCGGAGGAAGTTTTTGAGAAAGGGGAGAAAATAGTTCAGATCTTTCTGAAAGCCGGTTTCACCATTAAGCGAAGTGAAGTCAAGGGACCTGCACAAGAGATCCAGTTTTTGGGAATAAAATGGCAGGATGGGCGCCGTCAAATCCCAATGGATGTCATCAACAAAATAGTAGCTATGTCTCCACCAACCAGCAAAAAGGAAGCACAGGCCTTCCTGGATGTTGTGGGTTTTTGGAGGATGCACATCCCAAATTACAGCCAGATTATAAGTCCTCTGTACCACGTGACCCGGAAGAAGAATGATTTTGAATGGGGCCCTGAGCAACAACAGGCATTTGAGCAAATTAAACGGGAGATAGTTCATGCCGTAGCCCTTGGTCCAGTCCGGTCAGGGCAAGATGTTAAAAACATGGTCTACACCGCAGCCGGGGAGAATGGCCCAACCTGGAGTCTCTGGCAGAAAGCACCAGGGGAGACTCGAGGTCGACCCCTGGGGTTTTGGAGCCGGGGATACAAAGGATCCGAGGCCTGCTATACTCCCACTGAAAAAGAGATTCTGGCAGCATATGAAGGCGTTCGAGCTGCTTCAGAAGTGGTCGGCACTGAAGCGCACAGCTCCTCCTAGCACCACGATTGCCGGTCCTGGGCTGGATGTTCAAAGAGAGGGTCCCCTCTACGCATCATGCCACCGATGCTACGTGGAGTAAGTGGGTCGCGCTGATCACCCAGCGCGCCCGAATGGGAAACCCCAGTCGCCCAGGAATTCTGGAGGTAATCACGGACTGGCCAAAAGGCAAAGACTTTGGAGCATCGCCAGAGGAGGAGGTGACACATGCTGAAGAGGCCCCACTGTATAACCAGCTGCCAGAAGATAAGAAACAGTATGCCCTGTTCACGGATGGGTCCTGTCGCATTGTGGGGAAGCAGTGGAGGTGGAAGGCTGCTGTATTGAGCCCTACACTACAAGTCGTGGAAAGTGCCGAGGGAGAAGGTGAGTCCAGCCAGTTTGCAGAGGTGAAAGCCATCCAGCTGGCTTTAGACATTGCCAGTCGAGAGAAGTGGCCAGTGCTCTGTCTTTACACCGACTCTTGGATGGTGGCAAATGCCTTGTGAGGGTGGCTGCAGCAACGGAAGAAGAACAACTGGCAGCGCAGAGGCAAACCTATCTGGGCTGCCCCATTGTGGCAAGATATTGCTGTCCGTCTGGAGCAGTTGGTTGTAAAAGTCCGTCACGTGGACGCCCATGTCCCTAAGAGTCGGGGCACTGAAGAACATCAAAACAACCACCAGGTGGATCAGGCTGCTAAGATTGAAGTGGCCCAGGTGGATCTGGACTGGCAACATAAGGGTGAACTCTTTATAGCTCGGTGGGCCCATGTCACCTCGGGCCACCAAGGAAGAGACGCGACATACTGATGGGCTCGTGACCGAGGGGTGGACTTGACCATGGATACCATCGCACAGGTTATCCATGAATGTGAAACATGCGCTGCAATCAAGCAAGCCAAGCGGGTAAAGCCTCAGTGGTATGGAGGATGATGGCTAAAATATAAATACGGGGAGGCTTAGCAGATTGACTAAATCACACTGCCACAAACCTGCCAAGGCAAGCGCTATGTGCTCACAATGGTGGAGGCCACCACCGGATGGCTGGAAACCTACCCTGTGCCCCATGCCACCGCCTGGAATACCATCCTGGGCCTGGAAAAACATGTCCTGTGGTGACATGGCACCCCCGAAAGAATTGAGTCGAACAACGGGACTCACTTTCGTAACAGCCTCATAGACACCTGGGCCAAAGAACACGGTATCGAGTGGGTGTATCACATCTCCTACCATGCACCAGCCTCTGGAAAGATCGAGCAGTACAATGGGCTGCTAAAAACCACTCTGAGGGCAATGGGGGGTGGAACTTTCAAAAACTGGGATACTCATTTAGCAAAGGCCACCTGGTTGGTTAACACCATGGGATCCACCAACCGGGCTGGTCCTGCCCAGTCAAAACCTCAGCGCCCCGTAGAAGGGGATAAAGTCCCTGTAGTGCACATGCAGAACATGTTAGGGAAGACAGTTTGGGTTAGTCCTGCCTCGGGCAAAGGCAAGCCTGTCCGCGGGATTGCTTTTGCTCAAGGACCTGGGTGTACCTGGTGGGTAATGCGGAAGGATGGGGAAGTCCGATGTGTACCTCATGGGGATTTAATTTTGGCCGAGAATAGTCCATAAATAAATTGTATAAAGTTAATTGTTAAATAACCCTGTCACTCTCTGTTATCACTGTTATAATTGTTATATTTTGTACCAGTAGTAGCATAGTAGAGAATCGTCCAGATTAAAGAAGGATGGACTTTTTCGATGAAAACCTAGCAGAGCACAGCGATGGTGGGACTGGACCTGGTTTTTCAACAACTGGCCTCCAGCAACTTCATCAAGATCAACATCTCCTGCAGACTGTGGGCACGGGCCGCACCAGATACATCAGCCGTGAGCTCCGGATGCAGCAAGTGACCGCCCATCACCACACATCACCTCTCCTGCCACGGAAGACCATTATGACAGATGGAGCCCGAAGTCATGGATTAAATGAACTCAACGGACACTTTAGAGTGATGATCCACAGACTAAGGGAATGATATCTGGAGACAGGAGAAGTGGTGGTGATCAACTGGACAATGGGGGACCTGGGCATGACGTAGATGGTATGGAATAAGGGGTGGATAATGTCCTGGGTTTGGCCAGGACAGGGTTAATTTTCACCGGACTCCAGGAAGGGGCACAGCCAGGCGGTGGGGGCTGACCCAACCTGGCCAAACAGAGCCCGGTATTCCATACCATGTGACGTCACGCTGGGTTCCGGTGGGGGGGCGGCGCGGCGGGAACTCTCTCGCGGCTTGTGGGGGCACGGCGCCGGTCCTGTTCGGGAGAGCGGCTGTCTGGGTCGTGCGGTTCGTTTTTGTGTTTTCTCCTTATTTGTACCGTTGTTGTTCCTGTTTCCCTCTGTTTGCTGTTCTGTTAAACTGCCCTTATCCCGACCCACCAGTTTCTGCCTCTTTCTTTTCATTCTCCTCCGCACGCCGGCTGGGGGAGGGGCGGCCGCGTGGCGCTCTTGTTGCCGGCGGCAGCCGAAACCAAAACAGAAGGTTTCTATACTTGCACTTTATTTTTACAGTGCAACCTTCTTATTAAATGGATATGATCATGATAAATCAGGGAAGTTAAATCAGTAACATATGAGGACTCATTTCTGTGGGAATTAAAAAATATGTATAATAATTTAGAATAATGTAGGTTACTTTTCGTAGTAGTCACCTGTTTTTCTTTCAGGTTTGAAATATTTACTTCCAAGATGAAGTTTTAGTGATGCATAACCTTGTGTCCAGAAAGATACAGCAACATTGCAATCTCCAGAATTTCACAACCAGAATCAGCCTTTTGATCCTGCGAACAATATCCAAGGCACCAGAAATGGCTTATGCTTTTCACTGGTTACTTGTGAGTGAGTGAGGGTGAGGAACAGAGTTTAAAATTTTTCTTAAGAGGTGTCAGAAATATTCCCACTGGACTGACACTGAGATATAAAAATTCTTATCAAGTGCTGAGTGTTCCCAGTAGAATAAGAACAAGCTGGCTTCTTCAACTTGGCCAAAAGGAAGAAAATTGTCTTAGATATTGTGGGTTTTTATTTTCAACCAGTGCTTAATAATTTAATTAAATCAGCTCTAAATTTGGGCAAAAGTATCACACAAGCACTTGGGCTACAAAATGCACTTTAGTCCTTATCATGTTCAGATTTGTAATAAGTATTTTTAGCAAATTTTTCTAGCACACTGAAACAGACATCTGTGAACAAGTTAATTAAAATGTGTCAAAAACTTCATGGAAAAAAGGTGCACTAGGCTCTCTTCAACCTGACTAAGCTGAATTCGTAGATATCGTGACTAACAGTACAGCATGGCTGTTTAAAACTGTACTGAAGTGTTGCACTGAGCGCGTATGCTGACATTAGATGAAACTTCTAAACTGCAACACTGATACATTTTTAAAGCTAATTTAACTGGAGAGTCACATTTTCTCCACCCACCTTAAAAGTCTTAGAAGTCATATCTCGACATCTGTTTTGTCTGCTGTTCTTCTTTTGCATACAACAGCAAGGCACTCTGGGAACAGTCTGGCTTACACCTGGATTCACTGCTTCTTTGCTGTCATGCTACAGTTTTCCCTCCTGTTTCCACAGTGGAAGGGAATCAGATGGGGAACACGTCCTTTTTCTTTTTAGTGGTTTAAGAGAGAAGAAAAAAAAAAAGAATGAACAATGTCTTAAGGCCATCTGATATCAAGGAAAGAAAGGAGAAAAGCCATAGGAACTGGAAACAGTTGATTTCATTCATATCAAACATAGGTTTTTACAATGACACTAATAAAATAACAGGTATAGAAAACCCTGTAAATAACCAGCAGTAATTCAATAATACAACTGTTGGGGTCAATGTAGTTTGAGAGTTAGCATGACTAGGCCGCTTAAGCGAAACAGCATAGCTGGACAGGCTGCTGGAAAGGACAGCTAAGAATAACAATTGAGAAAGTTCTCATAGTGCACATGATGTGGGTTAGCAAAAACAAGATGTGTTCAAGGACGTGCAGGCGGTCTGTTGCTATTGGCGTTAGTGCATAGTTACCAATCATAAGGGAATATGGGGTGCGTGCACAGCGCGTGATTTATGTCTGTAGCCTATCCGAATAAGTGTGATTGCGTGTGCAGATATGAAAAATGTATATAACCATGCAAGCAGACCAATAAATGGAATCGACTGTGTATTGTATCAATGTGTGAGAGTCATTCCTCTCCCTGCATGGATGCTGAAACTCGGCATACAACAAAATTTTCACACAGGTAAATGATTGTAATTTCTTAAAATATTTATTGTGGTTTGCATAATATTAAAATTATAAGCGATGCTGACTTTAAACAGTTGAGTCTGAACCATTAAATGCACATTTTTTTAAATCAAACACTAGCCATATCATTTATTTAGCTTGTTCTATTTCCTCTTCCCTTCATTAGCCGTTTTTGGCATGGAGTTCAGTTAGTCTACTGGAAGAAGTTTTGTAAATATTTTCCACTAACGTGCTAGTGTATACTAGCCAAAAACCAAACCTGTCAACCTGTTCTGTGCCGCCAGCATTAAAACTACCTTTAAAGTACTTGCGATAAGAGGTAAACTTCCTAATTTTACAACTAGTTCAGAATAGTAATGATCTTATTAATGGATTAATAATTTATATTCTATAAAATGCAGTGGTATTGTTCTGTATTTATTTTCTCACATAATTATTTGGGCATTTGTCCAACACACCCAATAAAAAGCTACTATGTATCTTTTATTCACACAGACAATGTATATATTATACTTGGAAACTCAGCACCCGTATTTTCTTTGTTTTCTACAGCTCTCTCTGGATGATGTTTTATGTTGTATTTTATAACTTCATTTGAGGGGCAGTTAATAATTACTACGCCTGACAGATACTGGTTAGATACTGGAGTCTTACCATCAGCAATGGGAAAGCTTACCAGAAAATCATCATATAACTCAAGTTCATGCATATGAAATGGATCAGCCCTGAGAACCTGAAAATGAATGATCAGTTTTTATCATATGAGTATGGCCAATGTTAGCTGCATATGATGTATTATACAGCTATACCTATATCACATTTTAATTTTATTTGTACTGTTTGTATCTATCTTTCTACTAACAGGCAATTTCAAAATCTTGTATGGGTTTAGTTATAAACTGCTTTAAACTGCTTTCTCTTTGTAGTAGACAGTATGGTATTTTGGGGTTTTCTTCAGGCAAAGTTATTCTTTTCAAGAGCCTTCTCAAATTCCTTTCATGAAAACAAAAGCTAAAAAATTGAAGAATTATATCATTTTGTGCTGAAAAATACATAGAGACTACTGGGAACTTTCTTTTTTCCCCTCTTCACTTTTTGTGGCTGGTTTTTTTCACCCAGTTGCTTCTAACAGTGTAGCAAGAGTGAAATAGCTTTTACCATTTATTTCAGTACCTGCAGCTAGCCCTCAGGACATGTGGCACCATCCCAGACCCCAGTTCTTCATATTGGAATCAAACAAGTAGTGGAAGATTTGCTTAGCTATTGTGCAACATAGAACTAAAAGTGTTTCCCCTCCCACGCCCAGTTCTTCAGGATCTTGCCTCTCTTAAGAGAAAAGGATGGATTTGTTTTTTAAAATGAGTATCACCATTTTTCATTTTTACATGGGAGGAGAAGCGACACCAATTAGACTATACATTTAAATTAATCTTAAAAAGTACAATACTGAAACCTTTGAATGGCTGAAACATTTAGGAAATGCAAAGATAACACTTCTTACTCTTACTTTGGCAGCAGCTCTAAAATCTTTTCAGTTCAAAGATTATAATGATTTATTCTGACATGTGCTGCAAAGTTGACCAAAAGATGAACCATAAGAGAAAAATACAAGACACCAAAAAAAGTTATTTTCAAAGTATCTACATTATTATAGGGCTTAGAAACATTTAAGTATTTTGTTAGATATCCATTTTTGTTGATATTTATTAAATCAATATCACAAATATGAACTACTTTCTAAGGTGAAGGAAAAAAGCTAATGAATTTCAATGTCTGATTGTAATTTGCATGTAAATTCTATTTCACTTTTTCTTTATTTCTTTAAATTATACCAAACTTTCAACATGACATTAGCAAGCATGTTTTGTTGGGTTTGTAAGAAATTATTCAACGACTAACACAACTGCACCTTTCTTTGCAGTGATGTAGATAAAGTTAATGCAGGCCTTAGGTGGGATGAATCCTGAACAGGCAGGTTTTATTACCTACATGACAGTGGGGCTATTACTGACATATAGCATCTTTTTTTCTGGTGGACACAATACAAAACACATCAGAAGGGTGCTCAGACTTAAAAGTAGTTGTGCAAGAGTGACTTGAATTTTTGAAACCTGGCTACGGTTAGAAACCTTAGCTTCATCTATATTTAAAAGACACAAGGAAAGGTAGTACGACTCAATCCTGGACTACAAGTATTTACAGATGAAAAAATACCAGTAAGTGGATTTTTACTGCAGCAGGTAAAGGCAAGCCAATGCTAGAAGCTAGGTACACTAATGACAAGAGCAATTCAGCTATTCCATTGGCTACCAAGGAACAGACTCTTCCCCAGCTCGGCGTCGAAAGCGAGATCAGAGGGCTTTCAGCAGGCCCCTCTGCACAGCTGACGTGCGGAAAGCAGACCCCACAATCTATAAGATTGTAAAATAGGTATGTTTATTCGGCGCCGGGCAGCACAGGCGGTAGTCCCACCAAAGTCGTGTGCGCCGAGCAGCAACGTGTCTCTTCAATTTATACAATCAAATATTACATATACATTAGATTTCCCAATACACCTATACATATGCATCTATCCTCATTGCATATCAAAATCAGTTCCAAGAAATAATTTCCATGTTACAATTAGTTCCAAGAAGTAATTTCCATAGTCTCCTCCCAGCTGCGCTTGCACAGTGCCTCCTATTGGTGGTCGTCGGGGGTCCCAAGATGAAGACCCATCCTCTTCATCACGGTGTCCGCTGATTGACCTTTGTTTCTGCGCAAACTCAGTTCTCTTCTGGCTCCCATCCATACAGCAGGGTCGGCCTTGACCGGTTCTAGGCGATTCCCAGCCCCTGTCAGGAACTAACCCCTTTGTATGGAGATGCAAGGCTCTCTGCTTCGGTTAATTTAGACAATAGATAAGCACTATCAGTTTTTTAAATACACAGCAACTATTAGATAATTCCACTTCTATTAAAATCCCTTTTAACCCCTTCCTTCACAGCAGGCCCCTGAGCACAGCAGGCCCCTCTGCACACCAGGCCCCACGGCCTCGGCACAGGTCCCCGAAGGAGAGCAGAAGCTGGGGGCAGGCGGGTCACTGCTGCACCGCCCAGGGCCACCCAGCTCCGCCCTTAAGCCCCACACAAGGCAAATATAAAAGGTGAATGCTACAGAAAGCAAGACAAAATGGTTTGACCCCAATAATTTCCCCCCAAGGCTGCTGTCTGTCTGTCTGTCTGTCTGTCTGTCTGTCCGCGGAGCCTTCCTCCGACCGCCGCCGAGGGGCGCGGAAAGGCACCCGGGGGGCGAGGGGGGTCCGCTGGCCGCTGGCGGGGCCCCGGCTGCTGCAGGGAAGGCAGGCCGGAGCCGGCGGCTTGAGCGGTGGAGCGGGGCGGGGGCGCGGGGAGGGGTCACGTATCCAGCCCCTTCCCCAAGCGCCAGCAGCGGGAGGGGGCTGCCAGGGAGCGGGACGCCGGGCAGGCTCCCGGGGGCTCGGCGTGGCGGGAAGACACGGAGGGAACAGGGGCAAACGGCTCTGGGGAGCGCAGACTCAAAGGCCGACTCCTTCACCCCTTTCACTGAGGTATCTCCCTACGCCTCTTTGAAAAAGGAGAGAACCCTCATGCAAGTAAGGTAGCCCTAATTCCACATCCACAATATAAGTTTAACCATGAATAACCCTGTATAATCATTACTTCTTTTTCGTCATCCGATTTTCTTTTTCATTCTACTCAGTTCCAAAAAGCTGCCCTTATTTCCCTTATTCTTCCATAAGATAAACACTAAAACAGACAAAAGATAAACAACAAAAAAGAACAAACTGTGCAGTGCTGTCAGAATGTTCTCCTTAGGAAAAATTCCCACTGATAGCAAGAGACAAGATTACAACTGGAGCTTTGCCTGAAGAAGTAACAGCGAATTAAACCCAAATAAAATAATCACATAATACAAGTTCTCACAAGCGGAGAAATTAAATTCTGTTTCAATTCTCACATGGACAGCAAAGTCTCTGTCTCACTGATGGGCAATAAGAGTTTCGCTATTGATTTTCAATGAAGCTAAGATTTCACCTCGGGGCATTTTCTCTCATACCCTATTTATTATCTTTTTACTGTAACACATCACATAAGTATCAGCTGATACTTACAGCCTAATGAATTATATATACATTAATTATAATTATGTATTCCAAGACCAGATATTACTATCCATTGTAAGCTTGTATATGGAATGAAATTTGTATTTCTAGAGGGATTATGACATTTTGAACAGAAAAAAACCCCAGAAAAACAGCTGAATTCTGCCACTGAAATTACAAGGAACAAATATTGATTGTCAAATCCTTTCCAGGAAAAGAAAAAATCACCGTATGTGGTCCGCTGCTAACTGTCGTTTCCTAAGTTTTCTATTGTACTGCCTTTTGAGAGAGAATAAATATGCTTCTTGTTGACAAATTAAGAGCTAAATTAATTCAAACTGTTTAATGCAGTACGGTGTCCATCTCACGCAAGTGAAAATTGTGGAGCTTTAGAAACATGTCACAACTGACAAATCACAGTTTAAAAGAAAGTGTCAAAAACTTCAGGGTTTATTGTGGTAGTAACAAGTCAGTACTTCCTTGCTGCATTTAAGAATACTTCTCAAAAATCTATGCTTCTATTCAGCAACAATATCTTGAGGAAGGTAGTAAAACTGAACATTTTTGGGAAAATACTGCTGGACTCTCAGAGAAAAGCAATTTGTGAATAGTTTGCAGTCTATTTTGCTGTACCACAAATGGCTGAAAAACTGTTAGTAAGTTCTTGTACTGTACATAGAGAGCAGCTGCAAACTTCTAGCTACAAGCTAAGATGAAATATTTTAAGACCTACGGATGTGTCCTGGGAAACTCAGTTTCCATAACAACAGTTTTTGGTGCGATGATTATGAGGCTATCTGCTCCTCCTGATTTCTGTAGCCATTCACTTGTGGTTGCCAGTAGAACACTGTTATTTTGTCTGGCACTAAACACTTTACGTGTTAAGTGTACAGTTGCACAGCCAGAGCATTATTGGTGATTTTAGAAGACAAAAAGCATAGTCACTAATGTGCCTTAAAGCTTAGGTATGGTTATATGAGAAGGAGGATCCTGCTTTAATATTTCACTAGTTAAAAGAAGTTGGAACACTCCTGCGACACTGAGATACTACAGTAGTATAAATATTTATGTGCTTAAAATATCAAGCAACCAGGAACTAAACATGGAATTCAGAAGACAGAGTTTTCTTCTAGGGTTATTATTCAAACCAAGCCTAAGAACTCAGCTATTGGGGGAACAGACTTGAAATACAGAAGTGAAATAGAAAAGATAACAGAAAATTCTAAATTTTTCTGAGCACACAGGAAAAAACAACTCAGACTCAAAGCTTTATCTTAGCGAGACAGATCCCAGGCAGTGCCTATGAGCATTTTTCTTTTGAATACCAACTCCAACAGGCATAGACTGTGTAATGTTTTAAGTAAAGCAAGTGAGGTCTTTATAGGTGCTTTTTTATAGCAATACGTGATCTCATATGACAGTATAACACCAGTATCTCTACTAAAAAACAGTGATTGCCTTGCTCTGATTCTCAGGGCAAGGTGTGCCCTGCCCAAAGTGTAACTGTTAACTGATGATGTTATTTCATTTTGGAGGATTTAATCTAGGCTGGCTGCTTTCTTTGCCAGGCTTGCTGTTAAATGTGTTCCAGTGCAGCTACTTGACTAAATCTGCAACTGCTTTCTCCAACTCCTGGGTTTTCTTACTTGGACTTAATGTATTACTCATTTTTTCTTTCTTATTTTCTCTTTGTCGGTCCATCTTCTGCTTTCATCTTCCTCTTCTCCTAGTATCAGGTCGTTTTGCATATCTTTATTTCTCCCGTTACTTTTTTGCACTTTCATCTTTAGTCATTAACCAGTTTACTATCTTGTCTTCTTACATATCACTCTCTTTTTTTTCCAGTTCCTTATATTGTTTAACGCATCTCTCCCTTATCAGGATAAATAATGAATAAGCAGCAGAATTTTTGTCAAGGTAGGTTCTCGAGGCTACATCAAGAGAATATTATTTGGGACTTACTTCCTGCAGTAGGTCTCTCTGTCTGTGACTAAGCTAAAAGAGGGAACTGACCCTTTTCAGCAAAAACTGGAGAACTACCTGGCCAGAGCTCACATTTAAAGAACCTCAACTTAGAGGCCAAGGAAATACAGTCAGTTTGCAGAATAGCTGAATTTCTTGACAAACTTATTTGTTAGTCTCAAAGACTAAGTTTTTTAAAAAAGAAGGAGCTCCCTGTGGTTTCCCCCACCTGTGCAGTATTAGACGAAGTTCAGACTAGAAAAGCGTAGAGTTATCCAAGTATAATGCTTGTATACTCTATAAAATTGCTAGCAAGCTAGACTTACTAAATGTATTTGTGGCAAAGACCTATTAAAATCAACCAATCAGAATTACAAAAGAAAACAAGAACTGGATTTTAATAGAAAATGGCCTTCAGGAATGTTAGTCACATCATTTAATTCACTGTTGGGGGCCCATAGACACTAACATAGTGGATCTGATGCAAGACTTAAAAACAAAGCATGACAAAACTGAACAGAGAAAATGTAATTTTGCCAGCCTCGAACTGAGGGTAATGGAAAGGAAACAGATGCAATGGAATGGAGAGCAGTCATGGGTGTGAGATGAAGGTTAACCCTTTCTGCCATTTTTCCATTTCTAACATTCGGCAACTCAAATGCAAATACTTTGCTTCTGCTTTGAGCCCAAATTGAAGAGAAAATATGAACATCAGTAAACAATTGGGAAACTTAAAACAGTATGAACAGAAGCAGGTCATGTAGTGTTTTACGTGGGAGACCATCTCACATCATCTCTCTTTCTGAATCCACATGCCCATCCTGGAAAATATAATCTGACATATCACAAAGTTCAAAGTTATGTTTCTGAAAAGAATGAGACACCAATGAGCTTTATACATATTTCCTTGGCTGTGGAAGGTCTGTTTTGTGTTTACATAGAAGTAAAGAAAAAGATCAGGATAGTACCAAGTCCAAGATACCCCCAGTGTCAATACAGGCTGGGGAAAGAAGGAATTGAGAGCAGCCCTGAGGGTAAGGATTTGGAGGTGTTGGTTGATGAGAAGTTCAACATGACTGGAGAGCGTGCACTCACAGCCCAGAAGGCCAACCATACCCTGGGCTGCAACAAAAGCGTGAGCAGCAGGGCGAGGGAGGTGATTCTGCCCCTCTACTCTGCTCTGTTGAGACCTCACCTGGAGTCTTGTGTCCAGCTCTGGAGCCCTCAGCACAGGAAAGACATGGACCTGTCAGAGCAGGTCCAGAGAAAGGCCAGAAAAATGGTCAGAGGGCTGGAACACCTCTGCTGTGAAGACGGGAGTTGGGGCTGTTCAGCCTGGAGAAGAGAAGGCTCTGGGGACACCTTACTGTGGCCTTCCTGTACTTAGAGGGGGGTCTGTAAGAAAGATGTGGACATACTTTTTAGCAGGGCCTGTTGCGATAGGACAAGGTATAACGTCTTTAAACGAAAAGAGGATAGATTTAGACTGGATATGAGGAAGAAATATTCTACAATGAGGGTGGCGAAACACTGGAACAGGTTGCCCAGAGTGGTGGCAGATGTCCCATCGCTGAAAACACTGAAGGTCAGGTTGGACGGGGCTCTGAGTGACCTGATCTAGTTGCAGATGTAGCTGCTCACTGCAGGGGGGTTGAACTAGATGACCGTAAGGTCACTTCCAACCCAAACCATTCTGTGATTCTATGAATTTTTTAAAAATAAATATTCTAGGTGAAAAATCTCTTTTTATTCAAAGATGGAAGAACGTTTTAAATTTTGAGTTTCAGCTGTTAGGAAACTGAGGTCTGACAACTGGATTAAGAATGGAACAGAAAAGACCTGGACAATGTCGGTGTCCTCAGGAACACTGGAGTATATCTGGGAGCTGAATAATTTTTACGTTCTCCATGATTTACATTCTTTATGATTAAAAGAAACACCTATTTAGCATCTCCAGTTATACTGAATACAATAGAATTAATGACAAGTATATTTTTATGATTTGGGCAGCTACATAAGAGGTAGATTTAGGCCAAAAGAACTAGATTTGGGCAAAATTTTTATTCTTGCCTGTTTTCAGCTGGTCATCCAAAGGTAAAAGTACTCTGTGTAGTTTGGACAATGACTTCCCATTGGCATTCAGTTTTAACCGCTAACGAACCAAAAATTAATATTGTAATTCTTTTCTCAACTATTAGACATAATTTTTAAGGAAATATTAGTATATTAAATGCCTTCTTTTTTCTGTCCCATGTCATTAATTATAGTGTAATAGGATATTTCCTACAAATTAAAAAAAATCTTCTAGAAAGAAAACGTGCAGAAAGCGCAAACTCTATTCAACAGTGTCTAGGATAAAAGGAGAGCTGTTTGCAGGAGTCCTAGCTAGCAGTTTGCAAATGTGCAATTAAAATTCTGGCTTCTCTAATTATGGAACACTAAAGTTAAATGGTCTTAATAGACATATAATGATGGCTTTATAAACCTACAGTTACTTATAATCTAAAGTAATTTCTCCTTCACTTTAAAAAGCATCCATTAAATGCCTATTATGATCTTTATATAATTTAGCAAGACATTTAATGAATGCTTTATAAAACTAAACAGCTATTATTACCAAAGATGAGTGTTAACCATATAGATTAACATGCTATTAATGTGAATTAGCTTTTTCAGATTAAATAGTCAAACTTGTACTTAAAGTCTATTGGGGTGAATGTAGATTAAAATGTTATACATGTTTGTAATGGAAACTTTAGGGATGCCTAGAAGGAGAAAAAGGTGCTTAATACAACTTTTCATTAGGGTATCTATCGAAACCCTGATCAAGCTATAGACAACTCAGAAAGCTAACTCTTAATAATAATCCTGATTTTTCTGAAAAATAATTCAGTCAAGTTTATGGACTGTAGTCCTTAACTCTATGATAATCTTCTGGATGTTTCCAGGTAATTATGGAATTCTGGGTTACTGAGATTTCATTACATGATATAATAATTTGTAACATTTTCAAGACTGTATGTATTTTAAAGTTTGTATAAATGTCCAGGTAAATGGCACTTATACCAATTCATCTGAATCAACATTAACTATGTCAATGACTAAAGGTTACGGAAATGAAAAAGCAGAACATAGTATCTGGAATCCTGTCTCAACAGTTTCAGTTCTGTCTTGTGCGTATTGTCATCACGCACATACACACCCCTCTCCGCCCTCCAAGTAAATCATGTTTCAATAACTATGTTCGCTGTTACAAAAGTCTAGGAAGAATTAGGCTGTTTTCTTCCAGATATACCCAGAGACAGGATGTTTTAGTTTAAAACATGTCAGCAAAATTTGAACTGCTATAAATACTTGAGCAAGAAATTTTCCCTTGGAAATCACATTTTCTAGTGAAATCAACTAAGAATAATACCAGCATATCTAGTACATCATCCATGGAACACATGTTGAAACAGAATATTTTGACAATTTTGGTTAGGTGTTTTTATGATAATCTATGTATCATAAGGAAATGAAATGTGATTACTTTGATGTTTGCATTGATAATGTACAGAAGTTTTCCTTCATAAAGTTCTGAAAATGCAACTATCTTAATTTGTAGCAAATTTGAAAGTGTTTAAATTTGCCAGGAGATGGAAATTTTGTTTAACAAGTCCTGCTGTACCACTCTGATTTATTTTTAATAATACAGCATAAGAAAAGCCTGAAGCCACATAATTCTTTCTTAATATCATCAAGCCCACCAGATAGCTTTCTGCTTTAGTAAAAAAACCCTTCTATGGTCTGAATTCTATTTCAACCTTTGTCTGATGTTTTGGAGCATCTGATTTACAACAAAGACAGAAGGAGCTGATACTTCATAACTTTTAAGAAGTTTTGACATATATATTTTAAAATAATTTGGCCCAAAACCAGGGATGGATGATATTGTCTCACCTATTGTCAGATCAAATACCGTGGATCAAGATTTAAGTTTGATTTACGTCATAACAAGGTTATGACAGGACTGGATCTGATGCCCTGACTTTGACAGTTTTGCTGCCATCTATTTTGGAGAAACTGTGAAAAACAAGATGAAAACCAAATTATATGGAAAATAGAGAGTATAGAATGGTAAGGGCTGGAAGGGACCTTACAGATCATCTGGTTCCAACCCCCCTGCCATGAGCAGGGACATCTTCCACTACACCAGGTTGCTCAGAGCTCCATCCAGCCTGGCCTTGAACACTTCCAGGGAGGGGGCATCCACAACTTCTCTGGGCAACCAGTTCCAGCATTTCGCCACCCTCATGGTAAAAAATTTCTTCCTAATATCTAATCTAAATCTGCCCTCTTTTAGTTTAGAGCCATTCCCGCTTGTCCTATCACTACACCCTTGTGAAAAGTCCCTCTCCATCCTTCCCGTAGGCCCCCTTCAGGTACTGGAAGGCTGCTATAAGGTCACCCCAGAGCCTTCTCTTCTCCAGGTTGAACAGCCCCAACTGTCTTAGCCTGTCCTCATAGGAGAGGTACTCCAGCCCTCTGATCATCTTTGTGGCCCTCCTCTGGACCCACTCCAGCACATCCATGCCCTGCTTATGTTGGGGGCTCCAGAGCTGGATGCAGGACTCCAGGTGGGGTCTCACGAGAGCGGAGTAAAGGGGCAGAATCACCTCTCTTGACCTGCTGGCCACACTGCTTTTGATGCAGCCTGGAATATGGTTGGCCTTCTGGGCTGCAAGCTCACATTGCCGGCTTCTCATCCACCTGTACCCCCAAGTCCTTCTCCTCAGGGCTGCTCTCGAGCCACTCTCCGCCCAGTCTCTACTTGTGTTTGGGATTGCCCTGACCCACGTGCAGGACCTTGCACTTGGCCTTGTTGAACTTCATAAGGTTCACGCAGGCCCACCTCTCCAGCCTGTCAAGGTCCCTCTGAATGGCATCCCTTCCCTCCAGCATGTCAACGACACCACACAGCTTGGTGTCGTTGGCAGACTTGCAGAGTGTGCACTCAGTCCCACTCTCAATGTCGCTGACAAAGACATTAAACAGCATTGGCCCCAGTACTGACCCCTGAGGCACACCACTCGTCACTGGTCTCCACCTAGACATTGAGCCATTGACTGCAACTCTTTGAGTGCGTCCATCGAGCCAGTTCCTTATCCAACAAGTGGTCCATCTGTCAAATCCATGTGCCTCCAATTTAGAGACAAGGACATCATGCGGGACAGTGTCAAATGCCTTGCACAAGTCCAGGCAGACAATGTCAGTTGCCCGCCCTTTGTCCACCAATGCTGTAACACTATCATAGAAGGATACCAAGTTGGTCAGGCATGATTTGCCCTTGGTGAAGCCATGCTGGCTGTCCCCAATCACCTCCTTGCTACCCGTGTGCCTTAGCATGGTTTCGAGGAGGATCTGCTCCACCATCTTGCCAGGCACAGAGGTGAGACTGACTGGCTTATAGTTCCCCGGGTGTTCCTTTTTTCTCTTTTTAAAAATGGGGGTGATGTTGCCTCTTCTCCAGTTGGTGGGGACCTCCCTAGACTGCCACAACCTCTCAAATATGATGGAGAGTGGCTTGGCACTCCTCTCAAATATTATGGAGAGTGGCTTGGCACTCCTCTCAAATGTGATGGAGAGTGTGCTTGCACTTTCTGGAAGACTCGAGAAGCCCAGACTGCACAGGTCATCTAATTAGCATCGAAAGCGAACAAGCCAGCCTAAGGGCGGGAAACATGGGGTTTTAAAGAAGGACCACCCAACCTGCGCCCTGAAGGGCTTGGACACCCCCCCTCCGCTGGCTGGATCAAGGACCTGGACCCCCAATCCGCTGGCCAGATCAACACTGGCCCCAGGACTGGTGATACCTTTTTTTCCTCTCTTTTCTTTGTCCTTTCTTCTCCCTCTCACAGATATTTCTGATAAGAACCCATGTTGCCAATGTTTTCCTCGTTTTCCATGTTCAAACTACCCCTGTTACAAATAAAACATTTAATTGATCGTTTGGTGTCATTTTGCCTTAATTTAGCTGGAGGGGATTCATAGAACCTTAGTCGTTCTCCCCTCTTCCCCCCTCCCCATAGGCAGGACAAGACAACATGAAAGATGGCAAGGGATGCCCCTAGATACTAGGAGAGCTACAGGTTTTAAACCAAAAACTCTAGACATCCCTTAAAATAGTTGTAAATTCCATTTAAGTCTCTGCATATACCTGCTTTTCACAACTGTTCATCTTCTCTTTGCAATCTTTTTCCTTTGCTTTAATATGAACTTAGCACAGCCAATCAACATTAAAGTCTTTTAGAAAACTACTGCTAACTAGGGGAGAAACAAAATGTAAAGGCAATACCTTAGAGATCTGACAGCACAGGTTTACCAGCCATTTCCTGACTTGACTAAACTGCTTGTTTTGGCTGTCTTTGGCAAAGAATTTGATGGAAAGCATCAGAACCCAAGCTAGAATCCAGTATTTCCATATCAATTGTTTATACTTTTTTCACATCAAGGTATAGATTTTTAACACATTTGTCTATAGGAAGGCAAGATCAAACTGCAGCAGGTGTAGTTACAACTGATAAGATCCAAATTCTCTTCCTTTTTCTCTCCTCTCTTGCTTGGAGGATTGTTACTGTTCTTTACATAAACATGCCTGTGTGCTCTGTATGATCTAGGCCCTTTCATCTCACAGCTGGGAGAGCACCTTGCAAATTTACTGAAGGACTGGGAAGAGTTGAGTATTGCTTGCCCTAAGATTAAAGCAGTTAAGACTCTTGAGAACTCTGGATCCTGTTTTGAGAATTTATTGTTGTGATCTTTCAGATCTTGACATCTATCTCACCTATTAATTCCAACTGAACAGAACTGGTGAATTGGGAAAATTTCCTCAAGCAGTCAGACTGCAATTTTACTGCTTCAAATTCCTTTCAAGTTGTCAAGAAGGCCACCCAGTCCTAGATGTTTTCTAAAACAGACCTTTGTTTAGCAAGCTGCTTTCCAACCCAAAGCATTCTATGATTCTGTCATATTCCTGAAGGAGTTTCCTAGAGAAAAGACCGTACTGAGACGTAAATAAGAACATGAGAAGACCTCTATATAATTAATTTTAGTTGCCTTAGTCTGCTAATGGCCAAATAGATTCCACCATAATAGCTGGCTCATGGACACCTGGAACAACTTTGCTATCCTTGCATTTGAAGGAATGTTTCTCACTCAAACACCTGGAGGCATTAGTACCTCTGGTAAGAAGAGAAAGAACAGAAGTAGTAAAATCAATCCATAATGCACCAAGCTGTTAACTAGGTTTTGTAACCAGGTATAAAGGGATTGAATATAATTCCATGCAATCTACTGATTCTTTTAATTTTCTATTGCAATTGCTTAGACTAATGTAAAAATTTTTGAATATTTCCACAGACAAATTAAAATCCCTCCTCCACTTATTTCCAAAGCAAGCTAATTTTAAATTAGACAGTCTCTGTAGCACATGCAAAATTTTAAAAAAACAAAACAGTTTTTAACATTGACAGTAGAGAACAACAAAGATATTTACCAGAAAGGTCTTCAATATATTGTGCTGATATATACTAAATGTTTGTGGGGCTGCCTGCATTGCAGTGGAGCACAGACAACACTGTGCAGCAAGGAGAGACACACCTAATTGACTTGAATCACCATCTTCCCTACAGCTTGTCTGAGGAATCTTATACTCCCCTATTCTGGCAAGGAAGCCATTTCTAACAGTACATTTACATTTTAAATACATTTCTATATATTGCAAGAGTGCATAAATGAAACCTTATGACACTGGAAGAGACATTGACCTCAGAGAAAGAACAAACACATTAAGGAGAGAAAAGCAGCAAAGGTCTGCTTCATATAGAGAGGTTCTGGGGGGGATAATTCATAGCTAAGGGAGCCCTGAATACATTAAGTACCAATCTTTTTGTTTTATGCAACTAAGGTGTTAAAAATGGCTAGATCTATTGACAGTATAATGAGTACTTAGTGTTGAACATGCTTTCCCGTTTACTCTCTCTACTGAGCTTGAGAAAAAATACAGCTTTTGTTTTATGTCTCAAATGCGTATATTTTAGCTTCTTCATTTGGAAAAGTACCACCTCCTTAAGGAGATCCTACCTAAACTATATATATGTTTCTTTTAAATATGATATTGGAGGGAAGAGTTGCTGTAGAGCTGCTAAGTTTTTAGAAGAAATGTGATACGCTGGCATGAACAAATTCTTGCAACATGCAAAACTGCCTGTTCATCTTAGACACTGATAGGAGAAAAAGAATGACCAGCCACTGCAACAGAAAGTGTAGGCAACAATGAGGTAAATAACGAAGTAAATTCTGCACCCCTATCGTTCATGCAATAGTGTAGAAACAATCGGCTTTCAAACTTTCCTTGACAGCCGGATGGATTAACACTACTGTTAATATCAATATTAATTATATTATATATTTAGTGTTTTTAACCACAGCAATTTGAAACAGCCCACACACTGTATGTTTCTGGGTCAAGAGTGACAAGATTAATTAGCAAAGCATTCAGATAGTTTCTTTCATGTCAAAAGATATAATTAAGGTGGCACAGAACAATATAATTTATCACTTGAGATATACCAAATTATTCTCATCTGCATAATTTAAGTATAACATTAGGCAATATCTCGTGCTGCTAATAATGTGAGATTGTAGCTAGTATTACCTACTCATGTAATTGCATTAAAGGCTTATTCATAATTTATAGTTCTGTTGGCTTGGGAAAATGTTTAGTAAATGAAAAACGTATTGTGGTCCCATAGTTAACAGTTAGGTTGATAGCAGTAGGAGCCTTCAACAATAGCTAAAAAAATGTTTATCTTAGACAATAGAATTACTGAAATAAAACACAGGGTTTTTTTTTTTTAATTTAGTGAGTTTAGCACAATACTACTTCTTTGTTTTCAGCAAAGTTAGCAGCAAGAACAGAGCTGTTGCTCTATTCAGCATTACTCAGAAGAACGCATCTCATTAATTTCTGAAAATTTGCACTTTGAAAACAGAGCCTGGAAAACACATGGCTTCCCAGAGGAAGGAAATGAAGCACTCAGATAGATACAGTTCGTCTCCTCCACATTCTGCTATTCCTATGCTTATAAAACACAGAAAACATACTGATGACAGAATCACATCTCGTGTAGGAGCTTCAACGCTACACGAAATTTTCACAATACAGATTCTCCAACAGGAACTGTAAGCATCTTTAAAGAACATTTGACCACATGGAAATTTAATTAATGTTGGTATTTGAATGTGTTTTCCATTAGTAGCATGTGTCCCAGGGTAAGAGGAGTTGGCTTTCAGTTATGCTGATTCCCAGAAGACTAATGCTCACTTCATTTCCAGCAGTGATTAGGCTTTATGCAAAAAAGGCAGGGCTCCCAAGCTGACATGGCTCTGGAGCAGAGATTATACCTCTTACGATTCAATCTCTCAGCACTTTCTTAAATTTACCCACTATTGTAGGAGTAATGACCATGTTTAAGAACTGTGAAGTTAGCAAGCCTATCTTTCTCAGGATCACTAAACTCCTAATGCATCATGAAGAGTGGATTTAGAGGTACATTTTCTCCCTTTGAAATCGTAGATCTTCGTCACTATTTAACTATGGCAAGACTGCTGTGGAATATTTTCTTTAAAAACTACATTAACCTACTAAAGAAGAAACATCTTCTTTAGCAATAAGAAACATTAATAAGTGTATTGACTGTAATTATAAATGAGGAATAAAAAAAAGTATTTTCTTTAGAGATATTTAAAGGTAGTCAATAAATCATTTAATCTAATTTGTTTTGAACAATAATGCCTAAGTAACACAGGGATATGGTTAAGATTTTTATTGGGAAGTCATAAGCCTTATCATTAAAGTTACGTCATTGTATGCATACGTCACTCCTTCAAGCATTTCTTCAAATCAGTATCTTTTACTCCCTGCTAGCCTGTTTCATAAGATACAGTCTTCATATGCAGTATTGACTTCAATTCTATTAGAAGATAATAGTGTATGCCATTGAAAGCCTTTAGGTATTTCTCGTATAATGAAAACTCTCAATGTGAATGAGTCACAAGGTTATTCTGAGAAGTCAAAGGATCATATAGAAAATGTGTACTTAATGTTTTGTGTGATTTCTCATTAGCGTAATGAAGTGAGATTCCTTCCTATCTATCCATTCCCACATGTACAAAAGGATAACATTTGCATATAAATAAAGTAAAAAAAAGTTCTTTTCTCAAGATCTTCCCAGCTGACATTTTTAAAACACATTTTTACTACAGGCTATATAGAGGAAATAAAGATACAACAGTGTTTCTTATTAAGCTTAGCAAAATACTACTCTGAACAAGCCATTAAAAATAAACTATCAACTAGATGCTTTGTTTTATTCTTTAAGCTTTCTAATAACTTTCTAATTGCTTTCAGGAAAAGGTTTCCAGCATGAATTACATACTATACTGAGAAAACATTAGATATTCAATATTTAATTGAAACCTCTTGTAATACATAAATGATCTGCATGAATAAAACTTTTTTTTTCCTTTAAGCATAGTTTAGAACAATAAATAAAAAGAGCCAACTGTTTAAAAACCTAGAGAGATCTAACTTCATATATAGGTTTTTACTTCCATTTAGAAGTTTTAATAGCTTTATGAGTGTATTGAAGTGAGTTCAGTTTGGAAACAGCCTTTCTTTGAAAACAAGAACTTCTGTGGAGATTTGAGAAAGGGACTTTATGTAATGCATACAACAAATACAGACATGATTTTGATTCATATTTTTTTCTTACATTACTTTTCTTGGACTTCCAGCAAAAGCCGCCTTCAAATCAGCATGTGTTCCAGCTACATGGTGGGCAGATTCAAGCAGGTGATTAAAGATCAAATCTCCAAACACATAGCTGTGGCTCTGGATACTGAAAGTAATCTCACAGAAGCAGCTCAGTGGGAATACAGAGTAAAACAGGCATTTATTATTTTCATTCCAGTGGCACTGAGAGCCCCCAGCTAAAAACAAGATAAGCAGGTACTGAGCAGAGAGATAATAAAGATCTTCAGGACAGTGGCTATCACACGAAATGCACGGAAACAGAAGGTACCTTCACTTCGGTATGGCACGAGCCTTATTGATGTCCATGTTCCCCCATCACAGCCTCATTTCCTATCCATCCTGGAGGACAGTGTGGAAATGTTATTAGATCTCCTTTGGTAAATAGAGTCTAAGGTCCATGTGTTCTTGGGAATTGGTCAGGGTTGGGGGAAGCAGTTCAAACAGACAACGCTAGGATTTTTGAAGCTGTTGTTAAAGGTGGAAATGTTTTTGCACCCTTGATTACATGGCTCCCAGTTCTGGAGAGGTTTCAAGGGCAAAATGGAGGAATTTGGTTGTACAGATCCTTGAAGGTCTCCTGCCTGAATCATGCCTTGTTTCTGATTGTGAGAAGGACCATAAAAGGGACTAAGATCTGGCTCCTGAGCTGCCACTATGAATTCTATGGCAGGAGTCTAGACATTCACTGTCACTCTGACATCTTTCTACTTGTTTTTAAAGTCTGGCATTTTTCTGCAGCTTCCTCACACCATTATTTTTAAACATTTGAGAGCTAGCCCTTCCCAGCTCCTCTACAATTTCTTTGCAACACACATTGGCGGCACAAAAATGAAAGGATGAGAAATGCCACCAAGTTTACAGCTGCCGAAAGCAAACAAAATGATTCATCAAGAGAAGCACTTTTTCTAGCTGTTCAGCTGTAGAAAGATATGAGGTCTCCTTGAACTTGTTTTATCAGTACAAACATAAAAAAAGTGTAAAGGGAAGAGTCAAAAGGGGTCAAAACATGTACATGATCAGGAGTTATTAGTACAAAATTAATAGTTGTAGATGGGCTATGTAGTAGAGACCAGGCAAACTCAAAGGCTGTGCCTCATGGGAACCATAACTGAAAGAAATCAGATGTCAGCAGAGCAGCAGAACTGATCCAAGAGCATAAGAAGGTCCGCAGTGCCAAAGTGTGCACTAAAAATCAAGGAGAATGCCGCGAGGGGGAAGTGTTTTTCTGTCAGCAATGGGTCAGTATTCTCTAGCCATGCTAGAAAGAGTACCTTTGCTAGGAGAAAAAGTGAACCACAGGTATGTACATGCTTATCGTACTGAGAACAAACAATGATTGCACAGTGGGGGTATTAAGAAACAGAAAGACCGAGGTATAGTTATCAGAAACAGAAGAGTGCGGTATAGTTATTAGAATGGCAGTAAAAAGAGAACTCTACTGCCTCAGAAAAACCATACATCCCTTTTCAATTCAATATGATTTTCAGTCTCAAGGCTCTTGTACAGGCAATCATCTGTACTACCTTGCTCGTTTCTTGTACAGGTATCAAGGCTGAAGTTTAGTCAGATTAGTCCCTTGCTTTTTCTTCTTCCATCACAAATGCTGAAAAAGTAAATTAATTACGGAACAAGCACGGGTTATTTGTGTATAGCTTTGGCACCTCTCTAATTTGTTCTACACATTCCCTGTTAACACCACTAAGTACTTATGAGAGCCCTGTGAGATACCATTATGTGATTTTCTGTTACCCAGGTGGAAACAGAGGAATGAAGGCTATTCCTGTAGTGCACATTTCCACCTTTAACAACAGCTTCAAAAATCCTAGCATTGTCTGTTTGAGCTGCTTCCCCCAACCCTGACCAATGACTTATGAGATCTCTGTGAGATATGATCATGTGACTTTCTATTACCCAGGTGGAAACAGAGGAATGAAGGCTATTCCTGTAGTGCTTTTGGTAGCTATGGCCAGGACAATGCCTCATGAGCCACCTGCAGGTTTCATACCATGAAGAAGCAGCAGCAGCTGAAGATTGACTGATCCTTAATGGTCTCATATTCTCTCCCCATGCCCCTGGGAACTGCTATGTCCGCCACTGCTGTTACACACAGAGTGGCATGAGAGCTGCCTGGGGAATAATTACCCTGCAAGCTGGTGGCTACCCGGTGCTTGGTTTTGTTTCTTTGTTTTTATTTTTGTTTCAGGAGATGAGGGAGCATGCCTCAAGTGATGCCACTTACACCTGCAATCAACTGAAACATAACACACTTGGCCATGTACCAAGTTTTATACAACCTTTCAGGTAACTCACTACAGACACAGATGATTTGTAGGTACACGTTTGAAAAGAAGGAATTAGAGTATTTATTGTTAATCTATTTTATACAAATGGTGGTGATAGTTATTCACACATTTATTCTAACAAAATAAAATGGAAAGTCCTTACATTTTACTCGAATAAGAACTTGACTTTCTGCTTTCTGAAGGAAAATCAAAAGTAGGAATCTAAACTAAAATACAGATTTCAGCCTCTGATAGCTAATATCTATTTTGCAGATAGTATCTGAGTATATATTTCTGTTAAACAGAAATCCGTGAAAATGCATGTTCCAGCTGAAACTCATTTGCAGCCCACTTATAATGTTTACTGAATTTGCCCAACATCTTTCGCAAGTCACACACAGACAAATCCTGTGGTGAACTGGTATTTCTGCTATTACTGACACAGCCTCCTTCCTTCCAGTAGTTAAACATTCTGCAGTGATCCTGCGTAAAACTGATTTTCCTTAAGGTTGCAGGTGGTTAGCTTTGGATCTTGTGCTCCCATGATATTTGAAACCCAATCTTGTCAGCATGGAGTGAAAGTAAACTGCCTATAAACTAAAAGCATTATCTCCCTGAGATCCAATTAGGTATTAATAAGTACAAAATAGACCCAGTCAGTAGGACACAGCAAAGAGCTGGTTTGCATCACTACGTAATCAATATACATGGCTGTACAGTATTCACTGCCAGGAAAAGCAACATATCACTACTTACGGTAGATGTTCTGTGCGGTTAGTCAGGTACATTATCTTGCCATTTACAGGTAAAGACTTTACCTCTCCCCTTTCTTCTAGCATTCAAAGCGTGAACAGTTTTTTTAAAGTAGAGGGAACAATGCATGATAAGATTAATGGGCAATCACTACATATCATGTTTAAGAGAACAGCAAGTTTCCAAAGGACTAAACAGTGTCCCTTTCTGAATAAATATTTGTGATCATTATTTGCTAAGGTAGAGCAACTATTAAAAGAAAAAAAATAATGAGGTCTGATGCTCTGTTGATATATTGCAGGCTGAAGGAAAGTTAATGGTATAGTTAGCCTGAGCCTGGCTGCTTGCCTTTTCTCATTTTCTGATCTGCAGTGTGGCATAGCCTTTAACCAATATAGCAACTCCCGACTGAGAATGCATTAAACTGAACAGATGAGTGGCAGCATTTTAAAGCAGATCTGATAACTTAGACATGCTTATGGGTTTTAAAGAGTCCACGTCAGATAAAAAGGAACTGCTGGACACTCGAGAGCTGACATATTCTTCTAAAGAGAGAGGATGCTAAGAATTCAATTGGACCATAGAGAATATTCTTAAAAAAAAAAGACCAAAAAGGGCAAATGCAGTTTTTGTATCACCAAAAAGAAAAAGAACAGAGATACAAAAAATCATGCTACTCAAGAAATACACTCAACTGAAAAGACATTTGCATACATTTGCATAGTGCTATTTAATACAGAAATAAATCATTCATTACAGTTTTTCCATAATTAATGACTGATGACTTTTACATACATCTTAGAGATGCAAAGGGAAGTTAAGCTTCAGTCCTCTGTAAGCAAAATTAGTGCATTGCAGATTTTCACTAAATTGAGGAAAACTAACTCAAATTACATTTTCATATTGAATGCGCATACTTTTACCCTAGACTTAGAGTAAAATGAAGGCTTCTTAAGAGTTTATTTTAAAGTAACAAATATGGTTAATGCTGTGTTTTCATATTGTGATTTCTAAGCTAAAAAAAAGTAGTGTTGTGCTCCAGTTAGGCATTTTAACAAACATCCCTGATCTTTGGATCCAGTGTGTCTGAACATTCTTATTTTATACAACTAATTTAAAACGAATGTTTAATGAAAATGTTGCGGAATGCACAACAGTCTGTTTTTCGAAGGTTAAATACACTGGTAGCCATTTAACTGTTCCTACATTAGAGAAAAAAATCAAAGCATTCAGAAAAATCATGTGGGCTCGAGTTTAGTGACTGAGTCAGCTGCCACAGCTACACACACACATTTTTGTTGAAAGGCATTGAGCTGATATGAATAGCTTTATTCTACATTTAATTTGGGGGCATGAGCATTAAATTTGATAATCCAGTTGTAAAATTAAAACACATCAGAGAGTTGCTGTAATACAAAAGGTACCAGAATCAACAATAATTTCTTCCTATTGCAAGATGCATTCTCAAGGGTGAAAGTGCTTCTAGCCAAAGTCTGTCAGAGAAAAGAAACACAAATTGAAGTGTTTTCAGTATTCATAGGAATACTGTAGCTGCGTATGCCTCAGGTCAAAAACCACAGACCTCTCATGACTAAAATCAACAGAGAGCTACTAGCAGCTCTAACTACTATAACTTATGGATGGATTTGTATTCCTTTTCCACATTTCTCAGTTTACAGTTAATTTCCTCTGGGTTCAGAGGACAAACAAGGCTGAGAACATGCAGTGTCTAAAGATGGGCATGCCCAATCTTAGGACAGGTAACTATGAGACACGGGGGAACCCTGACTGAAAGCCCATTCGCACCACTTCAGAGAAGGGAATCTCTCATGTGGGAGAAGCTTCTAGTGCTTTGTTTGTACAGCAAAAGGTTTCTAAAGTTCACATGTACCCTTTTGTTTTCCACAGTCTACAGCACTGGTGTAGTGTCTGTCTCTAGGACTGGGATCCTGTTATCTAACTACACCACTATTAAGAGATCACTGTTAGTATCTCGATTAACTTACAACAGAAAACAGAGAGAAGAAATTATAGGAATGCCCCTTACAAATATACCAGGTACTAGCATTTTTTCTTGATTTTATCTCAATACTTTAAAAAAATAATTGTTAAGCCAGTTGTTGATGTTAGAAAGCACTAGCATAGCAGACCCAGACAATGCAAGTCTCAAGAAATTGAATGCATCTTTTTCTATTTACTTTGATTCTTGTCAATCAATTTCTTAGCTGCTTAATGGTTATAAATTCACAGACCCTTGTATCTATAAAGTCTGATGGCCATGAGAAGTCATATTCAGAAGTTGTACATTGAAATGATTGAGTGAACAAGATAATATTTTATCTGTAACTGGTTTACATACCAGCAGTAGTCCAGCCTTTGGGCTGGTCCAGGTGATGAGAAAGCATGAAACTCTTCTTGTCTTTCTTCAGTTTAAAACTTTGCGATCTAGAAATTTAAGAATTTAGATGATCTCTCTCTTAAAACATCTGTTTCAATGTTCTTAAACATATTCCTATAAAATACGGAGAAAATTTTAGGTATTGGAAGTTTAAGGAACTGCATACTGACACCTGATCTTAAGTAACCATCCTAGAAAATATTTGAGAGCCCATATACAGAAGCAGAACTAAAGCAATGACTCTTTTACGACTGATGGTTTAACAGCTGTTTTAGATGCTTGTAAGAGTGGTATTAATATCAGCAAGAAAGCTGAGCATTACCAACTTGGAAGTGCTGGGATATCTTTGAAGGGTTATTACCTGGGTAACACTCACAAATGCTGACAAGTCACAGTCCCCAAATACCCATGAATAAGTACTTTCAAAGACATTTGCCACCCTTGAGAAATGCTTCATTTTTAATGCCATTTGCAGAATACTATTCAATAGTTCTTAAAACATTATGAAATGTGACATACAAACTTGATAATGTGGGAATTATTTTCAATGGAATTTTAACTTTTTTTTTGTTCTTTCCTGTCCCAGTTTTCAACTCTCTGTCTGGATGAATTTTTTTATTCCATTATCACAACAGTCTATTCAAAATCCTTTTAACAGATTTGCTTCATTAATGGATTATTTGTCATGAAGTCTTTGGGCTTTCCATTAGAACAAAAGGACAATAAAGCCTTCCATGCTGTGATAACAATACATTCTAGTCTGTGTGTTTACTGTACTGAAGTCTTAAAAGAATACTTTGTTTCTGTAAATGGGAAAGAAGCAACATGGCTCCAAGAAATTTAATGATTGTAGAATTAGTTTGGTTATTCATGACACCTAATCACCACATCTTTGTATAAATTTCTTTTTAGTAGAAAGAGTATACAGTCCATATCAAGGTATTTTGACACTAGATGTTTAATTGTCTCTTTCACAAAACAAAAGGAAGCAAAAATTCTTTGGGATTAAAGAACATTGATCTTTTGGAATAGAAAAAAGTCCTTCACAGCACAAGAAGTGTATTCCAACAGTTCTGGAAAACTACTCTTGTCTTATACCTTACTTGGCTGAAGACACAGCTAAGAGATCTAGTAGCAGAGTTCCAACATACAGAAAACAAACACCAGAAAATACCAGTTAGGCTTCTTATAGTAGTCCACCTATATATTATTCTTGTAGAGACAAGCCTAGTTACGTATGAGACTAAATGGCTGTATGAGTTAAAAAATAAACAAATAAATGGAGAAGAAAAAAACTGAGAACAAAACCATAAAAAACCCACAGCTCCACAAAGATTCAGGCATAACTCTACTAGAAAGAAAATTAACTCTTAAAAAGTCAGTAAGGTAAGACAACCATTAGTGACAACCCTAAATATATGAGACTTTTAAGACACTTTTCTGAAAATCCTAAATTAATTGCAATTGCTTTTCCACTTAGTGTTGGAATTTTGTTGGTGGTATTTTTTTTTTTTTTAATTATTCATGGACTTGAACATTTTTGTGCTTGTGTCCACACTTTTGTAAAATGCCATAAATGCTGTGATTCATGTATATATCACTTATACATTCCAGTTTATCATTCCTGAACTATAAGAAATGACTTTCACCCCATTTTCAGAGTCCTAGTTTTGTCCAAAATACTAAGAAATTGTGGTATCAATCACTTATGTTCTCAAAGAGAATTTTGCAATGTAATTCAACCATGGCAAAACTTAATCATGTTAAGGTGAACAACAGTTTTCAAATAAACTTAGTGCATCCAGAAGTTTACCAAGTAAGTTTTCAGAGTTCTGCAAAACCTGCTTTAAGTGTAACTACAAAAACAAGAAGAAAGTGAAAGTGAGTTTGTGCAGTTATTTTCAGTGGTTTCTCCAGTAAGATGACATAAGTGGAGACAAAAGGGGAAATTTGTATTTGCGTAGGATACTTCTTAATTTATAAAAACCCCTTCTCATTGTAAGTATCAGTTTTATCCAAATACATATATTCAAACTAAAATTTTGTCTAACTGTGAAAAAAAAGATACTGAAAGTGATCTTCATGAGAAGTGTAGAACATCTTCTGAATGGAATTTCAGCTTCAGGATTCATTTCAGATCTTCATGTTTCCAAAGGAACTATGCCAGCCAAGCTTTTTCCGTGGTACAATTCCTTGTATACTGGATACTAGAAATCGAGGAAAAAAAAACAAACGAAAACCAACAACAAAACCGAAAATGTTGTTCCATTAATTTAAGATGTTCTCAATTGAAATGATGAGGATACTGTCAATTTTTTTTTTACTTATTAATACCACCTAAATGATGATGAAATTATCAGCTTTGTCTGCAAACAAATATTCAGAAACAAAACAAGTGCTACTTCTATTGGACGTCTTGTGTTCAAAATGGTGGAAGCATTTTTAGTAATGACACTGAATAGCAAAGGGAGACATATTTCAACCACTTTCAGTATTAAAAAAAGTAGTTGTCATGGTTTTAGTAGTTGAACAAGATAATAATTTTCGATTTCATACAGATTAGTTCTTTGTAGCAACAAGAGTTAACCCTGCAATATAATCAAACCTTTCACTGTATTCCCACATATCAAATATTATATATGATGATGATGAAGAGAAGTTTTATTCTACCTATTCACGCTCTCCAAAAGTGCATGTTCTTTCAGATATGTTGATACCAAACCCTGGCTCCTGCATGGCAATTTTGCCTGTGAAATCAAATCCTCTCAGAAACCCAAGCAAGAGCAAACCCTTGTGACTCATGCAGCTATAAGCTTGCCCAGCTCCAAACAGCTCCATAAAGCCAGTTCTTCACATCAGCACTCATGCAATGTAATATTGCTCAGAACTGGTTTTCTCTACAAGCATAAATGGGGAGACAAATGCATTCATGCTGTTAGAATCTGCATTCTGCCCAAGTTTACCAGCCTCAACACAGCCATAGTCTTACCCGTACAGTTCCCAGAATTGATCTGCATGTTACATCAACAGTTTTACATATATGCTAGAACATGTGTTTTAATGCAGGAACTGACTGCTCACATACCCTGCTGACTGTACTCGGTGTGCTGCAGCTAGAGCGAATATGAAGCTCTCATCCCAATTTTTCAGATAAGTTCTGTGTAACAACAGCTCCTGGAGCTATCAACTACTGTTATAGAATCATAGCATGCTTTGGGTTGGAAGGGACCTTTAGAGGCCATCTAGCCCAACCCACCTGCAGTGAGCAGGGACATCTTCAACTAGACCAGGTGGCTCAGAGCCCTGTCCAAACTGGCCTTGAATGTTTCCAGGGATGGGGCCTCCACTGCTTCTCTGGGCAACCTGTTCCAGTGTTTCACCACCCTCATGGTAAACAATTTCTTCCTTATATCCAGTCTAAATCTACCCTCTGTTAGTTTAAAGCCATTACCCCTTGTCTTATCACAGCAAGCTCTGCTGAAAATATTTTCCCAATCTTTCCTATAGGCCCCCTTCAGGTACTGAAAGGCTGCTATAAGGTCACCTCGGAGCCTTCCCTTCTCCAGGCTGAACAGCCCCAACTCCCTCAGCCTTTCCTCATAGGAGGGGTGATCCAGCCCTCTGATCATCTTCGTGGCCCTCCTCTGGACCCACCCCAACACATCCAAGTCCTTCTTGTGCTGGGGGCTCCAGAGGTGGATGCAGTACTCCAGGTGGGATCTCACGAGAGTGGAGTAGAGGGTCAGAATCACCTCCCTCAACCTGCTGGTCACGCTTCTCTTGATGCAGCCCAGGGTATGGTTGGCCTTCTGGGCGGCAAGTGCACATTGGTGGCTCATGTCAAGCTTTTCATCCACCAGTACCACCAAGTCCTTCTCCTCAGGGCCGCTCTCAGTGCCCTCATCCCCTAGCCTATATTGTGTTCTGGTTTGGCTGCACCCGGCAACAGAAGCGCCATGCGACCACCCTTCCCCCCGCTAGAGTGCAGAGGAGAATGGAAAGAAAGAGGCAGAAACAACAAAAACGCCATGTGGCCGCCCCTCCCCCTGCTAGGGTGTGGAGGAGAATGGAAAGAAAGAGGCAGAAACAACAAAAACGCCATGTGGCCGCCCCTCCCCCTGCTAGGGTGTGGAGGAGAATGGAAAGAAAGAGGCAGAAACTGATGGGTAGGGATAAGGGCAGTTTAACAGAACAGCAAACAAAGGGAACAGGTACAACAACGATACAGATAAGGAGAAAACACAACACAAACCGCACAACTCAGAGAGCCGCCCTTCACGACCGCCACCGTGAGCTCCCGAGCCGCGAGTGAGTTCCCGCCGCCCAGCTCCCCCCCACTGGAACCCAGCATGATGGCACATGTTATGGAATATCCGGCTCTGTTTGGCCAGGTGGGGTTGGCCCCCCCGGCTGTGCCCCTTCCTGGATTCTGGTGAAAATTAACCCTGTCCTGGCTGAACCCAGGACAACTGATAGCGGGGATTGCCCTGACCCAGATACAGGACCTTGCAGTTGGCCTTGTTGAACCTCGTGATCTTCGTACAGGCCCACTTCTGGAGCTTGTCCAGGTCCCTCTGGATGGCATCCCGTCCTTATGGTGTGTCAGCTACACCACTCAGATTGGTGTCATCTGCAAACTTGCTGAGGGTGCACTTGATCTCGTGAAGTCGTTGATGAAAATGTTAGACAGCACCAGTACCAGTACGGACCCCTGAGGGACACCACTTGGCACAGGTGTCCATTTGTACATCGAGCCTTTGACCCCTACCCTCTGGCTGCGACCTTCCAACCAATTCCTAATCCACCGAACCGTCCACCCATCAAGTCCATATTTGTCAAATTTAGAGAGAAGGATGTTGTGAGGGACTGTGTCGAAGGCTTTACAGTGATGTGCGGAATCAAACTTCGCAACTCAGAGAGTTATAAAGCAGGTATGTTTATTGCAGTGCCGGGTGCAAGGGGGATCGCTCCTCCTAACTTGCACCCTGAGTCACGAAGCATGCACCTATTTCTTGCAAAGGTTATCTAAGTAGGCTGGACTATTGTTGTTATTTCTAGGAATTCATTATCATACTCCACCCCCCTTTAGCACTTGCGCAGTGTTGTCTGGTGGTCGTCTGGGGGGTCTTCTGGATGAAGGCTCGTAGTCTACCTCGCTGTGTGCTTTCACCTTTGGCTCAAAAATTCCTGAGTTGTCTGTGTTGGCTGAGTCCCAAACCACAGAAACAGTTTCAGCTAGAGAGTTGCTTCTTACAGACAACAAAGTTCTGGTCATCAGTCCTTGTTTCTCTTCGTTTGTCTCGCAAGCAGTCCTTGTTTGCTACATTTGAGCCACACAGTCCTTGTCAGCAAGATTACAAAGAGCAGAACTAAACTAAATAACAGTGTTTAACTCTTACCTTAACATAGCTGCATAGCTATACAACAAACTAAACTAAAGCTACAGCAAAATCAAACTAAACGTCAATTTCCCAGATCAACAGAAGTCCTGATAGATCACATCAGTAGCTCTTCCCTTGTCTACTCAAGTCACGCCATCATAGAAAGCCACTAGGTTGGTCAGGCAGGACTTGCCCTTGATGGAGCTATGCTGGCTGTCTTGAATCACCTCCCTGTGCTCCATATGCCTTAGCATAGCTTCTAGGAGGATCTGTTCCATGATCTTCCCAGGCACAGAGGTAAGGCTGACAGGTTGGTAGTTCCCAGGGTCCTCCTTCCTACCTTTTTAAAAAAAAGGGACAATGTTTCCCTTCTTCCAGTCACCAGGGACTTCACCTGACTGCCTTGACCTTTCAAATATCATGGAGAGTGGCTTGGCAATGACATCAGCCAATTCCCTCAGGACTCTGGGATGCATCTCTTCAGGTCCCATAGACTTACGTATGTCCAGGTTCTTCAGGTGGTCCCAAACCTGGTTTTGCATTACAGTGGGAAGGGCTTTGCCCTTCTGTTCCCCATCTTGCAGTCCATCAACTGGGGAGGGGCAAAGAGAGAGGTTGCCACTGAAGACTGAGGCAAAATATTGTTGAGTGTCTTAGCCTTCTCCTCATCTGTTGATACTAGGTCACGGTCACTAGTGTTCATTGCAGGATATGCTTTCTTTAATCATCCTTTTTCTGGCTGACATACCTGTAGAAGCCCTTCTTGTTATTCTTGGTATGCCTTGCCAAGTTTAGCACCAGCCACATCTTGGCCCTTCTGACCCGCTCCTTACACAACCAAGCAGCATCCCTATACTCTTCTCAGGATACCTGTCCCTGCTTTCACTACCTGTGTAGTTCCTGCTTGCCCTTTAGTTTGATAAACAGGTCTCGACTCAGCCATGCTGGTCTCTTCCTTTCCTTGCCTGACTTCTTACACCTGGGGACTGAGAGATCCTGCACTCTATGGAAAGCATCTCTGAAGATCTGCCATCTCTGTTCTGCCCCCCGTCCCTGAGAACTGTTTCCCACGGGGTCCTACTGACTAACTCCTTGAAGAGCTGAAAATTTGCTTTCCTAAAATTTAGGGTCCTGACTATACTCCTCACCTTTCCCATATCCCTCAGGACTGTGAACTCCACCAAAGCATGATCACTGCAGCCCAGGCTGTCTCCAGTCTTGATGTCACCATTGAGCTCACTTGTATTGGTGACCATCAGGTCCAGTATTGCATCCCTTCAGGTGGGGGTGTCAATTACCTGGCTTAAAAAGTTATCCTCAATGCATTCAGGAATCTGCTGGACTGCCTGCCACTCACTGTACTACTTTTCCAGCACATGTTGGGGTGGTTGAAGTCCCCCAGTAGGATGAGAGACTGCAAGTGCAAAGCCTTCTGGAGCTGGAGGAAGAAGGCTTCGTCAGTAGGCTCCCCTTGATCAGGCGGCCTGTAGTAGACACCCACGACCAGGTTCCCTTTTTCGCCTGTCTCTAATTGTAAAGCCCCCAGGCTTTCGACCTGCTCATGACTATTCTTCAGGAACAGCTCTTCAAACTGCATTGATTTCTTGATGTAGAAGAAAATGCCTCCACCCCTCTTTCCCCGCCTGTCCCTTCTGAACAGCCTGTAGCCGTTTATAGCCACACTCCAGTCATGTGATTCATCCCACCAAGTTTCAGTAAGGGCAATCAGATCATAGCTTTCTAGCAGCACAATAGCGTCCTGCTCTTCCTGTTTGTTTCCCATGCTGCGTGTGTTTGTGTAGAGGCACTTCATCTGAACTGTTGGTCATGTCACCTTCACAGAGGAACACGTCTTGTTTCCCTTGGGGTGTTTCCCAGAAGCCTCTTTGATGGCACTCACTACCTCAGGAGTTCCCAGTTGATCTCTGCAAGACCGTGCTGCAGTGTCCCCAGCAGTCCTCTGGGCAAAAGGCTGAGGGCCCTTACTAGCACCCTGTCCTTCCAACCATTGTGTATCACCCCATAGTATGTCACCGGCAGGCCCAATGTGTTCCCTCTCCCCCTTCACATCTAGTTTAAAGCCCTGCCAAAGAGCCCCGCAAGCTGCTGAGCAAAGACCCTCTTTCCCCTTTGAGAAAGGTGAATATATGAGCTCATGTAACATGTAAGTTATGAAGTCATTTTTCCATATCCTTTAACACAATCCTCCTTCCTTTTAATGAAAACTTAGGAAAAAAAGGCCATTATTCTGGAACTACACTAAGTAAAGTCCTATGATGACTTAAGGTAAAGAGCTTATCAGTCATCTAAGCTTCTTATTGAAATGATTTGGAGTTCCTGAATACAACGAAGAGAAGTTCTGCATTACGGATTTTTGAGGTCAAAGTGAATACAATTCCTATCAATATTTTCTTTCAGATGTATTCATAGGTACGTTTAGAGCAAACCTTGGGCTATGTTTAAATAGAAATGACATTTGAAGATCTTCAGCAGCTGTTATGGTTAGATAGTTTTTCTGATATATTGCTGCATTTAGACCAGGATAGTTTATTACTCTCAATTTTTCACTGACAGATGGCATATTGCAATTTTTTTTTCATCTTCCTTATTACAAGCATCAGCTTAAACGATGCAGTGTTGAAGTGAAGAGCTGAGATTTTTCAGATAATATCGCTTCTTGAGACTGCACAATGTTGAAACTAATAACAGTATAATGAAATGGTACAATACGCTGTTCTTTGTTGTATAGTATAATGATAGAAGCTGTGGTGTTCTTGTAAAATTTCTTTACTTGGAAAGGTATAGAAGCTAGAAGCTCTTCACTTAGCTCTTCTACACAGAGGTAGACCTAGCAGAATGTGACCCAAGATAATAGTGTTACAGTTTATTCTGAAAGGGCATAGTCAAGATGAAACTAAAAATAAATGTCCTTTTACATATTTAAGGTCCCTCAGAAACTTATATCAATCAAAACTGTATAGAAACCTGTCACTTAAAAAATATGATGTATGTATATACTCCATGCAGCTTAGACAATGAAGATTTTCTGTGATTCCAAACAGTTTTATTTTCAGGTTCTCTTCATTCTGTAGAATTAATTCTGAAAGTATGTTAATTTTAATGCAACTTCTCTCCAGTGGAAGTTATGTTGACCTGTTTGAGTTGCTGTGCCTTATAACTGTACTAAAAATATCCCAACCACTTACTTCAACCACATGTGTAAGGTGCTGATTCCTGTCTTTTTGGATTTAGATTTTAAATACAGAAGAATCAACGAGGAAAGGGGCTTAAAATAAGTACTTTTTAGAGAAAAGTGCCACGTCAGAGGAGAGGATACATAAATGATTGCAAGTTCTTAGCTAGTGCTGTATCTGCGCTGCCATTACAAGTGCACAATCACTTGACACTGAAAAAAGTACACACACACTTACAGCCATGCATACACAGTAGAGGTAGACTCTCATTGTAAAGTTAGTCACAAACTCATACTTTTTTACTTCAATTTTCATGGTAGTTCCCAATAGCACTTTTAGTACAGTTTTATCCGAATACTTCATTCCACTAATTCAATAATAGTTTTTTTTATTGCCTTGTCTTCTTCTTAAGAATCTTTTAATTAACAACATTGACCACTTGTCTTAAATTCACTCAAAAAACCCCACATGTGCACGAAAGAAAAAATACATCTAAGCATCAAAATTGGCACTATGCCACTATTTCCTGTTTTCTTTATTCACATTTATTCTTCCAGAAAATTTGCTGGTAATTCTTGGGAACGGTAAGTAGAATACACCATTGTGGATTGAGAAACACAGGAACTGTTGGCCTTAAGACTACAGGAAACATTGGAAGGACTAACACAGGGACAGTAAAGAGAAAGGAAATTATTTATTTTTCTGTATTTATATTAAAATATTTTGTATAGCAAAATTTGTCTAATTCATGAAGCTTTTCTGTATTAATTAATTCCAACTTTAGATTGCTAAAACTTTCATTGAACTAACAATGACATTTTAGCTCCAAACATGTGCACAATGTTTTCACTTTTTCCCAGAACAAGATTATGATTGTGGATTGTCTTTTCTCGGGATCTCAACCAAATCTTAGCCTGAGAGCTTTAAAACTGACAAAAAATTGTAGCCTCAGGTACTTGAGAACAAATCAATGCTTTCTGCAGAGATGCTATGAAAAGAGGCTGAATTTTTCCCTTTTGAATTTTGCTCTTCTTCATTGCCTTGTAAGTTATCAATCTACAGTTAGAAAAGTAATAACAGAAAGAAAGAGAGTAGCTTAGCTTTATCTGAGCAAAATAATGATTCAGTAATGACGAATGAAGTAAGTCACCAGAAGTCATCTCCATACAACTTGAGGGAGCTGAGCTGTTTTTTTGAAGTCTTTTACAAGAAGCTGGAAGCTTGTGCAGGAGCAGAGAAAATGTCAATAGGCAGTGTGTTTTTTTTTAAAAAAAGGTGAAACTAATACCACACAATAATGTATACAGTGGTGTTAGCATGAAGTGCAGATCATTTGGGCAAGTTCTATATAGCAACACATCTGATGCTAGGGACCCAAAACACAAACATATGGGGTCTACAGGTGACACTTATGACTAATTGGAGTCTGGTCCCATGATCTTAATGCCCCTTGTTGCTGAAGTGCATTAGGTGCATCTTTCTGTCCAGTTTAATCTGGAAGGTGCCCTGAGCATGCACCTTCAGTATGATACATGAGGCAAACCAAAACACTTGTGAGCACGGGGCAACGGGGGTTTATAGACTCACCACAGGAGAACAGCATCTACAGCGTGTACAGAACAGTTATATAAGCCTCAGCTTTGAAGAGAAAGCTAAAGAATTTTAAACTGGAAGTAATAAAGATGTAAATGAGAGAAGGTGCAGGAGACAAGGAGGTAACATTTTAAAAAAATTTTAAAAAAACATCTTTAGGTAAGGGTTTGAGTGTTTAGAACAGGGCAGAAAGGATTAAACTTGTTGCACTGATTAGTGCAGCTTTTTTTCAGATTGTTAGACAGCATTGACATGGTGACCACTGATAAATGTAAGAGAATTTAAAGCATTAATCCACACCACAGCTGCAAACTTTACTAAATTATATGCCTATATGAATGGGTGCAGCCGCACAAAAGGATTTCTTCATTCTTCTTCCGTTAACTTTACTAACAAATATCAGTACTTCTACTTTGAAACAGAAATGAATGTTTCTAATTCTTTCTAAAACTGAGGTAGTCTGCCTTTTGTTGGACCACTAAGAACAAATAACTGCAGAGAAAACACAGGATCTCAAAATAAAGCATTAGGTTTCTATCGTAGAATTTTCTTCCGTATCGCATAAGCAATCTTCTCGGTTCCTTTTCAGAGTTCAGCTCTCAGCTGGAGGGAGACTAGGAAATGTAGGTATCATGTATTGCCCCTCAGTTGCATCAGCATTAGAACAATAGAAATAATCATAAAAAATAATCCCTGTAAGCAACATACTCATCAGTAACGTTATTATGGAGCAGTCCTAGACCTGTTATTGTTTGCAGGCAGAAGAATCACTGGTTGTAGCCTAAAATAAAATGGAGATACAGACAGATCACTGGAGATGATCTTGTCTTCTGCCTCTGAAGCTATCACCTGAGCTGCTTGCTTAGAGCTGGTCTAACAGAATCTTTCTTTTGGATTTAAGAATAGCACAGGAAGGATGGTAATATTCTGAAGACACTGCTGCTGTGAAATCCAAAGTATTTTGATGAGGTACTAAGCAGACTCTATCTGTGATTGTATTTATATGTAGCTAGATGCCTCTGTTTTGGCATGTCTTAAGTGCTTTCCTTATACAGATATATGCACCACATTTTGTAACTGTTGCCAGAAATGAAAAAGACATAACAGCTGATTGTGTTTCAAGAAGAATTTAATTATACTCTTGGGCTTAGCTTTGCCACAATTTGAATGGAATTGGTACAGCAGTAGAAAGAAAAGATGAAAAAAAGAAATTAGGGTAGCTTACTGAGTACATACAATACATTAATGTACTTTTTATTATGTACATAATTCCTAATGAGAATAAACCTACATTAGCAAATCCATGAGTAAAAAGTGATGGAATGCAGCTGATATAAATCTAAAAGAGAAAATTAAAATATGTTTATAAATAGCTATTAATTTTGCTTTCCAGACTGTTTAATCCTTGTTCATCCAGTAACTCATTGATTTCAAATGAAGCTATAGTAGAGAAAAATTACAACATTTCACCTAAATACTTAAAAATACTGTTGTTTTCCAGGAAGATTTATTTTTTTATTTTTTAAAGGGAAGTTTTGCATACATCTTTCCAGTTTCTGCGTTTCTCCTAAGTGAGAGATTTCTGATTTATAGCACAAGGGAGAAATTACAGCAAGAAGTCTACAACTCAGAGGCCTTGAATAGGACTGGGTAAACCCTTGCAGGAGGAATGTAAGGAAGAGGTATTTAACAAGTGAAATGCTTCCTTTGCTTAAAGGTAGGAGAGCTGTAGCTCTGGAATCTGATAGTCTCCTGGCAGTTCATCCTCGAATAGTTGCAACTACCTCTATATGACACAGAATATGCATTCAGTATTCAAACTCACTATGTGCATCTTGTCGTTTACATACCACCCAAAATACCATTGTGTCCACATATTAAAAAAAAAAAAAAAAGAAGTGTATTGATTTCAAGATCTCCTTACGCTTTAGCCACATCTCCAAAACAGCACAGATAATCCAGTAAATATTATTTCACTGTTAATAAGAAGTTACAAGCTATGAATTGCTCTAATCTGGGCTGCCCTTGGACTGAATAGGGCTGAGCTGGGTTTACCATGTCTGCCATGGCGAAGTGCCCATTGCCCAGTCTCTCTGAACTCCAGCTCTGTGAGTGCTGCCAGGGAAGGGGCTGACAGTGCCAGGCTGTCCCTGCAGGACAAATGGCCTCAGGAGATATTGGGGACTGAAGGGTAGCTTTCAACCCTTCCCTTGGAGCAGGGGGAAGGCAGTAGGCAGGGATGGGAAGAAGTAATAATAGCTCTAAGGAGACCCAAAATTTAGGAGGAAGAAAGCATGAACATCATATTTCTCTTACCAGTCTCACCTTGAGTATCCTTTTTGTCCTGCTAGCCAAAACCCCAGGACTCCAAAGAGCTCATTTTAAGTTTCCTCTCCCTGATTTTGCCCAGGGAAGACTGTGGTATCACCTTTAGAGCCCAGGGGGAACATTAAAAGACTGATAAGAACATCAGAATAAAGGGGTAGGTACTAGGTATATTTTTTTAATACAATAATTTCGAACATAAAATTAATGAGGCTTTTCTGTACACTTTATTCAGTTTGGACTGTGAAGAGTTAATAAAGTTCATTGGACTAACAGTAAATTCTTAAAATTACCTGTGTTCTCAGTTGTGCATATCCCAGTTCAGTGTTACAAGAATTCTAAAAAAAAAAAATACTAGTTTTATAGTTATAAATCTATGTTTTTCTTTCTTACACAGTGCAAACTGCAACAGTGTTACCAGATTTAACAATACCAAGGTGCTTACATGAAATGAAGCTCTGTATGCAGAACTCCAGTGAAAGATCTGAGGACTGCCTACAGCACTGGAACTTTTGGAAGGATAGATGTTGTTTCTCGGTGTACAAGTTCTCTTTTGTCCATTAAAATAATTGTGAAAATTATAGTCGGAAAAAAAATTAGATAAATATCAAAGCACCGCTCCAGCTACAATTATGAACATCATAGCGCTTTGGTGCCGAAGAAACAAGGTTAGTGTTACCACAAATCAAAGGTGCTTCATTAGTTGCCACTTTTTATGGGGTTGCTGAGGCAAATTTTACAATACAGTTTTAAACATCATTAACTTCGTGACCTTACCATTAATGTGTTGATACACAATTCAGACTGCATTAGTGAGCTGAGTAGCTCCTACTGTGGAAGTGTATCTTCTCTCCCCCTTCCCCCCAAGTCATTATAATAAGAACACATGCAGGCAGATAGGGTTCATGCAAAACTAAGTTTACCTCTGATTTATACCACTTTTTAAATGTTTCTTTTATGTCATAAAACCCCGTTTGATACAAATTGGTTTAGGCTAGTGTTTCTGAAACAGAACAGTACATCTGAAGAGGAGATAATGCAGCCATGGGGAATTCCTTTTAATTTATAAGTGTAAATTCTTAAGCGTACAGGTATGATTTTTTGATTCTATGAGAAAGACATAGAAATACTAGAGGATGCTTCTGGCTGACTTTCAAGAGGAAAATTCTATAATGTAAGAAAACCTAAGCCTTCAACTACACAAACACGAGAGATCTATTCTCCTCTTCAGTCCACTAAGGTGACCAAGTGCTATGCTGCATACGTCCAAAGCAAGAACTGTGCCACAACCCCACATATTAAAAAAAACAAAACAAAAAAACCCCCAAAAACAACAAACCCACAAACCTTACCCTACAAAAAAGAAACAAAACACCAAAAAAATGTGTAGTTGTGGCACTTTGGGATATGGTTTAATAGGCATGGTTTTGTTGGGTGGATGGCTGGACTGGATGATCTTAGAGGTCTTTTCCAACCTGTGATTCTATGATTCTGTGATTCTATGATTTTATATTCAAGTGCTTCAAAGGAAAGCATTTGGTAGCATTGTGTGCTTTGCGATATTCTGGCAGAAGTACTAGTTTTGCAACCTAAATAACCTGCCAGCAACTCTGCAAGGAAAAAATAATTATAAGAAAGAATTATTATAATAATGATAGACCTGCACCTGTTATTTTACACTGCCAGCCAACTGCAGTTTCATTAAAACAAAACAAAAGTAGCACCAGTGGAAAATGAGATGCAAGTAAAGGTGGCATGTTGATGGCTTGAGGCTTGGTGATCTGTTTATAGGGTTAGAGATTTTTGGTTTATTAGGGGAAAGAATGAGCAATTTGGCTAATGCATGGAGGGAGTATTTTATCTCATCATTTACAACTGCTCATGTGATTTGAATAACTATGTGTTAAACAAGTGCTGTTTCTTAGTCATTTTTGGCCAAGTCTTATAGTTTGAATGATAGTTTTCCGGTATTTTGAAAATGTATTCTAGCTTCAATACAGTACCTTTATGTTAAGAAATGAATAGCACAAAGTTGGCAAGACAAAATCTTTTGTTCACATTGACATATGATTTGCAAAGGTTAAAAAAACAATAATCAAAAGAGCAGAAATATAGAAACACACAATTTGAATTGTGCCCTTGTTACTTCAATAAATAAACTGAGAAGGAAGACATAGGGTATGTTCCTGTAAATTAGTTTAATTTTTAATCTGTTAGGTTTGTTTTTACAAGACAGAGGACATTAAAAAACTGTATTAAAGAGAAGGGGGACACACACACAACCTCATACAAGTAGAAGCTGTTTCCTTTTTGTAAGAATAAGGCAAAATGAGCACATTTTTATTTGTCCTCACCTTACTAATGCACTATTTTTCTCCTAATCCATTTTAGTGTATTATTAATCTTTAAAAGCATTTGAAAAGTTGTTCTAGTATAAGATTTTTGAAATTAAACAAGAAATATTTTAAACACTACTGTAGTGAAAGTACTAAACCCAGTGCTGGTGCAAATTTTAAATGAGTCAAAGCAAAGTCCAAGTAATATGACAGATGAGGCTTTCAGCTGCTCGGTAGCAGTTGTGATGCACTTTGATGGGTTGTGATGTTTCCTGTGCTGTATGACTAGTGTCTCATTAGGAACCATTTCCTGAATTAATAATTTCACTAGCTAACAGGAAGGGTTTGTCATTATATCACCAGAAATTAGATGCAATCACAGAGTTCAGATCAAAGCCTACCAGTGTGCTCTCTAAGACTTTTTTAAAAACTGCTTTCAGTGAACATTGGCTAAAGCTTAATGATGTGATCCTTAATATGATGGAAACAGCTAAAAATCACAACAGTATAATTTTAATGTTATATAATACAAGGGGAAACCGTATGATAATCATTATAGAATAAAACACCGTTTTCCATGATCCACTGTTAAATGTTCACAAGCACACCAGTTCTCCATAAACCACTTGTTGGAAATCTGTTTTCAAGGAAAACCAGACAAACTCTTGAGAAATAGTTGGATTAACAGGTGTGACTTGCTTCCCATTGAAGGAACAGTATTATACACTACCCACATATCAACATGAAATGGTTCTCAAACACAAAGTAGCAACTCCACAGCCATAGGCAGGACACTAAGGAGATTTCATGGCTTCAGTTGTCACACCTACTACTTGATTTGCTAATCTGAAACCAACCACTTAATCTTATAATGAAACATTTGGCTCTTCTGAGCACTCACCACCTGAGCCTGGGATTGTATTCTGGCTATGTCAAGCTATATTTTCCACCTTGCTTCTCTGCCATCTGACATGTTATCATAGGAGAGTTTCCATGGCAGCTAGCACAAGGCACAATTGAGCCTTGCCATTATATTTGACAGGGGTTTTTTTTTCAGAGCTTCAATCCAGACTAGAATGTCATTTGTCAGGAAGTTAATCAAGAGATCAAAACCAGTTTGGGGCATTTGGAAGAGCTTTCATGCTTTAGCTGTCCTCCTCAAGCAAAAGGAGAAAATTTTAAAAACCCAAACAAACCAAACAAATCAAACAAACCACAAACAAACAAAAAACCAAAACCAAAAAACCCCAAACACCAAACTAGGTGCTTGTTTTATATGGCTATAAAATGCTTACTTAAAAACAAAATACCAGTATAATATAGTTTTCTTGGTTTTGAAAGTTTGAGAAAAAGCTTAGTATTCTATCCCGAAGCTTGGAAGTTATAAAATGAAGATGCTTAGCAATCTTTACAAGTTCTTAGGTGACTAAGTGAAGAAGAAGAAAAAAAAAAAAAAAGGAAAGAAAAAAACCCCGTAATACATCTAAAATATAACCCCTCTGGAAAATACTGAGACGAGGCAGGTCCTGCTGTGCTAAGCTCCTCTACCCGAAAGAGCAAAACACTTCTTCCCTCCTAAACAAACCCCACACAAATCAATCCCCCACCCCGCAAAACCCAACCCCAGCTAGTCAACATCTCCTTGTGCATGGAGACAAAGATTTGCTTAGAATAATGAGGTCCCTAGAAAATAAGCAATTCATTCTGTAAAAGTTTTGATACCTGTTAGTCATCAGTTTTGTCATCCTGTTAGTCTGCAGAATGCCGTATATATCACTGGACATATATAAGAACAGCCAGAACTTTCTTCCCCCTCTCCCACATAGCAGCTGAACAACAGACTTTTCTTTGTAGCACACAAAATGAGCTAAAAAATCCACCAGCCCACAGCTTGATGTGAAAAGTTGACAAGGCAGAGAAGATGGACACAAAAAACTGGACTCCATGAAAATAGCACTAATATAAAGATGAGACTTCCATCCTTACTTGTATGTATTTTTCCTTCTAGCATGGAGGAACGTGCTAATGAGAGCAGTTTGTCTGTCCACAGATCACCCTCAACATTATTAACCATATAAAGAGTTTCCTTATTGATCATCTCAGCAATTCATTTGCTGGGATGAATATACCAAATTAAAATACAACAAGTGATGAGTCTTATACTACAGGAATTGAATTTACTCAAGAAATATATTGCCCTGAAGCAATATACAGAACTCCTATGGAATTAATCTGTGCACATTCTCTGCAAGCTACAAAGACTACACCAATATTCGAGGTTTCGACCAGAGAGGAAAATTAAGCCAACACCAAACACCATTGCCTTCAGCGTTTTCCCTTGTTTGAATACCAATGAGTACACTCCTAGAGTCTCATTATTCCCTTGGCAGGGCTTCCACTACCATTTATACATGAGTAATTTCTCTTTATGGACCCAATATCGTTTTGTTCAAAACACATTTATCATTACAAAATGTGGTACAGTAGAAGCAAACAGCAAGTGCTTCTCATCAACATTGTCTTTGCAAAAAAACTGCACATGAAAAACAGCTAGCATGTGAACTTGCAAATGCTTGTTTTACAGTATCCTGTAGTTGCCAGGGGCTTGCCCATAATGCACTTACTTGCTCACACAATTGTGTATTGTGTGCACAGACTCTTGTACAGCACTTACTGAAGTTTCAGGGTGAACTAAAATCTGTAACTGAGATAATTTGATCACTAATATATCTTCACTATGACTAATACACCACTGAACACTTAATAGATCTTATTAACTCAGAGACAAAGCATTCTCTTTCATAAATCAAAATTTTTGATGTGATATGTAAACTACTCCCTGATTACTTATGCACACTTTCGCAGACACATGCATATTTGTACTTTAGCAGAACTTTTTCACAGGCAGAGCTGAAGACAGACACAACCCTTCAACTGGATCTAAGTCTGTCTTCAGCCTCACTTACACTGGTGCAATTCCCCCAAATGAGTAGAAGGAAAATAAATAAAAAGAGCAGGAAGGTCACAAAGCAACAGACACAGATATTTCACACACCTCACTCACACACTCTCCTGCATGCAACAGTATGTTTACTGTTTTCTGATTAAAAGAAACTATAGAAAACCCGTAGAAAGTTAGGTGAACAGGGTAACAACACCCCCACTGCACACCGTGTCCCATGAACACCCTTAGAAATTCTTTATTGGCCATAAGAGTCACTGTTACTCCTCAGCTGACCTGTGGCATGTGCAAGCTCAACATTTTGGCTTGGCTGCACTGTGAGTTCAGGAGCTGGGTTGGTGCCATCTCGCTTGCTGGGAGCAGAAGGTGGCATTCTGCAGAAATCGTCCTCTGTGGCTTGGGCTAGGAGAACATGCTGCACCTGACATTGCCAACAGGAGAGCTAGAGGCTTCTCAACTCCCCCTCCCAGCATGAGTTTGGCTGTTGTTCAAATGCTGAAGAAGAAACGGCAATTAGCTTATTCTTATGTCAAAGTCTTTTCATGCCAGCAAGACTTGTTTCTCACTCTGCTTTTATTCTTTATCAATTTTCAGCAAAGATGAAGTAATCAAAGATAGCAGGAAGCACAGAAACAGCAGAAGGCAGGAAAAAATAAAGAACTGAAGTGACAAAGAATCTACATGTACCATGGACTTATGAAACACTTGTTCTCAGTGTACGATTGTCCCAGAACTCTGATTTCCTAGAAGGCAACTGCTTATTGCTTGAATTTACTTGGTTATCAGGAATCACTAGTGGAGAAAGGGTTTCAAAATTTCCTAGCTCTTGGCATCAGGTGTTGTCAGTCATACCCAGAGCTGCCTACATTGAGTTATCCTACACTACACTTCCTGCATTAATCTATCCTTTCTCTGCAGGTGACAAAAGCTTCCAGCAGTGAGGCACTAATCATTGTAGAGTAACCATAGCACCAAGAATCCATCACATCCAAAACGTGGCAAGCTTAAGTGATGTTGTAGCAATGCTCAGAATAAATAGTCTGTGTCTCAGAGAGAAAGAACTTGAGCAACTGCTATCAAGTTCAGTACCTAAAGAAACATAAGTCTTTAGGCTAGGCCCCTAACATAAACCAAAGGAACAGAGTGCTCAAGACCACTACAATTTGTAATTTGTGGCATTTGTATAGTTTTGTGGGAATTGCATCCAACTGGGGAATAAGCCAGACCAACCAGAGCAGTGGCAAATGTTCCTTAGTTGAGAACGAGAAGGCCAACCACCTTAAGGGTGGGTATATCTATGGCAGATGCTCTTACACCCCTCCAGAGAAACCTGCATGCTCAGTTACCTCTCTGAAATGCCTTTACACCAATGAACGCAGTATGGGGAATAAACAGGAAGAAGTAGAATTCTATGTGCGGTCACAGAGCCATGATCTCACTGCAATTACAGAGACATGGTAGAGCACCTCACATGACTGGAATGCTGTCATGGATGGCTACATACTTTGAAGGAAAGACAGGCCAGCAAGGTGAGGTGGTGGAGTTGCTCTTTATGTGAGGGAGCAACTGGAATGTGTCGAGCTCTGCCTAGGGGTGGATGAAGAATGAGTTGAGACCTTACGGGTAAGAATTAAGGGACAGGCTCATATGGGTGACACTGTTGTCGGTGTTTACTACAGACCACCTGACCAGGAAGAGGAAGTTGATGAGGCCTTCTACAGGCAGCTGAAAGTACCCTTGTGATCACAGGCCCTGGTTCTCATAGAAGACTTAGATCACCCTGATATCTGTCGGAAAGACCATACAGCTAGGCACACACAGTCCAGGAGGTTCCTACAGAGCGTTGATGATAACTTTTTGGCACAGGCGGTGGAGAAGCCAACGAGGAGAGGTGTGCTGCTGGACCTTGTGCTGACAAATAAAGAAAGACTGGGTGAGGATGGAAAGGTTGGGGGCAGCCTTGGCTACAGTGACCATGAGATGGTGGAGTTCAGGATCCTGGGTGGAGGAAGAAGGGCAATAAGTAAGATCACAACCTTGGACTTCAGGACAGCTAACTTTGGCCTCTTCCAGGACCTGCTTGGAGGAATCCTATGGATTAGGGCTCTGGAAGGTAGGGGGTCCAACAGAGCTGGATGCTATTAAAGCATCATTTCCTCTATGCTCAGGATCAGGAAATCAAACAAAGGAGGCAGGAGACCTACATGGATGAGCAAGGAGCCTCCAGCAAAACTCATCAGGAAGAAGAAGGTCTATGGAAAGTGGAAAGAGGGACAGGCCACTTGGGAGGAATACAGGAATGTTGTCAGAGCACGCAGGGAATCAACAAGGAAGGCTCAGGTCCACCTGAAATTAAATCTGGCAAGGGATGTCAAAGACAACAAGAAGGGCTTCTTCAAGTACATCGGTAGCAAACGGATAATGTGGGCCCACTGCTGAATGAGGTGGGTGCCCTGGTGACAGAGGACACAGAGAAGGTGGAGTTACTGAATGCCTCTTTTCCTTTAGTTTTTACTGCTAAGGCTGTCCCTCAGGAATCCTAGTCCCTGGAGGTAAGAGAGAAAGCCTGGAGAAAGGAAGACCTTCCCTTGGTCGAGGAGGGTCAGATTAGAGATCATCATGGACACCCACAAATCTATAGGCCCCAATGGGATGCACCCACAAGTGCAGAGGGAACTGGCAGATGTCATTGCTGAGCCACTCTCCATCATCTTTGAGAGGTCCTGGAGGACAGGAGAAGTGCTGGACGACTAAAGGAAAGACAGTGTCACTGCAGTCTTCAAAAGGGGCAAGAAGGAGGACCCAGAGAAGTACAGCCTGGTCAGCTTCACTTTCATCCCTGGAAAGGTGATGGAACAGATGGAACAGCTCATTCTGGATGCCTCTCTAAGCAAGTGGAGGAAAAGAAGGTTATCAGGAGTAGTCAGCATGGAGTCACCAAGAGGAAATCATGCTTGACCAGTCTGATAGCCTTCTTCAATGGTATGACTGGCTGGGTAGATGAGGGGAGAGCCGTGGATGTTGTCTACCTAGACTTCAGCCAGGCTTTTTACACTATGTCCTATAACATCCTGATAAGGAAGCTCAGGGAGTGTGGGCTAGATGTGTGGACAGTGAGGCAGATTGACAACTGACTGAATGACAAAGCCCAGAGGGTTGTAGTCAGTGGCGCTGAGTCTAGTAGGAGGCCTGTAACTAGTGGTGTTCCCAGGGGTCAGTACTCATCTTGTTCAACTTTTTCATCAGTGACCTGGATGAAGGGACAGAGTGTACCCTCAGTGACCTTGCTGATGACACAAAACTGGGAGAAGTGTCTTATACACTGGATGGCTGTGTTGCCATTCAGCAAGACCTGGACATGCTGGAGAGTTGGGCAGAGAGGAACCTGATGAAGTTCCACAAGGAGAAGTGCAGGGTCCTGCACCTGGGGAGGAACAACCCCATGCAGCAGTACAGGCTTGGAGTTGACCTGCTGGAGAGCCGCTCTGCAGAGAGGGACCTGGGAGTGCTGGTGGATGACAAGTTGACCATGAGCCAGCAGTGTGCCCTGATTGCCAAGAAGGCCAATGGCATCCTGGGGTGCATTAAGAAGAATGTGGCCAGCAGGTCAAGAGAGGTTGTCCTCCCCCTCTACTCTGCCCTGGTGAGGCCTCATCTGGAGTACTGTGTCCAGTTCTGGGCTCCCCAGTTCAAGAAAGATGAAGAGCTACTGGAGAGAGTCCAGCGGAGGGCTACAAGGATGGTGAGGGGACTGGAACATCTCTCCTACGAGGAGAGGCTGAGGGAGCTGGGCTTGTTCAGCCTGAAGAAGAGAAGGCTGCGAGGGCATCTTGTAAATATCTTAAGGGTGGTGACAAGAAGATGGGGCCAAGCTCTTTTTGGTGGTTCCAACAATGGGACAGGAGGCAATGGGCACAAACTGAAGCATAAGTAGTTTCATGTGAACATGAGGAAGAACTTCTTGACTTTGTATGACAGAGCACTGGAACAGGTTGCCCAGAGGGGCTGTGGAGTCTCCTTCTCTGGAAATATTCAAAACCTGCCTGGATGTTTTCCTGTGCAGCCTGCTCTAGGTGAACCTGCTTTGGCAGGACGGCTGGACTAGATCTCCAGAGGTCCCTTCCAATCCCTACCATGCTGTCATTCTGTGAATGGTGTCTGTACAAAGAAAAGTGGTACTTTGGAGGGGAGAGAATAGCACAATGTTGTTAGTTTACATTAAAAGCATTTCCTAAAAACCTATTTCTCATTATTCCTGTTTGTATTTCCCCCAGATGTGTTCATCCCAACTTGGACTTCATTTAGTTGATGAGGTCAAAAGCCTGTCTTCCTGAAGAGCCATTTCTGCTGCATTCATACATATCAATGGATCTTTGCAAATAGCCTTTCAGGCAGTTGAAGTCTTTACTGAAACGTTAACACACAGGCTCTCTGTGCCAGAGAGGGCTTTGTAGCAGGATTCATACAGAAGTGAACACGCAGGTTGTCAATGTTCTAAGAGTTTACATTGACTTAAACGGGAGTGTGGCAGGGGGAGCAGCAGATCCCTGGGGTTGTTTGAATACTTTAATAATCCAGAAATTCAATAGCTGTATCTCTTTTCAAAGGTTCAATAGGATATTCTCAATACCAATATAATTTAATACACTACTTAAAAATCAAGTCCAATTGTAATGTTGAAATAAAAAAAAAAAAAAAGGAAAAGAGCTCAAAGAAATTCCATCCAAAAATCTGTTTGGAATTGCTGTCACAGTGACTCCTCCCTTCCCAGTAAGGCTAAGGCCGGGGACCCCCTACACCTTAATTGCTGAGAAAGATTGAGTTATAGCCTTCCTCTCACTAATAGGTGCTTACACCTAAGACTTGAACATCTAGGCAGGTTACTTCAGAACATTCTTGGCTATCCAGTTTCAATGTAGCAAACAGGTTTGTGAAGTATTGATAAGCCTACTATAGAAACATGTCAAATCTATGTTTACAGCCGCCTTCTTTTCAGTCAGAAAAGGTTCAGAAGGACAAGAAAGTTGATGAGCATAGCATCATCACATATAGATTTAATCATCCATAAGCATCATCAGGCACATCAAAGGATTGATAACACTGATATTTAAAGGGCCAAAGCGACACTACCAGCTGAAAAACCTTCCATTTTCTACTAAGAAACAACCACTAAAATTAGATGATTTCTGGGAAGAACAGGTAGTTGACTTTAATCATGAAAGATCAAATTATTAGAAGCAAAATAAGAAACTTACTAAATTTTTTTGAAGAAAGATTCACTGAAAAAAGCAGAATAAAAAGGTTTCCTGTGTTGTATGACCTACACACAAGCTTAAAATCTTATATATGCAAGAAATGAAGGAATGCCCACCAGAGTTGTAATGAGAACACAGATAGGCTGGAGGTGCTGGTCATCCACAGAAAAACATTTCTGTTTTAAGCTCAATACAGTCTTAATCACCTGCTGTAGCCCACAGTCATCAGTAAAACATAGGCAGAGAATATGCATAAGTGCTTTTCCAAATAATAGACTTAGGCCTTCTTGCTGGTGAAAAAGTGAAATTTTGATAGAGCCCCAATTATTCTTTCCTTCATCCAGCGATGCATATTTTCAGATCAAAATTATGAGATTATAAACTTCGAATCCAGTGTTTTCAAAACAAAATATTACCCTTAAAAAAAAAAAAGTATTATGAAAAGGGAAAAAAGTAAGAAAATTAGAACTACAATCTCCAAAAAAATAAACATAATCTTATACTGATCGAATATTTTAATTATTATTTTGGTTTCTTATTTTGCTGAGAAAAATGGGAGATTTCATTCCGTGTTAAGTCTGCATAAATTAAAATATATATGTGTATTTCCATAACTACTGTGCCAGACTGGAAATGAGTCACTTGATATGATTTCGACTGAAACTTTATTTCAGGGTGGCCTGCTAATAGATTTCAAATGTGGAATTTAAGGAACATAAGTATGAGAATTCAGTCACAGCAGCTATATTAACTGATGCAAATTTCTGTTTATCATGTTAATTACCAATTAACTGGGGTTGAAGTGCTATGCAGCATTTCAGCCGTTTATCAGCCTGTTGTTTGGCAAAACCATTTTTGCTGTAAGGCTCCATATACATTCATTGTTTCAGCTATCTTACAAAGTGGTGAACTGATTGTTTACTATCTAATATCAGGTTGATCCTTTAAGAATGTATGACAATATTTGCGTAGAAACTTGGTTCTGAAGCGCAGACCAGTGAGGCGAACCACAGCTTCTGGAATTAGGGAGGAGGCACGTCTGCACAGAATCTCAACCCACCATCTCGATATCAACAAAGGCTTATCTGGGCAGTCCATGTCACAGATCTTCATCTGAATTTTACGTGTGTTATCCAATTTACCCCCAGACTTTTCTTTCTAGCTATGGCCTTTAATCACTTGCCAAACCACTGATTTCCAGAATAGCAGGACTGAGAGACTGCTTCTCTTGTAGCCTGCAGTTCTTCAGTACTACCAAGTAACACAAAGTACTCTTGATTCAATAGGTATACTTTCCTATCAACTATGCGCATTGACTGAAGATTCACAGGTAGTGCATACAGGAGACAAGATGAGTATTTTAATTAAGTTAGTATTTTCTGTTATATTTATGGTGTGATGCTAACTCAAAGAGGAATTGGAACCTCTGGAATATCCATAAAATATTCACTGATGCACTAATGAACAACCACGTATTGCAAAAAAGTTATGGATTATCAAACAAATATAGCTATTCCAAGATGATTTAATGAAAAAAGTCCTATGTTGCGTAGTATTTCCTTATGCTGACGAAAGATCTTAATGTAAATAGTTTCAAAGGTCAACAAAAATAGCAAATGCTCAAAAAAACCCAAGTTCCTTTTAGAAGAGCAATAAATGGGGGGGGGGGGGAAATATCACTATCTTATAATTAGTCATGAAATATTCCTTTTTATTATTTTTGAAATTTTCTGTTGAAGATAAATATGTGTAATACACACCTCTTTCTGTTGAGAACATTTACTGTAAGTTATATTTCCTTTTACACCTGGAAGTACAAGGTTACTTATCCAATGCTAAAGTGTTTGAAAATATTTCAGCTACCTGATAGAATGAAGAAATGTTACATGTTACTTTAATTACCTAGAAATCACAATTCTGAGCTGCAATACTATTATATGGTCAGCTAAATTAAATTACTTAGGAATTATAAACAAACATACTGAGCTCTTTATTAGATTTGGTTTTAATTATCTCCCTACCCATCTAACATTTAACATGACATTTTTATTAGCTAATAATATAAATGTTAATGACATTCTGCAAGGAATATGTTAAGTTGTTTTAACTGAATTTACTACTTTTTTGTCATTCTGATTGAGTAATTGCTCTTATCTTAATTTTAAATACTATCAACATGATTACCTGTTGTGGTATCTGGTAAAGGTTTTTTTGTTATTGTTTTTAACTTTAGCCAAGAAAGAATATATTTAAGGCACAAATAAGATTAAAATTAGAAAGGCAATATATCACTAAGATTTATTTCCTAGCTTTTTTATTATTATTTAAAAAAAAGAGCTTCAAGTAGGCAATTGAATGAAGCAACTGAATTAAGCACTTGTTTCCTTACTCCTTCATGTAGTTTTCTGTTCACAGAAAGGTGCACTTTCAGAATAATGCCATGTAACAGAAAGAATGTTAAAAACACAAAAAAAATAATGAAAGATCAATTACAAAGCACATTTTACTTCTGGGATAAGTAAAAAAAAACAAACAAAAAAACCCAATAACCCAGCTGTAGAATAAGACATGCATTTAGTGTTCCAAAAATTAAGTATTTTATACTACAGTGGAGTTAAAACAACAGAACATTAAACTCATCCCTGTGTTGAATTTGTATTCAATTCCTCAGTGTTCAAACACAGCCACAGAACACACATAATAACGTTTTTATAGTTCTGGAAATCACTGAATGGAAATCAGAGGCAAAATAAATTACAGTATTTCTTCTACGATCTTTTCAGTATGATATTTAGAAAATGTGATGCATATATGCAAAATAAATCAGAAACAGGGATGCCACGTAGATGGTGCCAAGTCATGGTTTTGGTTCAGCTACACTCCAGCAACCACTGGTTTCTTATTTGAGTCTTTGGTGAAAAGTTATCACCACCAGATGTTGTTAATATCTGACTGCAACAATATTAACAGTAAAAAAATATATTGCTTTTTAATAAGGAAAATGTATTATGATCATGTAGGAATATGATCACCTGTGGCTGATGGCACTAGTTTGAGTTGCAGAAGTGCTGATCCTGAGTACCAGCTTGCCAAGTCAAGACTTCCGATCTAGACCCTTCACAAATACCTAAAGCCATGCCCATATTGGGCTATTTGACAAAATTAGAGCAAATCTTCTATGGCTGCTGAGATACTGCATTTAACTATTAAACTTAAAAGGCAAAAAAGGAAAATCATGCCAGGACCATTTATGTCTACTTTACTTCTGAATAAGAATATTGCACTTTAAGTTTATCATGCTGTCATCTGTGGTAGCATTTCTGTGTTGTTACCTGGTTCATCTGATAATTTTAGTGCAGTCAAACCTGTAGTCTTTTTAGGCCGATTCCCTCTCCCCTTTTCAGCAGAACAGGTAAAGTGCTTCCCTGCCTCATGAGGGTGCTATAAAGGACATATCTCAAAAACATGGTAGGTACCACGAAACAGTCAGGTTACATAAGGTAATTCTATAGAAACTATAGTCTCTGCATCTGAAATATATGTAGCTTTTGTACTGTGAGGGCACATGTTTTATGAATTTTTAAGAAAGCAGACAACCTTGAAGGCTGTTCACTTAGTATTACTGGATATTAAGTTAGGAGTAATTACTTTTGAACTGCACAAACCGTGAAATCACTTTGAGATGTCTTAGTAATCTTATGTTCCATGATTACGCAAAACATACTGCAAATATGTAAGACTCCAGATATGCAAATTTAAAATGTATAGATCAACAAAAGGTTCAAAGTCAGTTATTCTCTTATGTTTTGAGTTTGTGGATGGAGGGAAAAAAAAAAAGTGGACAAGGAGAGTAGGCACAGACCTATTTAAAGCAGTAAATACCAGACTATAGAAAGTCGGTCCATGGAACTCTGGAGGCTTGTTGAAACTGTTGCACGAGATGACAGAGTTTATTTTGCTCATATGTAAGTGCTCAAGACGCAGATTCTAAAACTTTGTTGAGTCACTGAGAGGAGGAAGAGTGAACTCATGAGAGAGAGATTTGGCCAGGGTCAGAGAAAAAGTGTCTAGACAGACCTCTCTTACTAAAAGTTTATTACTACAATAGCAGTTGGAGGCCAGAAACCAGCATGAACTCGCTTGTGTCATATACGATAAATAACAAACTTTCTGAAAAAGAAAACAATTCTATTGAACAGAAAAGACTCAAGAAAATACCTGTGCATATCCTTTGGTTTGCAAAGTCTTAGGAAAAATAAAGCAGTGACTCAAGAGCATCTTTACGAATTCCTGTTACCATCTGAAATAGTGTTCTATAACAGTTCTCTTTAAGAGTATTATCTTATTTTAAAATGTATGAATTTTGCTCTACTTGGCTTTCCTCTTTTGCTATGACACTAGCTGAAAAAGCTCAGACTAATTCAGATGGAAGATGCGATTGATTCAGTGCAAGTAAATACTAGTTACTCCAGACATACTGCTACCTAGGTTGTCTATTATTTCTCATGTTTTGTCATGGGGAGCTCAGTCCTTGAAAAACTGTTCTTGATGGACCTAATACATACTTAAGAAGCTGTGAACAAAGGTCACTGAGAATTAGTTCCACGGATGTTGCAGCTATAAACACTGATGAAATCAGCTATAAAATTTCCTAAGCCTTGCCACAGACCTATTTAGGCTAACATAGGCTTGGACTTTAATATAAGCTTATGCATAGACTTTATCATCACCAGGTATTGTGTTGATAGCTGCAGCTGTGGAGAATATTTTGCTTATATATAATTTCTGTAATGTAGAAACCCTCTCTAAATATACTGTTAGGTTGCTGAAATAAAACTACTATTTATATGAAAAACACAGACTAGCATGAACCAGGAATTATATAGGAAGCAGAGGAATAACACTATAAAAGTCAGTAGCTCGCTGAAACAGCCAGAGAGAGATGCACACACAGAGGGAGCTGAACCACTCATCAAAATCCCCCACCCATGTTAGTATTTGTTGGTGCTTCTCCGTCGTTAATGAGGAATGTGAACATTTGCGAAGGAGCACAGTGGAAGGAAGAAAATTGGGGCTTCCAGCTGAACTTGCACCTCACACAGAGTGAACATGCTCTGGATCAGAATGACAGTCTCCCATTTCTAATTGTCTGTGAGTAACTGAGAAACAGCTGCCTCTTACTGTCAACCAACTCTCAGCAGAGTCCAGTGTAGCACATACCAGAAGACCAGACACAGACACAAGTCTGGTACTTTTGCAGTAAGGCAGGAATGAGCTCTAGATCAAAGAAGGAAAAAACCCACCTGCTATCCACATACATAAACCTACAACCTCAGCCACTTGGGAAGAAAAGGAGGTGGTGGTGGGGGGAAGTCTTGCATCAGCAAAAGAACAGGAATTATTGTGGTCAAGTGCAATTATACCCTCAAAGAAAAGTGCAATTTTTGTCCCAAGTAGCAGCCCAAAGTTTTGAGTTAATTTCTCCTTAGCTAGAGGCATCTCCTTACTCTAGTACTTTGTAACATTAACTACCATTTTACACAAACTACACATCTCCGCTAAATTAATTACAAGTGAAGAAGTAGTTGGCAGAAACCAACAAATCCAAGGCACTGGAATAGATCCTGGAGAAAAATAATGCTTTGAAATGCTTCAGAAGAAAGAAATTCCATGCAGTGGAAATCCTAACATCATATGACCGACTGATGTCATTATCCTCAGAAACAGCTGCTGAAGAATCATAAAGACATGGATGTATTTAAAAGAAGGCACAATTTCAGTCTGTGGCAGCACGCCACAATAAGTTGCGGCAGTCACAAAGCAAGCAAAAGCAAGCAGAAACAGCAGCAGTTTACTGGTTAATCATAACACTTTTATAACCCCTTGTCCCCCACCCCCATAGCCTCAATGGTGAGGATCTTCTGGCATGTAGCTCCTTTGTTCTTCTGATTGGTCATCATGTGTCCATTCGCACTGCCTTCACGATTATCAAATAGTTGGATTTTCCTGTCCTGTTTCTTCGTTCCTTTCCTCAAGTTTTGCAACCACAGGTGCACAAAATAATTAGCTCATAGACATGGCTCTATTTCATCAAGACCGTCAAGGCCGCCCGCTGCCCAGCAGATTCCCACATCAGTGCATCAGAGAAACAGTTCTTTTATACTTCCGAGGAAAGGGACAGAACAGATCCTGTCTCTTTCACTTGCTGGAATCTCAACTGAGGGTTTCTTGGCAGATTAATCATAGTCCTGCTGGACACTGGAAAAGAGACACATTTGAGGGAGAGGAGAAATCTGAGTGTGATTTCTTGAAAAGGGTAGGGTAAAGGACTCCAGAAAAAGTTACCTTTTCCAAGAATGTGAACAGCTGGGACTCTGGAACAAGAAACACGGGGCAAAGGAGAGGAGAGGGGGGAAAGAAAAAAACAAGGGGGGGGGGGGGGGGAAGTAGTGCACTATGTGGCATATCACAAAGGCATCTCCTTTTATTTGAAGGATTATTTCAAATATCACAAGATGACCTGAGTGGCTAGTCTCCATCAATATTCTCAAAACAAGAAAGCTGTAGCATCATTGTTCTGCTGAGTTACAAAAGCTATACTTATTTATTATTAAAAAAAAAAAAAAGAAAAAGTTATAAGGAAGCTAGGAAAAACAAAAGTGCCTGAGTCTGTGCATTGAAGCACATTTTAGTGAATGATACAATGCTACTGCTTGCAATGCTCATTCAGTCATTCACTGATCAATATCAAGTAGTTGTCAGATTTTTTCAATAAAACATTTAAAGAGCTTGAGGAAAAAATAAGTGTCAGCTTTTAGAGACAAATGATGCTGATATCACTATGGCAACCAAAGCCATCTTTCGTGCATGATGCTGAGGAATGTTACTGACTGTCACATGAAGGCTATTGTCACTGTTGGTCTTTTTTGTCAGAGTAGTCAGATGCGCCAGAAGGATGCACCTAAATAGTACAACAAAGCTTAGAATGACAACAGTGAGCAGTAACTACTTACATCAGCACAGTGGGAGGCCATTTCCTAGTTGGACACGTTAACAAGAAGCCAGTAATTCTACAGTAAATAATTCTGCCCAGTAGCAATAACTAAGCCAATGGCAATGCAGTATACCTGACAGCAGCAAAATTTTAAATACAAGGGGGAGGAGGGTACAGGCATTGGGAAAAAGTTATTTCCAGCCTCATTGTCTACTGTGGTGATATTTATCACAGGCATTATGAAGACAACCTTTTACTTCCTGTAAAGTTTTCCAGTAAAATTGTGACAAGAGACAAATACTAATTGAAGTACACTGTCTGTCACCATACACTTTTAAACAGCAAGGACAACTTCTCTTCTAAAACTATTTTTTAACTGCAGTGTCATGAAATGGCTTATAGACAAATAACAGTACCTGGGCCGGTCGCAAATGGCAGTGGTCAGGACTACCTAATTACAACAGAGTTTATTTGGTTGCTGACTTTCAGCAGACTGCAGTTTTAAGTATTAGAAATTATTATTCTTTAAGGGACATTATATTTGAAGTATAAGTTAAGGGGGAGAAACATGTTGACTGTGGGAACTTTTCCTGATATACTGAAACTTCTAACTAAATTTCTTGCCCAGTGTAAATTAAACAAGTCAGAGTCATACCGTAGAGAGTTGTGAAGAATATTTTAAAGTTATTTGCATATCTAAAGTGCATATCTACTAAAAAACACTGGAAGCTATCAGTTTTGAGGTAGCAGTTGTCACACTGCCTAGAAGCCCCAGAGAGAAATAGCTGTTTTTCAAGATTTCTACATTATTCTTAGTCCAAGCTGAGATATCACCAATATTCATAGAATCATAGAATGGTTTGGGTTGGAAGAGGCCTAATAAATCATCTAGTTCCAAGTCCCTGCCATGAGCAGGGACATCTTCCACTAGACCAGGTTTCTCAAAGTCCCATGCACCCTGGCCTTGAACACTTTCAGGGAGGGGACATCCACAACTTGTCTGGGCAACATGTTCCAGTGTCTCACAAGTTTCATGGTAAAGAATTTCTTCCTTATGTCTAATCTAAACCTACCCTTTTTCAGTTTGAAGCTGTTACCCCTTGTCCTGTCACTACATGCCCTTGTAAAAAGTCCCTCTCCAGCTGTCTTGCCCCTTTCAGGTACTGGAAGGCTGCTGTAAGGTTTGCCCAAAGCTTTCCCTTCTGCTGGCTGAACAACTCCCACTCTCTCAGCCTTTCCTCATCTTTGTGGCCACACTCTGGACCCACTCCAACAGCTCCATGTCTTTCGTGTGCTGAGGGCTCCAGAGCTGAACACAGGACTCCAGGTGGGGTTGCACCAGAGCAGAGTAGAGGGACAGAATCACCTCCCTTGACCTGCTGGACATGCTTCTTTTGATGCAGCCCAGAATACGGTTGGCCTTCTGGGCTGCAACTGCACATTGCCAGGTCACATTGAGCTTCTCATCCACCAGTACCCCTAAGTCCTTCTCCTCAGGGCTGCTCTCAATCCATTCTACACCCAACCTCTATTTCTGCTTGGGATTTCCCAGACCCATGTGCAGGACCTTGCACTCGGCCTTGTTGAATTTCATGAGGTTTGCACAGGCCTACCTCTCAAGGTCCCTCTGGATTGGCATCCCTTCCTTCCAGAATGTCAACCGCACCACACAGCTTGGTGTTGTTGGCTGACTTACTGAGGGTGTGCTCAATCCCACTATCCATGTTGCTGACAAAGATGTTAAACAGCACCTGTCCCAGTGCCGACCCCTGAGGAACACCACTCATCGCTGGTCTCCACTTGGACATCAAGCCTTTCACTGCAACTCTTTGACTGTGACCATCCAGCCAATTGCTTACTCACCGAGAGGTCCATCCATCAGATCCATGTCTCTCCAATTTAGAGACAGGGATGTTTTGTGAGGCAGTGTCAAATGCTTTGCTCATATCCAGGTAGATGACAACAGTTGGTCTTCCCTTATCCACCAACACAGTAACCCCGCTGTAGAAGGCCAGAAAGTTTGTCAGGCATGATATTCCCTTAGTGAAGCCCTATGGGCTGTCACCAATCATCTCGTTATTTTCCATGTGCTTTAGCATGGTTTCCAGGAGGATCTGCTCCATGATCTTGCTGGGCACAGAGGTGAGACTGACTGGCCTGCGGTTCCCTGCGTCTTCCTTTTTACCCTTTTTAAAAATGTGCGTGATGTTTCCCCTTTTCCAGTCAGAGGAAACTTCACCAGGCCACCACGACTTCGCAAATGTGAACCATAGTGGCTTAGCACCTTCATCCACCAGTTCCCTCAGGACCCATGGATGCACCTCATCAGGTCATTTGTTGCTATGGATTGAGAAGGAATGGGTAGAGATTTAGCTGATCATCATTATACAAACTACTAGTACTTTTAGAGCCATAAAAATTACCTACTTACTTTTATTATATGAGACACCATGTTAGGTGAAATAAGCCATCAGTTACGATTCTAACCTTCGATAGCTCAAATCTGTTTAAGTATTCAGTGCTTCCCCAAGCCATTCCCCCTGCCTCCCCCTAAACAGCAAAAGCAAATCTTTTCGGTAATTTGACAGATTAAAAAGAGTTTTAAACCCAGGCTTCTTAGAGGCTAAATTATCACATGCTGTTGCATTAATTAAGGGACACACTTTAACTGCTTCTCCAGTTCTGGGTGACTTGGAAACACAAAAGGCCCTTCAGGCAACTTTTCTAACAATTATCTCACTTTCTCACCATGCCAGTATCTTGTGTATCACACTAATGCTTCTTTTCCTTTCTGTAGTGGATTTAAAACTTATCTCTGTTTAACAATGGTACAAGATCACTTAAACAGCCTAGCATCTCTTCCCACTCCCCTCCCTCAGCCACAAAGACAGAAAAACATTTGTTGCTATGGATTTTGAAGGAATGAGTAGAGATTTAGCTGATCATAATTTACTAACCCAGAAAATAAGCGTAAAGTTTGGGGTCTGAAGTAAACAAAAAACCCCAAGCGCATAATGTACCTGACACTGGACTTTTTTTTTAGAGCTAGAGAGAAAAAAGACAACGCAAGATCCATATGCAGTGCCGACAACTGAGACAGAAAAGAGAATATTTTGCTTTAGACTTCCATTGTTATTGAGTTTCCAGTCAGAATCTCAAAGATGTGCCTATTTTCTGTAACATGTGTGACATGAAAAATGAGGTTTCCTCCATACTTACCTTCAAAAGTAATCAATCAGCCTCCTTTCTCACCATTTCAAGATTCTGAACTGAAACTATGTATTTTGAGCTATTTCTGAAGAATAACTTATTTCTTTTTCACAGGAATTTGATCTTCATAAGAGTCAATAGTTGCATCTTCACTAGCCAAGGGGACTTTTCCTTTGTGAGTATTTTCACTCAGAGGTGTAGAGTCCTATCTATTTTTTGGCTACTTTTTTCCTAGGTCTAAATACAGAGAGTTCCTTTGTGTATCTTGGAGAAATATTAGTTTATAAGCTTAGAAATTGTAAAATATACCTATAAAGAAAATCCTCTCAGCTTCATGAGAATACTGTTTTATAAAATGAAACAAAGAACTGTAAGACCTGAATGTTTTTTCCTCAGTCATTTTTATAGAAAAGGGTTTCAAATCACTTCTGGTCCAAGATAAAGCAAGTGTTTGCATATCACAGCATTTTAGAACTGACATAAAAAGAAGCTTATTGTTGTTTTCACTTTCCTATACAGGCATACAGAAGGTCTCTATATCTTCTTTGCTTTCACATCAGGAAAAACTTATAGTATCATTTCCTAACTTAGATCCCATCACAAAAGGAATCCTAGTCTATTTAGTGACAACCAAGGTGTTTGGCATCTCACAGGAAGAGATTTTTTACCTCTTTTTCCACTATTAAATTAATGATGATACTGGCTATGGAAGAGCAGTAAGCAGAGACTTGACTCCATCAAACTGGAAGTAAACACCTATTCTAAAACTCTTTACTATAGCTCCTAAAGGACAGAGTCAGTATTAATTACTACATCTAGCAGTAATGCACAGCTCTGATTCAAAACACTTTCACACTAAGAGACAAACCAAAACTAGGATTAGCAAGCAAAGCTAAAAATCTAGTTGCTTGTACATGGAAGGATAATCTCAAAGTCACCTAGGGCTTAACATCCCCCATACCTGCACGCTGCTTATACATTGGTCTTTCTCCAGTAACACTATAAGCCAAAACTGCAAACAGGCAGCAGTCACAAGCTTATCTGCCTCCTAAGGCAGAGTCTTATTAGCACACCAGGACTACTTAACCCTCAATTCCTCTGCACAGGGAGATACTCTCGGCTGCAGTTACATTCAGGGTAGGCTAACGAGCTGAAGTTGCCAAAGCCGTCAGTGTGAATCAATTAACATCTGCCTCTAGATTTGCAGCACCTGCTAACAGGCTGGATGACTGGAGGTAGCCAGCTATGCTTTCCCAGGGTACTCAGAAATGTCAGAGTACATTAGAGTTTTAAACTAGTTTCAGCAGTAGGTGCAGGTGGGAAAGTGGATTGTGTAGCCCCTCCTGGCAAGTGTGTGGGAAAGTACATTATTTTCTGTAATAAAATATCATGCCAAAAGAAAAAGGAGCTACTTAACGTGCTTCTTTTTTCATCCAACAGCAGGATAACTGGCACTATTGCTCTCACATCTCTGTCTATAAGCTTTTACATGCTCTTTGCAAGCTAAACTGTTTTCTGAGGCGTTACAAAGCCAGTCAGAGGCAGCAGACTTCGTCTAGTTTTGCAAATGTATATATGTTAGCACAGGTGCTAAAGATATGGGGATTTCTGTTCTCTTCAGCTATTGATCAACCTGCTAGTCAATATCATAAAGCAGACTGTTTTGCCAGACTTCATGTCATTTGGAGCAGGACGAAATGGGCCTGTATGCAATAGAATAGGTGTATCAGACATGCTGTAGATTATCATGAAGATCAAGTTATATACAAGCTGACCCTGTGCAAGTGGAGGACACAACATTATTTGTTTTAAACTTATTTCATCTCCTTTCTGATAAACACAGCCCCAGATAATTCCATGGATGCATATAAAGTATTATTCTATGTAATTTCCTTTTTACTAATTCATTTTAAAAATGGTTGTGCTTGTGTGGTCTTCCCTTCTTCAAAATTTTCCCCTTATTTTCAAGTTCCCTTTTACATCCATGTTTCATGCGGCTGGTGTGCTAATGTAAGACTACTGATCAGTCTAAGGTAATTCGATCAAGCTTTTCTTCTAGCTGTCACTGAAGTCTGATCATCTGCTGCTCTAGGCAAATATTGTAGCTCCCCATGCCCCAAAACTCAGACACATGCTGAAATCACATCTGATATATTAGCTGTAAATTCTGGGGCTTGACTCCAGGCAATGCTTTTTGGTAAGATTGCTATTGTTACATAGTGAAATTCAAAATGGCTTAAAATTATTTGGTATGTTATGCAGCGTCAGATGCTCATCTTGAGGTAATTAATTGGAAATCTACAAGGCTTTTTATGTTTTCCTGTAGTCTTTCTTTGTCAATATCATCAGGAGTCATAAATCCTTCTGCACTGATGCCCTCAAACAGGTATATTGCCTCAGACAAATAGTAAACATCCTCTTGGCATTTTTTACATGTATATATATTTGTGTGTGTGTGCAATCTGAGACCTGTGAGAACAAATAAAATGAGTTCTGTTTAAGAGCTTCATTCCCAGCTTCATGCTTAGTTGGTGCTGCTTCTGAAATATACAGCCATGCCTATAATTCTCCTATCTCTGAAATACATCTTTTCAAAGAAGACACATAGAATTTGGAGGAAGAAAAATGGCTGAAAGTCATTAAATCAGTCATGGAATGTGTTTCTGTAACATTAGATTTATGAATTTGTTAGGCAGGAGAAAAATAAAAATCTAAGTTAGTTGTACTTCTTTATCCAGATGTTGCTTTTTTTAGAACTTTATATGGGATATCGCATCCTCAAAGGAAAGATTTGTGTCAATGGCTATAAGTCACAAGGTTTTTCAACTGTAAGGTGAAAATACCAGCTCTCACCCTTACTGACTCTCCATATCAATAGGAAAGCTTTGATGCAATTTCCTCAGCTGTGGGAGTTATAATTTTGCTGCCAAGTGTACAGACGACACACTGTCTTTTACTGCAAATCATGAAGTGTCCTATCAACTACACAGAAAATAAATGGGGTGCTTGTGCTCCACATCGCAGTATAGGGCCAGCTACTGCTTAGCCCTTACACGGAAACCCAGCACGAGAAGAAATGGAAGTTCTGTACTTGTGTTTGTGAGAGTGAAGAGAACACCCTGTCTCTACCCACTTTTGATTTTCCTCTGCAGTTGTTTGTAGGTTTTATCTGTCGTCTCCTGGAGCCAGCACCTACACTGCATGATGGGATGCAACAGAATGCATACTTACTCTGCTTTCTGAGACATATTTTTAAATTATTTTCTTTATGATTGTGGCTTTCTGTAATCCTAAAGTAAATGAATGAGATGAATACCAAATATGGTTGCATTTTGTCTAAGAAATCTAGGTGTTTCATTCAGAAGCAACAAATCATTTTAATTATTCTAGGTGTCAAACCTATCAGTAGTGAATCATTTATATGAATCCCAAACAAATTGAGGTACTACACTGAAATTAACTTTAGAAAACACATACATTAAACGCCCTGCCAAAGGAAGATAAGAATATCTATATTTTTAAAAATAGATTTAGTAGCAATCTTTAAAAGTAAATTTCATTTTAATTAATGTTGAAAGCATGCATTTCAAATGTACGTATTACTGTTTATTTAAGACAGAAATCCAGCTATCATATAAATGTAGACTTATAGGCACATACAATGGAGAGGTGAGCTTTTGACAATGTTTTTTTTCATTTACATTTTGAAATAATCCATGTGGAAAAGACAACATGGCTGCAAAAATAGTTGTTAAACAAATATGTACAAAGAAACAAAGGCTATGAGAAAATAATGCCAACAACAATAAACAAAACATATGAAAATATGATACTGTCATGATTTTTTGGGTGGAAGCTTGCCAGATTATCTCAAATTCTTGCTGCAGTCTTTTAACTAATTCCCTTCTTTCATTCAAGTTTTCATTGAATAATCTATTTTTTTTATACCTGTGTTGGCTACATTTGAGACTGTCTTCACATGTTCTGGAGAAGTTGATCACAAAGTTGAAAGGGTTGTATATATGTCTTGGACTGCCTACCCTTGGTCAACTGTTGAAACACTTGTTTTCCTTCATATTAGTGCTGTTATTATGCCACCAGAGAGCAGATCTAACTTTTAAGTAAATCATGCTAGGTTTTGCACGCTAGAGAGAAGTTTTGGCAGACATGAAAGGTCTCATCCAAAGCTTAGAAGTCAAAGGGAACTTTGCACTAGCTAATAGGCACTGGATGTAGGGTGGTTGAAACACAGAAGTCCCTCAGGTCAGACGCATTTGCTACTTTTTCACAGAAAAGAAAAGAGTAATTCCAGACCTACACTGCTTATATGTCATAAACTTTTGGTTATATATATTTGTTCCCTAAATTCCCTCTTTTCAAGCCTATTCTGGTAATTTTTTATTCTAAGTGTATTCTAAACTCTCAGATTTGGCATTTCATCTCTAAATTCTTTCCAGACCTTCATAAACATGCAGTTGTTTCTGCATTTCTGATGTCTCGGTGACACCTGAAAATCGTAAGTATTAATTTTGTGTCTGAAGACCTCTTTAAGACTTTTGTTTTTCTGTCAGATATTTGTCACATGCTCTAGGCTGTGCATTCCTTCCAGGCTTTCTGTCTTGTGACTTAGAATATGTTAACAAAAAAAGAGAATTAGATAAATAATCTCTGCCTGTATCTTACATTAACCTTCTCAGGAGTGCCTTGGGCTCATCAGCCGTGTTTGGGACTTGTTAGAGCTACTGTCCTTCCTATTCAGCCTGTACACCTGTTTAACTCCTTTGAAAAATAGGATTTGGGAACAAATGTCAGAACTGAATTTTACCCAGATCTTCTCACTCATAAGAACTTGGAAACATATGCTTGCATCCGAACATTTAACATAATTAATGGATCTTGTAGCAGAAACATAATTTTTATTAATTTTTTGACTTCATGCTTCTGTGCTGAATCTGCTAATTTTTGCAGAGTTTGGTATATCAGTACTAAGTGACAGGTTCTGCAGTCACTGCTGCTCTTTCCACACACAACAGAAAGGTTTTACTGCAGTGGAACAATGAGCATCCCCTCTGTGCAGAAGACAGCTGCTAAGATGCAAGGCCGTATTGGGGTAGCCTTCCTTCATATCGAAATCAGCTGAGGTCAAGAGGGAAGAAAAAGAGCTATTAACAAGATCAGTGCAGTTTCTTGGTTTTGTGCTATGTGAAGCAATTTTTTGCATCCAACTTTTGCTTGTTACTGGTGAGTTTGCTGCCCTCCCTCCTTGCAGGCACTGCAGTGCCCTGTACAACCCTGATTGCTCAGATAAAGGATCCACTCTTTGGCTGCAAATGCTGAAACTTTGATATCAAGCCAGCCAAGAAAACTAATGCCTAACTGAATCAATCGCCCAGCTGCAAAATGAAAAGCATACTAGATTAGAATGGAAAATAAGAGTAGAGGTGACTTTAGAGCCATGATTTTTTTTTTCCTGCTTTTGTCAGTGGAAAAACTATAATTTTCCTTTATGTTCTCCAGTGACAAAACATGATTTATGGCCTGTTTTTTAAAGTGTATTTATAGTTGTGCTCATGAAAGGTGCCACACTGACAGCTCGCTAGGCTCCACTATGCTACTAAAATACAGTTAGAGCAAAGGCAATGGTGAGACCCCTGTTTTCTTTTTTTTTTTTCTTTTTTGCGTACTTCCCCACTCTCTGCTCCAACAGCTGTTCAGTGCTGCACAACACCTCCTTACTCCAGGCTAGATGGTTACTTAATATGAGTCAAAGGACTTTCAAGATGAAACTGTCTTCATAATCCTGATGTCATTGCAAGTTTTCTCTACATACATGTTCATGCTTTATTACACAACCATATCATCAACAGGGTGCACGCAAATGTCTCTCATGGAAGAGAACTGCAAGGTTATCTGTAGTGCAGGGAGAAAAAGTTAAATTCTGCAGCATTTACCGATGTTACTGGAATAGCAATTTCAGTGTTCCAGATATTCCTCATAGCTAGTATGTTCAAATATTTGTGCTTAAAAATAGGAATCTTAATGAATACATTGACTACAAAAGTGTGTCAATGCCTGTAGAGGTACAACTTTGGCCCTCATTCTTAAGATGAAACAGAACTTCTTTCCCTCATTTTGTTATTCAGGGACTAAATTTTTGCGTGTTACATAGGCACTTAGAAGAAACAAAGAAAATAACTGTAAATTACCTGAGTGATTAGAACAAGTATGTGTCCTTAAACAAGTGTTTTCTATTCTATCCCTTGTAATTGTGGGATTGCACAACTCTATAATATCTTTGTTTGCACACTTTGTAGTGTTGCTGTCAAAGGAACAAACTACATTTAAAGAAATTCCTGCCATAATTTTGAAGCCATTGTCATCAATATATTTCTGCTGTTCCAACCACAGGAAATTCTAGTATTTTCCTTTAAGATAACTTTTGAAATGGTAGGAATAAACCAGACAGCCTGATTTGGCATTGCTATACCACTGGCAAAAAATATAAAAAGTTTTCAAAATGTGTAACACTAAAATCAGATGGGTTTAGAGAGAAGAGGAAGAAATCTCCCAGCTTTAGAGCTTATTTGAATGGATTTCAAGCTAAAATCCTACGTTTCATATGGTCTACCTGCCTCTCAAACTAGGGACAATAGGATGATATTTGTGATTACTTGACTTCAGCCATGTGAAACGCATAGTAAGTGGCACAGTTTTCAGAAGAATGAATTCATGTCAGGAATTTTATAAATAATGAACATTGATATGACTCATGAATGACAATTTCTGTGTAAGAATATTGCAGGTGTGAAAACCAGAAATATCCTACATTGTCGGTTAGAAAGTGTCCTTCTCATCCATTTTCCCCAACCATACTCTTTATCCAGTTTCCTTTTCTCTGAAAAAAAGAATAAAAAATGTGATAGAATTTATATGATACAGGAAAAAAATAATGTACCAATTGATATTTTGAAGAATTTCTTAAAAAATCAAACCTACAGAGATTATAATAAATAAGATGGCATTTTTTCTGTGCTGTATAAAAATACACATTTAACAGTCTTAGATAGTATGCAGTGAATAACAGATTGTCCCCCAAAAAACCACATTCATAAATACGCAGAGACAAGATTTCTGATACCCACAGTGCAAGTTGATGCAAAGGTCTGAGGAGCTCTACCTCTGGCAGAGCACGCAGCAAAATACTCACACAGATTCTTTTACCTTCTGCTTCTGTAAGAGCAGGAAAGTTAAGATGTGCCTGAAGGAACTTGGCTCAGGTTAAACAACATGTAGGTATAAGAGCTGTTAAATGCAACTGTTTGCAAAGTTTTTTTATAATATAATATGCTGAAAACATTTATGAAATGTTTTATCTCAGATGTGGTAGTACTTAATGAAAGTACTGGAGCCGCTTAAAGTTACACGTAATCAATCGAGAAAGACACAGAGAGCAATTTTAGAAAATTTTAATTACCATAAACAGATCAAAGTGTAAGATATTTATGTATCTAGCTGACTTTTAATATTAATGATGATAGTTAACAAGAAGGATATTTTTGCATCATTTGCAAGGAATGAGAAAAAATGGTTTTAGTTACCACTGTTTCTTCACTGAAGATGGCTGCCATTTTACCAATAAGGAATAAAAGGTCAGTAACACATTAAGTTAATCATGTAGCAATTATTTGGAAAATAATCCCGATAAACATATTTGCTGCTTTCTTGAAAAGAAACTTTAAAAATGCCACAAAGCAGGAATGAGTGTAGTGATACAAAGATCATACATGCATCACTGAAATTCCCATGCGGAGAAGGAACAACTTCATTGAAACATGTTCTGCTGTTCAACACCGATTCTGGTCTTACTTACATTACTAAGTATTAATTTGGCAGAATTCAGCTCAGTGACACTCTAAACAATAAAGGTTCAGAAGTCAGAACCGTTTCCCCTTTTGGTGCTATTGTATGATCTGAACTTGAAGGGAATGAGGTCCGTCTAGTTAACAATAAGTGTAAACAAGATTTGCAGTAAAATTAGTGGCAAGGATCTCAATATTTCAGAAATGCATAGGTTGGCATATAAAGGCTGATACTGTTTGCGTGGTACTAGCCACTCTTAGCCACATGCAAGCTTTCTCAGGGGATGTTGCTGTAGATGTCGGTTTGGTGGAAAACTGCAGAAAGTCTTGGGGTCTGTCTGGCTTTTGATTGTTGCCCAAAAGACCATGCAAAGGCAGGAAAGAGCTAATAGAAGTGCAGCTGCCAAAACCAATTATTCTTAAAACTATGAGTCACAGCGGACTCCCAGTTACAGCTTATTCTATAAAGGATAAAAGGCTTATGGTGCATTAGTCGCAGGGAAAGAATCAGATGGAATACTCTGTGTTTCACTGGGTTTAACAGACAAATTCAGCATCAGATTTGACATGCTGCAGCTTATGGAAGGAATAATGTGCTCAGTACATTTTACTGATTTGGGTCACTGTAGTTAATCCTTTGACTCATTTGCAATATGTTATAAAAATACAGAGAACAAAGTCACCGAACCAAACAAATCTGTTATTGTACAATCATTTGTCCCTACAATACCACCTGAAGTTAAAAGTCTCACATGAAGCTCTAAGGGCAAAAGCAATGTTAGCAAAAAATGCTGCAAGAAGCATGCAGTCTGATAGCTATCAGGCCTTCACTTTCTGATTATGGATTCAGGCAGTGATCCTATTGGCAAATTCACAAATAATTCCTGCTTTTGGTAGGATTTATTAATTGTCAACATAAAGAATAAGTACATCTTGCTTACATAGCACTTCATGGTCCTAAAAGATTAAAAATATTTAGCCTACTTTTTGTCAGAACTTAGTTATTAAAAATTCAGCAAGATTTATTCTTTTCTAAGGACCATAGCATATATCAAGATAACATTTCAGTATCTGAAACAAAATAATTTATTTAATTCTATCTGTATGGCAATAACATGGTTAGGATCTTTCAGAAACTTTTTATTTTATTTTTCACTCAAGAGGGGTGACTTCTGCAAACTGAGGGCCTGATGCACATCACATAATTAATAACTGACATTTTCAACCGTCAGTATGTACTACACTGTTGCATGGTTAAAAGACCACTCAAACACTGCAACTATCCAATCAGTGACACTGCTGATGAATATTGAAGTCAAATCCTGTCCCTTATTTAAGCTTTCCAGAATATTTTCTGTAATTATACTAGCAGAAAAATTAAAAAAATTTCTCTGGACTCTCATGATTGTCTGTTATCCATCTTCGTTATGTCTTTTATCATGATGCACCTATGTTCAAACTTACAATTAACAGCAAAATGTAAAAGATCACAAACACAGGCAAAGAAAAGGGATGTTAAAAAAATAATCTGTAAAAATAAGATGTGGATAGGCCATGGTAAAAAAAAAATAGACAGTGCTAGTAACTGTATTGCTGTTTTATTCAAAAAGGGAACACAACTGGTCTACAATCAAGTAGCTCAGCCATCTGTATGAAACTGATTTTGTTTTAAATCAGTTTTCACTTCAAGGACCTAATGCCATTCTTAGTAATATAATCAAGCGTCATATTTGCTTAAAATAAAATCTGGAAGGAGGCTCAAAAGGCAAGCAGCCTTGAGTGGATGATAAATTTTCCAAAATATAAAAGAATTTGAGAATTACTTCCATGAATGATTTGTTACAACAGTTTAGCAACGACAAAATGTTAATTTATTAAGGCTTTTTGTGTGGATCTTTATTGTGTTAGGAGGCTATACTGATCTCTGGCATACTTTACAAGCAACTGATCAGAATTCTCAAAGATTCAAAGATTAAAAAGACCAGAAAGCAATACCAGGATCATCCTAGTCCAATCTCCTGTCTGACAGAGAAAGCAAACTTCTCTGAATTTGTATGTTCCATATCACATTTATTTGTTACATATTATACCCCTGAATGTAATGAGAACATGACTGGAAGCCATGGATGCTAGTGAAATAAAAGACATTCGAGAAGATGGTGCCAGGATAGCAAAAGTTTCCTTAGTCTTTTCTGCAGCGGAAGATGACAGCATCATGTTGTGTTAACTCATAAAGACAAGTCTCTTTCTTAGCAAATAAGATACGGTCTTCCTACAACAATGTGAACCTGGTAACTGAATTCTTATTTTTTTTTAGGTTGTTCAGGAATTTCTGTTGGTCACTGTAGAAGATTGATCAGCTATCAAAAAACTGGAAGTGTTTTTACTTCTTTTGACTACACCTAGTGCCTCACTCTGTAACTCCAACAGAAAGGCTTGAGGATCCCGTGGAAGAATTACTGCAGTCCTTGCAGAGAAGACCTAAGCTGTTGCAGTCCTATGCCAAACTGATTGCTTCTGTTAAGGGAGTAGCACTCTCTTTGTCCCATATGAACAAGTATTTTTGGCTTTTATTAATTGTTTTTCACTCTCATCTATTCATTTTCCGCTGTCTGAACATTTACATGTTACCGACAAAACTTTCTAGCTTGTATATTTAAAATGTGAAGATAATAGTCTTTTTTTCTCTTTTCAAGTCAAAAGCACTTGATGAGCCTGATTTGATTTGTATGGTTTTATCAGTTAGAGCAATCAGTATGAGTAGTCTCTTACCTACTAGACCACATGTTCTTTTTTTGTTGTGCAGTACAATTTCTCTACGTTAGAACTACAGACTTGGGAAGACGTTTGTGCTTTTTGTCAAAGAAAATTGTGCTTATTTATTTCTTTATTATATGATGTTGTCTACCCTACAGAAAAAGACTGTGTTACTTTGTATTTCAGGGAGAAGTCTTTTCTACATGAAGACTTGGACCAGTCTAAAGGTGGCACTTTCAGAAATGCTTTGGTATTGCCAACAGATCTAGCAAATAAGTTTGGTGGCATTTTTTTGTTTTGTTTTATTTTGGTCCTCCTGGAAACTGGGGCTAATTTTGTCAGAAAACCGACCTTATTGGTAGTTCCTGTTATCACATATACTTATTTTGGTTTGTTTTTTTCATAAAAATGAGATTAATGAAACCATATATTTATTAATGCATAACAGTTATTCCTGAATGACATCTTATGTTGATACTTCTGAAAGAAGTCCCATGAACAGATTTAACGTACTCCAACTGTATTAAATAGGATGATACTCCCATTCTAACAAGAATAGTTTATTAAGAATTACTAATCTTGTCTTACAGATAGAAAAAAAATATTTCAATTGATCATAAATTCCCTAAGGAAACCTGGTAAGATGGATTAGGTAGAATCTTTTGGTTCTCTGGCTGGAAAAGTATATTTCTTTAAATGAGGTCACCAATATGAATATGCATGGAAGTAATGTTGAATTTATGTTCACCAAAAATTTCACATTGTACTTTTTATGTCATCTGTGAAAAACCTAATTCATAACAATGTTCATAAAAATGCATACAGAATGAGTGTTGCTCACATTAAATGCAATGCCTGAAAACAAATTTGTAAATTATTTTGCTAAATGCACAAGTGAGAGCACAAATATCTGCTCCAATTACCCTTAACATAAGAAGCAACATAAACACTTAACATGAATAACCTAAAATTAAGATTTTAAAGTGAATATCTTATTATGATTTTTATTAATTTTTGGTTTATGTTCTAAAGATATATTATGGGGTAATCTATCTAACTCTTCAACAATGTGATATATCATATATTTACAGTTGCACTTCAATTTCTAGGAAAATATGTGACTTGAAAAAGGCGATTTTTTTAAAAGAAGAAAACAAAATTTTTGGTAGTTCAGTTATTCACTGTGGATCAACTGTGAAATTTGCGCTCAGAGATAGGTTAGCAAACTATTAAATCAAAAGACAATTGCTGACATTCAAACAAAAACCAATGATCAAAGTTTCTCTTCTTTATGCTAATATGAACATATACAGGAAGGACAATGGTATAGTGATGTTTTATATTGTATATGGATATGTGGAGTATAGAAAATGTTCTGAGTTTGACTGATATATCACAGCCGTTGAGAGCACTACATTTTTTTCCCAATATGAAGAACTGTCAATACTACATTTAAACCTGTAATATCTGCAGTACCTCTTTCGTTTGGAAAAAAAAAAAATCCAATTATTCACAACAGAAACAAAATCACTAAATTGTTTTCCTCAATAAGAATAAAAGATGTCTTGTAGTACTCAGTAGTAAGATGTCCTCTATTAATGAAAATCCTTATGATTATTTTGCTTCTCTAAAGTAAAAAACATAAAATGGAGCTGTTGTCAAAATAGTTGCCCTCAAAGCAAAGGCCCTGTGGTACACAGCAATAACATATTTTACAAAGAGAGTAAAGAAATAAAATAACAGGAAAATGTTTAAGGACTGTAATGCAAATTTAAATTACAACTCTGATAAGGTATTCTAATGGACCAGTGTGTTTTGAGATTCAGATTTTGATACTTCACTTTGAATGAGAAATCAGATATTGATGCACTTGGAAAAGAGAAGAGGGCTTGTATATATGACACATGATATATGGACTTGAAATCACAGAGGCTCATTATAGAGCTAAACAGGTGCTTTCTTCTTTTTTTTTTTTTTTAAAGATCTGCAGCTCTGCAGTGATAAAAAGAAATAAGTATATAAGCAATGCCCTAGAGCATTGCCCATCATCGTGCACATGCTCTCTCTGACAGTGGCAGGAGAAGATATTAATTCAGGAGATCACAGGAGCCTGGACAATATGGAGTTGGACATGTTAGCTAGCATACCCCTACCAAAACTCAGTTTCCACAAGTGTTAATGTGAAGCTGCTGCCTGTGAATGTGCCTAAGCCCTTTCTGACCCTGCTGCTACAGCTCCCTCCATAGCCTCCTGTATCAGCAAGTCCCAAGAGTTTGCAACCTGCTGTGTAAGGTACTGTCTTTTACAGAAGGTGACTGCTTTAATATAGGTGGAGTATGTCTACAACACAGGAGTCTACTGTATTAGTAAAGACCCTTTTTTTAGAGACATCAGGCAAACACAGCATTGAAAGGGAAAAGATATTGTCAGTGTTCCCCGGAGGAAAAAGAATAAGCTGGGAAATTTCCAAAAGCATCACATGAATACATGCTTAAATACAACTCCTGCTTTCACGGGACATGCTTTTCCTCAGAATTTGCTCTTTGTTCTCTGCAACAGGGGGACTTTGCTGATAATGATGAAGCCTTAGCAAACACCAGCAAATCTAATGTCATGGACAGTAGAGGAAAAGCCTGTGCTAATTCTCACCACAGCTGCTTCATCTCTCTATTTGTGGGGAGCCATACAGAAACGCTACCTCCTGTCCTAGGGCAGGACAACTAATATTAGCACAGTGATATGCATGTGCTACTAAGTTCACCTCCCAACAGAAATTATTTCAGGCACAGCACTACTATACTTAACACAGTTATGCTGCTTCTTGTTCCAGAACTAGCCCCAGAGCTAGCTGTTAGAGCTCAGCCAACCTTTTGCCAATTCACGTACAGCTCTACCAATTTCAGGGGGTCAAAGATTTCACCCAGGTTGACAATGAAACACAGATCATTACACTAAGTATGTATATTGGTACTATGACTATCAACAAATAAGTAAATACAAAGGATTTAAATCAATTTTGTAACGAACATCAAATATGGAAGTATTCATAACAAGAAATAATTATGCAACTGTCTCCAAGTCATCTGAGTGATAACGACATTCATAACTGCTTCCATGTATAAAATGCTTACGTAAATAAAATAATCTAATTGTTATTGGTCTGATAAAATACAAGAATGAATACTACTCTGAAATATTTTTTTATAACACAGATATGATTTACAAATTTGCTGACATGGAAATTACAACTTTTATTTTTATTTCTTTATTCCAGCTATTTCATAGAGCTCTTTTATTCTGCCTCTCTCATACTGCCTCATTTTTTTCCCAGAAATTTGCTAATTTTTCCTCTTTTTCAATTCCTCTTTCCTTCTCTGTTCTGGTTTTTTCAGTTTGTGGTGTGTTTTTTTTTTTTTGGGGGGGGGGGCATTCAGCATACATTTTATCCCAGGCCATTTAATTTTCCCTTTATTGCTCTCTGCCACTCTCAGCCCATTCACTATCTATAGATAAGACAGATAATAAATAATCACAGAGATGGGTTGGAAGGGTAAAGAAGCAGCAGGGAACAGGGCATGTGGTGAACAGGCACACAGAAAGAAGGATACCAAAGGGAAGTAAGTTTGTGTTTCTGGGAGCACTCAGAGGGTCTGTGACTCAAGCTTTTAATGGGAAAGTTCTGCCCTCTCTTCCGTCATGTGCTGTTCTGAAATTTTTCTGTCTGTCTCTCAAAATTTAGATGTTTAGGGAACAGTGCTGATCAACACTTAGGTGAAGTTCTTAGTGAAAGTGTCAAGTTTTTTTGAACTTTCTGCCATGAAAGCTGTTAGTCAAAAATTCCTCAGCAGCTTGACTACAAATGTACAAGTTGTTGCACTTCATGATTGATAAAGAATGTAGCAAATTATTTAGAGGAAGAGATGGAGGACAAAAAGGTTAATAACAGACTTGCTTTTGAAGATGAGCTAGGAATTAATGGATTCAGTTGAGATACTGTTGGTCACGGTTCAATGGTAATTCATTTATAAAGACAGTTATCTCATCATCAGCTTTAAATATGAGAAGAGCAGGAGATGGCTTCTTTAAATTAAAACTTGGGATCATTGCATTAAGATTAAATTATTGTTTAAAAGGCATCATAAACTTAGTAAAATTATGACAGGAGACATTGTAATTTATGTAAATGCAGACTATCGCAAGCAAAAACTATATCATGCTTTTGGGTGCTTTCATTTTTTGCATTCTGCATTAGTCACAGAAGCCATTTTTACATCGTGTTGTTCAATAGTGCTGATCATAGTGGGGCAAAAGGACATCTTATCAGCAGTAGATAAAAAGCCCAAACAATCCCCAAATAGCAGCTTTGTGCTATACTTCGCTTTACTAGGTTATCCTGTTGAATGTGGATGTCCGTATCCAGACTACTACTCACGGTAGGTTTCCCATCCATGTCTCTATTTTATTGTATCATGATAAAATAAAAAGGAAGAGAGATAAAACAGGAAAAAAAAAAAAGGAAGGAAAAAGGACAGAATCCATAAAAGACACTGTGTGTCAAAGGCAAATATGACAATTTTCTGAATTTCATGGTGATGAACTTTCATGTACACAGCAAAAGAAAAAAAATACATAGTAAAAAATCAGCTCACAGGTTCTGTAACATTTTTATCTCTTTTTCTGTGTTTTATTTGCCTTGTCGACCATAAGAAGTACTTCCCAATAACTCACTCCCTCTGGAGGGTTTCTCATGATGAGATATCCCCCAGTGCTGCATGCCATGACCCTGCCCTCATTCCTAGCAATATTTTTTTGTGGCAGGATAGTCCTTGGGGAGAAGGTCACATACTTTTTGGAGCATGGTTCCTGGTGAGAGGTTGTTTCCACCGCTGATTTCTCCTCCTTGCGGCCAGGGGAAACCATTTGTGGAGAGGAGAACTACATGCAAGGAGCCGGGCTCCTCGCCCTCAGCTGCCGCTTCTGAGCTCTGCACAAACTCCAGCTGGGCCTGTTGCACAGCTGACATGTTTACCAAGTAAGACGTAAATTTGGCATCTCTGAGCCTGTAATTAAAGTGCATGTGCTAATGATTATGCTGGAAATTCAGCTTTTTAAAAATCTTGAATACTAGGCTTTGTAAATGAAATAATGGTCTTTCACTTGGAATTCTGTAATTTGATTTACAGGTCTAACTGCAATAACGCATCAGGTTTGCTGTCTTGGGGAACAAGGGGAAAGGCTGTCATTGTGCTGTGAAGGTCAGCAGCTCCTCGTGGGCTGGAGTCTCCCCATGGCGGGGGCCGGGCAGGGCCTGGCAGCCTGGGCCCGTCCCAGGACCCCAGCCAGGAACAGGGCAGCCGGGGGGCACTGGGGCAGCCCCAGCCCCAGGCATCGGGAAACAGGCTGGGATGTGGGCCGGTGGGGGGGCCCAGCTGTGAGGAGCTGGAGGCTGGTGCTGCTGTGGTGTCACTGAAGCTGGGGCTGGTGGCCCTGGGGGGATGAGATGGGGTCCTGGGCTGTGGGTAGGGTGCAGGGAGCTCTGGGGTGGATGGTCAGATGCAGACAGGGCTGGCAGTGCCCGCGGAGCCCTGAGGGAGGAGACAAGAAGGTCTAAAAACATAGTTAGAGGCAGAAAGTGATAATTTGGTAGAAGTATCTTCTTCCACCGGCCCAGTCTTGTCCCCTGCTGTTATGCATCGCTATAAAGAGGCAAAGGTGTGGTTGTCTTGCCCTGGTACTCAACAGAGCCACGTTTTTCCTGGTGGTGCCAGTCTGGTCCTCGAGTCTTAGCTATTGCTTAGGCAGGGTGCCATGGTCTCCTTAGAGAAGGAAAGCGTGTAAAAGAAGCAGCAGAATTTAGGGGAGTGGCTGTCAGCAACAGCTGAGCGCAGTGGGACGGCAGGGCAGGGCAACACTGCTGCAGCGAGAGGCTGAGCGGCCCGTGAATGTCAACTGAGGCTGCAAATAATGAAGATGTCACCGAGAGAATGATTTTGCCCAAGAAAAGGTTACAGGAATCTTTCATAATACAAGCAGACAGATAATTTGCTAATGATTTTTCAACTGCACTGACAGGCCGCAAGTTTTACTTCATTCTTTTCCTGATGATTGTGTCAGTGACAGGACTTTGGCAATTGCTGGGCCATATTCTTCTACATTTTACTTTGGACTTATGGCTGCATAATATCTTCTCTTAAATGTCAGTAAACTGCCCCACTCTGACAGTAGTTTTTCAGTAGTGGTTCCATGTAAAATTATGAGCACCGGGAAACATATTTGGATTGGAAAAAGCCCTGAATAATGGAGGAGTTGAATATTTTTTATTTACAAAGTTTTGCTAAGCAATTTTTAATAACTCATGCCTGAGATATTTCCTTAAAATATTAGAAGCATAGTTAATCTGCTACATGTTAAGTACAACACTAATCTTGAAATGTATGCATTACCTAGTATTTAAACACTGTAAACTAAGGTTCAATTCAGTTGATATAAAACTATGACTCTACCCAAAAAATGTATGTATATCAATATTTATTCTCTTTTGGAGACTAAAACTTCCTTATTTATCTGACATGATGTATACAGAATACTATAATCAACAGAATTGAATTAAATAAGAACCCCATCTATTGACAGAGCTACAAAACCTGCCTAGACCCTGTGATAAACATTTAGATTCAAGCTCTGATTTGCCTCTTGGGGAAAATGCAGAAGCCATAAAACTAGATTCAAATGTAAGTTGCTATAATGACCTAATGCAGTGGCCAAATTCTATATGTGCTAAGAGAAATGCGCGAGTTTGATGGCACACTTACAGTTACTGAAGTTGCAACAATTTATACTTCTCTCAGTAACTAGGAATTACAGTCAAAACATAAACTCATAAAAACGATGCTGTTTAGACCTTCTTAAAGCAGAAGCGTAACCACATGTAAATGTAGGTCATTTAGAGCTTTCCAATCAGGTTGCTAAGCAGAAAGGGGTACATCACTACAGATCTGGGCCGCACATGAAAGGGTGATAACCTTGAGTGTAAATGACCCCAGGAATTCTTCACATACAGTGATAATCTACTTCACAGAAAATAGTGGCAATGTTCTGCCTAAGAAGGTAAAGCACTAATTGTGTCTTATTAGATTTTAAAGGACCAAGGGAAGACAAAGGGATGCACCAATCATGATTTTTTGCTTTCATGTTAGAAATGGGACTGACCCAATGTAAGCAAAGACATTAGAGTCATCTACAAGCAAATTAGGAAACGTGTTTCAGCTGCTGAAACATTGGTGTTCAAGAAATTCTCAGACATTGTGAGGAATCTGCTTTGGCATTTATCCCGCATGCTGTTTTATAAGGATGTATTTCCTTTCATAAGCAAATGCACCTTGTAAAACAAATACAATGTTGTATCTCGCTGCTTCTTGTGGAAGGAACAACATCTCAGGGTGCGCTAAACACTTATATTTAAGTAACCGAATTGTGCCCCAGTTGCCATCTCCTCACTGAATCAATCAAAATGAATAAACTTTTATATGTCATGATTTATCTTACCCAAGAGAAAATATCAAAATAACTCTATACCTTAGAAATGCCTGTTTTTCTGCATGGACTACAAAGGTATGAAAACAAATTCCTTGCAAAGTTAAAGAGCTAAATCCCATCCCAGTTAATGATACAAATTACTCCTCAAACAGCCAATGAATTTTTTTTCTGAATACGTATTCAACACTGGCCTTCACCAGAACTGACGTTTTGCAGGAAAAGCTGCAAGATATTTACTCATACTTCACTCAGCAAACTAACAGCTGAGCAAACAGATTCAAACATTTGAGGTCTCCTCCCCTTTTACCATCCATTTTTATTAAACCGGAAAACACTTGCCTAAATAGAGATCCACTTGAAGGATGTGGTAGAGTCTGAGTATGTTGCAACATGCTGAGAGACCCGCCCGTGTTTGGTTGTTCTGACCCAGCTGTAGTTTGGAGTTACGACCTATGGCAGGACAGCAGGCTTTCCCAGCATGGAGTCTCCATCAGGAAGGAAGCCACGACATGTGACACCTGTAACCATCAGCGTTTGTACCCACTGCCAGCTGCTGCACAGTGCCAGAGCCACCTCACAGTGCTCCAGTGTCGTCAGACCCTGCACATCAGGGTTTGAGGCACGTTACCTGCACCCAGGTTAAAGGCCCTGAGATGCAAGTCAAACGAGGCGTGAGATTTAGTGCTAGGCATGTATCTTATAGCTAAAGTGGCAATGAAATCACAGAAAACTCCAGCTAATACCACATGCACTGAACTGAGGTTTTTGACGTCAGATGCACATTCATAATAGCCATAATAAGAAAATGGCTTTTTATGATCTTAATGCTTTCAGACTTCAGTCTTTTAAAATGTATTTTATATTCCAACGAATAATTGAGATACTGAAGCAAGGAAGTAATAAATCATTCAAGTACGCAAATTTTCTTTTTTTTTTTTTAATATAAATGGCAGATCAAATTTTTAGGATGAATGGTAACAAATCAATTTCTGACAACAGCTCGCTTGTACAAATTTCATTTTTTACAACATTTGGTGAGACACTTTGTTCCCTTGCCACGACATCTTAACTGTATCCCCAAACAGATTAACATCATGGCAGGATAGCATGTCACGTAATGATTTTAATAACATTTATTCATAAGATTGTTACTCCTCTCAGCTTCTGCCTCAGGGTCTGCTAGAACACCATGTAGTTCATTAGCAGACACACTGAGAAGTCAATGAGGCAGATACAATGTGTAGATTAAAAAAAACAACATTAAGTTTAACTCTTCTGTAACTTTTTAAAACCCATTTATAGGCTTGTTTAATACTAAACTTCAGTAATGGTGCATGATGTTTCAAATTATATGTACTTAGCAACAATGAAATATAAACAAATCCTGTGTCACATGAGGTAATTCTTGGACTGGAACATTTAGTAAAGAAGAAAAAATGACAACAGCCAAAAATGAAAAAAGAGAAAAAAAAAAGAAAAATATAAGGTGAACATTCATAGAAAAGTTTTTAAAGCATTTGCTAAGATTTTGTGTAAATAATGATGTAAAAATGTACAGGCAAATATTTATCCAGAATAATTATATGATCTTTTATACAAAGTTGTGTTATATATTTTAAATTATCTTTATATATTGATGCATATATATTCCTAAGAGGTAACATGGGTGGCAAAAGAAAAGAAAAGAAAAAAGGAAAGGAAAGAGAAAAGAAAAGAAAAGAAAAGAAAAGAAAAGAAAAGAAAAGAAAAGAAAAGAAAAGAAAAGAAAAGAAAAGAAAAGAAAAGAAAAGAAAAGAAAAGAAAAGAAAAGAAAAGAAAAGAAAAGAAAAGAAAAGAAAATGGGATTGTATTATTTTTTTTAGCCAGAGAGATATGTGTCTATCTGAAAGAACGACATTCTTTTGTGTAAGGAAGTTAAAATTGCGGTTTGCAAGCATAACCAGCCTGTCCCATGCATACCTATATGTAGTATGCATGTATACACCTTAAGATGTATTACCATAAATATTATTTTACTGACTAATGTATTTTCCAAACTAAGGGACTGGAAACTAAAGGGATCTGTTTCTGGCATTCCATAATGATAAAAGATCTGATCCACCACCTCAGGGAATGGTCCATAAAAGGTTGTTTCTGAACAGGCTAGATGCTGAAGGAGCATTCTGATTCTCCCATCCTGAAGACTGAAAAGTCTGTTAGGCAATGCTTGGATGTGGCAGATGCAAGCTGATGCCAGTTGGTTGTTATATAACGTTATGGTGATCTATTTGAATGAAGAGTGCCATGTTGCTGTCCAAGCCTTTCCATGAACAAGGCTGGTGTCAGATACAAAACAGGTACAGTAATTGCTGCCCTCAGCCATATTAGAATTATTTAAGAAAAGACAACAAAATCTAAAATGAGAATAAACCCAGCCACCAGAAAGGGGCTCCAACATAGGATGAAGCTTTAATTTCAAAGGTTTCATGTGCCAAAAGCTGAATTAATAAAATCTATGAACAACAACATAAATGAAATCACCTAACATCTGGCAAATACAATTTAGGCTGCAAGCTGGCTTAGAAGGCAGAAGCAAAATACATTCGTAGAGAAAAAAGAGTGAAGCAGAGCCAGTGTGGCATCTGCCAGAGTACCACATTAACTCTTATGATTCGCGTACACCATTATTGTGCATTAGTGGAAACTAGCTGGAATAGTTTGGACTGCAATGTAGTAGTAGAAATGGGTAAGCAAACACATGTCAAGATATTTGTGAGATACATTGCTACAACCTATGCATAACATGCTACCTGTGCACTCGGGGAAAGTGTGCTCTGTCTTGCCTTTGGCTAAAAAGAATCAGCAATCCTGCTGACGGTATCTCACAAACCTTATTCAGGAAAAATGTAGATTTACAAATCAAAGAAATAAGGCAATTTCAAGTAATTATTTAGAAAAACATTTTATTTGTCCTAAATTCATTCAGGTGGTATAAGCTAGATGGAAGATCTCAATTTGTTACCTCAAATTTATTTTGTTGATTGTGACTACAACGCTACATTTTCCTGTGGGTTACTAGCAGGTAAAAAAAAAGGGGGGGGGGGGGATCGCAAGCCTTTCCCTCAGTATTTTCCAATTAATAAGATACCAAACTATTTCAAAGCCATTGGCTCACATAAGCACTCCTGAGTGTCAGTGTCATATTTGTTGCTTCATGTGGTTTGCATTTGTACTGAACAAATACAACCCCCCTGTATTTCTTCATATAGGTTTCATGATCTAGAATGCACAACTGAAGGAAGAAAAAAGTATTAGTATCATGTGTCAGCCTAAGAAGGTTAGATGTGGTCTTTGACAACATCAAGAGCTGATCCTCCTGACAACAGCCACAAATATACATATAAATAAAAACTGTCAGTGTTTTCTTCTCTTACAGAGAATTCAACAAGAGTGATGAAGAGCCAAAATAACCAGGATCCATCCAAACTTTGAAGCTTTTCATCCCAGGAAACTTCAGATGTAGTGTCAAGTGTTTTCTGAGAAACCACAAACTTTCCCTTCCAGTTTTTACAAAGCCAGATGATGACTCTAAAAATTGCCTCCTACCCATCTGTTCATTCAGCTGGTATGTAGCGTACTTCTCCCGTTTTTTTTTGTTCTTTTTGTATAAAACAGAAATTTGCAGATCAGGAACCTACAAAGTTTAGAATAAAAAACCTTAGGCTTGACAAAAGTATTGACTCTTGGCAAAGAAGTGTTCTTCATTCAGGTGTCTAAAGATATAACCAGAATAAGCTAATATGCCATCCATGATGAATTACTGAAAATATCAGCAAAGAGCAATTACTGCATATCTGATCTTAATTTGGCTTCAAGTCAGAAATATCATACCTTATGTAAACTACCTCAGGGAACATATGCCATCAAAGAGCAATGAAAAATGTTAAATACACTGTAGATAGAATTTACTGCTATAGCAGCTTCCCAAGAGAGTAGATGTAAGTTTTCAGGCATTTTCTGAACATTAAGAACTTGGCACTATTTTCAAATCCCACCATGAGAATTCCTGTCTTACCCATCATTAGCTTAACATCATGTTAGATTGCAGTGCCCATCTCCACAGAATGGAGAAGTCTGGCTGCTTCCTTGGGCTGAAATAGCAGTTGTTTTATTGTGCATCCTACATATTGTATGAAAGGGATATTTCTCAACTAAGCCTTTGAAAACATATTTAAAAGATATAACTGCAATAAAACAGGCAGCAGAGAATATGACAAAAATATACAGTTTTATTGAATTGCGAAGGTGCTTATTTTGGGAAATGTTTGGCTATGTGAGCACTAATGCACAAAAAAAGAACATTTCTTCAGGTCAGTAGACCTGGATTCTATAATTTTTCTTATAGTTTATTTTTTCCTGTATAAGTTAACACTGCTGAGCAACTTTCACTTGTATGATTTGGACAGATTATAAGAAAGAAGGTGGAAGGACCTTCAAGTCAGTCTTGTCAGTCTGAGTAATCAAGTCTCGATAATTTTTTAAAGCTTAAATTCTTCAGAAAAAAAGACCCTAGATTTATCTTGCAGTAACAGATGTTTGGCCAAAGGCTGCAATGATTTTGAAAGAGTCAGCATTCAGTGCTTCCCAATGTATTGCAAACTGTATATACAAATCAAAACAAAATAAATCCTATGTTCCCTATTGCATTGCAACTTCCTTTTCTCATTTCAAGAACATCATTAGAGAAACACTTGTTTTCATAAAACACTTAATATTTCTAGATCTTCCCTACACTAAAACTGAGGTCAAAGAAAATCTGCACGCAACAAAGTGTGTAGTGTTATGAAGGTTGGTGTTGCGCTCTGATGTTGGCAAATTACAGCTGACACATCTGGTGCTCCACTTCAAAAGCATGTTTGGTCATGGTCTGTGTGCTGGGCAATTGCATGCTGTGTTGTACATAATAATGTTTTTTAATTGGGCTTGCTCTGCACAACATAGATTCAATTATTATATAATTCCTACCTCTGCAAGTCAGTATATTTCTGTTTTCTGGTTGATTTAGGAATAAAACTTCATACAAGTTGCACAGGAAATTCGCAACAGCTTGATTATCAGTTCCTCTCTCCTATATTACTCAGGCATCCAGAATATCTGCTTTCCCTACAACCTATAGATGAAAAATATAGAGACCAAGTTACTGAAGTTTGCAATAGAACCTCTGCCAGGCACTTCCCTGTAGTAAAAACTGGAAGTAGATATTGGGTTGGTCACCATTTCTAATGGAGAGGTTTTTTTGTGTGTTTGTTGTCTGAAAAATCCCATTTCTTTTTGTTGTTTGGTTTTCCCCTTGCCCTCCACCTCGTTGCAGTCGGATAGAGATTGGACAAATTTAACTAGGTAAGTAGTATCTTTCTTAAGTCCTTTTAAAATAAATTTTGTAAATTAGAGGCATTCAGAAAAGCTTTCTGCTTAATAATAGTGCATAAATAACAGGCCATCCCTCTCCAACATACACATGCAGTCAGCCACAAAACTCCTGTACTTTTATCATACCACTAAGGAACCATTTTGTACTAGTTGCCAGTCTTTCACTTTAGTGCCATATTTCTAGTAGAATATAATTTAGCTGAAGTACACTGAGAACTTAGTGAAATATCTCTGTCTTACACTGCGAACTCCAAATACGTTTTCTCTTATCTTAAAAATCTCATTCAAAGAAGCACATTTTAGTTTTGAAAAGATATAAACTAGACCTAATATTTCCTTAGAAATGTCCATTGAGCATTCTGATGATAGACTACTAACTCTGTTCATCAAAGTGAGAATGTATTGATCAAGCATCCATTGATTATAACATTCAATATTTATCTGATTTCCTTGGAAAAGAAGAATGTTCATGTGATAAATTACAGAGAAAAAGGAGTTCAACTCAATTAGTAAAGTATCTATTAAGACTTTATTTTACAGAGAACAGATAAACATTTCTGTACAGCCTAGAAAATGGAAGGACAAACCTATTGATCATAGAAGCTGAAAGGAATGAGAACTGCAAGAAAGAAAGATTTCTCATTATAGTGTGAAGATATAATTTAAGAATAAATGCTTTGACCCTTTTAATGATATTGGAGATAAATATGGTTCCTGTAGAACAGATCAGAAGATGTATCTTTTACTTAGTACAATTTTATTCCACTACACAAATGAATTAAGATAAAATTAAACTGATCCACTTGTCCACTTAAAACAAGTCACTAAAAATCTTCATGGCTAAACCTGTTAGGTAGGAAGCATTTGAAAAATTAATATTAACATGATTTTTTTTAAATAAGCAGAACATATGCCACATACAAACCTTTTTGCTGCCATTTATATTTGAAAGTTCAGCATTTTAAGTTGTGCATGTGGCAAATAACAGAAAGGTTAAAAGAACAGTCCCAGAAGGGAATTAAAATCAAACAGATCATTTATCAACAAATGCTATTGCTAAAAGAATCTGTCAAGAAAGAAAATGCCACGCTAGACAGTCCAATTGACACACAAAGTACTCAGGGCTTGTGTTAAGAGTCCAAATTCAAGTTCAAATACCTCAGGATGAAAAACTTTCACCATGAAAATAAAATATAATCCATTCAGATATTATGTGCATGCTTTTAACTTAAAAAAAGTTTAACTTAATGGAATCTGGCAAATTTTAACAAAGTCAAGTTCTCTATGATTAGGTTGTGCTGGTTAATTAGAATATACTGAACAGGGAAATTCACTTGCAGATGAAACGTTCCCCAAAGCAATAATACACAGCAATTTTTAAGAGCAGTGGCTGGTGCTTAGCGTGGCTGGCAGCTGGTGGAACTAAAATCTGCTAGAAGATCAAACAGAGATCCTTGAAGATGCAGAGATGCAGTAGGAACAAAACATAACTGAATTATTGGAAGACTTTACCATAAAGCTCATAGAGTTTTAGTTTCAAGAAACTATTCTAATATCCCTATGTCCTACGAGTATAAAGACATAGAGTACTTTCATTATTTCCTGTTGATTTGCTTTCTAGGCCAGCTTCATGTACTGCATACTGTAATGGTATGCTGCTGCCTCCCATCCGGCAAGTAACTAACAGAAGACAGTATCTCCTGCTCTGCACAAGGCTGGGTGTGTCAAGCGTCAGAGAAGACATTAATATTTAATTAACAGCATAATTAATACTAGAAAATTCTTCTGAGCAGGAATTTTGGGTAATTAAACTGAACAGCCATCTTGATCAACAAAGAAAGCTCTACTGTATTTAAAAGAAAAAAAGACATTTAAGTAAAAATAAAGCCTAGGAAAGGAATACCAACGTGGGATATCAGCTGACCTTTTCAGTATTTCTTCTAAAAGCTTATGTTGAAGCTGTCCAAAACCCAGCCTCACTTAAAAGATTCGGATATAGTAATGCCTCTAAAAGTTGTGAACTTTTAAGCTGTGATGTAGGCAGGAGAGGGAAAATATTTCTTAATTTTATTATCTGATTATTGGAATGTTGCCGTTCATGTCAGAGACTTGCATACACGAATTTCACTTTATGAAAAGAGTGAGGTAGATTTTCTGATTTCTGGCAGGAAGAGCTTTGGCAGAAACAGATAACGGGTTACACATTAGATAAGGATACACATCGCATTTTGAAATCTGGGGGGGCTCACCTGCTGAAACTTAGCATAAGACATGTTTGAAGTTATAAATATATAAACAAATACAATTTACAGGATGGAAAAGAAAATAAAACATGAAATAAATTATTAGATACTCATTTTATACTTCTTTTAAGCTTATGGTACTTTCTGCAGGGGCTTTGCCAGTGGACATTTCAATAATGAAGCCTGGATTTTCCCATATGTAATCCTTTCCCTCTTTATAATCCAAACTGAGGTGGAGATGAATAAATTGCATAATACGGGCATAGACAGAGAAAAAGTGACATCTCTTCCCTCCTTCTCATGTTATGGATTTCCAACCAGGCCTTGAAGATGATCTATCATTTGCATGAAGGCAGAAAGTATTCAAATGAAGCAATTATTAGACAAGAATACTTGATAAATGGTAGCAATATGCTCAGTAAAATGTACCTCAGACGGCGTTAATTCTAGACAACCACCTCAATAGTCTTGAAAATTTATTGCTATGAGAGTTTAAGAGACAACAATGCCTTTATTTTAAGCAAAGAAGAATAAAGAGACACAAATATTTTCTTGTATCCTCAACAGTAGATATTTTGTCAGAGACAAAGACAGGGAATAGGTACTTAGCTGAGTGTCCCTCTTCCCCTGGATATCATTTACATCACCTGAAGGTAGGGCTCTTAATTTGCATTCATAACCTTACAAACGTAATAGTTAAAAGACAGATATGTGCCTTGAAATATTGTATTACCTTTTAATTAAAAAAAAAACAATAAGTGTATTATAGTACCTGTGACCTTCTTTCCTACAGTTTGTGGCTCAAGCTAGCTCTTTGCAGGGTGGGCAATTCTGCTGCTCTCAGAGCAGAACTGACAGTGAAAAAAAGATAATTAAAAAATAAACTCAGCCATTCAAACACCAGCCAGGGAAATCCAACTAATTAGTTTTCATTGATTTCCCAGTAGCACATCTGTGGTCTACATGGATGTGTACGCATGACTCCTGCTGTTTTGGGAGGCCCACCTTTGCTTCCACCCCAGCCAAAAGAACAGACTCCAACATTATCACTAGTGATGAAGACCATCTGCGCTAGACAATTTGCTGTAAATTCCCATCTTTTCTTGTCAACACAGTGGCGGTAATAATCACAGAAGCTTCTCAATTTCATAGAACTTCACTTAACCTCACCAGCTGCAAAAAACTGCAACTACTTAAATCTCTGTTAACCTTGTTGGTGGTTATTTATACATGCCAAGGAGTTATTGTGTCATGAGTTTTAAGTAAAAAGGGGAAGAACATTGGGAGGAGAGACATAAATCACAAAGTAACATGAGATATTAATAAAATTTACATCTTTCAAGATCTTTCCCCTAAAGAAAATCACCCATAACAAGAATGAGCACACTTCTGACAGATAAAACCCATCTAAAATCAATGTGACTATCATACTTGCTCTCAGTAACTACGTCAGGCAGAAGACAACTTATGCCAGCTTTGAGAATCCAGTTTCAGACAACATCAGGAGAACTGAGCAATCATTTTGATTGGTACAGTACAAGCCTTTACCAAGGTCCCATTCAGCGTTTCTGTTAGCCTTGGCATCACTGCTGTTTTCTTCGTCCTTGGCACTAAAGGTAGATATATTTATTCTGTTGTGTTACAAATAGTAAATTTGATGGAAAACGACGTCTAGGTCATTCCAAATCTATCAGGAATTTCAGAAAAAGGTCAAACAGTTTAGCTTATAAAGAAAAGAAGTGGGAAGCTAACATAGAAAGAAAAGGTTATGATATACCCTTTTTATCAGCCAGCTAAATATTACAACTTATGGTCTTCTTTAGGTCCTTGCTTGAGGAAATCAGGCTACACTTTCCAATTCCCAAGAAAGGGATGCACAAGAATACATGTTTATAACACAAAACATAATATCATTATAAAGAAAAAGAGGGAATTGCTTAGTTTATCTGCTGAAAGCATTCCAGTTTTTAATTGGTTTGATCCCAGAGAGGTTTTTTTTCCAGTTCAGCAGCCAGACAAATGGAAAGATTAATACAGACCTAATTATCACAACACTTTCCAGAAGAGGGTGCATAATATTTAACTTCTCTATTAAAAAGACTACCCATTACTCTCATAGATGGCAGAATATTTTCCATCTTTTTTTTTTTTTTTTTTTTTTCAATTAAGCTCTATGGTATCATGCCAATAGCTCTTGCTTCTGTCCAAACAGGTAGCTTTAATTTTCAGATTTCTTTTTATCCTCAAGTATGGGAAAGGAATGTGGCAAGCCATCTCTTCCAGAGGCAGAACTAGTAAATCTATCAAGACAATGAGTGTTGTGCCATCTGCCCCTTACACAGGGACATCATTAATCACACCAGACCTCCAAGCTGGGTCCATCTCCCGTCTGTAACCAGATCTATGAATCAAGCGGGGCAAAAAACCATTAGACTGGATCAATGGTAAAAGTTTGCTAGTGTTTACAGGAGGGAGGGGGGGTTCACGGATGTTGACTCCCCTGACATCAGAGAAGAAATTCTACTTGTTCTGCTGGTTTCATTAGTGCAATTTATACTGTCAGGTGACATGTCCCATTTTGAACTGACTCGCTGTGGGAGGCAATGATATTCAGTAATGCAAATTGACCCTGAGAATGAGAACTATCTACATGTTTGTGGTAAAGCTTGGTCAACAAGCTGCCATTTGTTATAATTATTTTCACTATATCATTCAGTTTCCAGACAGGAATTAATGAGTAAACCCATCTGCAAATAGAGATAAAATGGATATGAGGGACTTACTAAAATGTTCCATAGCACTAGGATGTGCTGAATTTTTTTTTCAACAGATTAAGAAACAAGTCTGGTTTTATTGTTCTGTAACTTTGTTATCCTCCTGGTTCTTACCTCAAGCTAGTCACTCCCATGATGCTTTCTACCTGTCCCTGACCTCTTAAAAATCTGTGTGAGACTAAACAAGCATGGTGAAAGACAGTAACCTAAGTCCTGTAAGACAAAGAAGAGGCATATTTCCAACTGAAATATCACTGACTAAAACCTTCTTTCTTCAGTTCCTTCTCTGTGAAAATGCATGACTCTATCCCTTGGCAGTCTAAGTGCCACAGTCAGAAAAAAATCATGAAATAATGGTAGGGCTTATCAGATAATTAGTATGCAAAAGCAGGAAATTCATAAAGAATATTGTTGACAAAATCAAAGCGATTTAAAGTTTCGCTCTGATAAAGTTTGCCATGAGAAATAAAAGCACTTCATTTTAACTTTATCACATTGTTGGTCTTTTAGATTACATCAAAATGATTTATAGACTGGACTGCAAACCTCTGTTCTTGAACCTTAGTAACATTATTTTGGAAGGCTTCTATGGATCATATGGCTTGATGGCTTTTCTTGGTTTTTTTTTTTGTTTTTTCTTTTTTCATTTTTCTAGCATCTGGCAATTGGATATGAACTTCACAGTACTTTCATACGCCTACTTTTTCCTGGTGTCTGGGCTATTCTTGTCCAACTGATCACATTTACTTTACTGTCTAGGGAAATATTTTAGTATGAATGTTTAGGTTTTTCAGAGTAGCATTGTAGCATTTCAAATTTTCAGATGAGAGTTTTAAATTTTGCTGAGTTACCACATGAAAATTTCAGTGGTATTATAAATGAAAACTTATTAGCCAAAAGGTATGTATCAAGGCAGAGAAAATAGATGCTCAATGGCATATAAATCCTACCTGATGTCTGATGTTCATTGACAAAGGAAAACAGAGAGATACAGGGAAGCTCATTTCCCTTTCTGTTTGACCACAGCTGACGATCATTGCATTCTCACATGTACTGTGGCAGCCAAACTTTATATTTTTCTGCGTATTTTTTTTTTTATTGCCTATGCAGTTCTCATTCATATACAGTCTAGAAAACTTTTACTATTTTTGCTCAGCTGTTTGTGTGAATAACATTATTTAACAGTAAATTTCACAGTCTAATTATTCATTACAGTAAAAACATTTCCTTTTATTAATTTTGAACTGTTTGCCTGATAATTTTAACAAATGCCCTTGTGCTAATTTTATGAGCCAGCCTGATTTGCATTCTCTAGAACATTAATTTTAATTATTTTCCCTTTTTCCCCTAAGACAAAACAGAAGAATCTGAAGTTCCTGATCTGCTCTCCTACTAGCTTGGGGTAAGCAGACGCCTGACATCAATGGGGACCAGCCGCATGGCTGCATTTGCAAGATTACAGTCTTAGTGAATGATAGCTGTCATTTCTACAATGAGGGTTTTGTACCTGTAACTGCAAAATCTGCACACAACTAGATGATAGAAGGAGGCTTCTGCTTTTGAAACTTTTGCCCACAGGGTTCAGATGGTAAAGGTGACCAACATTTTGTTCACATTGCTATATATATTATTTTTCACTTGGTTGATTGGTGATTTTTGCTTATTTCATTAACAAGTAATTTTTATTGGAAAGCTAATTAGGTCACAACCCAGCTTTCCCCCTTTATATTGCAATCCAAACTGAAAGACATTTCTGCTTTTTGAAGGCACTTGATAATAGAACATTTCTTTTGATGCTTTGCAAAATTTTTATTGCTGCTGTCCCATCTCCATTATGCTCATGTCAGGTGTGGGGCCCAGTGGCTGGGACACGAGGAAGGCAGGGGCCGACCCCCTCCCAGCATCTCAGGGGCTGGCACCTACCACCCCAGCCTGGCTGGAAAGGGGCCATGGGAAGCCTGGCCCTGCCAGCTGGCCTTCAGTGAGTGGGTTTTATAGCCTCACGTACCCTAGGACAGGAGCATTCAGACTCTGTCTTTATTTTGGGAGGGTTTTCTGGGTGTGAAGACAAATTAAAATCCCTCTACTTTCTTTCATGTGGTTTCAGGCTGGACTGGAGCACTACACAAGTTGCAACACTTTAGGGAACAGGACAGGTACATCCTATACAATGTTGTGGCAGCAGCCTGCTTCCTGAATCCCTCTCAATCTCTCTTACTATTATCTCCCACTCTTCTCTCCCTCTTTTTTTTAAAGTGCAGTATACATTTGTGTTTTGCTGTCTCTAAGCTGTGACAAGAGCTGACAATTGATCTGAATAAGTTCAGATCAATTCGTTGTTTAAAGCCACTAATTTAATGACTAGATCAATTACACTTATTCAACAAATATTATTCTTCAGTATGATAAGGAGGAGAGAGGAGAAAATCTCTTTAACAGTAGACAAGTAAGAAGAACCTTCAAATAGTTCACAAGGATGCCAGTACAGAGAGCTTTCAAGCATATATCAAATATAATAAAATACCTGCATGCTAAAACAAGAAGCATGAAGGACAAACAAGGAGAAATTGGAAGCTGTGACTAACATAGAAAAATGATATAGGAGAGTTGACAGAAACATGGTGGAAGTACAACCTCACTAGCTCGTAAACATGGAGAGTTAAAGCTCAGCCATAATAGCTGAGGATGAAATACAAATGTATAAATTTGCACAATTGGGAAAATTAGACTTGTGACATACTAAATAAAGCAGAATTTCAAAGGATTTGTGGGAATCCACTCTAAAAATCCTTATGTTTATTATGAGTGCATCTAGCTGTGGTGGATCCCAGTGCTGCTATTGAAAAGTAGCATTCAATTTTGAAACCAATTTGTAAGGAAACAAGTGAGAAGGGATGAAATTATAGTAAGTAAACAAGACTGGGTAGATGTGCAAGCAAAGGTGATCAACAACCTACAAGGATCACTGTGGTTCAAAAAGGAGGAGAAAGAAAAAAGATCTGAAGATTAAGTTATATACTGACATTAAAATTCTGCTATACTACTTTATATGTAAATATTACATGGGCGTCAATCATTGACACAGCTTGCCTATGGAAAATTACCACACAATTATAATATTAAGTACCTTCTGTCACTTGTATCCTTATATAGCATTAGATAAGAATGGACTAAACAGTAAAAACAGGTTAAAAAAATGCCAAAACCCCCCAACTGAATTTGAGTGTAAGTGCAACAAATAATGGCAGATATGCTTATTGCTATGAAATATTTTTAAATCAGTTTATCCTTTTTTTCTTCAGTAAAATTAACAAAGAACTGTCAAAAAGTCAGTTTTCCGAATACAGAAGTAGTGAATAATGCAGGCAACACATACATAAAAATAATTGTCAAATAGTGATGCAACAATTTTAACAGAAAAATCTGATCTTTTTGATGGAAAACCATTATTATGGGTTCAAATTTTTGGCATATCTGTGCCAAAGTTTAGAATCAGATGCCTACAGAGTATTCTATTAACAAAAGCAGTGAAACACTTAAAAGCACAACCCCCATACCTTCTTCAACTCTGTAACTACAGTTATATAGATACATTTTTGCAGTTGTAATATTTCCTGCTTCAATTTTTACTTCAAATAATTTAGCAGAATTTTATCAGTTTTTTTCCTTCAACTCTGTCTGTGTGCTACGAGTCAGTTTCGAAATGGTAGAGAAGGAAAAGGCAAAAAAATAAGAAAAAAAATCCCAATTTAAATATTTAGGAACTTGAAAAAGATAAATAACATATCTTTTTACTCAAGTGACAGAAAATAAAAGAGAAGTATGAGAACTCAAAACCTGAAAATTAAAAAACAAACCAAAGTGAATATCTATTTTTAAAAAAATGCCCAGAAAAAAAAAATATTTGAAACTGTTTCTTATCGAGGTACATATTTTCACAAGATCACAGGGTATTTCATAATCTTTTTCTAAAGGAAAAATTTTTAAATTGGATAATTTTGCAATCAATTTGCTCTTTATACATCCTTCAGAGGACTGAGAAGTTCCAAATTATGCTAATACCAGAACACAGGAGAATTTTTAATTTGTTGGTGAACTACGTGTTACACTAGATCTAGACTAGATCTAGGTAAATAATCTGTCAACACAAATGATGAACACTTACATATCTGTTAAATATCTAGAACCAATAATAATCTACATATATATGTTGCTTGTTAATGTGTCATATACATTTGTTAACTTGCAGATTAGAAGAAAATACACAGTCCAGTGGGTAAAATGGAGTTTTGGGGCAATGAATTGTGAGTTAACCTGGCAAACACAACTGATGGTATCCCATCTTGTAAAGAAATATTTGACTATCTAGAACTGAATAATTAAAAGATTGCTTTAATTAAGGAGAATATCCACAAACTGTCTTCTGGATAAGCATATAATGCAGTAAACTTCCAGGGGACATATTAGATCTGTCTGGATTGCCTGAAAGTCTTGAGAATAGAACTGTCTATAAAAGCTACCATACTCCACTGAAGGGAAAAGAAGATATGGCCTCAAATGCAAGCTCGGTGCGTGTCACGTGATTTTTCCCTGCCAGGGGGTGAAAGCAGGAACGAATAATCAAGGGACAGCAAATCACTGAGACAAGAGACACTTTTCTAATATAACTAGTCTAGTCATACGCAAAAACTAACCTGTCCTAGCTTACCAGAGGGATCCTGCTCTCTTCTTCCTTTCTTCCAGCACCACAGCCCTTCCCTCACACCAGCCCTGGCACTCTGATGGGGAGGAGGTGCACGCAGTGGAGTCACTTCACCTGTGCAGTCAGGCGTGAAGTTGATCTCACAAGAACAAGGCAAGTAAAAGCAGGAGGAACCTCTCTTAGATGTACTGCAGCCTTGGACTATGGGCGATCCTATGGACCGTGTCTCAACCCTTTGGCTTTGCCAAAGACAGCACCTGTGACTCAAAATGGTTATGGAGTGGTAGCTGCAGTTTATTGCATCCTTGTGCCTGATAAATCAACGTACTCTTGTACTGTTTGCACTTGGCTATCATTAAGAGCATTACACACCATCCAACCACATTGCAAATTCAGGTATGTTTTCATTAGTGGCAATAAGTTTTGTTTTGACAGAACGGACTCACAAAAAAAGTGGAAAATATAACAAAACACACCATGAGGGACCCTTCAGGATAAAACAAAACACACCATTAGGGACCCTTCAAGAAAAGAAAAAGGCACAGGCCTGTCCGGTTTGAATTATCACATGAATTAATCCTAGCTAATTCAGAACAATAAGAAAGAACATTAAAAAATTTTTGAAGCAGTAGTGTAAGTAGTAGCAAGCTATTACTAAGATTATGAACCAAATGAGCAAGGGGATAACATCCATAGAAAAGAGAGACAATATAAGATTATAAAGAGCTTAAAAACACCTGCTTAATAGCGCCTTTCAACCCATCATACCCAAGCAAATCCACTCACAGTCTGGCCCTGGTGGGATGTGAGGCATAGAATGAAATTAAAAAATTCTATGAAAACCTAAGTTTTTAATCCACTGTTTTGAGATATTACCTACACCATTTTCATAAGGGCTTTTTGGAAGAGCTCATTTTCTCAAGATTTCGCGTGTGTAAACAGGTTTAAATTGTAGGCATCATACTATGTTATTCCAAAAAAGGGTTTCATGGAGGACTGCAATAGTACAAAAGTTTATTTTATTTGGTTCATTAGGAAAACTTATCATGACAAGATCTTAAGATAAGCAACTGGAGATCTGAATCCAAGGCAGATTGCCTTCTGACCTACTCTTTATTAAATACCTATAGTTCTCAGGCAGATATCATTCAGATCTTGAAAATGCTTGATACTAACCCAGTTGGTAGTAAACTAGAGCAATGATTTAACAGGTAATCAAGAACACGTTGTGCTGTAATAAGAACTGTAGAGAAGTAGTAACTAAAAATTCGTGCTACCCTCAAAAAAAATGTTTTTCTTGACCAAACACTCTTGCAGAAGGCAGAATATTTAAACGCTTGTTTTTCTGAAACTATGTATTTAATTAGGAAAAGAAAATTTCTAATATGTCAATTTAGGTAGCAAAAAAAACCCCAAATGCAAGGTAAACAACATTGTACTTGAATTACTAAGTAATGTTATATATTGCCTATAGCTAAACCTCCCTTATGTTTTTGAAAAATAACCTTTATCTCACTTCTTGCAGCTACATTCTGCTTTTAATGCATATAATTACATATCCTAGTTATTTCTCAAATGCCACATTAAAATGGATGCTGATTTCCATTCTGAGACAAAATACTTTCCTACATTTCACTAATTATTGTTCTTTAAAAATTAAAAAAGTAGTTTTCATAAAGTCTTTCTGTTCTTTATTATACTTTTATTTTTTGAATGAATGATAATAGGAAACAAAATCAACAATTGTAAATATGATACCAGAAAATACATCTATTTGGATATCAGGTTGTGGAACTCAGTGTACATGATGTCTTGTGGCAAGAAGATTTCTGAAGCCAAGAGAAGATGAGGAATTAGACTAAAATGAAGGATATATTGAACTCAGTCATCAATAGACATGAATTATGGGAGCACTTGCCCTAAACTATCCTGTAAAGCTTTTCAGTAGTCTTCTCAACCACCTGTTTCTACCCAAAGATTGTAGGAATATATTGGACTATGGGAATTAATAGTGTGACAAAATATAAGACTTTTCTGTTCATTAAAATAAATCTAAATTGACTTTCTGTTTCAATGTATTACAACGCATAGTTAAAGTGTATATCCTTATTCAGTCTTTTCTCTGTGATAATTGTCTGCTTAATGTCTATTTTTTGCCCATAGAAGCACTGTTCCTTAAATGAAATCTGCTTTTTTTCTTCGTTGAGAAAATTGCACTGGCTATATTAAAATTATTCTTTGCTATTTTTCCCTACTCATCAAAAAAGCAATAAAAATATACAAAGTAACCGTACATAATAACTTCAGATGAGAGAACTGTAATGTTTAGTGTTATTTTTTTTCATCTAAATGAAGAATTAGGTTTTTTTACAGCAGTTACATTGGTATAGATCATAAACCCACTGACTGACACCAAAACATGCTATATAATCTCTTTTCCTTTCTAACTATGTAGTGAATTACAGATGCAGTAGTCCAGCTGGAGAATATAGTTGCAAGCAAAAAAAAAAATGTTCATCAGCTGATAAAGTACAGCATGGACCAATGTGCCAGCGGAGGGAAATGCTATTTACAGGTGATTTGAGCTGTGGCAGATCAAACATATTGCAGTGAAATGTCTATATTCACAACTTCACATTCATGTTATTTGGTTAAAAGTTCTGAATCAAATCATTTAATCAGTTCTGAAACAAAGTGTTATGGATCTCTCAAAGTAAAGTACTAGATAGTTCAGTTTTGCTTCCCAGTTTAAATAAAAGCAAATCTAGAAAGTGCAGGAAATTAAAATTTCAGTTTAAAGTACAATCTAACTTCTGCAGGGAAAAAAAGGTGTGTCTTCATCCTTATTTTTTGTTTGTAGAACATCTTAATCAATTTCTTAAAGGAGGTGTGATGCATGTCATAAATTTTACGTATATACATATACAAAAACATGCCTCTGTATTTAATTCCTTTTTAATTTCTGAAGTTACAACTATTCTAGTCACACAAATTTGACTGAGAATACCATTCCTACAAATTTCATAGAAAAAGCTGCTGGAGAGAGCAGACAAACACTTCTTTGTTTCATGAATGAATGAACGACAGCATTATGAGGTTGTTCCTTTTTTAGCATCACAGAACTTTCTGCAAGACACGAATTTCTCAGCTGGGTACGATTTTACTGAGACCAGTCATAACATTTCCTTCCTACATAAATTTTCAGAAGGCTTGGTATAATTCTGTCAAAAAGGTAGTTAAGCACAAGATATGGAGAGAAATACTAAGAGACAGAAATACATGTGATGTGAAGTTGTGATGTGAAGAAGTCTCTATCCATTAAAAATATATGCGGTCAACCTTTTGTGGAGTACAGACAAGATCCATATTGGTCCTTTATGTTTTTCCAACACTTGATGTCACCTCTACCTGCAAGCAGTGCTAAATACAAAATATGTTAACATAATTATTTTGAAAAGAAATTCAAAAAATGGTAACCATGCTCATCTAATGAACTTCTGTTCATAACCTTTATCATTCTCAATCACCTGTTCTTTCTGCTAATCAGCGTTTTTCACGATTCTGCTTTATAAAATTCTTAAAACTCTTGCAACCTCTCCTCCACTTAGTTTCTGAGCACCTAGCACAACTAATTATATGTCTACCATTCGTGTGTAGCATAATTTGTCTAAATTAGACTGAAACTAAGTCAGAAGAAGAGTCAGGGTATTTATTTTCTTTTCAGCAACCTGATTCATTTCCCCTGTACTAGAGAAATACCCCCCACTTTCACATTCACACAGGAATTATACATTGGAGTTATAAGAGAAATTTTGTAACTTACAAAAACCAGAGGAAAACAAGTTCTGGAAGTTAGTCTTCCACTCAAAAGTCCTAAACCAGATTTTCTTCAGAGCATTCATATCCACCTTCTGACCGCACCTCTTTGTCTCGTGAAATATCAGTGGGAATACATCTGCAGGCAATTACTTCTAAAAGTTAGTGTTTGACTCTGCTTCTTCCATGACTGTTCACCTTCTGCCTAAGGCTTCTGCTAATGAGCTAGCAAAGTCTAACAGCATAAACAAAGGCAGCTAAGAGTATTGCACAACGTCAAAAGGGCAACCTCCTTTATGATATATAACAGGTATGATTTTTTGGGGGGGATGGGTCTTTCCTGACAGTTATTAAGCAGCTCAGTCAGGGTCCACGTGGCCTACCTGGCCTCCATATCCTACCTAGTAATAACTGGACTTATCTACCCTGTGCATTACTGGTCAGACTGCATTTTAAAACTGTTTTCCAAAGATTAAATTTCATCGAAAGCTTAATGCTAAATTTTATTCTTACAGTGCCTTCTTCCAGAAAACATTTTTTATTCTTTCCCTTAAAGTGCTTCTCTAGAAAAAAAATATTTTCTCTTTTTTTTTTTTTGTAGAATCACCACCATCTTACATTTCTGCTAATTATTATGACATACTATGGCATATGTATTTTTGAACACTTCCTTATTCAAAGGAACTTCTATTCTGACCACACGTTTTGATCTTCTGCTCTACTGATGTATATCTTTTCAGTTTGGCAACCCTTTGTTTGTGAAATAACGAGTTAGTATTTTTAAATTTTCCATGGTAGAGTAAACCTATACAATATATTACTGATAACATTCATAAGCTTGTTCATTTAAAAAAAGAAAAAGAAATGTTGTAAGAGAAGAATAAAGAACACTTGAAATCAAAAGATAAGAGTCCAAAAGGGAAGCAAATGAAAGGAAGGATAATAGAAATAAGTAGCCTGAAGACAGAGATGAACATATGTGAATTCTGGTGAGGTTTCATGCTCACATACAATCCACTTGTTGAGACAATAATTGATCTGCATTGCATTTTACTGTTGTGTAAGAGATTTGTGGTCTTATATTCTCTATCTCTGTATTTTTAACAATTTTTTATCATTCTTTTCTGCACTCAGATATGTTGTAATAGGTGTATTTGATGCAGTTATTTTAAACTCCCTGTAAACATTCTAAATTATTTATTTGCATTAATACATAACTTACTAGTTGTTACATTTGCATCACTGATGAGCTTTGTACTATTCAGATATATAATAGTTCTCAATAATATCAAGGGTAATAAAAATTTTAAGAGAGGTAGACATTTCATGTGAAAGAATATCTTTTGTTTAATAGTACACAATGAGGAGAAAGAAGTTTAGATGTATATAAAAGCAAACTCTACAGAATACAAGAAAAGTTATTCAGTTTTTCTGCTTAGAATTTGATATTTATGTGGAAAGATCCTGCAGATTTGTACATACAAAAAGCCTTTAATTTTGATTTGTTCTCAGATGCAATATGCAAAAAGATACCCTGCTGAAATATGTCGCTCAGTGAAAGAAAAATGTTACGCCTTGATTTTCCTTCTGAGGGAACTGTGAGATATTGACTGTAAACTCAGAGTAACTCATCTGTGCATGGCTGTCAATTTGTTTGCTGACAAGTGAATGTAAGAAATCGGCAGTTTCAGTCATCATAGAGAGTTCATTGTTTGTTTTGCTTTGTTTCTGTTTTCAAGAAAGTATTTTGACTCATCAGAAAAAAATATTTTTCCCTAAAATTACTTATACTTAAGTGTGGTAATACCGCAATTTAAACGTCTGGGTTTTGTAATCAGATTGTATAGACACCTTCATTCTCCCTCCTCCACCACAATACTACAACCCTATGCAAACCCAAACCAGTGCAAAGTTGAGACACCCCACACCCCCAAAATGCATAAAAGTCCATGAAGAAGATAGAAATATGCTAAGCTTTTAAGTATAAGAATCTCAAAGATGCTAACTGACAGAAGTAGAAAGACTGCTTTTGAGAGCTAAAAGATGCTGTTTGAATGCTCTTGCATACAATTTCTTTAGGTTCTTACTAAAAAAAACCCCAAAACCTCAGCCCTTAAAATACCTGTCTGAGAGGAGGTTCTTCTGTTCCATCAGACAGCAACCATAACTTAAGAATCCTGAAAATAAAAAAGCCATGCAGTGCTCCTACATTCAATTCAACTCAATGAGTGTATAATACTAAACAGTGTCAAATACTTTGAAAAAAAACCTTAGTCAGTGATGTTGTGTAGTAATGCCAACAGCCACAGAACAAAACCAGTAAAAAATGCAATCCAATAAATTTGAAACTAGATCTGAAATATTTATAATTTAAAATATCAGTTATTTACACAATAACTTACATAAATATACAAATATATGTATAAGTTTACATATACAACTGCTCATGTTACTCTCTAAATCTACACAGGTAGCAAAGAAACAGGAATAGCTTTGAAAGTACACATGAAATACTTCAAGAAGACCCAGCATAAATAGCCAGTTGTGTATTCCCCCATACCAACTGTAGAATCTGCTTTGTTTTTAATATTTTTAAGACATAGGAGGATGTTTTGCCATGGAATGGTCAAGGATGTAATTTATCAAGCGTCACCTATTTGGAAGACCACAGAGTTGTAAAGCCACATGGAGTAAAATGACTGTGCCTTTCAGATGACAATTTTCTAAAAAGTGTGAGAGGAGGTCCAATGTACTTGTTCTTACAGGACTTTGTAAGAGAAGACTTCTATACTACATCTAACATCCATTTTTCAAGACAGCTATAGCAGGTACAGCTCTTTACAAGCCTGGAGTCAAATCTCTTATTTCATTCAAGACCACAGTCGCTCAGGTTTTGGAGCTGTGTTTTGCCACACTATCTATTATTTGTGACAAGAACAGCAATAGAAGCTCCTGGTTTCCTCCTCGTCAAGTGCAGCTCTTACATAGAAAAGTAATCAGAACTCTACCTTCAATTGGCTTTTCCCATAAACGATAGAGATTTGTTGCAATAACAATTATTTGCTGATGATACCAAACTGGGAGGTGTGGTAGACACACCAGAAGGCTGTGCTGCCATTCAGTGTGACCTGGACAGGCTGGAAAGTTGGGCAGAGAGGAACCTGATGAGGTTCAACAAAGGCAAATGCAGGGTCCTGCACCTGGGGAGGAACAACCCCATGCACCAGTACAGGCTTGGGGTGGACCTGCTGGAGAGCAGCTCTGTGGAGAGGGACCTGGGTGTCCTGGTGGACGACAGGTTAACCATGAGCCAGCAGTGTGCCCTGGCTGCCAAGAAGGCCAATGGGATCCTGGAGTGCATCAAGAAGAGTGTGGCCAGCAGGCCGAGGGAGGTTCTCCTTCCCCTCTACACTGCCCTGGTGAGGCCTCATCTGGAGTACTGTGTCCAGTTCTGGGCTCCCCAGTTCAAGAAAGGTGAAGAGCTACTGGAGGGCGTCCAGCGGAGGGCTACAAGGATGGTGAGGGGACTGGAACATCTCTCCTACGAGGAGAGGCTGAGGGAGCTGGGCTTGTTCAGCCTGAAGAAGAGAAGGCTGCGAGGGGACCTAATAAATGCTTACAAATATCTGAAGGGTGGGTGTCAGGAGGATGGGGTCAAGCTCTTTTCAGTAGTGCCCAGTGACAGGACAAGGGGCAATGGGCACAAACTGAGGCACAGGAAGTTTCGTCTGAACGTGAGGAAGAACTTCTTCCCTCTGAGAGTGACGGAGCACTGGAACAGGCTGCCCAGGGAGGTTGTGGAGTCTCCTTCTCTGGAGATATTCAAGACCCGCCTGGACAAGGTCCTGTGCAGCCTGCTGTAGGTGACCCTGCTTCGGCAGGAGGGTTGGACTAGATGACCCACAGAGGTCCCTTCCAACCCCTACCATTCTGTGATTCTGTGATTTTGTGATTATAATAACTGTGGTTATATTTGAGCTTATATACTACAATAATGACAAAGTAAATACATGTGCGATCAAGTCTCCTAACAGATCCATTTGACCAGACAGTGGTGAGCATAAGTCAGTCATGTACCTACTTGCTTTCTGAGACAATAAAAAGTGGCATATTATTGCCTGATTTTGTATTTCATCACGTTTCCCTCAAGTATTTCCTCACCTTTGAAGGCAAACTTTGTTTTTATTGTAAGAATGAGAATTACACTTACTCTGTACTTTGTAAGAAATGAGCTGAAGGCAATGGGAGAAATTATTGTTTATTAAAGAAATGGAAACTATTATCTTGCTACTGTTATCATAGCTCCTTTCCTGTGTGCTTTACCCTCACTCTCATCACCATCTCAACAAACTACGTACTGCTTTTTCCTTTTTCCCTTCCTTTCCAACTACTAATCATGTATTAAAGGCTTTATGTATTCAAAAGACTCCTTGCCTATTCACCATTACCTACAACTTCCCAGCTGAAGAGTCTGTCTCCACTACTTCTCCTTGTTTTCTTTAGCTCATTTTCCTATACTGAAATTTCTTCTTTGATCTCTTTTCAAGGAAAGCATATTTTCCATTAGTCTCTGCTTTTTTTTAAGACAAAAAACTCTGAGAAGCCTAATTATGGCAATGTTAGACAGTGGTTCAGCTTATCTGCAAGAAGAATGGGGTGCTCATATACATACTATGTAAATGCTAAAACCGGTGTAGTTCTCAAACCTGATGTAACTCTGCATCTCCCAGGAGCGGTATTTGTCGTCTCTCTGTGAAGCACATGCAAAGAACTGGTGAGCCATGAGAAGAAGCAAAATATGACACTGGAAAGCAGATCTGACAATTTCTTTACTAACAGGTACTTGGTTTTTTTCAGAACCCTTTTTCACATGGTCTGACCTAGATATGGGTCTGGTTTTGTTTCTGACAGTACAAAGCAGTGTCTGGACTACTGCCTGTAGAGATACTCTCATCTTAAACTCAAACTTTTACTCTACCTTAGAGCATCTAGGGGAGAGGACTCATCTACCATTTCTCCAAAGTTATTAAAATTCATTACCCCTCTCCATTAAATTAATGAAGATTTCTTTCAAAGTTCCTTAGGAGACAGTGCTGTGGAAGAAATACTAATGTGATGGTACTGCTTTGCAGTTTCTCTCTTTTTTTTTTTTTTTTACTTTTCCTACTTGAAGGTGATGTTCTGACTGCTATCCTGAGTGAGGAGGAAATTACACTGGGTGAGAACCCCAGGGAGGGAGGACATCATGCTCAGAGCTGGATCACTACCTTTACTGACAGAGACCACCAGGAGATATCTAGCGTCTATTCTGTCACAGAGCTGTAACAAATAGCTTCCCATTAAAGGAATTCTCACACATTCCTATAACAGAAATATTTTAAAAAATATTTGGAAAGACACAATCTACATGGCATTAGAATTACAAGCATTTCAGCTGCATCAAAATTTGTAAATTTGCTTTTAGCTCCATAGTTTCTAAAAATGATGAAATAAGGAGAATATAAACTAGTAATTAATTCGCTGATATAAAGACTGTTCAGAAGATAATACAGTCATTTTACTGGTGGTAGGTCTGTGTCTCTGTTGTTATTTATGAGTCACTGGCAAGAGCTGAAAACAAGCAGCTGTTTCAACTTTTTTTCCTGTGTACTAGTCAGTTTTATTGATGTATCTGAACTTGATATATTACCTCACAGAGACAACAGAAAATAGACCTCTTTTAAATATGCAATTTATTGCAAAAGAATACTGTTTACACAGTATCTGCTATGTAGTAGAAAAGTCATTATTAACCATGGCTACAACTTCTAAAAACCTGTAAATTTGTATAGCCTCTGTTCTATTTAATGAGCTTCTTTTCTAAGTAACCTTGAGTAGCTTGTGATTGGACATGTTTGGGGTCTAGTGTTGCTAATACATTGAAACTGAAATTCTTTTTTTGTGATTGTTCAAATACCATCAATATACTATTGTTTTGCAGTAGTGGTTCTCTAATTGTGACACATTTTATGACCATGTTGGGAAGGGTTTTCTTTTTCACTAGTCAACATCTGCAAATATCTGCACACATTGAGACCACAGATATTCTCAAGCGTTGAACACTTTTCTTTCATGAATATTTTCAAGACTATCCACTGCTAATCCTGTACTTGACAGAGATTTTTTGTGGCAGTTTTGGTTTTTCCATTCTGTGAAAAGATTATTTTTTTTTTTTTCTTCTGTGAATTAATTCTACTAGAATATTTTGTAACGGGAAAGAACTTATAAACACAAAATGCATAATGATTTTTTCCTCTTTTGTAGATGTAGTTTTCTTTAGTTTCTTAAAATTTCAAAAGATGATCATACTACATAAGCAAACATAAGAAATTAATTTTTCAAATATGGAAGCCTAAACTCATTGAAAAGCTGAACCACTCTCTTTGCCCCAAAGAAACAACAAAAATAAAACTCATGCTCCTTAGTTTTTCATCGCTGCTGAGATCATATATTTGGCAGAGTTAGGTCAAAGCACAGGAGAGAAAAATCTTTGCTTATGCCAGAGGAGGTGAGGGTAGACTGATACAATTCCTACTGCTTTCCTACACATCCGTCTGTTCCAGCTAAGGAGGCTACTGGAATTTCTCTTCAGTAGCTCCTCCCTCCCTGCAATGAAGGTCTTCTCTATCCACCCTTGTTCTCTGCTTGCTCCTTAAGAACCAGGAGTTGGCCTGTTCCTCATTGCCCTTCTCTTTACCAGTAGTAGAAATAAAGATAAAATAGGATTAATAAAGAATATGTGAGTAGGGGCAATAGGGATGGCTGTTTACTCCGGTGTGGTGTAATAGGACTGCGCTGCATCAGAAAAGGGAGGTTGTTCAGCTCCTGGGCCTCGGGGATGGATAAAAAGGAGAGCAAGAGGCCAGGCTTTGCTGCTACCAACTTCTTTCAGGCAGTGCCCAAAAGAATCATATCCCTCAGTCCCACTCACCTGTGCAGCATTTCGCCAAGCCCCCAGGATTTTTCTGTGACTCCTGGAAACCAACAGGTTGCGTCTCCCAGCCTCACACAGAAAGAGGTTCTCCTCTTCCTCCTCCTACTCCTAGGCTGGCAAAATGTCTACCTTTTGGTCATCACAGATTTAAATATTCTTACACAATCAAGCTGGCAGTAGTGCTACTTGATTCAAAAAATAGATGAATTGATTATTCTGGAAAAGGCAAATTTGGATCCATACATAATTATGTTATTTTTTCTTGGAATAATACTTTTTAAAACAAAATTCCAAAATGTCAGAATGAAAGAGAAACCACGGTGGCTTTTAACTACTTCTAACTTTGTTATACATGATTTTACTGTATCTTTGTTCTGTATACATTTGCAAAAGAGCTGTTAATAAAAAATTCTAAGCCAACATATGCTGAGTACTACAATCTTTATCTCTGTAAAGGTGAAAAGAGCCCCCATCTCACAAAAGGGTGGTGAAACACTGGAACATGTTGCCCAGAGGGGTAGTGGAGGCCTCATCCCTGGAAGTGTTCAAGGCCAGGTTGGACGGGGCTCTGAGCAACTTGGTCTACTTGAAAATGTCCCTGCTCACTGCAGTGGAGTTGGGCTAGATGACTTCTAAAGATCCCTGCCGACACAAAGCATTCTATGAGTCTATGATTCTGTGAAAAAGAACCCCACTTCTGGAACTACCTAGAAAAAAATGCAACTGACATATATGTTTGCATCCCCCATCACCTGCCCTTGACCTGATTGTACCTTTGAAGATTATTCCTGTCCCTGAAAAACCTATGTGCCCAAATCCATGGGTAGATCATTCACAATTCTATTGAAGCTATGAGGGCAGTACCTATTACCTCAAGCAAAGAGTTTGGCCCATTATGAGCACATAAATAGCTATTGCAATTAGTTCATCACATTTCATATGCACATTTCATATGTTTATACCTCAGTAAAGAATTTTCTGTACTTCAATAGAAGCAGCTAGCCGCCTTCTTTGAAAGTAACGGCAACATAAACTATATTATTGCTGGTGTTACTAGAGACACTTAAGACTTTTTGTTTCTTTGAAATTGAGCATTTTTGTAAAGACTTTACTTCCTTTTTGTAATTGTAGTGATTTAAGACCATTCATCATCTAGGGTTTGGCCACAATGAACTGAGGCAAAATGTAAGCAGGTATTTAGCTTCTGTCTTCATTGTCATTGTAGTTTTGTATTTGTCTTTTTCTCTGATATTACCCATATGTGTTTGGACAAGGAGTTTACAATGTAATCTCAGAAAGAGGAGTGAATCCCATACAGTTTTCTAGTCTGTTCTAGTACTGTAAAGCTGAACCATTTAATATTTTCAGTTAAAGGAAAAGGTATTAAAAACATCTAGACTCAACTCCCAAAGTTGTAAGCCTATGAAGTCTGAATATATTCTGCTTTACTGTAAATCCATTGTCGTTAATTGATTTTTACATAGTGTAAATTTTGTCCTCCATAAAGGACACAAACACCTTTTAATTGGACAAATATATTTGTATATACTTAAATATCTACATACCTCAGCTGAAAGTTGATGTATTTAGTTCAACATATTTAACTTAAAAGAAGAATTAACAGCTAGATGTAGAATTTTAGCTCTTATTAACAACTGAAAAGACACTTTTATAAATGCACATAAAAGTAACATTAAATCACTTGCAGTGGCCCCCAAAATATTGGAAAGATCACTGTTCCTCATAAAATGAAATTCAGCCTCCATGTTAACACATTCAAGAAGCTCTTCAGAGCACTCTGATTGCTAATTGTGTTAAAGTACATGCAGTAAATGGTTATGGTGTGCTATTTTGTTTTTATTGAAGACTAAGTGGAGTTGAAATTAACCCTCAGACAGATAGCTTCAGGTCCCTTGTTATGTTTTATTATCCTTTTACATAAATCTTAATAATTTTGTTTCTGAGGTGAAGATAAAGCAATTTTTATCTGTTTAGAAAGGTACAAAGAAAAAAGTTCCTGTATATATTTAAATGAGGGTACATGAGGCTTTGCAGAATCTCAGCAAAACCCCAAGAGCTTGGGGATCTTGAGTACAACTGAACTGGAAATTATATTTGTATCCTCTAGCTTTTGAAAGATGAAGATGGACAAAAAAGATGGACATTTCCAGAACAATTTTTGGGACAGTCACCTGAAAAGCAGAACGCCTGTGTGAAAGCCCATTTCTCTTCCTGTTTCAGCTCAGCACTTGAAGCCTCACTAGTGCTCATGTCGGGTGACTGCCCAGCCTATGGTTCTTCTGAGATGGGTCTCTTCCAGTCTCTTGTCTTGAAGTTGTTTGCCTGTATTTATCAGCATCAGAGTTGTACTCCTGTCTTCTGTTGCTCAGGAAAATCTCTGAAATAATGAGCTTAAGAGAACAGAAATTGTCTATCCTTCTGTCCAGACCTAGGTGCTCAGAGGGGAACAGTTTTTAAGATGATTCAGAAAGAAAGGTGTCTACGCTGTAGCCTAACAGGTGCCTGAAGTGGAGCACTGTACTTGATTTCCTACAAGCTGCTGACCTCCACAGGGCCGGTCTGTATTCTTGTTACTGTGCTCCAAGGCTCATTTCTGTGTTGAAAATAATCAGTAACCAAAACCAATCGATAACAGGTTTCCATCTACATGGCGAGAGGTGGCTCAGGGACCTCCTCCTGATACAACCCCATAGTGAAATCCTCCAGATATGAGCACAGCATAAGGATGCCACCTCACCACCTCTGGCATCACACTGCTACAGCTGGGCTCAGCTGATACAGAGACTTGCTGCCATCAAAAGGGACAGATCTCTGCTTTACCTCTTTCTTTGTTTTCCTTCATTTCTTTTGTACTGTCTCTAACACTCAAACAATCAGATGGCAAAAGTCTTTCAATTACTAAATGGCAAGAAAACTTAGTTGGGAAAAAAAGAAAAAAGTATCGGTTGCCATGTTAGCAAACTGAATTAGATAAACAAATAATCATTAAACCTGGAACATGGGAAGAGAAAGGATAGCATGGGTGGAGAAAAAGAGAAAGAGAAGAGAAAGGAAATGAGCCTTTCCCCTTTTCCTCAGTAGCAGGTTATTAATTTGCTTTGAGTTGTAGTTTGATTCAGCCATAACATGAAACAGCACAGTTCATATTTTCCTTCTCTAGCATCGCTAGGCTGATCACCACGAACGAAGTTTAGAAGGACCCAAGCTTCCAATATTCACTTGCATTTCAGGCAAAGACTGATTCACCATACATTCTTTTTTCAGAGATTTTAAAAAATTATTAAAGAACCTGAAGTTCTAGACAAATGCTGCATCCTACAATGAACTGCTTGATATTTAAAGAGCTTTTAAATAAATTTCTGACCAAATCTTTTATCATTTAATCAATGTATCCAAAATCATCAGTCCTTAACACAAGCTAAACCATGAGTTTATTTCTGATAGTTTTATATATAAACACAAAATTAATTTGATTTTTTTCTCTTTCATTCTCTTTTGCCTCTGAAACTTTCTAAGGTCTGCCTTGCTGCTACTTCAGAACAAGATGCCTTACAAAAAAAAACCAAACTGAAAATATAAGATATTTCAGGCAAGGGTTAAATAAAATTGCATGGCTACTTCAAAATCAGGACTGCATTTGCTGGACTATCGACAAGTGCAGTGAAACACCATCACTTAAGATCTGCAGGAATAGACTACTAAAAGAATTTCATCCTTCATTTTTTGAAGAGGAGATTAAAAACTGTTTTTCACTTCACTTATATAATTGTCAGCAACCAGATAAGAGGTGAATCAAGCATAGATGAAAAATAAACAATGTTGATAGGTAATACATTGTGAATTTCTGGTTAATTTCTCTTGTTGTGCTATATGAATTAATTTTATGTAAAAGGTAATTGATCTCAGAAATGTCTACAGTGTTTCATTTTGTTTTCTAGTAATAACAATTTTTCAATTTTTATGAAGATGGAGACAAGTACATTAGGTAATGAAGTTGTCTACCTCCTCATTTGGTAGCATAGCTATAACCTAGTGAATAGATATGAAGCAGCTTAAACATCTCAAGCTATTTTTTATGGAGGTAAGTGACATCACAAGAAAGCTTCTTTACTGTATAGACCTGAAAAAACACAGTGACATATCTATACAAATGCATTATGGATGATGCATTTGTATGAATTATCTACTTCAAAACAGAGGAATCTGTAGATTAAAAAATGGTTTATTGTCAGAAATACACAAACTCTACTTAATTTAAAAAATACTAAAATTACTATGTTAAAAAAAGATGACTCACTCCAAAGACAAGTGGGTATTACGCACTCCATAGAATGCTAGCTGAAAAATCATTCTTACATTACATAGAGATTTTCAGGGATTGAGAAAGCATCTGCTTGTCTCTCCTCTGCTACCCTAGTTTGTTGTAGAAGTAGCAAAAAGCATCAGGAGACAAATGAGTTCCTGTGTGTCTCAGGGGAAAAACTGTGTGTGTAATTGATGTAGGTACCCTCTCTGAAAGGTAAGTTAAGGGTAGGAATCTGTTGTTGGGTGGACGGTTGGACTCGATGATCTTGGAGGTCTTTTCCAACCTATGATTCTATGATTCTATGATTCTATGATTCTAACACAACATGTAGCTGGATTGTATAGATGGTCAATGAACATTTTCTCTTGGCTCTTCAGTCAGCTAAAGAAGAGTGGGAGCAGACAGTTTCACAGAATCACAGAATCACAGAATAGTAGGGGTTGGAAGGGACCTCTGTGGGTCATCTAGTCCAACCCCCCCGCCGAAGCAGGGTCACCTACAGTAGGCTGCACAGGACCTTGTCCAGGCGGGTCTTGAATATCTCCAGAGAAGGAGACTCCACAACCTCCCTGGGCAGCCTGTTCCAGTGCTCCGTCACCCTCAGAGAGAAGAAGTTCCTCCTCATGTTCAGACGGAACTTCCTCTGCCTCAGTTTGTGCCCATTGCCCCTTGTCCTTGTGTCCTGCCCCTTGTTTCCATCCCAGAAGAGAGTGAGTGTGTGTGTACATGCACACATGTTTGTGTGTTTCTGGAGAAAGTAAGCTGAGAAGGTAAGTGTCACTGTTTAGAATGGGGCATCAATAAATTGAGTGACAGACACTCTCTATTAACCCTCACCCTCCCACCAGAGGAAGGGAAAAGGAGGGTAAGGGAGAGAGACTTACAAACTGAATATAAAACCAGTTTTACTAATAACACTCATAATATGAGGAACAAAACAAAATACACAAAACCGATGCTGAGTTTCCCGGAGTTGGGTGCCAGGCACTGGCGTCCCACAAGCAGCTGCCGGCCAGCACCAGGCAGTCCCGGTCTGGCCTCGGCAGCAGGCAGGAACTGGACTCAGGAATGCACAGATCTCAGTCTGGATCAGGATCACAGGCAGGACAACGAGCAGGGTTCTCTGCAGCAGCTGGTCGTGGATGAAGAGAGCGAGACCCTCGTGATCCCCCAGCTTTAAACTGAGTATGTCGGGCATGGTGTGGAATAATGTGTTGGTCAGCATCAGGTCACCTGTTCTGTCTGCCCCTCCCTGCAAGTGTGACCCTTTACGACTCCTCACTTGCGGGACATAAGAGGTCTACTGGTGACCTTGGCTGCTATAGTGCTAATTATAAACAGGGACCTTTTTCTGCCTTCCTTTCCTACCGTTAGCTCAGTAAGACTATAAACATTAGGTGTTATCAGCTTTGGAGTGGACAGTGTCTGTAAAATATGCAGCCAGCTTCAGAAAAATGCAGTTACTCAGAAGAACTTAGCTGTAAGGAAGATTCCCTAAAAGAGAATCGGTTCTTTTTTAACCAAAACCAGGACAGTAAGGCATGATCCTCAAGAAGAATCACCCCATCAGATTTTCTGTGGCTATGTGGTCGATTATACAGGGACACTGTTTCCCCCATCTGATCAGTAGTCTGGGAGCAATATTTTGAAAAGCATATTGATCCTGACAACTTCTGTGCTGGCCTACAGTTAAAACTGCCTTACAATCTTTTCCCACACACATTTTAACAGCCAATATCTCATGAACACTGGATTGAAAGGTTATTATTTTATGTTATCTGAAAGCTGAAATTCCAAGCTTACTTGTGGCATTAAAATGGGTTTTTCAAGCCCTAGAACTCTGCAAGGTAATGCACCTTCAGTCTGTGCTGGTTTTCTAAGTCTAGTTTCTGCAGTTGGTTTTTGAACTAGCTTGTTCCCAAATCATGTCCAAAAAAGAAGAGAAAGGGTAATAAACCCGATAGTAATCATAATACAATTATCTTAAGATCTAATCTCAAGTCCTTCTGACATCAAGAAAAATGTTTAAAGCTGAGAATTTCATCCTCACAGGGTAGAGAAAAAAAAAACACGTTTCTTGTAGTTTGCAGCGTATTAGATCAGAACAAATAATAGCTTTGTGGTTTATCAGTACTTTTTGCCCTTGTAACAGAAGTAAATACAGCATGAACTGGACTTTGAGACCCATGTATCTTTCCCATTCCAGCAACAATGAAATAAAACAGAAATGAAAGCACTTTCTATTGTAAACAGTCTCTCAGCTTCTGTCATAAATGCTATGCTGCCAGCGGGCTGGCTGGCAGTGGCTAGGGCAGGTGTGCATGTCCGTGTCCTTCAGCAAGCACACAGAGGAGCCTGAGCCCAAGCAGCCCCCAACACACCTCTTGCAGGGGCAACTGGGGACCGAGCAGGCACAACAGCTTGTTTGCTGGCAAGTGGTGAGATCCCATCCTGGCTTAGTGCAAGAGGCTAAAAAGGCAATTTATAAGTTGTCATTTTTCATTGCTTTTGGTAGTATCTTCCAAAAACAAAGTGACACTTCTTGTTTATCTGTGTATTAGACAGGTAAATGCAGCAATATTGGATTCTTCTGGCAAAAGGGGATGTGCTGCTTTGCAAACACTAATGGTACGACAAATGTCTCTAAATGAGGACTGAAAAGCACTATATAGACATAGAATTCTTCTTCATCTATTTTTTTCCTCACCTTTAGGGTAACTTCAGACTGGCCCAAGAAACTTCCAAATTTTTGTCAAATTCACTGACTAATTTCACTGAAGGGCGAGGAGAACATTGAAATAAAACTTTCAGGTCTTTCATGTTGAAATATTCTACTTTCAGATTTTAATGACATTTGAAGTAAAAGAAATAATAATAGTAAAAAAAAGAAAATGTCATAGAGGATGAAACAGATCATTTTCTTTGGCATGAAATATTTTTGTGTGGGCTTTTAAATGATCATTTTGACAAGATATAGAAATCATTCAATATTAACACCACTTTTTTTCCCCCTCCTCCTTTCCAAAATATTCTGTTGTGTTCTTCTGAAAAGAGGAGGAACAGGGTAGAGACAGACCAATGTAAGTCATTCATATAGCCCTCATCCTGGCCCACTCCCACCTCAGCAGGCCAGGACAACCTGTGCAGTTTGAGATGTGTAGGCACTTAAGGTTCCCTTTCTGCTGCTTCTTCCCCAACACAGCTGTGAAATTTAATGGTGTAGGGGTATTTGCCAGCAGGGCTTTCAGATATAACTAAATTTCACCTGTAATGAATGCTTTCTGTGGGAGGGGTCAGGAGGTATACAGATATGCCTTGAAGAAACCAGCCCATGTAGATAACCTCCCTAGAGTCCCTGAGGGAAGACAGGCACCTCGAGCAGCACTTCACCACAGGAGCATTCCTCCTAGAGGATTCATCTCTTTCTGTAAACCATAAAAGAAATCCAGGGAGGCTATTCTGCTTATGCTGCATCTACCACTTATAACTTCCCAAAGTTTTCACTTTTCCACCTGGAAGATATATTTATGCATAATAAATATTTAAATACTTTTCATATTTTCCAATTGAAGAGACTTTTTTAAAAAAGCAAAACTCAAGAAATAAAAAATGTATCCACTGTGGAGAGTTACACTACGTAAAGGGCAGAAGTGTCCTTTACAAAGTAAGCTATATTCATGAGAAGAGATAGGTCTTACGGTTTAAAGCAGGGCATCAATAAACTGAGTGGCAGATGCTCTCTATTAACCCTCACCCTCCCACCAGATGAAGGGAAAAGGAGGAAAAGGGAGAGAGACTTACAAACTGAATATAAGAAGTTTTACTAATAACACTTATAATACTAATAATATTAATAATAAGAGAAATAAAACAAAATATACAAGACCGACACTGAGTTTCCCGGAGTTGGGTGCCAAGCACTGGCGTCCCACAAGCAGCTGCTGGGCATCACCAGGAAGTCCCAGACTGGCCTCAGCAGCAGGCAGGAACTGGACGCTGGGATGGACAGATCAGAATCTGGATCAGGACCACAGGCAGGACAACGAGCGGGGTCCTCTCCAGCAGGTGGCCATGGATGAAGAGAGCGAGACCCTCATGATCCCCCAGCTTTAAACTGAGTATGTCGGGCATGGTGTGGAATAATGTGTTGGTCAATATCGAGTCACCTGTCCTGTCTGCCCCTCCCTGCAAGTGTGACCCTTTACGACTCCTCACTTGCGGGACATAAGAGGTCTACTGGTGACCTTGGCTGCTATAGTGCTAATTATAAACAGGGACCTTTTTCTGCCTTCCTTTTCTACCATTAGCTCAGTAAGACTATAAACATTAGGTGTTATCAGCTTTGGAGTGGACAGTGTCTGTAAATTACGCAGCCAGCTTCAGAAAAATGCGGTTACTCAGAAGAACTTAGCTGTAAGGAAGATTCCCTAAAAGAGAATCGGTTCTTTTTTAACCAAAACCAGGAAAACAGGCTGTGCTTGTGAAACAACATCATACATAATTCTTTCCTTTACCTTCTACCTTGCATACTGTCCCCATTTTTATTGTCAATCATGAGGTCAGTTCCAGCTGAAAGTATAGCTATATGTCAAGTCGGTGCGAGCAAGAAAGCACTCTATTCATGTCCTTCACTGACTTACAGTCCTTCATAACCTTGGCAAGAAATGGACACAGGAACACTTAATAAATTGCAGGGCAGAGTTTTGGTGCTGATGATCCAGGCACACAGTGAGTTGCATTAGTCACTAAAGGTCCAAATTCTCCTAAACACCAGTTGTCCCACCATAGTTTGTTTGAACCAGGATGCAGGAGTGGCATTGCAGGATCACTTCCAAGTTCCCACCCAGCTGTATGCACACTGCTGGCTCCGGCACGAGCAGTCTTCACATGGCAGAGGCCCTTTGGAAGCAGTTTCCTCTCTTTTGGCACAGGAGACCTGGCAGCAGTGCTTACTGATATTGGCTGCTGCCCTTTGAGGGCCAGGCAGATGGCATGTGAATGCCTTTAACTTCCCAAAGGGATCTGATGAAAACTCCAAGCTGAAGAAAAGCTCTGTAGACCACTGTGCTACCCTTGCATAGGTTTTAGGACTCTCAGTTTCCCAGAGCAGCAAAAATCAGTAACAACGATGCACTTGAGAAAGGCACAAGCAGGACAGTGCTCTGCATGCTAATGCCCAAAGAGTGCTACATCAATGTCAATGAGTCTTACTTGAGTCTGTTCCAGCTCACATTGGGTAAGGTGGAATATTGCTTAATCCAAGGCTAAACCTGCGGACACCTGTGCCTCCAACAATAATTATGTCTGATTTGTATCTGTCATTTAAGGCACAGAAATCTTGAAAAATACCACCTGTATCTGCCTCTACATTAGATGACTTGCAAAGGTCAGTTTCTTCTTAGTGGTCATTAGCTGACTTGAAACAAAAGGACAGATTTTACCAGGCAGTGTGTCTCTTAAATCTGTGTTTTCTTATGCTTTAACTAATGGCTCCGTGAAGCTTTAATTATAGACAAGGCTATGCAAATTGCTCACCTTGATTTTCTCATGTGGCCTACCACTATGTTCTTGAAATAAATACGTTGGATTCATTGCTGCAGCTCTCAGCACTTCTTACTGCTATCTCTTGGTCACAAGGTGGCATTCAATCAGTTCCATGACCCTCTGCCTCTCTAATGGCTTCAGTGTCCCTTATGCATTGCAGATGTCCCATTGATTCTATTAATTGACTGGACCAGTTCCATCTGCCTTACAAGGTGACCTAGAGAAATATCAAAACAAGCACCACCTTTTTTCACATCCGTAGACATATTTCTTCTTCTGAAATTTTTACATAGAAAAAGACCTTCACAAAGGCATGAGCATGCCTGCATTTCCAAATTTGATAAGACCGTGTGTGTAGTGTCATAGGCATTAAACCAGAATTTTCCTAAGTTTTTTTTCCTTAACGCACATTAATGACACTTAACTTCATAAAGGGCTCTATATAGAAAACAAAAGAATCATAAGATGTTTTTTTTTTTTACTTTTTAAGCCTTCCACACTGACTAAACAATTAGGGTGATGGGAATCATACTGTCATTGATCTGGAAGAGACATGGCAATAGAATCATATATTGTAATGAATATATCTTCTTGGAATGTATGAAACATTTATTATTCTTAATGACTGTGTTTAGAAAGATGTAAGGGGAAAAATAAGGAGAATGTGATGACATACCCTGCTACAGATATCTCTGTGACGAATCACCCAACAGTCTAAAGATTCAGAAGTCACAGCCTCGACAGAGGAAAACAGGAATAACTCATAACAGATGAATGAATTCATTTCATCAGGCAACATCTCCTGCTAATTGCAGTTTTGCTTCTTTTATTAACGTTATACCTCCGTATTTCTCTTCAGTAGTGTGCAATAGACAGCTTGTGAAAAAAGATTACTGGATAAAGATTGCTGCTTTTGATGTTTTACATCATGTCCTATGTGAATGTTAGAGTAATGCTTCTTTCCTTGAATAGTTTTGATGAACTCTAAAATGTGAAACTCTAAGTTTACTATTAAACTAGTAAAGTAACAGTGCGTAGAATATGATAATTATCTTCTTATAAAGTGTCAGAAGAAAGGAAGAGCAATCTTCCTGGGTTTGTAATCTAGTATTTTCCATTAAAACGAATTATAAATATATTAAATAATTACATTTTCTGATCCAAGTTTTGTTCAGTGTGATTATTGCTAGTTTGCTACCTGCAGTGAAGAAGTTTATATCTGTAGTGAAGACGAGCTGTCATGGCATCTTATTTCAGCAAACTGTTTAAAAATTGCTTATTTAAAAGACAAAGATAAAATAAATCCTGCTGCTTTCCCCATTATATGTCAAAATACACTTTTTGCATAGTGACAGGCACTCTTAGGTGAAAACATCATACCATGAGTCCAAGGCTAACTTTTTCAATCACTAATACTGGTAACACAAAGACTTTTTTTACAATTTTTGTTTATAAGAAGCGCCTAAAATTAAGTAGGCTGTCAATGATGGTGACAATCATAAACCACAATAAGTTTATCTTCTTCTTGATCTGCTTCAACTTCTGTGATCTGAACTCTTCCCCCTGCGGTTGCTCTGCAACCAGTAACAAGTGTGCTTGAAGACTGTGGGTTTGCCTGTCTTACCTGTAATTGCAGGACACACACCTCTTCTCTGTCCTCCAATAGAAATGATGGTTTCTTATTTGAAATCTGCTATTTCTCTCTATCAAGTAAATTGGCTCCTTCTCCCCACACTACCCCCCATCTAACAACAGCTGAACGGAAACAAATAACACCTGCTGTAGTACTAGTGGCAAAAAAATCTGGATCCAGGGTAAGGCACGGATGATAAGTATTGGAAGTCTCTTTTAGCTGTGATTCTATTTGTTGAGGTTTTTTTTCAGATTCATTAAACATGCATAGTGAGAAAGTTTGTTTTGAAAAGTGATATTATAGTTATAAAGCATTAAACCTGATCAACTATATTAAAAACTGACATCGATAGCAGCTGTTCCACATTTTGGTCATGCCACTCATCCTGATTCCTTCAATCATGTTCTGGTAGGTGAAAACACCGAGAGGTATGGTCAGTCCATGAGGATGGAGTACATTAATGGAAAAGTTTTCAACAGGCAAGTATAAAGGATAAGAGGTAGCTACTGAAAAAAATGCTGGTAATACTCCGCTTTGTTCTTTGTAGTTTTTGCTTGTCGATACAAGAGAATGTCTTTCACTTGCTACATGGAGGCAAGAGGGACAGAGCCCTTTCAACACACAGTTCTGCACAGTTCTCAGGGAGTGTTTTTGCGGCCTGTGTTTTTCATGTAGCTGCCCTGTGTTACAGTAAAGACCAGGGGGACAAATATTCTTTCCATATGTGCTTTAATACCCCATAATCACCCGCTTATATGTGAAATGGGGCCTTTACCAGCAAACACTCCTAACTCCTTCTCTTACACCTCTTCATCAGTCACTAGCCATGCTCCCCCTTTCCTGGGAGTTCTGATAGGTACTCACTATCAGGACAAACTTACCACACTGCTGCGCTACACTCAGATCTGCAGCAGTCTTGCAGCAGTCGTGCTATAATGCCCTCTTGAACTGAGCCATCCTTCTCCTCCCATTAGATAACACCTGAAAGCTGGAGGCAGATGTGATGGTTCATGTCTGCTCTCAGGTATCCTAGCTTGATACATGGAGTAGGAAATTCGTAAGTCCTACTCATAAAAGGCTCAGTATCTGATCCAGAAAACACATACAATTATTAAGATGTGAAACATGCTTTCACAGTAGTACGCTGAACATCATTTGCACTGACAAGTTAAACATATTTTAGCCTGTGTTAAGAAACAAATTGAAAACAGCTTTCAAGCATGGCTCTTGCTCCCTTTGCCAACAGACTCTTGTGGCTGTGGTCAGTAAGTTACACACACAGTAACTAGTGATTCTGGGATGAGTCACCACTCTGAGTTTCTGAGGTTATGATCTATCATTCTGGGCTTTTGGTACTTTACTTTTTAAATCCTTCTCTAAGACTAACCCTTGGTTTTGAAGATTATTTTATTAGACTGTAGTATAGTTTTTACAAAGGGTTGAAATAATTACTCAACTGATGAACTGAAGGTAATCACACAGTTATTAGTAGTTTAAAGAAATACTAGATATCCATTTAATGTTAAGAAGCAAAAAAGTGATTTTCTGTTCTGAAAAGGGCCTGATTTTGTTTCTTTTCCTGCTAGCAGCTTAGTGTTTATGCAATTTTAAAATATTTCACATCTTTGTAGCATATTCTGTCCCAGGTACTTTACGAAAAAAAAACCAAACCAAAAACCCTGTAGGTTCATATTCCTGAAAAGTGGGGTGTAATCTTAAGGAAAAAATAAACCAGTCCACATGGTTTTATGCATTTCAAATATGGGATCAAAAGAAGGGAATATAAGATAAAGAAACAGTGAAAGACTTTTTAGTAGTTCTAATATACACTGAAAAGGATTGTCTATATAGTAAAAGACACTACAAGACACTGGAAAAAAACACATCAAAAAATAGTTAAATTTCTCCCATGCCATAAAGACAACATTGTTAAAAGTTTGACAGGGAATTGGTCAGCTGCTAGCTAATACAGAATTCAAATAAATATAATTTTCTTCAGGTTTTATTGTAGTTGGTTGGGAGCCTCTAATTATGATGGAAAGAACTCACTTAAATATTTTTCTCATTTTGATGAAATAAAGAAATATGCTAGGGGATATCACTGAGGAAATTTAAGAAAAAAATGCCCATTCCAAAAATTGTTGGAAACCCAAACACACTCATTTTTCTCATGGTATTTAATGTTGTTTACTGCAAGATATCAGATATTAGACTATGTTATCTATTGCAAAATGACAATTACTATTCATTTCCTTGACAGAATATTTTGTAGAACTAGTTGTTTATTCTTTTCTATTGTTCTGTTATTGACTGATGTCTATCTTCACTTTTATTTTCCTTTTCTGAAGATAAAGGACATGACACATTCAACTTAGTAAAATATAACGAATCACTGTTCACACTGCAGAATTATTTATGTTACATTGTTGATAGGGCCCTAGTAAAAGGTGTAGGACACATGCCAACAGCTATCATTTGCTGTCTGAAATAAAAACAATTTGACTGCTTATGATAGAAATAAGAAGCATGCTTCCTGTTTTGCCTTGGTCTTCCTAGACTAGTTACGTTATTTCATTTAAACTGTGCAGCATATCATTTAGGTGTCTCACCAGAAAAAAAGGTTAAGTATCTATCTGCCACCACAACATCACCACTCGTAAAGGCTTGGTCACAGCCTAGTCTGGGGAAGGTTAACAAACAGTTCAACCACCAAATGGAAGGCTGGTCCTCTTCAGAGAAGTGTATTTCCTTAAGAACAACAGAGACAACTGCCATTTAAAGAGGAATTTCATATTTTGAATTAAGGTAAAGGCTCACATAGTGCTGTGATGTTAATTTGACTTTTGGAAGTGCTGTATGGAAGACTGGCAAAAGACACTGTAGGATAACGTTTGACTATGCCTTTCCAGTCTGCGAACACCTACGCGCTCATTGTCTGTCGTCCAGTTCATGTACACCACACATCTGTGACTTAATCAGCGTGCAATGGGAAGCAGAGTCAAAGGCAGGGGTGGATTGCGAGCCTGGTGAGAAGCTGGAAGGGTAGCACTTGGTGACAATAAAGCAGAGACAGATTTGCTAATACCTGTGGCTGAAAATTCATTCTGAGGTTTGGAAGAAGTTTTTTAGCATGGTGGGAGGGAGAGGTTTCAGCAGATGAGAGAGTTTCTGTTATCCACCTGAGAAAATATTTAATACCAATTATAACAGCAGACATTGTAGATTACCAAAAGTAGCAAAGAGCTACCCAAAAGAGTGGAAACTGCACAGCTGGACAAAGGCAGATATGATTTATGAAGACAGATGCCAACTGAATGGTCACTAAAAACAAGCAGTTTTTCTTCTCTAACTTGTCCTTCATTTTGAGCAATACCTAACATTGCTATTTTCTTCAGCTAGATCACTTAAGAAATAAAGAGCAATTTAAGTAATTTAACTTTTATTGACATAGATTGTGTAATCAACAGAACTATATTAAGTGTTTTCTACATTGCATTTATATGTAAATAAAATTAGACCAACTAAAACAAAGACAAGCAAATAAAAAAAAAAAATTAATTTTGTCGCTTGAAGGCCAAAATAGACAAACCCTCTTGGTAAAATTGCAGCTGTAGGTGATGTTTTGATAGAATTAAAGAACAATTTAACAAAATAGTTTTGCTTTGTCTCAAGACAATAACATCTAACATATTCTCACTTCCATTTTCCACAGCATATCTGGAAGCTGTCTTAAAAAAGAAAAAAGAAATCAAAACCAAAAAAGACCACATTGTTAAATTAGTTTTATTGCAGAGTTCAAGGGGTGGTGTGTGTGTTTCAAATTAAAGTTGTACATGTTATTGTGGATTTTATGTCTAAAGGAACAAACATCGTAAACTACTTCTCTATTTTTCTCAAAATAAAATGCAATCTGATACAATGACAGTTATGTTTATTAGAATTAATATCGAGTTTAAAAATTCCAGACTAATTTTTTTCTCCCAGATTGAAAAATCAGTTTTGCACAAGTGTGCTTTCTGTCTCTGAAATGTAAGTGTGTTGAAAATAAGGGAAAGTACTGAAAAATAAAAAAAGCAGCACTATCTGCAGAACTAATCTCTGCAGGTACAAAAATAAGCAGCATCTTATACTGTTTGGAAAACATGTTACTGTGATTAAATCTAATCTAAGAAAAAAATGAAACATTTAAAAACTGTCGGCAGGCTTTCTTAGCTCCTTAAATCTACCTCATACATTAATGGGTATACAACTAAACGATTTCATTATGTGCATACTGGTTTTGTACGCACTTATTTGTTCAATATGTCTGAACACCACTTGCTATTAGTTTAATTGCTGAACACAGATATTATAGCTAAATACCTGTGCTTCCGGAAACAGGGCAGTTCCTTGTATCTGGCATATTTCAGCTCTCATATGTCAACTCTGTAAATCACAGAACAGTTTCTTTTTCCTATTTTTTCCTCTATAAAGCAAGAATATAATTGCCATTTTTGTTCCCTGCTCCATAATAGCTGTCATTGGATAATGGAAGAATCAATCAAACATCTATTCTTCATGTCCCTGCAGCAACAGACTTTATTATTTTTTACTCCACTGACACTCAGAAGCCTGAATCAATATTGACAAAACATCAAACCTTTTTGAAAAGTTTAGCTATGATGTTTCTCGAAACTTAACCATTTCACATCTGTCATAAATACAAAGGGTCATTGTCCTGGGTTTGGTCAGGACAGGGTTAATTTTCACCGGACTCCAGGAAGGGGCACAGCCAGGGGATGGGGGCTGACCCCACCTGGCCAAACAGAGCCCGGTATTCCATACCATGTGACATCACGCTGGGTTCTGGTGGCGGGGGGCGGCGCGGCGGGAAGGCACTCGCGGCTTAGGGGGGCGCAGCGCCGGTCCTGTTTCGGGAGAGCGTCTGTCTGGGCCGTACAGTTTGTTGTTGTGTTTTCTCCTTATTTGTATCGTTGTTGTTCCTGTTTTCCCTCTGTTTGCTGTTCTGTTAAACTGCCCTTATCCCGACCCACCAGTTTCTGCCTCTTTCTTTTCATTCTCCTCCGCACGCCGGCGGGGGGAGGGGCGGCCGCGTGGCGCTTTTGTTGCCGGTGGCAGCCGAAACCAAAACAGTCATGTACCAATCTTGGTTTTGGTCACATAAGTCTTTAAAATAATTCACATCATGGAAAGCTGTTTACAGTGACAGTCATACAATCACAGAATCACAGAACCATTTGGGTTGGAAGGGACCATAAGGATCATAGAGGTCCAGCCACCCTGCCATGGGCAGGGACACCTTCCAGTAGACCAGGTTGCTCAAAGCCCCATCCAACCCGGCCTTGAACACTTGATCCTTGACTTGAAGGCTTGCAGAACTTCTCTGGGCAACCTGTTCCAGTGCCTCACCACCCTCATAGTAAAGAATTTCTTCCTTATATCTAATCTAAATCTACCTTCTTTTAGTTTAAAGCCATTCCCTCTTGTCCTATCACTCCGTCCCCTTGTAAAAAGTCCCTCTCCAGCTTTCTTGTAGGCCTCTTTCAGGTACTGGAAGGCTACTGTAAGGTGTCCCTGAAACCTTTTCTTCTTCAGCCTGAACAACCCCAACTCTCACAGCCTTTCCTCACAGCAGAGGTGTTCCATTCATCTGAACATTTTTGTCGCCCTTCTCTGGACCCGATCCAACAGGTCTATGTCTTTCCTGTTATGGGTTTGCGTGGCAAGGTTTTGGTAGTGTGGGGGCTATAGGGGTGGCTTCTGTGAGAAGCTGCAAGACACTTCCCCAATGTCTGATAAAGCCAGTGTTAGCTGGCTCTAAGATGGATCCACCGCTGGCCAAGGCCAAGCCAGTCAGCGATGGAGGTAGCGGCTTTGTGGTAAAGTATTTAAGAAAGGGAAGAAAAAAACTGTGCAGGAGAAACGGCAGTGTAGAGAGAGGAGTGAGACGATGTGAGAGAAACAACTCTGCAGACACCAAGGTCAGTGAAGAAGGAGGGGGAAGGAGGTGCCCAAAATGTTGGAGCAGAGAGGCTTCCCTTGCAACTCGTGATGAAGACCATGGTGAGGCAGGTTGTTCCCCTGCAGTCCATGGAGGTCCATGGTGAAGCAGATATCCACCTGTAGCCCGTGGAAGGGACCCCACACCAGAGCAGGTGGATGCCTGAAGGAAGCTGTGACCCCGCACTGGAGCAGGCTCCTGCCAGGACCTGAGGACCTGCGGAGAGAGAAGCCCACACCAGAGCAGGTCTGCTGGCAGGGCTCGTGAACCCATGGGGGAGCCACGCTGGAGCAGCCTGTTCCTGAAGGACTGCACCCCATGGAAGGGACCCACCCTGGGGCAGTGTGTGAAGAGTTGCACCCCGTTGGAATGACTCATGTTGGAGAAGTTTGTCGAGAACTGTCTCCCATGAGAGGAACCTTTATGATGGAGCAGGGGAAGAGTGTGAGGAGTCCTCCCCCTGAGGAGCAAGGAGCAGCAGAGACAGTGTGTGACGAACTGACCGTAACCCCCATTCCCCATCCCCCTGTGCCGCTTGGGGGGAGGAGGGAGAGAAACAGGAGTGAAGCTGAGCCCGGGAAGAAGGGAGGGGTGGGGGGAAGGTGTTTTAAGATCTGGATTTATTTCTCACTATCCTACTCTGATTTGATTGGTGATGAATTAAACTCCCTTTTCTCCCCAAGTTCAGTCTGTTTTGTCCATGACGGTAATTGATGAGTGGTCTCTCCCTGTCCTTGTCTCGACCCTCGAGCCTTTCATCGTATTTCCTCTCCCCTGTCTAGCTGAGGAGGGGGAGTGATAGAGCAGTCTTGGTGGGCACCTGGCATTTATCCAGGCCAAACTAAAACACCTGTGCTGAGGACTCCAGAGCTGGATGCAGGAACTCCAGGTTGGATCTCATCAGAGTAGAGTAGAAGGGCAGAATCACCTCCCTCAACCTTCTGGCCACACTTCTTTTGATGCAGCCCATGGTTGGCCTTCTGGGCTATGAACATACATTGCCGGGTCACATTGAGCTTCTCATTAACCAACACCCCCAAGTCCTTCTCCTCAGGGCTCTCAATCCATTCCCCATCCAGCCTGTATTTCTGCTTGAGATTGCCTGGACCCCCGTGCAGGACCTTGCACTTGGCCTTGTTGAATTTCATGAGGTTCGCACAGGCCCACCTCTCAAGTCTACCAAGGTGCCCCTGGATGGCATCCCTTCCCTCGAGTGCGTTGACCGCACCACACAGCTTGGTGTCATTGGCAGACTTGTTGAAGTTGCACTCAAAGATGTTACAGCACCTGTCCCTGTACCGACCCCTGAGGAACATCACTCATCGCTGGTCTCCAGTTAGACATCAAGTCTTTCACTGCAACTCTTTGAGTGCAACCATGAAGCCAATTCCTTATCCACTGAGTGGTCCATCTATCAAATCCTTGTCTCTGCAATTTAGAGACAAGGATTTCATGTGGGGCAGTGTGAAATGCCTTGTACAATTCTGGGTAGATGAAGCCAGTTGCTCTTCCATTATCCACCAACGTTGTAATCCTATTGCTACCAAATTTGTCAGGCACGATTTGCCCTTAGTGAAGACATATAGGCTGTCACAAATCACGTCCTTATTTTCCATGTGTCTTAGCATAGTTTCCAGGAGGATCTGCTCCATGATTTTGCTAGGCACAGAGGTGAGAGTGTCAGGCCTGCAGTTCCCTACATCTTCCTTTTTACCCTTTTTAAAAATGTGGGTTATGTTTCCCCTTTTCTAGTCAGAGGAAACTTCACCAGGCCACCACAACTTCTCAAATGTAATGGGTAGTGGCTTAGCAGCTTCATCCACCAGTTCCCTCAGGACCCATGGATACATCTCATCAGGTCCTATGAACTTGTGCCTTAAATGGTCTCGAACAGATGAACTGACAACATGGTAATGAGACAACACCAAGATTTCAGTGTAATAGACTCATTAATAATTATTAAGTGTGCTTATGGTCCCTCTTCCCCCCTCCTCTTTTCCCCCTCACCCCCAGTTACTGTTGTAGCAATGCCCATACCTACACATAACATACTGGGGGGACTGAAAGAAGGAATGCTTGTTTATATCCAGAAATTCCAAGATGAAGTGCTTTTTGTATATTTTCCTGTAGAATTCCTGTAGTACCCATCTACTGTGAAATTATTTTCAACAGTATGTTTCACACTCTATAGGAAGAAGTGGCAGTGATGGAAACATCCACACACAAGTCTGCTGGAATTTCACATACAAATAGCCCTTAAATGCGTGTCATGCCTGTCTAGTACTCTTAGAACTTGTTGGATCTCATTCTACAGGTCTGGAGCAATGACAAGAGAGACCCACTACACCTGAGCCCCTGTAACATCCTCTCTTTGTAACAAGGTAACTATGCTATATCTATGCCCTGTGGGGCATGACCTTCAGTACAATCCATCCTGTCTGTGCTGAATACCTGGTGCTATTCATAAAAGGCATCCTTACCTTTTAGAGAAGAAGTGGTAAATCAGATTACATTTTCTGATGATTGACTTAACCAATCTCTACTGGAAAAGTCCCGCACAAGCACCTCCTGTTTAGCTTGATAAGGTCTAATACAACCAGGCAAGCAAATGCAGTCACCAATGACATGGGAAGAGCACATATTTGATCAAGGGACAGGAATGCTCATACACATATGCACAAAAATGTACATCCAAATATTTAACTGGCTGTGCATTCATCACACAGTGAAAGGAGAACATATGTTGGGCATGTGGTAGATGCAGATGCAGACATTATAATAAAATGTGTATATGTGACCACAAGGCATAGTGGAAACTTGTACGTTCCTGCTGAATAATAAGAAGCTGATCTGCCTCGTGGTAGCGGTGTGCACATTTGGTCGAATAACATATACATCATAGAATCATAGATCCATTAAGTTTGGAAAAGACCTCTAACATCATCAAGTCCAACTGTCAACCCAACACCACCATGCCTACCAAACCATGTCCCAAAGTGTCATATCTACACGTTTTTTTGAACACCTCCAGAGATGGGGACTCCACCACCTCCCTGGGCAGCCTGTTCTAATGTCTGACCACACTTTCAGTAAAGAAATTTTTCCTAGTGTCCACTCTAAACTTCCCTTGATGCAACCTGAGGCCATTTCCTCTTGTCCTATCGCTAGTTACTTGGGAGAAGAGACCAACACCTGCCTCACTACAACCTCCTTTCAGGTAGGTGTAGAGAGCAAGGTCTCCCCTCAGCCTCCTCTTCTCCACACTAAACAGCCCCAGTTCCCTCAGCTGCTCCTCATAACATATGTTCTCCAGACCCTTCAGCGTCTTTGTTGCCCTTCTCTGGACATGCTCCAGCACCTCAATGTCCTTCTTGTAATGAGTGGCCCAAAACTGAACACAGTATTTGAGATGCGGCCTCACCAGTGCCGAGGACAGGGGGACAATCACTTCCCTACTCCTGCTGGCCACACTATTCCTGATACAAGCCAGGATGCCATTGGCCTTCTTGGCCACAATACAATATATAATTAATCCCCCTCAATTTTTTTTCCTAAATGGAAAGAGTAGCAGGAACTGAAATCTCCTTGTTTGACTCCTTGAGTGAAGGACCTTTAGTTCATTACTTTATCTAAGACTGGTACAAAATATTACTTATTAGAACTCCCAGACAGGTCTGGTTTGTACGAAGCAAGTAACAAAGCCAGTGGAGCATTACACATTCAGCATGCTTGTAAACTGCAATGTCTTAGCTCACGTGTGTGCTTGCAAAAGTTACCTAAAGTATTTTCGGTCAACATATATAGATCGAAAACTCCAGATATTTTTTAAATCACTGATGATCTGTATTAGTGTACATGGTTTTGAAAGTGTATAACATTTCAGTATCTCCTACTGTGTCCGTAAAGTTTTTCCATAGCTACCCAGAGCTGATCACATCAGTCAGTAAAAAAATACTGTCTTTCCCTAGATTAGGACTATCTAAGCAACAGTTATCCTTCAAACAGAATGGCATGCTATTTCAGGTATGTGTAAATGTACATGTTGTAAATTAGCAGTGAAGGGAAAACACTAATGTTTCCATGGAAAAACATCCTTTCTGCTTTTACTAGGCACAGTGTGCCAACAGTTTGCTCTTTCACTTGCAATACAGACATAAAGTTGGCCTTATATCACTTATACCAGCAAAGTTTTGCCTAGTATCCAGTTCTCTAGAACAACTCCCAAGTGTGTTGAAGGCCTGTGTCCTGAACCTGTCAAACCCTTGCACTTCTGGTAAAGATGCTCTGAGTCCGTCCTGTTTCAGCCTTAAAGATTAAATAAAGTAAGGCCAGAATTCACTTATTAAAGTGAATGTGACATAGGCAGCTTAGTAACCAGTGAAGAGTGTTTACATTTTTAGACTAGGCGGCACAAGAATGTGCTTTTAACCATTTTTTAAATTGCTCTTTTAGGTAGTATTGACTGCTATGTAGCATACTTGTTCTTGGTTCAGGTGATTTCCTCCATTGCTGGTCATTTTCTCTGCTGGTCTTTATCAAATTTGTATTTACTTTGTCAATGTAAAGATACTGACATAATTTCACTTACTTAAAATGTAGTATCATACATTAAGAGTCAGTAATAGCTACCTTCTTTTCCCTGTTACCTTAAAGTATGCCACAAAACAGCATGGAAATTCACAATTTACTAACTCTGCCCCAACACCACCAATCTGAGAAATTATTTGAAATCCACACAAAACACATCTGTTCTTAGTCATATTGGTGATTTTTAAATAAACATATAAAACTTTCCTCTGTGGAGGAGAGTATAAAAAGTTCTAAAATAACACCAAGACTAATTGAAGTTGTTGTAGTGATGTTTATAATACATTTACAAACCATGAAAGAGTAAGGACAAGTATGACTTCATTCAGAACTAGAAATACTTACTTTATAAAGCACAAAAAAAAATTATGACCATCCTTAAGTCAATTATTATTACAGTATAGAAACATTATCAAGTAATATTTTATAAGCCACAGGACCATTTGATATAGATGCCTTGCAGAGAGCATTTTTACTTTTTCCTTACCACTGAGCTAATGGAGGTCATGCAGTTGTTTGTGCTGCCTACATACCTATAGTATATCTGTATGTATACAGTAAACTTACAAAAACCTATTAGTTAATCTGTTTCTAAACTGTTTGACATGTGACATAGATTAAAACATATGGCTTAAAACATATGATTTGACAAGACTGCTTGCCTCTACATAGGTATGCTGAGCATCAGCGTACAGAAGAGTGTGCAGGAGAGCTAGACAACACTGTGCTTGAGAGTTGTATTCCAGAGTCACACGACATGTTTCATGTGTTTGATAAGGCTACGGGTTTTTCCATGGTAAAGTTAACACATCACACATTGCAGGTAGAGCATTCAAAACCAAAGGGTGGTCTGGATAAATCAGCAAAGTGGGACTAAGGAGAGCCAATACTGTCATAGCCTTAATATATGACCTTAAGGAAGTCACTTAGTAGGTTTCTGCTCCAGTTTTCCATCTTCAGAATGAAGGAAGAAGAGAAATTGCCTTTATTTCTTCCATCCTTGTCTACATTCTGGGGTAGAGACTGTTTTTTAAATTAATATTTGCAAAAGAACAAACACAGAAACATTGTGTCTTTCGCTGTATCCCACCAATGCTATAATAATTTAATTACTACTCAAGTAAAGAAGCATAAAGCCATCCACTATTTTAAGTAACAAGTTAAAGCTGCTGTAATAAACATTAGTTAAAAATATGCCACAATTTACATTAATGTTTCAGCCTGAAAGGTCAGTCATTAGAAAGGAAATTCTTACAAGGCATAGGAAACTATGCAATTTATTAGTAATTAACAATAATGGTGATGTAGATAAGACTCTCTACAATAAATACAACTACAATGTGAAAAAGAGTTGTGAAAGACAATAAAAAAAAGATTAAACCAAACAGGGATATAAACAAAGAGCATGTAAATAGCGATACAACAATTAACAGATTTTGATGTCATTATACTTGAGTGTCTGAAAACATAAATTGTTTCATAAATGGAGAAAATCGCATGATTTAAGCACTTTTGAAGCAGAAAACTCATTTAGCTATTTTATGAGGTAAAGAGACTTGTGGTAAATCATTTCTACACTTGTAGAAGGGTGATATAAAGTGCCTTGATAAGATACGACTGATTTAAAATACACTTCTTTAACAGCACTGGCTGAATATAAAGCACCTTATAACTGGATGTGGTCTGAATTCTGAAACTGAGGGTTCATCAGCATGTACAAGCATTCGAAAACTTTTTATTGTTGAAAGCAAGAGGGAGCAAGAGTGAGTCACACTTCTAGAATATTTACATCTTTCATGTTACCGTAATCATTGTGTGAAGTTACAGAAAGTGATTTCAAAGAAATCTAAAAGCATCAAAAAGGACCTCCAGTATGATGTTTGAATGTAATGCAGCATATCTGTATCCAAACCAGAGGCTTACAACACTTAGAAATTGTAAATATACTCATCAGAACAGCTTGCTTTGAACCCAAATACAAATGTACTGAGGAAATATAACAAACCACAGTATGTAAGTATTTTGTACCACTGTAATGGGATAGCCACACATAGCTTGGCAACACTTATGAATGAGTGCATTATGCAAGCATGTGAACAATGTGACCACCAAAGGAGCAAAGGAAGATGGGTGTAGTGGCACATATGAGGCATCCAAGTGACCCGATCTAACAGTTCCATGTCCTTCTTGTGGTGGGGTCTCCACAGCTGGATGCAGTACTGCAGGTGGGGTCCAGAAGAGGGCCGCGAAGGTGATCGGAGGGCTGGAGCACCTCTCCTATGAGGAAAGGCTCAGAGAGTTGGGGCTATTCAGCCTGGAGAAGAGAAAGCGCTGTGGAGACCTTATAGCAGCCTTTCAGTACCTGAAGGGGGCCTGTAGGAAAGATGGGGGAAATCTGTTTAGCAAGGCCTGTTGTGATAGGACAAGGAGTAATGGCTTTAAACTAAGGGAGGGTAGATTTAGACTAGATATAAGAAAGAAATTTTTTACCATGAGGGTCGTGAAACAGTGGAACAGGTTGCCCAGAGAGGTGGTGGAGACCCCATCCCTGGAAGGATTCAAGGCCAGGTTGGATGGGGCTTTGAGAAACCTGGTCTAGTTGAAGGTGTCCCCACTTGCTGCAGGGCGGTTGGGCTAGATGACCTCTAAAGGTCCCTTCCAACCCAAAGCATTCTACGACTCTATGATTCTAAGATGAATCTTTTATCAGTGGTCTTGAAAAGCAGAAGATAAGGTTTGGATAACTTTTGCAAAGATTTTTCAGATTATTTTTTCATGAGGATACATTCATCAGCATGCAATAAAAACACTCAAAGATAAACTTTTTCCTGTTTACCTGATGATAGATAAGGGTGTTTTGTCAGGAAAGTGTATCTATTCATTTTTTTATTACATGGAGCTAAAGATTTTCAGGCTTGCATATTTTCACAGCTTTTTCTCTATTCTATCACAAGCCATATTTTAACTTGTATTTTAAATTAAATTTTTGATCACACAATGTATACTAAGTGGAATTTAAATGAATTCTCTTTATTTGAGCCTGTTGTAGTTCATTTACTGTTTTTCAATATCAGCTGTCTAGTTTTGAATCTTGATTTACTCAATGAATGCTCAAAGAGTTTATAAACAGAAACACTGTGACAGCTGATTTTTTTAGAATCTATATTCAATGGATTCTTAGTTGAACTATCTTTAATTCCTTTTAGTGTATGATAAGAAGTAAATATCTGTTACTTTTAAGTATTTCTGCCATATTAAAATAAAGAAAGCAAATGAGAAGAGACAATTTGCCTGCTTTTTTTCTAATCACATATCTTATAACATCTTGAGAGTAGTGCATGCTGGGGCATCTCTGAACTGAGGAAGTGCCACAGCAAGGAAGAATTTGATAGAACAACTTGCAAGAGACACTGCTAATATATCACGTGGTGAGAGAAGGCCATTGGTAATGAGGAAGAGTAGATCCTGGTTCATGAGACAAAAGGATGACATAAAGGAAAAGCAGCAGGACCTGGTAAGAGTTAAAGCAGAGAAACAAATAAAGCAGTAGATCACAGACTTCTCAGATAAGAATCTTAAGCTTCAAATTTGTGACGGAATTTAACTTCACTATTAAAGACATTAAAAAAGAAGTAAATATGGGACTCTAAAGAAGTACCATGCTGTGGAGATTTTTTTAATCACCTGCCTTGATAGAGAATTTGGTGCTTTACGTTTTGTTGATGCTGTAGTCTATTTTCTGGTTTCACATGAGAAAGTACAGAAGGGCCTTTAAAATAAGTGATAAATAAACATCACACAACATTTGTCCTCATTTCTGAAGAAAAGCATGAAAGGGCAGGATAAGATGCAAAAGTTCTGACTTATTTTATAAGGTCGGATGTTTCAATTTAATTCAGTTTAAGTTTTCAATTGTTTTTATGTACATCATGCAGGACAACACATGTGCTTCGGTTGTGTTTTGTTTGGAAATTTCCTTGAGGGAAGTTTAAATTGATGTTCATTCATGAGACAATTACTAAACACAATCTAAAAACCAGTTGAATTTTTATGAAAAGAAACACCATACAGTTGAAGTGTATTGAGAAATCAAATAAGGAAAAATTGAAATAATACTTCTGATTTTTTTGTAATTCACTGAACATATTGTACTCACACACAACGTATTTCATATGCATGTGTCAATGGCAACAGTATTTGTCTTCTTCTCCCACAAAGATCACCTGACCCATAGCGTCTGTCCGCTATAACCTACACTGAGGTCATCAAGAGATGTCACAGACCAATGCTTCTTTGATACCAAAGTTGGTCACAAGTGATGTGGCTTCTGCCCAGTAGAGGATACATTTCTATTGCAAATCAGAAAACATGGAAAGAGTGTTCTGTTAGAAGTATCTCAAAATAAAATTCACACCAGCTTGCTACTTTTTTCAGAGCCACCTTCTCTTTGATCACATCTCATTTCCACCAGGAATTTAGGGAGGAACTTGCGAGAGACCCTTCTGGAATATTCTTTCCCCAGGACCTGTTCTGCAGGTTTTACCCTGTATAAGTCTGATCCAATAGTAGAATTTTTTGTGTTAATGCTACAGCACTCCCCCTTTGGTGAGCTTCAGCATGAATATTTTAAAATAATATTGATCTGAGGGGGTATTATCGTCACTAGCAGAAGTACAGAACTCTGATCTCTATGGCTTAAAATCTTCAGGGTTAGTGGAGCAAGAGCTGAACTCTTCACCCTCTCAAAGGATCCTTCTCATTATCTTTTAATAGAATGGGTATCGAGAGAGACACAGTGTTCATAACCCTTGCTCAGTGTTAACATTTGTGGAACATCTTTTTCTCCCTCTTTTCAACCAAAATTTTGCAGCCTGTAACTAAGAATATTCTCATCCAAGTCTGCAAGAATAGAACTTGACTGAGACTCATAAAACTTAGAATTTTAAGTGTTTGTTCCTTTTTTCATGTGCTTGAGCCACAGCTTGATGTGCAGTTTAAAGAATATTGTTCATATATATTTACAACATATGCACTACAATGACTTATTGAAACAAAAAGATGCAAATAAATTAGAGGACTATGTTTTCAACTATATTTCTTGGCAAAATTATAAAAAAAGGAAATTCCTCATACAGCACTTTTCTCTAATTATTTTGGTAGTTAAATAAATATTCTAGTATTAAATTTTAATTATGATGTGTTATAACAGCTGATGTGCTTGTAGCATCCAGACTCTTGGGGTACTTTTTTTTCACGTAAATAGAGAAAAATCAAGAAAAAAGTGGTTTTGTAACATTTCATGGAACTCTTCAAAACTGATCATGCTAGCAAAGATATGCCAGCTAATATATGTATATGCATTGATCACAAACTTTATTCCACTCTCAATTCCATGTGCTATAATCAGAACAGGTTTAGAAGTCTTACCTGGTGGTATCAGACTAAAGTTTTAACAGCTGAAGTGCAGTGTGTCACTGAAGCAGCGCTGCAGTCACTGAAAAATGGTCTACGGCTCTCTGCTAGCACCAAGAACAACTGTGAAATAATGATACGGAAGTAAAAAACCTGTGAATAGGAAACAGAACCAGAGTAGGAGGCAACTGTAATCTCTCTAGCTACACCTATATGAGTGAAACAAGAAAAAGAGGGTGTGGGGAAAGACATAGGTTTCAGCACTGTTTCCTGACTACTGTTAGACTGATAGCGCTGCCCCAGGTCGGAAACTGCCAGTCTCACAAACTGCCAAGGCAGGTGTGGGAGGTGGCATTGGCCAGGCTTGTTCCTGATGGACAGTTCAGATGTCACAACCCTGTTTTGCAGAGCAACAGAATTTACCCTTGTAAATAGAGACCATGCCATATTGTTGAGTTTTGGGACAGAAAGCAGCCCCTGTACTATTTTGCTAGTAACATAGTAAGGTCACAGTAGTATAGCGTAGCGTAGCATAGCATAGCAAATACAGGACAGTGTAGAAGAGTTTCCTTCCCTTTATAGCCTAGCCCCCTACAAGAAAACTTTAAAGATGCTATTTGCCTACTAAATCATTTCAAACTGTGAAAAAAAAAATCAGTGTGACTTGCTCTCCAAAATCTTCACTTTTTCCATACACACACATAATTCTAACTCACCTGCAAAGCTCTTACCCACAAAGCTCTCTTGCTTTAAAGAACCTCTGAACTTACACTCAGCCTTGCCAGCTCAAAAACCTTAACTTTTCTGCCTGATCCTTTCTGCCCAGCAACTTCTGTTTCCTTGTGAAAAATGTGAAGCAGAAGCACTGAAGAGGGCTGCAGCAGTTAGGGAAGCAGCAGGACATGTCAGTGAACACTGTACCCCCCATTGACAAGGTAAGCATAAATGTTTGACAGCTAGGTTTGGATTAAGGGTAAGAACCAGTTACCAAAAGCTAATGCTAGATATTTGATTATATAATACCAGCAGAATTTGGTTCACATATTTAAAGAGTGTATTTCAGTCCTTCAGGATTATTGACATGAATTGAGGAAGCTGGAGGGTAACTAGTGCTGTGATGTCATCTTTGCTGACCTGCTAACTGCCTCTTAAGACAAGAGTCAGCCTTTCAGGAACAGCAGAACTCCATGTTTCTGTCAGATCTAGAGAGGTTCTCCTGCCAGAGATGTTGCAAAGCATTTCTACTTCTCACTCGATTTTTCACTATATAGCCTGAACTAGCCAGCTAGGCTCTTTCTGCAATGGACAGGGAGACAGATCTGGGAAACAAATAGCATTCCAGATCTTGAACTGGAAATAATTAAGAAGTCTGGAATCTAAGATTAATTAATCCTTCAATGTAGTTCTTTAATGTAGGCTTATCTTATGGTATATCTCAGCAAGTTAATCCAACAAGATAACAGGGAACACAGAGTGAGGAAAGGGAAAGAGTCTGGCAGGCTAGAAGTGAAGATAAAATTGAGGAAATTGCTGACATATTTGTAATCATCCATTTACAGCTTTTGTTTTTGTGGAAAACAGAACTTCTTTCTACCTGGAAGTCTGCATCTCTATACTGATATAAATTACTGCCAGGTGAATTAAGGGTTTTACTTTACATTTGCTACCCTTTGTGGGAAAACAAATTAATTTTGGAAGGAAGCAGTAGATTCTGATTTTTTAAATAATCTGAGCTATCATCTTTTGAAAAAATATTCAATAGTCAGTGTGAGTTTTATTATTAGAAAACACCTGCTGAAAGCTTTTGATTTAAAATGTAATTTCACCCCAGAGGGAATATAGGTATACTACAAAGGAGGCCTACTTTTGTTGTCAATGAGCTAGACTATAAAATTTAGATTATGTATGGTATATATTAATACAACACCACCATGTTACAGTTGAGATATTAAGAACCGGAAAAAACTCCAGCAGAGGAAGAGGAAAAAGGAATTTACATCATTATTAATGGTTAATGTAAGGCTGTAGGAAGTAAGAGACATGTTTTATAAGGAAAAAAAGGAAAAAATATATTTGTTGAACACTGGAATACTCAAGATCAGATAAGCATTATTACAATGATTTAATGCATGTACTCAGGTTTCTCATTCCCTTTAGCTTTCATAATGAAAACAAGCATGTGTGCAAAACAAAAGGAAATGGTGACACGGTGAGCTCTAGGGACTGAATTTAAGTGAATTTGCAAAGCTAATAGCAGATGAAAGAGAAACTAAAAACTCTAACTGTTTCTTTCTTGCAGATTTCTCCACGTGCTGGATCATGCCTACAGGTCACAAGATGAGGGCAGTGAGAAAAAAACAAGGTCTTTATTGACCTTATTCTGAAATGAAGAAATGGAATGGTGAGCCTAAGAAGGTGGTTTTATCAAATATTGAAATAAATTTCCACAGAACTAACTATTCAGCCAGTATCTGTGTTGTATCTATTTGCCATCTTTCTGATGATCATCCTAGTTATTTTTCCTCTTGACCCAGCCTCCTGAAGCACCTCTTAGTAGTACTGAACTTTTTTGTAAGATCCTGCTGTTCTTTCTAGCCCATCCTATTCAGTCAGGGCTGACTTCAGAAATGGGTGCTCATTTGTCTCAGAAATTAGCAAGAGCAGGCAAGCATCAGATTCATCCATTTATTCAGTTTTCAAACGCTCATTCCATCATTTTAGAACTCCTCTCCAAAAAGTCTTTACAATCACAAAGGGTCCCACGTACTGTGCAGCTGCCAGCATTATCAAACAGTGTCTTATTCTTGCTAAGAAAAGTAGTATTAAACACCCCTGTCAGTCAGCATACTTGGAGGGGATTTTGTGCTGTATGTCATGATTTAGTCTGGAATGGAATCTTAAACTTCCTAAAAGTATTCTCAGGAGAAAACTCTTTTATAATATATGAAAAAATTAATTTCAAAGAGTTAGAATTAAATTATTATATAAATAGTAATTACTGAGATTCATCCAGAAAGTGGTAATTCCTATTTTGCTTCTAAAAATTTGACTTTTGAATAATAACATTGACACAAACTATACAGCTTAAAAATCAAACAAATTAGAAAAAGACTTTTTTTCCTGAGAGGCAGATTTTGCATGAAGGTTGTTTTCTCCTGTCATCTCTAATCATTAAAGTTAGGATGTTATGATGAAAACCCTTACTATATTGTAATATATTGCTATGTAATAGATGACCTTATGTTTCCAGTAGTTTGGAAAAATTTTTTTTTTTAAGTTCATATTGCTGTGAATGAACTATGTTTTTCCTCTGCTTCTGGATTTTACAATTAGAAGACCATGGGGAATTTCATCCTTTCATTTTGTTTTCATTGAACTTCAGTTAAAAAACTTCCTGTGCTCTTTTGTTAGCCTCTTATACAAAGTGGAATATATACTAACTGGAATTAATTTTAGACATTGATTATTGTCCAGTGAATTTTTAAAAACTTAGGTTAATTTCTATGCCTGAGGAAAATAAAAATAAATACATATAAATAAATTATTCCACTGGGATAAAATTGTAACTGTTTTAGGGGAGTATTTCATTACTTTCTACGAAAATACGTCGGTACGCTTTTTTTTCAAATCAGCTGCAACAGTTTAGCTACATTTCTTGAGGCTGCTGTAGATTTTGTGCTGGAAACCTAATATCATGATAGATGGTTTGTTTATCTACTTGCATATTTGGCAGCATACACAGTCATTGCTTAAATAGATGGGGATACTAAATCCTCTCTCCTGACTTCAGAAGTTACACTTTACCAAAACAGACTCCCTAGGGAGCACGGGCAAACAGAGGCGGCAAACAGAGTGCAGCGCATCAGCCAGGGAGCGGCGCAACAGTTTGTGTGGTAGTGAGCACGGGCAGTTCATGTAGGGAAGGTATGCAGGCAGGGCGTGGCACAGTCCCCCTCCTGGCAACCCAATTAGTGGACATCGCTCTCCCAGGAGACATTCTACATGTGGTTTCCACCCGTGGTAAAGCTGTTGCCAGAAGGAGCATGGGGACCAAGATGGAAATCCCGCACAAACACACAGGTGTCCAGGTCTCTGGCTGCAGGGAGTGCCTGAGCCTGGTACTCGTACCAGAGGACAACAGAGACAACAGCTGTGTTCGGCGCGACCAAGTAAATGATCTGCTCAGCCTGGTGGCAGAGCTGAAAGAAGAAGTGGAGAGGTTAAGGAGCATCCGGGAGTGTGAGAGGGAGATCGACTGGTGGAGCCGCACCCTGCCCTCCCTGAGGCCAAGGCAGCAGGAGGCGGCTCCACAAAAAGAAGAGGACCCCCTACCCTCTTGCCACCAAGCAGAAGGAGGGGACCTAAGAGATAAAGGGGGATGGAAATGGATCCCTGCTCAGGGCAGCAGGCTAATCTCCTCCCAGCCTCCCTCACCTCCCCAGTTGCCCTTAGGCAACAGATACGGGGCTCTGGAATGTGAGGGGCCAGGCAAATGAGGATGTGGGTGAAGGTCCATCCAGGGGGTTGCCTAGGACAAGCCAGTCAGCCCCACGTATTATGACTTCCTCAGCTAAGAAAAAAAGAAGCGTGATTGTCATAGCTGATTCCCTTCTGAAGGGAACAGAGGGCCCGATATGCTGACCAGACCCATCCCACAGGGAAGTCTGCTGCCTCCCTGGGGCCTGGGTTAGGGATGTTGCTAGGAAGCTCCCTGGTCTGGTGCGACCTTCTGATTATTACCTGCCGTTGGTAATGCAGGTTGGCAGTGATGAGATCACGAAGTCCCAAGGCCATCAAAAGGGACTTCAGGGCACTGGGGCGATGGGTTGCGCGATCAGGGGCACAAGTAGTGTTTTGCTCAGTCCCATCAGTGGCAGGGAAGAGCACTGAAAGGAACAGAAAAACCCACACAATTAACAGGTGGCTCAGAAACTGGTGCTGTCGGTGGAATTTTGGTTTCTTTGATCATGGGGAGGTTTGCATGGCACCGGGCCTGCTGGCGACAGATGGAGTCCAGCTATCTCAAAGGGGGAAAAGGATTCTTGGCCACGAGCTGATGGGCTCATCGAGAGGGCTTTAAACTGTGTTCAAAGGGGGAAGGGGACATAACCCAGCTGACTAGAGATGAGCTCAGGCATTGCAGGGGTGAGATCGACAGCCCATCTCAAGTGCATCTACACCAGTGCACACAGCAACAAAGAGGAGGAGCTGGAAGCCATTGTACATCAGGACAGCTATGACTTGGTCACCATCACAGAAATATGGTGGGATGACTCTCATGACTGGAGTGCTGAAATGGATGGCTATAAGCTCTTCAGAAGGGATAGGCGGGGAAAGAGAGGTGGTGAAGTGGCACTGTGTGTTAGGGACTGCTTCGATTGTATAGAGCTCAATGATTGTGATGATAAGGTCGAGTGCTTATGGGTAAAGATGAGGGGGAAGGCCAACAAGGCAGACATCCTGCTGGGAGTGTGTTACAGACCACCAAACCAGGATGAAGAGGCACATGAAATTTTCTACAAGAGGTTGGCAGAAGTCTCACAATCGCTAGCCCTTGTTCTCGTGGGGGACTTCAACTTACTGGACATCTGCTGGAAACACAACACAGCAGAGAGAAACGGTCTACGAGGTTCCTGGAGTGTGTGCAAGATAACTTCCTGACGCAGCTGGTAAGTGAGGCTACCAGGGGAGGTGCCTCTCTAGACCTGTTGTTTACTAACAGAAGACTGGTGGGAGATGTGGTGCTTGGAGGCCGGAAGGGCAAAGGGATCCTGACAGGCTGGTCATTCTTCAAGTAGAAAGTCTTAAAGGCACAGGAGCAGGCTGTCCCCATGTGCTTCAAGACGAACCAGCAGGGAAGATGACCGGCCTGGCTGAACAGGGAGCTCTTGCTGGGACTCAGGGAAAAAAGGAGGGTCTATCACCTATGGAAGAAAGGGCAGGCCATTCAAGAGGAGTTACAGGGGTCTTTTTAGGTCATGCAGAGAGGAAATTAGACAGGCAAAAGCCCAGCTAGAACTCAGGCTGGCCACTGTTGTAAGGGACAACAGGAAATGTTTTTACAAATACATCACCAACAAAAAGAGGGCCAAGGGGAGTCTTCATCCCTTACTGGATGCAAGTGGGGATATTGCCACCAAGGATGAGGAAAAGGCTGAGGTACTTCATGCCTTCTTTGCCTCAGTCTTTAATAGTGAGACTGGTTATCGCCAGGGTACTCAGACCCCAATGCTGGAAGGTAGGGAAGGAGCTTGGAAAAAACCTCCCGTAATCCAGGAGGAAGCAGTTAATGACCTGCTATACCACCTGGACACTTACAAGTCTGTGGGGCCGGATGGGAGTGCTGAGGGAACTGGCGGAGGAGATGGCCAAGCCACTCTCCATCATCTATCAGCAGTCCTGGCTAATAGGGAAGGTCCCAGATGACTGGAGGATAGCCATTGTAACACCCATCTACAAGAAGGGCTGGAAGGAGCATCCTGGAAACTACAGGCCTGTCAGCCTGACCTCGGTGCCGGGCAAGATTATGGAGCCATTTATCTTGAGTGTGCTCACCAGGCATGTGAAGGACAACCAGGGGATCAGGCCCAGCCAGTATGGCTTCATGAAAGACAGGTCCTGCTTGACCAACCTGATCTCCTTCTATGACCACATAACCTGCCTAGTGGATGAAGGAAAGGCTGTGGATGTCATCTACCTGGACTTTAGTAAGGTCTTTGACACTGTTCCCCACAATATCCTCCTGGAGAAACTGGCTGCCCGTGGTTTGGATGGGTGTACTCTTTGCTTCATAAAGAACTGGCTGAATGGCCAAGTGCAGAGAGTGCTGGTGAAAGGAATTAAATCCGGCCAGTGGCCGGTCATAAGTGGTGTTCCCTAGGGCTCAGTTTTGGGTCCGGTCTTGTTTAACATCTTTATCCATGATCTGAATGAAGGGATTGAGTGCTCCCTGAGTAAGTTTGCAGATAACACCAAGCTGGGTGGGAGTGTCGATCTGCTGGAGGGTAGGAAGGCTCTGCAGAGGCATCTGGACTGACTGGATCGATGAGCTGAGGCCAGTTGTATGAGGTTTAACAAGACTAAGTTCTGGGTCCTGCACTTTGGTCACAACAACCCCATGCAATGTTACAGGCTTGGGGAGGAGTGGCTGGAAAGCTGCCTGACGGAAAAGAATTATGGGGTGTTGGTTGACAGCCGGCTGAACACGAGCCAGCAGTGCACCCAGGTGGCCAAGAAGGCCAATGGCATCCTGGCTTGTATCAGGAATAGTGTGGCCAGCAGGAGTAAGAAGGTGATCGTGGCCCTGTAGTAGGCACTGGTGAGGCCGCACCTTGAGTGCTGTGTTCAGTTTTGGGCTCCTCACTACAAGAAAGACATTGAGGTGCTGGAGAATGCCCAGAGAAGCACAACGAGGCTGGTGAGGGGTCTAGAAAACAAGTCTTATGAGGAGCGGGTGAAGGAACTAGGGCCGTTTAGTCTGCAGAAGAGGAGGTTGAGGGGGGACCTTATTGCTCTCTACAACTACGTGAAAGGAGGTTGTAGCAAGGCAGGTGTTGTTGGCCTCTTCTCCCAATTAACTAGCAATAGGATGAGAGGCAATGTCCTCCAGTTGCATCAGGGAAGGTTTAGATTAGATATTAGGAAAAATTTCTTTCCTGAAAGAGTGGTCAGGCATTGAAACAGGCTGCCCAGGGATGATCTCAGAGGTCTTTTCCAACCTATGATTCTGTGATTCTGTGATTCTATGTTTCTTTGATCTCTTGCTAACTTGCAATAATAAATAGAGGGAATCTGACAAGATCTGATTAAGAGAAAAAGAAAAACCACACCTTTTCAGAGTATCTCAGTGTTTTTTGCTGTGACAGCTACAGAGCTTGGAAGCACATACCCTGTCTGGTGAAACCACTTGTGCAGATACTAAGAGCAATTAGATGCCTGATGATGATCAACTTATGTTTCTTCCCAAGAAAAATCCACTCAATGAATACATTTCAGAAGAAATGGAGTGTTGTCAAGCTCTAATGAGTTCCTTGACATTTGAGGAGTTTACCACTTTGCATGTGATCTTATTATAGTAATCCCAGTGGGTGGTAACAGAGCTATTAGATTATAAAAACCACATCTTGCATAAATCAAGTTTGAAACCCCAAACCTTAACTGCACCAGAAGTCAAAACTGCTTAGCTAGTGTGCTGAGGGTTACCTTAGTTCTCCCATGAATTTAGTTTCTGAAATAATAAAGCTCTTCTATATGACTCTTACTGCAAGTGTTTAGACACTATCAAGATCTGTCATGACAGTATTTATGACTGGTTTATTCTCTTTCTATAAATCAGACAAGAGAAAATCTTTATGTGCAAATTGAATAACCCCCTCCCAATAATCTTCCCCTCTCCCTCGCCACCCCCCAAGTATACACTCAGTATTTAGGAAACGTGTAAAAAATGAAAGATGAAAGGAAAAACAATAAAAAAGAGAAGTGGATAATGTGTGAAAGTCTTACAATTATATATAGACTGTGAGTCCTTGCAACAGGAGTTATTTATTGCTTTGGGTTTGTGTTACACCTAATACAGCAGTCTATGATTAGAGCACTGAAACACTACTATCATCAAAGAGTAAATCAATAAATTCATAAGTCTTCAGGAAAAGCAATAGATAGGGGTGCATGACAGAAAATGGGATGAAACCATTGTGGTAAATTCATTCAAGCCACCTGTCACTAATATGAAATCTTATATGAATAGTAGGAACACATACACAGTATAAATCAAGTTTTCAGAATTTTCTCTTACTAGAGAAAGATGACTATTCAAACAAAAGACATGTAGAAATACGCAAGAATTTGTTTTATTTAGTTGCAAAAAACAAAACCAAAAAAAACAGAGTCATAACAGTTGCTCAAATACCAACAGAAGTTCCAGTAGTTAATCTCGCACTTTCAAGCCTAACCTTATATGATGTGGGCACATATACTTTAACTATTTTTTAATATAAATTATTTCTGGCTTAATAAAGAACATACTACTCTTTTTCAGCTTATAAAAGACTGTTTCACTTAGGCCAAATAATATTTTTCCTAGACTTAAAACATTTTTTGTTTTTATTTTAAGGATTCTCGTGTATATAACCTCATGCAACTATTATACTGTTACTAGTGATCCCTAAGTCTTCTCATATTTCGACTAAAATGAACCATTCTTCAGAAACTTTATTTTATGTATATCTCAGGCAGCTAAGATTGCTAATGGAGTGTTTTTTTCATTGGGGGGATGTGGTTTGTTTGTTTGTGGTTTTTTGTTCTTTTTTTTTCACTGTATGACAAACTTATTAACATGTCCCAGAAGGAATTTGGCCTGTTTGGGGAAAGCATGAAGTAAGTGACTGTAATCTCCTTATTTTTAATAGCTGTTAGTCAGTCAATCTTTTCATTTATTATTTCTACCAAAATGAGGAAATATAAATACGCTTTACATCCCATTTTTTCCCAGAATGACTTTCCATTTTCCTGGATAGTTTTCAGTTTGAATGATATCCTCTGATGGGTTTACATCTTATCCTGTCTTGGCATTGTCTGGATATACAAATACTCAGACTAAAAAAGGATACATCAAATAATAATCACAGCCAGGCTAGAACACAGCATAAAATCACACAATAGTTCCTCCAGTTTCGCTGCAAACAGTGCAGAATAAACTGCAGTCCAAAATCACACTGCTAATCAGCTGAACAACCATTTACTAGTCCACACAAAAACAAAAATCCCATTTCCTTCTTTTCATTTTATTTCATTTGAAATTGTTTTCTAAAATCAGTCCAAACTCATAAATAGTTATCCATTTGACAATGGATCTCTCATGAATACATAAATATTTCAAAGATAAGTAAATATGTTTACAATGGAAATTCAGTCTACTGAATGAAATATTAGTTGTCACTTATTCTTCCGTCATAACATAAAAATTAAGTATTTCTTCTTTGCCTCTTTTGCTAGGATAAGAAATTATTTTTAGTTATCTGGCTGCTTTAATATGAAAAGCCTATGAAAACTGCTGTTTATAAACAAATGTGTCTCATTTATGCATAAAACATTAGCTATTAAAATATGGAAATTTACAGAGTTCCTTGTTATCACAATAGAGACTAAAAGTATACCTCAAGTCATACACTTATAGTAAATATTTTAAGTACAAAGTTTTGATCCCATTAAAATGATGAAATTAGCCTTTCATCTCCTTTCTCCAAAAATATTACTTCAGATCTGATACCAAATAAGTATTTTATTATATCAAAGTAGATTTCAGTGAGCCATCACTACTACACATTAGGAAATAAATCCAGAAATATTTGTCACAAGGAGAAACATTCTGTAACAAATAAATTAAAACTGTTATGTAAATAAGAACATGTAAATACAAATGATAAGGATAAAGCATAGTAGATAAGTGAATAATAATGACTGAAGCATTAAGTGATTAACTATTTTTTGAGGTAAGTTATCTTTTCCATGATAGTCAGAAACACAGAAACAACTCAGATTACAGAGCAGCTGAGATTACAGAACTCCAGGTCTAAGTACAAAGCAGATCTAAAGAGGTTCTAGGGGAAGAATAGATCAGTTTAGGAGTCAATACTGTGAAAGCCTCTTTCCTGATAAAAGATGAAGCTTGTGACAAAATGAAATATAACTCCAGTAGGAGGAAAAAACAAATGGAGTACTCTTGGAAGACGAAGTAATTTACTGAGTTTATTGTAGTGATGGAAATGCTAAAAATAATTGAAAACATAGTTTGAGCTAAGCAGTATACTTACCTTTTCTGAGGTCCTAACTAGAGAATATTTCTTGGAAAAAATCTTTCCTAGGATTTCATTTATTGCTATTATTTAGTCCACAAATAGAGGCTTCCAAATGATTTATATGTGACTAAAAATTTGCTCTTCAGAGTTTATTTTCTTAGGATAGCACATTCAATCTCTTAAGAATGTCATGCAAAGCTGCTTCGATATTAGCTCCAAAATAATGTACTATTTTAATTTGAGATGCCTTTATTTTGAAGATGTTTCTAGAATCTATTGGTTATGATTATTCTTTCTCTTCAGTGGCTGAGTGGTTTTACTAAGAAAGCATGTTGCAACATTGAATAGACTTCAGAGTCCCAGTAAAACAGTTTAAATTTTTTTATGTGACACCTAACAAAGTTTAGTTGTAAAAATATGAGGTAGCCACTTCAAAGGCTCTTATTTTGTATGACCTGAATAATTCAGTCACCATTTAATCACGTGGGAAGGGACATTAAAATATGCTGTTAAAATAAAATCTATCCCAGTGTCAGCATGCTCTCTTGATACATTTCATCTTGTTTTTCATCATTTCTCAGTTTCTATGATTTTGACTACAGGAGGGTCTGATGAATTCCATCTGAGCCTTTTGATTAGATTTTGGAAACCAGTTATAATATTTGTGACAGAGTACAGAACTCATGAAGAGGAATCCAAACTAATCTTCCATTTCATTCTTTTTTGGAGCAAGTTAGAAGGGCTTAAATTCCCTCTTACAACCAGGTAGCTACTACCACTGTAGCTCTTAGTTAATTTTGCTTCCTAGATTCAATAACTGAAATTATTTCATAGCCCTTATGTATTATTACCCCTCAGAGTAATGAACAATTTGGACAATAGATTTCACATCGGTTTAGAATGAAGGAAATGCTCTGATCCAATCCTGTTCTACTCTTGTTTATCTTCTACCATCAGAGCCTCAAATTGTATTGCCAAAACTTGGGTGGAAGGCACCCAGGAAGGCCCAGTAGATTGTAAAGCTTTGGTGGACGTTGGTGAGAGCTCTGATCTATCAGAGCATGCTATGAGGGAAGGCTCCAGATGCAGAAACTAAACCTGTCTGTACATGAAATCCAGACTTTGCTCCTGCAGAGCACAGTGCAGGAAATAAATGTGGTTTAAATTGTTGCTATGAAATCAAAACAAAATCTGCATTGTGTACTTGAAATGCATTTTTCTTCAGTTTTTGTTTCTTCTGTTGTTAGTTCTTTTCATCTCATTTATAATAATAGGTCTAGTTGTGGGAAAATAAAATATCCTCAGTACTGCACACTTAAAGTACCTTTTTTATTACTTTTCACTTACATCCCCAGGGCTTTGTAGTCTTTGTTGACTCTGCCCAGGTTCTGGGTTGTAGTGTAATTTGAGCCCACATGAAAGAGTAGCAATGGGTAGTGGTCTGTACTTTTGACAAGTTGTGGCACCTTCTCGGCAACATCTCGGACCTTAGCTCCTAGAAGGCAGCACACCCCTCATGACTCTCTGTCAGGCTGGCAGATGGGAGCCTCGGTGCCCCTTAATAAGAGAGCCACCCACTAAGAGCACTCATCCTTTCTTTTTGCGGTATCCGCTGAGTGCTGCTGGTACAGTTTCTCCTTGCAGACATTGCTCATGGGTGTCTACAGCTGTTAAAGCTTCATATATGGTTTTGGTTGTAATGCTGGAGCATGGAGACTTGCTTTGTGTGTCACCAGGGTCCAAGGTGTCGCATTCTCGGTGGTGTTCGCTGCAGGAGCACTGTTCTGAAACCACTTGGCCCCTCTAATATTGTGCAGTCTTTTAACTGTTTCCTGCAACTCAGCCACCTGATACAACAGATCATCAACTTGTGCACATCTTTTTCAGGTACTTAGCTTTTCTTCAGGAGAAGGGTCTGGGCACCTGTTGCAACCTACTCTCTGTACTAAAGTCTCCCTCCTTACCAGTTCCATCTGGGTGTATGCGTCAGAGAGCACAGGGGCTTTCTCTGTAGAAACACTGGTTTTAACTCTGAGGCCAGTGCCACCCGTCCTGGCAGAGACCTAGAGCCCTCCCCTGGACCGTGGGCCAACAAGCAGGGTACATGGACCTTCTTATGTGCCCTTCTGCACGAACAAATGTGCAGACTGTGGCACCCTCTCTGTGCACCCTCTCAATTGCTGTTTGCATTCCCTATCTTCAATGCTCCATCCTTGAAGCCCCTTCTAACCTGGTATTTATGACTCTATAAGTCTACGATTCTATGATTCTTGTTATACTGTTTAATTGTTTTACCCTATTTTAGAGAGTAGACTGGTGAACAGTAATTCCCTATGCTAATTAAACTTGAAAATTGAATTTACTTTGAACTATCTCTAGTATGTTATTATATATTTATTTCTTGTTCTCACCGGTAAATAATTTTGCAAAATCAAAATAATAATTTAGAATGTTTTTAGTTTACTTATACTTTCTTCATGAGCAGCTTCTGGTAGAAAACAGTACCAAATGGTAGAAAAATTCAATTCATTTTGCTAAAGGAACTGACAGTAATTTGTGTGTGTATGTGCTTTGACAAATATCATGAAGAAGCATAGTTACATTTGGTCTTGAATACTTTCATAATGGCAATACAAATACTGTCAGATTAACTAAGTCCTAAATTTTGATGACACCCTAAAGTGAAGATTAAAAATGTCATATTCCTAATGCATTATGAAGCATTGCACAGATTTACTTTGCTACAGGGCTTTGAAATAACCTGAGAAAAATTAATCTAGAAATTGGCTCATCATTCTTATCAACATATGAGCATAAATCACAGCATGCTTTGTCAAATTCTTGAACACTTATTGCACATATTTATTTAGAATAAGTTCCCATGATTCCTAACGTGGAGCCACAGTACTGAAGCTTTGCAGTTTAATATTAGCTCAAGAATACTATGCTGACCTTCTACATCTCTCATCTGCAGATATCCACAATGTATTTTTAAGACCATGGATAAATAAAATAATTTGTTTAGAAGTCAGATATCAATAGAAAATTTTTTGGCTACACAAATTTGTAAAGTATCTGGAGAAAAGCTGCATGTTAGTAATTGATATGCTAAGCTCCAAGGCATTACAAAGTAAAGCACCTGTACATTATTTAAATTATCTGTATGGAAAGTACCTGTATGAGTAGCGTAGGAAAAATGCTACAAAAATGTCCAGCAATAAGACAGCTATAATTTAAAACAAAAAAAATGGAACTTTGAATGGTGACAAGAATAAATTTAAAGCTTTGATGAGCAAGTATTTCAATAACTTTCTTTACATAATTTGAGAAATAAAACCTGAGTTTGATTCAGAGATTTCATTTATCTCTATGGTATTAGATAAATTTAAGCTTCCCAACCACTCTGAAAAATTTTGGAATAACATTTTTTCAAAGCAGTTTAATTGGTCAGAGAATGGTCAGTCTGAGGACTTACAATTATATTTTTCCTCAGTTGTATGTCCGACTAATTAAGTAACTGCTCTTTATTAAATTATTTATTGACTCTGCAAACCTTTGCATTAGTATCAAATTAGTGATTGAATAATTTGTGTAATGATGGCCTGATTCAGGTGAATATGTGCCTATTTAACTATGATATGACTTTCAAGACTCTCTGATTCACACCATTGTGAATCCATTCCATTTTATTAGCTTTCCTATTTAGTTGAACCTTTCTTTTTTCTTGTCTTCACATCCAAACCCCTTTCAGTGCTACCACTCCCATGAATCTGCCCTTTTCTCATCGTATTTTCCTCCAGCACTGGGTTCCACCTCTCCTATATTTTTCTGACTGTTTCTGAATTTTTCTTATTTAGACATCTCTGCGCTTTCTTGCCTATTGCTTATACACAATTAATTTATTCAACAAATTCATATTTTGCCTGTCTTCTTTTTACACCAGCTGTCAATAGATAAATGGAAGGGAGAGCTGGGATGACTTGTATGCTTCTCTGTGAGACTAGTATGTATTTTATTGTTTGTTCTTTGCATATCAAATCCAGCATTGAAGAAATCTCTGAGTACAATGGCTTCCAAATTGTTTCTGTCTGCAATATTCAGGCACTTCAGCTCAGTGACCCTACTGGTTCATTAATTCTTTACATAATTTTGTCCCAATCTGTCACATTTTAATCCGCTCAAGAAACTAAATTTGCCTTCTCTTACTGAGACTGTAGGTGTGTCTTTGGTGACCCAAAATGCTTTAGTGAACAGGTTAGTCCTTTGAAAAAAAAAAGAAGGAAAATCTCCCCACACTTGCTGGCTCTAGCCGTGGCTAGAAGATTTCTTCGCAGCTGAGACATGTCTGCCACTCATTAGTTACTGAGGACATCTGTCCCCATGAAATATTCTGCTTTGCTCCATCTATTTGGTGGACTTTTTTCCTTAAATCAGAAAAAAAATCTTCCCTCCCCCCCAAAGAGAGGACAACAGTCCACTTCATTGATATTAACAGAACTATCTCTCTCATGAGAAATAAGTGACTACCACTTCCCCACAGGAAATGGTGTCTGCCCTACTCCTCTCCCCAGTTTAATAAAGGAGGAACAAGAGAGTTAAATAAATTGCTTTACACCATGGTTGGAGAAAAACAACAAATGTTTGCATAAAAAGTCATCTGTTGCACAGGAAAGTGAACTATTCTAGATATACTTCCATTGGTATGAAGCTCTTTGAGAAAGTGCTCTTCTGTTCAGGAAGTTGAAAGTCCAACAGTTAAGTTTAAACTACATGTAGTAAGAGATGAGGCATTGGCTTTCACACCAGAATGAACTAGAATAGATAGTGGCAAGCAGTAGCTGACAATAATAGATCCTAAATTGCTGTCCCATTTTACAAAGCCATCTGTTGCATTCAACACAGTGCCAACTTTCAGACTAGGTATTTCTGGTTCAAAAGCATTTGCTTGGTGTACAGAAAGCTTAGTCCATGAAAAAAACAGTGCATTATGATGCAAACCTAGACATAATAAATTAATAACCAAAAATAGTGCTAGAGGACTTTGAAATGATGAAGAGGAATTCCATCCAGGACTTACCCAGAACAATACTGAAATATATATTTTTGCAGGGAAGGATGATTAATTTCCTATTCCACAAATGATAAACCTAATTTTAATGTAGCTGCCAATTATATTTAAATGCACCAACTATTTACAAGGGTCATGCTGTACTGGATCAATGCAAAAAAACTCAACCCAAACCCCACCCTAAATCCTCACTTTGAAGATATTGCAATTAAAAAGAGATTAAACAAATGAATCTTTTACTTAATGGAACACAGTACACTAATGATCATTCTAATCAACACCAGAAAGGTTATTTCTTTTACAGAAAGAAGAAAGGTTAGTTAGCAAGCAGCAAAATATTTTTGTACTTATTAATGGTATTTCTATGTGCTTCCATACAGGGCAATCATCTTGTTAGATGGAATGAAAAAATGTGTTGATTACATCCTGGATGTATGAAATTGATCTAATATCTGTAGAATTCATACCTTCTGTAGACTTACTTGTCCAAAACAATTAATTTACACGTATACATGTTTATATATGATACAGAGATTAAACATATCTTAAAATAAGCTATTGTGAATTCTTTATACAGAATGGGAGAAGAACGTTTCCTATAAAACTAAAATGTGAAAGGAGCACAATAGTAAAACAGACAGTGGAGAAGAGAGATTTAACAGCAGATGAGAAGAGGCTGCTAGAGAAGGCAGTGTTTGCAGGTAAAATGTTAAATAAGTTTTGCAGAAAGAACCAGTGCACAGCTCGAGAAGATACAGCAAAGTATTCCATATTTCTGGAAATGTTAACAGGGAGGCTAAGAGAGGCAAATTTGAAATTAACATGAGATATAAACAAGTTGGTTGTGAAAGCAGTAGTTGAAGCAGAGTGCGTGGATGTAAGCTGGTCTGACATCATGGGTAACATGGCTATAGGCAAAATGGTATCCCCATGATTGTAAAAGCAATACACACCTGATAATGTGTTGGGTAATAATAGGTAATAATAGAAAAAAGGTGCTAGCTTTCTTAGCATACAAGAAGGAAGGAGAGTAGAGGATATAGAGCAGGTAACTAGTGAAGGCACTGAGTAAGTTTCCAAAAGAGGATGTGGGTCTGAATGAGAAGGGAGCATGAGGAGAGGTAGTGTCAGCTGCACAGAGTGTTGACAGGGAAATTAACTGAAAGCATGCTCCATGAATGAAATGAGTCAGTGAGTTAAACAGCAACTTCAGCATTGGCTGAAGTGATGAGAGTATGAACCAAGAATGGGTACAAAGCAGAGAAATGCCTGCTGAGTAAGAACAAAAGCTGTGGGATAGATACCACTGGGGCTGCAGCTACTGGCTGTGCAGCAGATCAGGGCAGAAAAAACCAAATGAGTATTTTTGTTTGTTTTGTGGGTTTGTTTGGGAGTATTTCAGTCGAAAGGACTGATTTGTAAAAAAAGAAAATTCAAACTGTCTTGAAAATTTACTAGTTTAGTTGGAAAAACTTTTTCAAAGCCAACATAGCTTTACCAGGAGAGGAGGGAGCTCAGCTCAGAGTTGCCAGTGTCCTTGAGGTAAGGGCAGTGAGAAGACATTAGGATCTGGGTCTATCCCATACTTGTGGAGCCCAAAGCACCAGTCTACTCTGCTGAATTGCACTGGCATACAGAGGTGGAGAAAAGGAGCGGGTTTCCTCCTGAAGTGAACTTTCACCTTCACTTCTTTCACCTGGTGGGAAGTAGGAGTCAATGGTGAGGAATTTAGCTAAGCTTACTTGTTAAAAATGAGTAAAGACTGAGAAAATTTACTTAAAAGCCATGTTGCAGTAGAATCTCACTTCACCTGTTTGGTTCTAGTTTGCTTCTCCTAACTACATACACACATGAAGGAATGAGTTTTGCTGCAAAAGTATTGGCACAATTTGAATATTTGGTCTGTTACCAAGATCTAAATAATCACAAGATAACATCAACTTTTATCAAGACAGCAAGTGCATTTTTAGTGACACAGGAGATAAAATAACAGCATATAATCTAGGCAGTAGCCAAGACTAAGCTTATATATTCCACTGAGATCTTCAAATCAAGACCTATCCTCTTTCTAAAAGATATCTGCCATTTAATCACAAGATATTGGGCACAACAAAAGAATCAGTCAATGATCTTATGCTGTTTGTGGTATACACATGATCAGACTAGATCACTGGCTTTTCTCATATCAGTGGAATAAGCCTAGGAATAAGTAAAAAAATTTTTTTTTGCATTAAATACTGGAACCATATTAAATCGAGAGTAAACTAGATGCTATTGTACATTTTTCAGTGTTTATTTGAGCATTGAAGTGCTAAGCAATAAAAATCCACCATTTATTGTTTTTCTTGCATTACATGCTCTAACCATTTGCTTTATTGAACACAGACAATTTAGTACATAATAATGGTGAGATTTTAATCCCAAAAGTCCTCTGTGTATTATAGACAAGCTTTAGCAAGAAAGGCATTACGGCTACATATGGTACAAGTGGATGAGTAGAATTACAAGAAAACAGTAAGCCTAGTTCTGGTTATGTAGAGTATATCAGACATAACACTATTTATTCAACCAAAATGGTGGTGGTAGAACAGATGTGTAAACAGAAATCAACTTATTGGTTAAAACTTAAGATGTGTTTTTTCACTTATTAGCCAGTAAACAGACAACAATAATGAAATGACTTCGAAGTCATTCATTCAAAGTCAGAATTGTGCCATAATTTTTACACGAGTTTGATAATTCACCACTGACATAACCATGTTGGTTTGCACTGCTGAAAGAACTCAAAATAGTCATAATATATTAGTGAATTAAATTCATCATACCTAGTCTGACAAGTTGCAACTGTTATTATTTTTTTGCATAGCAGTGCCATTCTGCTGATGTTGAGGTCTGTAAATATTCTCCTGTAGCATTCTATGTTTCTTTTTTTATTCAGTATATTTTTTGTTTTCCTGTCTTAAAGGTCTGATGAAAAATTAAGACTTTTAAATAGGTGACAACAGTTTAAATTCAATTTCTAAAATCTAGACTGGTACTTTCAGCTATTGCTGCCAAAGAGAAGCTAGGGTGCAAACACAGCAGTACTAATGACTGGTTTTATATTTAACAATATATTCAACAACATACCAACTTTAAAAATGAGTTTTAAGAAAAATCAAGTATCTTGTCCTCTCCTCTTCCTTGGAAGAAATATACTTTTTGTCTGCCTGGGAAGAAAGAAAATATGAAAAGCGAAAAAAAAAAGAAAAGAAAAGGATGGATCAGCAAATGGAGATGAGTTTTCTGGCTCTATCCATCTCATAACAGCTTAAGTCAATGTGCACTCAGGAAGGGACTTCTTCACCAGACTGAAAGCATATTAGAGAATAGCTTACTAGACATAAGTAGGGACGAAAATTCAGTTTAAAGGGTCAAATGGTAAGAAGAATAAACTCTTAGGCCTACTGAGCTTTCAAATAAAACTAAAGAAAGATAGATAGAAAAGTTTTTAAACAGAAATCAAGTATCCAAAACAGAGAGAAAACATGAAAGGCCAGAAAATAACAAGAGCATGAGAATGAAGGTTCAAAGTAGTAGAAAACCAAAGCCAGCTTAAGACTTGGTCCTGAAAAACACTGAGCATCTGCAAGCACTAGTGGGCTCAGACTCTGCAAGTTTATTTACACATAACACTTCTGTTGCAAGTCTCATGCCTGAGTGCAAATTTTAACAAGATTTAAATTCTTCTTTATATTTCAATACTCTCTACACCCATTAAATTATAAGTCAATTGGACTTAGCTTTTATATTCTGTTCTTTACTATCTTATCCAGGTGAAATAATTAAAAGAGGAAACAAAAACAAACAAAAAGACCCCCCAAAAATAGTATCACTGGGAACCCGCTGTAGAAACAGAATTGTGATTAGAGGACCAAAAATGCAAGATCTTTCAGCATTGGTTCTGTCATTAAGCATTCATCAATGGCAAGTGATAAAATCTATCTATATGTTTTTGTCTTACATGAAACTGTGACAGCTCACTACATTGTTTCTGTATCTGTAGCACATGCTATTTGTCCTTTATCTTTATTTTTTTCTTCCAGTTATGTTAGGTATGCAACCTCTGAATCAGTCCACAGAACAAGTTACACTTACTACTATGCAAATAGATACACCTCAAGGAAATTTCTGAGCTCAACTGTATTGTTTGCCTGGCTGATGATACATGCTGCTTCATTCAATTATATAAATTAAAGAAATAACATAAAAGGCAAATACTTAACTATATTGTTGGGCACAGATAGTGTACCTGTCTATACTACTTGAATTAGTGCAATCCAAATAAAGATATTCTTTGGGTCTTAAGTTTTGTAAACAGGAAAGGTCCTAATCCCTTTTTATTATGATAATTTCTACAGTTTGGGGAATGGTAGTACCTACCTGTTGAAATCAAGGTCCTTCACTTCATAACGACTTTATTTATAAAACTTTTTCTTCAAGGTTTATTAAGTATGAATTGACTTTGAAAGCCTGTGAAGTTTTTTGAATCCAAGAAAGGCATAAAGAAACCTGAGCAGAGAAAGGAAGTGGTTCTCCACCAAAATTAATTAAAGTAACTTTTTTCTATGGGGAAATACCCAGTGGCATTCTTCATTATCTCACCCAAAAAGTAGCTAGTATGAGTCACCACTGAGAACAAGTCTAATCTATAAAATCTAAAAAAGTCTTTAAGTTTTATTATTATGTTTTATTTTATTACAGTGCTTTGCACAAGATAACATTAAGCAATTTTGATTTGATAGAATTGCCCTGACTCCTTCAGAATAGTACTAATCTGAATCTACCAAGACCTTTGAGAATACAATCTTCGTAAATCAGCAGAACTCAGACTCGCATCAATAATACTGCTGCGTGGCAACAAAAAATTCATATCTAAACCTTATTATGTACACTCAAAAATTAGGATGGTTTAACAGAACCAAGGTGAACACTTTTCATGTTCTTAGTCATGTTTTTTATTAAGAAAACATTGTTGATCAGGGAATTAAATATTATATATTGATTTGCCTATACGCTGAGCAAACAATGACGAGTCTTCTTCATATGAACTGTATATTAAAAAGGCCATTTGTGCTCTTATTGGACCTCTAGTTACAATAGGTATATGTAAGCACAAAAGGAGAATAAACTATTTTCTGTAACATACAGTGAAGATGAAAATCCTTATTGTCTTTGTGTTTTCTCAAGCACAGGTGTGCCCAAGTTGCTAAACAGGAATCAAACTTATATAAATAATATGTGATTTCAAAAGAATACCATTAGAGAATATTCTGAGTTAGAATAAAAGTGAAGATGACTTACAGTCAGTGGGGAAAAAATCGTTTAGCTAGTTACTGCGGAAGGCTAGATAGCTGATCTACCAAAGGACCTTTGAGGTGCATGAGGTACGATATGGTTCATAGCAAAGCAGTGAAGAGAACATGGAAGGTAGAAATCAACATATGAAGTTGAAGACCTGTTGCCTATCTTAACTGATTATGGTATAGGAGACAGAAGTTGAGGAGCATTTAGATCTGTTTCTTAGTTCAGCAGACGAAAAGTCAGTGTTAGCATTTCTCTTGTATCCTTGCTCAGTAGCTGTGATAAAAGATATCCCCTTGTAACAGACTGTAAAGCTAAAATATGTTCAGTTTCATAAAGTACTGATAAAATATGGTGCGTCTAGACTTTTTATGCAAGTTGGGGTTCTAATACAAATACACAGTGCTTTTTAATGTCAGACTTGAAGTTATAATTTAATTATTCAACTCTTTCATGCTATAAAACGTAGCATTGCTTAAAAATAAAAGTAATCTTTGTTCAATAGACAAGAGTGACTCCCCATCTCTTGTTCTCACTTTCTGTAGAATTTCATTGGGTGAAAAAGAGTACAAGAAAACAACTTAATGGCATTTGTACAGCAATAGACAATGTTAAATTGATTATCCTTAAACATTTAATTTGTACATGTTACTAATAAAGCAGTGTTTAATTTGATCAGAGAGTAGAGGTGGCTTTTATGTTGGCCCAGTGGGATTCCATTCAGAACTTTATACCCCTCAGTAAAGTTTTCTGAGTTTATATTCTTCTTGTACTAAATGCATACCCAGCACAAGCCCACCATCACAGCTTAAGAGAACAAGTAGTACACAGCAGTACAGCAGTAGCGCAATAGTGGGTACACAAGAAGTATATAGGAATACAGTTCTGCACACTAGCCCTCAGTGGGGTTATTGCTTTTTATTCCCAAGCTTTCAGAGATGGGCATGGAGTAACTATGGTTGACTGCACATAGGAGAATATGTGCAGTCATGCATACTCTGCATGTATACATATTCAACCAAACATGTCCGCTATGCCATTGTGTATGTTTTCGTTAGCCTTCTATAGTGCTTTAATTTGGCAAAAGTTGAGTCGTAATTTGGAATAACTTGACAACTCTGTTAATTATCTGAAGTTTAATAATGACAGCTACTACTTTCCTGACTGGCATAGCAAAACCACTCTGCCATAGTCAGAGTGTGTTTTCCCGACAATTTCTGAGGTGATAGCCCACACTGCATTGGAATAGTAATGTTGCACCATTATTTAAGAATACAGTCTCAAACTACAACATCAAATCTTACAATACGAATCAGTGCTATACTCCAATTAATTTCATTGTGAATTATTATATCCCATTTAGTATCTCAGTTTCTGTGCAAGCATTAAGTCTCCCTCCACACTCTTTTACTGATCGTAGATGAGAAGAGGAGGCTGTTTTCTTTTTCCCTATATATAAGTATCTGTTTTCCTTCTAGAACCTCAGACCTCCCAATGCACACATCACCTCGACACACATGGACCATTCCCACTATTGGAACTTTGTTTGTTGTGCTACTGGAGTGAAGAGTGCAGTAAACAAACCCGAAAGACCAATTCATGCCTACCTTGCCTCTAGTCATTTGTGCGGAAATGAAAAAGGCTTCCAAATAGGAACATGTTGTACTGCAGTATAAGGACAAAACAATCTTTTGGGGGCCCTGTATGTGTAACTTGTGATGATGTCTCTAGAAACTGTTAGGACCATGGCTGCAGAGATGAAAATATTTTTATTTTGTGCATTGTAATACTTGTATATTATTATCAAAAAAGTACAATTTTAATTTAAAACTTAGAGTGATCTCTTTCACAAACTTTTATTTAAAAAATTAAGTTATTTTCTTAATTTCTTCTTTATATCAGTACCTATTTGTGAAATAAATAATTGTACCAAAGCATGTCTGGAGTATGTCTGGAGATTATCTGTTCCCATCTTTAGACAACGTCCACCCATTTTGTCCCTTCTAGGTAGCTCACTAAACAGTGAAGTATAAACTAAGAAAAATAATCTATGACAGCAGAACATTTATTATTTAGGACCTCTGCTGGCAAAGACTGTTATTACTGAGCACTTTTCAAAAGGTAAGATTCAAGAAATAACCAATCTTTTTTATAATAAAAAAAATTATGCATAATTTTTCTAACATAATTCCTCTAGGAGAAAAAATTTGGGATATAAATAGACAGGAAGACTTTTCAAAGCTTAGTAACTTTCTTTGTCCCATTTCACCACCAAAAAAGTCAGTAAATAGTAATATTATCATTTGAAGTTTAATGAGATAGCTTAAACAACAGAATCTTACATAGTTTTATGTGACAAAACTTGGACCACAATGGTATTAATTTCATCAGGAAATTGTTAGACATGATGTCATGGATGTCTATCCAAGAAGTTCCAATTGCTGTTCAAGCAGTTGACGTGACTCTAGGGTCCCTTTTATTGCTCTTATGAGGAACCAACATAAACACAGCTGTGTAGAGTAGAGATGTGCGGCTGTATGCACAACAGTCTGATGGTGCAGGATGGCAGAAAAAGTGCTGAAATGCCTGAAAATAATCCAGGTGGTTTATACACCATGAACAACTTCCTCATATGTCTTGAAAGCCGTAAGTCATGACTTGCATATATCCAATTTCTGATTTCAGGGGCTAAATAACACTGCACTGCATTTAGAAATTAAAACATCAACCTTATATTTTTTATTATTTCAGCGTTTACCAATTTATCTGTTTAGCAATGTAGAAGGATAGGAATCTGTCAGCAAGACACAAATACTGAAATTTGAAAGAGTAAAACATAATAAGCAAGAACTATCCCACCGTAAGAAGGGCAAAGAGAAGTAGACAGATGAGAAAAGACAGATGTGTATCAGTGTTTTCACACTGTTCAAAAATGAAAACAATATCTAATTCTTCGCAGTCAGTATCTTATTATTCAATTTTCCTGTCTGAACTAAAAGATTATCTCCAGAGAAATCCTTCACAGCAGAATATTCTGCCTTCATTTTGAAGACACAAAATTCCATAGCTCAAATATAATCTTTAAATCATTTGAAATCCTTTTGAATAAGTGTATAGTATCTCCTAACACTCTCCATTTTTACTGGGAGTTTGCTGATATTCAGTTCTTGCAAGGAGGGATTAAAATAGAAAGCTAAGGAAACATATACACACGAAGTCAAAACTTCAGAAAATACCATCCAAAAATTGCAAGCACTGAACTATTAGACTTGCAGTTTTTTAATAGTGATTACTGGTGGATGTCCAAGCACATTAGCTTTAAACTCGCAGTTTCTGCCAAATGAATGAGGAAGGAAGACAGCAGGGTGCAGAAGAAGGTATTCAGTTTTTATTATGATTCTACAGGGAGGTTCAGGATAGAATAGTTCTGGATGAGCTTGCATGCTCTAAACCTGCACAGTACCAAGCGATAACAGAAAAATAGACATTTAAAATAATTTACTTAAAAAAACTGCAGGAAATTGTTTAGCAAATGACCTGTCTTTCATCCATTCTTTAAATTAATATGCCAAATGTGCTGTCACTTTAATACATCATGGTGACAACTTTTCAAAAACACATTCGATGTTCCTCATGGAGAGTTCAGAGGATTTTTGAAGGAAAAAGTCCACCAAAATTAAGTAATTCATTGCCCCCCCCCTGCCACTTAAAGTTCTATGTGCACTGACAGTAGGATTTGTCAAGTAAAGTCTCTGCAGTGGCTCTCTCCTACTAGGATCCTCCTAGGATCATCAGATTTTCTGTTCAGTTGTGAATGGGACCTATCAAGGCAACGACTAATATGTCTGGAACTCAGACCCTCACAGAGATCTTTTGGGCAGTATTTTCCTCCTATCAACACTGTACAATATAGATGATAAGAAATCTGCACCACGTTCCAGTTCTTTGCTCCCTCTACACATTTTGGCAGAAGAGAGTATGTAGATCTTTGTCTCTTAATCTCTTGGTTTCAAAAATCAGAATAAGTGATAGGCTACAAAATAACGACCTAATATTCAGGTAAATTCCATAAAAAGTACTTACTGATTAATATATACTAAGGTTGTTCTACCAAAAGGAGAGCAGAGGGAAACAATTCATAGGACAATTACTTCAGCTTCAGCCCTCTTAACCTGAAAGCTAATAAAATAACCATCAGAAGCAGAGCTGAAAGAATAATTCTGAGAGTGCACAAACACCTCCTACTGTTATATGACTATGAATTTATTATTTTTCGACACTTTCATCTGCATTTGGAGTAAATATATGTATCATTTCCAACTCAAAATCTAAAAGCCCTAAACTTCTTGTTCTATATGCAAAGATCATACTATACATTCTTCTTAAACTATGCAACTATTTTTCAGCTTGGTGAGAATTAAAATAATTAATGGACATATATAAATAAAATAGACATTCCATATATAATTTATTCAGGAAAAATATCTATTAATCAAGGTGTCAAAAGATACACTCTAAGTTAAGCATACGTTCAAGAGTTTCAGCTAAATGATTTTAAGATCAGTCTTACATGTCTTGTATTAAAACAGTCCGTGGAGGCTGTTAAGAGAGATTAACAATCGCTTTTTACTGCGTATTTCTAACAATATACTGTCCTGGGTTTGGCCAGGACAGGGTTAATTTTCACCGGACTCCAGGAAGGGGCACAGCCGGGGGGTGGGGGCTGACCCCACCTGGCCAAACAGAGCCGGGTATTCCATACCATGTGACGTCACGCTGGGCTCCGGTGGTGGGGGGGCGGCGTGGCGGGGACTCTCTTGCGGCTCGGGAGTGCGCGGCGCCAGTCCTGTTCGGGAGAGCGGCTGTCTGGGTCGTGCAGTTCATTGTTGTGTTTTGCTCCTTATTTGTACCGTTGTTGTTACTGTTCCCTCTGTTTGTTGTTCTGTTAAACTGCCCTTATCCCGACCCACCAGTTTTCTGCCTGTTTCTTTCCATTCTCCTCCGTTACACACCGGCGGGGGGAGGGGTGGCCGCGTGGCGCTTTTTGTTGCCGGCGGCAGCCGAAACCAAGACATTAATTTGGCGCACAGCGTGGGGCGGGGATAACGGCAGGGCTGAGCTAGCCGGGCATTAAAACTGCTTTCTTAGATTTTGTTAAAATTTATTATACGCATTTACTGTGTTAGTTAAAGTCGCCGGTAAAAATGTTTGTGACTTTGATCAAATGTCTCTGCTACACAAATCCTTACTTGCTGTGTGTGTTTGCCGCCGTTCTGTTTGTTACCTCGGGGAAAAAGATCAGGATGATGATTTTGTTGTACTGTATGATATCAACTCATGATATGATAACATCACTGTGCATGAAATTAGGCTTGTGTTTGCATGCAGCACTGCGGTCATTTCCGTACCTCGGATCCTATGTCTTAGAATTTGTTAGTAATCAACACAATCTGTGGGGAAAACTGGAGGGGATACCTTCCCCCACTCTTTCGCCCCCCCTCTCTCCCTCAGGCAGGTCCTAACTGCTTTTGAGAATTTCGAGTACCCCTGAGATGCTCAGGCCAGCACTCTCCTTTTGTTCTGCCTCCTGAATGGGTTTCAGCTTGTGTTTAGGGTTAAACATCATGCAGAGACCTGCCCCAGGGCCGGATAGCTGTGAGTGGCTGGGTGTGTGGGACAGCATGGGCAGGTGTCTAGAGCAGTGGGCACCCCTGGTGTGTTTTAAACTCACCCCTGAACAAATACAGAATCCAGACAATCTGGTAAAATATCTGAAAAAAGTGTGCTGCCACCCTGGGAACTCCAGAGAGACACAGATCACCGCAATGTGCTGAGGTCTGGCCCACACCTACCGAGCCCTGTTCAACCTGATTCAGTGTCCTAAAGGGGAAAGGGGGGGAAACGAAGCGGCAGGCACTGCGACTGGCGCTGCCCCCCCAGCCGGAACTGCAGCCCCTCCAGCCCAGCAGGCAGTCACAGCCCCCCCGACTGGCACCACGGCTGCTGCAGCCACAGCTGCAGGGTCTGCCTCGGTTTCCCTGGCAGGCACAACAGCTGCTCCAGCCCCAGATCCAGCTGCAGGCATCGCGGCTGAGCCCAATGACCAACCTGTGCCGGCAGCAGTCGCCCCTGTAAAACTAAAGAAATACGCAAAGAGAGCAGATCGCTCCGAGAGGGATGACGATGAACCAGGGTCATCGTGGGAGATAGAGACAGAGATCATCACCCGGTCCCTGTCCCTGGGCCAGCTGCGAGACATGCGGAAAGATTTCAGCCGCCACCCAGGTGAGCACATTGTCACCTGGCTGCTGCGGTTCTGGGATAATGGGGCCAGCAGCTTGGAATTAGAGGGCTAGGAAACCAAACAGCTGGGATCCCTGGCCAGGGACGGGGGCATTGACAAGGCCATTGGGAAGAAGGAACAAGTCCTCAGCCTCTGGAGGAGACTTCTCTCAGGCGTGAGGGAGAGATACCCCATCAGTGACGATTTTGTATGTTATCCTGGCAAGTGGACCAATATGGAAAGGGATATTCAGTACTTGAGGGAATTAGCTGTGTGGGAGCTGGTTTACTGTGACACAGACGATGAGCAGGTACCCACAGACCCAGATGAAATCCAGTGCTCACAGTCCATGTGGAGGAAGTTTGTGCAGAGCGCACCCTCCTCGCATGCCAACTCACTGGCAGTTGTAAACTGGAAAGGTAAGGAGGCACCAACAGTGGATGAGGTGGCTGCCCGACTCCGGCAATATGAGGAAAGTCTGTCTTCCTCCCTTGTCTGAGCTGTGGAGAAACTGGCGCGGGAGGTCCGGCAAATGAAAGAGAGTAGGTCCTACTCCCCACATGTATGGGCCAGTGTCTCAGCTATTAGGGGAAAGCGTTTCTCTGCTCAGGAGAGGGAATACAGAGGCTACACACCACGGGGCACCCTGTGGTTCTACCTGCGTGACCACGGAGAGGACATGAGGAAGTGGGATGGAAAACCCACCTCAAGTCTAGAGGCACGAGTCCGTGAGTTGCGAGGTAAAACAATCACCAAAGGGGATTCTGTTAGGAAAAATGCCGCTCCAGTTTCCGACAGTCAGCTCTCCAGACCAGGTAGACAGTTTGATTTTGATTCCGATCCTCTGGAGGGGACTTCCAAGTCATTTTTACAGCAGGTGAGCAGCAAATTCTCTGACCAGGATTAGACGGGCCCTGCCTCTAGCCAGGTGGAGGAAAGGGACAACCGTGTTTATTGGACGATGTGGATTCGGTGGCCTGGCACGTCAGATCCACAAGAGTATAAAGCTCTAGTGGACACTGGTGCACAGTGTACTTTAATGACATCAGAGTTCAAAGAGTCAGAGTCCATTTGCATTTCGGGAGTGACAGGGGGGTCCCAAGAGCTGAGTGTACTGGAGGCTGAAGTGAACCTCACTGGGCAGGACTGGCAAAAGCACCCCTTTGTAACTGGCCCCGAGGCTCCGTGCATCCTTGGGATAGACTATCTTAGGAGAGGGTATTTCAAGGACCCAAAGGGGTATCAGTGGGCTTTTGGCATAGCTGCTTTGGAGATGGAAGAAATTAAACAGCTGTCCATTTTGCCTGGTCTCTCGGAGGATCCTTCTGTTGTGGGGTTGCTGAGGGTTGAAGAACAACAGGTGCCAATCGCGACCACAACAGTGCACCAGCGACAGTATTGTACCAACCGAGACTCCCTTCTCCCCATTCATCAGCTGATCCATCAGCTGGAGAGTCAAGGAGTGATCAGCAAAACTCGCTCACCCTTTAATAGTCCCATATGGCCAGTGAAAAAATCTACTGGAGAGTGGAGACTGACAATAGACTACCATGGCCTGAATGAAGTCACACCACCGCTGAGTGCTACCGTGCCAGCCATGCTAGAACTTCAATATCAGCTGGAGTCAAAGGCAGCCAAGTGGTACGCTACAACTGACATTGCTAATGCATTCTTCTCCATCCCTTTGGCAGCAGAATGCAGGCCACAGTTTGCTTTCACCTGGAGGGGCATCCAGCCCACCTCGAATCCACTGCCCCAGGGGTGGAAACACAGTCCCACCATTTGCCATGGACTAATCCAGACTGCACTGCAAAAGGGTGGAGCTCCAGAACATCTGTAGTACATCGACGACATCATTGTATGGGGTGACACCGCGGAGGAAGTTTTTGAGAAAGGGGAGAAAATAGTTCAGATCTTTCTGAAAGCCGGTTTCGCCATTAAGCGAAGTAAAGTCAAGGGACCTGCACAAGAGATCCAGTTTTTGGGAATAAAATGGCAGGATGGGCGCCGTCAAATCCCAATGGATGTCATCAACAAAATAGCAGCTATGACTCCACCAACCAGCAAAAAGGAAGCACAGGCCTTCCTGGGTGTTGTGGGTTTTTGGAGGATGCACATCCCAAATTACAGCCAGATTGTAAGTCCTCTGTACCACGGGAACCGGAAGAAGAATGATTTTGAATGGGGTCCTGAGCAACAACAGGCATTTGAACAGATTAAACGGGAGATAGTTCATGCCATAGCCCTTGGTCCAGTCCGGTCAGGGCAAGATGTTAAAAACATGCTCTACACCGCAGCCGGGGAGAATGGCCCAACCTGGAGTCTCTGGCAGAAAGCACCAGGGGAGACTCGAGGTCGACCCCTGGGGTTTTGGAGCCGGGGATACAAAGGATCCGAGGCCTGCTATACTCCCACTGAAAAAGAGATTCTGGCAGCATATGAAGGCGTTCGAGCTGCTTCAGAAGTGGTCGGCACTGAAGCGCACAGCTCCTCCTAGCACCACGATTGCTGGTCCTGGGCTGGATGTTCAAAGAGAGGGTCCCCTCCACGCATCATGCCACCGATGCTACGTGGAGTAAGTGGGTCGCGCTGATCACCCAGCGTGCCCGAATGGGAAATCCCAGTCGTCCAGGAATTCTGGAGGTAATCATGGACTGGCCAGAAGGCAAAGATTTTGGAGCATAGCCAGAGGAGGAGGTGACACGTGCTCAAGAGGCCCCACTGTATAATCAGCTACCAGAAGATAAGAAACAGCATGCCCTGTTCACGGATGGGTCCTGTCGCATTGTGGGGAAGCAGCGGAGGTGGAAGGCTGCTGTATGGAGCCCTACACGACAAGTCGCGGAAACTGCTGAGGGAGAAGGTGAGTCGAGCCAGTTTGCAGAGGTGAAAGCCATCCAGCTGGCTTTAGACATTGCCAGTCGAGAGAAGTGGCCAGTGCTCTGTCTTTACACCGACTCTTGGATGGTGGCAAATGCCTTGTGGGGGTGGCTGCAGCAACGGAAGAAGAACAACTGGCAGCGCAGAGGCAAACCTATCTGGGCTGCCCCATTGTGGCAAGATATTGCTGCCCGTCTGGAGCAGTTGGCTGTAAAAGTCCGTCACGTGGACGCCCATGTCCCTAAGAGTCGGGGCACTGAAGAACATCAAAACAACCACCAGGTGGATCAGGCTGCTAAGATTGAAGTGGCCCAGTTGGATCTGGACTGGCAACATAAGGGTGAACTCTTTATAGCTCAGTGGGCCCATGACACCTCAGGCCACCAAGGAAGAGACGCGACATACAGATGGGCTCGTGACCGAGGGGTGGACTTGACCATGGATACCATCGCACAGGTTATCCATGAATGTGAAACATGCGCTGCAATCGAGCAAGGCAAGCGGGTAAAGTCTCAGTGGTCTGGAGGATGATGGCTAAAATATAAATATGGGGAGGCTTGGCAGATTGACTACATCACACTGCCACAAACCCACCAAGGCAAGCGCTATCTGCTCACAATGTTTGAGGCCACCACCGGATGGCTGGAAACCTACCCTGTGCCCCATGCCACCGCCCGGAATACCATCCTGGGCCTGGAAAAACAAGTCCTGTGGCGACATGGCACTCCCGAAGGAATCGAGTTGAACAACGGGACTCACTTTCGTAACAGCCTCATAGACATCTGGGCCAAAGAACACGGTATCGAGTGGGTGTATCACATCCCCTACCATGCACCAGCCTCTGGAAAAATTGAATGGTACAATGGGCTGATAAAAACCACTTTGAGGGCAATGGGGGGAGGAACTTTCAAAAACTGGGATACTCATTTAGCAAAGGCCACCTGGTTGCTTAGCACCAGAGAATCCACCAACCGGGCTGGTCCTGCCCAGTCTAAACCTCAGCGCCCCGTAGAAGGGGATAAAGTCCCTGTAGTGCACATGAGGAACGTGTTAGGGAAGTTGGTTTGGGTTAGTCCTGCCTCGGGCAAAGGCAAGCCCGTCCGCGGGATTGCTTTTGCTCAAGGACCTGGGTGTACCTTGTGGGTAATGCGGAAGGATGGGGAAGTCCGATGTGTACCTCTTGGGGATTTAATTTTGGGCAAGAATAGTCCATAAATAAATTGTGTAAAGTTAATTGTTAAATAACCCTGTCACTGTCTGTTATCACTGTTATAATTGTTATATTTTGTACCAGTAGTAGCATAGTAAGAATCGTTCAGATTAAAGAAGGATGGGCTTTTGCGATGAAAACCTAGCAGAGCACAGCGATGATGGGACTGGACCTGGTTTTCAACAACTGGCATCCAGCAGCATCATGAAGATCAACATCTCGTGCAGACTGTGGGCATGGGCCACACTAGATACATCAGCCGTGAGCTCTGGATGCAGCAAGTGACCGCCCATCACCACACATCGCCTCTCCTGCCACGGAAGACCATTACGACAGATGGAGCCCGAAGTCATGGATTAAATGAACTCAACGGACACTTTAGAGTGATGATCCATAGACTAAGGGAATGATATCTGGAGACAGGAGAAGTGGTGGTGATCAACTGGACAATGGGGGACCTGGGCATGACGTAGATGGTATGGAATAAGGGGTGGATAACGTCCTGGGTTTGGCCAGGACAGGGTTAATTTTCACCGGACTCCAGGAAGGGGCACAGCCGGGGGGTGGGGGCTGACCCCACCTGGCCAAACAGAGCCGGGTATTCCATACCATGTGACGTCACGCTGGGCTCCGGTGGGGGGGGGCGGCGAGGCGGGAACTCTCTTGCAGCTCGGGAGTGCGCGGCGCCAGTCCTGTTCGGGAGAGCAGCTGTCTGGGTCGTGCAGTTCATTGTTGTGTTTTGCTCCTTATTTGTACCGTTGTTGTTACTGTTCCCTCTGTTTGTTGTTCTGTTAAACTGCCCTTATCCCGACCCACCAGTTTTCTGCCTGTTTCTTTCCATTCTCCTCCACACACCGGCGGGGGGAGGGGTGGCCGCGTGGCGCTTTTTGTTGCCGGCGGCAGCTGAATCCAAGACATATACACAGCACATTTTCTTTAACACTGTTTATATTTTAGCAGAAGATCCATTAATAGCTTCCAAGGATTTAGAGGAAATCGTGATATTGCTTGGATTGGCTATGCCAATATTATAGTACCAAGAGGACTTTTTTTATATAACATGTTATTCACAATGTTTAGTAATTGCCAGAAAGAAATCAATTTTTTCTCATTACATACTGTAGCATAAACTGTTAATTGATAGTGATTTATGATTTACTATTTTTGGCTTTAAACAGATTGCAGATGAGGTTATTTCTATGTTGTAAATCAAGACAAAACAACCTTAATTAGAACTGCCCACTAGGGTAAGTGATATAATTTAGAGGAAATTTCAGCCTGGGAAGACAAAGAAATTTCTGGAATAAATTAAGAGCTCTGCAGGTTTGATTCATTCACTATAAAAAATATCAGTCCTAATTTCATAACTGTGAGTGATTCACCTCATGGATTTTGTTCAGTCACAAAACATATTAGTTGACTAACACAGTAACAAGAATAAGAACGGTCTTAAAAGTTCCTCAGAAGAATGAGGAATACTAAGAATGCTAAAAGTTGTTTTTTTTTTTAGCAGATTTTTTTTGTAGAATTGTAATTTCTGTAAGTAAGCACAATCTTGAAGCGCACATTCTTAAGGAAAACAAAAAGAGGGAATATTAAAGTAAAGCAATTATTAAGCTAAATAATACCAGACTGAAAAAAATAATTAAACAAAAGGTAATCTCCTAATGAGAAATGTAATGTAAAAAGATTTAAAAAACAATAATGTGAAGCTTTCCTGGCCTTCATATTCTGAAGTCTTATCAAATAAACACTGATTTTGATGCAGAATACATTTTTAGGAGCAACTGCTTTTGGTAGTCATAGACAATTTTTGCTGGAGCCTTATTTTCAGTCAATGTTGCACAGATCAATTTTTATTTACCTCCTGCGTATGTTAGGATACTAACACTGTGAAAGGTCAAATACGGGCACCTTGTTAGCTAAGAAAACCTCAATCAATCACAGAGATTCCTAAAAATATAACCATAGAATGGTATGGGTTGGAAGGGACTTTTAAAAAACATCTAGTTCCAACCCCCCTGCCATGAGCAGGGACACTTTCCACTACACCAGGTTGCTCAAAGCCCCATCTAAACTGGCCTTGAACTTTACCAGGAAGAGGGCATCCACAGCTTCTCTGGACAACCTGTTCCAGTACCTCACCACCTTCACAGTAAAGAATTTCTTCCTAATATCTAATCTAAATCTACCCTCTTTTAGTTTAAAGCCATTCCCTCTTGTCCTATCACTACATGTCATTGTAAAATATCCCTCTTCAGCTTTCTTGTAGGCCCCCCTTAAGGTACAGGAAGGCTGTGGTAAGGTCCTTCTGGATTGCAGTATTGATATTGTAGCTGTTTAAGGTACAATAGAATAGACAAGTGGAAAAGAATTACTGTGATGTGAGATCCACTGCCAGACAGGTGTAAAACTGTCTTGGAAGTTACATCTTCTGATTCATCATCCTTTCAGTACTCCCCAGTGAATATATTTTCCGTATTTCCCTTGGGAGAAAAATCTAGCAGAGAAAACCAGGAAGCAATGTTGACAGACAGATGGCATAGGTACCATGAGGGTAAAAACTACTCAGTATAGATAAAATTTCTCAGATTAAGATTTCAGGCACTAATTTCACAGACAATTAGGAGTTAGTTGAGAGTTAAGGTAGAAGCAGATTTAAAACAGAATAAATCACTGAATTTTGATGTCAGCAAACCAGATACTGTTTTAACCTAGAATAAATATGGCAAACTGAGGTGAAAGGAGATTTCTTCATATGTGTTCTTCATATGTGTGCTTCAAAGCAACATGGCATATTGACACCCAGATTTGTCATCCACACCTTTTGGTTTCTGTCAAGATAATATGAATAGGAGATATTTTTCCAGAGAAACACCTTGAAAGGGAAAGCTTTATAAGATCACTCATAACAGGACTGGAGGCACACTTTATGGTGAAATCTCTGCAGACTGTCTTTCACAACTGTTTCTGAAAAAGAAACCTGCTGCTATTAGAAGGCTTTCCATACTGTTTGTGTTAATCTATATCTCCTGTATGATGAAGCAACAGCACAACTGAGACATGAAACTAGTGTTCATGTACTCCTTTCCCCCCACCCCCATTACATTATTTTTTTCCTCCTTAGCCAGTGGAACTTCTGGTAGCAGTCATAAGGTTTTGTCAGCCAGAAAGATTAATGGATAGCAGAATAATAATTAAATTTAATTTCTAGTTTCTCTTTAGATGTGCAAATGTGAGTTTATTGAGATAAGGTCATAAAATCACAGTATCAGAGAATGGTTGAGGTTGCAAGTGAGCTCTGAAGGTTATCTGGTTCATCTTCCGTGCTCAAGCAGGGGCACATACAGCCAGTTGCCCGGGACCACATCCAGAAATCTTTTGAGTATCCCCCAGGAGGGAGACTCCACAGCCTCTCTGGGCAACTTGTGCTAGTACTCATTTACCCTTACAGTTAGATTTAGGTTAATGGTTGGACTTGATCTTAAAGGTCTTTTCCAACCTAAATGGTTCTATGATTTGATAATTTTTCTTCTCCACAGGTTTTGGTGAGAAATTTTGATGAGTAGTTTCTCAAGATCTATGGACCTGATTTTAGAGATGCATTCATTTGCATTTTAGTATGTTCCTGTTGGCCCGTACTGGACTATGCATAGGGCTACTGAAAAACTGCAAACAGAGAAAAGGCATTCAAGAAATTGTTTCACCTTCTCCCATCATTCTAGCTGGCTTTTTGATTCTACTGCTTTTAGCAAAACAATAAAAGCCTCTATTAGTCTTAAAGAATAGCCTCCACTAGATCTAGTTAATATGCGAGTCTGTATTTCAGAAACATTCCCAGATGTTTAGAGAATTCAATTTTACTGACTTAGACTAAAAGGTAACTTCCAAGTCTTTTTTTGCACTGTATTTGTTCAGGTGAAACACAGAAATAGTTTGTTTAAAGCAAATGATTCCACACAATATGCAAGGTGAACATGCCAACATATATCAGAGCTCAACTTTCAGTAAAAATATTTTTCCTAATCTTATCTTAGATTGCTTAGTCTTTTAAGACTGCAGGCAGTCCCTAGAGTATTATCCCTCTTAGTATCCTTAGTATCCCGCCTGGACAAGGTCCTGTGCATCCTGGTGTAGGTGACCCTGCTTCAGCAGGGGGGTTGGACTAGATGACCCACAGAGGTCTCTTCCAGCCCCTAACATTCTGTGATTCTGTGATTCTGTGATCCTGCAAAGTAATGCTGCTGACAATTAGTTTTTCCAATCATTTACTGCTTTCATTGGTGAAAAAAAAGGAGGGTGATTTTCAGAGCTTTAGATGGTGACCAGCTGATGAAGAAACACAGAGATCAACCAAGACCCTGACACAACTGAGATTTTGCAGTAAGAAGAATTAAGTAACAGACCCAGACAAAAACCAAAAAAAGGTATGCAGAACGGCTGGGTGTGATTGACAGTCACATGAAACAAAAAGAAAGAATTAATCTGTAAAAAGAAAGAAGGGAAGAACCATGTTTGGTGAGGTGCTAAATCTGTAGGCTTGTCTATGCTGTACAATGCATGCCACTAGGGAGTAATATGAAAAAACTTATATGTCAAAAAAGCCACATCATACATAGAATTGAATGTGAGGTCCTGGAATGAGTAGTACTGGGTCGTTGCATACAGACTAATTAGCACTGCTTCCCTACAAGGCTAACTAGCATACATGAACTCAGGAGTTCATGTGTTGCTGGGATACCTCAATGCCTGTATAGTTATTTTGTTTCCAAACATAAAGCTAATCCATTCAGAGCCAGCTCTGGTATCACTGCAGAGCCTTGTAACTATTTCCAAAGCCTTTTTAGCTGGTTACATACCAGAGAAGAAATAGATTGTGGAACAAGTTTGTGGTTTCAAAAGTCGCATTAGAGGAGTAAGGACCAAGATGTGCAAGGATGAGCAGATGGAAAGAGCAGAAGGTAGTGATGTCTCTTGAGAACTACGTCAAAATTATCTCCAGAACAAATGACTGTCTTCTGTTTCTTGTTATTTGTAATGAAATTTAACAGACATTGATGTATTTAACAGGTTTGTCTTCTAAGCCTTCATGGAACTTTGCTTATCAGAAATTATAATTTTCTTCACAGGTTAAAAACAAGGAAAATGGTGTCGGAGGATACATTGCTCACTTTGTCAGAGATATGTTTTATAATTTCAATTTGATAAATATGAAACATCATTAAGAACTAAAAGTGTTTATTTTTAATTACAATTTAAAGTCTTCCCCAGTGAGAAAAATCCCCTTTCAGAGAAAGAAAGTGGCATAATCTGCATCAGATTCATGTAAAATTTATAGAAAGTATTTTATCCACAAAGAGAAAACCTGCAGGAATGTTATTAGCATCTCAGTATGACGCCCATTGTACTAATATGTGCATCATTCAGAAAGCCTAAATAAAGCAAAAAATTACTTTCAGTAGATTGGTTAGCCTAAATACACACAGAGCATGTAATTAATTCAAAGAAGGGAAGGTATATTTATTAAGCATGTTTTTCACTCTAATAATCAAGATTAAGCTTAATTAAGGTTACTGGACAAAGGATTAATTGTTAGATATTTTAAGTTACACGTTTAAAGGCACTAACATTCAGAAGCTGCTCTAAATGCATCATGTTAGGTAAATAATTTGATACTGGAACAAAATCTTCCATTAACATGAAGAATAACCAGTTATAGAAAGACAAAATTTAGTGAGACATGCTTGAAGCAGGAGTCATTTGCTACCATGTACATCTCTCACTTTTCAACATTTGAAAGTAAGGCCTTTGACACTGTTCCCCAGAGCATCCTCCTAGAGAAACTAGCTGCCCATGGTTTGGATGGCTGTACTCTTCTCTGGATGAAGAACTGACTGAATGGCCGAGTGCAGAGTGTGGTGGTGAATGGAGTTAAAACCAGTTGGTGGCCGGTCACAAGCTGTATCCCCCAAGGCTCAGTTTTGGATCCAGTCTTGTTTAACATCTTTATCAATGATCTGGATGAGGGGTTTGAGTGGTCCCTCAGTAAGTTTGCAGATAACACCAAGATGGGTGGGAGTGTCGATCTGCTGGAGGGTAGGAAGGCTCTGCAGAGGCACCTGGGCAGACTGAATCGATGGTCTGAGGCCAATTGTATGAGGTTCAACAACGCCAAGTGCTGGGTCCTGCACTTGGGTCACAACAACCCCATGCAATGCTACAGGATTGGGGAAAAATTGCTGGAAAGCTGTGCAGCGGAAAAGGACCTTAGGGTGTTGGTCGACATCTGGCTCAGCATGAGCCAGCAGTGTGCCCAGGTGGCCAAGAAGATCAATGGCATCTGCCGAGTTTCAGCATCCGTGCAGGGACAGGAACAACTCTCACACATTGATGCAATGCACAGTCAGTTTGATTTATTGCTCCGCTTGCGTGGTTATATACATTTTTCCATATCTGTACACGCGATCACGCTTATTCGGATAGGCTACAGACATAAATCACGCGCTGTTCACGCACCCTATTTTCCCTTATGATTGGTAACTATACACTAACGCCAATAGCAACAGACCGCCTCCACGTCCTTGAACATATCTTGTTTTTGCTAACCCACATCATGTGCACTATCAGAACTTTCTCAATTGCTATTCTTCGCTACCCTTTCCAGCGGCCTGTTCGGTTATGCTAACTGTTTTGCTTAAGTGGCCTAGTCATGCTAACTCTCAAACTACATCAACCCCAACAGGCATCCTGGCTTGTATCAGGAATAGTGTGGCCAGCAGGAGTAGGGAAGTGGTCATACTCCTGTACTCGGCACTGGTGAGGCTGCACCTGGAGTGCTGTGTTCAGTTTTGGGCCCCTCACTACAAGAAAGACATTGAGGTGCTGGAGCGTGTCCAGAGAAGGGCAACGAGGCTGGTGAGGGGTATAGAAAAAAAGTCTTATGAGGAGACGCTGAAGGAACTGGGGTTGTTTAGTGTGCAGAAGAGGAGGCTGAGGGGAGACCTTATTGCTCTCTACAACTACCTGAAAGGAGGTTATAGTGAGGCAGGTGTTGTTGGTCTCTTCTCCCAACTAACTAGCGATAGGACGAGTGGCAATGTCCTCAAGTTGCATCAGGGAAGGTTTAGATTGGATATTAGGAAAAATTTCTTTCCTGAAAGAGTGGTCAGGCATTGGAATAGGCTTCTCAGGGCAGTGGTGGAGTCACCATGCCTGGAAGGTGTTCAAAGAACATGTAGATGTGGCACTTCAGGATATGGTTTAGTAGGCATGGTGGTTTTGGGTTGACAGTTGGACTTGATGCTCTCAGAGATCTTTTCCAACCTATGATTCTATGATTCCATGATTCTATGATTTTTTCTAGAAATAAAAAAATATTTTGTCTAACTGCATCAGCTGAGTAAGAGAAATTAAATGCTTTTGGCTATGTTGATAAAAGCGTAAAATGAAATCCTATCTAAAACCTCCGAATATGTGCATGCAGTTCAATAACCCATGTAGCTCTTAAAAAAAATCTAACTGAATATCTGTCAATTTTAATCATACATAGAGATGATCAGCTGTAGATTTAACACTAATATGAGGTGTAAGAACTTCCAGACAAAAGTGTGACTCCATCCCTCTGCAATTCCCAGAGATAAAGGCTTTAAGTAGACAAATCTACAACGACAATCACTGCTAAAATTAGTAATTATTCCTAGATTAAAAGATTTTGAAAGCTATAAGCACAAAGCATTTCAAACAATTTAACTGTGTAGACAAAAGACACAGTCTAAAGTAGTGCTGAAAAATCAAACCTACAATGAGATAACTTGAAGAGAAGCAATCACTGATTTATTCCTGTTGTAGTGATATAACCTGGTAGCCAGCACCTAGGACAGACAGCCACTCGCTCACCCATCCCCTTCCCTCCAGGTGTCATGGGGAGGAGAAAAGCACAAAAGGTAAAACTCATGGCTTGAGATAAAGATAACAAAGGAAATACTACTACTATTACTACTATTACTACTACTACTACTACTACTACTACTACTATTAATGGTAGCAATCATGATAATAAAAAATATGCAAAACAAACTATATACAATACAATTTTTCTCACCACCCAATGATTGATTGGCAGTCAGTCCCCAAGCAGTGGCTGCAGAACCCAGAAATCACCGATTTGCAAATTTTGCGAATTTCCCAGAAAAGACTGAACTCCCAGAAAAATTTGAAATCCCAGCCACGAGAGGATTTGAACTCAGAGGAAAGACAAGGAAAAAAAGGATTCTTGCCTCCCTGGCCAACCCCCATTCATAAACAGAGAATATTGTGCACTGTGTGGAACATTTCCATTGGCCAGCTTGGGCTAGCTGTCTGGCTGTGGTCCCTCCCAGCTCCTGCACACCTGCTCATTAGCTGAATATAGGAAACTGAAAAAGTCCTTTATTTCTTAGCAACAGCTGAAAACATCAGTGTTATCTGATTCGCATACTAAATCCAAATCACAGCAGCTACTCAGAGGAAAATAAACTGTGCCAGCAGAAACCAGGACACCTGTCTTCCAGAAACACTACCCACCAATACGAAGAATGTTGTGTTTTAAAGAAACATAAGACAGGGCAACAAAATTAACAGTAGAATGAGGATTAACCTAGAATTCCTCTTAAAATAAGTAAGACCATTCAGGTTGAAACAGCAAATTCACAACTACATCCTTCATAAATATGGACAGATATCTTAATACACTTTACTAGAATCTCACTGCAGAGGCTATACTATTCTACAAAGGCAAGGACTGGAGCACCGGGGGGTTTCTTGTCTTGCAGCCTGCTAGCTGAATTACGTCTTAAAGAGTTTAAAACTCAGTACGAAACACTTGCAAGTGCTAAGCAGCAAGAGAAATATCTAGGTAGCCACGAGGCAAAAGGATTCACGTAGTTCATAGTCCCAGTTCTCTTTACCTCAGTCTTAAGCCCCATATGCAATTGGTATCCTTAAGGAACATCTGTTCTTTTGTGCTTCCACAGCATTGATTAAATAGAGACTGAAATCAATACACAGTAAACAACATTCCTAATCTGAAAGCATTATCCATCAGGTACATATCATACCATCATCAGGCTTTATTCAGAGACAGTTTTCCTGTTTGAGATCCAAGTAGTAATAGTGCAGAGTTAATTTTGTGTATATTATTAGATTCACTTCTCAAAATCTTTTGTGATAGTTTTTTTTTTTTTTCTACTTTGCCTTGACACTGACAATGATAGTGTTTTTATTGCTTTAATGAATTAAGAATAAAGCTTTAGGGTTTTGGGGTGTTGGGGTTTTTTTCCTCTTCAAAATTCTATGTTTAGGAGGACAGTGCACAAAACCTTCCAAAACACCAATACAAACAATAAGCAAGATAAAATCCAGGCATTTTGACAAAGCTGTCTGTGTATTTCTGATTAAGACTGCAGGAGAGATACCAAAGAAAGGTGCTTTCTTATCAGTTATAGGACTTCTTATTTTCTTTATCAGACACTATAAATGGCACACTAGGTACTTCCCACAGCAGATTAAGTTGCCAAACACAAACCAAAGCTGTAGTCATCTCCTGGATGTCAAGGTGTTGAGGTGTACTTGTATTAATATACATGTTTTTTGTAAAGTACTACTAAATTTTTAATTTTTTGTATCTTCAGCATATTGGCTCCTGCTTCATTAAAAGCAATGTGTTAATATTGATCGAATGTCCCAATAACTGCGACTAGCTCACGCATATCCAAGGCTGCTAAAGGAGCTTCCTGACATCAGCAAGGGAAATTCTGACAAAAGGCGGCACAGCTAGATGTTGCTTCAGTTTAAAAACAGAAGACCCCTGTAAGCATGTACTAAGTTCCCTGCTGCAAGGGCGTGAGTTCCTCTTCTGATGACACAACATGGTATACCAAGAGACAATCAACACATAGTAATTGATCTAGTCCCACTTCATCACCTTGCCAAGATCTACCAAAGATTTATCAAAACAATAAAAACTGGCACTTGAAAACCCTCTTTTGGAGGAGGAGCCAAAAGAAAACCTTATCTGACAGACAAGTCAATAGGCCTCAACCTCTCTTCTCCCCCAGGAAGGGATGCCTTTTTGGTAAGAGTCGCGCCTCCAACTTTGTCGGATGTATCTGCGTGAAAATATTATTAACTAAAGCACTGAACTATTACCTTGATCTCAGTTTTTGTAGACAGTGCATTTATCAATGGCAATCCCAAATCTGTGATACCTGTTGTTTGAATAAATTACCTATTGTTTCAACTTTGCAAAACAGTCTCAGTAAAAGTTCCTGGGAGGCCTCTGACAGGCAAATGTTGACTCTGATAAGGGGTTACACACTTCATCCTTTAGACATAAACTGTTGACCAAGTTTGGGACTGGAAGTGGATTCAGCCACATCTAGGCTCGTCTCTCTGAGAAGGAGTTCAGAAAACAAGAGGGTCCACACTGAACCTCGTGACTCAATGGGTGGGCTTTCCCCCCTTGCTGCTTATCAGGCTTCTTGAAACTCTTTAACGTGACACAAGGTTTGTCTAATTTGTGCTACAATGCGTAACTGAGCAGAATGAAAACTGTTTCTAAATTTGTGTTTAATGTAAATGATTTGAAAATTTAGTATTCCAAATAATTTGTGTAGAATTTCTTCAAGCTATTTAATTTCTTTTGAAAATTTAAAATTTTTACATAGAAATTAAAAGTATAAAGCAATTTCTATCAAAAACTTCAGCATACAGTTGCATTGGTTCTGGCTGAGATCAAGTTAATTTTCGCCATGAAGGCCCTCATACTGCTGGCCTTTGTATTGATAGCTAGAAAGGTAGCACACCAGTGTTTTGGCTGCTGCGCGCACAGCATCAAGGCTGTCTCTCTGACATTCCCTCTCTCACCCAGTAGTCTGGGGCTGGCGAGATCTTAGGCAGGGACATAGCCAGGACAGTTGATCCAAACTGACCAAAGGGATATTGCATACCATATGATGTCTTAGCAACAAAAGCTAAGAGAAAGGAGAAGGAGTGGGGAGCATTCATTACTATGAAGTTTGTCTTCCAGAGCAACTGCTATGTGTACTGAAGCCCTACTTCCCAGGAAGTGGCTGGACATCACCTGCTGATGGGAATTAGAGAATAAACCTTTCATTTTCCTTTGCTTCCGCATGTGGCCTTTGCTTTTGTTTTATTAAACTACCTTTATCTTGACTCATGAGGATTTTTCCATCTTATTTTCTCCCTCTGTACTGCTGAGGAGGTGGGTGATAGAGAACTTGGTGGGCACCTATGTCCAATCAAGGTCAACACACAACAGTTTACTAACAACCTTCAAGTACTATCATGTACAATTTTGACATCCCAACTATCAATTTCTTAACTATGAAATGTTATTTTTAGACTTTTGTATCATCATAGAAAATAACACCCAAATGATATAATAATTTGTCGAATTATGAACAAATGTTACTTTGAGAACTTTATCATCTCTTCCATAATAAATAGATCTCAAGAAGATGGACAACCATTTCCTAAGGTAATGCTTAGTCTGTCAGTTAGGCAAGTGATTATCTAATATTATATAGCTTTCATGAACTTATAAATCAGTGTGAAATTATGACATAAAATAATAAGATAACTTTATATGCAAATAATTTTACTGTGCTCACTTTTTTATTCTTTCTCTACACAACAAAAGCTTCCATTTCTCACATAGCTTGGAAATTGCATTAGCTCTGAGAGTTCATATTTAAATATGCTCTTCACATCTACTGAGGGACAAATGCTCAGATTTAAAATATTTTTGACGGAATACTCCATAAGAGAAGAACGTACTCCCTGAGGGATTGTGCCACTATTTCCATTTAATTAAATTGATTAAACTAAAGTAGATGGTGATCTAACCTCAAAAGGAAAATATATTTCATTTATGAAAAATGTTGTCATTCATTCTACTATATTGCATGTACAGAGCATAATGTCTTAAACAAGAGACTCCAGCTTTTCTAACAAGTTATTTGTTATACAAGGTTTAAGGTGATCTTGAACATTTGAAAAACTTCAGTATGTCCGAATGTACTACCGTAAAAGCACCAGAGTCTCATTCTCTTACACTCTCGTTACAGCTATAGATAAGAGTGGAAGCTGGGATAGCAGGCAGGTAAAGATGTCTTTCATAAATGCTACAGTTCTGTATAGTTGCTGTGTATGTGTTTAACCAAGGAAAAAATTGTTGTCAGAGTTCCTCTGCTACCCCTATGACCAACAAGAATTTTACGTGGGGAAGTAATACAACATCCCTCAAGGGATATAAGGTAAACAAACGTAATATGACACATCTAGGTCACACACTAGGATAAAAGAAAAATATTTGAAGACAACCAGTCTAGGTCATATAGTTCATATATCCTTTCCTCTGTTTTGGAAAGGCATCGTGTGCCTTTATTTCATACCACAGTCACTTTGAAACAGCTACAAGCCCAGGAACTTTTTTTATGATACTGTGACTTTTACATGAAGGAAAACATACAAGGTTAATACTAAAGCATGGGCTGAGGAGCTAGAAGGGGAAAACAGAATCACAGAATCATTGAGTTTGGAAGGGATCTCTTGAGATCATCTAGTCCAACCCCCTGCTCAAGCAGGGTCAGCCAAAGCAGGTTACCCAGGACTGGACTGTGTCCAGTCAGGTTTTGCATATCTTCATAGATGGAGGCTCCACATCCTCTCTGAGCAACCTGTTCCAGTGTTTGATTACCTTTGCAAGTAAAAAAATACTTTCTTGCATTCACACAGAATTTAATGTGTTTCAATTTGTAGCCATTGCCTGTCCGGTCATAATATGTTGCTGAGAATTGTATGGCTCCTTCTTCATTCCTTCCCATCTGGTATTTATATACCTGGGCAAGATCACTCTGAACTGTCACTGTCTCAGGCTGAAGTCCCATCTCTCTTAATCTCTCCTTATATGAAAGATATTGTAAGCCGTTAAATAACCCTAGTGACCCTGTGCTGAGCTCATTCTCGTTGCCCAGAGAAGTGGTGGGTGCGCCCTCCCTGGAAATGTTCCAAGGCCAGGCTGGATGAGTCTTTGAGCAACCTGATCTAGTGGAAAGTGTCCCTGCCCATGGCAGGGGTGTTGGAACTAAATGATCCTTAAGGTCCCTTCCAACCCAAACCATTCTATGATTCTATGATTCTCTATTCTAGCAACTCTGTGTCTTGTACTGAGGAGCCCAGAGCTGGGCACAGTACTACAAATGTGGCCTTGTCAGTGCTGAGCAGAGGGGAAGGATCACCTCGCTCTACTTACTGTCAGTGCTCTGCCTAATGCAGCCCAGGAGGCTGTTGGCTTTCTTTGCTGCAAGGGCATATTCCTTGCTCGTGGTCACTTTGGACTCTGAGGTACTTCTCTGCAGAGCTGTTTCCCAGTTAATTAGCCCTCACGAGGTATTAGGGACTGAGCTTATTTCACCACCAGCAAAGGACACAGCATTTCCTCTGGTTGAACTTAATGAGAATCCTCTCTGCCCTGTTCTCCTGTTTGTCCAGGTCCCTCTGAAAGACAGCACAAGCCTCTGGTATATCAACCACACCTCCAGATTTTGTATCATCTGCAAATTTGCTGAGGCTTCACTCTGTCTCAGTATGCAGGTCATTAATGAAGACATTAGATAATATTGGCCATAGTATTGACCCTGGCGTACACCACTAGGGACTTCCCTTCATCTGGACTTTGTGCCATTGATCACAGCCCTTTGGACCTTATCACTCAGCCTGTTTTCAGTCCATATCATTGTCCGTTTATCCAAACCATATTTTGCAAACTTTTCTACAAGGTTGTTGTGGGAAAAGGTGACAAGGTGAACAACATCTGCCGCTCTCCTTTTGTCCATCAATCTGGTCACCTCATTGTAGTCTATCAGTTTGCTGAGGCATGATTTCCCTTTTATAAATCCTTGCTGACTACTCCCAAACCTCTTCTTGTCATTCATATTTTGGAAATGCTTTTCTGGAGGATTTTCTCCATCACCTTGCTGGGGATCGAGGCAAGGCTGACCAACCTGTGGTTCCCTGAATCTTCCTATTTGCTCTTCTTGAGGACAGAAGTGACATTTGCTCTCTTCCAGTCTTTAGAAACCTCTCCCTGTTGCCATGAATTTTCAAAGATAGTTGAGAATGGCCTTGAAGTAACATTAGCCAGCTCCCTTAGTATTTATCAGTCCCCATGAACTTATGTACATACAGTTTGTTTAAATGCTCCCTGATCAAATTCTCTTCCACCAAAAGTCTTCCTTGGTTCAGACTTTCCCTTTGGTCTTAGAGACCCAGCATTCCTGAAGTCTGGTCTTGGTGGTAAAGACTGAGGCAAAGAAGGCACTGAGTATAATGGCTTTCAATTAATTTGTCAGCAGTCCTCTGTTCCATTCAGCAGCAGGCCCACATTTTCCCTGATCTTCTTCTGCTGTTTAAGTAATTGAAAAATCCTTTCCCTTTGCCTTTCAGTTCCCTTGCCAGATTCAACTACAAGCTTGTCTTGGCTTTCCTAATCTCATCCCTGAAAGACTGGAAAAAATCCCTGTAGTCATCCTGGATCACCTGCCCCTTCTTTCTCCTATTGTACACTGCATTTTATGTCAGAGCTGGGTTAGGAGCTCCTTGCTCATCCATGCAGGCCACCTCCCGCCTTTTTTTTATTTTCTGCTCATTGGGATAGAACTTTCTTGAGCCTGGAAGAGGTGATCTTTGAACATTAACTGGTTCTCCTGGACCCCTCTTCTCTCTAGGGCCATATCCCTTTGGATTCTTTCCGGTAGATCCCTGAAAAGAATGAATTCTGCTCTCATGAAATCCAGGCGTGAGGTCCTACATTCCATCTCTTTGGTATTTCTGCTATGCGGATTTCACTAACTTGTCAGAGGACAAAGTTCTGGATAGGTTTAAGTTTTATAACTTTACATGCATTTTTGTTATTGTTCTATCACAGCATTCATCTGTTAACAGCAGAACCAGCTTAACCGCAGTAGAATTATCTGATATTTCTTTAAAGTTTTCCTTATCTTAAAGTGGTTTTTCAAAAAGCCGAACAGTTTGCCATATGGATTACCTCCAGTTTTCAAGACAGAAGCATTTTTCACTCCAAAATGCTATATTCTGCAACTAGGGAGCTGAAAAGATTCCTTTTTCATTTGGATTCCCTCCTTCCTTTTGTCCAACAACGGTAACACTTCTTAAGTGTCCTTTGTTATCTTGAAGGATTACTGAACAAAAAAAAAAAAATCAAATAAAGATATACTCAAGAAATTTTGAAAATAAAACCTTATTAATGGTCGGTGAAGTGGATAGAGAACTGGCTGAATGGCAGAACTCAGAGGGTTGTCATCAGCGGCGCTGAGTCTAGTTGGAGGCTGGTGACAAGTGGTGTCCCTCAGGGGTCAGTACTGGGCCCAGTCTTGTTTAACTTCTTCATCAGCGACCTGGATGAAGAGTTAGAATGTACCCTCAGCAAGTTTGCTGATGACACCAAGCTGGGAGGTGTGGTAGATACACCAGAAGGCTGTGCTGCCATTCAGCGTGACCTGGATAGGCTGGAGAGCTGGGCAGAGAGGAACCTGATGAGGTTCAACAAGGGCAAGTGCAGGGTCCTGCACGTGGGGAGGAACAACCTCATGCACCAGTACAGGCTTGAGGTGGACCTGCTGGAGAGCAGCTCTGCGGAGAGGGACCTGGGTGTCCTGGTGGACGACAGGTTAACCATGAGCCAGCAGTGTGCCCTGGCTGCCAAGAAAGCCAATGGAATCCTGGGGTGCATCAAGAAGAGTGTGGCCAGCAGGACAAGGGAGGTTCTCCTTCCCCTCTACACTGCCCTGGTGAGGCCTCATCTGGAGTACTGTGTCCAGTTCTGGGCTCCCCAGTTCAAGAAAGGTGAAGAGCTACTGGAGAGAGTCCAGCGGAGGGCTACAAGGATGGTGAGGGGACTGGAGCATCTCCACTACGAGGAGAGGTTGAGGGAACTGGGCTTGTTCAGCCTGAAGAAGAGAAGGCTGCGAGGGGACCTTATAAATGCCTACAAATATCTGAAGGGTGGGTGTCAGGAGGATGGGGCCAAGCTCTTTTCATTGGTGCCCAGCGACAGGACAAGGGGCAATGGGCACAAACTGAGGCACAGGAAGTTCCGTCTGAACATGAGGAGGAACTTCTTCTCTCTGAGGGTGACGGAGCACTGGAACAGGCTGCCCAGGGAGGTAGTGGAGTCTCCTTCTCTGGAGATATTCAAGACCCGCCTGGACAAGATCCTGTGCAGCCTGCTGTAGGTGACCCTGCTTCGGCGGGGGGGTTGGACTAGATGACCCACAGAGGTCCCTTCCAACCCCTACTATTCTGTGATTCTGTGATTCTGTGATTCTGTGACATCTGTGCTCTCATAGCCTGCTTGTAACACTGTGAGTCCTTTCAGCACCCTGCTGAAATACCACTGTAAAAGATGTCAGCAGACTTCATGGTGAGTAAGAATATAACCCTAATTCTTCAGTAGCAGGCTCTAGCTGTGTATACAAAAAGAAATTCAAGGTGACATTTTTACCTGTTTACCTTTGCAACATCAACAATTAACTGTGAATAATAAGCAGAAGAAGCATGTCTTGCCTTCAAAATTAATGTTCGCATTTGTAAAGAAAAAAAGAAAAAAGAAAAAAGAAAAAAGAAAAAAGAAAAAAGAAAAAAGAAAAAAGAAAAAAGAAAAAAGAAAAAAATGTTATCTTAAAAGGAAAAGTTTTGTTTAAAAACAGCTTCAAAATAAGGTTACAGTTAGAATGTCTTTTAAAGAACATACGAAAGTCAGTATGAACAGTATCTCTTGAAAAATATATTCAGAATATAACCTGTAAATCCTAGTTGATAGAGTACTCTTCACACATTCTTTCACACAATGCATTAGAAAATATTTTTTTATAATATTATTACATTGAAGGTAAATGACATATTATAATTGCTTATTAAAAATCAATTTTCATAGATGTGCTTAGGCTGGGACTTTGGGATTTTTTCCTGTCCAAAATTTATTTCAAATAAAATGCTCTATTTAGCATTGGTATAACCTCACCTTGAGTATTTTGTGCAATTCTTGGCCCTGCAATTTAAGAAGGATGTTAAAATACTCATATACATACAGAGGAAGGCAACAAAGTTGGTGAAAGGGATGGAAGTCATGTCCTATAAGGAGCTGCTGAGGACTATGATTTTGTCTAGTTTGCAGAAAAACAGGCTGAGGGGCAATCTCACTGCTCTCTACAGCTTCCTCGAGGGGAAGTGGAGAGGGAGGTGATGAAATAATTATTGAATAATAAACGTAAAAATGACATGAAGCTGCAATTCTACAATTTCTTTCCCTTATCAAAGCGTAACCATTCAGGTGACAATCTTGATTTCTGGCACATACTTCAAGAGGTGGACATCTAGAGTCCAAAACTTATTTGACTGTATTTTTGAATGCCAATGTAAATTTTGAAACCAAATTCACAATTTAAAGGTTACTTGAAATAGGTGTAGAGCTATAAATTTTTAGTATCAACCGTTGATCCTACCCTGACATCAAGAAGAATAAACTTTGCTAAGCTAGATATACATGAGGTGTATTCTCTGCTCAGTGCTTCTGCTGGGATCTCTAGTGTTCAATAAACTGAGTTGAAGAGCTGTCAATGTTTTGTTTCTGATTCAGCCCTCATTTAGAACATGTTTATTTTTTCTCCATTAAATTATTCAGAATAACATAAAGGGTATGATCTAAGAGGTATGTTATAGAACAGTGTATGGTTGAAGGTTCTCCAAGCAAAGAATCTCCAAGTCTACAGCTCAGAAGCACTTTTTTGAATGATTCATTTGACCTGGATCACCCCAGGCTTAGGGAGCTGGGCCTCTTCAGCCTTGAGAGGAGAAAGCTCGGAGAGACCTTGTCACTGTTTACAACTGCCTGACCAGAGGATACAGAGAAGAAGGAGCCAGATCCTTTTCAGATGTGCACAGTAATAGGATGATGGGCAACAAACATGAGCTGGAAACTATTATTAGATACGAGGAATAAACAGTTTTTGTCATGAGGTAAAAACATTTGTAGAAAAGTGTTTCCTTCAAGAAAACAGTGGGGGGTGAGGGTATGCAAGAATGCTTTTCATTTAAATAGAAAAGTCTTACACACCATACATTTTCATAGCAACAGTGTAATTTTTTTTTTTTTTAATGTACTACTCTGCATAAGAGTGACTAGTCTGATTTAAAATACACTTAACATGCCTTTTGCACTCCTGACAATTGATGCACATACAATATTACATAAAAATCTGGAAATGTACTCACATAATAACTTCTACCAGGCAGGCTGAGATAGGAGATAGCTGGTAATCAAACCTGTCAGAACTGCAGACGCAGAGGTTTGGACTGATAAGACTGCAGTCAGTAATGTGGTGCAAGATGGAGGAGAGGGGACTGGCAGCCAAAATCAGGCAGCTACTGAGTACAGAGACGTACAGATTTATTCAGTCAGAGATCCTGAAAAGTTATCCTGCTCAGCACACGATCAGAGTAAACATTTTCTCAGCCTCCCTGGAATACCAACAAATCTGCAAAATACCCAAAGAGTATAAGTAACTTTACTAGGTGATTACTATTTGCTCTATTGGATCACCACTAAAGAGAGTGTTGTGTAAAAGTATATCACATTTTCTGAACTTAAAGATTATAAAAATTACAAGAATTTATGAAAGAATGGAAAATTGCTCTGGAATTTGCCAAGTATAAGTTGCCTTTTCACCTAGGTTGACAATAAATAGGAGTTCATCAGGACACTTATCTTTATATGTAATGATAGCACAGGATAACATGCACTCAAAGGATTTCGGTTTTATAATTTAGTAGGAGCATACTGTGTCCTGAGAAATGGAAAAGTCTGAGAGGAAAATGTATTAACTGAACAGAATAAGTACCTTCATTTTACAGGGAGTTCTAGAATAGACATTTCCAGCCCTGTAGTAATGACTTCATAGAGTGATTGGAAGATCTTTTTAGAAGAGTAGCTGAAACGGTTAGATGCTTCTTTTCCTAAAAAGGTACAAACTTCAACAAACAGAAAACACAACCATTCACAATGTGTTTAAGGCTGTCTGCATGTCTGTTGCCTAATTCATACCCAAGAAATTTCTGAATGAAGTGAAATTTGGTTATCCTTCTTTTAAAATTATAATTGCAGTAATTAAAATCTCAAACAAGATTTTCACTTTACTCTTACAGGATGAAAGTTTAATATGATTCGAATCCCTCAAAGAGAAAAAATCTATAAATCCCTGAGCTGACATTACATCTTTTTAAGAGCATGATTTTGTGAATTTCTTCAATAAATAGCTTGTCTAAATATTGTAGACAGACACAAAACTTGGGTCAATTGTCTGTGAGAGTTATGAAAGAGACCACTAAAATGCAAAGTTACAGAAAAAGACAGAAAAATCTTTCATTGCTTGTATTTTGTGAAAGAATGTCACTTTATATTGTGTATTCCTGGTGGTTCACTGTGTCCAGACTACATCTTAAACAGAACTACCTGTCTCAAATCAAATGCTAGAATTTTTTTTGTAAAATGTGTTCTTCCATTTACATCTTTTTAAAAATACAGATGCAGATGTATTTTGTTGTTTTACTCCTGATCACTGTTGACTTAGTGTGCCTAAGTTATCGGTAGTTTATGGACAGGCACAGAAAAGCGTTATAAAATTACTGCCCTGTATATATATACACACAGAGAGAATATATGTATATGTATAACTTACTAAAGAAAAAAAAAAATTCAGAGTGTAATGATCTCATGCTATGCTAATGAAATCATAGACACCTAAGGATTTAAAACCTAAACTGGATTAAACCAGGAAAGCAGAGGCTCACCTTTGCTCCGCAAATAGCAGAATAAAGACATATGAAAGGCAAATATCTTTTGAAGTTCAAAAGACTCTACACAGTGATAGAGGGAAGGATTGCAGCTTGCATTATTGGTTCCTTTTCATTAGAAAAGTAAAAAAAAAAAACCAAACAAGCAGAATATTTGTAGCTCTTTCCTGTCTCTACAATAAATATTATCTCTCTGAGACAAGAATAGACATGCTGGCTCTTTTGTGTTTTGAGTTTTAAGTTTGCGGCAGAAGTGCCAGTGGAATCAGCTTCTCACTTTAGAGATAAAATAAATTCTTTGAAGAGCTGAGCCTGTAAAAATAGATGGAAAAAAAATCTCTTGCTGTGTGCTCATATAATATATGTAGTATACATAAATAATGCTCAAGAACAGCCTCAATGCTTCTTACATTTATATTAAGTTTTCTAGTGACTGGACTTCTGAAAAGTAATATTTCCTAGATTGGACAGAGGAAAAGCATTAAGATCTGTAAATACTCAAATTCTTATTGATATGACAAGAAGTTTTTTGTGCTGAATAATAAGGCAAATACTGATGAGAAAAAGGTCAATGAATATACTGAACTGCAGTTGCCGTGGAAACCAGAAATGTCATTTACCTATGATTAGATACCGAGATAAATCAGGTGCGTGTTTGTATATGTATGCTTGTGGGAGGAAGGTTATCTAGCTTGAAGAAATATATTATTGAAAGACAGACAAGAAAATATGTTATTTTATATTCCATTTACAGACATGCTCTTATTCAGAATTGCCACCCTCAGAACTGGGTCAGCAATTTAGCTGTTGCAGTAAAATAATTTTGGTTTGGGAAAATCAACAGTTGTTTTTCTTCAAGGTCAGATGACTCAGCAGAGGAAAATTTCTTAGCAAATAAACTAACTTCAAAAAATGAAATGGCTTTGTTTAAAACTGAATCTACAAGTGCTTACTGAGGATTATGTATACACATCTGGCCTCAAATGCCTTCATGTCCTCAGCTATTGTATGTCAGCATACTTCGAATCAGTCCTAGATCTTGGAATATGTATTTTACTGGTAATATGATTTTGCAATAAAAAGTTAGAAATGTACTTTCATCAGTATACTCCTTTGGCACACATTCTCAAAGGAGCAATACAAGCTTTGATAACTCGTTATCTGATTAATTTGCCCAGTACAGTACAGGGATATTTTAGACCAACGTAATAAAAAATATCATCAGCACAAAATGTTAATCCCGTGACAAAGTTTTATCTAAAATAAATAGTTTACAGTGGAGTGCCTGGCATAAAGCTTTTTTCTTGCTGTTGTAAAAATACAGTTTTGCTTAAAATCACGTAAGCAAAATGTATCACTAAGCTTTGGTCAAACTGTAAATTGCCTGGGTGTGTGACAGACCTCCATGTTGTGAGACGGCCTGCAGCAGCGTTGCTCTCACGGATTCTCTCCATCACGTTGATGGCACAAGAGACTCATAGCTACCATCAAAGGATTCATTTTAGTATTTTTCAGTCTTTGCAGCTACCAGCATGCTCTTCACACTGAAAGTGGAGAGGAAGCACAGATGCTTTTTATTTCTTCAGTTTAGTGCCCCTGAAGAACTGGATCCTGCCAGGAGAAATTTCTAACAAATAGCTAATACTGTAACCACAGTAGGCTGCAGAGAGTCACCTTTTCTGGACTTCAACAGATTAACACAAAATATAAATTTGAAAATATTTCTTCAGTTCTGTTCTACAATAGAATTATATATTATTTCATTAAAAGTTACATTTTTTCTATAAAAAATCACATCTACATCTGCATTTTACATTGAACACTGCAACTTTTTTGACTATGTGCTCACTGTTGTTTATCTTTCAGTTTCTGCAAGAATTTAAGAACTGTCCTTTTAGTGAACATATCGTAGCAAGTAATTCTGGTATTGCCTAAACATTCTTCAGTGGTGAATTTTGCAGCCCACAGAACCAAGCTGGTTTGGATCCCAACCTACTGGAAATGTTAAAAATTCTGCTGATGGCCCACAGGACAGTTGACAGTGGTATGGGCTCTGCTGGAAGATGAATTTGTAGAACGCGTTAAAGAAATTATTATCATAACTTCCCAATAATAGCCATATTATTGATTGCGCTGATCCTATTCTGCTGTTTCACTTCAGCAAGGTGATAAATCTCGGTTAGTATTTATAGCAAACCTCAGAATCTTGAAATAGTTTTCAGTGCATGGTTGGTTCTGTCAGAGTCTGAATGAGAGTTTTTCTTTCTTGGATTGTGTTATAGATCACCGATTTTATAAATTTAAAAAATAATCTGTACTAAATGAGAGAAAAAAGTACTTTCAAAGTAATGTCACTTTCTACGAGGGAAATTCTTTAACTTTTTAATCAAATATACCTTACTCGAAATCAAGACCACTGTGCCTTTGTATGCGTTAAAATTAATCAATAAATCCTCCTACTTCTATAGGTACCAGTGACAGATGTTCTAATGTTAAGTCAATTTTATCATCCAGTTTTTGCTTTTTGTCTTATTATTTTAAGGAGAGTTTCATTACTTGTAAATTTACTCTAATGCCCATAGTTGCAGGTGACAGAGAATTTCCATTACAGTTGTAACTTATGATACCATTTTCTTTTCTTCAAATTTTGACACAGGAAAATTGAAGTCATTCACTTAAATCTATTATGAAATGGACATTTATAATAATGAAATAAGAATTTGAAATGAAAAACAACGCTCAAAGACTTAAGGAGCAGTTACAATTCTAAATGTTGCTTTCAGTGTAACATTATCTACATATAAGAAGTAAAAGGGACTTGTGAGGAAGATAGAGTGTGAGTAAACAGAAAAGCTGAATAGTAGTAAACCCTAGAATTATCTGAAAATTACATTTTTCTGCCACTGAAACTTTTCATTTTCACCTCTTCCTAGGTAACATTCCTTTATAAGAGCACAAAGGAGAACCCCAACTATGGATGATCAGAGCCACCTTTTCATTGTTGGTGCTTCCAGTGTGACAGAGTTCACTGTGGAAAGTATTAGGTTTTTGCCTGACTAGTTTAAGAAACACCACAACAGAACCAGTCTACAAGGAATATAATATAATTTATTTCAAGGCCTCAGAAGGATTAACTTTCATTCTACACATCTAGTCAGCCTGAATACACCTATTTATCTATTAGATCATTGCTATTCTATGAAATAAAATTCATTTTTTGTTCTGACAGAATGAAAGCTCATGCACGGAAGGAAGTGAACATGTAAAAAATTGTTTTCTGATGTGTTAACAATTAGATCTTCTTCATTTAATAAATTCATTTAGTAATTATACATCAATTTAAGTCTGCACTTTAAGAACATAGAATTTTTTCCTCAGTTACAAGAAGATCAAGAATAGTTTACCTGATTTAGGTCAGATTTAAAAGTGAAAATTGAGTGAATCACAGAATGAATCACAGAATGGTAGGGGTTGCAAGGGACCCCTGTGAGTCATCTAGTCCAACCCTCCTGCCAAAGCAGGGTCACCTACAGCAGGCTGCACAGGACCTTGTCCAGGCGGGTCTTGAATATCTCCAGAGAAGGAGACTCCACTACCTCCCTGGGCAGCCTGTTCCAGTGCTCTGTCACCCTCAGAGGGAAGAAGTTCTTCCTCATGTTCAGACGGAACTTCCTGTGCTTCAGTTTGTGCCCATTGCCCCTTGTCCTGTCGCTGGGCACTACCGAAAAGAGCTTGGCCCCATCCTCCTGACACCCACCCTTCAGATATTTGTAAGTATATATTAGGTCCCCTCGCAGTCTTCTCTTCTTCAGGCTGAACAAGTCCAGCTCCCTCAGCCTCTCCTCGTAGGAGAGATGTTCCAGTCCCCTCACCATCCTTGTAGCCCTCCGCTGGACTCTCTCCAGTAGCTCTTCACCTTTCTTGAACTGGGGAGCCCAGAACTGGACACAGTACTCCAGATGAGGCCTCACCAGGGCAGTGTAGAGGGGAAGGAGAACATCCCTCGACCTGCTGGCCACACTCTTCTTGTGCACCCCAGGATCCCATTGGCCTTCTTGGCAGCCAGGGCACACTGCTGGCTCATGGTTAACCTGTCGTCCACCAGGACACCCAGGTCCCTCTCCGCAGAGCTGCTCTCCAGCAGGTCCACACCAAGCCTGTACTGGTGCATGGGGTTATTCCTCCCCAGGTGCAGGACCCTGCATTTGCCTTTGTTGAACCTCATCAGGTTCCTCTCTGCCCAACTACTATCTCTTTTCAGATAATTTTTGCTTTTCCCTGCAACATGAGTGGGACAACTATGAGAGTTTTGATAAAGCAGCATCAGGACACCTTAGCCTCCAGGGAGCTAATGCAAGTCCACCTTAAGCTTAAGTGGTTTTCCAGATGTACGTTATATAAATCTTAGTTTCTTGTACAAGGCAAAAGAAGTCAGACTAGAACTCAATAAACTGGGGTCCTCAACAGAGGAAGTAGGTTAGTCATTATTAGAACTATGACATTAGTAACAATCTTAAAAATCATTCAAGATTATCCAAGCCTGCATGAAAGAGACTGCCTAGCCTTTCCGCAGCCCAAAGATACCCACCTATTTTGTCTTTAAAAACTCACTTTGTGCCAGCTTACTGTTTCTTGAGACCCTGCAAGGTATGTAAAAAAACAAGCATAATATTGAAAATCAAGAAAAAAATTACACTTGCTTGTGACAAAGATCATGAAGACCAAGGAGGAAACCACATGAACAGGAACTATGTCTATTTCTTCTCCATAACTCTTAAAAAATAGCTGCTTTATTACTCTCTGGCTATCAGAAATCTCTTAAGTGAAGTGATGAGCAAGTAAACTATGGAAGTTATTTCAAAATATTCTGAGAAGTCTTCCCAAACGGTATAATGCAACTTTCTAACAGAAGTTTTAAACAGTTTCTTCAACTACTACTGGAGATAAATTCCCTATAAAGTATAAGAGATGAAGAAATGGTGAAGTGCAGCCTGTCATGTACACACAGTACTTGAAAGGCTGCTTTCAAAAAGGAAATTAAAAAATACAGTGACTTTTTCTGGTGGTGGTATATTCAGCAAATACAGGAAATAAGTAAATGTGGACATATTTAAGTTGTTGTCCTCTAGTCTATGTCCCTCTAACACAAATCAACTAGTGTTGTACACATTTAGACCTGTAAGGTTTATTTACTTCATTTTTAATGCTGTAGGCCATTGTTTTGTGTGAAAGGATTTGGGAAAACCACAAATTTCTTCAACATTTAACATGTTTGGAATTATTTAATAACATCCCATTCCTGTGAGATTAGTTAATTCAGATGAAAAAATTAGATAAGCTTCATTATTTTACTTCAGAATTTGTAACTAGATTGGATTCCAGAGTAATTTATCTTTCATGCAAGTTTTTTTTTTAAGGTTGGCTTAGTGAAAACATACAATCAGCATTTGTTCTAGATAAAACAATCAGATTTTTTAATACTTTGCTTTATTTAATATATTCAAGCATTCAAATTACCATGTTATTGACATAACATCATAAATTATTTTGAACACAAAGAATGTAACCTAGACCAATGATTTCTTGGCACAAATTAAATTTTTTTACTTTGGCCACTGTGAAGACAATAGGAATATTTACCAGTCCCATTGTGTTCAGGAGAGTTTTGCATCCCAGAGGTATTTCTATGGATTAAGAATTACCAATACATTAACAGTATAACAGATAATGAATCTTAATAAAATTGAAACACATTATGTATTTCCTACATCACAGAGAAGGTAAGAAGGAGGAACCAGAAAGGAAAGTCAAAGTTAAGCTTTCGTTTTATCTTTGACTATTTACCTCATAGCATTAACAAGATAAATCTCTCTGCTACTGAAGTTCCACGTGAGAGATTCTAAAAATGGGCCACACATAGACTTCCATAACCCATTCGCTGGTTTTTTTACTGTACAAAAAATTTTGTCATGTTTTGTTATAGGCTATTAAAACCCAAAATATAGAGTGTCTGAAATTACAATTACAATGTAAAAAACAAGCCCATAAGATGCTCTAATTCACCAATCCAGATATATTTTAGTATAAATAATCTGTTCCCCCATCTCCAAACTTAACCAGAATACTAATATCAAATGAAACGCATCTGCCATATGTTCGCCACTACAGATCTGCTTGTTCCTTTCATGATGATTTTTCAATAGTTAAAGGGACTAACATATTTAAGCTCTAGATGGTCTGGCAACGATAGCACCTTACAGTAGCGTACTAGAATTGTTAGCATACATACCAAAGCAGATATTCCATACTACAGCCTAATAAAGCAAAACATACTTACCAACATGTAAAGACAACAGCCCAATAAAGTCTCAGTCTATCTGTTCATCTACTTTAGCAAATCTAAAAGGTCTGTTTTAAAAAATCTAAAGTTTCATAGTCTACTCTTGCTGAGCAATCAAAGTGAGAGCCAGAAACAATAAGGGTCTTCAGGATAAATTCCTCTGATGTCTATCAATTGTAGGAGTTGGTAGAGGAGAGTCTTCTACTGAGTGCTATTATTTTAAACTTTTTAAATAAAATCTGAATCACTCATGTGACTTTCACATTAGAGGACGAAATACCAAGATGAGCTAAGCACCTGTGTGTTATGGAAAACAATTATTTTTTAAGTGTCTAGTGTAAGAGATTATTAAAATTGTATGCTAAACCATGAATGGATTTTTAAGTATATTTTTATGCTATATTCTGGTCCTCCAATTTGCTAGCATTACACAAAGTGCTTTGCCCCCTTTATTTACTTAAATATTGAGCCTATAAACTGTTTGAAGTGGAATCTTTAAAGTCTAAAAATCATAACTTTACTCATAAACAAAGTGAGCTTTCATAGTAGAATAATAGAAACATTAAAAAATTAATAGGTTTTTCCCCTTCTACATGTTTAAAGAGAACATCATTCAGGTGGCTACTACTACTTATATATATTTCACCGACAGTTACCATAAGTTTTAATGACAATCCTGACTTGCAGTGTACTTTTTTCCTTCAGTCAACAACATCCTGAAGTTTAGAGGAATTACATGATCTGTGTTACGTTTTTGGTTTGCTTAATACCTTTACATTTCTTTTTTTTTTTTTTTTCTCCTTCCTACACAAGATGGGAGTTCTGAAGCCTAAAAGGAAAGTTGAACTGGCAAGGTTTGTTTGAAAATAAGCTTTTGAATTTTTAATATCTTTTCAATTAATCCTTAAGCAAGGTCTTATCTAATAAAATTTTAAATTTATTTTAAACACTGTTTTTTTGAGACCACTATAGAGAATCTTACATATATCGATTTTTTTATAATGTGTTATTTATGTATATCAAATCAAAACAATAGAAGAGACTTCATTTTCACTTCAAAGATTGCAGGGTTGCTAATTGTTATGGGTTTTGTTCTCTTTTGTATCTGTAATCCAAATACTGATTATTTTTCATTGAACAGCATAAAAAACAACCTTAAACTTTTTTTTATTTTCTATTACATTTTACCTCTTTTTTTTATAAATATGCTAACTTTTAAATCCTCCATCTCTACTGGTTCTGGTGTGATCCATATTATGCTTTCAAGACACAGGAGGGTTTTTTTAAACAATAAAATTGTTATGAATTGCTCAGATGGCATTCTGTTGACTTCATATTCAAATATTATTTACATGTGACAAACTTGTTACATTCCCCCTGAACAGACATGCATAATAATAGATCAGATAGAATTAACAATAGAAATACAATAAAAGATAAAATGCAAGGGATTAAAACCTCCTATAGGAATTGAAACCTGACTATAATATACGCATCATTTTCACTAAATTACTTTGGAGTACTAAGTGCTTCTGACCGGATTCCCCATTTTCCTCTGAGATCCATGAATGGCATTGTAAAAGCTCTAAAGAGAAAAGGGAAAAGTGAGGTGCTAATCTCTCACCTTCAACTAACACTGATACCTTAGGGAAAAAACGATCACTACAAAACGAATATTTATCTGGTCAACAGCTGCCATCTACTCCTTCTTCCCTCTAACGCCTAAGTCAGCATGCAGAAAATATTTGCCAGTTTTGATTTTCTCTGAAATTTTTACTGTGGTCACCACTTCTGGTACTAGTAGGGATCTAGCATAATGCCTGAAGCTGGACAGAAAAAGGAAAATTCTGCTTTGCAAAAGAATTTGGTATTTTGAAATTTTGGATTTTTTAAACAACAAAAATTATTAAGGATTACACAGATAGTGTTCTAGTGAATTCAGATGCAAATATTACTGACATGTGTGAAACATTGCATTCTCTCTGAACAGACATATATAATAGTCGATCTGATGGAATTCAGAAAGGAAAATTTTACTAAAAGGAAAAATGTAGAAAAAGGAAAGCATATAAAATGAAAATAGTAATTCTTTCTTACAAGAATTGTTTCTTATAATTGTTACTTACATGTAAAATCAGAACTAATTTTTCCTGAAAGGAAATGAAATCTTATTTAGAGGGACTTGTGTTTTTTGCTGGATTTCTCGATAAAATACTTGCTTTCCTCAAGCTGTCTAAATCTTCATCAGAATGTTCACAAACCTCTTTAGAATATTAAAGTTTTAAACACAATAAATTAAACCCTAACATTACTTAATTTACTGGCAAGGTACACGGAAAAGACAAAGACAATGACATAAACGTTCCCTCAAAAGACCTTAAACAAAACTAATCAAACGGTTCTCCATCTTGGTAATTTGCTTCTGTCTGAAGTTGATTCCTCATCTCTACCTCTTCTCACCACTGTACTCACTGTTGATGCTATACCAGTGACAGATAATGTGAAGAAAATTAAAAGTCAGTATGTGAAAACAATGTAAGGTGTTATAGACACAAAAATGTGTAATAGTAGTTTTGGCTGGAAAAAGAATTGTTTTCTGAGTTCATCAGAAACCCCAATAAGTTTATCCTTTGGGAAAGTTCCCTGAAACCCATTTGGCACATCTAAAGTGTCCATATTGCCTCTCTTTCTGAGGTTGTCATAAAGACTTTGCAGGAAATGGGAGCCAAATAAATTACACAAAGAACAGTTTTCTACCATTGCAACACAAAAGCTGCTAAGTGCATTAAGCAAACTGATCCTAAAAAGAGTAAAAAAATCTAAACTCTTAAGGACTGGAAGTCAAACACCATTCAGTGCTTTGTTCAACAGGAACAAGGGTTATTCACTCAACTGATCTTCGCAGGAAGCGTATTTAGTTACTTACACCACAAATGGCTCACTTAGCAACTAGCTGTTTGTGCCACACCTGTAGTGCAAGCCAAATTAAAAAATTCTACTAGCTTCATGTGAACAAGAAAGGATTGTTACTACTGTCCCTGTTTAACCTCAATTCTTTTTGAACACTCTGTAATCTACTCGTGAGATTAAACTGCAGAAAAAAAATGGTAGAAACCAAGCATCTGTCATTCTCCTTCTCCACTGGATTAACTGAAAAATGTGTTTTTTAAACACTTTCTTCAGACAGTGACTGCTGTTGCATTTCTTTAATGTTTTACTGAACTCAACATGTAGTGGGCAAGAGTGTTTGGTTGTTTTTTTTTTCCTTCCTGCATTATTAGGAATATGTGATATCTCTGTTAAAATGACAACATAAAGAATAACTATATTATTGGTTTGACTTCAACCAGTATGCGCTAATACACTCACAGAGGTTCGAAGAATTAGCTTCCTATTGTACTGTGGGAACCAGCAGGATCTAATCACCACTGGTCTCTGCACTAGTCTCAGTACTCTGCCATTTTTTCAGCAATTGTATATACCATCTGTCCCAAAAGGGCTGTTACACTACCTCTAACAGGCTCTGCATGCAATCAGCCTGCTTTGAGGAGCTCCGTCACTTTTCTGATTGCCAGCAAGTCCATTTGTAATGAGTTCTCTGGCACTCCTGACAGCCACCATCATGCTGAGTTACAGGTAGACTGCTTATTGCCTGAAGAACACCTCTCTCAACCAACCCTTCCATTTGCTCTGTGTGGTCCTGACAACATCACACTTCCTACTGACTGACTCTGAAGTTGGGTGTTCTCAAGTGGTTTCTAGCTAAGACTTCAGAGGTGAATAGCAGATCAAAAGCCGGAAAGTTTGTAACTCGTAAGCTATCAAGAATAAGTGCAATATTCAAAAGCAGCCAAGGAGATAATGATATTCGGCCTTAACTTGCCAAACAGAAATGGCAGTTACTCGTTCATGCTTGAATTTTTCTTTCTTTTTTATTTTGTTTCATATTTTCAAGCAGCCAAGGACAGTAGGAAAAGTGGCAGGAGGATAGTTAATATTTACACTTCTCTTAAAAATCTCTTCCTTTTAATAGAAAATACTGGGTAAAAAAAAAATTAAATGCAAAAAACAAGTTACTTTTTCTTCAAACAATGCAATTTGAAAGTGTACCTTTGGATGAACTTTTCTATAATCTATTGCAGGTTTCAGCAAATCTACCACTCCTCCAGTTCTTTCTTCCTGTAGAAAGAATGGGGGGGAAGGGGGAGGAGGAGGAAAAGGACATATATATATATTTGTTGGCTAATCCTGCCAACTTCTATCAACATCTTCACCCTTCAAGCAGATTTATGAAGTTATGCTACTTCAGAAACTACAGGAGCTGATATTTTGTATTTGCGTATTTGTAGGAAACTGTATAGAAAATTTATACTTTGAGTGCATGAACATTCAGGATACATAAAAATGAGTAAGTATGCTTTTTGCCTTGTATTTATGTTTTAGTTGAGAATCAAAGCCAAACTGGGAAAACATATCATTGTTTGTACAACCAGTCAGCTTGACAGGGCAGATGGAAAATTGGACTAAAAATAGAAAACGCTGGAAAGCAGTTCTTGCTGGGTGAATTTCGGATGCAGACATAAGTTAGAGGTGTATGCAACCAGCATAACACACAGGCTAACAAATACACAGCTTGAGCAGGAAAATTTAGTGGCAACCTTCAAACAAGTGGAAGTGATAAAAAAGGAATGACAGCCTGCAATGCTTGATTTCTTGCTGAGTAAATCTTCAAGATACATTAATAAAGATGAGGTTTATATGAATCACTTCTTAAACACCTCATTCTTTTTCCTAAGTGGCACTGTAAAAAAAAAAATTAGAAAGGGAGAGGATAAATAGTAAATACTTGGAACACAAAGAATCTCTTGTTACTTATGGAATTTTTGTTCTAGTTCTATGCCTGGTGAGCTGCTCATTCTTTTGTTCATTTAATGAGGTGTTCTAGAGGTTTCTGTATAGAAGAACTGACCTTGGGCACTCAATGTTTTGCTCTGCAACAGAAGAGATATCCTTTACTGTCTAGACATTTTTCAGGAAATTCACTCTGATAGAATATGAATTCACATAATAAAAGCTTGGAGATGACAAACACGAGATTCATTTTAGCCTGAAAGAAAACTGTAAAGGGAAGCACTTCACAGACAGATAGTATTTTTCAAGGAACATCTACTCCACACCTAAACTCACCCCATGCCACAAATTACTTACCAACACCTGTTAACACAATTTAAATTGACCTTAAAATTCACAAAAGCCACATCTCCAGCATTTCCAAGCAAGCTGAAGGTCATCCTAATGCCCTAGATTTCTGAAATAGCAGGAAACACCAATATTAAATCACAAAGTATCTGTCACTTTGGCTGTAAACCAGAGTGACAGTCTGTCAGAAGAGTGAGAGAGAGTATGGAGAATGAAAACTTTTTGAGATTTATAGATATTACATAGATAGTGACATAAAGAGGTATACACCCCCCCACACTCCACCCCCCCTTAACTGATGTCTCTTACATGCTGTGTAGTTGCTTACTTTCCAGGTTTTGACTTCATTTACCCACTTGTATCTCTAAGATTACATTGACAGAGAGTTATTAAGCTGTCTCTGAAGGTTTTTTTGCCCACATTTTAGTGTGTAGTTAAATGGATATTAAATGAGATGATTGGCAAAAGGTAGTCTAAAGAAGATACTAATGAAAATGTTGAAATTGCTGTTAACTCGTAAGTGGAAGAGCCTGCTAGTAAGTAAACAGCGAAAGCCTTTAGATACTTCTAGCAGGAAATTTATTACAGCAGGTGATATGAAGTCTGAAGAAGAAGGATCAAATCCTGTGATGGCTGACAAATAGAATAGAAAAGTGTGGGGTTTTTCCTAATTTACTGGCAAACTATTGAATATATAAAATAATTTGTCAATTATCTGGTACCACCAGTGATCCTTTGTATGTTTATGGGAAATACATAACAACGTGAAATTTCTTTATTTGCTTGACTTAAAAATTCCCTTTTGCCTCAGCCAGTTTCAGCTTACTTCCTGTCTATCAGATAATTGCTGAAAAAGGCCACCACTAGTAACATGTTATTAAGTCACAAGCTCCCACTCATCTGGTCGGATGTGAAGATACAGGAGTCCTCACAACAGAACAGAACAACATTTGAAAGTAGCAGGAGCTCCTTGCCATTAAAAGTACTAAACAACAGTATTCATAAAATTAAAAAGAATTGCGTAGATAATTCAAGGACCGCAAAATGTTACAACTTTCCCTGACCTTCACTTGGAGAAGCTATGCAGTCGTTTATTTCCACTTTCTTACCTAACATTGCTCTGCTGTCTTTTCAGACAGAAGTGATCATTCAAACATTATAACCAAAACAGGCATATCATTACTGCCATATCAGTTCACTATGTGAATACAAACATTTCATCTGGGTAATTTTGGTAATAATAACATTTATTAAATCAGTCCAGAAATACAGTGATTTTTCCAAATCAAGCAGGTAGCAGGCTATAACATTACTAATGCTTCAAAGTTATTTGTGGAGTAAAATTTGTTTTAATAAATTGTCTATAAATAATTTTTTAAAAGATTGTCCATACATGCAAGTAGAATCTGATTAAAAAAAATATTCAACAAAAATATATTAAAAATTGATAGCTAATAAAATTTAAAGACCTAAGAGGGCACAAGAAATGCAAAAGTTAAAAATACAGAACTAATAAAGAGATTATAGAAATGTTCAGGGAAATGACAAAGAAAAAAATGTGAGAGGTATTACGTCATTCTTGTGGCTAGAAAACACTTGGGAATACCTTGGATTCTGAAAATTATTTTTTTTACTGTGAGCTTGTTGTTTCATAACTATGGTTTATAAGAATGTTGCACCTTCACTGACTTGTTTCAGACACCTTCAGAATTTAAGCACTCTTATAAGGCAAGCTCTCTATTTCTAGTAGAATTTCATTAAGTAACAAGAAATCTGTTAAACCAGGATCGAGAACGAACAGTGACCCCTTCGATGGAATACTGTTAGAAAACACTGAGGGAATTTAATTCAAGTATTTCACGTTTCACTGAAATTTAAGGTTTTGTTCTGGCTCTTAATTCTTAAAAGATATTTAAATCCTTTTTTTTTGTATGTTTACTATGTAGATAATGCTACATTATAAATTTTGAAGACAGCAACAAATTATACTTTTGTGTCCTAAAAAAGAGTAGTCAGTTCTTACAAGTACTTTAAAGGGTATGAGTCAGTTTACTGTGCTTGAACCAGTCACCATTACGATTTCTCTGTTTCTTACAATAACTAATTACATTTTATAAGCTGTCTAGATAGTGTGAAACTTGTACAGTGCAAAATGTGTGGAGGGGAGGTAGCATTCCAGGCATTAAATAAGATGGGAGTGAGGAATATAAAAGTCTTTGGAGGTCTGCCAGAGAAGACTGTTCTTCCCAAGAAAGTTTTTGCAGTGATAAAACAAACCCTGAGATTTCTGCTAAACAAACAGCTAAGATTGAAAGAGGTTGCATGCAACTGACAGAGCAAGCATGGGATGCTTTCATTACAAGAAGTTCTACATTTCATAAAAAAAATTCTAAAAATCATCAAACAAAGAATGCAGACTGCCACACACCCGTAAACAGATGTTTTCCATGCTCAATCCACAGGCCACCTGAGCTTTCTAAAATCTGCCTAAATCCCCTGAATATATTGAAATAACTGTGGGGCATTTTTAAATAGTAATTTATTTGCAGAAAAACACAAAATTCATTTTCCAAAAATTTGGGGCAAACATGGCAAAAAGGGATTTTCAGAAAGGAAAATGCAAGGTGAAACATTTAATTTTGTAATTTTGAAGGTGAACTGTTCTGATTTTTTTCCTTAAATAGCTACAAAGACATTTTCAGGAGAAAAAAACACAAACATAAAAAAAGTTTTAATTTCAAAAGCACAAGACTTTTCAAAGGAAATTGGGTGTATTTTATCGGGGTTACATATTCTTTAGCCTTGCTTCATCAAAGAAATTATTATTTTCAATAAATCCCTACAAGAATATTAAGCCCAAAACATACTTAACAGTGTAGAAGTGTTGGTAATCACTGTGTAGGAAGAAAATACCAGACAAACAACTTTCCAAATAATTAATTTAAAAGTCCATGCAGAAGACTAAAGTATACACCAATATTTATATAAACATGCTATGTCTCCTCCTGTCCCTGCCTTCCTCCAGTCAGTCAGAAAATTAATAAAATATCTTGGTAAGAATTTTTGTATGATTTGGAATTCTGAAGTATTTCTAAAGTCTCATAGAAGATTTTGCTTTGTCTGATACAGAGGACAAAATGCCAACACAATGAGAGGTAGTTGGCAACTGAAAAAGCTTCATCGGTGACTAAAGCCTTCTGGAAGTGGTGGCTTAGGGTTGCAGAAAGGTGGTGATCATAACCGCAGGTATGCAAAAAGACTGCTGGACTTGCCATTACAGAAGGAAAATAATTTTGCCAAATTCTGATGTCAGCTCAATCCTTTACCAGCAAAGCATTGCTCAAAATAGCCAGAAAAGATGAGAGAGATAGGAGCTGCAGGGGACAAGTTTATTTCTCTCCAATACTGATATGAATTAACTCCTTCCATCAGCTCAAAAATACATTTTGCATTTTAATAACTTTATCTTCTTTTTCTTCCTGTCGGTATTTTCCATGCGTGGCTACAAGAAATTTAATGTTAAAGCTGATTTTGAATGTACTACATTATACAATAACAGTGCCAGGAAAACTATTCAAGATCATGCTAACAAAACATTTTCAGTAGTTGTAAGTAGTCTGAAATGTTGTGCATACTATCTTTAAATTCACAGAAAGCATCACTTCATTATTAAGCTCTATCTTCTCATTTTGATGGCTTTCCAAATGAGATTCTAGTTTACTTCAGACTCAAAAGTCAAGCCTGCTATTTCTATCTGCATTAGCTGATGTAACTAAAATGGAAAACAGAAAAAAGCAAAAGGAGGATTTCAAAGCTTGTCAGTGTTTCACCGAAAAAAAAAGTTGTAACAATTGCTTCATCTTTTGACTGCCACAGTTTCAATATTTATACTTCAAATCTTTGACACAATGCACAATGAATAAAAACCATAAAACAGGCTTCAGTTTATCACCTATGTTTGAAGATGCCTTTTATCATATGGAACCCTCCACTTAAGAACTGTATAATACCTACTTGTTAAGAACTTCAAGAGCCTTTCCCCTACTTTCATCTATCCTTTCACAGTGACCGTAACATCCCTGGGCTCCAGGGTCTTCACTAGTTTCTACAATCTTTCTAGGTATAGTTCAAGATACTCATTTTATAGTCCAAACACCTCTTTTCGCGTGCACTATTGCTAAGTCAAATACTTAATCTCTTCTGTATTAGCTGAAATACATAACTCAAGATGCACTTTACTTCAACTGGAGGAAACTGACAAAATACTGGTAGTTTTTAGTAGTACATCCTCAGGCCAGAATAAACTTTCCTCTTCAATCTCAGTATATGGACATTTTGACCAGTGAAGTACCCACAGAAGTGGATAAGTACTTTATCAGACTTTTGAAAGAGGCAATTTAAGATGACATTGAAAGCCTAAATTTACTGCATATCTCTGTGTCCTACTGTTTAAATGGTAAAAATAAAACTATTTCTAAGTGAAAGTGAGTGAAAAGAGAGCAGAAGTCAACATAGATCCTCTTAAGAATACTATATTCAGAAAACATAATTTTCTTCATTTTTCATTGCAGCACAAGCTACAGAAAATGCAACAAAATATTATACTTGCATATAGAAATGGTAGAAAATTGCACTGAAAACTAAGAGAAAGGGGTATACTATGGGTTAATTCTAACTATTAAATGATTCATGAATCTGGATTTATCAGTCTGGATAAGCAACAAACTAGAAAATGGCTTTAGAACACCTTTTGAAACAAGGACATCTAAGTGACATTTTCAGTGTGTATGACATTTCAATTTACACCATTGGAAACCTCCTCTCTTGCAAATGTTTCTGTTCTCCAGACTTCAACTTCATCTTCTGCTGCTGTTTTTTTTCCCTTTCTCTGCACTTTTAAAGGCAGGGAATGGAAAGAAAAGTGTGCAATTAAGATATAGTGATCTTTTAAACAATGACATTGAACTTTCTGGAAGAAGCAGAAAGAATGGGAGAAAGGGATTCAGGGGGGAGAGATGAAGTGGGGAATAGTTGCATATGGTGACAAAGATAAAGTCATGACATGAACAGAACAACTAAATAATGTATATGAAAGAGAAGAATGTGGGAAGAAGAAGGAAGCCATGATTGAAATGAAGATTACTGAGGTGGGCAGCATGTAGAATCTCTTTGAATGAGAAGAGAGGAGATGTTTTGTTTAAACAGAAGAAGAGAAGACATGAGGCAGAGAGAACTGAGTAGGATGAAAACACTCAACGAAGGGAAGAGAGAATGAGTGGGATGCTGCAATGAAGAGAAAAATAATGGAGAGGTTCACAGATTTGCAAAGGCAGAAGAATATTGTAACAAAAACAACAAGCAAAGGAAAAATGTGCAAGACAGAAACTACAAGCATTCATTTTTATGCCCAAACCTTAGTGAATTGAATGTATACTACTACAAATAGAACTGACTAGAATAATCTCGGAGATTATTGGTGCTAAGAAAGTATGGTAGAAAGGTCTGTTATCTTCCAGATTCAGACAGGAGCCCTTGCTGCCCAGAAGTAGGCATGCAGCCTATCTGCAGCGTTGAGAACTACAATGTGACAGAGCAGAAGAGGCCTTGTTGCAAAGTTTATGATTTATTTATATTCCCTTTGACGTGTCTTTTCAAGAAAATAATAGCCTGCTACATAGGCCAAATCTAAGAGGTTTATTTCTATAAAACAAATACATTGACTTTATTTGCCACACTATCACAGCCACTTTACAAATGATGCAGGACTGTGAAGCTGTAAGCCAGTGTTGAGCAGCAAGGTTTACAACTTCTCTACAAGATGGGTAGCTCTGAACAGAAGATGTGTAGTAGGAAATTTCTCTTTTGTATGTGCTCCTTTACCCCGACACCTTTTCAAGTGGTTGTCAGACAAAACATAAATAATCTCTGTGTAAAATTTAAAACCTGAAACACCATGTCTTTGTACCTGAAATTACCCACATTACTTTAGAGCTGACCTTGTGAGATGAACAGTGTCATGAAGAAAACAGGGTTCATCTCATCCAGTGATGAAGTACTGTGCAGATAAGGGAGGCTTTGACTATGTCTGCTCAGTTCTGATTTAGTAGAGGATGCTGCTATGTGCTGAGAAAACAAAACAAGTACAGATGATTGCTTTCGGGACAGTTTACACAAAAGCTCTGGCCTACATCTGACCTGCTCTAAGATATTAGGTGCATACAGCAAAGAAACAGAGAAGCACAACTGAACAGTAAACACATTTCTCATATTTGTGACAGATTTGGGGGACAAAGCAGGGGTAAGAGGTGATAGTACTCCAGGTAAAACTACTAAATGGCTTTAGATACATATAGTAAGTTATAGATACTGGCCTAGGATGACTTGATCAGTGATATCAGCCATCTAAGTTAGAAAGCAACAGTGGAGTTGATAGCACTATGGAGGGGAACGTCCGTGACCAGGGCTTGACATCATACAAAAGCCTGAGACTTTGAACGCATGTCAATGCATAGGGGCTGGACCACCCAGCAGGGCCTGACCCACCAAGCGGCAGCAGTGAGAGCCTCCTTTCCTTGGGTCCAAAGCGTAAGTCACAGCTGGACCACGGAGGACCACAGTAGAGTGAGTGTATACTCAATACAGGACATTCAAGCATGCCGCAAATGTAGAAATTATTGTCTACCTGGTGTACCCATCCCTCTTCATAACAATGTTAAAAACATTATGTCTCTGAGTGTTATGGCTCTGTCCTTGTGGCTAGCTCACCCTAAATCTCCCATGTCATGTTCATATTTGAAAAAAGATGCTCAAAGAACAGGTAATAAGTGACACAGAATCCCTGATGCCTTGCTTCGTTATGACAATTTTAAAACTCTGTAAAATGCAGCAGATTACTCTAAATATATACTAGTAATAAAAATACATTTTACCGCAGCAGTGTGTACAAGCCTTTTCCATCAGATCAGAGAATATGTTATTTGCTGCACAAAGATTATTTATTTGATACTGACCTCAACTAGTTTGAAGTCAAGCCTCTCTGATCCATCCAACTCCTATTTACAGAAGTCCCCAGAAGTAACAAAATCAGCTTCAAAAGTAATTTCAGAATAATTTTCCAAACAAAGTAACATAAAAAAGATTATAAAGGGTGAGCTTGGTCTGAAAGGTAATTATTTACCAAAGTCTCTTAGAGTAGGATAAGTTAATAGGCTGCATGCAGCAGTAGGCAAAGGGTAGAGGGAGAGATTTTATTGTCTTTATTTTTTAATGCATAAACTGTGAAATTTGACTTCAGATAAATGTGAGAAGACTCTTATTCCCAGTGACTGCTATAAAAACTTTGAAAAAAGGTGACAATATCAATGATAATCCAAGATTATCATCTTTCAGGAAGATATAGTGTGACCACAATTAGCAATGTGTCACAGAGGTCGTTCTTTGTACCTTCAGGTTAAGAAAAAGTGAACAAAACACTTCACTAATAATATCTCCCAAACACATTTACTGCAACATCCCAGTTTTCTGTTCTGCATCATCATAACAATCTGGCAATAAAAAAATTGACCAGGTGTTACAGGAAATAGCTGGCATGCAATTACCCTGAATAATGCGATCTTAAAAAAGATTAAAATCAAGAAGAAAATTATGAAATTAAGAAGAGAACACCGGAGAGATTTAAGGCAGAATGACTTTTTTTTTCTAGAAAGACTTAAGAAATTAAGGGGAAAACAAAAAAACCCAAAATGTCACAAAAAACATATTTTGCTACATTGGAAGGAATAGACAGACTTTGGAACCAAACAAAAAAAGAAGCAAATACTGGTAACATCTGATTTATCAGGACTTTAAGTGCTTGAACTGTTGTGGCAATCGCCTCCTAGGTATGTCCTAGGCTACAATAAACAGCTTTTCTGAAGGATAACCCTTTATCTATATTTAGAAAAAGGTCTGTGTGAAAATGTTTCTTAAGACTCTCAAACCATGTTAAGACTGAACTGGGTTTAAAAATGAACGTAATTTACTTTCCAGTTTGAACATTCATTAACTCCAAATGGAAAAGTACGTCTGCAACATTTTACGAACATGTGAAGAAATAAATAATGCATAAGTATCTCTGCTACAAATATAATCATTGCATATGAACAAAGAGAGTGTACAGATAGTAGAATATGAGCAACTTACTCTGTCCAAACATACGTAGTGGTTATAGGCAGGTCTAATTTTTGGTATAGCTGGAGCTTGCAATAATTCATCTGAGAGTTATATTAGCATTCAGCATAATTTCCACACTCATTGAAGAATGCATTGCCTAAAAATAATCTAATAATTACAAAAATGGCAATGACCATTTTCTGTTTATTTAATTGAACTAAATAAAGAGAATGGTGAAAGTATGTATCTTGCAGCTAGAATATTTTTCTTGTTACTTAAAACCTAATTAAAGTCTGAATTTTCATATGGGTTAATCCAAAAGTTTTCTAAATACTTCACTGTTACACTCTTTTCTAAAGAACTCCTAGTGGTTAATACTAGTTACAGTCCTGTTCATGTCAGTCTATTCAAGTCTGTGTCAAAGGCTGTTCTTGAGATCTCTGTTTTAATCTGCAATTGATGGAACCAAACCACATGTATTAGTACATGGCTCTTCATAAACGGAATGACGACCATACTTGGGAACACATACACAAGAGTCTGATGATACTAGACCAGCATTTGTCTTGAAGCAGGCAAGGATCTCAGGATATTTTTATGGCAATCTGTGGTGAATGATTTACACAAATCGTTCTTTCAAAAATTACAAGAAAATATTAGTTAGTGATAAGAAATGGATGGATAAGAGTCTACACATACAAAGAAAGGGTAGATTCACACTATTATCAGTATACCCTAGTCAGTTTAGTGTGAAGAGAAGCAAGTTTGGTGGTCTTTGTAAATAAAGCCTACTGTTTAAGACCAATGCTTCTAAAATATATTAAATCCAGAAACAAACACAAACAATACTCTAAAAAAGTATGGAAGTGTGTATATAATTGCAATTTAAAGCGCTTTTGTTACTAGACAATCCTTCCACTAAAGAAAACAACGTGGTTTCAGGAAAAAAGAGTATGACAGAAGATAAGGTGATATATATTAATAACTGTTATTGGATTAGGATTAGATCAGAAGTGATTAGGTAAGCGTATCAAATTAGTGATGCACAGTCGTCTTCTGTGTGTAGTCAGACAATATAACCAATAATGAGATCACAGAGTATTTCCAAATTCCATAATATATGAATTCAATATCAATTAAAAGTAGAACATGGAAATTCTACAATCACTTTCCAAATAAACACTGCATGTTTCCTATATAAAACATAACAGCTCAGGCTGTTGGATACAGAGAACAACATGAATATACCATGCTTCAAATCTTTAGCTAGTATCAGGTGTTTACAGATTATCTGACACTATAGTACAAAGTAAAAAAGAGGGCACTGAGAACAAGGCGAGTTGCCAGAATCTTCCCAAGGAGAAGTGGTAAGCCTGAGTGGTAAGTGATAAGTCTGAGGAGATGTGCAGAGACACTCAGCCAAAGGTAGGACAAATCAGAAGGAAGATGTCTTCTGTCTTTAGACTGAGGGTAGATACATAATTATGATCTTTCTTTTGAAGTTATTTTTTTTTAAGTTTTGATATTCCTTTGAACAACTGTTACTTCACTGGGAGGGACAGAATTGCATGTTCTGACACAGCTGGGAAAGTGGATCACAGCAGTCTACACAGGGCTGGGAAATTTGTTTACTATCATTCTCAACTTTTGTAGTAGTAAGGACAAGTAGACCTCTGTGTGTGTACATTAGAGCGTATGATTTATTTGAAGATAAAAAAATCCCACCTGATTGGGAGTTAATATATGCTCATGATGTTATTTATCAGGAGCTGACAGGTATCTGAAAGGATCTTCATCCAAACTTTCAGCAAAATTCAGACACACACAGATTTAAGTGACTACACATATATTATGAAGAGGGGGAGTTTTATAGTCATTAGCTTTGTCTAGTTCCTCTCCAAGTACAGATTGTCTGAATCACACAGTGTAGAATCTTATAGTAATGGAAAATAAATTTAAATTGTTGACTGATGATTTGACCTCAACATTTCAACTTAACTCAAGAACCCCAAATATTACTGAATGACTCTGTTTGCTATAATAGTTTAATTTTCATTCACTGTTTTATTAGATATTATATACAATGCTGATACGAAATTATAATTTTAAAATGTCTTGTGGATGACAGAAGTCACGAAACTGATGCATATCCGTTATTTGCTTTCAGAGCTGAACCATTATAAAAGATTTATCCCTTGATAAACAAAATACTTCAGCCTCCAGCACCACTAAAAACAGAACATATGGATTCTTTATTAATTAATGAAGTAGAGCTTATCATCTCCAGCATCACAGTCACACATACATGAAATAATGTTGTTTATCCCAAATTTCTAATTATTTTAGAACCATAATTCAATTAGTATTATTAGTTCTTCAGTACTAGGCTTGACATTAAGACAAACATTAAAAGACATAGTAAATTTGAGTTAATAATTTGGTGGAATTGCTACTATCGTAGTTATTCTCTGTGGCTGACCTTTGGTTTATTGCACTTTAAAACTGAATTCTCATGAAATTAAAAAACATGATAGATCTGTAATGTGCTATTTATTCAACTGTATGTACTCATTAGATCCTACCAAATGCAAAATATAATCATATCAAATATCTATTTTATAAATTCATATTATAATAGTACTTATTCCTATGCTGTAAATCCTCAAGTTCCACCAAAACTAGTTTTAATACAGCCTTTTTATTACACATTAAGGTTTCAGTTTTTTTTATTACAGTTACATAGATATAATTTGAATTAATTTCAGGCAATATAAGCTCACAGTGATTTTGACTGAAAGATAAACTTTGCCAAGCAGCTGTGTAAGAACTTGGGGATAATGAAGCCTCCAGAAGTGAAAGAGAAGTTTGAAAGGCACTGAAAATTTAAAGGTTTCTTTAGTGAATATTCTAGCCTACACCTACTCAGTCATGAAGTTTAACAGTTCAGCAAGTAGCTGAAAATGAAAGATCCTGCTTGAATCTGGAAAACTTCCCATCCTACTGTATTTAACCTTCCCTGATTATGTAAAGCTTCACTGAATACAGAACTATTGTGATATTTGGCTTGTTTAGGACACTCACAACACAGGAATGTTTAACACTCCTGGAGCTAAAAGCCTTATTTTGAAAAAGGGATTGAAGGCAAGATCCAGAAGAATATTTGAACATGTCAGAACTTGACTTCTACACACCTTAGTCTTTGAGTGAAATCGCTACTATTAACTTGTGACACTATACATAGATGCAATTAAATGCTTCAAAGTCAGGTTCAACAGTCAGTAGAGAAGTCACTTACAGAAGTAAACAGGAACTCCTAAGTAGGCAAGCATGACTACACAGTTTGGCTCCTGTGGAAACTTACGCACCTGCATCTATACAGCAAGAAGAATCCCTACTAATGCTTTCCTTGAAAAAATATCAAGAGCATCTCCATTCTATGCACTGAACACAGGACAGAGACCTGCTGTTTACTAACAGAGCAGGTCTGGTTGGAGATGTGGTGGTGGGAGGCTGTATTGGGCACAGCGACCATGAAATGATCAGAGTTCTCAATTCAAGGTGAAGTTAAGAGGGGGGCCAGCAAAACCACCACCATGGAGTTTTGGAGGGCAGACTTTGGCCTTTCCAGGATGCTGGTTGAGAGGGTCCCTTGGGAGAGAGTTCTGAAGGGCAAAGAAGTCCAGGAAGGCTGGACATTCTTCAAGTAGGAAGTCTTAAAGGCACAGGAGCAGGCTTTCCGCATGTGACGCAAGACGAACCGGTGGGGAAGACGACCGGCCTGGCTGAACAGGGAGCTCTTGCTGGGAGTCAGGGAAAAAAGGAGGGTCTATCACCTATGGAAGAAAGGGCAGGCAGCTCAAGAGGAGTACAGAGGTCTTGTTAGGTCATGAAGAGAGGAAATTAGAAAGGCAAAAGCCCAGCTGGAACTCAGGCTGGCCACTGTTGTAAGGCACAACAAGAAATGTTTTTACAAATACGTCACCAACAAAAAGAGGGCCAAGGAGAGTCTCCATCCCTTACTGGATGCGAGGGGGAATATTACCACCAAGGATGAGGAAAAGGCTGAGGTACTTCATGCCTTCTTTGCCTCAGTCTTTAACAGTCAGACTGATTATCCCCAGGGTAGTCAGACCCCAGTGCTGGAAGGTAGGATAGGAATGCAGAATAAACCTCCCATAATCCAGGAGGAAGAAGTTAATGACCTACTATGCCACCTGGACACTTACAAGTCTATGGGGCTGGATGGGATCCACTCAAGAGAGCTGAGGGAACTGGTGGAGGAGCTGGCCAAGCCATTCTCCATCATCTATCAGCAGTCCTGGCCAACAGGGAAGGTCCCAGATGACTGGAGGATAGCCCCTCACTACAAGAAGGACATTGAGGTACTGGAGAGTGTCCAGAGAAAGGCAACGAGGCTGGTGAGGGGTCTAGAGAACACGTCTTATGAGGAGAGGCTGAGGGAGCTGGGGCTGTTTAGCTTGGCAAAGAGGAGGCTGAGGGGGAACCTTATTGCTCTCTACAACTACCTGAAAGGAGGTTGTAGTGAGGCAGGTGTTGGTCTCTTCTCCCAAGTAACTAGCAATAGGATGAGCAGCAATGTCTTCAAGTTGCATTAGGGGAGGTTTAGATTAGATATTAGGAAAAACTCCTTTCCTGAAAAAGTGGTGAGACATTGGAACAGGCTGCCCAGGGAGGTGGTTGAGTCGCCATCCCTGGAGATATTTAAAGAACGTCTAGATGTGGCACTTCGGGATATGGTTTAGTCGGCATGGTGGTGTTGGGGGGATGGTTGGACTCGATGATCTTAGAGGTCTTTCCCAACCTATGATTCTGTGATCAGTGGCCATTAACTCCATCTGATCTAAGAACAGGCTTGCAACTACAGGTTCACCCTACTGTTGTTCATTACAGCTGTGTCAACTTTATATGTGAGCTAATAAATAAGGACTTTGCTTCTGGATCACACTTCTGGAGCTTTTGTCTGACTTATGAATAGCTTGCTTGTGTAGGTCTGTACTCACACTGAGTTCTGAGCTATAGCAACAGTGGTCGGACTGGCTTTGACACAATCAGTATGAAAGTCATTATTATTCATTAAGTGGAAAGTATTATTCAGAAATGTTGTTTCCCTCTGAATTCTCCTGCGGTTTTTAATCTGCTCCCAACTATTGTATCCTTATACTTTGTTCTCTTCAGAATCAGGTGAAGATTTTCAGAAAGTTTTTTAAAATTCAGACTCATATCCCACTGAAGACTGTAGAATAGGATTCTGGAAGAGACCTTTAAAGATTATCCAATCCAACCCTCCTGTCATGACTGATCTTCCGTTAGATCAGGTTGCTCAGAGCCTTGTCCAACCTGGCCTGGAACACTTCCAAGGATGGAGCATCCACAACTTCTCTGGGCAGTCTCTTCCTGTGTCTCATGACTCTCATCATAACAAAAATTTCTTCCTTGTATCTAGTCTAAGTCTTCCCTCTTTTAGTTCAAAGCCATTCCCTCTTATGCTACTGCTACATGCCCTTGTAAAACGTCCCTCTCCAGCTTTCTCGTAGGCCTTCTTTAGGTACTGGAAGGCTGCTACAAGGTCTTCCTGGAGCTTCGTCTACTCCAGGATGAACAACCCCAACTCTCTCAGCCTGACTTCATAGGAGAGGTGTTCCATCCCTCTGATCATCTTTGTGGCCCTCATCTGGACTTGCTCCAACTGGTCCGTGTCCTTCTTATGTTCGTGGCCACAGAGCTGGAAGCAATATTCCCGGTGGGGTCTCATTAGAGTGGAGTAGGAGGAGACAATCACCTCCCTCGACTTGCTGGCCACACTTCTTTTGATGCAGCCCAGGACACAACTTGCTTTTTGCATGGCAAGCACACATTGCTCACTCAAGTCCAATTTTTTGTACACCAGTATCCCCAAGGCCTGCTCTTCAGGGCTGCTTTCAATCCATTCATTCCCCAGTGTGTACTGGTACAGGTGGTTGCCCTGACTGATGTGCAGGACCTTGCACTTGGCCTTGTTGAACTTCATGATCTTCCCACAGATGCACTCCTCAAGCCTGTCAAGGTCCCTCTGGATGGCATCCCATCCCACTACCATATCAGCTGTATCACTCAGCTTGGTGCTGAGGTGTATAGTTGTTTCCCAGCTGCATGCTTTCTCCCTTCCTTAGTTCACCAATTGTTAGTTTTCAAACCTTTTCTCATGCTCAACATTGTGTATTTTTTCCTGTTCAAAATATTTTTTCTTATCTTCATTCAAATCTCTTGCTAAAATGACTTTGCTTTGAAAAGAATCTGTCAGTGCAGAAACACTTTAATACTAAAACAGAAAAAAAATTTCTACTTGTTGGCAGGGAGAATTTTTGTGACAGCAATGAGTAGAGAATAGAAGGATCAAAATAATAGCTAATGAACAGCCAAGGATACATAAAAAATACAATATTACCTTTCAAAACCCATGTTTTCTGTGGCATTTGCTATGCATTACAATGATAATATAAGATTTAAATTTTTGTTATATGCTACCATGTTACCATGGAGACAAAGCTAAAAGTTTCAGTGGAACAAAACTGAGCACAGCTAAGTGTGCTGCGTTCCTCAGCGTATCCCACATGACCTCTTATCAGTTTTCCCATTGCCTGGCATATGCTGCTCCCCATGCTGCCAGAGATAATGGAGAGCTCACCAAGCTGGGGCAGCAGCCAAATACCTGGCTAGTAGTAGAAGTCTCCAGTCATACGGAAATTAGTCATCACTGCGTGATATTAAAATGTCACCTAAGACACAGAAGGGAAGAGATGGTGTGGGATCAGTTGTGTCTCATGCAATAAGACCCTCTACCTATTAAATATGAAACAGCAAACCTCAGGCTCAACTGAAAAGTTTATGAATGTCTGTATTTCTAAACACAACGATAAAAAGCTCAAGCCAAACTAAAAATTAGGTCTCTCGCCAGGTTGCTATATTGGCACATCAGTGATTGTTAAGATTCATACTTTTGCTCAGTAGATTGAAGTCACTGGGACAGAGTCTGATGAGCAGAAAATTACTGTTAACTTCACCTCTGAAAATCTGGAAAATTGTTTTTTACTGAGGCAACTATAGGGAGTTAAATATGATATTTTTTCAGCCTTAAAATAATAAAAGTCACAGAGATGACTCCATTTTAATTAAAATACCACTAACTCAACAAGAAAAAATTCAAAGTCATGTAATAATAGTTAACAAAAATACTTTACACTCTTCCTTACAATTCTCATAGAAAAGTTGGGGAAGAGTTGTGCCCCTCCTTTCAAAACTTGCTTTCTTCCTTCAGTCTCTGAAAAAAACAGCAACATTAAAACCAACCAGAACCATCTTTTAAGCCCTTTTTCCAAACCCTGAAACATCATGAACCCTACACTTCTAACAAAACCATTAATTCAGTGTTACAGCAACTGCCACTAATCCTGAGAGCGTAGTTTCAAAACTGGGGGGTGTTTGTCATGCTGACAGCCAGGATTTCTGACATTTTGTCACCACTTTACACTTTGTCACCTCTTTAGCCCCTTGTTCCTGTTCCCACATTCTCATATGCCTTTCTGATTTGTTAGTATTGCTGCTGGAGGTAACTGCAAGGTCATGCCAATGGTTTGATCCAAAGTGGAAATAAATCTAAATAGACAGTCTAAAGGATCTCATTGTAGTTGTTTGTGTTGGTCCGGTTAATACCCAACTACATAATCATGAAGAGGTCCCAGATTTCAGGAATAACATATTTTTCTTGTGAAGGAGTAGTCTATGTTTTTTGAATGTAGATAGTCGAATATCTTAAAATTGAAATAGAATAAAATTTCACAAGAACAGTCTCTTAACAGCCATGAAAAGGTTTGCATGTGATATTGTCAAAAATCTTTCAAAGTAACAGTAAAGAATATATAAAATGAAAGCATCAAAGTTTAGCTAGGCACATCTACTTCACTTTGTACCCCAACAAAGAGGTTTTGCTTATCCTTTATCTAGCAAATTAAAATACTAATTATTCTGCTTTGACAATAAACCTTAATTCCACACTTTATAATCTAAGGCTAGTCTATTTTACAGCCTGTAGCACCATACTTCATTCATTAATTTATTTCCCAGATTTTTCCAGAAACTTTCCAGACTTGTGCTGCCTGTGTAAATGCCTCTCATTTTAAAGCTCACTTAGAAAGAGGTACACACAGATGCCTTTCATACAGCTGTAACAGATAATAAGCTTTACTAAATTATTAACTAAAATACTCAATTTCATCTTACAATCGGACAGAGGTGGTGGTGCAGAGAAATGGTAGGCCGGATCACCAGCTGCATCAACAACTCTAAGAAAATAGAGTCCAGTATTTTAAAGAGTCACTGCTTTTTATTTCAGATTACAGGATGGAACTTTCATTTAATGAAAAGCGAATCCAATGCAATCCCTGCACTTATTTTCATCTTCCATTCAGATAACGACTTAAAATACATGAGTACATAGAGCTATCCTTACAGCAAAATGCTGCAAATATTGTCTTAACAGCTTAATACACATTATTACCACATCATTGTAAAGGCATAAGGTCTATAAATGCAGACATAGGAAGGAAACATGCTGGTTACAGAATTCTGATTTCGGTAAGAGTATTAACTAGAAAAAAAGCTGGAGTGCTGGTATTCTATAACCTCTTTACAAAGTCAGAAAAACAACATAGGACTTTGTTCACTTTTACAAGATCTTCTAGGCCAACGCTGAAATAACTAGAGATTATAAAACCTACCTTTTTTCCCCTCACTGAAAAATAGTAAGCCATTTCTTCAAAATTCTGTTCTTCTGATTTTTACTTTTAAACTAAATTATTTCAGTCTTTTGTGGGAAAAAGTAAGGAAAATAGATTTAATGGCTAAGAAGCAAAATCCACACTGAAAACAAAAAGTTTTTTTGTACCTCAAGCCAGAGAAATGTTTTGATATTTCTCCCCTATCCCTTTAAAGTTTTTCAGAAGATTACCTTTTTCTCCCCTCTTTCAAAATAATTTTCATGTGCTTCTTTTTTAAGGTTCTGCTGAAGGATTAAAAAGTATATCCCCAAAATGGGTTATTTTAAATAGATAATTTTGCTTGTGTTAGCCTACATTTGTGTTTTATTTAAAAATATCAATCAGGTCTAGGAACCCTTTTTCTCATATACTCACTAGTCAACAAAAAACAAAGTTAGCAACACAGAGTTATATATTTTCGAGATTTTTCAAGAGGCTTCAGGATTTGTCTCATAAATACTACCTAATTATGCAACTTTCAAAAAGGGAAAAGAAAGAACAGAAGGCATCACCTAATTCATTTTATAACAAATTTTCATATTAATTCCAAAAAGTTCAGAGGTTGGTTCTTACTTATTAGAACACAATAAGTTAGAAAAATTGAATACAAATTTAACAGGAGATTCTCTCTTTATTAATGTCTACTAAAATATTATGTGTATTTAAAAAGCCCATGGTCCACAGAGTTAAAACTGCTTTCTCTAACATATTTAGGTACTCCAAAGATGATGCTGGACAAAGAGGACACTTTCAAGCTAGCGTCAAACATTTTTGGACTTCACCACAAGATTTTGTTTGAATGCTTTGTAAGCTGTTCTATACCCTAACTCCTTTAAATTATCATGTGTGCAAATCTATGACTAGTATACATATGCATACATACAACTTTTGGAGTCATAAGAGTCTCATTAATTTGTATATCCTGTCACTTTATTAAGACAGCTGTAGCTTAGCGCAATGCCAGTCTAACCAGTCTCTTGGCAGCATTTATACTGAGTTTTTCTGTGATAAGCAACATACCAAAAACATCTTTTCTTACCTTTACTACTACCAGCTTCCAAAATTTTTTTGTAAACAAGATTTACACACTGATAATCAACATGTATTTTTTCATTTACCCTAGAATTTATTTTCTTTTAAGTCATAAAACCTATAGATGCAATTTCTGAATTACAACCCAAAGGTTATCCACAGTTTCAGCCACCAGGAACCAGACAAAGACCAGAGTAGGACGGCAGGGTACTTACTCTCTTGGTAGCATGCAGTAACTAATAACTACTTCCTTTGCAGAGATATCTCATCCAAACTGTCCTCCTTTGAATCTGTCTACTACCAGTCTCCTCATGTAATCTTTCTTTATAAATCCACTGTGGCAAACTGCCTCTGTTTATCACACTGTCACCAAGCGCTTTTCTGGTAAGAGGCATTTTAAGTCCTGTGTTCCCTTCTCTGATTACAGTGAGAGATATGGAAGTTTGTGTTGACTGGATGCTGGTTAAACCAGTGCCTAGACATGGGACAGTATGTTCATGTCATGCATTATAACCCACAGTTACAGTAATCAGTATGTAAAAGAATTCAGTTGTTTCGCTGCAGCTAGGTTTTGCTTCATTACAAAACAATTGATGTAAATTCTCGAAACTAATTTAGCAGCAGAGTTAAACCATGGCTAGATATACTAAAAGTGCAGCTCCGTAACATCATAATGAATAACACTGAAAATGAATGTATTTTTAAGTACTTTCACTTGTTTTATGATAGTTCTGTTGCTTTAACAAAGCTCAAGGTGTAAAGCCTTTCTTTTCTTCAATTACTGTAAGGACTAACAACATACTCTATTACTTTCCAAGGCATGAAAAATTTGATTAAAAATCTGTGATTTCTTCTTCCATATTGAATTCCTGACAACTTTTTTAGGTCTTACTAAAAGTAAGCTCCATCTCTTCAGAAGTACCATTGGTCCTAACCAAGAGTTGTAAATCTGCAATATTTATTTTATTTAATGCTAACAACAATTCACCTATTAAGAAGTGAAAATAATTTCCTCTGCTCTGTAGCAACATCTACAGTAAAATTATATCATTGTTTTCCTGTAATTTTTCAACATTGCACTGAAAATTTTAAATTATCACATGTAAATTACGAGCAAGTAAACAGTTTGCTACTGCTTACAGTAAACTGTGAATATGAGGAATGACACAAAGATTTCAGGAACTGCAGGCACTATTATTTTGTGTCTGCATTCATTTCAGAACCAACCTTAATCTCAATTTTCCAGTGTACTTTTCACTTTGACAAAACAACAATTTTTTAACACTTAAAAAAAAAGGACTACCACAACCAGCTTTTCATGCAAATATGTCAGAGGACATATGAGGAAAATAATACTTTTTTTTAATACACAAAATTATTTCACCCCTGTTATTTTCTAGGTCTAATCATACCAATGAGCAGTACTAATCATTACTCTCAGCTCTGGTACATAACCTTCAATTTTCACAAACATTAGTTTACAACCTTGTACCTAATAAATAGACTCTGATCAATCTGAAATACACTGAAACGTCATAGTTATCTTGTCATGCACCACACATAGAGGAAGACAAAAATAATTGGTACTTTCTGTACACCAGTTGTGCTGGCTCAAAACCTGAACCTGAAGCCTCGCTTACTAATCTTTGATATTGTCACATCCATCACCTACTCAGAATTTTAGTCCTTTTAATTTCAAAGATAACATTTCTGTTATTAAAATATCATGAACATAGGTTGTTCCAACCTGCTGCAAGCTCTTTGCTTGACAAGGGTTCTTCTTATCATTGCTATTTGGCACCTACTGCATTGGATATAAAATTACCAAAATTTTTAACACCTAATTAAGCACTGTTTAATCAGGTGGTATTAGTCACAGTGGTCCCTGCTAAAAATAAAAAGGGGGTGAGAGATTTATGATAATAAAGCTCCAGTTAAGCCTTAGCTACTGCTATTCACTATCACTTGCTTGACTATATCAGCAGATATCCCTGTGAGACTTCTCAATAAAGCAGCTAGTCTAATTAAGTGGAATATGGTATATATTGTATTATATAACAAGATTAAATATTTGGTCTCTGCATACTAGATTTTCTGATGAATGGTGATTTCCTGAGGTCATGTTTGCTGAGATTGTGGTGGGACCAGTCACTCTCTCTGTTTGTAATGAGAACCTGTATAGATGTTTTCCTACCATGTGGTTTCTTAAATTTGTGCATAATAATAATCATAACCTCATGATGCATGAATGACATGGAACCAGTATCCGACAGATTTGTGAGAAGTTAAAAAAAGTATAAACTCTAATGTGGTTAAAAAAAAAATAGACTATCCAAATACGCAAGCCATGAAGAGAATGGCAAGAAGCCACGAAACCGCAGACCAGAAATTACTTTCGAACAACTTGAGACAAGGCTGCTATGAAAGAAATATGTCTTGAAGACACACCAGGAATTTGGAATTAGACACAAATGATATACAAAGACATTGACAAAAATAAGGAAAATATTTTAGAGCTGTGAAGGACATATGTAGGTTAATGGACTGGTGATAAACGTGTATGAATCTTTGTAGTGTCAGATGACACTGAATTATAAAGACCTTAATACCTGTTTTGATATAGTTTTAATTTTTTTAATAAAAGAGATCATTATTAAAACAACTATTCATTAATCATTTATTATAGTGCTAAAAAAATACAGAGTCAAAATTATCCTTTCACCTTCCAAAATAGTCATCAGTTCTAATCACAGCAGTTTTGCCATCTTAGAAGTATAATTCTCGACCCAAGACTGCCGACCAAGGAGATCTTACATGTTTCACCGCTACCACTAGCAGAAGCGCAGTTGTTCTTAGGGATCATTATGCTTCTTGTTTACAAGATCAGAAATAAAATGCTAGAAAAATTTGAGGTGAAGTGCAATATTCTATAAATGACACGTATTAAAAAAACCTCACAATATAATGACATTATATTTGAAATTATTGCTTCCTGAAAAGAATGGTTTCCATTGGAAAAAAATACATTTTTAGTTAAAATGTTTTCTGAATTAAAAATCTGTTTGTTCTCTACAATAAATTGTTTATGCAACAATAAATGTATTAAAAATAACAAGTTTCCCCTGAAAGTAAAGATGTGATAAATTAAAAGGGCATTGTTGCATTTCCTTAGTAATATTTTACAGGAAAAATGACTTACAAGAAAGTGTCATAAACCTCTGACTTATGACAGTAAATTTAAGGTCTCTCTTCATATTTTATTTCTAAAAGTGGAGAAAGTGAATCCTGAAAGGAAAGAGTTCACACACAGAGCTTCTCCCGTAGATGAGAACAGGAACATAAGATACTTAATCCACAACAGGCATGGAATGCTCTGGCAAAATTCTGCATTAAGATTTCCTCTTTTTTTCACATGACTTGACATTCTTCTAAAAATAATCTTTTATGTCCAATTTTAGCAAAAATATTTCACTTCAAAAAATACTATCTATCTTGACTGAAAAATCATACATACAAGCACTAAACCTAACTTTAGTTCTATTACAAAAGATTTTAAGTGTAGAGATATTAAATGCTTCCTGAAGTCAAGTTTACCTACTGTTACACTCTGAATCAAAAACCAATCCCAAGTTAATATAAAACTATCAAGTACAAGTGCAAACTACAAAAAGTATTTTTAATTTAATAAGATGTAGATTATACTATAAATTGTATATAAAGGTATATAAACACATCCATTCTTCATGACGTGCAGATTAAATGCTGGGATACTTTTCAAATGTCATTAGCACTATTATCATAGAAAACCAATACTGGACCTGTTTAATTTTTTCTGTCTTGCTTTCATCTGAAGTAAACAATATTCCAGGATGACTAAGACACAGCTAATGATAGATGGACAGTATGAAACAACCTTAATAATGTACAGTAAATGCTGTACTATATCATCATAGTATCTCAAAGACAAGATGTATACTACATAGAAGAAGATCAGATACATATATTTTAACAGTTGAAAAATATAAATCATACAGTGATGAATGACTGGAACAAGCTGCTTCAGAATAGGTCTGAGTGATTTCTCATGAATTTCTATAATGATAACATCACCAAGATTAATCTCTCCATTCTTTGAAAGAATGAGGTATATCACTATGAATAGACTTGGTTACTTGACCTTATCTACATTTGGGAATATATTTTTTTTTTTATCTATTCAGTTCTCAAACACTATATTGAATAGAAAAGATCACCTGGAATACAAGTCCAGATGTTAATTAACATATTTTCTTAAGATGTGTTGAAATTGACATGCAACCTAGGAAGAAAAAGATGATTTCTAAAAGGCTTCTATGCCTTAATTTATAATGGAAAAGAGAGTAAAGAGAAGAATATTCATTCCTGAGTCTAAGCTGTAGCCATTCATCATTAAAACGGCAGAGACAACTTCACTGTATTCATATGAGGTTAATATTTACAATAAATCTACCAAATTTTAAACAGGATAATTCTAATTTAATCAGCAAGATATGTTATCAATTAATATTGATTCCTAAACTCACATATTAAATAAAATATACTGGTTGTTTAGAATTCAGCTATTTTCATCTGACAAGATTAAGGACAAAGCTACATATATCTATTTGTGTAATAAAGTGAGCCTGCGATACAATTTAGTGTGAATTTTGAATGAGCATGGAGGGAAGGATATTTAGCACACACAAAAACACAGCTGATCTTTCTTATTAAAAGTGAAACAATATTTCTTTTTTTATACCGAACAAGCAGAAATCTACTTTTATAAAATCACTGTAGAAAGTTTTGTCTTTTACAACAGTACTCTTTGTGGAAGTCCACTACCGCTGGCAATAGCATTGATGGTTGGACAGAACCTGCAGCTTTGGAAAGATTAGCAATTTCAAGGAAAGGTGATTTTTCTAATACATTCTTTAATTTTTTCCCCTAAATGCTAGTATCCTCCCTAACTCTCTTAATATCTTAAAGAAAGGCAACTGCAACTTGAATTATTAGATAACCACTGAGTTCTCACAAAACCTCTAATGGAATTTCATTTATCTCTGATTTATAACAATAATGTATCAGGTAGTGTGGCTTGTCCTAACAAGAGTTTGGCCCCATAAAACAGAATTGAGTACTGATAAGTCCAAATATATAACCTCAGTGTGGGGGGAAAAAAAGGCAATAATGTTTTAAATTACTGAGGCTGATTCATGCTATAGACTATAGTTCAGTGTCATTTACAGAAATGTAGAATATAGGCTATTACACACCTGAGTCGTCAAACTGCAACATCAGAGCCCTTGAGTAATTCAGCATCAGAAACAAGAGCTGTAATGAGTGGCAATGATTAGCTAAATCATCTGACAAAACAATCAGTTTGGAACAAAACCATATTCCATTTCTAGAAAATATGCAAATTGACTCTCCAGGCAAAGGCTTTGGAAGGAATAAAAAGAAAAGCACTGAAGAAGCATGAGGAATGATCATACTTGGCTGATGGTGTTTTTCACTTTTGCTGTATTCTAAATACAGTCAGCAAAAAATATTCAAAGGTTTAAGCTCAAAAAGACAAGGAATAGTTATTTTCAGCAGCTTTATATGATGTTCTTGTCTCTTTCTCTTAGAATATATTAATAATTTTTAGGACTCTAATATTAAATATATTTATTTACCAAAAGGTCTGACACCATGATATTTGTGTGCTGGCATATTTTTCATTTAGAGAGGAATTTGCAGCAAATGTATAAACAAGCTGTATTTTCCAGCTGTATGCATTCAGAAACAGCTCTAATTCAGGCTCCATTTTCATGTCTAATCCAAACCAACAGATAAAGTAGCTACTTTCCACTACGAATATTAGGCAACCTAAAATTATAGCACTCATTGGCAAATTTCAGAATTTCCTACACAGAATTGTGCTGATGTTAATATTTGCCTTCCACATACTGTCTTTAAAACTTAATCTGTAACTCTAAACTTAGGTTTTCATTTTGACATTTTGCCAGCTACTTAGCAAAGTATGGAGATGAATGATCTATTTGGCACTATCTATGCTTCCTGAGATCTACCAGCAAGTCTTCTAGAACTTTAGAAAGAAGAATATTTAAATCTTGTCAGCTCCAAGATTCACTCCCAGGTCTTATAATTATCCTAAAAATATAGCAACATGGCACACTTTTAAAAGGAGTCAAAGTTTCCATGAAGGACTCGTTATGATCTGTCTATATGATAACATGGTGCTTAAAATAGTACAAGTGACAGAAAAAAGTCCTTGTAGTAGCCTCTATATCAAGAATAAAAAATGCTGTCATTGCAGTCTGGATGTGCAGACTGTCTGGCTGAGGAAGATTACTTCTCACAATAGCTGATGCAAGGAGTTTCTGCTTGACCAAGATGCTAGAGAGTTTTCTGAAATAGCAAAAGGCTGAGTGAATACATCTAGCTTCAAATAGGGCAGACGTATATCATACCGGTTTCCATTCACAGAATCACACAGAATCACAGAATAGTAGGGGTTGGAAGGGACCTCTGTGGGTCACTGACTTCAGTTTTGTTTTCCTTTCAGGTCATAAGAAAGTCGGAGGTGACAATCTCAATCACATATATTCAAGAGAGTCTTAATGAAAAATGTACCCAAGGAAATAGTGTTTAGATTTGTATCTGAACTGAATTTATGGTATATTTCAGGTTCAGAATAGGTCCACACCTATTCCTCTGTAGGCAACAAATTCTTGTGGTTTTTTTGATGAAAAACTGTCAATATATCTGATAGCAACAATTTCTGTTTTCTGAATAACCATTCCCACACATTTCTTGAGGGACAAAAACTGCGTCAAAAAACTCACATCAAGGAATTAAGCTGCTACAGATGAAGTTTTCTCAGATTGAGCTAGCCAAAAAATTTATGCTTAACTAAGGAAGAACAGTTAACTTGTATTGGCATTTTAAATTAGTGCTTGACAGAACAGAAAATAAATGGAACATCTAGTTTTATGGGTCTGAAATCCAAAGACATAGCAGAACAAATCAGGGTGGAAAAAAAACAAGAACAGTATTACTTGGTAACTACATTTGTTGCCACCAAAATAAAAGACATTTTTTCCTACTTCATCAATTACTGATACACTTTCAAGCTTTAAGAGTATTTTATTAGCTACAACTGATCAATGCATAGTGATATCTTTATAGTACTTGTTATTTAAAGTCTTTTAACAGGCAAATAGGTTTAGTTTATGTTTTAGAATCAGAAAATTCCCAGCTGTACACAAATGCTGCTTTTGGATATGGAAAGAAGAAAGTGGAATTAACATAGTTGTACTCCTTGTTTTTATTAGTGTTTATAAACCAAAATCTTTTATTCTGAGAGATGAGAAAATCCATACTTGAAAGGAAAACTTCTACTTGTTTTTTTAAACAATCCATCTCCTTGTTAGAGCTGAGCTCTTTTTTCACAAGGATAAGTTTATTTTGGAAATAAAGAATTTGGAGTAAGATGACTTTTTTTAACAAGAGTTCAGTATTGAACTTTTTGACGATCCTGTCTGGAGTTCAGTATAGCATACCCAAGAAGGAGGTATCTTTTTTTTTACACATAGAAATAATATGTTTTAGCCAGTGGCTCAGTAATATGGTTTCTGATGATCAACTTCTTGTAAATAGTAATTTTTCACTAATAGCAAGAAAAGGAAAAAAACTAAAATCAGAGGATATATCTGCTTCAGTACTGATCTTCAAATATGGAAATGTATCTGCCTTCTTTACAACTGTAGATTCAAACTGTAAATATATTTTTAAAACCACCATCAGCAAGTAATAATAGCAAAGTGATTTGAGTACCAGGACAGTGGATTTGATATCAAAAAGTCTCTTTTGAAAGCGTGTATCCTCCTTCAGTACCGCACTAAATGAAGACTGTAAGATAATGAAAATTGCCACAACTAGCCTGCTCTACGCATCTGATGGAGGTTCATGAGAGTTCTCCTGCGTTTGTGGGTTTTGTCATCTGAACCACAGAAATGTACCATTGCCTGTGGGACAACCTCAGCTAGAAGCAGCCATGGGCGCTACCATGCTAGGAGCATGCGTAATTCATTCCTTGGCACAAATATACAGGCACAGAAATATCCTTTCAGTGAAGGAGACTGAACCTGCTTGTGACATCTGAATAAAGAGAAGTGGTCCCAATGAATTCTGGCCATTTCACTTCGTACCAAAACCAGCTAATATTAAAATGGACACAACTTGTGGCTACTAAGGTACCAGCAACATCAAAAAAAAAAAAAGCATTCTACTCACATAGCATTTCTAAAGGACTGTAAGTGTATGCTTGTATTTGATGAGTCCAACTGCATATTTGCAATTTTTAAATTTTCACTTCTTCTAGTAATCATGTTAAAACCCTATGATCTATTATTATGTAATGGAAATTGAACTAAAATCCAAACTACAAGACCTTATATCCTACAGTATATTTTAAATGTTTGAATTAGGTTGTAATTATTATTAGATTACAAAATAGCCATTGTAAAAAAATAGAACTTCTATATCATTTTTAGAGGCAACTAATACCTGTATTCAGAGTGACTTCATTAGTTATACTTGTTATTTCTGTCTTCTTCTGAACATTTTTACTTCAGAAAGTCAGTCAGTAGATTACAGTAGCAATTTAAGAATCCAGACATAAACTTGTTAGGAGCATAAGTTAACAAGGTTAATAGTTTAATCATTAGGTAGTAACTGACAGAAAAACATACAAGGACACGTTCATTTACCAGTTAGCCTGGCTTTGGAGAAAATTATTTGCATCAGAAATATTGCTAGTTCTTTAATTTTTTTCCAGAAGAAACAGTAGTTCTTTTGGGTGTAATTTGCACTCAAAACAAGAAAATGGGTTATTTTGTTCTCTATCTGTATTTTAGAGAACAGAATTTGCAAGCAAAAAGAGATGAAATTATTTATGAAGTGTATTATATCTCTGTACTCATTAAGGAATACTTAACAGACAAACAATGTAGGAAAGGTTAATCACCTCACCTGTTATTTGTGTACCTCAAAAACCAATTGCTACAGAAACAGGTGTATTTCATCAAAACATTTCCTAGTAACTTTTGAATGGCTGAACTAACTGTCTGTTCTGGTTTTGACTGTAGCCGGCAACAAAAGCGCCACGCGGCTGTCCCTCCCCCCGCTGCGGTGCGGAGGAGAATGGACAGAAAGAGGCAGAAACTGGTGGGTCGGGATAAGGGCAGTTTAACAGAGCAGCGAACAGAGGGAACAGTAACAACAACGATACAGATAAGGAGAAAAATACGACACATACTCGCACAACAGACCCTCTCTCCCGGACAGGACCGGCGCCGCGAGCTCCCCAGCTGCGAGCGAGTCCCCACCGCACCACACCCCCCACCGGAACTCAGCGTGACGTCACATGGTATGGAATACCGGGCTCTGTTTGGCCAGGTGGGGTCAGCCTCCACCCCCCTGGCTGTGCCCCTTCCTGGAGTCCGGTGAAAATTAACCCTGTCCTGGCCAAACCCAGGACAGCTAACTGTCCTTGTTTTGCATAATTTTTTGTTCTTTTGTAACATTAACACAAGGACAAAAGAAGTAAGATCATTATATATTAAGATAATCAGAAAATAGCATAAAATTAGACCCAGATTTTCTGCAGAATCATGCAACAGGAGTTTTTACTGAGATTAATGTAATTTGATACAGAATAGTTTTCTTATTATTATTATTTATTTTTCTTTTAAGTCCTTATTGCAGTTTTTCATGAGTTCTTTATTTATATTTTATTATTAAGGAAAGAAATTTGAACTGAACTCTCTTTGAGGCCAGCTAAGAATTTTATTCAACAGCAGCTAAATGAGTTTCCTAAGATCCTTTGCTTCTTCATTAGAAAATGAGGTTACACTATAAATTAATTTTTTATCACATTCCTATGATATCTCAGTGACTGTAGTGTGTCTAATAGTCACAGAAGCATTTGGGAAACTGCTTACTATACAGTCCTAAGTTACAAAAAGAAAAGTGATCATGCCAAATACATGCTACTTCGTTACATTAGCATGACAGACTGACCTTGGGACATTACCTTTACCTCCATCTGTAATCCTGGCAGGTTCTTCAGACCTGCTTGAATGGACTCTATGTTCATTACAAGCATGATTCTTTGATTTTGGATCTTTTAATTACAGTGTTACATAGAATCATAGAATCATTAAAGTTGGAAAAGACCTCTAAGCTCATCTCCTCACATATCCGTATGCCATTGTGAAATTCCTTGCTCTCCCGATTAATACTTTGCAGCTACACCTATCTATACTCTACATAGCTCAAGGCCAGCTTTTGCAGCCAGATTATAAATGCCCAATGCCTCCCAGCTTAGATTCTCATTGCTTTTAAAGGTTCTTAAGTGCTGAGCTACCTTTGAGCCACAAAATGTTCAATGCATAGTTTCATTCTTGACAGCTGCATGCCAATTGTTTCTTTTTTTTTTTTCTGTCTATGAGGTGTTTGCAGAGCATTTGTACATAATTTCTCCTGATACAGTTGTAGGATGACTTGCACATTAAATCCAGGAATTTGACCAGCTCTTGATCAGGGAAGTGTAACGTAGACTGTGCCTACATTTAATTGCTGCACAGGCTGCTAGAATTGTGAGCAGCTGAAAAAAAAACAAATCAAAAATAAAATTAACAACCCAAACCCACAAATCCACAGCAAAAGCACCTCTGAAATGCAAATTTAGAATAAAGGAGATTTTGATCTGGTTTACACCTTCACATAGCTTCATTAGCTAATAAAAGAATTTCCATTACATAGCATCCCTTCTTGGTACGGTTTAATAATCTAAAACATCTTGTTAAATGACTGCTTTGTTATGAAAACAACATTTAGTGAAAGTAGCATATGCTGGTTTAATAGATAGATGTCTTAAAACTAAGTATTTGCTTCTCTCTGTTACAGATGTAGAAAGCACAATTCACAATTGTAACTTAAGAAGTGAGATACAACTTTTAAGTCTGTGATTTAAAAAAAAAAATATTTTATATATTTTCTCTCATTACAACGAATTAAACGAACCACTTTCAGTGATAGCCTTATGGTAAACAGGAGTGCTTTAAAAATAAAATCCTGCTTATGAAGTTTCATCACTCTGGAGGTTGATATTGTCAGAAAGACTGAAAAGCAGAGACGTCAGTTACTGAAAACACAGTAAGCAAATTCAAAGGTCATATTCTACGGGGTGGTTTGTTGGGTTTCAGTTTTTGGTTGGTTGTTTTTTTAAATTTATTTTTCTTTATGTCCTGGTTTCAGCTGGGATAGAGTTAATTTTCTTCCTAGTAGCTGCAGTGTTTTGAATTTAGTGTGAGAAGAATGTTAATAATACACTCATATTTTCAGTTCTTGCTAAGAATTCAAGGACTTTTTCCAGTTTCTCATGTTCAGCTAATGAGCAGGTGTGCAGGAGCTGGGAGGAAGCATAGCCAGACAGCAAGCCCAAGCTGGCCCATGGAAATATTCCATAGCATAGATGTCATGCTCAGTTTATGAATGAGGTTGGCCTGGGGGCAGGGATCCATGAGTTCCACGATCACTGCTCAAGGACAGGCTGCACAACAGGTCATCAGACAGTGAGAAAAACTGTATTGTGTATCACTTGTTTCGCATAATCTATTATTATTATTCTTCCTACCTTTGTCGTCTTCTTAAACTGTCTTTACGCTACTGAGGGAAATGGGAATAACGAAGAGCATAGTCAGGACCCTAAATTTTAGGACGGCAAATTTCCAACTTTTCAAGGAGATAGTCAGAAGGACTCCCTGGAAACGGTCCTCAGGGACAGGGGAACAGAACAGAGCTGGCAGGTCTTTAAGGACGTATTCCACAGAGCGTAAGAGCTCTCGATCCCCAAGTGTAAGAAGTTGGGCAGAGAAGGGAAGAGACCGGCATGGCTGAGGCAAGAGATGCTGGTCAAACTAAGGAAGAAGAGGGAACTGCACAGGCAATGGAAGCAGGGACTGGCTTCCTGGGAAGAGTATAGGGAAGCTGCCCGCTTGTGTAGGGATGGAGTCAGGAAGGCCAAGGCACAGCTGGAGCTGAACTTGGCAAAGAATGCAAAAAATAACAAGAAGGTCTTCTACAGGTATGTCAGCCGGAAAAAGATGGTCAAAGAAAGCGTACACCCGCTCATGAGCGAAACCGGCAAACTGGCAACAGCAGATGAGGAGAAAGCTGGGGTATTCAACAACCTTTTTTCCTCAGTCTTCACTGGCAACCTCTCTCCTCACCCTTCCCGAGTCGATGGATGGCATATAGGAGATGAGGAGGGTAAAATCCCTCCAGCTGTAAGTGAAGACCAGGTTCGGGACCTCCTGAAGAACCTAAACGTACAGAAGTCCATGGGACCTGATGAGATGCATCCCAGAGTCCTGAGGGAACTGGCTGATGCAGTTTCCAAGCCACTCTCCATGATATTTGAAAAGTCATGGCAGTCAGGGGAAGTCCCTAGTGACTGGAAAAAGGGAAACATTGTGCCCCTTTTCAAAAAGGGTAGAAAGGAAGACCCTGGGAACTAGCGACCTGTCAGCCTCACCTCTGTGCCTGGGAAGATCATGGAACAGATCGTCCTAGAAGATATGCTAAGGCACATGGAGGCCAGGGAGGTGATTCGAGACAGCCAGCGTGGCTTCACCAAGGGCAAGTCCTGCCTCACCAACCTAGTGGCTTTCTATGATGGTGTAACAACAAGGGTGGACAAGGGAAAACCAATGGACGTCATCTATCTGGATTTTCGTAAAGCCTTTGACACGGTCCCCCATAACATCCTTCTCTGTAAATTGGAGAGCCATGGTTTTGATGGGTGGACCATTCGGTGGATAAGGAATTGGTTGGATGGTTGCAACGGGTCAACGGCTCAATGTCCAGATGGAGACCAGTGACGAGTGGATTCCCTCAGGGGTCCGTACTGGGACCGGTGCTGTTCAATATATTTATCAATGACATGGACAGCGACATCAAGTGTACCCTCAGCAAGTTTGCAGATGACACCAAGCTGAGTGGTACGGTTGAGACACCAGAAGGACGGGATGCCATCCAGAGGGATCTGGACAAGCTGGAGGTGGGCCTGTGTGAACGTCATGAGGTTCCACAAGGCCAAGTGCAAGGTCCTACACTTGGGTCAGGGTAATCCCCGGTATCAATACAGGCTGGGGGATGAAAGGATCGAGAGCAGCCCTGCTGAGAGGGACTTGGGGGTACTGATAGACGAAAGGCTGGACATGAGCCAGCAATGTGTGCTGGCAGCCCAGAGGGCCAACCGTGTCCTGGGCTGCATCAAGAAAAGCATGGCCAGCAGGTCGAGAGAGGTGATTCTGCCCCTCTACTCTGCTTTGGTGAGACCTCACCTGGAGTACTGCGTTCAGCTCTGGAGCCCTCAGCACAAGAAGGACATGGAACTGTTGGAGCGGGTCCAAAGGAGGGCTACAAAAATGATCCGAGGGCTGGAGCACCTCTCCTATGAGGACAGGCTGAGAGAGTTGGGCTTGTTCAGCCTGGAGAAGAGAAGGCTGTGGGGAGACCTGATTGCAGCCTTTCAGTACTTAAAGGGAGCCTATAGGAAAGATGGGGACAATCTTTTTAGTGAGATGACAGGGACAGGATGAGAGGTAATGGTTTTAAACTAAAACAGGGTAGGTTTAGGCTAGATATAAGGAAGAAATTCTTTACAATGAGGGTGGTAAAACACTGGAACGGGTTGCCCAGAGAGGTAGTGGAGGCCCCATCCCTGGAAACATTCAAGACCGGATTGGACAGGGCTCTGAGCAACCTGATTTAGTTAGTGGTGTCCCTGCTCGCTGCAGGGGGGTTGGACTAGATGACCTCTAGGGGCGCCTTCCAACCCAAAACTTTCTATGATTCTATGATTCTATGATTATCTCAGCCTTTGACTTTTACTTTTTGTCTGTTCTCCTCTCTATCTCACTGGGCAGTGAGGGGGAAGTGAGAGAGCAGCTGTCTCGTGTTTAGTTGCCAGCTCCCAGGTTAAACCACGACATTTTCTTTGGTTGAATTTTTCTTCCCCCAAACCCTCCACCCCCCATTTAAATTCACAGAGAGACTTACTATAATATTGGCTATGACTATACAATATTATCTGACAGCTGTAGAGGAAACTGGACTCTTGTGTAACTAAACTATTTCTTTTTTTAGGTTCTTTACCACCCTCCCCTTGGAGTTTTCAGAGCTGTGACAGAACAAGTCTTTTAGATTTGGCCACAAAAATGGGTCTAGTTTTCTTTCACTGTGGCTTGCTCTTCTTCCTCCTTTTTTAAAGAAAGTTGCCTGCATGAAAACCACACAATTCTGTGTGTTCTGGAGAAGAAAAACAAATAAATAAAGGCAAAATACAAGCTCTAGAAAGCACTATAGCGAACCGTAATCAGAAAGCTCTGATAGTCATGACATCTCTGTTTCCAGAGAGACACTAATCCTACAGCGTTCCAGCATTCTTAAGCAATGCTGAGGCAGATGGCCAGATGGTCAGCTGCTGTGAATCAAAACTGATTTTCTCTAATGTAGCTACACAAATTACCTCATCTGACGTTGCCCACTGACATGGTTTAACCCAGAAGATGGCAACTGGGACCCAACACCCATTCTCTCACCCGCCCCCTTCTCCCCTGGCAGAATGGGGAGGAGAAATGGACAAAAGGTAAAACTCATGGGTTGAGATAAAGACAGTTCAATAAGAAAACAAAGTAGACGACAACACCACTGATGACAACGAATATGCAAAACAAACTATATACAACATAGCTGATATATATACCTGATGACCGCAGTCAGTCACAGAGCAGTCATTGTAGAACCTAGAAAACTGCAAATTTTGTAAAACTCCTGAAAAAGTCCGAACTCCCAGAAAAGTTTGATCTCCTGGCCAAGAGAGGATTCGAACTCACAGAAAAGAGAAAGAAAGATTCTTGCCCCCAGCCAACCTCCATTCATAAACTGAACATGACGTTTGTGGTGTGGAACATTTCCACTGCCCAGCTTGGGCTATCTGCCTGGCTGTGCTCCCTCCCTGCACACCTGCTCATTGAACATGCTCACACATGCTCGGCTGAAAACATCAGTGTCATCAACATTCGCTTCATACTATACCCAAAACACAACAGCTAGTGGAAGGAAAATTAACTCCCAGCCAAAACCAGAACACCCACCCACTGTGTCCAGTAATCAAAGTAGTTTAGTCCTCAGGGTTTTTTTCCCTGTGGAATTTTTTCTTGATGAAAGGAACCATGCTAAATACGGATTAACACCGTGAGAATGGTAAGTGCCACAAAACAAGTAATCTGTGACATCATCATGAATGTTCTATGTAGCAAGATATTTAAATTACTACAGGTTTAACTTGTTGCAGCATTCAAAAAGCCCTCTTAGGAAAACGACGAGGGTGGTCATCCTATCATATATGATGTTACTGGAGGAGCTTGGCATGTTTCAGCTAATAAAGCAAAGGTTGAAGGAATATGTGATTGCATTCTCTAAACACAAAACAAAACCCTAAAGACACAGGTGAAAATAAACAGGTAAAGTTAAGGGACTGCTGGCACAATGACAAATGTCAGTAGAATTACTCTCAAAACAGTAGACCAGAAATCAGAGAGGGAATGGCCCCTGTGTGAACAAGATTCAAACTCAAATTCATCAAGACATGTTTTAACATTAATCACTGATTTGATTACATGACAGAGATGCTTTGACAGCAAAGACCTCAAACTGGTGACTGAGTCCTTCCAAACCTATAGTTTTTTGGAACAAGAAAAGGCAAAACAATGGCAAGGAAAAGCAGAAAAACAAGTATTACAGAAGACATTACCACCTGGAAGAAAAATCTCCAACTAATACAGCATCTTATTGGGGATTAAAGAGAGAAATCCACTTGCAATTTTCTTGCACACTCGCAGTGATCCAAACACGTTCCCTCTTGCCATGCTAACTGTCCAACTCTAATCTAAAAACTTTATTTCCCTTTTGACTTTAAGGAGGCCACTGATGTAAACCTGCAATTTCAATGTTAATTGAGGTCTTCTTTGAGGTCTTGTTTGACCTGGAACAACCAGTCGTAGACATAGCAAGTTAATAACTATATTTCAAAGTATTCCAACAAAATTTAATGCAAAAAATGTCATGCCTTCAGAGGTAAAAAAAAGGTGCCACGCAAGTAGAAGCAGAATAAAAACCCTCTTTATACGGTATTGTCACATATTCTTTGTTTTGAGGTAGGCAAAATCAGATGGGGAACAGTGGGAAAGTAATATTTGTAAAAGAAAACAACTCAATATCAGTCTATGTAAGCAATTTATCAGAGAAAATGCTAATCACACTTTTCCACCATTTAGGTAATATATTTTAAATACATATATTAGATCTTCTAGACACTTGAAAGTGTGCTAAAGTAATTCACAAAGGTAGTTTATTTGAGGCTGGTTATTATTCAAAGCTGATGGTCCAGCTCTGGTTATATACCCATCACTGGAAGGCTGAGTGATCAATCTGATTGTTACAGCTAAATAAATGCATGATTGGAGTTTTTAGTTTTCTGAAAAATCTCTCTGTTCTTCAGATGTTATTGTTACATCCAAATTGCTGCATAAAAATAAAAATATTGATTGCTCTATCAAACTGAAAATTCGTTGCCATTTCAAAATTGAGCCTGTATCAATTTAGCTGCCACCTATCTGTATCTAGTCAAATATATATTTCACTTAAGCTGACAGTATGTAGACAACTTTGTGGGGAAAACTGTGCAACAGTGATCTTACAAGAGGTAATTTGACAAAAAATCTCATCAGAGAAACCTCAAGTCCATAGTTATCTTCTCTTAGACACGTAACAGTGAGGTCAGGCAACCAACAATGATGGCTTACATAGTCTCGGAAACTGGGCAGTGTGCTGACTGCCAAGACACCCTAGCTTTTTAGATGGCTGAATGTGGCGTAGGTATCAAGGTGTTGGCAGTGGGTGCTGCAGGGTGGCCTCCTTGAGGAAGGAGCATCAGAGACCAGCTGTTATGGTCTGAACAATACCCTCTGTTCTTCGTCCCTGCCTGTACCTCTTGGAGGGGAGGGGAGAGGGGAGAGGGAACTCCTCTACAGGAGTTGAGGATTAAGGAGAGAAGTTGATCCTGGGAAAGATGCTGGGGGAGAAGCTGTCCCTTTTTCTTTGTTTCTCACTATCTACACCTGTTTTAAAATTTGTTTTCCTAAAGCTGAGTCAGTTTTGCCAGTGATGGTAATTGGTAAGTGATCTCCCTGCCTTTATCTCAAGCCATGAGCTTTTCCATCTTTTTTTCTCCCCTGTCCTTTTGAGGTGGAGGAGTGAGAGCAGCTGGGCAGGCATCTGGCAGACAGCCATCAATCCATCACAAAGTCTAACTCTGACTTGAACCACAGCCATATGTAATCATGAGCGTGCTCAATTGTGCGCTAGATTTGTGGTTCTTTTTACCAATATCAACTTTATTTTTCTTGTAAGTCATTACGTAACTCAGGACAAAAACGCAAAATAATTGCATGTGATCTCATAAATGCTGGTCCAGTGAAAACAAAACCAGGAAAGAAGTTTAATTCACTGTACAAAGCTGGCACAAACTACATTGACAAAGTTGTGCAACAATAATTTAATCAGTCTTCATTCACATCAGAACTAATGAAAGGCAGTTTTAAATACCTTTCTTTCCCTGTCTCTTAATACTTGATGCCGTGAAAAGCCGGAGCTGAAGACTCAATAGTCAGAGGGCTACTAAGCAGGTATTCTTTATTGCGGCACCGGGCACACGGGGGAGCTCTCCTCCAAACATGCGCACCAAACACCCTGTCATTTCAGGTTAAATACAATCACAATATACATATTCATTATATTTCCGAGAAATGTTTAGCATATTCATGACTTTTCCAAGAACAAATTAGCATATGTTAATATCTTTCACGCATGTCTGTTAGTGTCCTCAGGCGGTCTTTGGGGGTCTCAAGATGAAGGCTTATACTCCTCATCACAGTGTCCGCTGGTTGACCTTTGTTTCTGCGCAGGCTCAGTTCTAAGATTATGTATACCGTGTCCTTCCAGGTTGTTTTGCTCCGGTCTTGTTGCCCTCTTGGTGCCTCTTTATCTCTGTAGCTTGGTACATCTGCCCTCCCAAGGCTGAACTGTCTGGGGTAGAATTATTTAGGAGCCTCTCTATCTTAGAGCTTTCCTGCCTTCTCAAAACAGCAAGTCGAGTTTGTCCAAGTAGTGTTATTGAGGAGCCTCTTTATCTTAAAGCTTTCTTGTCTTCTCAGAACAGCCAGGATCTAATTTAGTTTAATTACAATCACTCTGGTAAGTGGAAATTTTACATTTACAGGTATCATACTGCTTTCAAGAAACTTTATTAACATTTCAAACCTGTGATAAACATCATGCATACACACAGAGTGGTAGACATCATACTTGTATCTGATCAGAGAGACTAAAAGTGTCAAGAGAGAACAGTGATGAGAGACTAAGTTTTCCAAGCCTAGTTCTCTAGCATCTGTCAAGCTCAGATAGATATGGGCCAAAGGTAATCACCATCTAATGGCAGGTCAAAGACTTACACAACCGTGTTCGTAGATTGGAAGTAGTTCTAAGTAGAGCAGCTGCCTGGTAGATTATTCCACCTATTTGGCTCTCCTGAGACAAGGTAGTATAATTCATATGGTGGAACAAGAGGAGACCGGAGAACAAGACCAAACTTGCTTTTTCCTCACTTATCACATTAAGATTCATAGAGCAAAACAGCAGAAGAGGCCTGAGGAACTTTCCAGTGTCATCAGCTACAACGGATCTGCTCAGCAGATTCAATAGAGAACTTTCTGCAAAGTTTTGAATCAAGATTTTACATTTAAAAATCCATAAATAGAAAACATTCAATTTTCTTTATCAGTGGAAGTAATACTCAGCTGATGAAGACTGCTCTTTATGTTCTTTGATTTGTATTGCTGTTGTCCCAAGTGATACATTAGGTCCTACTTTTCACTGACAATCAACAAGAACTATTATCTTTGGCAAGATGTGGTAGATGCTTAGTTGTTTTCAAGTCATAAAAGTTAAGCTTCCTATGATATGACCTGATAAATTATGCAGAGCAAAGATTCACTTTATTGCTAATCTACTCATAGTATATATAAATACACTATTTCAAATTGTCTAATAAATGTCTTATTTCACAAAAAAATTAAGTAATTTTCTGAATCATACATGTGCACAGATTTGTTTTAGCTGTAGAAAGAAAACTGTTAGATTTTAATGTTTTTGCTTTCATTCAAGAAGTACTCTTGTGATTCTCTATGCACTTCCATACAATGTTAAACTTCTTTATAGTCTGAATAAGGTTAACAATGATAAATCATTTAATAATGTGTATGTATCGTTGTATTTAGGGCTAAATATGTCTACTTTGTAGATACTTAAGGAACATCAAAAGATTACCTCCCAGACTTCATAGAAAATCTTGCCAAACATAATCCTCAAACCCAAACAGAAACGAAAAGCTACGAGGGAGCTGGAGGTGAGGGTTGGAAGGTATGTGTAAATTAAGCTATTAGCACTATCATCCGTATAAACTAAAAGTACTATCACTTTCACACAAGCCAGAAGAACCACGATTTTTTTTTCAAGATGATAGTTTCAGAACCTTTTTAGCTTGTGATGAGTTTACCTCAGCTGGACACCTGTTGCCCACCCAGATGCTCTCTTGTTCTACTTCCTCTGCAAGACTGGGGAGAAAGTAACATGAAGAAGTAGTGCGTCAAGATACAGTCAGTTTAAAATAAGAAAGCAAAGACTGAGTGCAGACGCCAAGGAAAACAAAAAAACATTTATTCTCTACTTCCCATCAGCAGGCAATGTTCCAGCCACTGCCTGGGAAGAAGGGTCTCAGTACACGTAGCAGCTACCTCAGGAGAAAAAAGCCTTAATAAAGAATGTCTTCCCCTCCCACAGCCTTCTCTTAGCTTTTATTGCAGAATACATCATATGGTATGGAATATCATAATGGGATATCCCTTTGGTCAGTTGGGGTTGGTTGTCCTGCCTATGTCCCCTCCCAGTCTCTTGCCCTTGCCCACCCCCAGCCTACTGGACGTTGGGGGAAGGAGGCTGAAATGTCTCTCCTTTATTAGAGCTTTAATACTCCTACCCTCTTTCAAACATATTTTTCACTCTCAGTGTATTTATGGGTTACATTCCACTCTTTACGATCAGATACAAATGAGAATATTGATCCACTGACATGAAAGTATTTTTAAATAGTCTTTAGGAATAATACCAGTCATCTCTTAGCTCTTGTTATCTGTAACAAGGAAAACGATGTTAAAATTGAACAGGTCAGAGCTGATGAGTAACAAATACGGGTGAAGGTCAATATCCAGGCAAACAATATATAGAAATATTTGTCACTGTATTTTGTTTTCAAATACTTAATACTTCAGGTCCTATGTTTCCAAGAACATTACTTGTAAAAGTTTCCATGGTGTTCTCTGTGAATCAAGCGCACATCTTTGGTGTTTTAATATACACATTATAGATTTCAAATACTCATCTCGTAGAATGATATTTGATGGATTCACTTTTTTTTAGGGAAATATTTGGGATATGAAAATTACTCATATCTGATTAGATTTAACTATATTTGTTAGGGTTAATTATTTAGACCAAAATAACATTCAGAAATTCACCTCCACCACCACCACTTCTGGAGAGTGCAATTTACTTGACTTCTAAACCAGCTAAATTCTGAATTTAATAAGAAAAACCCTGCCTCTTTCCCTCATCCCCCCTACAATTTTGCTGAATCAGTCTTTTCTTTGTCTCTTCCATTCCTATGGCTCTACAATAGAAGACCTATGCTAGATTTCTGAATATTTGAATTTCTTCACATCTTTTACAACTGATTGTATTTTCCTTTTCTGGAGAAAAATAATCCTTTTTAAATTTTACCTTAATGTTAGTTCTTTAACAGATATAGATATTTTGACCATTGAAACCCACGGAAAGCTCTTTGGTTGGTGAAAGTCACATATCACCTATGACATCACAGAACAAGTTTCACGTTGATAAAGGGTTGAACCATATTGATTTACAGTGACAAAGGATCCAGTCCAGAATCACTAACAGCATCAGTAGCTATGAAAAAATTTGAAATAACGCAATTGAAAGATCTTTTTATTAAGTGTATATGTTATTTTTCTGTTGAGATGTGCAGATTAACTTGAATTTCAGTGCCCTCTTCATGATTAGTTTTGGAGGACAAAAAAACCCAACAAAACCCAAGCACCAAAAGAACAAGAGAAAGTGTGGGAGATCTATGAATGACTTAAGTGAAAGCAGGCATACTGTTATGGACAGACATGATTACAGACATGAAATTCCTGATGTATATGAGTACATAACATCTGAACTGTGACTGTGTTATGACAAAGTAATTACCTTTTTTCCTTCTGAAAAGTTCCTGATCATTTGGCCAAGTAGTCCATAACTGCATCTGTAACACCACTGAAGCAAATCTCTTTTTCTTCCTCCTACTTACTGCACTCTGATTTGCATTGTGGTGCAGTCTGAGAGGTCCTGAACTTGCTGACTTCTCAATGATGGGAAACCAGATGCATGCTCCAGGAGAGCATGTAATGAGCTCAAAGGGCTGCAAAGCATTTGGTCCATGGGATCACACAAGAACTAGCTTGAACTAAAATGGCCAGTATGCATTGGGCTCTCACTATATAACTCATGCTCTGCAAAGTTGTTCTTACTGCAGAACTAGTACTGCTTTTTCAAAACACTTTAAAAAAAATTAGGGAGCAGTTACACTCAAAGATTATTGCACAAGATTATCATGCAAAAATAGATTTCAAAATCCTGCATTTTATTAACAATACTACTATCAGCTAACGACCAATATTGTAAGAGTCTCAAGGAACACAAAACGTTTCACAAGGGCAAACATTTTACCAGCAGTGTTTGCATCACCATGGGAAAACAGTGAATTGTAGCGTTACAAATAGCTACACATCAACACTATAGAAATGAGAATGTTTTAGAGCACTCCTATGAATTTACTACTTTTATAAATATATTTGTTGACTTCTGCAAGCCAAGTAAAAAAATATAGTTTAGCAGAAGGCTTCCATGGATTACTTTGCAAACATTAAATTTTTTTCAGGTAAAGCACCAATCAATTTGATATTTAATGATCTGTTTTGGAACATTAAGACTTGATAGATGCCACCTATTTTAAATTGCCAATGAATATAAAAGCTTACAGTACCGCCATCTATTATTACAACTACACATTAATTTTGATACTGCAAAGTGCTATATATAAAAAAAAATACTATTCAGAGATGAATTCAGAATTTTGATTTTTTAATTAGCGGACTTAAGAAGTATGAACATCAACAAGTCATACCCTTTTTCATGTATTTTGAGTATAGAGACAGTACATATTCAAAAATATCCTACAGAACTATACTAATGTGAAATGAAGCGTCGCAAACTATTTTTACCTAAGTATTAACTTGTTTGTACTGTTATAATTATGAGAGTTAGTTAACTTTGTTTTAAAAGTCCGTGTTTTGGTTTAGCCTGGATAAATGCCAGGTGCCCACCAAAACTGATCTATCACTCCCCCTCCTCAGCTACACAGGGGAGAAGAAATGTGATGAAAGCCTTGAGGGTCGAGATCACAGGGAGAGATCACTCAGCAATTACCGCCACAGACAAAACAGACTGAACTTGGGGAGTAAAGGGAGTTTAATTTATCACCAATCAAATGAGAGTAGAATAATGAGAAATAAAATCAGATCTTAAAATGACTTCCCCCCACTCTTCCCTTCTTCCCAGTCTCAGCTTCACTCCCGTTTTCTCCAACATGAGTCCTTCCCACGGTCTGCAGCTCTTCACAAATTGCCTCAGTGTGGGTCCTTTCCACAGGGTGCAGTCCTTCAGGAACAGGCTGCTCCAGGGTGGTTCCCCCATGGTGTCACAAGCCCTGCCAGAAAACCTGCTCCAGCATGGGCTCCTGTCTCCACGTGTCCGCAGGTCCTGGCAGGAGCCTGCTCCAGCGTGGGACTCCCCACGGGGTTGCAGCCTCCTTTAGGCATCCACCTGCTCCGGCGTGGTGTCCATTCCACGGGCTGCAGGTGGCTATCTGCTCCACCATGGACCTCCATGGGCTGCAGGGGGACAGCCTGCCTCACCATGGTCTTCCTCATGGGCTGCAGGGGAAAAATCTCTGCTCCGGCATCTGGAGCACCTCCTCCCCCTCCTTCACTGACCTTGGTGTCTGCAGAGCTGTTTCCCTCACACAGTCTCACTCCTCTCTCTCGACTGCTGTTTCACCACAGGTTTTTTCCCCTTCTTAAATATGTTATCACAGAGGCACTACCATTGTCGCTGATTGGCTTGGCCTTGGCCAGCAGCAGGTCTGTCTTAGAGCCAGCTGGCACTGGCTCTATCAGACATGGGGGAAGCTTCTCACAACTGCTCACAGAAGCCACCCCTATAGCACCCCTGCCACCTACCACAACCCTGCCACTCAAACCCACAACAGTTTTGTATTGAATTACACTTAATACATGGACACAATTTTTTTAAAAATAAGAGTACAGATATTTAAACATTTAATACAGGTGTAACCAAACTGACCACTATCATACCTGGAAAAATAGTTTTATGCCTTAATCTGCATAGTACAGTCTAAACTCACTACACCACTAGTTACACTTCACTTTTTGTCTCTAGAACATGTCATTTCTGCTCAGAAAAAAAGAGGAAAAGGGTTTTGGGTTCAACTTGGAAACCCTTTTTTTATTTTTTATGTGAGGGATAGAAAAAGAGGGGAAAAAAAGGCAAGCAGAGCTGGTGCAGATTAGAAAAGAAATAGAATAGTTCAGTTGGAAAGTTGGAAGGGACCTATGATGATCATCTAGTCCTACTGCCTGACCACTTCAGAGCTGACCAAAAGTTAAAGCATATTATTAAAGGCCATCGTCCAAACGCCTCTTAAACCCTGACAGTGTTGGATCATCAGCCACCTCACTAGCAAGCGTGTTCCAGTGTTTGACCAGTCCCTTGGTAAAGAAATGCTTCCTAATGTCCGGTCTAAATCTTCTCTGGTGCAGCTTTGAACTATTATTGGCATATCTTGTTTTGTCATTGCCCAGACAGCTTTCACATTCCAATGTAGCTTTGGCCCAGAAAAGGTATTTTTATACAACATCCTTGATTGTTTCAGGAATAACAATTATGCAGCCCAAAAGAGAACATGAAACCCTGTATCCCGGATACTGTGCAGGATCTGAACCAAAATCGTTCACTTGACAGATTATCTGTAATACCAAATATGGCGTATTTAAATTTGCTATCTTTAGAAAACTCCTGTGACTGTACTTTACATGAAAGATGGAATTATGAGAAAGTCAGGAAGCTTGCTATAAAGAGGACAAGAGAGATAGCTAAAATTTAATCCTTTCAGGCAACGAAGAAAGCAGTGAGAGCACCATACTGTTTGCAAAGCATCAGTGCACATTACTTATTAAGACAGAATAAGAAATTGTTGATATGATTAAGCAGAACAGTAAGGGAAGGTATTAGAAAGAAGCAGCATATTCCAGAAAGATATAGTTGCGTCTAGATGAAGAAAATAGTCTCAAATTCTGGGAGGTTAAATGAAAAAACTTTTGTATGAACACCGTCTTTAAATCTACCTGGAGTAGAAATATCAGACTGTACACATAGCCAGCTGATGACCAGTGTACAAAATGAGCCTTCAAAGAGTCAAGACTATAGAACAAATGTAGTGATTTTCTTTAAATTACCATTCACTGAGGAGAAAAATCCAAATAGAGGTCCATGCTGGAAGTCCCTGTGGGAGGCTCAGCAAGTCTGCCTGAAGTTGAAGTGACTATGAATTAAGTTAGAGAATTACATTAACAAAACTAATAATAAAAAACTTCTAGGACCAGATGATACGCAAACAGAATTATTAATTGTGGTCTTTCACATCTTACTTAACACCACTTCTGTGTTAAGTGACAGAAGTTGCACCAAACCAAAAAGCAAACAGGAAGGAAGGCTCCAGGTACTATCCAGGAAACTGAGGCCCAAAAACAAAATGTCTAGGGAAAAAAAAAAAAGAAAATCATACCAAAATATTGATCCTAACATCTGACAGTCTTGAAAAAAAGTCAATACATTTTGGGTTGTTGAAAAAACCCTGCTTACAAAAATCTTTAAGTTCTTTATAAGGTTAAAAAATCTAGTAGTCTTACTTCTCAAGAAGACTTTTACCAAAAGGCTTTATTCAAAGCTTTAAAGAAACCAAGCAATCATTGGATGAGAAAGAGGTTGTGATATAGATTAATAATTGGTTTAAAAAGTGAGACTGGGAAACTGATACTGGTATATACTCAGTTACCAAAATAAAAAATGTGTAAGAGAGTTAGTAAGAAGGAAAGATTTCTAATAATATCATGTTATGATGTCAATGAAAACAACAGAAACAAATAAATTCCAAAAGGAAGTTTTGATCCTAAGTGACAGTAAAACAGCTAAAAAAATTTTTATAGTCTGATATATAAGTGAAAGATATATAAATAACACATCTTAATCTATATAATTCACGAAGGACAAAAGCTAAGTTCACATATGGAATCTCATGCTCTTTGTGGACCATTTCCAAACACAAGTGACATCTAGAGGCTGTGATAGTTTTATGAAAACATGATCTCAAAACTCATTAGCTAACAAAAATAAATCTATTGTTAGAAGCTACTAAGAAACAAGAAAAATACCTCTGAAAACAAATTACACCACCACATAAGCCCATTGTTCAATTTTCTTTGAAGCACTGACTTCCCTGTCTTGGAATGGATCAAAAAATTGAAAGAAAAAAACATTAATGGTTTAAGAGTGACTAATCAGAAAACAGTTTGCAATAGTATATGGGAGGTCTACAAAATTCAGGAGCACAGAGAAGTCCAGATAATTTGTCACATCTTCCAACACAAGAACTAGGAGCCTGCTAGTGAAAGGATGAAAGAAGGAACAAGGCTGAAAACACTTAGCATGATAAGACAGCTTTTCACACAGCAAGAGACCTGTGTAAATCCCTGCTGAAGGTAGTTCAGATACTGACAGTTCACATGGATTTGATGGAAGACTGGACAAGCATTCAATGATCAGTCAACAAGAATTTTTTAAGTAGAAAAAACATAGCAGATTCAGGAAACATTCAAAGCTGGCAGCATCTGGAGGTAAGCAGAACTTGCGGCTGGAAGTATCATTTAAAAGTATTACTTAATCTATTTTCTCTCTTGCTTATATACCTGCATACAGCTGCTGCAGGAGGCAGGTTGCTGTGCTACATGGGCCCTTCATCTGAACCAGTGCTGCTGTTTCTGAGAGCTACTGGGAAGGAGACAGGTCTTTACAGCCACTTGTACTGGGGTATGGATGGCCTCCTGATAATTTTTTTTGCAGTTTTTAGACATGAGGTTAGATCACTTATAAATGGGATTTGATTAAGGTAAGTATTAAATTACGTGGGCTAGGAGAAAGAGGGTGAGATGAGGAAGGCACTCTTGCATTCTCACCTCAGCCTTTCAGAAGCCCTGTGGTTCTTTAACAAGTTCTCCATCACTGGTGGGAAGGAGAGGGGAGAGGATAGTTTTTAGTGTTTTGAAATGCTACTGTTATTGCCTTATGTTAGCAACCATTTTACATGCATGGTCACTTTAGGGACCAATTAGACAAAAACCTCTAGCACAAAATCCTGATGCAGCTTTTCTTTGTGATATGGCATTCCCAGAATTTCAACATGGATCAGACATACTACATGTTTTTGAAGTGCTATGGGAGAGTCAGGAAACTTATTAAGTAATATATTATGTACATAACTTCTGAATCTCCTCTCTGATAGAAGGCAGGGAAGAACCAAATGGAAAAAAGAAAGAAAATCCCACAATTCACTGTCCTCGCCTTTATACCTTTGCTATAGGAGCTCTTATTTTCCCTTACAACTATTCTTCTGGAATTGTAATTGTTTTAGTTACTGTTGAAGGCAAAACTTACAGGTGTTTTTAAAATGATATGCATAATGGACTCACACAATAAAAATATTTGTTGTGAAACATATAAACTGTATCATTTCAGTATATATTGAGCCTTCATGCTTGTTTGTCTAAGGTGCTAATACTTCTGATAGTTAATTTGACAGATCTTGTGCAAGGTTTCAAAACAGCTTACAATATCTATTTAATTTTTCACAGCTTTCTTATTAGTGGAGTTATTGATACATGTAGTTACTGACTTTATCCTTGTTTCTTGCCTTCTTAAAAACATCTCTGCCAGTATCAACATAGTTTGTACTTTGTCAGCTATGCTCTGCTGAAATGTTAATAATTCTGAATTTTTAAAAGACACACACAGAGCATTTTCTCACTTCCTTTTCTCTATCCCACTCTTTCATTTATCATGCTAATAGAAACTGTTGGGTGGCAGACACTAGGACAAACCTGACCATAAGAGGTAATAAAGCAAATTCACTTGTTGTGCGCATTCTAGTTTCCCATGCCGCAGTCAACAAAGGGGAGCTGTATCTCGTAGGTTTTAGCCAATATTTAGCTTTTGTTTGTTTAATTGCATTTACTAGTGGTAATGCATATCTTGCAGAAACAGAAAACAATATTCCATAAACATAGAGTACCTAAAGAAATATTAAGTATTGTAAGTATCATACACATATTTAACAACATGACATTGCACAGTTGACTCAGCTTTCTCTGGTGGCAGTCCACTCTTTGTAGCAGGTCACAGTCCTGAAATTATATACGAGAGTCTAAATTACTTTTGGGCCAGCAAGTTCTCTCGGATTCCCTGCTTTACTTTTTGAATAACTTCATCTAGTAAGATAATATGAGCTAATAATGGTTGTCTTGTTTATTAAACTATACCTTACAATACAAATACAATTGTATTGAAGTCTGACAGTAAAATGGGATTCATAAAGAGTGTCCAGAGAGACCTACAGGTCACAGACTGCAGTGTCTGGGCAGGAGATTTACTGCAGAAAATGGCTGGTCACCAGGTCTTCCAGGTTAAAACTTGAAGAGAACAGACAAACAGAAGAAGTAGTATTTATGTCATGAGACATAAGCCAAGTACTCCATACTGTAATCCTAGAAAGGAGCATATGGGCTTCAGATTGCCAGAGGTCTTTACCCTCTGTGTAAAACTGAGATTAAAGTTAGGGATTAAATCCAGGAGCTACAATAAGAACGTTACTCGAGAGATGTGACCAAACTAAATGTAGAGTAGGAACAGAAATTTTCAGTGAGTTATAATTGCCTTCAAGATTTACAGGAGTTACCAACCTCAGTGGCAGGTCAGGGACAGAGTTTAGTGTGAGGAAAAGATAGGACTAACAGTGGAGTTAACATAGCAACAGTGGAGTACGTAGTGAGTAGCCCAAGGAAGTAAATACTGTAGACTCTCCTCTCCCCGGAGTTACAACTGAGTTGAGCATGGCAGTAGCCTCTAGCAACTATGTCAAGTTGAGGTTAGATTGACGTTTGGTTTAGGACAAAAAAAAATGGACAAGGAAGAAGCACAGTAAAACTGGACCCCATAAGAGGTAACAAAGTTTGGTGCAGATATTAATTAATTATACATGCAACTTTACAGGTCAGGGTTAGGGTAAAATGAAGAGAGGAGAGGAGAAAAGAAGAGAAGAGAGGAGAAGAGAAGAGAGGAGAAGAGAGGAGAAAAGAGAGACGAGATGGGAAGGGAAGGGAAGGGAAGGGAAGGGAAGGGAAGGGAAGGGAAGGGAAGGGAAGGGAAGGGAAGGGAAGGGAAGGGAAGGGAAGGGAAGGGAAGGGAAGGGAAGGGAAGGGAAGGGAAGGGAAGGGAAGGGAAGGGAAGGGAAGGGAAGGGGAGAAGGGAAGGGAAGGGGAGAAGGGAAGGGAGGGGAGAAGGGAAGGGAGGGGAAGGGAGAGGGAGGGGAGGGGAGAGGAGAGGAGAGGAGAGGAGAGGAGAGGAGAGGAGAGGAGAGGAGAGGAGAGGAGAGGAGAGGAGAGGAGAGGAGAGGAGAGGAGAGGAGAGGAGAGGAGAGGAGAGGAGAGGAGAGGAGAGGAGAAATCATAGAACAGTTTGGGTTGGAAGACACCTTTAAAGGTTACCTAGTCCAACCCCCCTGCAATGAGCAGGGATGTCTTCAACTAGATTAGGTTGCTCAAAGCCCCATCCAACCTGACCTTGAATGTTCCCAAGAATGGGGCATCTACCACCTCTCTGCAAAACCTGTTCCAGTGTTTCACCAACCTCATTGTAAAGAATTTCTTCCTTCTATCTAGTCTAAATCTACCCTCTTTTAGTTTAAAACCATTACCCCTTACCCTATCAGAACAGATCCTGCTGAAATATTTGTTCTCAAATTTCTTATAAGCCCCTTTTAAGTAGTGAAAGGCCACAGTAAGGTGTCCCCAGAGCCTTCTCTTCTGCAGGATGAAGAACACCAATTCTTGCAGCCTTTCCTCATAGGAGAGGCATTCCATCCCTGATTGTTTTTGTGGTCCTCCTCTGGACCTGCTCCAACAGGTCCATATCATTCCTGCGCTGAGGACTTCAGAGCTGGAGGCAGGACTCCAGGTGGGATCTCAGCAGAGCGATGTAGAGTGGCAGAATCACCTGCCTTGACCTGTTGGCCACGCTTCTCTTGATGCAGAACAGGATATGGTTGGCTTTCCAGGCTACAAGTACACAATATTGGCTCGTTTCCAGCTTCTCATCCACCAGTACCCCCAAATCCTTGTTGGCAGGGCTGCTCTCAATCCCTTCATCCCCCAGACTTTATTGATAGTGGGGGCTACCCCGGCCCAGATGCAGGACCTTGCATGACGTTCACACAGGCCCACTTCTCAAGTTTGTCCAGGTCCCTCTGGAAGGCAAGCCGTTCCTCAGGTATGTCGAAGAAAAAATTGGGAGAATGAGAAAGATAAAAGGTACATTAAAAAGGGTTTCATAAGAAATATCCAAAGTAAAGTTATGATGAGTTATGAGTTCTTCAATGACTGTTATTACAGTTTGGATCCAGCAGGTGCTCTTGTTGCCAAAGTAAATCAAAGGATAGTGATAAACATCTCCAATGATTCATAAATGACTTTGAGGCATATAGAATTTTTTGACCTTTGTGCACATCTGAAGTTAGGGTTAGGAGATAGATTAGAAGAAGACCAAGTAGTAATATGTTTTAATGGACTATATATGTAACGAGTTGATGTGAATGTCAACAATAAGTTGTACAGGAGTCTACATTGCATGGGAGTTTATCGCATCCAGTCTTTGCCAGTCCCGGGGAATGAAAAGGGTTGTGAAAAACAGACTTTCATCTCTCCTACACACTAAATGAGACAGATAGTGCTCATTTATCTCAGCCAGACAGATTCTTTCCAGTAGCAACTGTTGAGTAATATGTCAGATCAGACCCGATCAACTCCAGAGGACACATGCAACAAAGTCCATGTAAGGCAGTGCTCTCTACCCTGAAGCACACAGTGGTTTATTGCACTGGAAGAAGGATTCTGTGTGAGTGGGTGAAAAATGCTACGAACCGGAACTTGAGGATTTGTTTCCTCAACAGAGTCCTAAATCTACATCCCTCAGTATCTGAGGCAATGTCCAATATCATGATGATGCCATAATGCACCCTCACAAAGTTCTGGTCAGTGGGACAGCCCTGTGATAAGCTGCCTCTACTCCACCCAGGGCAGCCTATCCCGTCTGCAGGGCATTACCGTAGCAGTGCAACCCCCTCCAGAAACCTTCTTGTCTCCTCTTCCAGAGAACAGAACAACCTACTCAGCTATTTACTTTCTGTGAGGGCAGACCAGAGCAGTGTCATCCAAGAACGACTCTGAACTTGGTTATATCACTTACTAAAGTACCTTCCAAAACTGGAAAGTACACTCCTAACACTATTAATGCTAAGACCTGGCAACTTGACAGGGTAGTGTAAGGAAGTCCACAGTTCCTCTTTCTTTCTTCTTAGTGTCTTTGAGGATATTTTGAAATAAGAAATAGATATCTACACAGTTTTTTACAAATCTATTATTTTGCTTTTGTGCATAATTTTTACTGGCATAGTCAACATCTGAACAATGGAAAACAATAGGTAGAATAGCCTGTTGCATCCAAAGAACTATATTGGAGGGGTTTTATTATTTCTGGTTTTACTAATGTGACGGAAACATTCAAGTTTTGATCTCTGGCCAGAAAACACAAACAGAAAGTAATAAGAATTATGACTATTTTCCTGTCTTCAAATTTCACCCAAAGAAGATAAGAATTTCATACTATTTACATATTCAGCTTCGAGAAGTCAAGTATGTTCAGAGATAGTCACAGGTTTTGAAGTTAGCAGTATTTTGTGTAGCTGAGGCTGAATTTCAAGTCTATATTTAAAATGAAAATAAGCCCAAAAAAGTCATGCCGTGTGTTATTGGACACATTTTGCAGAAGCCAATTCAGAGTAGCTTGACTGGTGCTGAGAAAATGTATGCATTTTTATGGAAACACTAAAAGAATAAAACAACCATACACAAGACCCTCTAGAAGAAGATGTGTAGCAAGGATGTCTGCTGTGAATCTTTATAGATGTAAAATGCTGATCCTTTTTGCTGCCTACTGTTGTGAAGAAGGTTTCTAAACTGCAGAAGTAATGTCTGCTACTTTTGTATGTTAAAATTGAGAGATTAAAAAGGTGTTTAAAGAAAGAACAGTGCATAGAGTTTCTCTATTAATCTTTCAAAAAGAAGTGTATCATAGGAAAGATCCATAAATGAAGTCAAAAGGTCAGTACCTTTGCTAAGTGTAAATGCAAGAAAATGCTCCTGGCTGCTATTTCAGTCTGGGTATTTTAAATCAGTTGAACACCCAAATAGCCTTTTCTTTTCACTACATTCTCTTTTCAATCCATTTTTACTACTGCTATTACAGCAGTTCCCCTTGGCGCCACTCTAGTTTATGTGTAGAGAGTGGTACTATTATATACCACTCTTCCTAGCACTTTAAAACTGGCACAAGAATATCTTTCTTTCATGTGAAATGTATGACTTGAATCTTCCTGTCCATTAAATTAAAAAATAATATACCTTGCAGGAGAAGTCTAGTTTCAGCTTTGGAACAAATGTGAGTAAACATTGATTCTCTAAAGACAAAGAGTTATGTTGAATTATATCAAGAAATCAAAATTTTATTATGTTATTTTAACAAAATAGAAGATCCCCTCTTGTTTCTTACTGGTAAAATAGAAACAAAACCCCCAAACATTTGAAGTTACATATTGCATTGCGACAACTTTCAGTTTAGCTGTTCTAACAATGGATATTTTATTGTTAGTAAGTCAAAACTAGGGAGACAAAAGTATTTTTCTTTTTTTCCAAAAAATATTTAAATATTGCCTAGTTTCCTAATTCTTGATATTGCTTTTTACAGTTTGAGAGTTCCATTTCCTCTTAGCTACACAAACTTAAGATCAATGGCTAAAGGGTTTCTGGACCCTTTCTGGATTGACAGGACAGGTATTTATCACAACTTTTTCCTTTACTTCTTTGTGCTTTGATTTTCATCTTATTCAGAATTTGAATCAACTTGGGAAATGATTTTTGCATCCATTTGTACCACATAATGTGTGGTCAGGCAGCAGCTCATCAGAGGCCCTAGGAAAACTGCTGCAGTATGAAGTTACTTTTTGTGGTAAACAGTGTTAATATTTGGTTTAGATTACATTTTTAAGTGTTCTTAGTCACTTTGTATTTATTTCTCTGAAATACACACCCACAAAAAAATTTGAATCTCTTGAACGTGTTGGGAGAAGTCATCAACTGAATACACAGCAGTTCCGTGGCAATAACTGGCGAAGTAAATCAGCAGAGTGGCAAATAGCTTAACTATTGGCCTAGTAACATATTTAATATGCAGATATGGTAGAATTTCATTACCAACAAAAGCCAGTCCTTTTCGCCTTGCAGATAGACTGGGAATCTTTGTGATATACAACCTTTCACTAAGCCTGGTTCTTATGTTTCTTCTCTGTACAATTATGGTACAACATCAGTTTCCGAAGGATAATTTACCATCAAAATAAGAAACAGGCTGGTACCCAGAACTGACAGTTCCTCTCTGTTTACTACTGTTAATAAACTTGATGATACATCTTGCACAGCAAGCTTCATTTTTTTTTAATGGCAACCGCATGAAATGATCCATTGAACAAAAAACTCTGGCCTTTATCTATCTAGGTTTAAGTACTGAAGCACTTGTATTATTAGTCATTTTTATGTGACTATTATGCGAACAGAGTCCCATCATAAGAACTTGGCTGAGTGACTAAACATGGGGATCAAACTAAAATGATTGTTGGAAGGCACATGTTTAATGGTTGCAACAGTAAGGCTTCTAGTTCTTATTTCATCTTCATTAAATAACACTAAGTAAGAAGAGATGCAGCATGATAGCAACTTTTTTCAGGTACATTGGTTTCAAGTGACAAAAAATATAGCGAATAACTGAGAAATATGACAGAAAACAAGAAATACATGTAGTTTTCTAAAGAGAATATAGTATTATGTTGTATTTTGAAATAAGAAGAAGCAGGAAGAGAATGTAAAAATAGTTCATGCACAGCCAATTAAATTAATTGTCTGTTACATATATATATATAAACTTTTTAAAGCTGATATCAATGGAGTTTTGTTTCATGGAGAAGAGAGGTAAGAACCAACTCTTAAGTTAAGCCAAGACCAATTAAATAAACAAGAAGCTTCCTTGTGTTCATTGTGAGATGGATGAACTAGTAAATAACTAGTGACCACATCTGTGTTTAATTCAGAAGATTTAATTATCTAATAGTTCTAGAGACATATGGAAGAGAGAGCTATACAAAACAATATTTAGGAAGTTGCAGTGGCTGACTTATGGACATAGATCAAGAGAATTAAGCACTTGTACCTAGTTAAATGATGTCCATAGAAACATTCAACAAGCAGTCTAAGATGAAAATACTGAAAAGGAAGGAAGTTATATAGAAATATACAAGAACTACTAGGAATAATAGAACAAAAGAACAAAAATTCACCTCAAAACTTTTAAAAGGAAAATTCAACAAATATCAAAGTTGCCCAGCAGTAACAGTTATTAAATGTTGCATTCAAAACATCCTTTTCAAAAGCAGAAAGAACACAGAAGCTTTAAGAAAATGAGACCCATGTGTGGAGATCTGGTAAACAGATCCAAATATTTTAACATTTCATTATATTTTTGCATTTCCCTCACATATGGTTAAGTTCTATAGAGCAAAACACTGTAAAATTTTAGTTCTGAGTTTTTTTATTGTTTTGTTGGAAGGAGATATTCTCTTACCTTTCTCTGAAGCACTGTAAGTTACAACAGCTAGAAATCCAACGCTTTTGTGCACTAGTGCCATTGAAGTCTTTCAGTTATTTGTTTAGTCGGTTTTGCTTACCTTCTGGAGATAGATTAATTCACCAGTACGGCAGGGCCAGGAGGGAATTTTCCTTCCATTGAGGACGGATGAAACCGTCCTTTTGTTCTGCATCTTTGTTTTGATTCTTTGTGTTACTTGGACCCTGTTCTGTAAAAAGTAATTTAAGTTTCCTTTTGGGTTTTAGCAAAGAATTATTTCTTCCTCAATCCTCCCTGCTCTCAGCTAGTGGCATACTGAAGTTGTGTTGTTGTGGTGTTTTGTTGTGTGCTTCTTTTTTAAAATCTTCAACTACATACCTTAAGTTTGTTCTAGGATACTGAATGGTTTTCTGTTGTTGTAGAGTTCAGTATACTTGGAGTTAGGATTAATTTGGTGTATAGTTCTTATATTGATGAAGCCTTTGCATCTTAATTCTGACAGGGGTAAGCATGCAGATCTGTTTCCTAACTTGTTCTTTCTTTTATCGTGACAATGCCCCAGACACAGAATATATGGACATAGAACTACAAGATTTAAAAGGCTGAAGTACCATATCTAGCAATTTGGCCTAATGCAGAAATTAATTATGTGAAAACAGGGTTCCACACTAAGGAACAGCCTAAGCAAGAGAATTGTACTCTAACGTGTATACCTTCCCTGTGTTCACAGCAGTACACTGTGTACATATATGGCTTCCCCTGTGCTACAACTATGCTACTAGTTTCTCAGCAGTAGATTTAATCTAACAAGAAAAAACTAAAAACTTATAAATCATAACAGTAACAACCTAGTATTAATTTTAATGTTACCAGCTTTGACACTGCAAACACTTCTGCTTTAGAAAGGGCTAACAGACATCATAGCTTTTTAACAGGATTCCAGTTCTGTTCCCATCTTGCATTTCTGAATCACAGCCACTTTGGTTATCAAAGAGGGTTAACTGAAAACACTGAGGATTAGAAATTGGTCCTGATCCAATAAAGGGAGGGTTCCGATGCGATCCCAGGGGACGAGATTGAGACACAAATGAGGTCAGGTGCCGTACAACCCTGCCAGCTTTATTCCAACTAACTTTGAACTGAAGCTGGGACAAGGAGATAACAGAGAGAGGACAGAAGGAGAAAGCGAGAGAGAGAGAGAGAGAGAGAAAATTGAGGAACGTGGAGGGGGTGGTGGGTACAGGGCACTACCCGCTGCCGCCACGAGTCTGGCGATCCCCAGCAGATGAAGCCCTTCTCCCTTGATATCAGGATGTCACGCTGCGGGTTCCAGCAGATGCACGGGGTGGGGGGAGAGGAGAGACTGCACCCGAAAAGCGCTCGCAGCCCCTTCTCATGTCGGCCCACTCCCACGCGCAGTGAGCCTGTGTGCGCGCGCAGCCCGTGATCTCTTCAGGCGGGTGCCCCCTGCCTCTTCCCACCCCGGCGCAGGCGCACCGGGATAGATGTCCCAGCTCGGTGTGGTCGTTTCTCCAGAGGCAGGACGTCCCAGTCAGGAAGCAGGGGCTGTGGTAAAACGGCAATGTTGTGACAAGTCTCATTTCATAACGTTCTGCTACAAGATTATTTTCCACGTGTCTTCTAAACTGTATTTGGCATAAGATACTTGCTTAATGTGAACCAGAATCTCTCCAACCATCTTTCAAACTGGCCACAACAGAAAAAAAAATAACCGTTTTCTTTTAGTAGAATCATGTTATATTTCAAAGTTAATGGAGCTCTTAGAATGCCTATGAGTAGGCCGAGAAATCTCAGTTACATTGAGCTTGATGTAAAACCCAATGAAGTTGCTGGACACTTTCCACCTGTTTGAGTTTATTTAAAATGTCCTTCTAAATACTTATTTACAGGTCACCAGGGAGATGAAATATACTTTAAATTTCTCAAAGAAGAGCTTGGAACTTGCAATATTTTTAAATTTTTTTCTGTATACTCTAGTTTGTTTTGCTGTTCATTCTACCTATACATGACTAAAGGTATCTTTCAATAAGATGAAACCTTCAGAAAGGGAAAGAAACTTACTGGTAAGGATGCTGCAAGACTGCTGAAAAATTGTCTAAAACTGAAATGTTTGGGTGTTATTAATGAAAGTGAAAATATCCTGAAAAGTAAGTGCTTACTAAAACAATATAACCTTTTAACAATATTCTTGCATAAACAATTCACATAAAGTAACAAAGCACAAAACACAAAACTTTAAGTTAAAACCACTGTGATATAAGTTTAGGACCAAGAACTGGAGCAAGGAGTACTATTTTTGTTGTTTTTTTTTCCTCCAAGAGCTACTAGTTTTAATCCTGACTAATTTACATCATTGACTAAAAAATTTTTAACGCTGGAAATATGCAAAATTTAGCATTTAAACTACATGTGGGACATCAAGTACAATGTTGGAATCTGCTGTATTAGTCACAAATGTAACATCCTGAATGGAGGAAGGGAGGTTTTAAATGCCAGATGGGTGGAAGAATCTAGTATGTGATCAATTAGTTTTATTATTAATATATATGTAATAGGCTAGAATCCAGACAAAACCGATAAACTTTTTAGGGTCACAGAAACTGCTAGTGGTCATTTGTGAATAGTTTACTTTCAAGACTTCATTAATGTACTACTAGAGAGAAAATTTCATATCACATTTGATTTACTTTTTCATGTATTACAGCTGCTTCCTCCACTCATATTTTAGGTTACATTTTTCATGTAGTTATAGGAAAATAACTTGATGTACTGTTCTTTGTCATATCTCACTGAGCTGTGCACATAAAAATCCTCTGAATCTTAGTGGAGAGCAAAAATGAAAACAGCAGAGTAAGTCGCGTAATTAAGGTCTTTGCTCATATATTGAAATAAAATGAGTTTGAGTTACATGTAATTCTTAAGCATACGTCATTCGTTTATTTGGCTGCAGATCTCCTTTTTGGATTGCTGTGTTTCATAAAGAACATTTTGTCTGTTTTTACATTTATTCTTTGACAGAAGAAGAGTTCTTTTTATTTCAAAATTCTTACGAACATATATTTTCTCCTCCTCCTCACATCTGTTATGGAAAGAAACAAAAAAACACCTCATGTTTTTGTATTAGTTTGCCATATAAAAATAAGTATGAAGCATAGAAAAAAAGTACCATCAGTAAAATACAAATAAGACATAATGAAATTTTGTGAATGACCTATTAGATGTTGTGCTTAATAACACTTGCCACCAGAGTCTTCATTTCAACAAAGCATTTTGGATCAGTGTTAGGGTATGCTGGGAACCAGGATTTGTCGAAGGCTAGGTGCAAATAAAGTTGGGAAGGGCTGAGGCACAAGCTTGGGAAGTGAAGTCAGAAACATGAGAAATGAAGTCAATTAAGGAAAGGAAGGAAGCTCCTTTCCTTGTGTGCATGCATGTGCAAGTATTTGTACACAAGGCTTGTCTCGGAGCAAAGCCCTGCTGCCATATTACCCTTGAGCTCACCCAAGTCGGTGTTGGTGCCCAAAAGAATGCAGCAGTTCTTGCCTGTAGCTGAAATGGGTACTGGATATTGAAGGCGAGGTCTTGCAGATGTACAAGAAGGAGGAGAATATGCTTTGTTACATCTTAAGCTCTGCTGCACACCAAGCCTATGCACTGAAACTCCAGGGTGTATGGCTTCTCGATTTGAAGAGCACTTTAGCCTATGGAGGATTTGTGTGCAATTTTCACAGGGGCAGTGAAATGTGACCCTCTTATTCCTTGTTCCTAGGGCTCATGTAGGAAAAAATGATTTGACAGTGTTTATTTTTCCCTGCTCATCATTTTCAAGGGGTAGATATGTATCATATTTGTGATGTCTCAATTAGACCTGTCATAAAATGTCACATTATTTCTTTCTCCTAGCAATTCCTTTGTGTAACTGACCTTTATCACACTCTGATGAAATAGAACAGAGCAAAATGACTGTCATTGAGCAGAAACACGATTTTATCTTAGATCTTGCTTCTGATTTGGTGTACAGCAACAAACTCAAAACAGTTAATAGAAATCAGTGTTCATTGACCATCTCAGTCACAATATTTGAAGAAAAATTTTCCTATCCTGTTAGCTTTTGGTATTTTCTTTTATAGATCTGTATCTATCCTTCTTCCTATATTTATTTCTTACCTGGTAACACACTACCTTAGTGAAGTACTTTTGCTTTGATTTTAATTCCATCATTTTCAGCAAGAAACTTTTCTTTCCATTTTAGCTCTTTCATATCTGAAAGAAAGACAACACATCTGTAATATATGTAACTCAGTTATGACATTTTCATTCTGTAGATATATGAAAAGAGATTTTTAACATTGCTTTTACTGTTCAGGTAATTGAGCCAAAATTTCAGAGGTAACTAGCCACTTTGGCAGCCACAGAGGCTTTGTAGAATTAGGCCATTTTAAATTGCTTGACACAATAAACTTCGAAAGAAATGAAATTCTTTACATTTAAAGAAAGAGGAATACATTTGGGATTTTAAAAAAGGTGGTTAGTGATACAGTTTTCTTGCTATGATTCACATCTGTGAAGACTTGTGTCCAATGCACAGACACAGTAACCTTGTAGTCCAAGTCGATAAAAAAAATCTTGCATTTCAATCTCCATGTCAGCTCAGGGGTGTAAAATGATTGCTCTAGTCTAATGTAAGTACAAACCAATACAGGCATGGGATTTTGGTTTGTCTGAGGACTGTAAGTTTTCTATTAGCACTGGCTAGTGTGACAAGCTCACTGTAGGTATTGGCAGCCATGGCTGAAGCACCTTCCCCTGTGCCCTCCACCTGCCTGCAGCTGTGGCCAGTTCTGAGACTTAGAGGGGTCTCTCTGCACAGTGTGCTTGAAGGGGTTTGAGTCCAGCACCTCAGCCTCTCTTGACTGCTCTCCCTCTGCTTCCATTAATGCAGGCTTTACAAGAGAGGCTCGGAGTCACATCAGACAAATCTCACTCTCAATGAAGAAAGACCCAGCTACCTTCAAACCTTGGATAAGTATGTTTTGATTCCTTACAGATGATGCATTTCTTCTTCAGACTTTTTTCTTTGATTTCTGCTGGATTATCAAATTTCTACTGGATCCATTTTCCTTAGTCTTGTCCACATGCCCCAACACAGCATCATTTTATTAAAGATTTTCTTTCTGCACTTATTTTCAATTCTTAAGCCTACCTTGAAAAATACATATCTCCTTTCTAAACATTTTCACTTCTATTCCTTTTTTCATTTTTGTGTACATTTCTGAGTTTATTAATTTTCTCAGATCCTCTTGCACTGCTGATCAAGAAGCACAGTTTTCAGCAAGTTAGATTTTTGAGTTATTACGACTGTTTTTGGGCAAGCAGTATGTCAGGTCACACAAGAATAATGACACTTTTTCACTTATACAACAGCATGCCAAGAAATGTGTAGTCATTGTCAAAAGAGAAACTGAAGTATAACTTGAGAAGAAAAGAAAAGAAAAGAAAAGAAAAGAAAAGAAAAGAAAAGAAAAGAAAAGAAAAGAAAAGAAAAGAAAAGAAAAGAAAAGAAAAGAAAAGAAAAGAAAAGAAAAGAAAAGAAAAGAAAAGAAAAGAAAAGAAAAGAAAAGAAAAGAAAAGAAAAGAAAAGAAAAGAAAAGAAAAGAAAAGAAGGAGCACAAAACCTAATTAATTTCCAGAATATCTACGGAATTTAAATATTTGAAAATCAGCAACAATGAAGAACAGTAATTTTAATTGCTAGAAAACTTTAATAAGAACTTTGCCATTTGGTCTACACTGTCATAAAACTACCTATTAAAATTGCTTATTTAAGTGCAAAAATCAAAATTATTTTTGTTCAAGTCCATTTGTTAAACCAATTGTTCTGTCCAAATCAATTTCATGTTGTCTTTTCAAACTTTTGATATCCTTTACACACATATGTGATAATAGTCTCTATTCTACTTTTTTCTTGTATTTATTTTTCAGGAAAATATTCTCATTTGGTTTTAAAATCACAGAATCACAGAATCACAGAATAGTAGGGGTTGGAAGGGACCTCTGTGGGTCATCTAGTCCAACCCCCCTGCCGAAGCAGGGTCACCTACAGCAGGCTGCACAGGACCTTGTCCAGGCGGGTCTTGAATATCTCCAGAGAAGGAGACTCCACAACCTCCCTGGGCAGCCTGTTCCAGTGCTCCGTCACCCTCAGAGAGAAGAAGTTCCTCCTCATGTTCAGACGGAACTTCCTGTGCCTCAGTTTGTGCCCATTACCCCTTGTCCAGTCACTGGGCACCACTGAAAAGAGCTTGACCCCATCCTCCTGACACCCACCCTTCAGATATTTGTAGGCATTTATAAGGTCCCCTCGCAGCCTTCTCTTCTTCAGGCTGAACAAGCCCAGTTCCCTCAATCTCTCCTCGTAGTGGAGATGCTCCAGTCCCCTCACCATCCTTGTAGCCCTCCGCTGGACTCTCTCCAGTAGCTCTTCATCCTTCTTGAACTGGGGAGCCCAGAACTGGACACAGTACTCCAGATGAGGCCTCACCAGGGTAGTGTAGAGGGGAAGGAGAACCTCCCTTGTCCTGCTGGCCACACTCTTCTTGATGCACCCCAGGATCCCATTGGCCTTCTTGGCAGCCAGGGCACACTGCTGGCTCATAGTTAACCTGTCGTCCACCAGGACACCCAGGTCCCTCTCCGCAGAGCTGCTCTCCAGCAGGTCCACCCCAAGCCTGTACTGGTGCATGAGGTTGTTCCTCCCCAGGTGCAGGACCCTGCACTTGCCCTTGTTGAACCTCATCAGGTTCCTCTCTGCCCAGCTCTCCAGCCTATCCAGGTCACGCTGAAAAAATATTTATACATTTCAGCTAGTAGTTAAGGGGATTTTTTTCTGTGTGATTTTTTTATAAAAGCTTCATCTGAAAATTCACTGCTCCCCCTTGTTCTGGTCAGTTCTGTTAACCATTTCATCCTTTCCTCACTGATAATATTCTATTATATTTCTAAACCGTTTCTTAGCACCTCCTCTGTAATGCCCATTTTCACTTCCATTTTTCCACTCCACTACATCCTCAGTTCACTGGAGAATTTTTACCGTTCCCCTGAATAACTCTCAAGAACAGATGGATAAGGACAAATCATTGAATAATGAAACTAGATTTGTTTAGATTGATTTCTTCATACTCTCTATGACCTTAGGTATTTAAAATGGAGAATTCCCTCAATGTCTTATTCTGAAAAGCAAAATTTGTATAAAAGTTCATCCTGAACTGTTTGTATGATCAAGAGTCATGGAAGACGTGGGCTAGGAAAAAATATCCAGTTGATTTCCATCTCCTGTAGCTTCAGTCTTACAAAAAGAATTTAAAAATATTTACTGTTACATTCTTAAAGTTTCAGAGCTACCCTGTTTTAGTCACCAAAGCTTCCATATAGATTTAGAAAAAAATCTGAGGAATTAGAATACTAACTATAAGTTGCCACGAAATACTACTGAAACAAGTAATTTTCTGACCTACCATTAAAATAACATAACAAAAAGTAAGTTAAAGAAGAGAGGCCACAGTTTCTGTCTAGCCATTTTGTTGTATAGCCCTGCTTATGCTATTCTAGTGAAACTCAAGCTGTAATAAATCAAGGCATCTTACAACAACAGTTTGAAATGAACATGTTTATTGGGACAGACAAGTACGTCACTAAGAATGTTATTTACTTCAGGTGCTGACATAGAGTACTAGCTGTTGGATTTAAACACTGACTCAGTCACTGCAGCTGAAAACTACAGGAATTTTTCAAATCATACATCAATATGAGCAAAAACATGAGCATCACAGCAGAACATAACTAAACAAATTTTTTTTTCCAACAACACAGAAATCATGAAGTTTGAAAGAAAAAAGAAAACCCCCCAAAACAGGCAAAAATTTCATTCTAATCTCTAATAAATAAAAAAAAAAACCCTCCACATTTAGACTAAATGTTAATGTTGTGATTACAGTTTTTAAGGAAGTTTAAAGAATTTTTTTCCTTGAAGAAACAGTGGGTGAGCGTTAGAGACTTGTTGAGTTTCATATCTTTCTTCAGGTATATACCCAAACCACCTATAGACACTGTTTTTCACAATCAGGTATGTTTGCCAGCAGGCCAGACGCAGATGTAACATGAGTTTTCTTGTGTAAGTAGTCAAGAATGGAAGCACACCAGCACTGCTCTACAAGCCAACACGGGGACCTAGCTCATGCAGACAGCTGGGGAATCAACCTGAAAGGAAGTGAATTTGTGTTGCCAGTAAAGTAAAAACCCCAACCAGATGTCTCCGACCCGTAATAAACCAACTAAGCAACCAAAAAACCCCACAGAACAAAAACTGAAACCAAAACACACACAGGTGATAGGCACACAATATGAAATGTACTTTGGGCTGGAATACTTGAGTAAGATGGTATACCTGTTCAGGTATACAGATATCTAGAATTCAGAGTATTTAATCTAATAGGGATATCCAGCATGGAAAAAAAATCGCTGCTTCAAGAGGGTTTTAGTAGCCTTGTGGGAGGAAAATGCAGGTTCTGCAGGAAGGAAAGGGGGTGACAGCTACCTCATACATAAGAGAACTGTTTGGTAGCCTTATCCAAGCCCCCTGCCCTTCAAGATTAAGGACTGTTGTGTGGTGCTGAGACCAAAAGAAAAACACAATGACCAGAACAAACAGATGAGAGAGACTGTATGTCTCAATACTGAGAGGGTTTTTTGCAGTTATTCCAACATCAGAAAATGAAGAATGAGATTGTTAAAGATCCCCTTCTGAGGGATTGAATCCTAGCTGACAACCAGTCCAGGAAGTATGAAGCCTAACTGGAATGAAGTCAAAGATATTAAAGATGTATTACCAATACTAGTGCAGCCTTTTGGCCATGCCTTATTTAATTTTTGGTATAAGCTACTTTACTAATTATTCTGGACGGTCGTGTATCTTCCTTGTAGAAGACTGACATAATGACTGTCCTCTACTAGTCTAAGTAAAGGAGATGAGTATACAGCTGGTGATATTAGTCCTTCAGCTTGAGCATACAAGCTTTGGCAGTGACTTACAAATACTGCAAGATTAATGTGTAACTCCTTAAATGCTTGATATGAAAATGAAAGTTAAATCTTTGGTTTCTATTCATAGACAACATTACCTGAAGCAACACCTCTGGCAAGACATGAAGTTCCAACAAAAAAAAAACAACCCCAAAACAAAAGAGATCCTACAGTCTGGTTCTATTGTGTTGGGTTGACTGTATGTCTGCCAGGTGCCCACCAAGATGCTTTCTCATTCCCAGCCTCAGCAGGACAGGTAGAGAAAACATGATGAAAAGCTCATGGGCTGAGATAAGGACAGGGTGATCATTCACCATTTACAACAGTTGCTGTCATGGGTAAAACAGATTTGACTTGGGAAAATAATTTAATTTATTGCCAATTAAAAAAAAAAAAAAGATAGTAAGAAATAAAATCAAAAGTAAAAGCACCATCCCCTCACCCTTCTCTTCTTCCCAGGCTCATCTTCACTCACAACTCTTCTACCTCATTTCCCCCTAAGTGGCACAGGGGGAATCGAAGTGAGGGTTGCAGCTTGTCCATAACACTGCCGCTGCTCCAACATGGGGTCTCTCCCACAGAATACAATCCTTCATGATCTCCAACATGGATCCTTCCCACAGAACTGCTCCAGCATAGGTCTTTTCCATGGAGTGCAGTCCTTCAGAAACAGACAGCTCCAGTGTGGGTCCCCCATGAGGTCACAGGTCCTGCCACAAAACCTGCTCCTGCATGGGCCCCTCTCTATAGGCCACGCTCCTGCCAGGAACCTGCTCCAGCTTAGGCTCTCCATGAGCTGCAGCTGCCTTCAGGGTGTATTCACCTGCTCTTGAGTAGGGTCCTCCACAGTCTACAGTGTGGATGTCTGCTCCACCGTGGTCTTCCATGGGCTGCAGGGAGACAACTATGATCTTCACCAAAAGATGCTGAGTAATCCTTGCTCCGGTGCCTGTAGCACCTCCTCCCTCTCTTTGTTCTGTCAGCTTGGTATCTGCAGGGCTTTTTCTCTCATATTTTATCACTTGTCCCTTAGAGATGCTGCACGGCACTTTTTACCCTTTCTTAAATGTGTTGTCACAGAGGTGCCGCTGTCACTGATTGGCTCAGCTTTGGCCAGTGGTGGGTCCATTAGAGCTGACTGAAAGTGGCTTTGTCAGACACGAGGAAGTTCCTGATGTCTTCTCATAGAAGCTGTTCCTGCAGGACCCCTGCTATCATAACCTTGCCGCGTAAACAAATACTTCTATCCAAGTCTTTGTGAAGAGAGATTTAACAGATTTGGCGGAAATCCACCAGAAAATAGATATTATTTGTCCTAAGAAATGGTGACAATATAAAGAGAATGGAAAGAAGAGTAGGGGGAGAAATTACCATAGAGAGACTGGAAAAGCAGCACCTCAGAGAGAATTGAAATCTTTCATGCTGAGAAAAAGAAGCGTGCAAAGGACTGCAGCTACCAAAACCAAAGACTTGAGTTAGCCCATTATCAAGTAATACAATTTTTTGAAATGGTTCTAAAATAAAACAGGTGAAAATAATTTGTGTGGAACCAATTGTACAACTATATTCTTTATTATTCTAGGGCAAAGGACAGACAATGGCAGCAGAGTAAGGACATCAGCTTGCACAAAAGCAGACTATAATCTGAACGGGGTAGCTGTGGGAGCAATCTATAAGTGTATTTTATATATCTGCAAGTATATTTTATATGTATTAAGTTGTTCTACAGCAGAACTGGAAAATCCTGAAAGTGACAGTATTAAAAGGACAACAATCAGACTACTCTAACTCAAATGAAAGACAGTTAATGCAATAAATTGCCAATCTAATCACAAATACATCAGTGTTAAGGGAAAAATAAAAAACGTGGAAAAACTGCAAGCTGACAAAAAATTCTGTTGCCATGAAGGAATGACAGAAAAATGAAGACATGAAAATAACCAGAAAGGCTAGCTATAAAAGAAGGTATAGCAAGAAGAGGTTTTATAAACACAATAGAAAATGAAATAAAAAAGAAGCAGAAGTCTCTTGTTCAAGAGGAAAGGAGAACAAAAAGAGATTATGCTCTACAGACTAAATTCAATACCTTTTTTTTTATTTTTCATTAAAAAAGGAAATAAAGAAAAAAGTAGTTTTGACCAGATACCTCACACAGTGAGTTTTATCACAAGGATGAGTATGTCAGGGACAATTTGAAAAGAGCAGGGTAAAGAATATTTAGATAAATGAGTTGAATTTAAGTCATAACACCCTGCTAAATTTATCTCTAAATGCTTAGAAAAAAATCTAACCAAAGGGATCTATAAAACATTAGTGGTTTTCATCAAGAGATCATAGAAGACTGATTGTTTGAAAAAGGAGAAGAACGTGAAATTCTGTATCAGCTATTAACAAGTGAGAGGTGGAGTAGTGGGAAGGAATGTAAAAGAATTACAGATCATGGCACCTACCTTGAGGAACTAGGACAGAAAGAATTATCGATCTATTTGTATTGAGAGAGAATAAAATTAAAAAGACACAGTATAATTTTGTCAAAGTTTAGACAGTGCCAAAGCAGTCTTATTTTTCCCAAGATGTAACTTGCACCAGGTTACAGCAGAATATGCAATTGACTTCAATAAGGCTTTTCATATTGCCCTATAAGACATTCTCAAAAGCAAACTAAAGAACCAGAATCTAGATAAAAAGTGAGTATTCACTGCTTTATAAACTACACTCCAAGATGTTATCAGTGTTTCCTTCATAGTGAGAGGGTATCTCATCAATACAGCAGCTGAAATAAAAGCAGAACATAGTAACGGGTGTCAATGATGTAAAATGCAGTATCTTTGGGAAAGAGCTCACGGTGGAAGAGCAAAAAGGCTCCATGGGAAAAAGCGAGACTGAATGGTTAAAGGGAAAGTCATATGGAAAGATAGACTAGAAAAGAAGGAAAAATTACTCTAGATATATGGATAATGCACTCTTTTTAGACAGGTAATGGGAGAGGTCACAGAGAGAAAGATTGTACTGTGAACATGACTAAATATGTCAGTTTAATACCTTATCCAATAAATTGTGAAGACTGTGGCTTTCAGATGTGTCCTCTCTGTATATCTAATTGCTTGAATTTGGTGAGGGAACGCTGTACTACAAGCTTCATATGTGGCCTGTTAACAGTGCTGCTGCTAATATTACACATTCTGTTCTTCATCTCTGCAATCAATTTCTTACATTTCTTTCAGTTTCATCTGGAAGCAGACTGCTTAAAAGTAAAGTGATATAAAGTGTTTCCCAGCAACTACTGCATGACTTCCAGTGACCTTCAAATTACATTTTACATTTGTCTTGGACAAAACTATAAGGCTGCTCAGTGTTGTGGACAGGAAGATTCATTTAATACTGTTAACCTGATCAGTAGTGAAATAAAAAGTCAACTGAGCTTACATTTTTACAACCCCGAGAGAAAGTTAAAAAACACATTAGTTGGTTTAAAAAAATGATAGTAGACAGAGAATCTGTATCCAAGGTTATAAATTACAGTAGCTTAGTAAGCTCTGTACATCGTATACAGTCATAAACTTCTCATGCTGTATTAGTTTAAGGACACCCTCACTTTTGTTTTCTTTTACTTCAAGAGTTCCTTTGCTTTGTCTCTCAGAAAGAAAACAAACAAATCAGGCTGCAAGGCTCAAAAGCATACAAGTTATTATGGATTTCAGAAAAAGAGAAGGTGTCATGGGGGGAGATTCATCCTGTAAACTTTAATTATCTAAGACTGCATCTATTAGTAACTTGTTTGGTGTAACAGGAGTAGATTAGTAGGCTGAAACAGATGGTGCTAAAGCTCCTGAGCCTTTTTTCTCTTCTTCCTTATGTCCTTTTCAGAAAAAAAAATGATGTCTGCTATTTAACCTTCCTGTTTAATCCATGATGTTTAATCTCATTAATCTGGAATGCTTTTAGGGAGGACTTCTGAGTTTGTTTAAAACAATTTGCTAGACTTCTAGTGTTATTTAACCACAAGCAGATTGGATGTAAAAAGCCTGACTAGTAATTTGAAGTTTTCCATCCTGATTATCATGTCTAATTCAAGGCATTACTAGCAGTTTCTACAATAATAAGATATCATTAAAGCTCTGAGTGGCTGTTACAAGGCTATTTCATTTTTTTTAATGTAGAAAACAGTAGGAATACCAGTGATAGAGCTGTTTTAGCATCACAGACTGCAATGGTACATAAAACTAAACACGGCATTCTTAGAGGAAAGAGGAAATTACACTGTCCTGGTACATGGCTACAAGCGTGCACAATGCAAAATTGCAAATTATTAAAGGAAAAATCAAATAAAGAGTCACCACTAGTAGCTGCTAAACTGGACGGGGTGCTATTAAACCAGATAATCTAGTTAAACACAAAAAGACACAACAAAGATTCAGTAACTGTCTCAATGACACTAGCTACATTTTTCCTAAGTTTTCTTAGTCATAAATTATGTTGACTGGTTCCACAGTCACTATGAAAGGGAGACTTTCTGGGAAACCTTTTTTAACATGGTTTACTATATTTAGGTATCTGTGAATTAGTCAAATATTTTTAGATAAAGGAAAGAAAAGAGAGATTTTGCTGTGCTTTCTCTTTTCTCACAAACAAAAATATTTATCACAATTGCTTTTTCTCTTGTACAACCATGGAATGGAAAAAGCTCCTAAAAACTCCTGAGGCATTTTTTCCTTAACATTTGGACAAATAAGGCAAAGAATGCAGGAATCTGCATATGTCCTTGGATTTGAATACTTCACTAAAAAGTATGCCATTAAAGTTAGGACTATAACTTTTGGAGCTACTTCAGAGTTTTATTGACTTCATTAGCTAAGGGAGGTGATCAAGCATCGTAATAAGTTGTTTCTGCTCATTGAACTGGTAAAAAGATTCTCGATAGTGCTGTGCAACAGCAAACACTTTCTAGAAAAGAAACTGATCCTTAGCTTCCAGCACAGAACACTTTTTCTCTCTTTTCCATGTGTACTTAACTGGGTAGCTTAATTATTATATCTGATCCTTCCCTACCCCTTCAGAAATAAATGCAAGCTTAGAACAAAAATAAAAAATTTGGGTTTTTTTAATACTCTGAGAGATGGAAATTGCTTTCAGCTTGCCTTGAATGTGGAAAAAAGTATTCACCATCTGTATCTTTTCATAAATAATAAAGTAATAACTAATGTATTCAGCATTTAATACAACTTTCCTTCAAGTAACTGGAGGCAGGAACTTCTGTAGATCCTTACCATTACAACATTTCATTTTCACAGATGAATATGGTTTTAAACATCCCGCTTTTAAGAGGTGATGAGAAGTTATGACCTATCTGCTGAACTGCCATGAATGACAACATAGTTGCTCTTAGGCCTGGTAGGCTGTTAGGTAGAATTCATTAAAATGTTTTTATGGCTATTATTTAAACTGAATTGTTTTGTCTGAGTTGTGGTGAGCTAATGGTACATACATACGTGCAGCAGCGCTGTCACCAGGAAATCACAGAATCACAGAATAGTAGGGGTTGGAAGGGACCTCTGTGGGTCATCTAGTCCAACCCCCCTGCCGAAGCAGGGTCACCTACAGTAGGCTGCACAGGATCTTGTCCAGGCGGGTCTTGAATATCTCCAGAGAAGGAGACTCCACAGTCTCCCTGGGCAGCCTGTTCCAGTGCTCCGTCACCCTCAGAGGGAAGAAGATCTTCCTCATGTTCAGACGGAACTTCCTGTGCCTCAGTTTGTGCCCATTGCCCCTTGTCCTGTCACTGGGCACCACTGAAAAGAGCTTGGCCCCATCCTCCTGACACCCACCCTTCAGATATTTGTAGGCATTTATTAGGTCCCCTCGCAGCCTTCTTTTCTTCAGGCTGAACAAGCCCAGTTCCCTCAACCTCTCCTCGTAGGGGAGATGCTCCAGTCCCCTCGCCATCCTTGTAGCCCTCCGCTGCACTCTCTCCAGTAGCTCTTCATCTTTCTTCAACTGGGGAGCCCAGAACTGGACACAGTACTCCAGATGAGGCCTCACCAGGTCAGTGTAGAGGGGAAGGAGAACCTCCCTCGTCCTGCTGGCCACACTCTTCTTGATGCACCCCAGGATCCCATTGGCTTTCTTGGCAGCCAGGGCACACTGCTGGCTCATGGTTAACCTGTTGTCCACCAGGACACCCAGGTCCCTCTCCGCAGAGATGTTGTTCAGCAGGTCCACCCCAAGCCTGTACTGGTGCATGAGGTTGTTCCTCCCCAGGTGCAGGACCCTGCACTTGCCCTTGTTGAACCTCATCAGGTTCCTCTCTGCCCAGCTTTCCAGCCTATCCAGGTCACGCTGAATGGCAGTACAGCCTTCTGGTGTGTCTACCACACCTCCCAGTTTGGTGTCGTCAGCAAACTTGCTCAGGGTACTTTCTAACTCTTCATCCAGGTCGTTGATGAAGAAGTTAAACAAGACTGGGCCCAGTACTGACCCCTGAGGGACGCCACTTGTCACCAGCCTCCAACTAGACTCAGCGCCACTGATGACAACCCTCTGAGTTCTGCCATTCAGCCAGTTCTCTATCCACTTCACCGACCACTCATCCAGCCCACACTTCCTCAGCTTCCCTAGGAGGATATCATGGGAGACTGTGTCGAAAGCCTTGCTCAAGTCAAGGTAGACAACATCCACGGCTCTCCCTTCGTCTACCCAGCCAGTCATGTCATCGTAGAAAGCTATCAGATTGGTCAGGCATGATTTCCCCTTGGTGAATCCATGCTGACTACTCCTGATAACCTTCTTTTCTTCCACTTGCTTGATGATGGCCTCCAGGATAAGCTGCTCCATCACCTTTCCCGGGATGGAGGTGAGGCTGACCGGCCTGTAGTTCCCTGGGTCCTCCTTCTTGCCCTTTTTGAAGATTGGAGTGACATTGGCCTTTCTCCAGTCCTCGGGCACCTCTCCTGTCCTCCAGGACCTCTCAAAGATGATGGAGAGTGGCTCAGCAATGACATCCGCCAGCTCCCTCAGCACTCGTGGGTGCATTCCATCGGGGCCCATGGATTTGTGGACATCCAGATCACTTAAGCGATCCCTCACACAGTCCTCCTTGATCAAGGGAAAGTCGTCCTCTTTGTAGGCTTCTTCTCTTACCTCCGGGGCCTGGGATTCCTGAGGGCCAGTCTTAGCACTGAAGACTGAAGCAAAGAAGGCATTCATTAGCTCTGCCTTCTCCGCATCCTCCGTCACCAGGACACCCGCCTCATTCAGCAGCGGCCCCACATTGTCCCTAGCCTTCCTTTTGCTGCTGATGTAGTTGAAGAAGCCCTTCTTGTTGTTTTTGACATCCCTTGCCAGCTTCAATTCCAGGTGAGCCTTGGCCTTCCTCGTCGCATCCCTGCATGCTCTCACCACATTCCTGTACTCTTCCCAAGTGGCCTGTCCCTCTTTCCACATTCCATGGACCTTTCTCTTCTGCCTGATCTCTGCTAGAAGCTCCTTGTTTAACCATGTAGGTCTCCTGCCTCCTTTGCTAAATTTCTTTCTCAGGGGGATGCATTGCTCCTGTGCATGGAAGAAGTGTTGTTTAAAGATCGACCAGCACTCATGGACCCCCCTGCCTTCGAGAGCCCTGGCCCACGGGATTCCTCCCAGTAGCTCCTTGAAGAGGGCAAAGTTGGCCCTCCTGAGGTCCAGGGTTTTGATCCTGCTTATCGCCCTGCTTCCTCCACGCAGGATCATGAACTCAACCATTTCATGGTCACTGCAGCCGAGTCTACCTCCAACCTTCACATCCTCCACCAGTCCCTCCTTGTTTGTTAACACGAGGTCCAGCAGCGCGCCTTTCCTTGTTGGTTCCTCCACCACTTGCATCAGAAAGTTATCATGGATGCTCTGTAGGAACCTCCTGGATTGCGCCTGCCTAGCTGTATGGTCTTCCCAGCTGATGTCAGGGTGGTTGAAGTCCCCCATGAGAACCAGGGCCTGTGACTGTGAGGCTGCTTGCAGCTGCCTGTAGAAGGCCTCATCAACCTCCTCCTCCTGGTCAGGTGGCCTGTAGTATACACCCACCGTAATGTCACCCGTGTGAGCCTGTCCCTTAATTCTAACCCACAAGCTTTCAACTCGTTCCTCATTTGCCCCCGGGCCAAGCTCAATGCATTCCAGTTGCTCCCTCACATATAGAGCAACTCCACCACCTCTCCTTGTTGGTCTGTCTTTCCTAAAGAGTCTGTAGCCATCTATAACAGCATGCCAGTCATGCGAGTTGTCCCACCACGTTTCTGTGATGGCGACCAAGTCGTAGCCGTCCTGCTGTATAATGGCTTCCAGCTCCTCCTGTTTATTGCCCATGCTACGTGCATTGGTGTAAACACACTTGAGCTGGGCTGTCAATCTCACCCCTGGCCTTGGCAGTCCAAGCCTAGTCTCATCCCTAGTGAGCTGGGCAATATCCCCTTCCCCCTTCGAACCTAGTTTAAAGCCCTCTCAATGAGCCCCGCCAGCTCGTGGCCAAAAATTCTTTTTCCCCTTTGTGATAGCTGAGTTCCACTTGTTGCCAGCAGGCCCGGTGCTGTGTACACCTCCCCATGATCAAAGACGCCAAAATTTGACCGATGGCACCAGTCCCTGAGCAACCGGTTAACCAGGTGAGTTTTCCTGCCCCTTTCAGTGCTGTCCCCTGCCACTGATGGGATGGAGGAAAACACCACCTGCGCCCCTGATCCCTCAACCAGTTGCCCCAGTGCCCTGAAGTCCCTTTTGATGGCCTTGGGACTTCTTTCTGCTGCCTCGTCCCCGCCAACCTGCATTACCAAGAGGGGGTAGTAATCAGAAGGCCGCACCAGACCAGGGAGTTTCTTCGCAACATCCCTAACCCGGGCCCCAGGGAGGCAGCAGACTTCCCTGTGGGATGAGTCCAGTCGGCAGATCGGGCCCTCTGTTCCCCTCAGAAAGGAATCACCTATGACAATGACCCTCCTTTTTTTCTTAGTTGAGGCAGTCATAATTCTTGGGGCTGTCTGACTCGTTCTAGGCAACCCCCTGGATGGAGCCTCACCTTCACCCACATCCTCTGTGGCCAGTCCCTCACATTCCAGAGCCCCATACCTGTTGCTTAAGGGCAACTGGGCAGGTGAGGGAGGCCGGGGGGAGATTCGCTTGCCACCCCTAGCAGGGACCCGTTTCCATTCCCCCCTATCTCTTAGGCCTCCTCTTTCTGCTCGGTGGCAAGAGGGTTGGGGGTTCTCTGCTTTCTGTGGAGCCGCCTCCTGCTGCCTCTGCCTCAGCGACGGCAGGGTGCGGCTCCACCAGTCGATCTCCCTCTCACACTCCCAGATGCTCCTCAGCCTCTCCACTTCCTCCTTCAGCTCTGCCACCAGGCTGAGCAGGTCATTCACCTGCTCGCACCGAACACAGCCGTTGTCTCTGCTGTCCTCCGGTACGAGTGCCAGGCTCAGGCACTCTCTGCAGCCAGAGACCTGGACACCCGCGTTCTTGCGTGGGGCCTCCGTCTGGGTCCCCACACTCCTTCGAGCAACAGCTTTACCACGGGTGGTAACCATGGCTAGAATATCTCCTGGAAGAGCGATGCCCACTACTTGAGTTGCCAGGAGGGGCGGCTGCACCCTGCCTGTCGCCTTCCCCGCTCGCCCTGCCCGCGCGAACTGCTGCGCAAACTGCTGCGCCGCTCCCGGGCTGCTGTGCCGGCTCTGTTTGCCGGCTCTGTTTGCCGGCTCTGTTTGCCCGCTCTGTTTGCCGGCTCTGTTCGCCTGCGCTCCTGGTCGCTCGCGCTCCCTGGGGGCTGCTCTTATCCCTGAGGGGGTTTGGCCACTGTCACACTCGAGTCCGCCCCCACTGACTCAGAGCTGCTGCTCGTTGGCACTTCCCACTTTCCCGCTGAGGGGGGGGGCTGGGGTCTCCTCTCTCTCTCTCCCGGCGCTTTTTGCCGCCTCGCCGCTGCGGTTTTGCCACCGGAGAAAGGGTCCCTCGGCGCGAGCCTCTGCTCCAGAACCCTTCACCTTCAGTAGCTTCGCCGAAATAACTTAAGGCTGCTGCAACTTGATTGTTCCACATAATGTTCCCATATTCTTATATTACAACTACTGTAAAAAAATTTTAGCTGTCCTTTTCTTCATATCCAATAAAATTATTGCTTTCAAATTATTTCTAGTACTAAGACATGATATTTCACCAAAACAATAATATGTATATCTTGGCGCTGGTTACCTGTGTCATAAATTACTTTAATTGGTACGAGTTGCATTAAGCAACTGAAGTATATGTCAGGGTCAAACCTGTGTGATAAATAAAGAATGTTCACTTCTAACCAATGTAATAATAAATTGACTAGTCTAAATAGACATTCTTAAAAAAAAGGTATAAACACTTAGAGCATAAAAAAGACATTGTTAAGATGCTGAAACAGACATTTCGTCTCATTTCTATGCAGCATCATAATATCCCATCACACTTAGTGGAATTAAAGCAAAATTTTGCTTCTGGTCTCTCCCCGCACACAGCTGCAAGCTCCTGCTTTCCCTTTGTGGTAGCAGTGGTATTTGTATGGATTTTTTTATTGTTGTTGTTCTTCGAATTCCCTTCGGGTTTTTATATTGTGGTTTTTTTCCAGGTGGATTAGGAAAGTCATCCAGCTGAAAAATAACCTAACTTCCCATGTGGCACCATAAATACTAGTGCTAGCATAAAGAAGAAAAGGACAGCAATAGAAATATAAAGTAAGGGGGACTGAAATATTCCCCTTGGTGACATTTCACCTTTAGGCATGCGTAAGGAGGTTGTGAAATCACAGTCTTTCAATAATCCCACAGCTGCAGTAAACACAACCACTTAAATTCTACACATATTTTTCAACAATAGGAATAATATGTTATTCAATTTTATGTCAAAAACCTTGGGATAGGCCTCAAAGTTTCACATAATGTTACTTCACTGCTCCTCATCTACTTTTCATAAACAGCAGGTATTCAGCAAAAGTAGTTTCCAGAGTCCATCAGTCCACTGCTGTGAAATCCAAAAAGTCTCCATAATCAAGCAAGGCCTCCTAATTTCAGAGTCTGTTAGCTTCTATTCAGTAACAGGATGCAAAAGAGGAATGGGAATCTATTTTGCCTGTAAAATATTTGCATAACGCCGGAAATAGTTAACAGATGTAAAATATTCTACCTTCTTCACTGCAGTGAATGATTACCTCGAATAAAAAACAAGTTGTCTCAGTGTCCAAATCCAGTGTAGTTTCTGTTTTTCAGCAAACAAAGAACATAAGGCTGGCAGCACAAGTAAACAAAGGAGTCAGCTTTCCCTGGGACTTGCCTCCCTTCAATTCCTGTCAGACAAAACCCATAGTTTTTTGGAGAGGAAGAAAAAATGTAAACAAGCCCGGAGGTAAATAGGGCCTTGGAAGGAATAAAAGCAACATTCCAATGCCATTCAGAGAGTTAGGCTAAAGGAAGTGTATTCATACTGAAAGGATTATGTTTTTATGGTTTATGAAAAGACTGTGGAAACAGACATTGTCCTCACTGTAAGAAAGGAGAAGTCGTAAATTTTGAATTCATTTAACTGGGCAACACAACTGAAAAAGCAAGGAATGTCTGAATCTGACGTTTTCTACTGCGTACAGGATTCCCCGTATCTGGTAAATTCTAGTTAAAATGTGAAAGCATTCTCACATTTAAAAGCAGGCAGAGAAAGACTGGTGGAGTTTAAGTTGCAACAGTACAAGTGAATGCCATGTGCAACCTTTCACAGCACCCATGTGTCTAGTGAAACACCTAGCCTTCTGAAATTATTGCAGATCAAGTATATATCTGTAAGTGAAATTTCTAAGAAACTAGCACTTGTGAAAGTCAAATTTCCAACAGGTTAGATTCAATCCATAAATTTGCAAACGCTGTCCCCACTTTGCAATACATTACACTTGAGAATAAATCTTATTCAACCATTCCTAGGAAGTGCAGAAATATCACTATCCCCATTGTAACAATAAAATCAGAGATATTTACCGATAAAGAAGACCCATTTGAGAAGTTTGCGGTAAATTTTAGGTGAGAAATAGTATCTGCAACCTACTATACACTATCACAGTCTTAGTAGATCTCGTCTTACAATCTTCCTTTCTTTTTTTTGGCCTTTTTTACTAAAAAAATCAACAAAACCCCCCGATTGTTTTGTCTACATGATGTCATCTGCCAGTGAGGCTGTTATTGTTTACTCACTTCTGCAAAAGCACACATGAAATTAAATCAGGTCACAGAGGAAATATTTTAGAGAAACTGAATCTAACACAGAGTCAGAAAAAGGTTTGTATTGTTTTCTGACAATACGTGAAAAATAGCTTAGGAAAGTAATAAAATCACATAATAGAACGAAACCTCACTGCTCCCACAAATATTTAAAACACATAATGATGCAGCATATGATTTCCAGAAGGAGGTACACAAAATGTCTATAAATATGAATGATTAGTACTTGAATCTTTTATTCTTTCTTCAACTTCTTGTATTCTTTGCAGCATACCTCTAAACATCCTGCTCTTTGTTGCTGTTTTTCCAGCGCTCAGGTGTCTGGAATTGCATTTAATATTCCATTTGTGCTTGTGCTAAAGCTAGAGAGAAACAGACTATGAGCTTTTTCTGCATGACAGGACCTGCACATATCAGAGCTGTTCTGGAGTTCTATAAGCTATACTACACTGTAAACAGGTCCAATTTGTGCCCTGCTATCTTTCTCCAATCCGATTTAAAAGTATTGTTTTTGGTAGCTTATATCTTTCCATATTAAAACTCTCCTGCCTCTTTCCTGTCTCTGTTCCCAGGCTGTCTTTCTGCACTTTTTTTTGCACCATCTACAGCTTGTTCCACACGAAGTCCATCAAGTTTAGAATTGTTTGAAAGTATTATTAACATTAGCAGTACTTTCTCTGCCAGATTACTGGGGAAAAAAAGTAAAATCAGGCAAGAAAACACCAGTTCTGCAGTACTCCCTGGGTTCTTTTCTTCATTTTTATATGAAGCCATTTACCATCTTTTTTTTTTTTTTTTTTGGCATATCAGTACTTCTCCTTCACAGTAGGCAAGGATTTGTATGTGTCTGATCCATTCTGTGGTGCCTCCTGCCTCTACTTAATGCTAAACTGTTATTCTGCCAAAGGACTTTTCTCCTTTTCTGAAGCCCTATTTGCCATGAGTAGCCTGTTTCTGTGATGCGTGCTTTCTGCCCAAAAGGGTCCTTAATCAGTAGAAATCGCCATACATGATTTTGAAAGAGATTGCTGTCTGGCACGCTTGCCTAGGCTAGTTTGTTGCCTAACTACATCAAGATAAACTTCCTGTGTTTGCCTACAAATAGCACATATCTTACTTCGATTCTCCAAACACTGTATATGCTATCTCAACTTGCAGAAGAAAGATTAGCATTCTGCCCAAAAGGAAGTGAAATGATGTTGTGAGAGAGCAAGGCATAGCCTAAACAGGCAGACAAGTCTCAGGAGCTTCTGGGAAATACTACTTTAAGAAGCAGTGTTGCAGCTGGAGTCAGTGGACAGGCATACCACAAACTTGCTGAGCTGGCACTGCTAACATCCTGGAGGGGGGTACAAACTCCCCCTGAGCTGTGAGTGCCCGCATGTGGCATTGAAGGGCAGCATCCCAAGCCAAACTCTGAAGACCAACAGTAAAGAACTGGTTTATGACTGCTGATGGCAGTCCTCAGTCAGATGAAATCCTTCAAGAGAGGACTTTAAGCTCACACTTTATGAAGTAGTGATGGATACATCTCAGAGATAATTGTGGTGTTACAGCCTAATGAAGCCAGTTGTCTTGACTCTTGGATTGCTTTCTGCTCACCTCTGTCAAGCTAAAAACTACTAAACCATATTCTCCAGAAAAATGAAAGGTGTGTTAATATATTTGACCTTCCACTGGGTGTTTTAGCAATCATAATGTCTAAGTGACTACAGAGAACTACTTTTTGTGAGTTGGGAGCTCGAGTGACATGTTTTCTGCAGCATTCTGTTTAAGATGCCCAATTTCTGTAACTGTCTTATTCAAAGATGAGTAGATTTCCTAAGTGTAACCTAAATAACCTTATCTACTAGATATTTTTTAGATATTTTCTTAAAAATGATACAGCTTTCATAAACTCAAGGAACTGTTACCAACCGTTTTTGAGGATCACTGGACTTGTGAGACAAAAACCTAATTTTAGAGTGAAAATTAATATAGCACACACTATCTCTGACTTTTTTTATTTGCTTGGAAGATCATGCTTATAGATTTAAAAAAGGAAATAAAAAAGTAAATTTTTTTAGCTATTTCAGGGCAAATGACAAGTAATTTTGGATGTATGTTATTTGGTGTAATCTGCCTATGAACAAAGAAAAAGGAGTTGTTTCATGCTTACTCCATTGAAACTCAACACGTCAGCTCTTTGGATGCTGTTTTATAACTCCAGAGGAGTCATTAAAAAGGCATAAAGAAATATCTTATACTAAGCCCTAAGGACTGATACTTTCTTCCTAATCCAGCCAACTCATGGACTTTAGTGGGATCTGGACTTTTTGATACGACAAAATGACTGCTTGCCTGGGTCAGGTCCAGGTTGCTACTCTTCCTACTATGTGATAATTTCTTGCTGAATTGAAGGGAATGTATAGAGGTGCAGCGATTTGTTCACACGGAACAGGATGCTGAAGAAGGGTGAATGTATATGGTTGATTTGATATAACTACATTTAAAATCTTAGGTTGCTGGGTTATGACTTCTCCTATTGCAGCTCAGATGAACATGTGATGATGCATCTGAGTTACCTCAGTCCTGCAGACAACACAACTACAAAGGAACGGTCACCTCTTAGGGTGAACTACCTGTGTATTTGCTCATGCTCCCCGACAGTGTTTGCTGCCCAAAAAAGAACGTTTATAGTGTGGTTAACATTACCATAGTTCACTCTAACAGAAGTACTTCTGCGTCACTAAATCAGCAGAGTTTTGACCATCAATCACTTCTGATCATAGACAGGACTACACAGAAAACATCAACAAGTTCTATTTTTTTTTAATATTAAAAAATGAAAATAATTAAAAATATCGAGTCAAATTTTGTATTCCTATACTGGGAAATTTTACAGAGGTTAAAAAGAAAATATTTTAAACGTTGTCTTGGTACAAAAGACATCAAAACAGAATTCTCGCAACATGGTAAGTAACTGTTCTCTCTCAAAAGCAGAAGAGTTCTGGTTCTTACTGTCCTGCTCACAACGTACTCACACGAATTAAAAAAAACGAAGTTTATTGTAAGTGCAGCTGGTTGAGCGGTATTAAGGATCAACAAAACAAACTGAGGGAGATGGAATAATAAATGGCATGAACATTAAAGAAAAATTAGCTCAATGAATAAGCCCAAGAGAGAATGAAATATGCCTAGTCTATAATAAATGTCAGTTTCGTTATCGGAACATAAAACAGGACTTTTCAAAAATCATAATCAGGAAAAATCGCAATAAGCATCTGCCCAATTGTGGCAACATGAAGGAAGAGAAATGTAGATGTATGTCAACAGCTACAGTAATAAGATACAGAAACAGGTGAACAACTTTGACACAACTGCTAACAATTTCTCCAAAGACAGAATCTCTGAAAGACTTTTTTGAATCAAAAATCATGAGGTGAAGGAGGCACTTACATCCCCATTGGACTTTGAGCACCACTGTGTCAGTATTTGTGTACAACCAGGCAAGCAGAATTAGGAAAGGCATGGGAATTACAGAAACATATCCTGGAGGTCTGGTTCTTCTTTAAATTCCCTTATCCATACATCTAGAAGATGTTCATTTCAGTGGCTGCAAGTGATCTAGAAGGAAGTCATCACAGTCCTGGACTTTGATTCGTGAAAAAATGGTTTGGAGTCAAATGAAGAGCAAAACAGCTCTTTCAATACTTAAAGGGGGCTTATAAGAAAGATGGGGACAAACTTTTTAGTAGGGCTTGTTCCGATTGGACAAAGGTAATGGTTTTTAACTAAAAGAGGGTAGATTTAGACTAGAGATAAGGAAGAAATTTTATATGATGAGAGTGGTGAAACACTGGAACAGGTTGCCCAGAGAGGTGGTAGATGCCTGTCCTGGGTTCAGCCAGGACAGGGTTAATTTTCACTGGAATCCAGGAAGGGACATAGTCAGGCAGGCTGACCCCACCTGGTCAAACAGAGCAGGGTATTCCATACCATGTGCCGTCATGCTGGGTTCTGGTGGGGGGGAGCTGGGCGGCGGGAACTCACTCGCAGCTCGGGAGCTTGCGGCGGCGGTCGTGGAGGGTGGCTTTCTGGGTTCTGCAGTTTGTGTTGTGTTTTCTCCTTATCTGTATAGTTGTTGTTACTGTTCCCTTTGTTTGCTGTTCTGTTAAACTGCCCTTATCCTGACCCACCAGTTTCTGCCTGTTTCTTTCCATCCTCTTCCGCACCCCGGCGGGGGGAGGGGCGGCCGCTTGGAGCTTTTGTTGCCGGCCGCAGCCAAATCAGAATAATCCCTTATCAGTGGAAACATTTAAAGTCACGTTGGATGGGGCTCTGAGCAACCTGATCTAACGTTTGATGTCTCTGCTCATTCCAAGGGGGTTGGACAAGATGACCTTTATAGGTCCCTTCCAATCCAAACTGTTCTATGATTCTGTCAGGTATCAAAAGGACTTTAGGTCACTGTGCTAAATAAAAAAGTATATCCAAGCAATATCCATACATGAGGTTTGTAAGCACTTTTGTTGTTTTCTGCTCTTTATAATTTCTTTCTCCATCACTGTCCTTTTTTTTTTTTCCAAACAGAATAACTCTTTCTCTCCTCTCAAACAGATTTCTGTACCCCATGCTTCAGAAGATCCTCCTCCTCCTTGTAGGAATGAAAAGACTCTCTAATGTTCTCAGCATAATGCTGCTGGGACTTAAACTAATGAAAACATAGAAGCCAGGAAGAAGGCGGCTGGTATCACCAAATGCAAAAAATGCAAGATTGCCACTCAGAACGGAGTAGTCAAAGACACGAGTGTAAACCAGAAAATACCTTTCTTGGCGTGAAGTTTGAAAACAAAGTTAGGTCTGTGGGTAGGCAGCAGCAGGCTTAAGTAAATACTGAGGACATTCTGTAATGAGTAAGTACCTTGTAGGACTTGAAATGTGCCAAGTCTGCATTAATCTGTAATTGTTTTTCTTTCTAGGCTAGCTTTTGACTTCGTGATACAGTCAGACTAGCTCCCCAGTTAAATACTTTCCTCAGTTATTTGGATCTGAACCTTGGATTCCCACATCACAACTATCGTAAATAATTATCAAACTCACCAGCATCAATGAATATTCTCTTATCCGAGAGTTTATTAATAAAGAACATAAAAATCTACTACTACTATGAACTATTTCAAGTGATCAAGAAAGAAGTACAAGGATCTGTCAGCTCTGATGTCCTTTCTGGTGTAAGGGGACAAATACAAGGAAGAAATCGTTGACTTTTTTAAAACAAGTATACGCACACACCTCTCTTAAAACTCTTTTTTTTCCAGTTTTCTAAACGTGATTCTTCATGGGCAAACACAAGTTGTTAAAATCTTACACTAAGCATCTTGGGAAAACCTCCAATAATATTTCTATATGACAAGCTCTATATTATTTATAGGTAGGATTAATATTCCCTGATTATTGCAATTTTGACTCTCTGCTGTAACTTTCTTTAAATAGAGTGTTCTCTATAAACATACATGTACCTCTGACTGTAAGACATGTTTCTACTCTTTTTCATCCTCTCATTTTTCTTATTCACTTAAAGAATATATGATAAAGTGTGAAATACAGCATAAAACCACTTCAGAGAAAAAAAAAACAGCTACTATTTTCTGAGCACTTTTTATGCAAATACAATAATATTGTAGGCTTATTAAATGATATGACTTGTAAGAGGTAAAATCTCTGTGAAATCATCCTAGCTGAGGCTAACCAGATTTAGACCAACAGAGAACTGAGCTCTGTATATGTCAACTTATTTCAGAATAAATTAATTTGTTTTAAACAATGGGATCAAATCTCAAGCTACACAAATTATGACACCAAATCTGAGATTCTTACATTAAATGGATCAAACCCAGAGAAAAATGTTTAATCTCATCTAGTTTATTGTTTTAGTGTAACAGAAGCTCCACATCTCTTTAAACATATTTAAAAGAGATTATGAGAAAAGGAGATTAAAAATATTAATAGGATTAAAGCAGATGGAAAAACCTCCTATTTGTTCTCATGAGCTGATGCGCAGAGGGGTAGAGTGGGGAATAAAAGTATGTACTGCCAAGAAATATATTTTTAACTCTGTTTCTAACCTTCCAGAACTCAAAGTTTGAAACTGTGCAGACTGAAAAACATACAGCCAGGTTTCTTTGTTAAGTGGCTCATCTCAGAATACCATAGAAAAGACTGCAACATTTGAAGAAACTAACACAGTCTGTCTTTCTTCTCTCCAGTTAATCTAGTATTTCTGCCAGCATGTGAGAAATTGAAACCATTTCAAATGCTTTTACAAAGACTTTTCTAAAGTAAAACTAAATACACCTTTTATTAGCAAGCCCACCTTAAGCTAACCTAGAAAATTACATGGAAGCTACCTCCCACCAACAGCTCTGATTCTGTGGGCTTTGATGGAATACAAGGGAAGAATGAGGATAAGCTGTGGGATTCTACAAGAGTGAAGCAGACCGTAGCTTCTCACTTTGGAAGCAGTGCACAGAAGTGAGAGCACAGGGCAGATTTTGCATCACTGCCTAAGCCCGGAGGCATAAGGTATACACCACACTAAACTGCCTTTTCTTCAGGCTGCTTCCATCTGCGTACTCCTGTTCAACTCACCACTACAGACCTCCTCCTGAAAATAGCAACATCAGAGTCACATTTGTCTCCTGTTTGGAGAGGCACATTCACCTCCTCTCTTTCTCGTGAGATGTGTGCCTCTGATTTTCTTGTTTGTTTCAGTTTCATTGGATCACAAGACGACGTTGGAATGAACCTCAGGAGATTATCTGCTCCAATATCTTGCCTAAAGCAGGATCACCTACAAGATCATGTCAACTTATCCAGGGCTTTATCCAGTCAGGTTTAGAAAACAGCCAAGGGTGGAGACTGCATCCATGCAAGTTTTCAGTTGTAACCTCTCTCTCTCTTTTGCTTCCATTTCTGTCCACTGTCTCTCATTTTCCCATTGTGCAACCCTGAGGCTGGCCGTATCATCTCAGTGACCCATCCTGTCGGTGCAGACAGGCAGTCCCCCTCCAAAGCTATCCTCCAGACTGAACAAGCCTCAGGGCCTTTGTCTTCAACCACCTCTGTCCCTTGACCTCACTCTAGGTGATCAACATGTTTCTTGTAATGGCGTACCCAAGCTGTCCACTGTATCTAGATGTGGTGTAACAACTATCAGGCAGCGACGGATAATATCTTCCCTCAATCTACTGGCTGTGCTCCTGTTGATACAGCCCAGGATGCTGCTGTCAACCTGTGCTGCCAGGGCAGGCTGCAGGCTTACACCTAGCTCGCTGTCAGCCCAAGACCCCTGTCCTGTTGACAGAGCTGCTCCCTAGTCTGCCTTGCTGTCAGAGGCACTACCTGCCAGTAGACAGCAGCAGTCCTCACAAATGAGGCAGTTCGGTTTCTGTTACACCTGACCTACTATCTGGACTCTCTGGGTGCAACTTGTATTTTTAATTTGGAGTAGGAGGGTGTCTTTGGAATAAGTATCTTGACCTTGAACACCAGCAGAACTTTGGCTCACATGGCAGGAACAGCCTCCTAGTGTGCCAACAGGACTCTTTTTGGATGAAAGGCAGTGGATAGCTATAATTCAGGAGCTTGAGAAGTGCACTCTAGCTGCTTATGGATATTCATGCCACAAGACCACACTAGATTTCACCTGAAGTCAAAAGTCCAAGACTCAACACCAGTTCTTCTGCTTAAGAAAACATTTCGTAGAGGCCCTGAGTACTAGCTAATACTGTTTCCTTCAAAGCTTGGTATTTACCACTTGTACTGGTTTTGGCTGGGATAGAGTTAGTGCTAGTAGCTTGTATAGTGCTGTTTTGGATTTAGTATGAGAATAATGTTGATTACAAACTGATGTTTTCAGTTGTTGTTAGGCAGTCAAGGACTTTTCAGCTTCTTATGCTGGCCTGGGCTGCTATGTGTATGGGAAGCTGGGAGGGGAAACAGCTAGGACTGCTGACCCAGGCCAAAGGGGATATTCTATACCATATGACGTCACGCTCAGTATGTAAAGCGAGGGGAAGAAGTAGAAAGGAGAGGACATTCACAGTGATGGCATTTGTCTGTTCAAGTAGCGATTACGCATGAAGGAGCCTTGCTTTCCTGGAGATGGCTGAACATCTGCCTGCCGATGGAAAGTCGTGAATGAATTTCTTATTTTGCTTTGCTTGAGCACAGGGCTTTTTCTTTACCTGTTGAACTGCTTTTAGATCAGCCCATGAGTTTTCTCACTTACACCCTTCCAGTTCTCTCCCCCATCCCACTTGGGGGGGGAGTGAGCGAGTGGCTATCTGGTGCTGAGCTGCCAGCTGTGGTTAAACCACGACACCATTACAAATGGGAAAAAGTCTAAAAATCAAAGGTTTGCAAGAGACTGGGGTCTTTTTGGAGGATGAAAATTCTTTGGTATCACAGTGATAGAAATTCATGGTGTGACGAATATGACCTTTTACTCCTGTAGTTAAGAAAAGTCATTGAGAAATAGTTATTTCTCTACATATTTTTCCCCTTCTGTAGGCAGAAACAATCAAATGTAATAAAGTAGTATTATTGCTCTGCTGGTGCAAATCCTAGAAAACCTAGTTATCTGAAATACAACACTGTTAACACATGTTGAAAAGTATAATGTAGAATGAAATGTAAAGGCCAGAGATCATGTTTTACAGCTACTGTTTTAAGCGCCTCTGTTTTCCCCAAAAAACCTCACAACTCAAGGAGATGCAGAATTGACCTGTTATGACCTTTTTCCTATTGCCATCACTGTACTTGGGGAGAAGAAAGATGTTTTCCTTAATTCAACTGCAGAACTTCAGAGAAGAGTAAATTATTTTAACTATGCTAGTGTTTGAAAAAAGACACAAATCTGGCATAACTCTGTCTTATTTTATTTCTACATAAAACATAACTTGTAAGTGAAGATTCAAGGAATTACATTTGTTTGGTGTAAAGAGGTGACATTTAGGGAGGAACATGATAACTCTACATAAATAGTTAAAGGGCAATAATATGAGAGAAAAGAAGAGCTAGTCTCACTGAATTTTATCATAACACAAGGAGTAATGGGCTGAGTTAGAAGGATAAATTTACCTTGGTTATTACAAGAACTTCCTGAGAAAAAGAGCAATGAGAGTATAGAAAGACTTCTCTTGTGAAATAGTTATTGCACAATCTTTGAAGATATTAAAGGTAAGATTAAAAAGCTATCTGTAAAATATTGTGAATTTTCAGAGGCTGAAGTGGATGACCAATAGCATTCTTTCAAATATACTTGTAGTGGGTTGACCTTGGCTGGACTCCAAAGTGGCTCTATTACTCCCCCTCCTGAATAGGACAGGAGGACAAAATATGATGAAATGCTCGTGGGTGGAGAAAAGGACTCAGAGATCACTCACCAGTTACCACCACAGGCAAAACAGACACGACTTAGGGAAATTAATTTAATTTATTGCCAGTTAATAACAGAGTAGGATGAAGAGAAATAAGAACAAATCTAAAAACACCTCTCCCCCACATGTCCCTTCTTCCCAGGCTCAGCTTCACTTCCAACTCTTCTACCTCCTCTCCTTGAGTGGCACAGGGGCATGGGCAATGGAGATTGCTGCCAGTTCATAATTTTTTTCTCTGCCTCTCTTTCCTCCTCACACTTTTCCCCTGTTCCAGCATGGAGTCATAACCACGGAAGACAGTCCCTTATGATTGTCTCCAGTGTGGGCCCTTCCCACAAGCTGCAGTTCTTCAAGAACTGTTCCAGCAAGGGTTCTTTCCACGGGTTACAGTTCTTCAGGAATGGACTGTTTCAGTGTGGATCCCCGAGAGGGTCACAGGTTCTGACAGAAAACCTGCTTCTGCATGGGCTTCTTTCCATGAGATGTAGATCCTGACAGGATCCTGCTCCTGAGCGGCTTTTCTGTGGGCTGAAGCATTCTTCAGGACATATATGCCTGCTCCCGTGTGGGGTCCTCCAGGGGCTTCAGGGGAACAACCTGTATCACCGTGGTCTTCTCTGAGGGCTGTAGCAGAATCTCTGCTCCAGTGCCTGGAGTACCTCCTCCCCCTCCTTTTCACTGACCTTGGTGTCTGCAGGACTCCTTCTCTCACATATTTTCACTCCCCTCTTTCAGCTGCAGTTGTGCAGTGTTATTTCCCCTTCTTAAATATGTTGTCACAGAGACAGTAACAACATTGCTGATTGGTTCAGCTTTGGCCAGCAGCGAGTCCACCTTGGAGCCAGCTGAAACTTCTTCTGTCAAACATGGCGGCAGCTTCTGGTGTCTTCTCACAAAAGACACCTCTGCGGCCCCTCTGCTATCAAAATCTTGCCATGTAAACCCAATACAATACTGTTTCACAACACTATGGGAAAAACAAAAAGCTTGATGCTTAAAAACTTCCAGAGGTGGAGGAGCATCAACTTCCTCTCTGCTGAAATCAATCTGTTCCAATAAGGGAAAGGAAAAACGCCGTACAAAATGCAGGAAGTCCTCTGACAATTAATGTCATTTGTAATCTGCTCTAGGTATGATTAAAACAGTATTGACTGACTTCTGTGATACTTGCATCTAATTCTACTGTACTGAGCAAATGTTTCTATTAAAGAAAAATGAAGCAGACAAGCTACAGGTTCAGAATCCCGCGCTGCTCACCCCTCATGTTTGTGGAAGAGAAAAAATCGAATAAGGCACATGAAGATGATTCTGTATTGATCAGAAAGACTGAAGACTCAGCCGTATCTTCTTTCCTCACCTTTAGATTTTTCTCTGGCAGATCAGCAAGAGTTACTCCTAGAATTTTCTGGCAGTAGGGATGAATATGAGCCTCCAAGAACCTGCTAGCTGGAGCCTCTTCTTAATAAATAGTATATAAATAAGTAGAATTTCCTAGGAGCAAACACATAAATATAGTATCTACAATTTCCTTCAGCCTACAGTTTTCAACCGTGAAAGCAAAAAAGAGTTCTAGTCACAGAGGGAATAAAGTACGGATATAATTTCAGCTGTTAGCATTTGGTTACCCCCCCCCCCCCCCCCAGTCAAACTTATGTACAAGGTCCCAGTCTCCGAATGAGACAATAAGCACAGGTGTGGCCATATGATATGAAGGTGCCAAAAAAAAACACGTCTGCTTTTTAGTTTGGCTTTGTTGAGATTACTGATGCTAAACACTAACCCTCATAGTTGTAACGGATTAGCAAATTTTCTTCTCCAGTTCACAGTCCCTGACAGCTGCCCAGGGAAGTACAGATTATCTTGACAAGCTGTGATTGACACAAGGTCATGGAGCCAGACTGACCATCATGATACAGATCCTTGAAATGCAAAAAGATTTGTAAGAGAGGTATAAGAAAATATTCAAATGTTCTTAGTTGCATAATCAGTGTGAGGTCTGCATGCACTTCAGCTACTTTTGCCATCAGCAGTAAGTGATGTAACACTTAGACTAGGAAAGGCATGAAGAACCAGCTTTGCAGATTCAGAATTAAAGTAATGGTACTTCCCCCCAAGTTCTTATTATTTGCACATTTGCATTGGGTTTAGGTGGCAAGGTGTTGGCAGCAGGGGTCTGCAGCTATGGTCCCAATGAGAAGAGTCCAGGGGCTGCCCCATGCTGAACACAGCTGGTTTCAGCCAGCTCCAACAGATCCACTGCTGGCCAAAGCTGGAGACATCAGCCAAGCTGGAGAGAGAGAGGAGGGGGGAAGTATGAGAAACATCCCTGCTGACACCAAGGTGAGAGAACAAGGAGGGGGAGGAGGTACTTCAGATGCCTGAGCAGGAGCAGAGATTCTCCTCCAGTCTTCTCCAGTCCCTGGAGCAAACCACGGTGAAGCATGTATTTCACTGAAAACTGTCAGAGTGGAGCGGGTGGATATTTCCTGAAGTAATTGCAGCTTGCATAGAGCCTACAGTGTAGCAGGTTTACCTTGAAGGACTGCAGCCCATAGGAAGGACCCATTCTGAAGCAGGGGAAAAGTGTGAGCAGGAAGGAGCAGCAGAGTGGATGTTCTGGTTTGGCTGCAGCCGGTAACAAAAGCGCCACGCGGCCGTCCCTCCCCCCGCCGGGGTGTGGAGGAGAATGGAAAGAAACAAGCAGAAACTGGTGGGTTGAGATAAGGGTAGTTTAACAGAACAGCAAACAAAGGGAACAGGAACAACAACAATACAGATAAGGAGAAAACATGACACGAACCACACAGAATCACAGAATCACAGAATCACAGAATAGTAGGGGTTGGAAGGGACCTCTGTGGGTCATCTAGTCCAACCCCCCCGCCGAAGCAGGGTCACCTACAGCAGGCTGCACAGGACCTTGTCCAGGCGGGTCTTGAATATCTCCAGAGAAGGAGACTCCACAGTCTCCCTGGGCAGCCTGTTCCAGTGCTCCGTCACCCTCAGAGAGAAGAAGTTCCTCCTCATGTTCAGACGGAACTTCCTGTGCCTCAGTTTGTGCCCATTACCCCTTGTCCTGTCACTGGGCACCACTGAAAAGAGCTTGGCCCCATCCTCCTGACACCCACCCTTCAGATATTTGTAGGCATTTATAAGGTCCCCTCGCAGCCTTCTCTTCTTCAGGCTGAAGAAGACCACACGACCCACAGAGCCGTTCTCCCAGACAGGACCGGCGCCCGCGCTCCCAAGACTCGAGTGAGTTCCCGCCGCGTCACCCCCCCCAACCGGAACCCAGCATGACGGCACAGGGTATGGAATACCAGGCTCTGTTTGGCCAGGTTGGGGTTGGGTCAGCCCACCCGACAGTGCCCCTTCCTGGATTCTGGTGAAAATTAACCCTGCCCTGGCCGAACCCAGGACAGTGGAGCTGTTAAAGACTGATTACAACCCACCATTCCCCATCTTCCTGTGTCACTTGAGGGGGGAGGAGGTAGAGGAGTTGGGGACAAAGGGGTAAAGTTAAGACTGAAAAAAAGGGGGGTTAGAAAGGTGTTTTAACTTTAGTCTTTGTTTCTTCCCATTCAAATCTGTTTTAATAGACAACAAAATAAATTAACTTTCCCCAGGTTTAGTCTGTTTTGCCCATTATACTAGTCAGTAAGTGATCTCCCTGTCTTTGTCTTGACCCATGAGATTTTCCATCTTATTTTCTCACTTCATCCTGTTGAGGAAAGGGAATGAGAGAGTGACTGGCTGGGCGTCTTGCAGGCAGGCAAGGTAAACCACAATTAAACATACCATAAACATAATTAATACTATGGTATAAAATAGAGCTAAGCTGTATTAGGTGCATTTGGATTAATTCACTACTTTAATTTTTGTTACTGCCACTGGTAATTCAGTAGAAAAACTATAATCCACCATACTTTATCTTCTGATTTTGAGGACTCGTTTATTCTACTGTGCTTCCTTTTTTTACACCTGTTTATTGCAGTGTAAACTCTTCTCTCCTCCTTGCCCTCAGAACACAGGATGCATCCAAACGTGCTGTACAATTTACTCACCAAAAGCAACATGAGCGCAAACAGTACTTCTCCTGAATTATTGTTTCACTGTGTTAACCAAAGCTCCATCTTATATAATTCAGTAAGATCGTCAATTTTCCACCATCAACAATGACTACTAAGATCACCACTAGGTAATAAATTATGTACGACTTCTTAACAGTTCACATATATTTTAGATTTATGCTGCCATTTTGTATTTTGGTGTGAGGATCAGAAACCTCACAGCATATGTCACTTCCCTATACTTTGTTCTGCTTTGCATAACCTTCTGAAGTGGACTAATAAAACCCAAAAATGGAACAAAAATTTAAGTGAGTCAGTTAAACTGAAGGTTCAGTATTTTAAACTTATTGTTGAATCATTCAGAAGCAGTATAGATGTCCTAGATCCACATTAGACCTTAAATAAATCTACTGAAGATAAAAAGAGAAAAAATCTTGGGAGCATACTACACAAAGAGTTTACATACTTTAATTGATACATCTACTAGACTACACTGAAGGTCCAAATAAGTAGAAATAATGCTACTACAGTTTATTAATTTTTCAGGATTTGCTTGAACTATTGTGCTTGAATATTTTATTAATATTGCATTTCTACTACATATAGTTTTTCAGATTCATTATATATACTGAAGCACAGCATTTATTTTATTCACTGTAATTCACAGTTGTCTTATTTTTCTTCAGGTGACTGGATCGGGTAGACCCTTTTTAAGGGAAATGGAGATAATTCTTGCCCTGGGAAGCAACAGACCCTGCCTAGACAAAAGGTTTCAAAGACTGTAGAGAGCTGGGAGGCTGAAGGAAAGAGCAGACTCCAGACTGTCAGACTTCATAGGTGAAGAAGGAGCCTTTATGACCAGAGGGGGGCTACCAATCAGGGACTGTTGTAATTCAAAGTCTGCAATTTGGATAAAAGTAAATTTGTAAAGTAAAATGCTTGCTGTTAACTCATAATTCATGGCTTTTCTGAGTTGAAAATCCTTTTCGTTGTCTGTGAGGAGCTTTAACTACATTATATCCACCTCACTGTTGTGAAGATTTGGCCCTGGCTGGCAACAAAGGACCATGCAGTTGCTCTGTCGCACCTCCCCCCCGGAGGGGTCGGGAGGAGAATTGGAAGAAAAAGGCAGGACTGTGGGTCGGGATAAGGATGGTTTAACAGAACAGCAAAGGAAGAGAACAACAACAATACTGATAGAAAGGATATATAATAACAAGTGAATATGCAGAGAAACTCTCACCACCTGATGCCCAGTGTGCTCCAGAGCCACAATTACCCTCCCCCAACCAGCTCCCCCACTCAGAACTGAGCATGACGTCACATGGTATTGAATACCCCATTTATTTGTCCAATTTGGGTCAGCTGGCCAGCTGTGTCCCCTCCTGGATTCTTGTGAAAATTAACCCTATCCCAGTTGAACCCAAGAGAATACTTTGAAAGAATTTATACTATTAACCTTTATAAAAATTAATTGAAAATTTCATCATATTAACATAAACTGTACTGATACTAGCTTATGCTTTTGCAGTCTCCCTTGGACATTGCATGACTTTATTAATTTCAGAAAACAGACAGGAGTTTACTTACACACCTGCCGCTGCTTATAGCTTTCTTATGGGTGTGGTTCCAGGAAACTGGCCTATGTGACATTATCAACAAAACTGATTGTACCTTGGTCAAGGGAGATATTAAGTGTTTGGGGAGGAAAAATCAAGAAGTTTGTCAAGTTGTTGAAGCCACGGAAGGAGAAGTTGAGTGAAGTCAGTCTGCAGAGTTAAAAGCCATCCAACTAGCCCTAGAGACTGCTGATAGAGAAAAGTGTTCAGTACTCTATACTGACTCACGGATGGTGGTTAATGCCCTATAGAGGCGGCTGCAGCAGTGCAAGACCAACTGGCAGTGCAGGGCTAAACCCATCTGGGATGTGCATTGCACTCTAAATGTACATCATGTAGATTCTCACATGCCCAAAAGCCACACCACTGAAAAACCTTAAAACAATGAACAGGTAGACAAGGCTGTCCAAATTGAAGTAGCTCATGTGAACCTGAACTGGGAGCATAAGGGTGAGACATCTGTGGCTTGATGGGCCCATGAAACATCAGCTTGTCTAGGGAGAGATGCAATTTATTAATGGACTCGTGATCCAAGGGCTGACCTGGCCGTGGAGACCATCACACAGAGCACTCATGAATGTGAAACATTTGCTGCAATGAAGGGAGACACACAAGTAAAATCTCCTTGGAATAGAGGGCGGTGGCTGGATTTTCGATATGGCACAGCCTGGCAAATTGCCTGTATTGGACCACTGCCATGAATACACCAGGGAAAGAGCTACATACCATGGTGGAAGCAGCTACTGGCTGGCTAGAAATAGTAAACTGTGTCACTGCTCGAAGCACCATCTTAGGCCTTGAAAGGCAAAGTTTGTGGTGACAAGGTGCCCCAGAAAGAGTTGAATCAGACAATGGGACTCATTTCCGAAATAATGTCATGAACTCCTGGGCAAAGAAACACAGCATTGAGTGGGTGTATCACACTCCTTACCAGACACAAGCCTCTGGAAACAGTGAGAGTGATAACAGACTGCTGAAGACTATATTGAGAATGTTGGGCAAAGGGGCGTGGAAGCACGTGGAGATAAATTAAACCGAAGCCACTTGGCTGGTTAACAGAGGAGGATCTGTTAACTGTACTAGTCCTGCTCAAACAAAACCCCTGCATACCATGGGAGGAGATAAGGTCCTCACAGTGCACATGGGGAATTGGCTGGGGAAGGCGGTGAGGATTGCTCGAACCATGGGAAAAAGCAAACACAGTCATGGGATTGTCTTCACTCAAGGACCAGGGTGTACTTGGTGGGTAATGCAGAAGAATGAGGAGACCCAATGTGTGCCTCAAGGAAATGTAAACTTGGGAGAAAAATAATCTGTGATGTGAGTTGTATGTTGTAGGAAGTAATGTGGCAGGAATGACCTGAACTGATGAAGAGTAAGTTTGCAAGGAACTGGACGAGTACAATAGCAACCCAAACCAGGCTGGTGCTGGCACCCAACAATTGAACACACTGCTTTTCCTGTCCTGAACATCCACCTGGACAAATGGGGCCCAAGTCACAATCTGTTCTTGTGAACGTTGGGAGGAGTGGAGGAAGCCCATGGAATGGGAGAATAATACTTACCTGTAAAAGGACAGGAGATATCAGTTAATGAGAATGTATAAATCTGCTGAGGAGGGCAGTGACAAAGCAGCTTGGTGGGCACCTGGTATCTAGCCAGTGTCAATCCACCACATACCAATATGTGAAAGAGCTTACAAAATACGGTCTAAGTTTACAGCATCTTAATCATTAAACAAAATATCATAGGAAACTACAGATATGTGTCTAAAGAAGCCAAGGGTCTAACCAGGTTTTGGTGTAAATCTGGAGATTCAGGTCTACCCCAGCCTCAAAATTCACCGATTCCAGACAGGGACTAATATAAAACAAAAAAAAGATTGAGCTAGAAGGTTCTAAATTGATCTAATCTATCTTCCTGCTTAATGCAATGTCAGGTATGCCATCAGACTGGTTTCCTCAGGGCTTTATCCAGTGAGGTCTTGAAAACCTCCAAGATTGAAAACAGCAGAATCTCTCTGTGCATGAATATGGGCACCTAGTAGCTAGGTTCTTCATGGCACAGGTGAAGGTTTGAGAAGCAGATACAAAACTTGGACTTGAGTATAGGGTTTTCTTTCACTATACACCAAAACCAAGCAAGGATTTACTGATAAGAAGTGAAGACACAGGTCTATACAGAAGAACCTAAAATATCAAGTATCAAAAGAGTTCTGTTACTTTACCCCCAAATATTTTAGTTATTTGATTGTTAATAACCTGATTTAACTGTCACAGAAATCAGTGAAAGCTTGGTATCCAACTCCCACATAAATGTTCATGTAAATTGCCATACTCAGCCTTGTCAGTTCATTTGAAAAATACACTAACTCCTCCTAGTAGCAGTTAAATTGTGAAGCAGGAGCATCAATTTGGAATGTTATTGTCTTGAAAAATGGAAAACTATCCTTTGATTTTGGAAGCCTGGACTGAAATATTTGTTCCAAATCCAGTGGAGACAGTATATCAGAAAAAAAGTCCTCCAGAATACAGGTTTAGGCATTAACCACCCTTAAACACCTTAAACAGGTGTGTCAAACAGATATGGGAACTACCTAGTTGCTCTTAGCTGCTTACTAGTGACCCTTGACTGTCATTTGTGTTAAGCTCTATATGTAGAAGCACTTTGAGAGCATCTACCACATTTCCTGCAAGAAAATTCTGCAAAGGAAGTGGGGCTTTAGCAGAACTAGTATTTAGTCGATTGTTTTCTGCTCAGGATGGCAGAAACTACACACCTCCTGAATCTTTGGAGGAGGAGTCAGTAATTGAACACCATCTTTGATATTCTCAGTGCCACCAGATTTTAGTTTCATCCTTTGTAGAGCTAGCCATGGTACAAGTCTACCATGCATAACATAAGGTGGCTTGAAAAGCCTCTGAAGTGTGTATGAAACAAATAGTCTATCCAGACAAAATAGTTCTGTTTGACAAGCGCTACAATGGTACAGCCTCACTGCCACGTCTTATGTCTGAGGTAGCTTTCTTTTAAAGTGAAATTTGCCTAGAGGGTAGATTTTGTTAAACCACCATATAATGCTAAGCAATACATGTAGGGCTTTATGGTAGTGCATTTTTGTGTTTTGAAGTTTTTTTTTAGTTCAAGATTCTACTGAAAGAATATTCAAGAATGATCTGTATTCATGCTATAGAGACTTTAGCAAAATTACTCATCTTTTTAGTCGAAAGAATGCATTATAAAATTGATGTGCTTTCTGTCCCCCAGGCAATTCTACATAGCAGATAACTGAAAGCACAATAACAGGTGGAAAAGCTAAGCTGGGGCTTTTACACTAACTTAATACAGGTTCAAAGTGCAAAATCAGCAACTTAAGATTGGATGGATGGAGTGTGTTTATCTTATAAATAAAGACACACGTAGACAGCACCAGGGAAAGCTTCCTCACACTGTGCTAAACTGTGACTGCCAAAAGGTTGCTGTTCATTGCTAATTGTGACAGTGATGCTGGAAAAGGTGTTTCCTGAACATACCTGCAGATTACACCTATAGGCAACAAGTCAAGGAAGTGCAAGAAAGATATGTATTCCACTGTCTGTCAGTATTTCTATCCTTTTCACAGGACACACAGCTATTATATGAATCAAGTAGATAACATGTTTGTTTGTTTGTTTTTTTTTTAAATTAAACAGTGATGTCTCTCTCTTTTTCACACACAAGTGCTCCATTCATTAGTCTGACGAAATGTGTTTTCCTGAGTAAATCTCAGCTAATCTTTCTTGTAACTTCACTGTGCATTATGCTGTATTGACCGTTCTGAATTTGGAACACCTGACATAGCTTTCTGCTTCTTTATGAAGATTTTACACTACCTTTTTAAGTACTGTTCTCACTGCTAACCGGTACGTGCTTTCTGATTTTTATTCTGGACTCACTTCTTACTTGAATTAATCTAGTGTTTAGTTCAGCCAATACTTTAAGATCCGTTTCTACCTAAGGTACTTGTATTCTACCTTTTATTCTAAGCAATCTGATTACCTGAGCATACTTATTATATTATTCACAAAAATGTCCCCTAAATGCCAAGATTTTTAGTGTTCCTATTTAAAACTAGGAAACTGATGAATGGCAACATTAAAGTCAAATATCAGAGAATGATAACAATGAACTGTATCATAACTCACATTTGAAATCAGACATATAAATTTCACCTGAAATACACCAAATAACCTGATTTCTGTTGCCTATGTACCAGGGGCACCCACATTTTCTAACTGAAAAATAATTTCTGTTTATAGTAAAAATCACAGGGATAAACCCAATTCCTTATCTCACCATGCCTGTGAACCCAGATCACACATTGTATCTTCAGTACACATATTTTTTCAATGAAATGATGCTATTATTTTCTCTTACTACAGTTATAGAGGGAGCATTCAGTTTCCTATTTTATTCTGTACCTTAGTAGATAAAAAACCACCTAAAATGCTAGGTATAGTTCCCTTCTTTTCCTATGGAATTCAAAGATCGCTAACTTTGTTGAAGTGCTCATATTGCAAAGTTGTAATTTTTGGGGGGAAAATTTGTGCATAAGGAAGAAATCCTTTTCCCCCAGTCAAGCTTTTTGTAGAATAAATTATTCAAGAATATCCATTGGATTTAAATAGCTAGAACCACTCCTAATAAAAATTCTTACTTACAATTAGGTTTTGCATCCCAAAGAAGCAGAGCAATCATCCTAAAAGTCTCAATGAAGTCAGAGGGATTATTCATGTTTGTAAAGCAAACATACCTGCTGACTCAAAGTCATAATGAGTGTTAGCTACGTCACCAGTTTTTGGTGTTAATCACTGGTTTTATTTGAGTTATTCATAGGAACAGAGTTAAAGAAGTAATTAAGAACTCACGGGACAGAGATGAGAAAGGTAAGGGAAAAAAGGGGGATGAGGGGGAAGCCATGAAGCATCCAAAAAAGCAGTAGGAATGCCTGTTTCCATACATTTCTAGGTTTAATAATAGCTCTGTCACCTGGTCCTGAGCCTGCAAACTTGACTTCAGAGTAGTACATCCTTATAATACCGAAAATACACCTAATGTAAGCAAGACATATACAGGTAATCTAAAAACGTGCTTTGTTTTTAACTCCAGATCTATGTTTTCATTGCACTTTAATGAAAGATAATTAAATATTACACTAAATGAAAGATTTAAAGAACACCTTAGCTATTAAACATACTTGTTTGCAATGAAAAAAGTTGTTTAATTTTTTTTTTTTACACCGGTCTGGAAGAAAACTATAGAAAATTTCCCCTTGAAGGCAGTTATAAACATCTCCTTTAAACACACAGTATTTTTTTTTCACCAAAGCACAACACAATACATTACTATTCTACAGGTATGCTACATACAACACACATAAAATAGAGCAGCATAAAACTACATACGAAAAAAAATACTTGATTTTCATTCACAGAACATGCTACACACAATTATCAAGAAATAAATAGATCATACACAGAATTTATTTAGAACCTGGGATATTACCAAGATCTAGTTCCTTCTACCCACCAAATCCCTCCTCTACTCCCTAGAATATTCCTACAACCAGGACTGGTATTTCAGGAACAAATTTACACAGGTGTTTCTTGAGTCATGCTGGATCCCAGAGTATTTGCCAGAAGAGTTTGACCTACTTATCCTTCCCTTAACAATAGTTAGTTTAGATTTCTCTTTGCTATTCTGATGTTGACTTTCACAAAATTTTGAGAGTTCATATTTGTCCTTTAAAGTTGAAACTAACCAGTACATTAAGGACTCAAAAGGACAAGCTAAAAAGTCATAGTGCAGTCTCAAAAGCCTCTTTTCTTGAAGATTGTTACATAGTCTTTAAACAGTGCCATCTAATTCATACATTCAAGCTCCTATCCTGCGATATCAATAATAACAGCAAACATTTACAATTTAGAAATTCTGTATTTTATGTCTTCTGCACTGGTAAACCTACTAGTGAGAAAACAAGCAAGGGTCTGATTTCAAGAGTAACATATTCATGACGTGATTAAAGTTAGTTGGACCAGTAGTTATTTATCTAGCGTTCACTGAAAACATAACTGAAAATGACACTTCCTCTACTTTATGGTTTAATTACTATTATGGTGAAAGAAAGAAGTTATCATAAAGCGTAATCATTACATGAATAGTTTGCACGATTAATACTGAGAACTGACAAAAGGTTTAGCTTTGGACTGAACAAAAGCTTCAGCACACACATTTGGATACTTGAGGCAGGATTGTACAATCTCTATATGTTGATTTTGTCACATAACAATACCACACAGATTAACCTTATATGAAATACATACTTTTTCATTATTATTGTTGCTTTCATTTTTTTCTTTTGAAGATTTCATTGATTCTTAATCTGGCTTCTACTTTTAGAGTTAAATGACCCCACCTGTTTGCACTGTACATCAGTAGTTATGATGGCTCGTAACAGAGAGTTTCAAGCATTTGTTCCAAGGGAGACTGAAGAGCCTTGCATAATAACCACCACCACACTGTCACCATTATGAGGATGTTTAAGGATGTTTTTTACATATGACCTTTGAAACTTAGAACAATCCTTTCAGTTCATTTAAAGTAACATAAACATTCATATATAATACTTTAAAGCAATTATGAGTACTCAGTACGACCAAAGATGAAAAGCCTGAAGCTTACTGGATCTTTTAGTATTGGTATGAATGGTAGATACTAATAAAAACCCTGAACTGAAACATCATTGAAGTAACTGAAGGGGAAATGGTTTAGAAAATTCACTCTGTTACAGATCAATATTTTTGACAGGTCATATGTGTCTTAAGAGGGTCAAAACAAAGGTCTGGATCTAAATCTAAATACCTGTTATCTTCTATTGAAATATTTATTTCTCAGGTTTTCAGATTCAAATCCATAAATTATAGAGAAGGCATTTTGAAAGCTTGAAAGATAATTATTTGGTTTTGCTCTATGTTTTAGACCGAGAACATACTGTCATATATTTTTTTCTTTTTTCCCCATGACATAAACACGTGAAACAAATACCGAGATTAAATCAAGATATAAAGATATTTTAACAGTTATACATTATATTTATATTTATATTTATGTGTTTTCTTTTCAATTCCTTTACAAAGAAAATAATTTCCTTCATATATAATGGTGTATCTATATAGTAGTATATTTTTTTTACAGAAGTGACTCAAGTTGCTTAATACCTGTTTATATAAAGCAGTTTTATTTCGTATTTACTTAAAGAACCACAGCTAATAATAAATAAAATGGGGTAAGCTTAATAATAATACTACAAAGATTCTAGCTTCACAGATTTCATGAAAGGTTCACATGAAACTTAATATTAGATCTTTTTTTTAGAAATATTTTTAAAAGTGAAGTACCTCGTTTATTCTAAGTCAATGCAGTTCTGTTGCACAATCAGCTTTTGTGCAGTCCCTTTGCTCCCCCCCCAAATATTGCTTAATTAGCAAGCCTCATTCACTTTCCTCTTACACACTTAGGTCTTTCCATGTATCGGTATTTTGAAATATGCATGCTTTAGTCTATGTTTATGAAGTCAAGAGCAACAGAACAACGTATAAGGATTTCTTCTCACTTTTCTAGTTATTTAGTTTGCATAATTGATTCTTACTATACAAACATTTAATTGACACAATCTTTCTATTGACAGAATATACAAAAGACAATGTACATTACTTCTGATACAGAGCATAGCATTTTACACTGAAAATCTGTAAAATATATAATTTTTTCTGGATTCTGTAAGGGTCCTTAAAAGCTGATACATGGATAAATGCTTTTTCTGATATTCTTGTCTCAAAGTAGCAATAAAAATCAGAACTAACCATCCCAATCTGTCATTTATGTAAATATTCCCTACATTGAGGGTGATGGATTTTCTGCTTAATGCTCATCATAGTGCATTTCTCCAAAGGAAAGTTGTTGATGACTTATGTAGAAGTTCAAGATACGAAATGCAGTTCATGTATATAAGGATCTATCAGGACTATTTTCAGCAGCACATTTATGTATTAGAAGATCTTCTAAGGACACTTTGCTATGCCCACCTCTTCCACTTTCCACAAAGACAGCAGTCTTCTTGCTTTTTGTTTTTCCCTCCATTCTTTTTAATCTCTGTCTTTCCCTTATTTTCCATCTCCAGTAAAATCTTCAGTGTTTAGTTGATAGTCTTTTCTTTCCTTTTTCCTGAGGTTAGTCAAACAGTTTTCCTCCTCCTTTGTGGTTTAAAATCTTTTCCAAACTTTCTCTTCCTTGACTCTGGACAGATTCCCAGACCTCAGGCTCCTTTCTCTCACAGAAGAAGAGGTTTCTACTGTTTCTCTGATCTATGGTAGATGTCCTGCTGTTGTTTAAAATCTTATTCTTGAATTAAATCTCTGGTTTCTCTGGTAATCATTTTTTATTCTTTCCTAATTCCCTCACAGCTTTATTACTTTATGTATAATGCAAGTTTTCATCTAAATTAGAATTATTCATGTGGGTTTTGATATGCTTTATTTAGTTATCCATAGATCTTACTCCTTTTTATTCACTTGATCTTCCAACAACAAATTGTTGACTCTTTATCACAATAGGACAAATTTTGCTTCATATATGGAGAGAGGAAAATATAGTAACAAGTAATTTCTATGATTAATTTTCAAGTTCCTTTATATCGAGAAAAGCTCCTTCCTGTAAAAGCAGATGTCCTTCTAACAGATCCAGAGAGAGCAGTCAACATATTTTCAATCCCTCCAGGTGAAAGACATAAAGCTGCAGATCCCTGTTCATTCTATCTCCTCTAGTCAACCCCAAATAGAAACTCAGAATATATAATTTATTTAATTGTAGAACACTACACAAATTCTTCCACAGAACACTTATGATGGAGAGGTTGTGGTATAAGCCTGATCAGTGGCGAAACATATGGGAAGCACATAGTTCACTTCAAATTACATTACTATTACGATATCACAGATAAAGCCACAAAGTTCCATGTACCTATTCTGTTATACCCTAGCTCTGAGAATAGACATGTAGGCTATGGAACATCCGGTATTTTAAATAATTCTCCACCATTATCAAGTTTAACCATATAGGTTATGTAATCAACACTTATCAGTGTTTCTCAGAGTAGTTTTGCTCTTTTTTATTATAGATTGATCTGCCTTGTCATGGCCTGACAACACATTTCTGAATTTTTTCGTTCAGACTTGTCATATTGCATAGCTATGATGCTGCTACTCAAAGAAAAAAATGTAGCATATGAGGCAAAAAAAGTCCGTAAAAAAAAGCACTTATCTAAGTTTTGACATACTTAACAGCTATGTATTGTCAATACCTGGTAAATATTGGACTGTGTTTTTGGAATCGTAGAAAAATGTTAATGTGATTCACTTGCCTTGGGTTGCAGATTATATAAGCAGCTGGGTTAGAGGATATCAACATAGGATCTTGTAGATGTCTAAAAGATTTACTTTGAGATTAAAGAGATAAACAATGAGAATATTTGATAGGAAATACTGTGAGGAAAATCACAGAAACTGTCTGTTCAAGAGTAGAAAAACTGAAAAAAACCCCAAATTTAGTTACTTATGTTCACATATGAAAACTATTCAGAGCAAGAAATATGTTACTACTGATATATCCTAGTCAATAAGAAATGACCTGTCAATTTTAAAAAGTGTAAGGTTGCACCCTGTGGGGGGATGGCAAGGCTCGACCGAATTGCTTGTTGTAGAAAATCCATTTTAAGCTTAGCACACGGTGTCCTTGACAGAACAAGGAATTTAACAAATCAACTCTGCGGTTAGCAAGAATGTGAAAAACAGGTTGCAGCTGGAGAAGAATGAGGGAGTATGGGCGGAGTTGACATTTAGCTGGCTAGCCAATAATGAGCTCTAACTTTGCAATATGTAGTAGCTAATTAATCACTCTATAAATTGTGTAACCAAACTGTAATAAACGAAGCTTGCTTATCACTCACATTGAGTCGGCTGCATTCTTCCGCCGCTTCTCCAGGTTCGCGACCCTCGGGGCAGGACTTAGCCGATCGCCCCGACAGCACCCTTTTTGTATCCGCAGAATAAAAAAGTTGGCACTTCAAAAAAAACTGAGACTGAGATATATTTAACAGTAAATTAAGGTAGAATATATTACAGAAATGTTGGAACTGTCACCAAACAGGCATTATTGTATTAGGTCTGGCTGGGAAGCAGTCAACTTTTGCACAGCAGCCCTCATAGCGCTGTAATTTGTAGCTAGAACAGTGTTGACAACATACAAACATTTTCTCTATTGCGGAGCTGAGCTCCCACGACATTGTCTGTCTCTCCACCCACCCACCTACATCGTTCCTCTTCCCAAAGGCAGGTAGGCTGGGGCTGGACAAGGGCAAGAGGTTGAAAGGGCACATAGTCAGGACATCTGACCCAGGCTGACTGAAGAGATATTTCATACCATATGATATCTGCTCAGCAGCAAAGGCTAAAAGAAAGAAGAGGAGGGGATATTCATCATTAAGATATTTGACTTCTGGAGAAAGCACTACATGTACTGAGGTCCTACTTCCCAGGCAGTGGTTCAACATGTCCTTCTGATGGGAAGTAGAGAATGTCTTTACTTCTGCACACGACCTTTGCTTTTTGTTTATTAAACTGCCCTTATGCCATGAGTTCTTTTTCATCTTATTTTCTTCACCCCTATCCTGCTGAGGAGGGGAGAGACAGAGCAGCTTAATGAGCTTGCCTTGAGTGCAGCCAGCCAAGGTCAACCCACAACACAAGCCGTACTACCCCACACTTCCCTTGTGTGCAGGAGGGCCAGGACATCCCTTATAAGGCCGTACTGCTCTTCACCTCCATTGAGTGCAAGGGCCAGGCCACACATACAAGGCTGCACTCACCCACACCTGGCCCGCGGCAGATGCTGCCTCTGCTCCTGCACAGTGATGGCAGGCAGCAGCTGACATGGGGTCAGGGGGCTGCCACCTCTCGCAGACCCAGGGAAGGCAGCCAGTGGTAATTGCTGGCAGCAGCGCTGGCTTTCAGCAATGAGGCAGAATGGTGCGGGCAGGGCACCTGTGGCACGCAGCTACTCCTCACCTCTCTGAGCACCCTTCCAGGCCTCTGGCACCCCTGCACAGAAGGAGGACTCAGCGGGAGCTGGAGACACTCCGGGCTGAGCTGGAGGGCAAGAATCTCTGCTCCCACGAGCTGTGCTGCTGGGCCGGGCCTGAAGGTCCTCCTGGGCACCAGGGCCATCAGGAAGTGCAGAGCTCTTGATCCCTTGATGGAAACAGGCCCCAGGCCCTGGCAGCGGCCAGCTGCCAGATGAAGCTTCGGTCCTTCTGGCTGGCATTACAGGAGGATGGCAGAAGAGGATTCATCCCCTCTAATTGCGTCAAACAAGTTTCAGATGATGACCTGGAAAACAAGAACTGAAATGATCCTCGGTATTATCTTTTCAGTCTCTCACTTCTAGCTTCGGAGGAAGTTGAAGAGGATCTAGATGTGGGTGTTGGACGCTAAAAAGCACAGGAACAATGGATTGTAATAAAAGTAGCCTATATGATCCTCCAGAATATCTGTAGAAGTGAATTTGTAATTAAAAGGGGTTTGGTTTAGACTTTGAGATTTTTTAGAATGGGGGGGACTTCTGGAAGGTAGCAAGAGCCTCCAACGGGTCCCTGCAGAGCTCGGCTGTGGTCTCAGGGAACTCTGGAGGGTAACTAGGGCCCTGCAAAGGCCCCTGCAGAGCCTATCAGAAGCCCACTGGGCTTTCCAGAGAGCAACTCTGTCGTGTCAGAGCACTGCTGCTGTGGGCAGTGATGGGCACCCTCCTGTTGGGGCTGGTTGTTGTGCATGTCCTCGCTATGAGGAGCAGAGAGCAGAGAGAAGCAAAACAGCGAGTGGTTCTACCCAAGGGACTGTCCGCACTCGCATCAGTTAAGTGCCAGGAAAAGATGTTTGTGGGGCGTCTCGAACCCACTGCTGCACCTGCATTCCCAGCCTGGAAGTAAACTGAATGAATGGGCTGGGCTTGGCCAGGGCTTTCCAGAGTGTTCCTGCACCGCTTCCCCAGCCGGAACCGGCCTTCACCTCAGAAGTGGTTCTGCTGGCTTTCTGCAAATGTTGCCCATTAAAGCACTTCAGAGTGTGACACGATGCCTGGCTGCACAACTGCTAATGGAGCACACCTCATGAAGCACAGATGAACTGTTAACAGTTTTCATCCTTGCAGTAAATTTAGGGGGAAGAGGTTAAGAAAGTCTAGGAGGTAATAGCAGCCCAGGTAAAAATCACTGGTTGCCTTTATATACGAAGCATCTGAAAAAGATTTGCCTGGGTTCATGTGACCAATGAGGTCACTGGTGACATGCCAACCAAGTCAGAAAGTGGGTAATAGTGAATACAACAGCCTCTTGGTATGAACATCCTTATTGAGAGGGTTTGTGTAGGGATCTGAGCTCATTATGAAACTGTGACATCAAGGTTCTGCACAGTCAGACCAGAACCACACATATCAAAGTGCTGGAAGCAAGTGTACTTTTGACCTGGCTCACAACTGGACTGTTGGGGGCCTGTTTGTGTACTGCACACTGTCTGAGAATGTGTTGTAGATTAGAAACCTTGCAGTAGAAACTGCAAACCTCCCTGCTGTGCATACCTTGCTTAATAATTAAATTTCAAATCTTACTGCAGAGTGGTGTAGTGCTGTTCTTGTGGCTCTCCACCTCTGAATTTCCCTGTGACAGCTATAAACTCCAGATATGGTAATATTTTTCTGATACTATGCTGGTAATGATAGTTTGCCTATCCCTTTTCTAAAAATGTCTAGTATTTCACATAATGTCGCGGCAGGCTTAAGGACTCGTCATACGACCAATATGATCAGACAAAGCCAGTTCATTGCGCTACAAACCCCTGTTTATATAGTTCCTTGCCATGCGATAGCTCTAACATGATTGGACGCATACACTGTCCACGTGCTGTTCATGGGTACTTCTCAGTCTCTGATTCATGCGACACTATCGATCACGCGCATCAAACTGCTCCTCAAGACCTTGTTTTTTCTTGCTAATTGCGGTTAATGCAGGCCTCATTATTCCTCATTGTGACCTTGATGTCTGCTCCATTACCGGCTATCAAGAGTCAGGCCCAGTGTATCTCGAGGGCTCATCACATGGCCGTGGTTCCCCAACAACATAATCCTCTGTAGCCTTCAGTAATCTTCATGGTATATTGTAGCACCCCAGTATGATGTTCTTTACAAGAAGTCTCAGAAGCCATATATTTGCTTACACACTCCATCTGCCCTGTATGCATTTTCTGTGGTGCTTCTTTACACTTCAGTTGATTTCATTAGTATTCTCTGCTGTAATAGTCAGTTTTGGCACAAAGTGCTTTAATTCTTCCATTGGATTTACTAGTCTTCTGTTTTTTCCTAGCTGCTCATTGGTATCAATCCCTTTGAGTCTTAGCTTCACAGTTTAATTCCTGAAGTACATTGTGACTTCTGATGTAGAGGCAATGAAGAGTCCTTTTGTTTCAGTTTGTTTTGGCTTTTTTTTAATAAAGATATACCCATGCCATTTTATTAGAATTTGAAGATTAGTTGAGAACTAATCTCATATTTGAAAATTAAATAGGTTTATATACATGGAGGCAAATTCACAGTTTTATAGCATGTTAATTTCTAGTACATACTCTTGCTATAGACATTATAGTTCCGTATCATTGAGTATTTCATACTAGAATTTTTTTTTAAAAATTCAGGTTCATGTAATTTCACATTAGATCCATACTAGAACGTTTATAAAAATTAAATTTTGTGTTACATGATAGAGCTTACAGCAGACTCTGTATTAGGAGTGAAAATTCGTTTTTTAATTGTATATGAAACGAAGGTCAACTTCACAATTTGTTTGTGAATAAACTTTGAACTGATACATGGATGACCTCAGTTGCTTGTATGCAGACCTATAAAGGATCATTCCTCATTGTCTGCTTGAGCTGAAGCCCATATGGATTCCTTTAATGTATTGGCTTGAATGTCAATCATATCATTTCCCAAGCATTTTTACATAATCGTCCCATCTGAGTTTCTAAATTGGACGACTGGTGTTTTGTCATGTTGCCAACCATCTAACAAGTAACTGACCAATTCACAGTTGAACTTGCAATAGTGCAGCCTCTCAAGCTAAGAGATCACAATTTCTTTTTATTTTTGGTTTTATTAGCATTGATGATGCTTTGCTTTTGAAATATGAGACAGATTAAAAAGCGAAAGTGGATGAATCTGTGAACTGTACAACCTCTTTATTCCCATTTCTTCCTTCAGTGCTGCTGTTTTTGTAAATAATACTCTATTGTCTGGATGTTCAATGTTTTACTTTTTTCACCTTTTTTGTGACTAAGAAGTCACAATTTCAATGCATTTCGAGTAAGTAGGTGCTATTTGTGCACATTTCTTAAAAAATCATAGATCTATGTATTTCAGGTGAAGTTGTGACAGGACCCCAAGTTGAATCTGCCTGCCAAATGTGAATCAGTCGGCATTTTTCACTTAAAGACCATGCTCCAAAACATTTTTAATCTATAAATCTCTCTTTCTCTGAGCAGAAACTAAAGGAATGGACTTATTAAGATAAAGGAAATTATTAATTAAAATGAACAGAAATAAAAAAGAGTATGAGCAAATCTTCACTACACACTGTTTCTTTTCCCCCAGCCTTCCACTGTTAGCAATATAATGATTTTCTGGGTTGAAGAAACTTTCAAAGATGGTGAACTTCTTTCTCTTTTTCTGCTGAAAGCCTAGTTGTGTGTCTGCTTTGTGCTATCACATCTATTGTCAGAGCAGTGTTCTGTCACTTCTCTCTATATAGAGACTGTAGTTTGGTACTTTTTTCAAAATAATGGGTATTTTCACCCACTTTTTCATTATACCTGCTACCTGCTGGAGTTTAATCTACTAATTTTATAGAAAAGGGTTATTTATTTTTTTTTAAGATCAATGTTTGATAGTACAAGCCAATTAGAAAATGGAATAATTTCCCATTACTAACTCCATGACCAAAAAAGATAATCCCATGATATGTAATCATTCCAGATTTGTGGTAAAGAAAGAATCAATTATGTAAGGAGACTTCTGCTTTCTGTGTTGAGAAGTGATACTTGAATTCAAGCAGAACAGCTCTGATAATATTTTTTTAAAAACCCAAAATATTTAACAGTAAATTTTAATTTATTTGATCAAAGAAATTTCATTTCTTTTTATTTTAGTTGTATTGTAAACCTCTTTGGCTCTTGCACCCGCAATCTACAGAGAAAGACACAGAGCTGCTCGTATCATTGTTTACAAATAGGACAGCCTGGGGTTTTGGAAAAATCTGTTCATATGTCACATTGCCCTGTTTAAGACTTTAATAGATTGTGTAACAGTGTATTTTAATGGATCAAGTTAAGGCTGTTCAGTGGTTGACGAACTTCATTATAAAGTCTTTTTTTCTTGGGAGTTTAACAGAAGTCACTTTCAGAAATTTATTTTGATGTAATTGTTTTTTAGTTCATGTGCAAAAATTTTATTTAGCCCCATGCTGTGCTTTGAGAATATTTTGGCTTCAGGAACATTTACCATAGAATTCATGAAAGTAATGCATGTCGTTCCACCATTTCTTTTAATTGTGCTGTAGTTTGGTTGTACTCTATGCATTTATGCATTCTCCACCTTTCGTTCAAGTCAAGGCACCAGAACACTGGACTGTATGCAGTTCTCACCAAAACACTGCCCTTTCTGAACTGTAATCGATAGTGTCACATTAGCAATGGATTTAGCTTAGTATGCTTTCCATCTACTCATGAAACGTAGACCTTTTTTGCTGACTATTCACAAAGTGATGTACCATGCAGCTCACAAATTACGGTGCTGCAACTGATATCATATGATTTATTAACAAGTTTATTACCTAATTTAACACATATAAGAAAGGAAAAAGATCTACAGGATTTTTTAACACCTTAAAATCCTTTGCTTAAATATTTTTAATGCACAAGATAGCTGTGTCACAGTTCTGAAGAGATTCCATTCAATACCAGTATTACATTGATGCTCATAGTGTCGGTAACTGTACCAGGGCCCTGAGCACATCCCACCTCTCAGAGGCTTGGCTGCCTGGGATCAGGCCAACTTAGAGATAGCACAGCTGGTGGCCTTGAAAGAAAGAGCTGGAAAAAGCATGAGCAAAGGAAAACCTTCCTTCCCTTGAAGTCTGCGAATTTAACAGAAGAGTATCTCAGTATCTTCTAACATGCAGCTGTGGCCCAAACTGACCTGATGGATTTTGGTGTGGTGCAGCTGTGGATTATATAAAGCAAAACTTATCTTCATGTTTTAGATGCAGCTGATGTGTGGAAAATACATCACTGAACAAAAGTCATGATTTGCCATTGAAATGTGGTCACATGGGGGCCATCCTCCAATGTGCTGCCAGATTCAAAGTGGCCTAAGTACACTGGCACACATGTTAGCTTATCTTCTTCCTTAAATTCTCTATCATGTAGTGCAGGATGGACTGCAAAAGCACTTTTGCTTATTTTCAACTGCCAGTGGTCTTTATTCTAACCATCCCGTTGTTGCTTCTCTAAGCCTACTGCTTCACTCCTGCCTTTTCTTGAGAGATGTTACTGTTGCTGCCTTACTTCTCAGATATGAAAACACGGGACAGAACATTTCCAGTCTACCTACATGGACTGTGGTCTCTGTGAAATATAAAGGAATTCTCTATTATTTGAATAGAAATTCAGTTTTCATATATATATAGTTAAAAATTACTTGCAGTTTTCTTTTTACTATGCTGAAAAAAGTAATTTAAAACAGTACCAGCAAGTAGTCTGTGACTAGAACAAAGACTCTTCTTAAAAAAATTACTGGATTAGAAGCTGCTGTTTTAAGCACAGCATTATCCTTTATAATCTACTCTAAGATTTAAATAAAAAATTTGGCATAGAGCTAACAAATTGATGAAGCATAAAATTATTCCCAAAAATTCAAAGTGCTTTATAAGCCCTTCCCTGGAATGTTCTGAAGCCTTACAAAAGATATATTTTTTATTGGAAGCTCAGGATTACTAAATCTTCAAGAGACGTGAGTAATTACAGAAAATTTATAACAGACAACACATTGCTGTGGAGACATTTGCATTACTTTTCTGTTAAACTTAACAACTCACGTACAGTAACTTCAATTGCTCTGTTAGTAAGACATCAGTTTCAAGATACAAGCATGTTTTAAGCCGTTCAATCATTTTTAAGGGGGAGCTTTAATGCCTGGTGCTGTACAACCACGTGATGGCACTATTGAATAAATTTGTATTCTGACAACGTTGTGTCAGAGCTCTGTATTAAAGCTGCTGCACTGCTGTTACCTCTGTGTGTGAATCTGCCTGCTACCATTTATTTGGAAATAATGAGGGGACCTGAGTGCAGAGGCAGATGTTGACAGTTACTTCAGAAACAGGTTCAGTGGCAGAGAAACTCACAATAAAATAAATATAGTCCAGACTGATTTAGCAGTCCAGAACACAGATGTCTATTAGTGAATGCAGTATGATGTTGTCACTGATGATTTTAATTGTCTTTTTTTTCCCTGAGAACTCATTCTAATAGCAAGTAATAATGAATATATCTTCAAAAAACATTAATTTAGTTTTGAATGGAATCCAACAAAGCAACACCCTTGATAGAGAAGTATGTTCACCATCTAACATGACAAGAATGTAATGTAGCTCAGTGGGAGAAATACTTTAGGTACTCCATTCCTTTAGAATGGCTGAAATATTTTTCCTATTGCTATTTCACCATTTAAAATATTGCTTTAGATTTGCCATGTGCCTGGTTTATGTTTAAAGCTAGCTATTTTGGGAACACTACAAAGAAACCTGAATCACCCAGAAGACCTTCACAACTTGCTGAATAATGACTGACTCTTTGAGCCTCTGAAATCACATGTTCTTTAAGAGAGATGAGTGCATAAAAGCAATGCAGCCATCTGGCTGATGGTGGAAGCTTCAAGAGTCTGTATGGATATGCACAACTCATGTCTATTCTTCATAGCAATAAAAGGTAATATCAGAATCAGTTTGCATAGTCTGTCTCTTTTCAATGCAATGGTTTGATGTATATTTGTGAGATAGAACATAGAAGAATTCTCATAAAACAGTCAAAAGAGGCAAAGCTAGAAATTTATGTGTAAACACAGCACGGTGTGAAATTACCAATGGACTGCTATGCCTGCAGCCAGAAATCTTTGTCTTGGATCGGTAAAAACTAAAATCTTCATGTCCTTTTGTCTTCCACCAGATCAAATGCCTCTGTATGAGACATTTGGTATATTGCTGCAGACAAAGATTTTTCTTTTTTTCTCATTTTTAAAAGCATGGTGAAATATCGTTAATGCAATCATGTTAAATGAATAATTATTCTATGAATTTTACTTGCTTTATTATTGCTTTCTGTATTTACATTTACATACATGAGACTTTAGATTTTCCATAAGACTGCAAATTTAATGCATTAGCTATGCCTATGTTAGAGAGTACTGACAGTACAATGAATATCAGATGAAGTTAAATCTTGACACGATAAATAAATTTGTATCAGAAACTGTGCAAATACAAAACCACCATTACAGACACTTTAAATTTCATATTCACTGTTAGCAGCAGAGCTAAATGCTTGTAGCTGATCTTGTTTGTATACTTTGGCCCTCACCACATCAAATCAGTGTGACTCCATATGCCTCTCTGGTACTTCTTCGGGTTTCTGTTAACATAACATGAACCGATTTACCCTATTTATCATTGTAGAACAATGGACAGCTAATTTATTAGCAGTTCAAGATACAATATCCAAAACAAACTAGTTTCTAGGAACTGGAAAGCCCTTGCATTCTTTTACATGTCATTTTATTCACCTAAAGAAGGCTAAGTTATTTTCCTATTAATTGGTTTACTACTGAGAGAAGATTTAAAATCTTTTGAGGGAATAAAGCCACATGCAGGTAACAGTGCAAATACATATCACATGCAGAATGAACTTTAATATATGCTAGTTGAAAGACGGTACACAAACCAGTTTATGCCTCAAACCACTTTATAGCCTAAAATCAGTGCAGTTCATAGCCCAGTAAATATGGTTTTGCCACTGGTGGGGGCAGGTGTCAGGCTGTGTCAGGTCCCAGGGGTGGCTGGCCTGCCCTTGGCCTGAGTGGGGCTGAGCTGGATTTACCAGACACTCTGTGGCCAAGTGCCTGTTGCCCAGCCTGTCTGAGCTCCAGCTCTGTGAGTGCCACTGGGTAAGGGACTGACAGCCCCAGGCAGTCCCTGCCGGGCAAACAGACCCAAGGGATACGGGGGGGCTGTGGGGCAGCTTACACCACCTCCCTGGGAGCAAAGGGGAGAGAGCAGGTGGGTATGGGAAAATGTATAAAAAGAAATCCAAGGGGACCCCCAAGACTGAGAAGGAAGGGAGCCCACCACCAGCATCAGTTCTTTCTGGTGAAGACCTCAGGGTGCTGGTGACTTCACGAGTGCTGGTGGAGGTCTGCACCCTCTCCTGCCCCCATTCTTCTTGAGGAGGATTTCAGAGTTGACATCCAGAGGGACACTGAAAGAATGGCCCTACCATTAGGAATAAGTACTAGGATTGGAGCTTTTTTTTTGCATAACAATTTAAGATGTATTATGAATTAGGCTTTTCTGTATTCAGATTATTTGGTTTATTAAAGTAGTAACACACTAATTGTGTTAGTAATATATTCTATATTCTATATGCATGGTCTGTTACCTTTTGGCTGAAAGAGAACTTTGGTATAACAAGTTGAACTAAAATTAGAAATTTACTGCAATTATAAAGGTTCGTTAATTATTTCTCTCACGACAGAGTGCTGCAAATGTTTGATATGCAACCATCTCCATGTGACTATGGTACTTCTATGGTGAAGTTTCAAGATCTGCTAGTTTCACAGGCCAAACTGAAGATCTTACTTGCCCATACAGTTACAGTCCAAAAAGGTCCTTAGAAGTAACACTACAAATCTGTTAGTATTTTTTTTCCAACAATTTTTCACTGAAGTTAGGATTTCAGAAGTGTACAGGTGCTAACTAATGACCAGATCTTGTAAAACACATAACATGGTCATGGGAGTCAAAATGCAGGTCTTACACAAGTGTTTAACAACTAGGCTATGTATCTGTGTACCCCCTTGTGATGTCTTTCAGACCTCATGCGAAAACATAATTTCCTTCATTGTGGCATATCTGCTGCTTGAGGGAACTGGTATAAGCCTCCTTCTTAGCCTTCTAGACTGTTTAGCAACATTTCTTCACTGGTGATACTTGAATATGAATTGTTTGGAAGGAGCAATTTCAGATAGAGGGTTTCTCATTGGTGTACATATAAAGCACACATGTACACATGGCCACACAGATCACCACCAACAGAAAACACACCATTCAGCATAAACACAAACTACATCAATGGCCTCATCCTGTTCCTCTCTCTGTCTGATCAGGATGAAGTTTTCTTAATCAGAAATGTATTTGTATGTACAACACGGATCCCTCCTGTAGCTGAACTTAGACATGTGGTCCACCCAGTAGCTGACTCGTGGATCCTTACTCTTCCCAGTAGGTGTCATCAGAACATACAAGCCCCTAGGGTCTGCAGCCCTACTCCAGCTGCTGGTGTAGACACCATTATCACATCAACACACACAGACACAGTCTCTGTGGACTCCTCCAGTAACTCAGCTTAGACACTCATTCTACCCAGTGACTGGACCTTCAGTCCTCTTGTCTCCAGTTGCTTACTGCACACGGAGGCATACACATCGAATGGGTCTCCCAGTCAACCCTCAGGTTCCATAGTCTTTCTGACAGATAGCCTGGACATTCTGGTCCCTCCAGTAGCTCATTCCTTCAGCCATCTCACTCCCAGAGACACAAGCACAGCTGGCTCCCAAGTCACTTCACCTTTGCCCCAGCTAGCCTGGCTTGATGCTGGCTGCTAAACACACAGACATGAATGCCTTCACTCATACCAGTTGTCAGAACCACACACTTATAGGACCCTATGACCCACAGTCCAACTCCAGTTACTGGCACCCACACAGTAGTGTACACACGTACACACAGAATATAAAGCCCGTCACTCAGGAAAATAATCAGATACCAAGTTTAGTGCCAGGATAAGGAAGACTACACTGATCAGGCACGGGGCATAGACAGAAGAGTGAATTAATGAATAACCCATTTACTCACATCACAGTCCTTTTATCAGCTAATCTGTTTTCCCATGCTTGTTCCTCCCTGAGTCAGATTGGTCTCACCTTTTCCCTGCTTTTCCTTTCTCCACTAAACACAGAATCATAGAGTGGTTTGGGTTGGAAAGAATATCTATTACAACGACCCTGCTGTGGGTTTTCCTAGCACAACTGAAACAAAAGTGTTTATTCGAAGTTACCAGTGTTATCTAATCTTATTTAGAATGTGATTGTTTTCTGCAGTGTAAGGTAAGGCTGATTTCTGGGATATTCCCAAGCAAAAGAACAAAAGGAAGCAAAGAACCTACTTTAAACTTTGATAAGGCTGTTGAGAATATCTGCCACCAGGTATGAATTTCTGTTTCCAAATATATATTACTCCTAATACTTTGTGTAAACCAGGAAAACCCAAAAAAATCTGTCAGGCTGAGGGAGCTTTATTATTTTGTTTGGGATTTTTTTAAGCCTTACAAAGTCAATTTCAAAATTGTAAATTAATTTCTCATTAAATTAGACATGCAATTAAACTGCAGTATTATTACTTTGATTTGTTCATTTTTGAATTTTCTTGCCCGTTTTCCATGAAAAGACGACCCTTAAGGGAGAAAAATTACTTGTAGTTAACAACACGTAGCATCTGCAAAGCAGTATAGCAAACAGGGGTAAAAGAGAGAGGCTGGAGATGAGACCAACTGTTCTGTGATTTGCATTGTTAGGTGAAGAACACACTGAAATGGGAGAATGGTCTTTTCAAATGACCATGACAAAACTCGTCACTCGTGTCTATGATCATTGTTGAGAAGTGAAAAATGAACAGACTAAATGAAGTTCTGAGACAAGCAATAGAGATCTGGAGAGGCATGGTTTATGGAGAAAAATAAAAAAAAAAAAAGAGACTAACTTGGAATGAGGTGGCGAGAAAGAGAAAAGCTAATTTCTGTCAGCTAACCATTTAGTTGTGAACTTAATGGAGAATTTCAGTAAGTATTTGATAAGAAAGAACATTTGAAGACAATAATAGATGTAGAAAAATAAAATCACTGATGACAGACCTCAGTCCTTTTAAGTTATGATCATAACTCCCGTCATCTTCCCTGATAGTATCACAGGAAATGTGGTGCTTGATAACCATCATACAGTTTGGGAAAGAGCGAAGAAGGTTTTTCTTTAATTTCTGTTCACACATTAGCATTTGGCAAGAAACAAATTGATGACAGAAACTGGCTGAGCTCTGTCAGCCTACTTTCAAAGGATCTCCAGAAGCTCCTGTCACTGTCAAGCATTATAGATACTTTCCTTCTCTCACAAATATCTCCCTCAAATGCCTTCCTCCTGGACATGTGTTTCTAAGTGCTGTCACTCCCACAGTTCTTTCTCTTAACTATATTCATGATCCCTCTCTCAGCTAGTGGCTGCAGGTGTTTCTGAGGTCTTAGTTTGCTTCAGAGGAATCACATGCTTTACCTAGATGCATGTGTAGTTTCTATTGCCTACTGTCTATATCAGACAGTGCGGACTTGTGTGGTCATGGCCTTGCTGGACTTGTCAATGACATGATCAGACTCAGGCACCAAGAGCTGAGGAGTTAACAAAGGCAGTAATTGACCTGTGCTTATCTTATCAGACAGAAGAAAAGGGGGCTAGCCCACCATTGTAAATCAAGTAGTCTCCAGGACATGATGGAGGCCGCGCAGCCAGAGGTTGCTTAAACATTTGGCCCCCCTGACCACATACCAAGATGCCCACTCCGTAGGGCCAAGTACCGCTTGTGACACAACATTCCATGCCAAGACCCAATCCACACATAATAATTGACTTAGTCCCACCTCGCCAAAAGATTTGAAAATATATAAAAATTGGCTCTTGAAAAACTCTCTTTGGGAGGAGGAGCCAAGCGAGAACCTTAACTGATGGACAGGTCAATGGGCCTGAACCTCTCTGCCCACTCAAGAAGGGGCGTCTTTTTGGTAAGAGTGGTGTCTCTGACTTTGTCAGACGTATCTCTGGGAACACATTGTTAACTAAAGCACTAAACCATTACCTGAGCTCAATTTCTGTAGACAGTGCATTTATCAACAGCAATCCCGAATCTGTGATACCTGTTGCTCAGATAAATTACCTATTGTTTCAACTATGTGAAACAGTGAAAGTCCTTGGAGGGGATCTGACAGGCAAGCTGAATCTGATAACTGGTTACACACTTAACCATTTAGACATAAACCACTGACCAAGTCTGGGACTAGAAGCACATCTAGCTGTGCCCATACTGCTCTTGAAGAGAGTTTAGAACGCAAGGGAGTCTGCTCTGAACTGCGTGACTCAGCTGGAGGGCTTTCCTTTTGCTGCTTATCAGACTCCTTTACCCCTTTTAAAGCGACAGTAAAAATTGCCTTAGTCAGCAGGATTGCCATGGATAAACTGCTACAAAAATAGAAGTGTGCACCTTCACAAGCAGGAATTGAATGGGCCCAAAAATTCTGGAAAGATGAGGACAAAGTGGTAGAATGGATAAAACAATATCTAAGTGAGCAAAAGATCCAATAAACTAAAGGAAAAAAAATTATTTATGCTGTATTAGGGGCTTGCCTATCTTGCATGAAGAAAGAAATTAAAAAGTCCCTACTGCCTGAAAAAACTACAGATGTGGAATATGCTGCACTAAAATCAGAAAATGAAGTATTAAAAACATCACTGACTTTTGAAAAGGAAAGTTGAAAGACATTTGAGACACAAATAGACACCCTAAAAGGTGAAATCAGTTACTTTAAATCACAATTGTTTTAGGCCAAAAGGCGAAAAAAACATTTATCAGAAAAATTAAATCTCTCATTAAACCAGATATCATCTTCCGTCTCAGCTAAACAAATCTGCAAATTAATACAGTATGCGGATCTCGAGACATAGGATGGAGACGTCTGGGACAGTCATGATAATGATGAACTGAAGGAAAACTCTGATTATGATGTGGCTCCAGAACCTATACCTATTCAACCATTGATTAAAACAGAAACCACCAATGAGGGTGGAGAACAGTCTCATGCTACTGTACAAACCATCCCGTGGTCTCCTGTTGAACTGGCAAAATTGCAGGGAAAATATTCCAGGCGTCCAGAGGAGTCCAAGATGGAATATTTTGGGAATATTTGGGTTTGGGTTTTTTTTGTTGTTGTTTTTAATAGAAACATAGTCACTTTTTCTATTTAAGTTTATCCATTTTGCATTGCAGGCACTATGTAAGATCCTAAAAAGTAGTTGAGGGTAAAGGAAAAGTAAACATGGAAGCATTCACGACAGTAGCAGTCGGTTCACATGTGATATATCTCTTCTCTCTTCCATAGGCAGGCATCAAAACCAGTCCCAGTTCAACATTTCCACAGCAATTTTAAGTATCCTCTGAGGACAGAGGCACTTTCTGCATTTCTCCTTTCATCACAGACATAGGCCAGGAACTACGTGTTCTGGAGTAAAAGAGCTGAATTCATCAAAGCCCATTTCCCTCTCAGAGGAAACTGACCATGTCAGGTTCATTCAGCTAAATGTAACAGAATATTTCTCTAACGTTATAGAAGAATGCAAAATATTTTCTAGCAATATAAAAAGAAGTTTCATGTAGAATATATTTTTTCTAAATTTATTTTTTCCTGTCTGCCATGGTTTAACTCCAGCCAGCAACTAAGCACCAGACAACCATTTGTTCATTCCCCCTGCCCCTCCCCGTAGGATGGGGAGGAGAATGGGAAACAGTAGAAACTCATGAGTTGAGATAAAGACAGTTTAATAGGAAAGCAAAAGAAGATAATAGTAAGAATAATAACAACAGCAACAACAACAATAATAATGATAATAATAATAATAAATATAAAACAAGTGATGAATGATACCCAGCCCATCCCTGAGCAGCAATCACTGCCCCCTGGCTAATTCCCCCAGCTTCTGTACTAAGCATGATGTCATATGGAATAGAATAGCCCTCTGGCCAGTTTGGAATAGCTGTCCTAGCTGTGTACCCTCCCAGTTTTCCGTGCACCTCGCAGGCCAGGCCAGCATAAGAAGCTGAAAAATCCTTGGCTTCCTAGCAACGACTAAAAATATCAGTACCTTATCAACATTATTTTCATACCAAATTCAGAATATAGCACTATATCAGCTACCAGAAAGAAACTTAAATCTATCCAAGCCAAAAACAGGATACTGTCTTCATACCTCTGCAAGCTAGTCTCCATGCTTTGTTCTGTATGTCAGGGTGTTGGACCAAGGATTCTGAATCCTTCTCATACTGCATAATGCTTTTAATTCTTCTAAGGTGCAAAGAAGATTTTAGATCAGACTTTTTTTTTGTTCCTTGCTGTTAAAACTTACAATTACCATTAAAACAACATTTATGTTCGTCTTAACAAGAATCATCGTATCTAACAAGAATTATGATATCCAATTTCCACTTCTGTTACAAATGTGGTGCACAACACAAAAAGTAATTTTAATGAAGCCCAGGCAAAGCATGTTTCTTGTTATAGAACAAAACAAAACAAAAATCCTCAGAACAATGTAACAGTTAGTAATCTAAAAAGTTAAGGATGGTAGAAAACTGGCAGCTGATCAATTTGGGATGGTTATGATATATAAATAACCCTAAAATTTATTATAGGACTTTTCAAAAGTGTTTAGAATAATCTCTTCTTTCTGAGTTCAATATGACAAAAGCTGTTTGAGGGTGAGTAACTTCTAAATGACTGCTTTGAGGGACAGTATAAAAGAGTTTATTTTTTTGATGTTAGTTTTGTACAGGCTACACATGTACACATTATTTTGCATAATACAGTAATACATTTACATTATTAGGGAATAACTTCTAAGAGATTCTGTATACCCTTTGCTCCCACAAAGTTGCAGGTCATAGAAAGTATTTGACATCAGTTAAATGTGTCCTCAAAACATAAGTAGGCTACGTATTTACACTTGCACTTCTAAATAGTATTTAATTACAAAAATAAGGTCATAGTGAGTATGAATAAGGTCAGCAGATCTAGTTCATATTCATCCTGTTCCAACTGTAAAGACTTTTCCATGTAAAGCTCTAAAAGCATGTAGAAAAAGAAACAAAAATCTGATGGGGTGATGATGCTGAAATATAAGCTCAAAGAGGTAAGGCATAATTGAATGCATGATAAGTTCCGTAATATTTTCTGATATGTCAAATCAATAAAAAAGTGGCATAAGGTGGTAATTAGCTACCAGAAACTGGAAATATTATTACTGCCCAAGACATGAAGCTTGAAAGAAACCTAGGGGAAGCTGCTGGAAGGTTCTTTCACAAATCAGCAGTTTATTCTAGCAGTTTTATCTCTCTTGGACTTTGCTAATTTGATCAAGACAAGATATTATGTGGATGCAATCAATATTCATGAGATTATGTGAGTTTATTTCTACTCCAATAGACCCTTACTCTCTTACATGCTTTGAGAATTTCTGCAGCTAAGCTGTAGTCTGTATTGATCACACACACATGTATATATATTTACACACATACCTACTATTTTCCATTTTTCTTTTAGCTATGCAAAAAGCAATATAATAAGTATTTATAATACTTATAGCTCCTGGAAATATGATGCAAGGATAAAATAGCTATAGAAAAAAGTGTAAAGTTCTTCTGGCTAAATAATCCTGTGAATGATCTTTGGTCATGAGATGGACATTTACAGCACAGTTATCTTTCTGTGCTTGCTCATTAGCTAACTTGCCGTTGGACTCACTTCTATTGTTATACTTTCCACTGTAAATATGTCAGAACAAACAGTTAATTTTCTTCTTGAACCTCTCTGTAAGTTTTATCAGATTGTATCATTTGTTGATAGCAATTTGTATAATTTAAACTTTTATTTATTTTCCCCTTTTGTATGTGCATACAAAAAAAGAAAACATTTTGTGTTCATATTCTCATATTGCTGGATTTGCTGTCAATTTTTTACTACGTGGTTTGTGTTCCTCATCACAAATGAAGCTCCTGAATATTCAGTAAAAGTAAGGCTTGTATTTATTTTCACCTTGGCCTCTTTTATATACTCTAGCTCTTTTTTTTTCAAATTTCATATGGAAGTCTCCCCTCTATTTTACAAGTTTGAGTTTCTACATTGCTCTTGCAGTATATCGTAAATAATGTTCATGATACCAAACATCTTGTTCAAAGATCCAAAAAGACATTGGTGGAATCCTGAATATGACATGAATCTCATCGACGAACTAGGTCAGGCAGAAGTGACTGTGCACCAACAAGGTGCAATGAATATAGATTGTCAAGACTGGTATTAGCACTCACTCTTAGAGATTGTCTTTTTGACAGTAGTTCTAGTGCCACTAATCAGTACAGCAATTTCTCTGAATTTTTGTCTAAATATTCGCCTAAAACTGGTTACTTTCAATATATTCCTTGAGATGTCTTTTAATGGCAGGGTTAAAGTTTTGCATCTGAAATAGCTGGCAGCAGGCTCATCTCCTAGGTAACCTTATGACATTTTTCTTCCCAATATGTAGACAAACCTTTCTGTTTTTTACAGAAGGACAATGGATTCAGAACCTGCTCCTCTGAGAAAGGTGTACCCTAAGATCACTTTTCAGTACCTTTTGTGAAACAACAGGAAAATAAGCAACGATAACCACAGTCTTTCTTAGGTTTGCAAAGGTTAATAGGTGTTTATATATCCAATTTTCCATTCCAAAGTACAACAAAGGGCATCTTTGATCTTTGTAGAAGCTATGCAAAAACTTACATAAACCTGTCAAGCGAAGGATCCACTTGCTTAGAAGTTATAGTTTATGGGCAAGAATAAAAGCCTGAGTATGTCCTTACAAGAAATTCTCACTCACTTTACCCACGTCATTTTTTTTGCTAGACAGAAAATACCAGTCTCCAAATACAGTTAGTATTATGAAAGCTACAAAGAAAGATCTTCCTGCAATAGGAAAATAGCTATGAAACAGTAGCAAAATAATTACACATTGACTGTGGACAGTGGACATTTTCCTTTCATTGTACACAAAATATTTTTCTTCTTATTCTGGTGCACTCATCTGTAATTTATATATATTGTCTTTCACCAAATAACCAATTACATTCATAAGAGAAATGTATAACTGAAGTTTCTAAGGAAATCGCTGTCCTAGTGGGACAGGCTTGTCATACAAAGTCACATATCCACCAAAACTCCTTTCTCTCCTTCGGTTAAATGAAACTTTCGTTTTATATTAACTCTCTCAAACCTTTTTTAAAAACTCTTAAAATGATTAATCTTGTAATCTCCTTTTTTCAGAGTTTTAGTATATAGTGATGATCCTTATGCATATTGAATTATGAAGAATAAGTAATTTCCAACATTAACAAATTAATTCTCTTCTAAACAGTCTCATTCTGATTAATACAGTACTTCTATACAGAAATCTAATCAAGACTCAATTGATTATATAGTCAAAACCAGAAAATTATTTTTATTATATAGTAAACTCATTTATTATTCCTTTTTTTTTTTTCAGATGTCCTTACTTTTCAGATATCAGAAAGGTAATTGTTGGTGTAACACCACTATGTTTATTGTCTATGTGACTTAGGTGCTCACTAAATTCATGTAGATCTACAAAGCTTCTGGTAATTTTGTCTTTCTGCCTTCTACATTTAAAATGTGCTGTTCAAATGTTACATGCTTGAATAGATCTCATAAGAATTATGAATTCAGGAGCTCCGAAAATCAGTATAATGGTGTCTCATAATGCAAATGAAGGAAATAGGGTCTAGAAAAATTTTTGTTACTATCCCTATTTAACTTATGATTAAGAAGTTTCAAACTGAGGCAAAGACCTGCAAAAATATCTCATGTTTTCCAACTGGTAATATGACTGGCGATAATAAGTCATGAGTGTTCCTGGGTACTTCCATTCTGGAGTGCCCAAACAACAACAATGTACATTAGGTAGAACAAGTTCTTGGTATTTTAAATATAAATGGCACTAGAAACTGAAAAGCTCTTAATCACTGCTTACTCTGGAAAGTTAAGAGAATTTTAGTTCTCCTTCTCAGGCATTCTGTGCACAGAATAATAGAATTCCCCAACATTAGAGTCAGTTTAGTTCTCTTAAAAGTAAGAAATATTTATCCTGACAATTTATAGATCTTATTAAGCCATGAGGTACTGCAGTAATGAATTTTCTGTGGAATTTCACTAACAAATTCAATAAATTTGAATTTATGAATATGTGTATTGTGACTTATGCCATATGTTTTGAATTAGATTATACGTCTATTAAGTCTTTTATATTAAAGCACTATATAACAGAATGTTTGAAAAATATGAGACACTGAGAGAAAAAGGATATAAACCCCAGACACTATGTGGACGCCAACACTTTAACAAAGATATTTAAGAAGGAGAAAAAATATTCAATTTTTTACTTAGAGTTAAAGAGATATGTTACCACATTCTACTATGAGTTCCATCCATTACATCATCATTTTTTTAGACAGAATTTCTTAAGCAACCTATGGGGATTTATGGTTGCACATCAGAAATATAATATAGCATTTTCTTTGCATATCAGAGTTTTACAGAAGCATAGAAGTGTCATCTGCACTATGCTTATAAAAGTAGTTGCATTGACTTCATAAAAATATCCACATAGGTAAAGTAGGTATGAAGGATCTTCCCTATAGTAAAGAACTTTGGTGGTGGAGAGGTGAGATGGTCAGGAAAAAGACCTTATAAAGAGAAATTTGGTTTTAAAATTAATTGATTCAGAGTACACATGTGTGTGTGCTTGTGTGTGTGAGTATGTGTGTATAGATATACATTCGTAAACAAAATGCAATAAAGATCTGTTAGTTTTAAGTTAAGTCATCTGGAATAAATCACAAAATAGGTGAAGGTGACAGCTGTATTCCCAAGACAAGAATTCGGTTTGGTTTGTTGCAATGATATTCATAAGAAATGGAAATAAAATCCCTCCATCCTGAGCATATTTTTAGCCATTTCTTGTGACTACACATCCATCTATGTAATGACTAATTTTGTAAGACTTCTATTACTGTTGACTTTTACTCACATTCATAGGGCAAATTCAATAATAATCGCACAGATGTAATTAAAGGAAATTAGGTCTGATATTACTGAAAGTCCCTGATTGTTTTTATATAATTTTGCATTGTATCAATAGAGAACATGCAGGAAAAAGTAAAGCTTAAAAACCCTCTTAGAGTGCTTTAAAACCTACCCAGTGTTAAGACACTTACAGATAGTCCTTTTGGGTGACCTATGGAACTCACAGAAGAGTATGGCATCAGCGGAAAAACAACTAATAGCGTAAAAGTTGATTTCAATTTCTTTTTTATCATCTCTTTGGTTAAAACAGAGTGATATAAAAGTTATTTGGATTTATGTCCCACTTTAGAAAGCCAGATGCTACATAAATCTTATACTGTGAACTACGTTTTTAAGACCTCATAAGCTGAAACATGCTGTTTCTTTGGAGTATTCTCACTGAGGTGAAATAAAGTCATATGTTGGATCTATACAAGTATCTACATAACACAAAATTATATGCACGAATATTTAAATAATTGGTTAAGGATAGTAAAATTAAGAAAGGAAGTTGAAAAGGAAGAAAATAATTGTCAGGTCCTTAAGTGTACTAGTAAGCCTTGATGGTCCTAACCAGCCTCAGCTGAAGCCTCCACACATAGAATCATAGAATGCCTTGGCTTGGAAGGGATCTTTAGAGGTCATCTAGCCCAGCCCCCTTGCAGTGAGCAGGGAAATCTTCAACTAGACCAGGTTGCTCAGAACCCCATCCAGACTGGCCTTGAACATTTCCAGGGATGGGGCCTCCACTACCTCTCTGGGCAACCAATTCCAGTGTTTCACCACCCTCACGGTAAAAAATATCTTCGTCATATCTATTCTATATCTACTGTCCCCTAGTTTAAAGCCGTTACCCCTTGTCCTATTGCAACAGGCCCTGATGAAAAGATTTTCCCCTCCTTTCTATAGGCCCCCTTCAGCTACTGAAAGGCTGCTATAAGGTCTCCCCACAGCCTTCTCTTCTCTAGGCTGAACAGCCCCAACTCTCTCAGCCTTTCCTTGTAGGTGAGGTGCTCCAGCTCCCCATCCATGGACAAGGAGGTTTACTTAGACACGGCTTGGGGGCTATGGTTCTTGTCTGAGCTATGTTGGAAGACAGCTGATGTAAGTCTCAGCTACAGAATTGATTAGGCCCAGTCACTGAGCTGCTTGATCTGAAGCCTGGCTTTACCTCAGCCTTTCATCACTATGGACATACCCAGCTATCACTGGATTGACCTTAGACCTGTCTCATCAACATTATATTGCCTTTTGATCTGGACTCTTGATTTTTCCTGGCTATCATCTGTACGTATGACCTGGTTGCCTCCCTCCAGTTCTGCAGAATATGGCATGGCCCCTGCCCTGCCAGCTGTGTGCTCCCCTCAGCTCCTGACTCCTGTCTCTTATGGAACAGTCCTGCTCTTTCTGCTCCATGACAAGAATAGCAAGGATGAGTGAGAGAATGGTTGTGTAGAGATTTAATTAGCCAAGACATTTTAAAGAACACTCCACAGATATTTCAGAAACAACTTCCAGAGTCACAGGAAAAGGATAAAAAAGTCTGATAGTATTGTTTTCAGATCTATATTAGATACAAAATAAGCTTCTAAATTTTTTAAGGGCTCTGAGGTTCCCCTCTGCTGGGAGCCTGGCTGTTTCAGAGTTTGACTCAGGGAGTGTTTAGAGATAGGACAACTGAGAGTAGTCACTTTCCTCTAGAGGCTGTGGGGTGACCTCTGTACTGATTCTACCAAGAGAAATACCTAATACCTACACTAGGGATTTTGGAACTAATAACTTGGTAAATATACTTTAGAAAGTGGAAATTATTCAGAAAGTTCCTATTCAGTCTCCTCAGCACTTGAATGTGCTTTTTATGGTAGGATCACTGGGTTTTTGTACTTTATAAAATTACAGTGTCTGATCTATAAGGTGTTTATAATGGAGAGCTTAGATGCATAAAGGCTTATGTCATTTCTCTGTCTTTACTGATCTCACAGTGTTTTTTCAAGTTTGTCTTAGTCTGTGAAGAACATTTTGAACAATATTTAGCTGGGTATCTGTTGTCCTTTTCACTTTCCTTCTGAAAGAGTTTTTTTTCCTGAAGCTGACAGACCCTACTGCTTTTGTTACAGGCCTTTGGTATCAGATTTCAGGGCCTTAACGGACAGGAAAAGAGGACTTCAATGAAAATCACAACGGGGTACATCTTACAGCCTTTCCAAATGGTAATAGATGTCTATGAAGTTATGAGCATTAGGGGTTTCTGAGAGAGTCCATCAAGGTGTTTTCCAGACAAGATGATAATATTTTTTGGAAACCTGCCATGTTCTTGAAGAGGTTATTCTATCGATATTCTTTATCTGTGAATTTACCAGTGAATTATCAGATCCATCATCATTGTTCACCCAGTTTGAAATCTTTCTTTAAGTCACTGTTCTGTAAAAATGCAGGTTTTTGGCAGTGCATTCTCTGGACTACTACTTGTCTGTTCTATAGTTAAAAAGTTACCTGAAGAAAATCTGGTGTGTTCCTCTCATAATTCCCACCATTTCTCTTAAAATCAAGCTTCAATAGTGAGTCAGTTCCAAGCTAAGTCTTAAATGAGCACAATGTTTTCTTTCTCTTCTAACCAGTTTAGACTCCCCACCTCAGCAGCTAATCTCTGCTGTCTACAGCCAGCTGGGAAAATAAGTACCATTGGCAGGTACACATAAGTAATGCTCCTTTGTACTGATCATTACGGATATAATCTCTCCCTCTAGAATAGGTCTGGTGAGGCAGTGGGAAACAAAATAAAACATTGCCAACTCACTTTTGCCCCTGAAGTTGGAACAAACAATATAATCCATTTAAAGTGTGATCTGAGTCCTATGTTTGCTATCACTGTCTTCCTCCCTTGATTAAACTGTAATTCATTATTATTAAGATAGCAACTTTGTTTGAAAACCATTTCAAGGAAATTTTAAAAAGTCAAAGAAAATAAAGCCTTTTTGAGCAGCAATGTTTCTGTCTTCTTTTCAATTCAGCATAATTGTTTAAAGAAAGGAATTTATCTCGTTTGTGCTTAGCTTAGACAAAAACATGGTCTTCAAATCTAGATTTTCAGTCAACCTTAGAGACTGAGCAAGAGCATATTAAAAAGTTAATTTTGCTTTAATGTTACTGAGAAACCTTAGAAACATAGCGTGCAAAGGCTAATTGTTCTCTTCTATATTTAAACATAGTATGAGCTGACTTAAGAAATACTATCATTGGAAATTTTGTTGAAAAAGACTAATTTCTGCTTGAAGAACCAGCAACCTCAGCAAAGCTGAACTTGGGATAATTTATGAACACGCAGTCTGGGGGAGAACATAAAGGCTTCTTTTTACTATATTTCAACAGAGACAATTACAGTTATATAACAGTAGTTCAAAATAATGATTTTGATTTATACTAGGGTTTGTGCCAGATTGTCTCATCACAGACCTTCTGGCAGAAGGAGTTCATATGGTCAGTGAGCTTGTGCTTGTTATGCTAGATGCCAGCTGTGGCTGCTGAAAAGGAAGTGGAAGTAGTTTAGACATACCACAGGAGAGAGAAATATTTGTTGCAGGCAAATTTGACTAGCAGATATTATCTATACTTTATAGTTATTAAGGAGCTCTGCAAACATCTGCCCTCCTCCAAGGTTGCATATCTTCTGATGTGGGAGCTAGTTGCTAGAATCAGAGGAGACTCCAGCAGGGGAGCTGCTCTGTAGATAAGCATGCAGCTTTAACTGTGCTACTCTCACATCGTTATGTTGGGCTCTGAATAAAACCTGCCAGAGTCTGGCAGGAACTTCTGAAAAATACTTTGTTATGGTAGAGACAGGAAAATATATATGACAGTGTTTTGTAAAAGCATCAGGATCAAACTAATGAGATTTGTGTACTCTTTTAAATCAGTTTGTTATTGTTAATAATGAAGCATCATCAATTAATTTAAAATTCTATTCTGACTGGGGAAACAGATTACTTTTCAGGAGGATTTTTTTCATTTGCTGTATCAAGTAAAGCTAGCAGAATAATAAATTTTCTTCTCACTGTTGCTTTAGACTTACCATTATCTGACAATCTGTAGCGCAGATGTGCAGCCAAAATATAAAGTCTTATCTTGTTGAGATAGAATCAATAATGTCTTGAAAAACTTTAAAATGCATTTGACTCGTGTATTTCCTGAGGGTTCTAATCCTTTGAATACCAAAAATTAGAATTTTTTTTTCCTGCTTCTAATTTAAAGTTCTTACTAGGCTTTCATGGCTTTCTTACCAGGGAACACGACTAACCTGATTCTGAGTTGTAATCATCAAATGTTTTGATACAGTATCCACAACAAAGCATAGCAAAAGAATCAGATAGCTAGACAATTTTTAAATAACTTTCTTCAGGGTTATACAACCACACTAGTGGTCTTTTTCTATTCAGAAAAAAGGAGTAATATTTTCTCCTATGTATCCTACTAAATGAGACTTACTCATATGTAAAATTTGAAAAACACTTATCCAAGCAGATAAACATAGAGCAGAACTTTGTTTGGGAAAAATAAACGAGTCCCTTAAAACAAAGAAACTGCGATGCCAAATTGACGTATTAGGTTGTTCTTCTGAAAAAAAAAAAGAGTGTAGATAGAAGTGTGGCTTATAGGGAGAAAAGTAATCTTCTAAAGAACACAGTAAAAATCTGGAGTTGATAGAGGATATAGAATAAATTTGATTTAAAAATTCCATCACATGGAGAGCAGAAAATTAAGAAACACTTCATTGTAATCTCTGTCTCTTCCAAAAGCCTAATCATCTTATGGGTGACTCGTTTCTGAAAAATGCGGGATGCATGTTCTTGCTTTAAAGAAAACATATTTAATGCAACTCTGTTCTAATGACCTATGTGTAGTTTTGCTCTTTGAACCCAACAAGGACTCGCTATCTTGCAGAACAAATTTCTTATATTTATTATGAATAATTTAAAAAAACGAAACAGAAACTTTTTGTTATTTAAAATAATTGTTACTTTCTGATTTACCTTGTTTCATCAGGAAAACAGGTTTGAAGGTGTTTATTTCACTACCCCAAACTTTTTTCAAGTCACTTCGTTTTATGTGAAATGTAGCGCTTTTTTTGTCTCAGTGAGGAAGAAACTGCAAGTACATTTGTACATCTTTATTTTTGGAAATGGATTCTCTGTACTATTTCAAATGACTTAGGGGAATTTATAAAATGAGGATGGAATCCCCACAGTGCAAATAGAACTTCCTTTTTGAATATGTGCTTTCAAAGTCTTCATGGCAAATGCATCCCTGGTGTAAATCAATTTCAGTAGCATTGCACCAGGGAAGAATTCAGATTTTCCTCTCCATGCCAGTGGCCCAATGGTAATATCAATCTATTTGCCATGCTACTTTCAATTTTGTTTCACTCACATTTACAGAATTAGTTATGATTTATGGCAGAAGTAATAAGACAGCTTTTTTTTTTTTCCAGTACCTTCAGGAGTGAATGTGATGTGAGTGAATTGCACCTTTTATTTATTATTTTTCTCAAGATAGATTAAGTGGGTGTAAAGGAATTAATGAAGCAACTGCCATATTTCAGGGGTCATTGGTGTGTAGAAAGCTATAAATTAGCTGGTTCTTATGGGAAATTACCTTCTACCTTTTAGGTGTTGCCATTTATAAATTCTCGTTAAACTCCTGGGAAATAGCAGTTTGAAAGTTCAGAAAAGAAGATGTTGAAATCCTTTTTTATTTTCATATTTTTCAGAAAAAAATGTCTGGAAGTGCTCGTAATATAATAAAAACTCAATGGAAGCTACATAACCCTTAATTCTTTTTGCATTTAAAAATGCTGGCTGAAATATACATGCTAAAATACATTTTGTGTAAGTAGGCTAGATCTATGACCACTGGAGACCAGTTTGCTACTTGAAGTATGTAAATCTGCCAAATCGTAACACTTTTTGTAAGATCCATTCTTACTCTCTTTAAACAGGTAGCTACAAAGATTTTTTTACATAGGTAGAATAGAGGACCATGAAAATTCTTTAGTTATATATCTGCTAAATAATTCATCAGGATTTTGTTGAGGAACAATGGTGGTGTGCATCCATTTGCAAGAAAAACTGTAGCTCTGCTACTTCATTATATGGCAAACACAGATTGCTAAGAATAAGCTCTTATAAAGCAATAAAATATGCAAGAGTAATGTACTGGTATCTTTTGGTAAATGACCTGAGAAATATCACAGCATTCTTGGAGCTGAAAGAGTAGTTTCAGCTTCTGTCATTTGAAGTGGCAAAAGGAATCTCATAAGAAAGTTTGAAATAGCATCATCAAGAATTCTTATTACTTCTATACTTATTCTTAAGCAACTCGTCAGTTGATAGACAGTTGATTAAAAAATCTGTTCTATAAATAATTTTAACATGCATAATTTTAAGCATTTGCTTTAGTCTTTTTTTCTAAAGTATGCACTTAACACAACACGATTACAATAGATAAACACAAAATTATAAAGAGTAAAATGCACTTTCTGTATTTCAGTAGTCAAGAGGGTGCTCTTGAGACTGTTTTTCCTATCCCTTATTATCAAAGTCAATCAAGTTAGAGAAAGTATTTCATAGATTTTGCATACTCCAGTTATTCTTTTGGGGGAGAAGTTTGTAAACTTTTGCTCCACTGCTACTTTTAAAGATTCTAGCAGAGCCTTCTTCCTTGATGGTTGGAAGCTTCTTTCTAATTTTAAGTGAATTCAAGACAGTTTACAGCAATTCTTTTTTACTCTTTGGTTTAACAGGCTTTTTCTTCTCTAGTGTCAGTCTCCTCCTTTCTTCCAAAATTATGTTTGCATTGCTTCTCTGATACTGTATAGCTGTGTTAAAGAAGTCAATTTCTTCTACTGCCTGTCTAGTCAGATAGAATGCCCTTTCTTCTTGTCATTCAATTTTTGCAGTTGGCTGCAAAAGTTCAGGTCTGGGACAATTTGTCTTGAATGTGGATGATCAGAAATACATATATGTTATCATTTGTCAGAGGTCTTGTTTAGCTATGAACACACCTCCCTTTCTTAGAAATGTCTTACTAGATAGAAAAAAGCCAGTGTTGCATTTATAAGTTTGTGATTGCACAATACTGATAATGCAATGTCAAACTGTACTCAGTACACAAGCCTTGCTCCTCTTCTTATAATTTCTAATAGTATTTGTTGAGGACATTTTTAGCATGAATTCAGAAATTTTATTGGACTCAGTAATGTGGTACTTTGTACTACTAAATTTAATCAAATCTATTTTATTCCCGTCCTTCAAGTCTTCAGGCTCTCCTAGTATGACATTTTAATCTTTTTCTGTGTTGGTGCTCCTGACTTTATGCCTTTAACTGATTTCATTAACAAGCTGCTTTTTTTTCCTTTTTCAATAAAATCAGTTGTGTTCTCTAAACCTGATTTTGAGTTAACCGGTTTATCAAACATTGATCTATGGTCCTATTCCCTTTTATCCCACTTTCCATTGTTCTCCTTGCCTAATTTATTAAACTTCTAAGAAATATTCACTGAGATTAGCTAAAGCCATGGGCACTGTCATGGCATTTCAGGGTAGGCTGCAATAGTTAATAACTTATATGTAGTCACCAGTACTCCTAAATGGATATTTCTTTGATTACTGTCCTGTCACTTTAATTGTTCTGGAAGAACAGTGTAGCAGTTAAAATTCTTTGTAATCATGGCAAATACAATATTTTTTAAACAGAGTTAATTGCACAGAAGTATATTCCATCAGCTCACAAAAGAAAGGGGATCCAGATACTGACAGTCATTATATGTCATATAGTGATAGGACAAGGGGGAATGGCTTTACACTAAAAGAGCATAGATTTAGATTAGATACGAAGAAGAAATTCTTTACTGTGTGGGTTGAGAGGCACTGGAACAGGCTGCCCACAGAAATTGTGGATGCCCTCTCCCTGGGAGTGTTCAAGGCCAGGTTGGATGGGGCTTTCAGCAACTCTTCTAGTGGAAGATGTCCCTGCTCACGGCAGTGGGGTTTGAACCAGATGATCGTTAAGGTCCCTTCCAACCCTTACCATTCCATGATTCTGTGACTGTATATTCACACTTCAACACCAAGCAGAGCCCCTAAAACTGTATCCTGAGGGATCAGACAATGAAGAACACACTGTTAAATGACCTAATTTTTGTCAAATACCCATGCATCATGCAATGTTACTAAATTAACCAGCTTGGGGATGGATATAGATATATACGTGTTCACATACCTTTTTAAGTGGACTGAATATAGCTTTGCATTTTCTCTTTTGCAGTTCCCTGATTAATGGATCCTTCTTTCAATTTCTCGTTACCTCCATTCTCTTCTGTTCTGTTCTAAACACCAAATATTATATGTCATATACAGTCATACTATACATCATGTAACTTTGCAAATAAAGACAAAGGGTGCCAGTATTATGTTAAGTTGCATCTATTCTTAATTACTGAGATTTTTCTCTGTGACATAGCACTAAGTATAGTAAAAGTGGATAACATGGTATTCTGTGCATATACTTACTATGTTAATTATGATCTCTATATGTTAAATTCAGTATAAAATCATCCTTCTGTCACAGGGTTTGATGTATAATCGAAAAAAGTGCATGAGGTTCCTCAGTAAACCATTCTTCTGGATGAGGCCTGTACCATGCTTTATTCTTGCTAGCTATTAAGGAAGTTATTTTAGTGGAAGGGATCAGATGAATATGATTTGAGTTATCTTAAAAATAGTTTGACTTCCCTAGCATACTAAAAATCTCAGAGAATTATTTTCCTTCACACAGGGGGGGGTCTTTGAGTTGGATATTATGTACTTCCAGCTATCATTTGCTTTGTCTTGAGGTACTGCAATGAGAATATTACTGCCTGCCAAAAATGAGCCCCTCACAAACCAATGCCCTCCAACTTGCTAAGAATAATTTGCCCAAGAATTCAAACAGAGGTCATGAAATATACATTATTTTAGCAAATTCACTAGAGTAATGAAATGCCTAAACAAAGACATAGCGATGTAGGTTGCTAAAATATGGCTTCAGGCATTGCCCTGAGCAAGAGGTGATACATAATTGTATTGCTCCAGGAGTTGTTTCGTATTATGTTCTTCACTTGTTGTCCCTACTCCCTTCAGTGTTCTTTCAACAATTCATTCATTCATTCCCCATGGAAAGAGTAAATAATTGATGAGATAACACAATAAATCTTCCAAAGTGACTATTAAGTAAAGTCAAGAGGTTGACTATTTCCAACTTGAAATGGGGGAAAATTAACCAAGCAGTTAGGTTCAGTAAGTTCTAAAAACCCAGATCCAAGGGTCAAAGTAGGACAGGTGGGTTTAAAGGAATTTCTTACTTCATTGTGCTGACATACACTGAAAGTCATAAAATAAATTCATTTTACAATTTACAGCTCTTTGTGTGTACGAGGTAGCCACTCAGACATCTTCCTTTTCTCTGATTTGACACGTAATTACTGTAAATCATCGACACTTGTTTCTAATAACAGAGATACATTTTGAGTTGAATAATCACTCACTAGTATCAGGTGTTTCATGTTATGCAGCAAACCACCTCTAGAGAAAGAACCTAGTAAATTGTTAATGATCTATCTTTGCCTGGATTTGAAATAGTTTCTGTTTTGTGTGTTTTGAAAATACTGGCACTTTTTCTGACACTAAAAATATCATTAACTGAATGGTTAGTAGAACATGAATATGTTCCAAAGCTTAGAATATTAATGAGCATCTAAAGTGATTAGGAGTTTTTGTCGATTTTTAAAAATACCTCACTGTCTCTGCTTTGGTGGAAAGAAATACAAATTCACATCAGTACTGAAGATGTTTGACTTTTTCAAATACCCTGAAAAAAGTTTACCTGCAAAAAAGTAGCATTTCAGGGGGACAATGGTTTTCACCTGGTGTATCACACATTATCCACTTCGCTACCATAGTCAGGATTCAGAGATTTTGAATATTGAAAATCTACAAGCAAAGCAACTGCCTGTTCCTTAAGGAAACTCTCTGACTTACACCTTGAATAATGTACACATAATGAATCTTCAAAATGCATTTCTAATATATAAACTAACAAATAGAAAGAGTTGTATGCTCGTGATTGGTTTACAGGTAGTGTCAATCCTCTTAAAGATCCTTCTCTGACTGTGAAGAGATGCATGAGCAGGGAGGAACATTAGATCATCAAGGTTTTTGTCTCATTACATGCTCCAATAAAAAAGATGAAAAGAGCAACATTAAACTATTATTAGGTGGCTTCATAACTGCTTAGAAAGCCAGCTCTGTAGATAATGAATGTTATATATGAATCTTTTGTTACCATAATTAAAGCAGAATATTCAGAGTGGAAAGATGGAGACAGACTCCATATAGAAGAAGCTACAAGTATTGACTGGTCATTTGAAACTGGTTCAAGCTAATGTTCTGAAACTGGTAATGTAGCAATTGAAAATTATGTATTCTGTATCCTGGTTAATGAATCTAAAAAGTAGTCAAATTTCACTCTGATTTCTTGAAATATATTATGCCTCATAAGGAAAAGGTTATACCAACTTGTTAAGATAAGAACCTTCAACATAATATTTTAGATTTAATGTCAGCTGATAGGGAGTGTTTTTTCCTTCTGTTCACCCTGCAAATTCAACCTTAAAATCTGAAAATCAAAACAAGATTTTCCTTAAACCAGTCACTACCAATATAGTAAGATTCAGCAGGACAACTTCTGGCCTCATTTATACCTGTATGGTAAGATTGCCTTCAAATTATCTACTCTGACTTTTGTGTGATCTACTTGCTTTGGTAAGATTTCTTAGGTGGACCTAATTAGAAATTTGTAAATAAACCTCTTGAGACTGCACGAGTTGCAAAACAATCTAGATACAGCTTTGTTCTATCAGTAAAACAAGCAGATAATATAGAGAGTATATTTAAGAGCAGTGAAAGCTGAATAAGTGATTTTCACTTAATCACTGTTTAGAATATATTGTCTCTCTCGGACCCAGTCAGAACATTATTCAAGTCCTGCTCTTCCAGAATCAAGAGTTGTCTGTCTCACTGGAATAGATGGTCCCCTCAGCTTTGTGCATACCACATTTTTATCATCTGTCTTTTAAGCAGGTGAATCTGAATAGCTGAATAAAGCTGCCAGGCCACAAATAATAGCATGAATCTTATAAAAAGGTGTTGTAATCAGACCAGATATTTTTAGAGTTATTCATTTGCTGTTTTGAGTACCTTCTCAAATACCAAAATGCAAACCTGTGCATTTAAAATAATGCTGCAATGTAATGCTAAATTTCAAAGGATATAGAAAACTTAAGAATACAGTAAGTCCAAATAATGAATACTTTTGTAGTATTGACTCATTATCTTAAGATAATTTTCAAAGTAAAAATGTTATGACAGGTTTGCATGTAGACATTATGTGTGAACTGAATTTGAGAATCAGAATAAGTAAATAACTCGAGCATACTTTAAGAATCATTGTAATATTTTAAATGAACCATCCACCAATGAATTCAGAATCTCATGGGTATTGTAGTTATAATAAATAATTTTATCCTAAATTCACATCTCAAATATACATATTTAATTATTATCTAGCTGTTGTATTTCCTTCCTCTATGCAAAATTTTCAGTGGTATTTACAAAAAAAGCTTTGAACTGCCAAAACAGTAGCATACTGTTTAGAGAATGATGCCCTGGCTGTCGCTCAGCTGTGACAGGAAGTTTTCACAACAGTGATAGAGCTTTTTTCCATTCTTTGCTGTCAAGATGGTAGTCTTTCTCAGAATACAGACTAGAGATACATCCTGCAAAACAGAATTTTAAGAGGCTTCTTAGTTTTTTTACAGACATTAACTCTTTATGAAAATATGGCATTATCTTAATACAAATTCTAATGAAATTAATAAAAAATATCAAATTCAAATGCTTAAGTTATAATGGGAGTTAAGTTTTCACAGTGGATAATGAAATTTTATGTAATTAATTCAATAAAATCTTTTTTCTTTAATTCAGTATAGTATTTGAATAAGTATGTAATATGATAATGAAATTTGAATGTTGTTTTTTCAGTAGAGCATGTTTTTTTTTGTTTTACGGCTACTTCATTTTTTATCAGTGGTTATTTATTTGAAAATTTACTACCACTTTTTATTCTTTCTCTATTGTTTTTCAAAAAAATCTATAATATCTGATTTAATTAAAAGGTTTCTCTCTCTCTCTCTCCCCCCTTTTTATTTAGGGCGACTACATGTGAGCCTTTACAGAAAAAGAACCAAATGGAGCAGAGAGATCTGTCTAATGCCACTGGAAATAACGCAAATCTTCCCCTTGTTATGGTGCTGGAGGACAATTCACGATCAGAGAAAGGCTACTGAACTGGGTATTGGAGGGACTTGCCAGTCTTAGCCTGGCTGCTGGCTCTAGGCAACATGCAGAGGTATTTGGCTAAATGTGGGCAGCACAGGCTTCCCTTCAGCCTTGAGTCAAGTTCTGAGGGGATGTTCAGTTCTGAATAATGTAGGCAAAGGAGAAACCTTCAAGTTAAATCAAATATCTTTGATCTGATGCTAGCAATTCTGAAACTTTTAAATTCATAACCTGAGCACAAGAAGGTGTGGGGAGTCAATAGGATGATCAAAAACATGTCTAGTCCCAAAATATTTCAGGATATGTCATTCAGAACATTTTATAGAAAAAACAAACAAACAAAAAAAACCAAATCAAAAACTAAAAAGCCAAAAAACACGATCTAAATAAACCTCTGATCAAACCCCTCCATCTTAAATTCACAGAAGAGCTCTTTGCAAAATGGTATGATTTGACTTTCTGTTTTACTCAAGCCGTTTAACTGTTATAACTTGCATTGTAGGTTATTCGTGGTTTGAGCAGAAACAGATATGTCGATCACTGGCAATAGGCAATGTTTTATCTGACTTCATGTTACTTGATGTCCTGGTTTTGGTTAAAACAGAACCGATTCTCTTTTAGTGCATCTTCCTTACAGCTAAGTTCTTCTAAGTAAATGAATTTTTCTGAAGCTGGTTGCATATTTTACAGACACTGTCCACTCCAGAGCTGGTAACACATAATGTTTATAGTTACACTGAGGTAACAGTAGGAATGGAAGGCAGAAAAAGGTCCCTGTTTATAATTGTTACCATAGCAGCCAAGGTCACCGGCAGACCTCTTAGGTCCTGCAAGTAGGAGTCAGAAGCAGTGGCATTTGCGGGGAGGGGTGGACAGAACAGGTGACCCGATATTGACCAACGAGGTATTCCACGCCATGTACGTCATACTCAGTTTAAAGCTGGGGGATCATGAGGGTCTCGCTCTCTTCGTCCATGGCAGGCTTCTGAAGAGGACCCTGCTCCTTGTCCTGCCTGTGATCCTGATCCAGAGTCCAATCCGTGCATTTCTGAGTCCAGTTCCTGCCTGCTGCTGAGGCCAGTCTGGGACTGCCTGGTGCTGCCCGGCAGCTGCTGGTGGGATGCCGGCACCCCAGTACCCAGCTCCAGGAAACTCCGTGTCAGTTTTGTATATTTTGCATTATTTCTCGTAATATTGATATTAATAGTATTATTAGTGTTATTAGTAAAACTGTTTTTATATTCAGTTTGTAAGTCTCTCTCTCTTTTCCTCCTATTCCCTTCCCTTGGTGGGAGGGTGGGGGTTAATAGAGAGCATCTGTCACTCAGTTTGTTGCCACCCTGATTTAAACCATGACACTTGACAGATTGTTTTTTTCTGAAGGACATTTGTATCTTTTCTAATGTCTAAACATTTGGTTGAGTAATGTGCTTGCCCCATTTCTCATGGCAAAAATTGTCCCGCTTTCCCTTCCGAGCGATTTGCAGCGGCTGGTGCTGCTATAGACTTGCAGATAAGAGCCTTAAAAGCGGTAACTTCTAAAAGAAAAGACCATGTTTGCCTCTGCTCTTTTAGCAAACACTGTATGAGGGAAAATAGTGGGTCTGGAATAGAGTACCTTGAAATCAAATGATCTAGAATTGGAATCTTCCCCTTCCTACAGACAATTTTAGACTAGGCACTACCAGGTAAATAGTCTTGAAAGGTAATAATGGTAGATGAATATGTTGGCTTTAGTAGAACTGTCCCTTACAAATTAGTGATTTGGATAAAATAAATGATTCAGGGTATACAGATAATATTATTTTTCTGAAACCATAGTGCTTTACAAACCCCATCATAATAGATTTCTGGTGTTTCTACAGAAGATAACGGGAACATTTATTCGTACATTACTAAAAGGTTCTTTGGTTTGAGAACGAGGTACAAGCAAATGAGAAACAAAAGATCATCCATGGTGAAAATGATGACTCACACCAGCAGTTGTTCTGCGAAAGAAAATAGTCTATTTTTATTCATATAACTGTTATCAAAGTCTTTAAGAAATGAGAATTGACTATGCCTGACTCTGAATGTTGCCCTTATTAGATGTAACTTCACTTTGAAGTATGCTCCCAAGTGGGCTGTTATGAGAAGGTGTATAGGATTCTTTGTCTCACAGAACCATGTGAATAAATGTGCATTAGTGGGCATCTAGAGGCTGAAGGCACAGACCAAAACTGAAATCCCAACAACCGCCTTATGGTCAAAGTAGACAGCAATTCTGTCAGATAACGACGAGAAACATCTTCCCAGTTTTACATCAGAATAAATAGATTGTGTGCTCCATTTCACTTACATCTTCTGTCATTTTATTCATTATAGACAGTATAAATATTTTTATCTGCATATTTCTTTAATCTAGCTTAAGTGTGATTGTAAGGTACCTGGATAATAACACAACATTGCTTTCTGAAATACATAACAGGGTTTACAAGGTACATTAACATATACCCAAGTTTCATAGCATATTTCTTACATAGCCAAAGGTTAAGAGTGGGTATCTGTTTCAGATGTCTGAGACGGAGGGAAATATTGCACTGCAGAGGTCAAGAGAAATAAAGCACCAGATCATAAACAAGGTTGTTGTCTGGATTGTTGGATGTGTCCTTCCTTAAAGGTTAATATGGAGAGTATCTCAGCATCTTTTGTGGATTCTGTGATTGCAAACATCTAAATATAGAGGATCAAAAATTCCAAGCATATCCTCACTAGAGATTACAGATGCATTTTTTTGATTTATAATGTATTTGCTTAACCATGCAGTTTGGGAAGGGCCAAAAATATTTGCACATTCATGGTGAATTCTACTTTCAGCAATAAAAATGCAATACACATTGTAATTTTTAAGAATTGTAACTATTTATTTTGAAATAAAATTAATTAAAATGTTTATCAAAGAGATAAAAATCAGGTAAATGAAAATGAAACAAACACTAAGTGTCTCATACTAAATATTCAGCTTTGGTTTGGGTGGTTTGAGTTTTTGCTAGTCATTGCCAACAATTTCAAGTTCAAGCAGGCAGTCAAATGCTCAGATAAAATAGTTTTTATCCTCAAGTAAAACTCATAAATTACTGCAACATCTTTACTCCATAATATTCAAATACAAACTAATAGTTTTTAACCTCAAGCAAAACTAGTAAATGAAGACAATCACCATATCAATCACCATAGCATCCTTACTCCATACTATTCAGATACAAAATGCCAGAGATTTCTACTGTGTAATAACTAAGGTAACCCCTGAGGCTTTAGCAGAGTGTTTAAATGGAGTTCAGGAAACTAATCTCTGCAGAAGAATATTTGGTGAAATTGGAGACCTGTGTATACATAAATACAAAATTGTTAATCTCAATCCCTTGAAGAAGCTCAAGATATCCTCTGTCAGCTTTTGAATCATAATTTCAGGATAAGCTGTCCTTGAATAGCTATTTGTATTCTCCTGATGTTCACACAAATTGGGCTGAGGACTGACCCCTTGCTATTAAAAAAAATCCTGATACTCCGGGATAGCAAGATACAATCATTGCCACTTCACTGTTAGTCCTAACTTCCATGACAAACAATAAACTGTGCAGCTGGTGATAACAGCAGAACAACACATCTTCAGTTTCTTTTTTGCCCATTTCGTGAATTTTCAAGGGAACAAAACTCATATTCAAGTTTGTACAAAAGCACTTTTGTACCATTCATAATATACTATTTTTGTTCTTCAGCTTTAACCATAATTAAAAGTTTCCTATGCCCTTTTCTTTTGTGTCTTCATTTTGTGGGTATTTCTTTAAATCAGAACTCTTATATAGACGAAATTTGCTAGAAGTTAACACTTCAAAGAGCTCACCCAACCCTGTGAAGCAGAAACACAGCAGTAAAAAGACCTTCATTTTTTTAAGGATCTCTGTGCGCTTTTTTTATGCTTGTGTGTATCTTTGCAAAACATAGTTTGGAACAACCTTAGCTCCAAGCCACTGTTCAGTGTTTTTACTGAATAGTGTTCAGTATAAAATAAAACTTTATTCCTGCAGTGTACTTTTAGTTATTTCTGGGTATGGCCTTTATTTCTTTACTCTTTTTTTTAATTGGATTTGATGTTCACAGCTACTGATATTGCTTACTATCATAATGTGGGTCGATGGCCTTGCCCGACTTGTCTATGCCAGAGTGAGACTTGCTCAGAGTCCTGTGTTAAACACCAAAGAGTTAACAGAAAGGAGTGGTTTGAATAGAACAACTAACTCAGCTTATTTTATCAGACAGAAGTAACAGGTGATGGCCCAATGCTCAAATCAACTCTGTGACACCTGGGGCGAGGTGGTGGGCTCACAGCCAGATGCTGTATAGTTAAAGAATAGAAAAGCCCCCCCCATAAGCACTTACTAAACTCCCCACCCCGAGGGGATGCTGACCTTCTGAGTCCCACTTATGACGTCACAACGTGCTATGCCAAGAGCAAATCGACACATAATAATTGACTTAGTCCCACCTTGCCATGATCTGCCAAAGATTTTTCAAAAGTGTAAAAACGTCACTTGAAAATCCTCTTTTGGAGGGGGAGTTAAATGAAAGCTTTACCTGACAGATGGGTTGATAGACCTGAACATCTCTTCCCCTCCAAGAAGGGATGCCTTTTTGGCAAGAGTCATGCCTCCAACTTTGTTGGACGTATCTGCACGAAAATGTTACTAACTACTGAACTATTAACTTGAGCTCAATTTTTTGTAGATGGTGCTTTTCTCAATGGCAATCCCAAATCTGTGATACCTGTTCCTTGAATAAATTACCTACTGTTTCAACTTCACAAAACTGTCTCAGTGAAAGTCCCTGGGAGTGCTCTGACAGGCAAATGTTGACTCTGGTAAGTGGCTGTATACCTAACCCCTTAGACATGAACTGCTGACCAAGTCTGGGACTAGGAGTAGATTCAGCTGCACCTAGACTCTTCTCTCTGAGAAGGAGTTTAGAAAGCAAGGGGGTCCACTCTGAACCTCGTGACTTAATGGGAGGGCTTTCCTGCTCCCATGTGCTTATCAGACTCCTTGAAACCCTTTAACCCTTTAATGTGACACATACCCTGCAAGTACTGTTGGTAATGGAATTATTTTGAGGATATAAATTGAATTAAAAATCTGTGGTCACCTTACTTTTTCTAAGTCCTTGAGCAACCTGCAATTTAGGAAGACACATATCTACATGCTGTAATGTATTGATAGTTACGTGGTCACATAGGTGTATCTTCCCCTGTACTGCTCTGAAAGAGAAACTATAGGAATATTAAATATGTTGTATGACAACATAAGGCTTTGTAGGAGGAATACTTTTTTGAACTTGACTACAAAGAACAGTTTTTCTGCATTTACTTGCGACGTCATTTTCTCTCAAATCACGACGTCTCTAACAAACATGGAAAAAGATAGGATGAATAGGAAAGATATCTTGAAGATATATTTTTCTTTTCATTAAAAAATCATATTTTCTTGGAGGAATTTGTCTAACAGGTCTTTTCATTAGGTGATAAGAATCTGTTAATTTAATGTGAAACATTACTTAATTATTAGGCCTTTCCCTCTCTGAAATTATTTTACTTCCAAACACTGGTATTTTTATACAAAATTACTCAACTAAAACATCTCAAGGTATTTTGGACTGTGGTGCAACAAAGGGACCTTTTACATACCATATTAATATAACTGAACTGTTTTGTAGAGAACTATATGCTTCATCATATAGCAGTAATTGTTAGCCTGTTTCTCTCCTTTTGTTTACAAAAAAGGAGGGGAGTATTTTTTGGGTGGTTCGTGGTACTATTTTTTTTAAAAGACACACTGAAATAATAAAATTATTTTTAATTGATAGGAGAATGTGTAATAAATCCATACTGAGATATCCTTTTCATAACAGAAAGATAAGAGAACATTGAGTGATAAGAGAGTATTTCTTTGTGAATGAGATAGCTTTTGTTGTTCTTTTATTTTCTTGACGCTCAGGAAACCTTCAGTGTTTATAGCACAGAGTATGTGACTAAACTTGATTGTTCTCATGACTGATAGATACACTGATCTAGCTATTTCATACCCAAATTCTGAGCACATGCTTGAGTATCTGGCTTATATAACATGATGGACTCACAAAGAAATTAAAAGATCAGCTAACATGATGTCCTGGTTTCTGCTGGGGTACAGTTAATTTTCCCCCCAGTAGCTGCTGTGTTTTAGATTTGGTGTGAGAACAATGTTCATAACACTGAAGTTTTCAGTTGTTGCTATAAATCAAGGACTTTTTCCAGTTTCTCATATTCAGCTAATGAGCAGCTGTCCATGAGCTGGAAGGGAGCACAGCCAGACAGCTAGCCCAAGGTGGCCAATGGAATTATTCTGTACCATTTCTCAGTTTATGAATGGGCATTGGCTGGGGGTAGGAAGCTGTCTGTTCTTCTTGTTTTCTGAGAGTTTGATCCTCTCTTGTCCGGGAGTTTGAACTTTTCTGGGAGTTTGTTTTTTTCAGGAGTTTTGCAAAATTCTGAAATATTTGAGAGTTTGGTGTTCTGCGATTCCTGCTTGGGGGACGGACTGCGGATTGATTGTTGGGTGGTAAGGAAAATTATATTGTATACAATTTGGTTTGCATATTCATTATTATCATTATTATTATTAGTGTTAGTATTTCCTTTATTGCCTTATTAAACTGTCTTTATCTCAACCCACAAGTTTCTCCTTTTGTCCGTTTCCTCTCCCCTTCCCACTGAGGTGAAAGGGGAAGTGTGAGCAAGCAGCTGTCTAGTGCTTAGATGCCAGCTGCTGGGTTAAACTATGACATACTATAAACAAAATCAAAAGCAGAATAAAACTGAGTGAAGTTTGAGTTAGTTTGGGGGGGAGAGCGGAATCAGATACCTGTTTGCCACATCGGTCTACAAATTATCTAGAAACTCCTATACATACTATGCATGCACAAATTTTTCTAAACAAGTTCAGCAAAATTATATGTAACATATGTTCTCTCTGATTTAGCATAGAAACTAACTTGCCAGGAAAGCCAAGTGTTTCTCATGACAATCCTGTGGTCACAACCTGTAGCATCCTCTACTTGCTAAAGAGCTTTGGCTCCTGGAAGGTGAAGTTTATCCTGGATTCCTGTCACAGGGATCCTTAGTGGTTTGAGATTATGATATACTTTAAATTTAAAGTTTCTACAGTTAGTATGCTACTTATTGCCAATGTCTATATCTTTTTAATCTTCCTTCTGTTGGGTGAAATTAAAAGAGAAAGAACAGGCAGTAAAAGATGTTTTCAGCTATTGGCAATATGTGTCTATACTGTTTAGGAGGTGACATTCCTGCTGCCTGCAAGGAAGTTTTTTATTGACTTTACACTTATCTGGATCTGTGGAATATGAATTACATGATTTTTAGAAAAAGAAAAAAAAAAAAACAACCACAAAACCAAAACTGTAACCAAAACCGTACAGTTCTAAAACCAGGGTGAAGAATACACACACCTTCACTTTACACTGCCAAGGAGGTCCCTAAATTCCTGAATACAATTTGTCTTTCTTTCAGTACAGATATTTAAAAAACCTTTTCTGCTTCAAGCTCAGTTTTCCATAAAATACATGTGTTCAAATTTTCTGGCTGACTTTGTTCAATGGTGTCTGTCATGTTGTATTGTGTCAGTCAAGGCAAGGTGATTGAAACAAAGTGATGTGACTCATTAACTACCAGAGATTTCAGCGCTAAACATCAAAATGCAAATCTCACTGGCTTCTTAAAAGTAATTGCTTTTTATTCTTGTAAATAGTGTTTTCCAACCTGTTTTTATAAAGGCAGATTGTTTTTGAATGGTCTTGGCACAGGATATGGATGGATTGGACTTGTTTTTGTTTTGAAATGCTCAGCACATCTCTAATTGCACAGAGACATCATTTAAACGTTTGACTCTATAACTTTATTTTATTTTGACATGACAGTAGATGCTTTAGTAGCTTGTGATGGTGGAAAAGAAATTTAAAAGTAAATGTTTCTATGTTAATAAGGAAGAACAGCTTCTCATCTCAAACGATGACTGCAAAAGTATTTTTTAACTAGAAGCACTATCAGAGGAAACAGAAAAGAAAGCAGCTCAAAGAACGAACCCCAACCATAGCATCTAATTTACTTAGCACTAAACTGGGGAATGAATTCCAGAGGATCAAATTGCTTTAAAATTATTCATTGTTCAGAAATATGTCAGTGTTATTAGAACCTAGATGTATATTAACATGTTTTAATACAGTGTGCAAAATGAAGTAGTTTGGCTTTTTGGTTAATACTCTAATCTAGGACTCGGGAAATCTCAGTTCATCAGATTTCTTCTTTTATTACAACTGCAGTTAAGTTTTTTTCCAGGTGCACCTGAGCCAGTTGAAGAGATTGTTCTTCTCAGCTACTCTTCAACACCTTCTGGCTGAATGTTACCTTCCCCCTTCTCAGCTTTCAAGTGTAGACATTCCTATTTCAGTTCTCTTAAAATTATCTGAGTCAACTTTTAGTGATAGTGTGTTCAAACTTGACTGTCTCTGATGGAACTGGGTTAGTATTTCCTGTATTCATACATACACTCTGACAGCTGAGAAGGTAGCAAATCCTGGTGTGGTAAGATTAGTTGAAACTGAGCTTTTGCCCACCTCAATTCTGTGTGTCTGTATGTCTGAGGTATCCTACTGACTTACTTTTGTTTGTCAGTTTAGAGTACAGCTGTTGATGGGAGAACTCAGTCTATTCTGTGACTGTGAGGCACCTAGTAGGACATCGCTACTGTTTGGACATCTTCTGCATTTCTGTGATATATATGATAAATTTACAGGAAATGAACACAAAATGAACAAAACCTTGCTATGTGATAGCTTATCATTTAAAATTAAATTATTACTTGTTTTCACTATATCATAGCAGTTATATCACTCCTTTCTTGTCAGAAGCTTGATTCCTTTTTCTTTGTCCCAACAAGCTTAACGCTGATTTTCCAAATCATATCATTATATTGTTTATGTAATTTTTTCAGCTCCAAATAAGGTAGATTCAACAAAAGCACTTGCGATAGTTAGCACTCTCAAACAATCTATTATTGTAATCGGATGTTGTGCAGATATACTTGAACTCTGCTATTTTTAATTGAAATTGGGATTTTAAAAATGGAGGACTGAATTAACTGTCTCCTTGAGTAGACAATGAAGAAAAAATCTAAAGAATTTTACTTTTTTTAAAGTCTTAAAATAAGGACAAGAATTATTTTTGTTCCAGAATATGTTTTGCTATAATAGCAAAAAAAAAGACAACTTGAGAGACCAGAAAGAAAGTAGGACAGCCAAGTATATTGCAAAACACTGGGTTTTGAAGAAAGAAAACAAACCCAGGAAGAACATGAGAAGGACCAATATTGGATTGCCAGCATATTCAAGGCAAAAGAAATAATTATTTTTATTTTCTTTTATAACATATATTTATTACATTGAAAGGAAGAAAAATTAAGCCTTTCTTGAACACCTAAATATTTCACGAAACTAAATAGATTTAAATTTTCACTCTGCTTTGTACTAAATTAAGTGGGAGGTGAAGTTGACCGGAGATGTGTGTTCGTATGCCTCTTTTGGTACTTATTTTAGCTCTTCTAGTTTATGTCAAATCTGAAAAAAAATAAAGCTACCTTTTTTGTCTGAAGCTTTTTACACTTATTCTTGGCTGCTTGGCAACCAGCAGAATATCACAATGTAACAGATTGCATAAGTGATATCACCTCATAGTTGTAGCTAAGGGAAATTTCTTTGCTGTAGCTGGCTTAAATTAAAAAATGCTGTGGACTCAGTTTATCAAGGCATTGAAGAAACTTGAGTCTTCTAAGTAGTCTTGCTGGCCTCAGCTGACACTCTTATCTCACTGCCATTCTTTCCTGCAGAGGAACACTTTTCTGTGTAAAGAACTTAGTTATAATGGCATGTATCACTTTAGATGTTCTTAGATATGACTCTGGAATATTATGTAGTGATTCTTCCCTCTCATTGAAAACAGACAAGTCTATTCTGTAAATATGGAGTCTCAGTCTTGCATCTTTGTATGTGGATTGAAGAAAGATTTATGCAAAGAAGAAATCTTGCAAAACTGAATTAAAAGATAAAATTTTAGTACTGTCAGAAATACCTAAGGCTCCTTATGTAGAGCTTTGTAAATTCATTGGTGCTTCAGTAAGCTTAGCTTTTTCAGCCATCCATTTTTTCTTATAAGGAAATGATCATGGTTGGGATTCCTTAAGCAGGTCTTCACTGTGATGTCAAAATAAGAGAGATATTGATGAAATAACCACATAAATGTGAAACAGCAATGTTCTATGGAGTGGTTACTACATGAAAGATATCAAATATCCAGAAGCACATGCTTTCTAGGATATATAATTATAACTACTCATATCCTATATAAATATTTTTAAAATCAAAATGCAGAATCCTGCATAAGGCCAAAAAAGTCAGAAACTGTTCAAGATTTTAAAGCATGCTCTGCTGAACAAAATAAATGGTGAAAAAAGTAGATTTAGGATGTGATATTGGTTTTCTATCTACTGTCTTGACATCAATTTTGCGCGCTTTGGTGCTTAAGGTAACACCTAAACTTAACATAGGCTTGTGCTGTTTCATAATAACCAGCTAGAAATTTGTCTGTGGTCAGACTATTTCTAGATATGGCTGCCACCCTGCTTTTAAGTCTGTGGAATACAATACTGTGTACGTCTAAATAAGTCCACAGAATTAGTATGATCCCTGCCTCATCCACTGTCCCAGGAAAAGTTAAGTATGTGGTGATACTTTATTATGGCTTGGTGAGTCAAAAATCTTTTCCTGGGGCTTCACAGCCAATCTCAACCACTTCCGCATTCATGCTGAACATTTCCATAGATGTTTGTGTGAATTTCTTCACTGCATGAATGGACTGCAATTTCTAAAGTGTTTCTTCACCCCAGATCTTCCACACTCAGAAATACTGCCACGTGTGTCCATGTGCCAAAGAAACCAGGTGCAGAGAGATAACATTGAACGAATCATGCTATATCTGAGATGTAATTCTGAAGTGGGGCAAAACACATTGCAGGATTTGTATTCTGATTGGTATCTGGAAAGAGAGCAAGCATTTCAAAATTACTTACAATGAATGCTGTAAATGTGGCTACCCCAGAAGCTGGCCACTAGGAAATCCATGACCATGGATATACACAAGATATCATAAATGTCAGCATCTCTATGGCCTGGACAGAAGTGTTTCTAGAAATGAGACCAGGGGAAAGTTCCATTGTTCCTCCTTGACGCAGAGTGTCTGCACACTGCAAAGTGAGACTTGTGATGAGCTACAGAAAGTATAAAGAAAAACATTGCAGGAGGAAATAAATAAATTTCAATGTAGTTGATAAGTGCTCATTGATATCTTCAGATCATACATTTACATATCCCATCCCAGTCCCTCAAGGCAGAGTTTTAAAAAGATATGTTCCACCTTTCTGAGTACCTCTCAACCAAACAGGATGATTGCGGGAAGCTTCTGCCATCCCATTATTGACCTAATTCAGAAAAAGATAAAAGGGAAGTGGCAACTTTATTTGTTATTGCAGAATATTGGACAGACAAAAAACTGCCTACTGCCATAGGATAGAATGAAACAGAAATGAAATTCCTCTATGCCTTAATTTGCACAAGATGTCTTTAAAACACAAAACAAAAAAGCAATACAAAAAATGGATCACTGCTAGGTTGAAATGTGATTTGTCATTACCAATGACAGGAATACACAAGGACATAAATAAGCAACCAGGAAAGCAAGAACTGTTACTAACTGAAAGTTAGCAATGTCAGTGACAGAAACGTCTGTAGAATTACAAGCTTCAGTGTCAATAGTGCTGCTAAAATTTCAGAGACTTGTCCCTTGCTGTATTTTTCCATCTGGCTATATCATTCTGGGACCTCATGGAAGAGTAGCAGAACATAACCATAATGGACTTAAGACCTCAGGTAACCTGCCCAAATCTTTCTTTTAGGTGCTACATAGGTGTGTGGAGAGTAGATTCGAAGGAGTTTTTTTCAAATCATTAGACTTACCTTTTTCTGATGCTCTGGAGGCAGGAGGAAGGGCTACCTCTGGCACAAGTTACACAGGCAATATGCTAGATAGATGTTTTTTAAAAATTAAGCGTGAAGTGCACTTTTGATGACTTGGAACTTCTGTAAGTTGATAATAGTTCCAGATTTTCTTTCATTTTTTAGTAATTTTGATTCAGATGTAAAAAAGGAAAATATTCAAGTTTTTAAAACAGAAAATAGCATAGTGTTTTACCTGTCTCTAAAGCATTTAAAACTGAAATGCTCCTAAACTGTGTTGAGCTTAAATAATTCTGGAGTCATTTATACACAGTTCTTGTAATGTGCAGCCTTAGGAACACATGAATAGTCTCTGAAGTGAGAAATAAAAACCTTACCCTGAGGAATCAGAACACATTTTCCACAACCATCTAATAGATGAGGGAAGTATAAATTTTTTAAGCCTAGATATGAAGTGCAATGCCAAAGATAAAAAATAAATTTCATCTGCTTATTGAACAGAATAGAATTACAGAGAAGTACTGAGCAAGCACAGGTACTACAGAGGTGTCAGTTGTTCAGTGGATTACACTAACATGATTGTAGGACACAGAATAGAAAAACTCCTGACATGTTTCATCACTTCTTTTCATTTGTACAATGTTTCTCTAATGAAGCATAGTAAATATTTCTAACTGAAGGACTGTGATTCCATTTTGTCAACCTATTGGTGTGGAGGTAACAGAAATCTGAATCTGAATATGTTCTTTATGGTAATAATGAATCAGATAATAATTTAAATAAAAAAGAACAAACAAATAAGAAAAAAACCCAACCCTCACCTCAAGTAGTATGTGCGGTTCTGGACCACGCATTTTAAGAAAGATACGAAGGTACTTGAATGCATCCAGAGGAGGGCAATAAAACTGGTGAAAGGGATGGATGGCATGCCCTGCAAGGAGCTGCTGAGGGCTCTAAGTTTGTTTAGTTTGAGGAAAAGGAGGCTGAGGGGTGACCTCTTTGCTCTCTACAACTTCCTGAGGAGGTGAAGTGGAGAGGGAGGTGTGATCCCTTCTTCTGAGCATTCAGTGACAGGACATGTGGGAATGGTTCAAAGCTGTGCCAGAGAAGGTTCAGATCGTATTTAGGAAACATTTCTTTACTGAGAGGGTAGTCAAACACCGGAACAGGCTTCCTAGTTGTGTGGTAGATGCCCCATTTCTGTCAGTGTTTAAGAGGCATTTAGACAATCCCTTAAAAACATGCTTTAACTTTTGGTCCGCAGTTGGACTGTACGATCATGGCAGGACCCTTCCAACTGAAATATTCTCTCCTACTCTACTCTGTCCTGTCCTGCTCTGTTCTATTCTAAATTTTTTTGTGAGTGATAGGAGAGGCAGAGAAGATCAAGGAACCCGTTCTGAAATCAGAAGCCAAGAGGAGAGTGTTATCTAGGTTTCAGACAGTGGTCAAATGGAAGCTGCAGAACAAAAAAATGCTTAAACATCACTGCCTTCATATTGCCCAATTACCTAGTAAGTTTGAAGCTCAAAATATTAGTTTGCTGAATCCAACTTTTGAAATCCACTTTCTACGCTTATGTAGTGAATTTTAAACTTATTTGTCATAGATTCCTAGTGCAATTTATAAAAAAACCCTTTTTTCTTGTGTGACATGTTGTATCAAGGTAATATTTTAATTAATATGAGACAGAAAAATTACATTCAAATAATTGTGTTTTTACCATTATTTTGCCATTAAAGGCAGCAGGCTGTGAGATACCCTGCTGTCTCTGCTCAGTCTGAGTGAAGCTTAGGTAAGTTTACCAGGCCTGCCATGTCCAAGTGCACATTTCCCATTCTGTTTGAGCTCCATCTCTGTGAGTGCCACTGAGAAAGAGACAGAATATTAGGGGACTGTGGGGAAGCTCTCACCCTTCCCTTGAAACAGGGGGATGGGAGAAGGTGGTGATGGGAAAAAATCAAAATAGTCCCAAGCAGACCCAAGACTGAGGAGGAAGAGAGCCCATTACCTATATCACATTCCTTCTGGTGAAGACCGCAGGGTGTTGGGTAACGTTGTCACCATCCTCTTTTGCCCACAGTTTTCTTGAGAAGGATTTCAGTGTTGACTGTAAGATCCAAAGGGACTTTAAAAGGTAGATCCTAACATCAGAGAAAAGGAGTAAATCTAGAAAGTTTCCTTAGGTAACAATTTTAAGGTTATTTGAATTATTAATAAGGTTTTCCTATATCTATTAGATAATCTGCTATCGTTACCAGTGATATGATTGGTAATAGCTGTTGGTTGTACTTTTATTAGATTGTGAAGCTTTTGATTACGATAAAAATACATTCTTAGTTCCATGTATGTGTCATGTTCGTTTTTACCTTTCAGAAGATTTTGAATGCCAAAAGCTCAGGATGTTTTTCCCTGCACAAGCCACCATTTTTCCAATCATCACATCTCACAGACCACTCTAAGCTCGGAAAAGAAGGATGTTGACTTACATCGTTGTTGGTGTAGTTCTTTTCCTTTTTACATAGTAATACAGTGTTGTCTATGAAGATGACAGAGTATGGTGGAAAAAGAAAATATTAAGAAAATATATATAAAAAGAAATAGGTTTTTATTTGTTTGTCCTGGAATGCCAAAATGCTTTTCTCTTCTGGAAAATAATACTCAAAGAAATAAGGGTAGAGCTTTGGGCATTACATTTAAATAAAATAATAAAAAAAAAAGGCTAACGTAGCAAGTATATATCACATTGATGCATATTTGCATAACATACTTCAACAAGTAAATGAGAAAAATAATCTAGTGTGGAGCTTTGAGGTCATTATATCCTTAGTCTTATTTACTTATCTGCCAAGTAAATGAGGCAAAGATGTGTTGAAGAACTAAAAAAAAAAAAAAAAAATTTAAAAATAAAAATACTAAAATCCTCTTGATCCCTATCTGTAAATGCAAATGTTTTTTTCAAGCCATTTCTTATAAAACTACCAAGTAACAAAATCAAAGGAGTTTTGGAAAGCACACCTTTTTCCTAGTAAACTCTGAGCTGGGAATACATTTATTTAGGTGAATGGCATTCTTTTCCATGGAATGAAGAGTTCAAAAATTGCACATTTACCACAGTCATCAAAAATGAGTCATAATCAAGAAGATGTAAAAATCCTTTCGTAATGTGCATCATTTAGAAAATATACTCAAGCCATCAAATACTATCTCCTCCTTTTAATAAATTTAATAAATTTTTTCTAACTTTTCTTCACAAAATATCTTAACAAAAATTCTAAATATCTTCAAACAATCTATTATGAAAAATATTCAATAGTTTTTAAAATGTTATATTTTAAAAAATACACGTTATCTGATTTTTAATAATGTGTAACAAGGTTAGTATGGAAACTGATGAGTACAAAATTTAAATACCTCCTCTATGGAGGGCAGATCTTTTCTTCTGTTGGGTTACTTGCAGCCAATAAAGCAAATTTCTCTGCACCCTTCTGATACAGAAATGAGAAGTTTCTACCAACACTTGGATTATGGTCCTGGAATCTTCCTCTGAAGGCAATTCCTGGACTCCATCAGAGTTAGAGCCTCCTGGCTTACAAATCAGCTCTGGAAGATACAAAAAGAGCAGCAGTGTCTGGATTTGTCATAGCCTGAGGGAGAGAAGAAGCTAAGTCTGAAACTTTTTATTCCTACTGACATGTTCATTGACATGTACTTTGGTAGGTAGAACCAATATGTCCTTCTGGATCTAAAAACTGTAATAATGAACTACAGTGATAAATTTAATTTAGGCAATTTAGACCATGAGTTTTGAACCTCTGAGACTTAAATGAATATCATCGTGATTTGTGTTCCAAAATATAGTTGAAGCATATCCCACATTTTAATGTCTCCAGTGCTTTTCTCTTCATACTGATAGGCTCAGGACTGTGGCTGCAGAGTGTGCAAGCTGAGAATAAAGGAACAGGGAAAGTTAGAGAAAGACCTTTCCTTTCAGGGTTGACAAGCCTTTAGCAAAGCTTATTTCTTCAATGAACTTTGAGAAAAGAAAACTGATAGCTAGTGTCACTAGATTTCTTTGTCTCTAAGAAGATATCCACTGAAGCTCACAAGTATAATAATAACAATTAAACCAAGGATACATGCAGTTATTTAAAACTCTAAGGTGTCTCGTTACACCCTGTGTCTTCAAGTTGCATTGTCAGGAATTTATTCAGCAGATTGTGCTTGTTCCTGCTGTCTGCGTGTGACATTATTTTTTTTTCTTTATATGACACAGGACACTTTACTTGTTTATATTTAGAAGATTGTAACAGAGAAAAACACCTGAAACTAGAAGAAAAGTAATTGAAAAGTACAGTACAAACACTGTTCAAAAAGTAAAGAGGAATCTTGTAGCAAGGATGACTGTGATTTCAACTACTTTTTCACAAGAAGATAGTAGAAACATTTTTCTAACAGGGAAGTAAGTAAATTTGGAGAATGTTAGTTTCTGATGACTCATTTTTTTCCCATATTCCAGACATAAAAATGTTATCTGAAGCAATAGATGAGATCACAGAGATTAAAGCCAGAGTACTAAAGCAGCTCGGAAGAATAATTTTTCTTAATTTATATTTTATAAACTTTTAAATTTTTAAAACTTTAAAATTTTTATTCCATCTTGTTTAATGGAAATATGTTCTTTCAATCTTAGAATTTATTTATTAATAAAGTCAGCTAAAGAAATGACACCAAGGACTTTCATACCTAAAAGTGAAGTGACTCAAAACCCCTGCAATACTGAGACATATTCACAAGTTCCTAGCTTTCCAAAATATACCTTCAGCATATCTAGAAGGTAGCAAATTATTTTACCATATAAGCAGCATAAGCCAACTTTCAAAGCAGATCTCAATAAAAGCTAGGAGAAAAAGAAACACCCTCCAGAAACTTGTCATTACAGCAGCAAGGAAATGAAAAGCGTTTCTAAACTGTTAAAGAATTTGTGATGCTGCATAAGGCTTTTTCATCCATTTTAATAGCCAGATATGGAACATCTAAAGCAAATGTCATCATTTTTACTATTTTCAGTAACTTTAACAGTTCTGCGGAGAATACATCTGTCATTCCCATAACACATACAGTACCAAGTTTGTTAAACTTTTGTGCTTCATTGAATCTAGCACGACTTCACACACAGATACGTCTGAAATATTTCTGACAATACACCATGACTGTGTAAGCTCTTTGAAAAGGGTAAACCACGATCACATACATCAGTTGCTGCTGCCCAAGTAGATATTCCACATGCCTGGAATTCAGTGGGAAATACTGGAATATTCTGTACGTGCATAACTTTTGATGTAGTAAATTAGTGATTTCTTCTGTTACTGTACTTACCTGGGTAGTCCTCATTAAAGTCACAGGTGACTCTTGTGGTTGTTGACTTTCTAAAAGTGAGAGTCATTCTTTTGTCCCATGTGAACAGATTATTTTCTGACATTCCTCACTGATTTGGTCCAAAAGAAAAAAGGCTTTATTTACACAGAATTTTTGCACCTCTGAGAAGTCATTCCATGTGTATGAACTAGTCACTGCCTGCAAGATGCCTCAGAAAATTGTTGTTTGAACGTGGTCCCAGGAGCTGAATTAACATACAAGATCTTGTCATTGGATTCCATGCCCACAAAAATCTAATTACACAGCAAGTTCTCAGTGTGGTAGAAAACTTGCAGATTCTCTTCTTCCAATTTGTTGTCAGTTGCATGATTTCCCTTCAGAAGTGTAGTGCATTTAGGAGTCTCCAGTAAGTGAAAGTAAAAGTACCTTTGAAGTGATGGATACGAATGAGGTTTGTTCCCTCTTGTGTTTTGGCAAGTGTCCTGATTCAGAGCATGTTTATATTAATATACATGCCCACATACAGGTGTATGCAGTAGCATATGGTAAAGTGTAAAGTTTGCAGGGACACAGCTGCAAATTCGCAGTGTTACAACTACATTTCACTTATACCATAGTAACTCCATGTAAGACACTAATTTGCATGAGGAAAAACTTGTCCCAAATTTGTTTGCTTATTGATCAAAAAAGAGTATTGTTTCTTAAACTTGAGAGTGAAGAGGAATATATACAAACTTTGATTAACTTTTTGAAATGCTTGTGTGTTTATCCAAGTACAAATTGAAATGTAAGATGGTCAAAAGTCAGTTCCTAAAGTTTCCTAGCTCTTACTACTCTCCTTAAATTTCTTTCATCCATTCCAACTAATGTCTATAATCAAAGGTCCAACTTTTGAGTCATTGGCGTTTGAAGTTTGCAACCAATTCTGAGTCCTATCAATTCTTCTTGCTCAATGTCTGGACTTCCTGTGTATGAGTGTTAACAAGAGGCAGCATTGAGGTTTTCCTCCTTAAATTTTTCTTTAGGTACTGCTCAACATCTTAAAGAAATGTCAGAGAAAAGAAGTTCTAGGACCAAACTGTGGGATTATTGTTGCTTTTCACGTTTTTGTATGTCTTCTTGCCATGTTAAACCTGATTTGGCATCAATGTAATGCTTCAGTTGTTAGCTTTGAAGTTACATCTGCTTGACAAAACTTCATGTATTTTGGCATTCATTCATGTGTTAAGAGGGCTGTAGAGAAAAATGTGATTAAAATGGTTGCTCATATTCATGAAGAATGATGACAAGATTTCCTAAGGCTTTTGACAATGCTGATTTCACTTGAAATAGGCTTTGTTGTGGACATAGTTTTAATACATTTTTAATCACAGTCTTGCAGCAGTGCTTATTACCTCAAACACCGTACTGAATAAGTATGGTTATCAAAATCAGGTCTAAATCAATCCTGCAGCATATACAGACAGAATTCACCTATATAGGGAGCCACATTACTAGTTTTTAGATGCCTTGGTGTGGAATTCTGAGCTGAATGAGGAGACTATTTTTCTCATTCAGTTTCCAGAGAAAATGAAGGATCTATGAATAAGAATATAAAAATTCTGCACAGTGATGTGAAAAATGTTGGAGTCATAACAGAGATTTTCTAAAAAATGTATGCCTAACTCTCCATCTCCGGATACTTGAAAGATTTGCCACTTTTTTATCATCTTCATTATTCGGCATTTTTATATTCCTCTCGCAGGGTATAGGCAACTCTTACCTTGGATGGTAGCAGACTTGGTCTCGTTTTGCGTGCCTTAGGTGTCTATGTTGCAGTTAAAGGAATGCATCCCTTAGCAGATGTTAGGATAACTTCTACACTCTGGTTCCCGTCTTGGTGTCCCCAGTTTGTATTCATTTTTCTCTGCCATGTTCTCTCCCCCTCACCGAGTAATTTGGGAGTTGCAGTGATTTATTAGTGTACTCAGGAAATATTTTCAATATTCTTTCCCAGTATTATTGAATTAATTTTACTTCTTTGAAACTGCTGCTCCTCTGACACGTAACATCTTCTCTTTTACTTTGATTAAAATTTTAGCAAAATATTAACCTACTGGAGAAAAATGTTCCTCTCCTCCCTTTCTTGGGAAGCAATTGGTACATCTAAGGATACAATTTTTTAACACATTGAGCTTGTTTCGGTTTTTTTTATTGTATGTCTGTGCAAATTAGCAGTTTGGTGTAAACTGGTTGTTAAATAATCTGTCCTAATTGTGTTGCCTCAATAGGTCTTTTTTGACACCGGGGTTGATGGTAAAGAACCAAGAGTTATCTGAGAGTCATTTCTTTACCATCTGAAAGTCTTAAGTTTAGGACCTTAATTTACCTTAAAATCCCTTCTAAATTTTCTCTATTTTAAATTTAGTCAAGTCATTTAATAGTTTTTATCTGGTTCCCAGCACAAATAACTTCACAGACAGCAATCCGTTAGACTGATAAAATAGCCCTGTTCAGATGAATTGAATCATTACTTTGACATCACTAAGAGGACTGACTTATTTTTTCTGTGTTACTTTTCTCAGTTATAGAACAAGACTAGCTAATTATTATAGATTTGATTGAGATAAAAATAACATTTGCTGATAATTGATATTGCTTAAAGAGGAAGTAAAGAACCATTTTTAAAGTATGTTTGATCAAAGCCAATCAAATTTTGTACCAGTCATCTATCTTTTTTTCAATATATTTCATAAGGAGAACAATAGGTTCGCTTAGAGGAAAGAGAAGAAAGAAAATGACTTTGACCTGCAATTTAATACAGCTGCAACAGAAAGACAAAAACACGAGACATATCCTTATAATAATGCACATGGATGTAATTTTCAAAATAGCTTTTCATTACCTAGATATCTTAAAAAAATACAGCATAAATCCAACAATCACTAAGCAATTACGCTATTACAATGTTAGCCTGAATGATTAGTGCGCATAATAATATAAACTAATAGCCTTTCAAAGCTGTTGCAAGATCTTGGTGAGATAGTCAGTACAAATGGCCTGGTATTAAAAAGAAATTTTATGTTTTAAACAGAAAAAAACACCATAAACTCGTAAATGTGAAAGATATAATAAAGTGGAACATAACAACGTATTTATTAACATATCATGAGATATCGAATGTGTTATGTCCTCACAACTTCAGCTCAGATATTTAGGAGATGCAATGACTAACTAGGAATCCTGAGTAAATAACTACTTTTCAACAACAGGTCAAACTGGTAAAATTTCAACAAAATTGACTTTTTATTTATCATGAGAATGTAGCTTTCTAGCTGGACTTCAGTACATTTACATAGAGTTGGCCACTCTAAACCTACACAGTTCAAGATTTCAGCATTAATCCTTGACTGCTGGCAATTAGAGATCAGGTACATCTGGAACATCTTGTTCGAGACATTCTGGTTTTGACCATTACCTTTATCCAATACTCTTTTTGTTGTGTTTCATGTTTCTTTTTCTTTCTTTTTTTTTAATAAGTTAATAATATCTCTTATTTTTACCTTCTTAAATTCTTTATTTCAAATCCTGGACCATACTGATATACATAAGCATACAAAATTATAGCCTATGATTATTTTTATATGAATCTTTACATACATTCCTGTTGTTCTATTAAATATCTATTTAATCAGGTAAAGAGAAGTATTGGAAAAATTGCATCTAAAGTAAAAAGTCAGTAATGAAAATCTCATTAGCCACATGGTGTATAAAGGGAGATTAATTAAGCGTAGATATCAACGCACAAATTAAATATTGTAACACATCCACGAATGTGTTCCGGCTGGGGGATGAAAAGATTGAGGGGGCAGCCCTGCTGAGAGGAACTTGGAGGTACTGACAGACGAAAGGCTGGACATGAGCCAGCAATGTGCGCTGGCAGCCCAGAGGGCCAACTGTGTCCTGGGCTGCATCAAGAGAAGCGTGGCCAGCAGGTCGAGGGAGGTGATTCTGCCCCTCTACTCTACTCTGGTGAGACCTCACCTGAAGTACTGCTTTCAGCTCTGGAGCCCTCAGCACAAGAAGGACATGGAACTGTTGGAGCGGGTCCAAAGGAGGGCTACAAAAATGATCCGAGGGCTGGAGCACCTCTCCTATGAGGACAGGCTGAGAGAGTTAGGCTTGTTCAGCCTGGAGAAGAGAACGCTGAGGGGAGACCTGATTGCAGCCTTTCAGTACTTAAAGGGAGCCTATAGGAAAAATGGGGACAATCTTTTTAGTAGAGACAGCAGTGACAGGACGAGGGGTAATGGTTTTAAACTAAAACAGTGTAGGTTTAGGCTAGATATAAGGAAGAAATTCTTTACAATGAGGGTGGTGAAGCACTGGAACAGATTGCCAAGAGAGGTAGTGGAGGCCCCGTCCCTGGAAACATTCAAGACGAGGTTGGACAGGGCTCTGAGCAACCTGATTTAGTTAGTGGTGTCCCTGCTCGCTGCAGGGGGGTTGGACTAGATGACCTCTAGGGGTCCCTTCCGACCCAAAATTTTCTATGATTCTATGATTCTATGAGTGTTGAGAAACTGCGTGCTTGTCACTGTTTTCAACAGTGTGGTCTTTCATAAATTTATTTCAAAAGCTGAAGAATCATCAAGAATATTTTTTGATGGGGAGAAGAAGAACGTGGGGGAGGTGATAAAGAAAATTGATTTTTGTCTTGATTACTCAGTAAATTTTTGTGAGTAAATTATGTTCCTAAGCATGTTTTTTCAATAAGACTTTTTTCAGTGAAAGTGGCAAGGAATACAATTTGATCTAAAGAGTTAACAACAGTTTTCCTTCTGTACATTCAGCTCATCTCACTGTAATAATTCAATTATTCAGCAGTCATTCAGAGTGAGGAGTTGACAGAGGTGTACTTCACTCATTTTGTGATTGCTCATATCGTACATAGCTTAGCAAAACAACAGCCCATTTCAGGTTATTCTTACAAGGTGATGCTATAAGTGTAGCTTCTCCAACCAACTATAACATAAATAATACTTAAGCAATCAATTTTAGTGTAATAAAGAGCTGTAAATGCTTATAAAAAAATTACTGAAAATCTTTCTTTTTGCCTGAGACACAGTTTTCTATCATGTGGTCTTGCAGTTATCCTTCCAACCCATAATATGCAGGAGGCAACAATTCCATCAGTTCAGATAGCAAGAAATACTTGGGCTCATATTAGCCTGCTGTGATATAAGCATGTCTGTGAGTTTTGCTGGTAAAAAGGCTATACTAGTACCTTTCTTAACTCACTTCCTCCTGGGGTTTAAAGGAAATGCCGTGATTCCCTTAAAGGTATGCATGTAGTTGAGCTGAAAAAATGTTATTCCAAATTAGCTATTTGTGGTGGCAGAAGTGGATGTGATCATGTATCCTATTAAGAGACAAAGCACCATTTTCTGTCTGCTGCTAGTGTCCATTATTCAAGATTATAAGGAGAGTTTTCTAATGTTTCTTACAAAAGCCACAATAACTAGTGTGAGTAAAATCAATACAATTACATCTATAATATTGTTTAACAATATGTTAAAAGAAGACAAGGTAGAGATTATTGGTATTGTTCTTACATTTAAAAGCAGTGAATGTGGAAAAATTTCTGATATTTATGTCCTGTTTTCAGGACATAATTTCTCTACCACCAATTTATTGCTTAGGATAGTGTTCAGGGAGTAAAAATACCTAATATATAGACCACGATATTTGCCAAGATGAATCCCAGACTGTGTTTCTGAATTGTGGAGAAGCTATTTTACAATGCCACCTATTCGATTGGGGTCCATTGACATCTTGGATGTAGCATGTAACAAAAATTGAGTTGTTATGCACGAATGACAATCTTTTTCCACTAGTACCTTCTGGGATTATTTTAGAAGATTGTACTCTCCTCAGAGCTGTCTAGACAACTTCATTTTTTCTTAATTTTGAAATAGAAGAGCCTTCAAAATTAGTGATGTTAGCATAAAAAAACTTGAAACATTTGTCTGTTGGACTCATTTGCTTTTTGGCTGCTTATAATGACTGCTAGATCAGAGTATGACTATGTGAAAATTATGGTTTTTAAATCTATTGTACGTCCTTAGTTCCTTCTATCATTCCCAAAACCTTTCAAAAGTATTCATCAACTATTTTTCACTAGTTTAAAATGTTATCTTAATTATGGATAGAATTTTAGGGAAGGAACAGAGAATAAAAGTGAGAACAAAAGTATATAAAATCGAGCTGTATCTCTGTCTTGAATACTGAGTGTAGCTTTGGTTCTCCCATCTCAAAAGGCTAAGCCTGGAAATCACGCATGAGAGAGTGACAAGCATGATCAAAGCTTGGAAAGGTTTCTGTAAGAGACATGACAAAACAGGTTACTAAACTAAACTTGAAAAAGAAATAACCAATGTAAGATTAGATAGAGATTACAAAAATTAACACTGCCAAACAGAAAGAAAACGAGGATCAATTAATCATGTTCTCTTCTAGCAGAAGATTGAGCTAGTAGTTGAAAAATGCAAAATGCCCAAACAAACATCAAAAAATCCCCCACCAAAGCCATTAGTTCTTCTTATATCATATAATAAGATCTGGAATTCCTTAGGATGTTGTGGACATTAAATTTTTCTTAGATTCAAAAGGAGACAAGTTGATTCTGAAAATCCACTGAGGCTCATTATAAAAACATCATTTCTGACTCAGAAAACCTTATGCTGTTGAAGGCTGGGAGGCCACTATGTGTGTGAGCATTGCCATATGGGTGCTGTGTTCCTGTATTCTTCCATAAGCATTCACTGTTGCCCACTGCTGGAAATAGTACACTGAGCAAAATACACTTTTTAGTCTAACTTGTTCTGACTGTTGCTGTGTAAAAATGTATTAGATCTTTTATCAGCAGGCAGCTCATCAAGAGCTAAACTGCTTCTTACGCTCCTCTCCCAATTTATGTTTTGTTGAGATTTTGTTTTTTGTTTTGTTGGGTTTTTTTCCCCAATAAACTAAGCTGTAATTATTTCTTAAATCAGAGATTACTATCACTCCAGAATTTGTATGACACGTTTTTCAGCCTTAATTCAATCATTTTCATAGTTTTCACTTCTTTCTGCTCTTTCATGTTTAAAAAATGTACAAATTCTATGCTTTATATTCACATGGCATGCAGTGCTCTTCAATACCGCTTCATTGTTAAATTCCCTTTAGCTGAAATAGTCAAAACCTATTGAAGGTTGTTTCATGCAGTACTTCAGAATTAGTTATTGTCAAAATAAGGATTAAGTTCCTCTGCTGTTTGGTGGTGTAAAATGATCTATGGTTTATTTTTTCCCTGTGGGAACTTCAACTGTTGTTATGGGAATTTTAACTGCTCTATCCTCCTGCTCAAGATACGTTTTTAGTTTGCTTAATCTTACAACTAAGCACTGTTCAGAATCTGTCTGAAATATGAAGCCTGATGCAGACCTATTCTGATGCACATACTGGAGCACAGACTTTGCATAGCACAAGTGTTTCCAGCACCTGCAGCATGTGGGACAGTCCGCTATCATTTGACTAATTATGCTAATATTAATAAAGAAGGATGCAGCATCACTGAGTATTTATTTACCCGAGGAAGAGAGATGATATCATAGGTATAATAAAAACTTACAATTTAGGACAAGAAGAACAGGATTATATAATATTATGACATTCTACATTTGCATTTGCAAAGTATGCTCAAAATCTCTTTGCTTAAACACTGTTACAAGAACAATAAAGCACTTGTGAAAGTTATATATTAGTCAGAGTTCAGTTTAATCTTTTCATACATGTATGTTTACACACATAGAGGCCTGCTTATCTCTTTTATTCTTTCCCCATCACTGTCCATTTTTCTTCTCTTATTTATAATTCTTCGTACTCTGTATAATAGCTTAGTCTTCATTACAACACTGGTGATGAGAAGAAATGCATTGTTCTTTTTTAGGAATTATTATTCCTTTTATGTGTACCTAATAATTATGTGGCTCTTCTCTCCTGGTGTTACATAATCACCTGAGCTGGTATTGTAAAATAATTCCCAGAAAATAATTCACCATGTACTGTTTATTTACCAAATATTCTCAGAGGTGGAACACAGAAATTTGAAATGTATCAGTTGTTCAGAATTGTTCTTATCATTTGTGATTGGTTCTTCACCAACAGGTTGTTGCTTTTGAGCTTCAAGATGTAATGTGTATATATACCACCACTCTTATTCATTAGTAGTTGAAAATATGTAACCACTTATTGTATCTGTATTATCAGTGACAGTCTTGGTTATTTTTAGAAATAAGAGAATCAAATCAATTTCAAAACTGTCGGTTTTATTTTCCATAATTGTATTCTCAAATTGAAATTTTAGGTGCTGAAGAACTCACAGAGCACTATTATTATTTCCTTATAGGATAATATATGTAACAGCATACCTGATAAAAATTTATAGTCAATAGCATGAACAGTGTGTTTCAATGACTGCATGTATAGCAGACCTATGTTTTCTAAAATCCCAGATAAAAGGACAGGAGAAATCTCTAGTTTTCTATACATGATTTAGTTCCCTGAATGAATATAGTCTTCATATGGCACATGGATTATGTATATAACAGTTCTATCCACTTCACAGAATCACAGAATCACAGAATTACAGAATGGTCGGGGTTGGAAGGGACCTCTGTGGGTCATCTAGTCCAACCCTCCTGCCGAAGCAGGGTCACCTACAGCAGGCTGCACAGGATTTTGTCCAGGCGGGTCTTGAATATCTCCAGAGAAGGAGACTCCACAGTCTCCCTGGGCAGCCTGTTCCAGTGCTTCGTCACCCTCAGAGGGAAGAAGATCTTCCTCATGTTCAGACGGAACTTCCTGTGCCTCAGTTTGTGCCCGTTGCCCCTTGTCCTGTCACTGGGCACCACTGAAAAGAGCTTGACCCCATCCTTCTGACACCAGATATTTGTAAGTATATATTAGGTCCCCTTGCAGCCTTCTCTTCTTCAGGCTGAACAAGCCCAGCTCCCTCAGCCTCTCCTCGTAGCAGAGATGTTCCAGTCCCCTCACCATCCTTGTAGCCTTCCGCTGGACTCTCTCCAATAGCTCTTCATCTTTCTTGAACTGGGGAGCCCAGAACTGGACAGAGTACACCAGATGAGGCCACACTAGGGCAGTGTAGAGGGGAAGGAGAACCTCCCTCGGCCTGCTGGCCACACTCCTCCTAATGCACTCCAGAATGCTATTGGCCTTCTTGGCAGCCAGGGCACACTGCTGGCTCATGGTTAACCTGTCGTCCACCAGGACACCCAGGTCCCTCTCCGCAGAGCTGCTCTCCAGCAGGTCCACCCCAAGCCTGTACTGGTGCATGGGGTTGTTCCTCCCCAGGTGCAGGACCCTGCATGTGCCTTTATTGAACCTCATCAGGTTCTTCTCTGCCCAGCTTTCCAGCCTATCCAGGTCACGCTGAATGGCAGCACAGCCTTCCGGTGTGTCTACCACTTATCTACTATCCTCTTGGATTATCAGTGCTGATGAAATAACATCTGTAGTAGGGAAAAATAAATTTAAGTAGATAGATACTTGCTAGTTTGATCTATAAATAAACAACGGCACCTTTAAATGAAATTAAATCTTTCATATTAGTAGGTGTTTTCTCCATAACTTGATACAGGATATAAACTATTCAGAAGACTCTTTAAAATACTCATCTGTGAGTGAGGCTTATTGTGTTCTGCTTTAAAGTCTTTGTGTATGTAATTCCCTGCTGAACTTAATAGTATATCTGCAAATTTTGGAGATTTTTTTAATGTATATAGACTTGAATCATAGAATTGTAGAGTCATAGAATCATAGAATCATAGGATAGAATACGTTTGTTCTAAGAGAAGAAGATACGTTTTATAACTGTGTATTTCTCTACTTCAGCTTTTTATCTCAGATGTGTGATCTCAATTTCTAGCATTCAGTTCTTGTATGAATTCAACAATTTTTTTCATTCCTTTTCAAGTGAGTCTCTTCTACCTTTACTAAATAGAGATAGAGTACTTTCTCTTACCTTTTGTATTCATTGTGTAGACAAAATAGAACCTCTTTGGATATGGAACTTTCTCTGAGTATCTGAATCTACAAGTTAAAACCAGATCATAGCTGGGACATTTGGCAATACTACAGTAATGAAATAGATGCAGTTGCTGCTGGATACTACTTTTATTGTTGTTATTTTTTTTGTTGTTATTGTTATTTACTTTTGTAATCATTTATTTTCTTGTAATATCTTATAATAATATCGGTAAGTATTGTTAAATTTAGAAGAGTGAACCCTCGACCGTTAAAAAGTGATTTGGGGGATTCATTGTGAAGACATTCATGTAATGAAGTGTAACAGAGTTTAATAACCTGTCTGTTCAAAAAATATGTATCTATCTCATACATAACAGCTGATCCACACTAAACAACCTATTCCATAGCTGTCAGGCCAACTTATCTTTGTTATGAATTAATTAAGTGTAAATAAATTACAAATATTCTAGTAGTTGTAATATTTCATATTAATTCTGAATACTGTAAATTAATTGGAAAATGTAATTTGTAAATTAATTTGTGTATTTAACTTGCAAATTAAATACAGTATAAAAAGTGTATTTTAAGTACACTTCAAAAATATGCAAACTGAAAATTTTCTATTTTTAATTTTCTGTTTGTTTTTCTCTTTTTCATCTGTTTTATAGGTAGTATAACCTTACACACAAACTTTACCTTGTCAAGTCAGACATCAGACCCAATGGATTAACACAATATAATTATTCCATTCCATTCCAAACTTCTAGATCTTTTAAGACACATTTTTTTTCCTTGGTCATTGGTATGATAGTATTCTCTGTTTTAGTATACAGCATATTACAATATACTATTTTTATTATGATATACTTTTACTATTACTATAATATCTGTTCTGAAAGATGGTATTTAAGAAAAGAAAACAGAGTTTCTCCAGTATTCCATAGTCTGAAAGTCGTATGTCTAAAATAAAGTCATCTACTTAAGAGTATAAAATATTATCAGTAAGCAAAATAACTGCACAGGAGATATGATGAAGTTCATGAACAATTGCAAGATGTCTTCCAAGGTATTAAATGCATTTTTCCTTTGCTTCAGTCATTAAATTCAGGTATCTAGATGGAAAATTGCTTGCTTTCATTTTAAATCTAAAAATAGGACTATTGTGTCAGGGCCCGTAATTACATGTTCTTTGCCATCTGTTACACTGCAAAACTAGGTAGATTTATGAGTAGAGGTTTAAATTCCAAAACCACAGTTAAGACGAACACTGGCCGTCTTCAATGCATGTGACCATATATCTCAGATTAGTTCTGCGAAGTCACATAAATATGTACAACTGAAAGTTTAAGATTGCATAACGTATCATTCAAGATGCAGTGAGGTCCTTTTTATTAGTAGCAGTGCTAATATTCCTTAGTTTTTAAATGATTTAAACACAACTAACAATAATCTTATTCTTCTCAAAGTCTCAAAAGATACCAAAAAAGATCATGGATAATTAAATTTTTATCTTTTTTCTTCCTTTCTGAAAAGAAGATCTAGGTAGAATGATTTGTTTGATTATTTTTCCCCTTACATTTCCAGAATTTTTGAAGTATCTGGAAGTTGATTTTTTTTTTTTTATAAATACTTGTATCATTATTATTACACAGTGAAATTTGGAAAATTTGAAGATCAGTTTATAAGGTTTAACATCATATTTCCAGAGAGAAAGACCCTCTTTTGTTATCTTGCTGCTTTCCCAAGTGCTTCCCAGAACAGTGAAAAATCTATTTTTTATTATCCTGCTTTTTTCTTTGGGTAAATTTATTGTAGCATCTTTTCATTCAGCAATGGGAAAATCAACATAATCTTCCCACCCTTTTTCCTTCAATTAGATTTTATATCTGCTATGCACAGTAACATCACACAGCCACCCTTCCATTCCCCAAAACAGTAACACTGTGTTTGAAATCGCTGAATTTTATAAATTTCTGAGTTCCCTCGTTTGCTTCTTGATTTTACAATAGCAAAGTTTTAGGACGAGATTCACACTAAACCATGATGTCAGACTGGTTTTGACTCATTAAAAACTGCATCAACATCCTCAGACGGATTGTATACACTACTACAATATAAAGAAATTTAAATTTAAACATATATGCATTTTAGCTATTTCTTATCCTAAATAGACATTCGGGTTCTTACAGAAAACACTGGAAGAAATGAAGGTCCATCTTTTTGAACATTATACAGAATTTCTCGTAGTTTCTTAGATAGCTGACTTTGGTGATTTTTTTGTTGTTATTTTCTCAGGTATGGTGATTTATCTGAGTAATACAACACATCATTCTTCTCTAGTAAAAGGATTATCCATCCTGTTCTCATCATATTTTTTATCTTTTTCATTTGTTTGTTTTATTCTTGGTGCCCAGTATATTTATGAAACCAGAAAGGAATGACATACAGGTGTATGTTTGTTTTTTAGCATATCTCTTAAAACAATATTAATATAGTGTGTATTCTGGAATATCTGTTCTTGACATCAAAAGAATCTTTTCTCTAAGGATAAACATCAGTTTCAAAACTACAACATTAAGTACAAAAGCAAGCTCCTAGAAGTATTTTGTATTGAAGTGTTGATTTTCCCAATCAACATTTGCTGAGCTGCTGTTTTTTTAATTTGAACTAAACATCTCCATTGCATAGCCATCTTATCACATCTTGCCATTTCATATCTGACTGGCCAAGCAACCTCTTCATTGAAAAGGGATTCAGAGGCTCATTTTTTACTAGCAATACTCTTCCAAAATCTGTACAGCAATTAAATTAGTGCAGTAGCTTTGGGTATTAGGAATAAGACTATTAAAATAACAGTCCTATGTTGGGAAAGACTAAGTAGTTCTCTTTCACCTTTTTCACATTTGTAGCTGCAGGCTAATACTCCTTTAAAAGCACTGTATCTTTGAGAAAATTGTTAAAACCACAAAATTCTTGTACCTCCTGAACTAGCATTCATCTCACTGCTGTGAATGAATGTATCAGACCAGTACACAAGCCCTGACAACTACAAAAGCACCAGAAAATTTTAAATTTAAGTGATTTGTAAAAATACTTTTCTCTGAATGAAGCGCCAATCAGTGAGGCAATCTTTCCCTATAACAGTCGTTTAAATTCACAAGAAAAGAAAACCCTGAAGAACTTCTCTGCTAGACAGCCTCACATAACAAAAACTCCTCCTTTACTGGCATTTTTTCCCATTTCAAGAAGTTGAGAGAAATGAGTCATACCTAATCTTACATAACTGCAGTGAAAAAAAGGTTTTATCTTCTGAAAGTTCTTCTTCTGTGTGAGAAACCTTGAATTCAGACATTATTGATGACATTTTGTTAAATAGGCTCTAGTTATTTTATCCCCAACAGCTGAACTCATAATATGTTTTTCCGTAGAGCATATAAGAGTATTATCAATTGGTGGAGTTTGCTAATTTAGACAGTTTTCATATTTCATGGTATACTATGTTTCATGCCTTCATACTAAAACACTGAGAGATGTCATTGCCTTTGTATGTCCTTCAGTTCACTTTGTTTTCTCTTGAAAAGACAGAAAAAACAAAGCAAAAAACCCTTCAGACAGGCTTACTTTTTCCACAATAGATGTTTTGCAGTGAAGAGAAGTTGAAGCAGTAAAGGTTCTATGGAGTGACTTGATAAAAGTTCATGGTAAATGATGCACGAGTTTACTTTAAATCACTTCATAGAAATACAGATGCAACTGCCCTGCACCTGGGGAGGAGCAACCCAATGCACCAGTACACGCTCAGGGCGGAGCTGCTGGAGAGCAGAGGGATCTTGGTGTCCTCGTGGATGACAGGTTGACCATGAGCCAACAGTGCCCTGGTTGCCAAGAAGGCCAATGGTATCCTGAGGTGCATTAAGAGGAGTGTGGCCAGTAGGTCAAGGGAGGTTCTCCTTCCCCTCTGCTCTGACCTAGTGAGGCCCCATCTGGAGTACTGTGTCCAGTTCTGGGCTCCCCAGCTCAAGAAAGATAAGGAGCTACTGGAGAGAGTCCAGCGGAGGGCTACTAAAATAATAAGGGGACTGGAGCATTTCTCCTATGAGGACAGGCTGAAGGAGCTGGTCTTCTTTAGCCTGGAGAAGGCTGAGAGAGGATCTTATAAATGCCAATAAATATCTCAAGGGTGGGTGTCAAGAGGATGGGGACAAGCTCTTTTCAGTAGTGCCCAGCGACAGCACAAGGGGCAATGGGCACAAGCTGAAGCACAGGAAGTTCCGTCTGAACGTGAGGAAGAACTTCACTTTGAGAGTGACGGAGCCCTGGAACAGGCTGCCCAGGGAGGTTGTGGATTCTCCTTCTCTGGAGGTATTCAAGACCTGCCTGGACTTGGTCCTGTGCAGCCTGCTGTAGGTGACCCTGCTTTGGCAGGAGTGTTGGACTAGATGACCCACAGAGATCCCTTACAACCCCGACCATTCTGTGATTCTGTGGTTCTGTGATAAGTAGCTGGGACCATATTTTCATAGAATCTTGCCTTGTTTAAAGACCTATTCTGTTTCAACAGTGTTCAAAATATTAACACTTTTTTCACTCAAGTCTTTAGGCTGCATGAGGATTTTGTTCTGTCTTAGGTGTTCTGTTTTCCAGGCTAAAACTTACCCTACTAATATATTTGTCAGTTTCACTAACCTTTACTTGTCCCAGTCTTTCTTTTATAACATCCTCCCTTTCACAGATTACAAGTCCTCATCCCTAAATCAATCCACTCGAAAATGTTGTGTCTTCACATACAGAAGGTATTTCATATACCTCATATTTACATGAATTTTTTCTGACTTTGTGATGCAGTATCAATCACCTTTTTGTATGGGAAGCAGAAAACAGACACGAAACCACACGTTTCTCTTTAGATTTCTAATTTATTTAAATCAGTTAAAAGGTAAAAAATGTACTATGTATTTTTTTTACTTGGCAATACCAAGTCTGCAATAATCAAAAGTGATGAGTAGGAAATAAAAAATTAGTGTTCTTTCTCAACCACAGAGGTGCTGCTGGGTGTTTTCCTTAACAGAGTTGATCAGGGATGACATCCATAGCTGGGATCCATATGTATAACTTCTTGTTATCTCCTTTGTCATATATGGAACATTTTACTTACGTTGCGTGTTATACTTTGCTATCTTTACTGTGCCAACGTCAGTTTCTACCTAATTTTCAGGGATTTTTTTTTTTATTGACCAGTAACTGACCTTTTATAGTTTGCATTTATACTCTTTTGGGCTATCATTTTCACCCTGTTCTCTCAGAGACCTGTACTGTATTGTCAGATTCATGCTTCCCACCCCAAAATTCAGTCAGGAGTGTGTGGTCATAGATGTGTGTTGGCCTCAGCTTAATACATCTACATGATATCTCTGCCTATGAAACCTTGGACATATAAGGCAGCCCATTTGAGCTTCATCTCTGTGAGTGCTGTCAGGGGCAAAAGGGTGACCACCTCGGGCCACTCCTGTGGGACAAACAGCCCCCTGGGGTCATGGGTGCTGTGGGAAGATTTCACCCCTTCCCTGAGAAAAGGGGGAAAAAAGCAAGTGATGATGGGAAAATGTGTAAGAACAGTCTCAAGGTGACCCAAGGCAGAGGAAAAAGGGAACCCACCTGTTTAAGAACTGAGAGACACTGATGGTTGGCTAAAACATCCCCCTACCCCTCTGTTCCTGGGGAAAACTGAAGCTGCCAACTGTAGGACCCATAGTCTCTTTGGTCGGGACAGGTAAGTGTAACACCAGTGAAAATGATTTAATATTATAACATTTAAATACAATTTCATAACAATTTAGTTCGGCCAAGATCAAATTCTTGGTACCCTTTTTGTGTTCCTGTTTATCCGTAACAAGATTTTGAATGCACAATTAGCTCCACACACCTCAGGGAACAGTTACCACCTCACATTCAACTTCTCTGTGTGACCTCAGAAGGTAATGTGCACTTCACCAGTTGTAACTGTGGCAACAGTTTTGTTAGCACTTATAAAGGTAAAATATAAAATGCTCTTTAATGCAGCCTGGTTCCTTTGTGCTTGCTGCCACTTTCTGCCTGACCTGAGCAGTTGTCCAAGGCACTGAAATCGTATCCATGGCTCAGCCTGTCCATCCATGTTTATGCCCATGCTTGGTTTGGATATAATCTTTATTTTGTCCACAAGCATAACATTTTCCTGGCATGATTCCACTTTATTTTTTTTTAAATTTATGTTTCCTTCACAAGGGTAAAGAATAGTTGTTTAGATTTGCAATATTTCCTACATAAATTACTTTCAAATTACTGAATCATTTTTGGATGCATGAAATAAGATGATTATAAAGCTCTCTTATTACTTTGAAGGTCAAATTCTGCCCTCCTACAGACAAAATTCCAATAAAATAATTTCCTGATACTTTAACATAGATTCATATGTGTAATAATAGAGAAATATGTCTCTGTATCCTTGCATATTTCTTTAAAAAGAATATTTTTTTAGAGTAAGCTTGATTTGTCAAATGTAATTTTAATCTGTAAAACACACAAACAAAAAATCTTCAAAGAAGATTCACTCTATACACTTCTTACACTCCATTCAAACATTAAAGTATTCTTTATATGCATCCTACCATTTCAACAGTATAGTGCATCAGTTTTTTATATTAAATATTGTACAAATACATATCCATTACTATTGACCTAATACATATGGCTTTGAGTGAGACATCAGGAACTAAGATTAAATGGTTTAACTGACAACAAAACAAAAGACAAAAATGCCAAAAAAAGAACAGCATCATAATTTCAGTGACACTGATACGATTATTCTGTACTTTCCAGATAAGTAAGTTTGTTTTGTTTTGATTTATTTGTGGGGTTTTTTTTTATATAGTTCATACCTCTTGTATTCAAAATATAGAAGTTATTCTTAAAAAAATAGTACTAGAATTTAAAGTATTTCTGCACACCTTATTCCATCTTAATGCTCGAAAATAAATACATGTGTAGATGAGATTTTCAGATGCCACAGCATAGCTCATTCTGACAGTGGCACAATGTGGTTCATTTTTAAGCTAATGTACATACAGTTATAGGAAAACCACTGGAGCTTTAAAATTCCACCTGCCTGAAAGCAAATGTTACTTTGTTATGAGAAAACTGTTGTTCAATAGAATTCATTGTCTCCATCAGGAAATTATAACTCTTCATTATTACACATAGTAAAATCAGTGTTGTATTTACATATGCATGTGTAGGTACATACAGAGGACATATGTTGGACACTTTAAGACTGTATTCTAGCTTGATACAACTTTCTTAAAGAAAGAATTTTGCCTTGTAGTTCATAATCATTTAAGAGAGTTTTAGGCATGGCAAAAGGAAAATCCCATTAGGCAGTGAAGCCCTTCTCAGGAAGAGAAGTAATAGGAATACATCAGACTGTTTGAGGTAGTTGCAAAGGAAAACAGAACCAAAAATATATTTGGGGTAACTAAATATTGGTCTCAAATATTCAACATTGAAAACATTTATTTTCTTTTCATTTGACTCTTGTTTCTAAATATCTAGGGTTTGGGATGTTGCTGAAGTTAACAATGCTGCTTGATGGCTCTGTAAGACTGTGGAAATGGCAACTTGGAAGAGACCATAAACTTAATCCCAAAATATGGAAGAAACATTCTGAATTATTACAATAGCTCAACATTTTTGGGAAGTAGCTTGTTTAGAGGAATAGAAATAAAAAGTAAAGAGAATATATTGTTAAAGTGTAGACCCAAAATAATGGATTTCATCTGGAGACTTGGAAACAACTGTTAGGGGAAAATTATAGGAAATAATTCAATGGAGTTGTGAAGATTTTCTCATACAGCTTGAACACAGCGAAGGGACAGTACTAGCCACTGGTCCCAAACCTGGCCTTGACACAAGGTGTGGAAAGCACAATAAAACCTTGAATCTGAGTGTCTGCTTGAGGAATTGAAGCCAGAAGTGTGAATAGTATGCCAGAGTTATTGCTGAAGAACATGGTAAAAAAGAACTGCTTTTTCATGAGCTACTTTTTTTGGTATAAAATAAATAACAAATTTTGCCTGTCACTGTAAGCCCCATAAGCATATATGGACACTAATGGGAACCTCCTTTTATAAACCTACACTTACGATTCACCAACTTACATACCTATGGATAACTGATAGTTCTTTACTGATAAATATTTAATTTAGACAGTAGTTCAGACTCATAATTGTTTTAATCTGCTTTTTTATTAATTCTCCTGTATAACCTCATAACATTCAGCTGCAAAAGCAGTTGCATTGAGCACAGAACTTGTGGCCATTTCACTTCGACATTTCTCAAATTTCCGGGGTGCTGTGGAGTACCCATGTGTGCGCTGCACTTGGTCATGCATGCCTGTTTTCTAGAGTAACCTGTAATTACTCCAGTAAAGTAAGAGAAAGTAAACACAAATTCTCACAAGTTCAAAGAGAGGGGAGAATACCAGCAGCTGTGATTCAGTACACGGAGTGGATTTAAGAAATGCAAGTGGTGGAGAGGAAAGCTGAAGTCCACACATCGTACACATCAGGGAGATACAAGGGCCAGCTGCCTCCTTAGAGATGGGGAGCCAGGAACCCAAAGGTGCTCCCCATGGAGGTGGCAAGGTATGGCCTAGCAGCCAGGGCCCATCCACCACTTCAGCCAGGAACTGGCAGCCAGGAGGCACTGGGGCAGCCCCAGTCCTGGGCATTGGGCACCTTGCAGGGGCTGGGCCAGGATGTGAGCTGATGGGTGGGCCCGGCTTAGCCAGGTCCAAGGCCAGGCAGAGCTGTGAGAAGCTGGAGGCTGGCCTTGCTGCAGCATCGCTGGGGCAGGGACTGATGGTCCCAGGGGGCTGAGGTGGGGTTCTGGGCTGTGGGCAGGGTGGGGAAAGTTCTGGGCAGTGGAAATGAGGTCCTTGGCAATGGGCAGGTGGGGGAAATCTCTCTCATTATTTTTTGTAAATGAACTTAAGCTTGTGCAACTGGGCACTTAGGGCTTAAGCTAAGATTTAAGTACTGCTATAGTTTGAAATACAATGTTAAGTCTTCAGGGAGTTCTGTGTGTGTTTTTTCTACCAAATCAGTCATCAACAAGCAATCTGGAATGACTCAAGTCTCCCATTTATGAATCCTAGCATAAAGCAGCAGCACTGATGCATTCCAGATCTAAATAGTTTTGTTACTTCTCTGAAGAGCTTTTATACAGTTGTTTGCCTCTCCAGTATGTCTGCTTGTACACACAATGCTTTTTATACATGCTGTTATTAAACACTTAATCAAGAACACTGTTTGAACCTGCCAGAATTTCATACACTTTTTTGGTGGTGTGAGGAGGAATATACATAACTTTAACTGAAAGATCCCTCTTATTACTGTACCCCAAGAAGAAAGAGCACACCAAATATCACAAAGAAGCAAGTATTATGGGCCAGGGCTTCGGCTGGAACAAACTGGAAGAGATTAATTCTATGCCCAGCTGTCTTTAATCCCCATGGGCCACCTTGGCAGCTGGGCACTGGTGTAGCACAGAGATGTTCCTGTCATTCACTGCTAAGCACAAATGAAGAAAGAAGTGTTTGGTTTGTAGAAGCAACAAATTTTTTGCAAACATAGTATCAGATTTTCATTACTCATTTGCTACACGTGGCTTTTTGGTTGAAAGTGTTTTGGCATTTTTTGGTTGTTTAGGTTTTTTGTCTGGCAGAAGAGCTAAAATGTGTAGACACATATATATCCATGGCATGAATCTCTAGTTTTTGCCACCTTGATTTCTAAATATGCACACACTGATGTATGCAAGATGTGATATGCTATAGTGTTGGGTGTGTTTTTTTAAGTGAAAACTTGACTATACATTTCTTTGCATGTAACTGGTTAAATCAGTAATAACTTCAGAAAAGGAGAAGATCAGAGCAAAGGAAGTGACAAACTGAGAACCAGATGTTACTACTGCAAATGTAATATTAGAGCTGGCTGGACAACATCATTTGCAAAAATAAAACAGGTGCTGTAAGGAAGTGTAATGTAGAAGTAGGAGTAGAGTAACAAAATAGGATTATGTGCTGCAGCTACTGAATCCCATTCGCTATAAATGAACTGATCTACACTAACTGGGACTACATCGTCTTTCAGGGTGACTTTGGCTAGATAGCAAAAATGTGTTTGGGGACCAGTGAGCACCAATTTACTGCTTTGGGTTTTGTTATTACACAAAATTAAATATGTGCTCTAACGCAAAATGATTCTCTGAGGGCTCTGTTCCAAAATATTTTCATAATCATTGTTGTGGGATTTTTTTAATCTTCACTAGAGTTATTCCCTATATAATACTTCTCAAGCAATGAGTCCTTCGTTAGCCCTATTTAACAAATCCCAAAGTGTCAAACCATTTCTACCACAGCAGCATTATTAATTCTTATAATAGGTGCAGCTTGTAGGATTCTAACAGAATGAAATCCACTACGTATGCTGTCATCCTGAAAGTTTTAAAAATTATTTACAAGGAACTGTTTGTTGGTACTTGTGTCATGGTCAGGAAAGTTTTTGTGCCAATGAAGTTTTAGGCAATCAGAGCAAAACATTATTTTTATTTATAATCTTAATGAAAAAATGTAAAAAAAAAAAGTGGTATCATTTGTTAAATGTTTCTAAATAGTTGTTTTTCAAAACTTATTTTATTTTATGTATTATCTCATTTCTGTGAGGGGAAAATGTTTGCACTGACATGTGGCTTCTTTTCATCCTGTTATTATTTTTTCATACTCTTTTTTTTTTTTAAGTTTGCATTTTATTTTCTTTAAAATTTAGAATGTTAGCGGAACTGAGTTTTACCTGCTTTCTTTTGCCTTTTTTTTTCCTTCATCCCAGATGTTTATGCCTATTCTGTCACATGCATTTCTTACAGAGGAAGCCCATCTTCCTCGTTCCTCCATCATTACTGCCTCCTTACCTCAACCCACTTTTGTTCATGTAATTTTTAATACAGTCATCCTTTAGGAAAAACGAAATGCAACCAGCAGAAAAAAGCTGTGAAAATGTCAAAGGGGTTTTTTAGTCCATCAGAAATATCTATGTTACTTCATCTATAACATATTTGGTATTTTTTCAAATTTAAGAACACAATACTGATTTGTTGGGGTCATTGTAGCTTGGGAGTTAGCATGACTAGGCCACTTAAGCAAAACAGTTAGCATAACTGAACAGGCCGCTGGAACGGGTAGCTAAGAATAGCCATTGAGAAAGTTCTGATAGTGCACATGATGTGGGTTAGCAAAAACAAGATGTGTTCAAGGACGTGGAGGTGATCTGTTGCTATTGGTGTTAGTGCATAGTTACCAATCATAAGGGAATATGAGGTGCGTGAACAGCGTGTGATTTATGTCTGTAGCCTATCCGAATAAGCGTGATCGAGTGTACAGATATGAAAAATATATATAACCACGCAAGTGGAGCAATAAAGGGAACCGACTGTGCATTGCATCAATGTGTGAGAGTCGTTCCTGTCCCTGCACGGATGCTGAAACTCGGCATTGACTGAGAAAATGGGGCTGTAATAAGGTCTGACACAAACTGAAAAAATGATGTAACCAAATGGATGACATAACCAAATTGCACAGTACAGGCTAGGATCTGTGTGGCTAGGGAGAAAACTAGCTGAAAGGGACCTTGAGTCCTGGTAGAAAACAAGCTGAACATGAGTCAGCAGTGCACTGCTGCAGCAACAAAGGCAATTTGGATCCTGGGTTGCATCTACAAGGGCATTACTAGCAGAAATAGAGACGCGATCAACATCATCTACTCAGCACTCATCAAGCCGCCCTTGGAGCACAGTGTCAGTTCTGGTCCACATCATTCAAAAAACGCAAGGACAGATTAGAGATGGTCCAAAGGAGGGCCATAAAGGCCCTGAAAGGACTGGAGAACTTGTCATATCAAGAAAGACTGAAGGCATTAGTTCTTTTCTCCCTGGAGAGGAGAAGGCTTGGGGGGCACCAGAGTACTGAGGGACTGGCAGAGGAGCTTGCCATACCACTCTCCATCATTCGTCAGGAGTCCTGGTTAACAGGGTAGGTCTCAGATGACTGGAGGCTTGTCAGCATGATACTCATCTACAAGAACGGCCAGAAGGAGGATTCTGGGAACTACAGGCCTGTCAGCCTGACCTCTGTGCCAGGCAAGATTATGGAGCCATTCATCTTGAGTGTGCTCACCAAGCATGTGAAGGACAACCAAGGGATTAGGCCCAGCCAGCAAGGGTTCATCAAAAGCAGGTTCTGCTTGACCAACCTGATCTCCTTCTGTGACCAGGTGACCCACCCAGTGGATGAAGGAAAGGCTGTGGATGTTGCCTACCCAGACTTTAGTAAGGCCTTTGATACTGTTTCCCACAGCATTCTCCTGGAGAAACTAGCTGCCCGTGGCTTAGACAGGTGTACTCTTCGCTGGGTAAAAAACTGGCTGGATGGCCAAGCACAGAGAGTAATAGTGAAAGGGGTTAAAAGCAGCTGGCAACCGGTCGCAAGAGGTGTTCCCCAGGGCTCGGTTTTGGGGCCAGTCTTGTTTACTGTCATTAGCAATGCACTGGATGAGGGGATTGAGTGCTCCCTCAGTAAGTCTGCAGATGACATCAAGTTGGGTGGGAGTGTCGATCTGCTCGAGGGTAGGAAGGCTCTGCAGCGGGATCTGGACAGGCTGGATCAATGGGCCGAGGCCAACTGTATGAGGATCAACAAGGCCAAGTGCCGGGTCCTGCACTTGGGTCACAACAACCCCATGCAATGCTACAGGCTTGGGGAAGACTGGCTGGAAAGCTGCCCAGTGGAAAAGGATCTTGGGGTGTTGGTCAACAGCTGGCTCAACAAGAGCCTGCAGTGTGCCCAGGTGGCCAAGAAAGCCAATGGCATCCTAGCTTGTATCAGGAATAGTGTGGCCAGCAGGAGCAGGGAGGTGATCGTGCCCCTGTATTCAGCACTGGTGAGGCCGCACTTTGAATACTGTTTTCAAATTTTGGGCCTTCAATACAAGAAGGACACTGAGTTTCTGGAGCATGTCCAAAGAAGCACAACAAGGCTGGTGAGGGGTCTAGAGGCCAAGTCTTACAAGGAGCAGCTGAGGGAGCTGGGACTGTTTAGTCTGGAGAAGAGGAGGCTGAGGGGGGACTTACCGCTCTCTACAACTACCTGAAAGGAGGCTGTAGTGAGGTGGCTGTTGGTCTCTTCTCTCAAGTAACTATGGATAGGATGAGACAAAACAACCTCAAGTTGCACCAGGGGAGGTTTAGATTGGATATTAGGAAAAATTTCTTTACTGCAAGAGTGGTCAGGCATTAGAATAGGCTGCCCAGGAAAGCGGTGGAGTCACGATCAGTGGAGGTGTTCAAAAAATGTGTAGGTGTGGCACTTCAGGACATGGTTTAGCAGGCATGGTGGTGATGGGTTGAAGGTTGGACTTGGTGATCTTAGAGGTTTTTTCCAACTTGAATGATTCTGTGGTTCTATGATCTCATTACAGTATTCCAACACTTAAAGGGTGGCTACAAAGAGAATGGAGGCTCTCTTTTCACAAGGAGCCTCATGGACAAGACAAGAGGCAATGTGTACAAGTGGTACTGGGACAGGTTTGTTTGATATAAGAAAGAAATTCTTTACAGTGAGAAGCGTTACTGGAACAATTACCCCAGGGACATGATAGAGTCCCCATCACTGGAGGTTATCAAGATGGAACTGGACAGTGTGCTAGATAATATAATTTCGGTTCTGTTTCCCGTGAAAACCTGGACCAGAGGATCTTTCAAATTCTATTCTAACCTGGGCTGTTTTATACTTCTATGATTCTGTGTACTAAATGTTTAAGTTAATGTTCTTACTTATTATCTCCCAGTTCTTCCTTTCTGCTCCTCTTCTCAACTTCATAATGAGTGAAAAATAATCTTGATTTAAAGAAGTTCCCTTTTTGTAATCCTTCTTGTCTTCAAAATAATTATTTCAAGTTTCTACAACATGATGTTTTTAAGACATATTTAAGACAACTTTATTTAAAATCTAGTTTACATTCATTTGACCTGGTGAATAAAACATAACAGAGAATACTGATCTAACTGAAGACTAAGGTGACCAGTCCATTGTATTAGATGAATGATAACCATCTAACCACGCAGGTAATGCTCAACCTGATATAGGAAAGTGTGATGCAAACTACTCCCACACACATACTAAGAGGCAGTAGGAGCATAGCTTTAAGAACACGCTTCCTCTTCAACTCACTTGCTTTTCATAATTTTATAGGTAGTGACACCAGTAATTTTTAAATCTCATTTCTTTTGCAAACTCTTATATTTTCAAATATGTGCTTTCAAATTAAGTAGAAACTTTTGAAATCCTTCATTACGTGAATCAGTTATCAGCAAAATACAATCTCCAGTCTACTGATAAAGTGAAATATGGGGAACATACTTATTTTTTACACTGGCAAGTTAAACATGGGTTATCTATGATAATTATCTGTATGCTATCATAATTTCATGGAACTAAAACTTTAAAAAATTACCTTGATACTGAAATAAACATCTTTGAATGAAGGAACAAAACCTTTCTTATTGTCCATACAGCCTATTTTTCTCTCCCTCCTTGTACAGAATCTATAAGCTATTGACAAGGTTACTGGCAGCACTGTTGCCTCATTCATTTTAGAATTCATAAGGAAACGAACTGAAAGAACATTTTTATAGATGCGAATAGGGATATGAGAACAAGCAAGGTGCTTGTGACAAATAATTCAAGAACAAGGAACAAGTGAGGTCTTCATTCACCAGACAAAAATCTGTCTGAAGTACTTATGTGTGACTTCTCTTGCCTTAGTTTTTATTTATCTTCATGCTAACCCTCTGAGGCAGGGAATTGTTATTATCCCCACTTCTGTACATGTAGATCTGGAGGCTTACATTTTGAAAGCAAACAAGATTCCTAAACAAAATGTAGGCCTCAGTGAAAGACAGTGCCTTAGCTCTTAGACATTCTTTTTCTGTTATTGCAAACCGAGCTAGTACAGGGTGGTGTGGCTTCTTACCAAGTTTTTAACCCCTTTATCCTACCTCTTTTTCCCTGTCAGTCAGGACATTTGGGTTACCTCTCTCACTTAGCTGAATATAGGGTAGAAACATTTCTGATTCTCCTAATGAGGAACAGAGACGCAATTTCCCCTTAGTAATTCTTTAGTACATTTTCAGTTCAGTTATACTGATTGTGCTTAATCAATTGCAGTAATATACTGTATCTATATGCACCAAACTATCAAGGGGCAAGAATTAGAAGTATTTAAAGACATCTAAACAGGGAGATATAACTAGATACTGTCCTGGGTTTGGCCAGGACAGGGTTAATTTTCACCAGAATCCAGGAAGGGGCACAGCTGGGGGGTGGGGGGCTGACCCCACCTGGCCAAACAGAGCCCGGTATTCCATACCATGTGACGTCACGCTGGGTTCCGGTGGGGGGGGGGGCGCGGTGGAAACGGACTCGCGGCTTGGGGGGGGGCACGGAGCCGGTCCTGTTCGGGAGAGCAGCTGTCTGGGTCGTGCGGTTCTTTGTTGTGTTTTCTCCTTATTTGTACCGTTGTTGTTCCTGTTTCCCTCTGTTTGCTGTTCTGTTAAACTGCCCTTATCCCGACCCACTAGTTTCTGCCTATTTCTTTTCATTCTCCTCCGCACACCGGCAGGGGGAGGGGCTGCCGCGTGGCGCTTTTGTTGCCGGCGGCAGCCGAAACCAAAACATTAATTTGACGCCCAAGCGTGGGGCACGGATAACGGCAGGGCTGAGCAGTGGGTGTTAAAACTGCTTTCTCAGATTTTGTTAAATTTTGTTATACGCATTTTTCTGTGTTAAAATAGTTGCCGGTAAAAATGTTTCTGTCTTTCATCAGATGGTTGTGGTTTTTGAATCCGTACTTGCTGTACTTGTTCCCTGTGCTGCTATTCATCGTCACAGGGAAAAGGATCAGGATTATGATTTTACTGTACTGTACGATATCGACTTATGACATGATAACATCACTGTGCATGAAATTAGGCTTGTATTCACATGCGGCACTGCAGTCATTTCCATACCTCGGATCCTATGTCTTAGAATTTGTTAATAATCAAACCCAATCTGTGGGGAAAACCGAAGGAGATACCTTCCCCCAATTTTTCGCACCCCCTGTCTCCCTCAGGCTGGTCCTAACTGCTTTTGAGAATCTCGAGTAGCCCTGGGATGCTCAGGGCAGCACTCTCCTTTTGTTATGCCTCCTGAATGGGTTTCAGCTTTTGTTTAGGGTTAAGCAAGTTGTTAAGAACATCGTGCAGAGACCTGTCCCTGGCCGGATAGCTGTGAGTGGCTGGGTGTGTGGGACAGCATGGGCAGGTGTCTAGAGCAGTGGGCACCTGCGGTGTGTTTTAAACTCACCCCTGAACAAATACAGAATCCAGACAATCTGGTAAAATATCTGAAAGAAGTGTGCTGCCACCCTGGGAACTCCAGAGAGACACAAATCACCGCAATGTGCTGGGGTCTGGCCCATGCCTACCGAGCCCTGTTCAACCTGATTCAGTGCCCTAAAGGGGAAAGGGGGGGAAACGAAGCGGCAGGCACTGCGACTGGCACTGCCCCCCCAGCCGGCCCCGCAGCCCCTCCAGCCCAGCAGGCAGTCACAGCCCCCCAGACCGGCACCACCGCTGCTGCAGCAACAGCTGCAGGGTCTGCCTCGGTTTCCCCAGCAGGCATAGCAGCTGCTCCATCCGCAGCTCCAGCCGCAGGCATCGCGGCTGAGCCCAATGACCAACCTGTGCCAGCAGCAGTCACCCCCGTAAAACTAAAGAAAGACACAAAGAGAGCAGATCGCTCTGGGAGGGATGACGATGAACCAGGGTCATCACGGGACATAGAGACAGAGATCATCACCCGGTCCCTGTCCATGGGCGAGCTGCAAGACATGCGGAAAGATTTCAGCCGCCACCCAGGTGAGCACATTGTCACCTGGCTGCTGCGATGCTGGGATAACGGGGCCAGCAGCTTGGAGTTAGAGGGCAAGGAAGCCAAACAGCTGGGATCCCTGGCCAGGGACGGGGGCATTGACAAGGCCATTGGGAAGAAGGAACAAGTCCTCAGCCTCTGGAGGAGACTTCTCTCAGGCGTGAGGGAGAGATACCCCTTCAGTGAAGATTTTGTATGTTATCCTGGCAAGTGGAACAATATGGAAAAGGGTATTCACTACCTGAGGGAATTAGCTGTGTGGGAGCTGGCTTATAATGAACCAGATGATGACCAGTTACCCACCGACCCAGATGAAGTCCAGTGCACAGCATCTATGTGGAGGAAGTTTGTGTGGAGCGCACCCTCCTCATATGCCAACTCACTGGCAGTTGTAAACTGGAAGAGTAAGGAGGCACCAACAGTGGATGAGGTGGCTGTCAGACTCCGGCAATATGAGGAAAGTCTCTCTTCCTCCCTTGTCTCAGCTGTAAATAAATAAATTGTCCCAGCAGGTCCAGCGACTAGAACAGAGTGTGTCCTACTCCCCACCTGAACGGGCCAGTGTCTCAGCTATTAGGGGCAAGCGTTTCTCTGCTCAGGAGAGGGAATACAGAGGCTATACACCCCGGGGCACCCTGTGGTTTTACCTGCGTGACCACGGAGAGGACATGAGGAAGTGGGATGGAAAACCCACCTCAAGTCTAGAGGCACGAGTACGTGAGTTGCAAGTTAAAACAATCACCAAAGGGGATTCTGTTAGGAAAAATGCCGCTCCAGTTTCCAGTAGCCAGCTCTCCAGACCGGGTAGACAGTTTGACCTTGATTCTGATCCTCTGGAGGAGACCTCGAAGTCATTCTTACAGCAGGTGAGCAGCAAATTCTCTGACGAGGATTAGAGGGGCCTTGCCTACAGACAGGTGGAGGAAAGGGACAACCGTGTTTATTGGACAGTGTGGATTCGGTGGCCTGGCACGTCAGATCCACAAGAGTATAAAGCTCTAGTGGACACTGGTGCACAGTGTACTTTAATGCCATCAGATTTCCAAGGGTCAGAGTCCATTTGCATTTCGGCAGTGACGGGGGGTCCCAAGAGCTGAGTGTACTGGAGGCTGAAGTGAGCCTCACTGGGCAGGATTGGCAGAAGCACCCCATTGTAACTGGCCCCGAGGCTCCGTGCATCCTTGGTATAGACTACCTTAGGAGAGGGTATTTCAAGGACCCAAAGGGGTATCGGTGGGCTTTTGGCATAGCTGCTGTGGAGACGGAAGAAATGAAACAGCTGTCCATTTTGCCTGGTCTCTCGGAGGATCCTTCCGTTGTGGGGTTGCTGAGGGTTGAAGAACAACAGGTGCCAGTCACGACCACAGCGGTGCACCGGCAACAGTATCGTACCAACCGAGACTCCCTTCTCCCCATTCATCAGCTGATCCGCCAGCTGGAGAGTCAAGGAGTGATCACGAAAACTCGCTCTCCCTTTAATAGTCCCATATGGCCAGTGAGAAAATCTACTGGAGAGTGGAGACTGACAATAGACTACTGTGGCCTGAATGAAGTCACACCACCGCTGAGTGCTGCAGTGCCAGACATGCTAGAACTTCAATATCAGCTGGAGTCAAAGGCAGCCAAGTGGTACGCTACAATTGACATTGCTAATGCATTCTTCTCCATCCCTTTGGCAGCAGAGTGCAGGCCACAGTTTGCTTTCACCTGGAGGGGCGTCCAGTACACCTCGAATCGACTGCCTCAGGGGTGGAAACACAGTCCCACCATTTGCAATGGACTAATCCAGACTGCACTGGAAAAAGGTGAAGCTCCAGAACATCTGCAGTACATCGACAACATCATTGTATGTGGGGACACAGCGGAGGAGGTTTTTGAGAAAGCGGAGAAAATTGTTCAGATCCTTCTGAAAGCCGGTTTCGCCATTAAGCGAAGTAAAGTCAAGGGACCTGCTCAAGAGATCCAGTTTTTTGGGAATAAAATGGCAGGATGGGCACCGCCAAATCCCAATGGATGTCATCAACAAAATAGCAGCTATGTCTCCACCAACCAGCAAAAAGGAAGCACGGGCCTTCCAGGATGTTGTGGGTTTTTGGAGGATGCGCATCCCAAATTACAGCCAGATTGTAAGTCCTCTGTACCACGTGACCCGGAAGAAGAATGATTTTGAATGGGGCCCTGAGCAAAGACAGGCATTTGAATAGATTAAACGGGAGATAGTTCATGCCGTAGCCCTTGGTCCAGTCCGGTCAGGGCAAGATGTTAAAAACATGGTCTACACCGCAGCCGGGGAGAATGGCCCAACCTGGAGTCTCTGGCAGAAAGCACCAGGGGAGACTCGAGGTCGACCCCTGGGGTTCTGGAGCCGGGGACACAAAGGATCCAAGGCCTGCTATACTCCCATTGAAAAAGAGATTCTGGCAGCATATAAAGGCGTTCGAGTTGCTTCAGAAGTGGTCGGCACTGAAGCACAGCTCCTCCTAGCTCCACGATTGCCGGTCCTGGGCTGGATGTTCAAAGAGAGGGTCCCCTCTACGCATCATGCCACCGATGCTACGTGGAGTAAGTGGGTCTCGCTGATCACCCAGCGCGCCCGAATGGGAAACCCCAGTCGCCCAGGAATTCTGGAGGTAATCACGGACTGGCCAAAAGGCAAAGATTTAGGAGCACAGCCAGAGGAGGAGGTGATGAGTGCTGAAGAGGCCCCACTGTATAACCAGCTGCCAGAAGATAAGAAACAGTATGCCCTGTTCACGGATGGGTCCTGTTGCATTGTGGGGAAACAACGGAGGTGGAAGGCTGCTGTATGGAGCCCTACACGACAAGTCGTGGAAAGTGCCGAGGGAGAAGATGAGTCCAGCCAGTTTGCAGAGGTGAAAGCCATCCAGCTGGCTTTAGACATTGCCAGTCGAGAGAAGTGGCCAGTGCTCTGTCTTTACACCGACTCTTGGATGGTGGCCGATGCCTTGTGGGGGTGGCTGCAGCAATGGAAGAAGAACAACTGGCAGCGCAGAGGCAAACCTATCTGGGCTGCCGCATTGTGGCAAGATATTTCTGTCCGTCTGGAGCAGTTGGTTGTAAAAGTCCGTCACGTGGATGCCTACGTCCCTAAGAGTCGGGCCACTGAAGAACATCAAAACAACCACCAGGTAGATCAGGCTGCTAAGATTGAAGTGGCTCAGGTGGATCTGGACTGGCAACATAAGGGTGAACGGTTTATAGCTCAGTGGGCCCATGACACCTCGGGCCACCAAGGAAGAGACGCGACATACAGATGGGCTCGTGACCGAGGGGTGGACTTGACCATGGACACTATTGCACAAGTTATCCATGAATGTGAAACATGCGCTGCAATCAAGAGCTGCAATCAAGCAAGCCAAGCGGGTAAAGCCTCAGTGGTATGGAGGACGATGGCTAAAATATAAATATGGGGAGGCTTGGCAGATTGACTACATCACACTGCCACAAACCCACCAAGGCAAGAGCTATGTGCTCACAATGGTGGAGGCCACCACCGGATGGCTGGAAACCTACCCTGTGCCCCATGCCACCGCCTGGAATACCATCCTGGGCCTGGAAAAACAAGTCCTGTGGTGACACGGCACTCCCGAAAGAACTGAGTCGGACAACGGGACTCACTTTCGTAACAGCCTCATAGACACCTGGGCCAAAGAACACGGTATCGAGTGGGTGTATCACATCTCCTACCATGCACCAGCCTCTGGAAAGATTGAACGTTGCAATGGGCAGCTAAAAACCACTTTGAGGGCAATGGGGGGTGGGACTTTCAAAAATTGGGATACCCATTTAGCAAAGGCCACCTGGTTGGTTAACACCAGAGGGTCCACCAACCGGGCTGGTCCTGCCCAGTCTAAACCTCAGCGCCCCGTAGAAGGGGATAAAGTCCCTGTAGTGCACATGCGGAACATGTTAGGGAAGACAGTTTGGGTTAGTCTTGCCTCGGGCAAAGGCAAGCCCGTCCGCGGGATTGCTTTTGCTGAAGGACCTGGGTGTACCTGGTGGGTAATGCGGAAGGATGGGGAAGTCCGATGTGTACCTCATGGGGATTTAATTTTGGGCGAGAATAGTCCATAAATAAATTGTATAAAGTTAATTGTTAAATAACCCTGTCACTCTCTGTTATCACTGTTATAATTGTTATATTTTGTACCAGTAGTAGCATAGTAAGAATCGTCCAGATTAAAGAAGGATGGACTTTTTTCAATGAAAACCTAGCAGAGCACAGCGATGGTGGGACTGGACCTGGTTTTTCAACAACTGGCCTCCAGCAACTTCATCAAGATCAACATCTCCTGCAGACTGTGGGCACGGGCCGCACCAGATAGATCAGCCGTGAACTCCGGATGCAGCAAGTGACCGCCCATCACCACACATCACCTCTCCTGCCATGGAGGACCATTATGACAGATGAAGCCTGAAGTCATGGATTAAATGAACTCAACGGACACTTTAGAGTGATGATCCATAGACTAAGGGAATGATATCTGGAGACAGGAGAAGTGGTGGTGATCAGCTGGACAATGGGGGACCTGGGCATGATGTAGATGGTATGGAATAAGGGGTGGATAATGTCCTGGGTTTGGCCAGGACAGGGTTAATTTTCACCAGAATCCAGGAAGGGGCACAGCCGGGGGGTGGGGGGCTGACCCCACCTGGCCAAACAGAGCCGGGTATTCCATACCATGTGACGTCACGCTGGGTTCCGGTGGGGGGGGGGGGCGCGGCGGAAATTGACTCACGGCTTGGGGGGGCGTGGCGCCGGTGCTGTTCGGGAGAGCGGCTGTCTGGGTCGTGCGGTTCGTTGTTGTATTTTCTCCTTATTTGTACCGTTGTTGTTACTGTTTCCCTCTGTTTGTTGTTCTGTTAAACTGCCCTTTTCCCGACCCACTAGTTTCTGCCTGTTTCTTTTCATTCTCCTCCACACGCCGGTGGGGGGAGGGGCGGCCGCATGGCGCTTTTGTTGCCGGCGGCAGCCGAAACCAAAACAGATACTCTATGGGATTTTCAGCTATTTCTTAGCAACCAACTTAATAAAAGCAACAGTGATTTTGATCTTTTGATAGAGAATTGTGGTTACTGAGGGATCCTGGCTAAGCCTTGCAATTTTCATTTAAGAAAATGCTGGGCTGTCTTCTACCAAGGAATTTCATTCTTACAGTAGTAGGAGATGTGGAGGACAAGAAAAGGAATATGTTTGTTCAATTAGTCACGCCTTGACTATTCCTTCATCCATCTTTAAAAGGTTCTTCTCCCTGCTGTTAAAAATGTACTGAAGACTGGGCAGATTTCAAAACAAGTAAAAAAAGGTACTGCTCCCAAAACACGCAGTTCTATTACTTTTCTCCTGAAGTATTAATAGTGGCAAATTACGTTTCGTTTTTTTTTTTTTTAAAAAGCAAGACTTTCACTAAACTTCACAGAGGTTAGAAGTAGTAGTAGTTTCTCAGTAGAAAAAAGCTGTAGTTTCCCAGGAGAAAAAAGATTGTGGAGGGCCTTGAAAATGAGTCAAATTTTTGAAAGGCGGGTAATCACAATGGTTACCTCATAATTTCACTTTTGCTGTCAGAAAATCCAAATTTCAAAATAGCAAGTAATTTTTCTTTCTTTTCTTTCACTTCAAAATAGTCAATATTTAAAAAAGTTTTGAACCTGCCCTGTCAGACCACTCTGACTGTGACAAATGTAATATGTTTTTTCTCCACTGAACACAGAACAACAAAATATAATTCAAAACTGAGTTCCAACTGGGCCTTCCAACAAAGACTGTCCTTCCTAATTAAGGAAGAAGAATAATAGAATGCCTTTAACATCGGAAGCATTACCCAGACATAAGTTTTCTGCAGATGTTTTAACAATCTGCTATTTATTTACAGTATTCTGAGATATTGGTCAATTTGGAAAAGATTATCTTGCATCTTCAGAAATTTTCATTTGAATTTTAAGGTGTAATAGCTGGGGAGGCTATTTTAATCATATACACATGAACAATTTGGCAATGAAATCTTGCTGGTTGATGATCTTATTCAGTCAGTAACTGCTGTGCTTATTACAAAAATACATAGATGAGCACAGACCTCTTATCTTAAGCCTCTTGACAGAAAGCGAAATGAAAAATATTAAGTACAGATGAGAAATATCAAGAAAGTCAATTTAAACTATATTTGAAGATTATTCTAATGTGAGAAAAAAGCAAAATGTAGCATCTGCTAAGAAGCAAGAGCATTTTGCAATTTTCTGGATATGTCATAAGGATATATAAGCAATCCTTCATGTCCAATTGGTCAGAGATTACACTTTGTAAGAGTTGTTTTTCATTTCTACACCTTCAGTGCAAAAACTCATGTGAGAACTATGTATTGTGATACCAGTTTTAAATAAAACATCAAAAATAGAGGAAAGATATTGGTATGTGAGGATTTTGAGCCAAGAAGACAGTACATAAGATAATTTTTGAGAGATGTGTTTAATCTTTATTGAAAATTGTTTCTTTATTGTTGCTATGGACCATAAGTTTAAATATATTTCTTTCAGCACTTTGCAAATTCCTGAACAGCAGTGACAGCTCTAGAAGAAATGTGAAAATTCTTCTGACAGGCATCTTATTCGTACCATTTGAGGGAGTTAAAGGCACTGTACTCTATATTCTTGCCATCTCTATATATGTTATAAATGTCTATATTTGTCCTTTCTTGAGCGGCCTGTTTGATTGCTTAAGTCCAAATCCCATGATACTAAGTTTGAAACTTGCAAAAGATTAAAACATAGAAGTTAGCTCATGTTAAATTACTCATAGACCTAGGTGCACTGGTGTCCATGATTACCATTATATTTTGAAAGAAAATAGTAAATATTATTTTTTTTTTCAGGCGGAACAGTGATTAAAAAGAGGCATAAAAACAGAAAAAAAGTGAGATCAACAAAAAGCAAAGCTACAAAAATACCTAAACCTGCCCAATTGAACCTCTTTGTTTAAAGTAGGAAAGGTAGCTGAGCTTACATATTGCTTCACAGATATTTTGTCAATTAAAAAGTTTGATTTCTCACAAAATAGTCTGGTTATAACCCTGGTTCTTCTCTATTTTCAAGTCCATATTATGTGTAGTTCATATTGGTGTACTCATTTCTAATAAAATTTTAACTAGTCTCTTTTAGAATCCTAAGTATTCTTTAAATAGCAGTTAAACATAGTTACATGTGCAAGTATGTTTTGTTGTAATTGAAATAACAGTTTTCCAAATGTTGAAAACATGCTCTGCACAGCAAATAGGTTTAAAAGATCTCATTTGTAATTTAGATGTTAGCTCTAACATTACTGGACCTGTGTTAGGTAAGCAATTTTGCAACTGAAAAGAGAGCTCTAGGGAAAGATAAAACTAAGCTAGGCTTAAAAACATCATTTTCGCTTCTCCTAGAATTTTCTAGGATCTCATATTGTCTTGTTAATCAGGGTGAAATGGAAACATGTGCACAAAAAATGTGTGTGAATGAAAGACTGAGAATCACTCGTAGACAATCCCTTCTCAGAGCAGCCAGCCAGGTAGGCAGAAAACATAGCAGGGCTAAGAAAACCATTTGAAGTGTAGTAATGAACATCTTGTTTTCTCCTTTCTGAAATTATACATGCTAGTATGATAGTTCTGCAATTAGATCACTCTTCCTGGCGAAAAAGAAACTCATTTTCATACTCCAAATTAAGCAGAGTCTTTCATACCAATTTGTCTGGGATCAAAAAGTTTCTTTTTTACCAAATGTTGCACCCTATATTTACAAAAATTTTCCTGATTAGAACTTTAACTGAAATATGTATGTCTTCATATAACAGAAGTAAATTGGCAGTTTGTCCTGGGTTTGGCCAGGACAAGGTTAATTTTCACTGGACTCCAGGAAGGGGCACAGCCGGGGGGTGGGGGCTGACCCCACCTGGCCAAACAGAGCCCGGTATTCCATACAATGTGACTGTCATGCTGGGTTCCGGTGGGGGGGGGCGGCGCAGCAGGAACTCAATCGTGGCTTGGGGGGGCGTGGCGCCGGTGCTGTTCGGGAGAGCAGCTGTCTGGGTCGTATGGTTCGTTGTTGAGTTTTCTCCTTATTTGTACCGTTGTTGTTCCTGTTTCCCTCTGTTTGCTGTTCTGTTAAACTGCCCTTATCCCGACCCACTAGTTTCTGCCTGTTTCTTTTCATTCTCCTCCGCACGCCGGCAGGGGGAGGGGCTGCCGCGTGGCGCTTTTGTTGCCGGCGGCAGCCGAAACCAAAACATTAAATTGGCGCCCAGACATGGGGCACGGATAACGGCAGGGCTCAGCAGCGGGTGTTAAAACTGCTTTCTTAGATTTCGTTAAATTTTGTTATACGCGTTTTTCTGTGTTAAATAGTTGCCGGTAAAAATGTTGCTGACTTTAATCAGATGGTTGTGGTTTTTGAATCCTTATTTGCAGTATGTATTCAATGCCATCCTGTTCATCATCGCTGGGAAAAAGATCAGGATGATAATTTTGCTCGACTGTACGATATCGACTTATGGCATGATATCATCACTGTGCATGAAATTAGGCTTGTATTTGCATGCGGCACTGCAGTCATTTCCATACCTCGGATCCTATGTCTTAGAATTTGTTAATAATCAAACCCAGTCTGTGGGGAAAACCGAAGGGGATACCTTCCCCCACTCTTTCGCACCCCCTCTCTCCTTCAGGACAGTCCTAACTGCTTTTGAGAATCTCGAGTAGCCCTGGGATGCTCAGGGCAGCACTCTCCTTTTGTTATGCCTCCTGAATGGGTTTCAGCTTTTGTTTAGGGTTAAGCAAGTTGTTAAGAACATCGTGCAGAGACCTGTCCCTGGCCGGATAGCTGTGAGTGGCTGGGTGTGTGGGACAGCATGGGCAGGTGTCTAGAGCAGTGGGCACCTGCGGTGTGTTTTAAACTCACCCCTGAACAAATACAGAATCCAGACAATCTGGTAAAATATCTGAAAGAAGTGTGCTGCCACCCTGGGAACTCCAGAGAGACACAAATCACCGCAATGTGCTGGGGTCTGGCCCATGCCTACCGAGCCCTGTTCAACCTGATTCAGTGCCCTAAAGGGGAAAGGGGGGGAAACGAAGCGGCAGGCACTGCGACTGGCACTGCCCCCCCAGCCGGCCCCGCAGCCCCTCCAGCCCAGCAGGCAGTCACAGCCCCCCAGACCGGCACCACCGCTGCCACAGCTGCAGGGTCTGCCTCGGTTTCCCCGGCAGGCATAGCAGCTGCTCCAGCCGCAGCTCCAGCTGCAGGCAGCGCGACTGAGCCAAATAACCAACCTGTGCCGGTAGAAATCGCCCCTGTAAAACTAAAGAAAGACACAAAGATACCAGATCGCTCCGGGAGGGATGACGATGAACCAGGGTCATCACGGGACATAGAGACAGAGATCATCACCCGGTCCCTGTCCCTGGGCGAGCTGCGAGACATGCGGAAAGATTTCAGCCGCCATCCTGGCGAGCACATTGTCACCTGGCTGCTGCGGTGCTGGGATAACGGGGCCAGCAGCTTGGAGTTAGAGGGCAAGGAAGCCAAACAGCTGGGATCCCTGGCCAGGGATGGGGGCATTGACAAGGCCATTGGGAAGAAGGAACAAGTCCTCAGCCTCTGGAGGAGACTTCTCTCAGGGGTGAGGGAGAGATACCCCTTCAGTGAAGATTTTGTATGTTATCCTGACAGGTGGAACAATATGGAAAAGGGTATTCACTACCTGAGGGAATTAGCTGTGTGGGAGCTGGCTTATAATGAACCAGATGATGACCAGTTACCCACCGACCCAGATGAAGTCCAGTGCACAGCATCTATGTGGAGGAAGTTTGTGTGGAGCGCACCCTCCTCATATGCCAACTCACTGGCAGTTGTAAACTGGAAGAGTAAGGAGGCACCAACAGTGGATGAGGTGGCTGTCAGACTCCGGCAATATGAGGAAAGTCTCTCTTCCTCCCTTGTCTCAGCTGTAAATAAATAAATTGTCCCAGCAGGTCCAGCGACTAGAACAGAGTGTGTCCTACTCCCCACCTGAACGGGCCAGTGTCTCAGCTATTAGGGGCAAGCGTTTCTCTGCTCAGGAGAGGGAATACAGAGGCTATACACCCCGGGGCACCCTGTGGTTTTACCTGCGTGACCACGGAGAGGACATGAGGAAGTGGGATGGAAAACCCACCTCAAGTCTAGAGGCACGAGTACGTGAGTTGCAAGTTAAAACAATCACCAAAGGGGATTCTGTTAGGAAAAATGCCGCTCCAGTTTCCAGTAGCCAGCTCTCCAGACCGGGTAGACAGTTTGACCTTGATTCTGATCCTCTGGAGGGGACCTCGAAGTCATTCTTACAGCAGGTGAGCAGCAAATTCTCTGACGAGGATTAGAGGGGCCTTGCCTCCAGCCAGGTGGAGGAAAGGGACAACCGTGTTTATTGGACAGTGTGGATTCGGTGGCCTGGCACGTCAGATCCACAAGAGTATAAAGCTCTAGTGGACACTGGTGCACAGTGTACTTTAATGCCATCAGATTTCCAAGGGTCAGAGTCCATTTGCATTTCGGGAGTGACAGGGGGGTCCCAAGAGCTGAGTGTACTGGAGGCTGAAGTGAGCCTCACTGGGCAGGATTGGCAGAAGCACCCCATTGTAACTGGCCCCGAGGCTCCGTGCATCCTTGGTATAGACTACCTTAGGAGAGGGTATTTCAAGGACCCAAAGGGGTATCGGTGGGCTTTTGGCATAGCTGCTGTGGAGACGGAAGAAATGAAACAGCTGTCCATTTTGCCTGGTCTCTCGGAGGATCCTTCCGTTGTGGGGTTGCTGAGGGTTGAAGAACAACAGGTGCCAGTCGCGACCACAGCGGTGCACCGGCAACAGTATCGTACCAACCGAGACTCCCTTCTCCCCATTCATCAGCTGATCCGCCAGCTGGAGAGTCAAGGAGTGATCACGAAAACTCGCTCACCCTTTAATAGTCCCATATGGCCAGTGAGAAAATCTACTGGAGAGTGGAGACTGACAATAGACTACCATGGCCTGAATGAAGTCACACCACCGCTGAGCGCTGCCGTGTCAGACATGCTAGAAATTCAATATCAGCTGGAGTCAAAGGCAGCCAAGTGGTACGCTACAATGGACATTGGACTGGCCAGAAGGCGATGATTTTGGAGCATCGCCAGAGGAGGAGGTGACACGTGCTGAAGAGACCCCACTGTATAACCAGCTGCCAGAAGATAAGAAACAGTATGCCCTGTTCACGGATGGGTCCTGTCGCATTGTGGGGAAGCAGCGGAGGTGGAAGGCTGCTGTATGGAGCCCTACACGACAAGTCACGGAAACTGCTGAGGGAGAAGATGAGTCCAGCCAGTTTGCAGAGGTGAAAGCCATCCAGCTGGCTTTAGACATTGCCAGTCGAGAGAAGTGGCCAGTGCTCTGTCTTTACACCGACTCTTGGATGGTGGCCGATGCCTTGTGGGGGTGGCTGCAGCAATGGAAGAAGAACAACTGGCAGCGCAGAGGCAAACCTATCTGGGCTGCCGCATTGTGGCAAGATATTTCTGTCCGTCTGGAGCAGTTGGTTGTAAAAGTCCGTCACGTGGATGCCTACGTCCCTAAGAGTCGGGCCACTGAAGAACATCAAAACAACCACCAGGTGGATCAGGCTGCTAAGATTGAAGTGGCTCAGGTGGATCTGGACTGGCAACATAAGGGTGAACTGTTTATAGCTCAGTGGGCCCATGACACCTCGGGCCACCAAGGAAGAGACGCGACATACAGATGGGCTTGTGACCGAGGGGTGGACTTGACCATGGACACTATTGCACAGGTTATCCATGAATGTGAAACATACACTGCAATCAAGCAAGCCAAGCGGGTAAAGCCTCAGTGGTATGGAGGACGATGGCTAAAATATAAATATGGGGAGGCTTGGCAGATTGACTACATCACACAGCCACAAACCCACCAAGGCAAGCGCTATGTGCTCACAATGGTGGAGGCCACCACCGGATGGCTGGAAACCTACCCTGTGCCCCATGCCACCGCCTGGAATACCATCCTGGGCCTGGAAAAACAAGTCCTGTGGTGACACGGCACTCCCGAAAGAATCGAGTCGGACAACGGGACTCACTTTCATAACAGCCTCATAGACACCTGGGCCAAAGAACACGGTATCGAGTGGGTATATCACATCTCCTAACATGGACCAGCCTCTGGAAAGATGGAACGTTGCAATGGGCAGCTAAAAACCACTTTGAGGGCAATGAGGGGTGGGACTTTCAAAAATTGGGATACCCATTGAGCAAAGGCCACCTGGTTGGTTAACACCAGAGGGTCCACCAACCGGGCTGGTCCTGCCCAGTCAAAACCTCAGCGCCCCGTAGAAGGGGATAAAGTCCGTGTAGTGCACATGCGGAACATGTTTGGGAAGACGGTTTGGGTTAGTCCTGCCTCGGGCAAAGGCAAGCCCGTTAGCGGGATTGCTTTTGCTGAAGGACCTGGGAGTACCTGGTGGGTGATGCGGAAGGATGGGGAAGTCCGATGTGTACCTCATGGGGATTTAATTTTGGGCGAGAATAGTCCATAAATAAATTGTATAAAGTTAATTGTTAAATAACCCTGTCACTCTCTGTTATCACTGTTATAATTGTTATATTTTGTACCAGTAGTAGCATAGTAAGAATCGTCCAGATTAAAGAAGGATGGACTTTTTTCAATGAAAACCTAGCAGAGCACAACGATGGTGGGACTGGACCTGGTTTTCAACAACTGGCACCCAGCAACTTCATCAAGATCAACATCTCCTGCAGACTGTGGGCACGGGCCGCACCAGATAGATCAGCCGTAAGCTCCGGATGCAGCAAGTGACCGCCCATCACCACACATCACCTCTCCTGCCACGGAAGACCATTATGACAGATGGAGCCTGAAGTCATGGATTAAATGAATTCAACGGACACTTTAGAGTGATGATCCATAGACTAAGGGAATGATATCTGGAGACAGGAGAAGTGGTGGTGATCAGCTGGACAATGGGGGACCTGGGCATGATGTAGATGGTATGGAATAAGGGGTGGATAATGTCCTGGGTTTGGCCAGGACAGGGTTAATTTTCACTGGACTCCAGGAAGGGGCACAGCCGGGGGGTGGGGGCTGACCCCACCTGGCCAAACAGAGCCGGGTATTCCATACCATGTGACGTCATGCTGGGTTCCGGTGGGGGGGGCGGCGCAGCCGGAACTCACTCGTGGCTTTGACATCTGCAATGTCCATTCATATTCCATCCATAAGTGATCATTAATCTATGTTGCTCTCATACCTGATAACATAAACAGTGATGAAATAAAATAGAAATGTTACTTCTGCTATTTTTTGTAATCCATCTTTCATTTTAGGACTTTGTTCTTTCATTAAGTTCCATCAATGCGTAGAGTTTTCTTCAAGGTTAGGCTTTGAATTTGGAGCTCTGGCTTAGCAGACAGGTATACTGTTTCTGTGTGGTTGGCAGGCTCTCTCTTGATGAATTGCCGCGGGCATTTCAAAAGAGACAAATTACTTGTCCTGACTAATTTTTGCACGTTCTGTTGGTTTTGTTCTTTCCTTTTCTATCCAGACTCATTTCCCTTCTAAACTATTGCCATATACATGCATGACATGGATGCTGAAGATCTTTGCATTTTGAATGGTCGTGGAATGGTAGTAATTCTTTTAATTCTTCTTATACCCCTCTCCAGGAGGAGAGACCGACTGTTGGACCTTTCAACCTGTCTATAGTTCTACGCTAACCCTTCCAGACACAAACTTGTGCCAGCTGAGGAATGCTTCAAATGTACTTCAATTAGCCTAAAAACCAGAATTCAGTAGAAATATTTAAAAATATGGATTTTGTTATCCTCAGCTAAAAATTATTTTAATCCTATTGATATGGGCTCTGCAAGTATAAGGCTTATAATGATGCAATGTTCTAGAGAAAGAACATGTAATTTACAGAGTGAGAACAAAGAAGCCTTGCTACCATTATACGAATGAACAGTCTACATGGCTCTCTACCAGTACACATAAATTCCATCCTAAATCAAGTTAATAACAAAAAAAACAAAACCAGTGAAGGTAGGGTTCCTGTGTTTTTTCTTCACTTCTTTAAAACAATATTTGATGAAAATTCACTGAAACTAAGCATCCTTTAAAAAAAAGCATTTTCCTGGGGGGACGAATCAAAAAATAATCTGAAAAACAAACAAAAAAAATTTTAGTATTTTTTATCTTCGAAGTCCTGCCTCTGCATTACCTTGAGACAGATGTAGTTGTGGTCAGAAACATACTAAATTTCAGTGATGAAATTGAAATTAGGTTGGTCACTAATTCAAAGCTGTTCATTAAATTATGACTCTCAATATATGTGCTTCTAATCTCCTGTCTCTTTTTTGTGTCATTCCCCTCCACCTCTCATTATTGTACTTACACTATAAGCACGATATGCTTACTTAGCTAGGATGTTGTTGTTATTTTTATTTGACTTGATATCTTTAACTCAGTCGGATGATTGCTCCATTTGGGTGGAATTTGCGTCTAATTACTAATTGTCACCTCAGACATATGTGCATCTAACAACTATGACTAAGTTTTTTAACCAGTATTCCCTTAACCTCCATCTCTGCCATTGAAGTGTTCATATATTTATTTCTGTTCTGCTTCAGGATCACTGGATCTTTGGCTTACAATGTTCTGTCACTCTTTTATATCCTACTGTCTTGCTCCTTTTTCTAACTTGTTCATGGCATTCTTATTAGGAAGTGCCTCTACTCTTTTTTTGCACAGTTCTCCCAAAAGAATCTGATGTAATGAGTTTACATACAAGGGCTTAAAATAACCAAGTTTAGAGGCTTAACCATTTAAAATAGACAATCTTTAGATTTAGAAAGATGAAAATATTGTCAGGCTGAAACAACTCCATGATAACCTTTGTCTCACATGCTTTTGAATTTACTTGGTTTGTTCTGCCAGCAAATGCGTGGTTTACTGGTAGGAAAAGAAGAAGTAGTTGCCATAGTAACTGCCATACAATCCAGTGTGGTGCTTATGTTACTGTACCTCTGAGACAATACAAAGCTGCATTCTTAATCCCGTTAGTGTTCCTGACTGAATGGTGTATGCCTAGTAAAGTGGCACTTGTAGGTCCCTTGGCTGTACACTCTATTTTCCCTCTCCTCCTCAGTAAAGTAATGGACCTCCTACAAGTAGTATGAGAGAAAAAAACACACCCAACATTCAAAGACAGAAACTCAGTTCTCTGCTTGAAAAACACACAACTTTCCTCCAGACTATAATGACTAATTTATGAGCTTTTTTAGCACCCTTCTAAAATCTTTAAACACTACCGATGTCAATAGAGATACAATGAATCTTGTTCAAAGCATAGCAGATGCCTGAGAACAGTTTAATATTTCTGAAGATAATTTTGTGTATTTAGTTTGTTGCTTGCTAGAGTCAGCGAACATTTTGGACAAAATGAGAAAAACCTCATAAAATTAATGCTTAGGTGATTGTTTAGTCATAGATTTTGATGTACTTAACATATGGTGGATCGCATCTAACACCATGGAATGACTGAAAGTTGTGGTCTCAGTGGGGTGAAAACCTTCAAATGAATAAAATATTTTGTAGCAGCTTTATAATTAGTTTTTTATGTCAATGTTATATTTCATCAGTGATTTGTATATTGACCTTCGAATTTTCACTAGAGTGGAGACTGCCATCCGTACCATAGGAAAATGCTCCAACAATTCAGGTGTAGGGAGTTCTGTAGAAGAGTTTACAAAACATCTTTTGTTATTGCATATAGGATAACACATTTAAATATTCGTTCAGAAAGAGGATAAATTTAAAAATTAATTAAGCCTAGAAATTATGACACTTACCTGAAAGGGTAATAGTTGCTCTACTGTTATATTCAGTTAATATCTAGGAAACAAACAAAAAGAACCTATAAATGCTTCTATGTTTTAAATGTTCCCATGGGATGTATTGGTTCAAAATAATTTCAACTTTTTACTACACTTTTTTTAAATCTTCTGAAAAAATCCCCCAATTTGAGCTATTATTTCAGGAATTTTAATTTTTCTTCTGTGAGTAAATCATGGAATCATAGAATCATAGAATGGTAAGGGTTGGAAGACACCTTAAAGATCATCTGGTTCCAACTCCCCTGCCATGAGCAGGGACATCTTCCACTAGACCAGGTTGCTTTCTCTGCGTGTTAATTTCTCAGCTGCTTTTTCTCTTTCTTTTTAGTTTTGCTTGAGTCTTAATTTAGGAAGGTACTGTAACACAAACACAAATTCTCTCAAATGCCTTAAATTGCAGATTGATCCTGAAAACTTTCAGTTTCCAGCAGTCTAAACTGAGATTTTTCTTCTCTTGCCCAGATGCCTCTGTAGTTCTGAACAGTTACAGATCATATGACTTGCATACAGCTATGAAAATGCTTCTGCAAAACCTAGATTGGTGCATCTGTAAGCAGTAGCACAAGTGAAGTCATAGTAGTAGAATTTCAACAGTGTAAGTTGTAAATAGTATCTTTACAGTTCTAGATCCTACAAACTATAATGATTTAAAATTTTGAACTTCCATATTTGTGTACATGACATGAGTTTTGAAGGTAAAATATGGCTTTTGTGTGTCATTAACAACCTCTCAATGACAGGTCCAACAAATGCTTGCTTCATTCTTGTACAGCTTTCAGCATGTCCTTTTGTTTATGAGTGTTACCATTCCTTTGACTTAGAAAACAAAACATTTGGATGAATTCATGGAAGTCTGTTAGAAACCATAAACAACTTTCAAAGTCAATGGGGAAAAAAGTATGATATATATACTACAGTTTTACACATTTTTAGTTCAATGTTATAGTTTGAATGACTGTTTTTCATGAAATTTATTGTGAGAATGAAGGGAGTGAAGTTCCTTCCCCCAGCCCAGGGCCGTTGCACTGTTCCCAGCCAGGGAGCAGGGCAGGCCACAGGGAAACTGCTGACCCTGGCTGGTTTGAAATGGGATCCTGGGCCAAGGGCAGGGGTGGAGAGAGGTCCTAGGGGCTGGGTAAGTACAGTCAAGCTCATTATTGCTCTCAGAGACTTGATATTTATAATCATTTAATGTGCATATACAAACAATATTGCTTATTAAACACATCTCCTTTCTTTGGTATTGTAAATATGGCTAGTTAAGGATGTAAAGCTGACATTTTAAATAAGCAATTTTGATAGCATTAATTCTAAAATTGTAATATTATTTTATTCACAGGTACTTCATGGATATCAAAATAAAAGTGTATATATGTCTTGAAAGACATAAATATTTTTCTTTTTTTCCAATATTTTTCTTTTTTTCCTTTTAATAAATCATAAAGTTATAATAAATCACATATCTGAACCTGAATAAATGTAATACGTTAATGATCAATTTGCGAATACTAAATTGTGAGCATAACATTTTATCAGAATACTTGAAGTGCACTTGCTTTGAAGTCATCTGCAATGTTTAGCACAAAACTGCCACTGTTCTAAATGTACAATAACGTAACAGGTTTTATTCATGAGCTTAACATATTTGCACGTGTGATTTTCCAATGAAGAAAACCAATTAAAATCATTACGTACATCCCACAACAAAGTTGTAAACTTTTGTTATCAAAGATCTTCTGTTCATCTATCTGAGTTAATAAAAGTTAAGAAGGAATCTGAGCTGTTGATTTATTTCTTGCTTCATCAAATCCGGTTGTCCTGGGTTCAGCTGGGATAGGGTTAATTTTCACAAGAAGTCAGTTGGGCTGACTAAAATTAGCCAATCAAATGGGATATTCGATACCATGTGACTTCATGCTTGGTATTTAAGTGGAGGAGCTGGCTAGAATAGGGAGATTTACTTCTTGAGAGTGAGCTGAGCCTTGGGTGGTGGGAAAATTGCACTCTGTATATTGTTTTTATCAGTATACTTGTTCTTATTATCTGCTCCCTTTGCTGTTCTGTTAAACTGTTTTGATACCAACCAATTAATTTTTGCCTTTTCCTTCTGATTCTCCTCCCCATCCCAATGGGGAGGGAGGAGTGAAAGAGTGACCACGTGGTTCTTTGTTGCCAGCTGGGGCTAAAATATGACACTGGTTGACCAGAGAAGTGGTGGATTTATCCATGCAGAGATACCAGTATATGACTATTATTGTACTATATCATGGTAAAAGCTCTATGTGGCTCTATACTGTGAAAGAATTGTAGCTTCTTCAGCCATGGAAAAGTTTTTGACATACCCAAGATTTACAAAAGTAATATAAAAGAAGAGGAAATGTGCGTAAGCACAAATAGTGAGAACTCTCTACTACCGTAATACAGTACCTCTGAGATGACAAACCCATGTATTAATAGCATGTAGAACACTATAAAGGTCTTTCAGCCAGGAAGATCATCATGTTTTATAATCTATATACTTTTAATAAATAATAAGAAAGCAGAATGGATTTAAAATTGAAAAAGATACCCTTTTTATCACTCTCAAAAGAACTCCCCACCAATTAATTATCATAAGCAGTGGGATTTAAATTTTAGGTCTCATCTGAAAAAGCATATCTGCAAGAGAGCAATACCAGTAATGTCATGTTGACTTTCATAAGCACTAGTCCAACAGAAAAAATTCCAACTTTTTCATAACCATAAGTTGTGGGTTTGCATGGTAAGGTTTTTGTAGCAGGGGTGCTATAAGGGTGGCTTCTGTGAGAAGCTGCGAGAAGCTTCCCCCATGTCTGACACAGCCATTGTCAGCAGGTACCAAGACAGATCCACTGCTGGCCAAGGCCGAGAGAATCAGCGAGAGTAGTGGTGCCTCTGTGATAACATATTTAAGAAAGGGAAGAAAAACCTGTGGTGAAATGGCAGTTGAGAGAGAGGAGTGAGACTGTGTGAGACAAAAAACTCTACAGACACCAAGGTCTATGAAGAAGGAGGATGAGGAAGTGCCTCAGCCACTGGAGCAGAGTTTTTTCCCCTGCAGCCCGTGGTGAAGACCAGGGTGAGGCAGGCTGTTCACCTGCAGCCCATGGAGGTCCGTGGTGGAGCAGATATCCACCTACAGCCCGTGGAAGACCCCACGCAGCAGCAGGTGAATGCCCAAAGGAGGATGTGACCCTGTGGGGAGCCCACACTGGAGCTATCCGTTCCTTAAGGACTGCACCCCGTGGAAGGGATCCATTCTGGAGCAGTGTCGCATTAAAGGCGGGGGGTAAGGGGAGTCTGATATTCAGCTTGCCTGCCAGAGGCCTTCCAAGGACTTTCACTGAAACAGTTTCGCAAAGTTGAAACAATATGTAACTTATTCAAGCGACAGGTATCACAGATTCAGAATTGCCGTTGAGAAATTCACTGTCTACAAAAGTTGAGCTCAAATTAATAGTTTAGCACTTTAGTTAACAATGTGTTCCCGGGGTACGTCTGACAAAGTCAGAGGTGCGACTCTTACCAAAAGGCATGCATCCCTTCTTGGGGAGGGAATAGAGGTTCAGGCCCGTCGACCCATCCGTCAGGTGAAGTTCTCGCTTGTCTCCTCCTCCCAAAGACAGTTTTCAAGTGCCAATTTTTATATTTTTGGAAATCTTTTTGCGAGGTGGGACTAAGTCAATTATTGTGTATCGATTGGCTCTTGGCATGGAATGTCGTGTCCTCAGAAGCGGGACTCAGCAGTGTGACAGGCCTTCGGAGCGGGCATCTTGTTATGTGCATTCAGGGGCCATCTGTGCTTTATCCAAAGCAATATCTGAAGCAATCTCTGGCTGCGCAGCCTCCGGCGCCCCACAGATCACTGAGTTTACAGTGATGGGCTATCCCCCCTTACTTTTGTCTGATAAGATAAGCACCAGTTATTTACTTCCTTTGTTATCTCTTCGGCTCTTGATGCCTCAGTTGAGAGACACCTCAGTCCGTTTGTCTTTTGTCTTGCATTCGACAAGTCCAGCAAGGCCATTGATTACAAGCAGTTCACGAAGAACTGCAGCCTGTGGGAAGGACTCACGTTGTGGAAGTTCATGGAGAACTGTCGCCTGTGAGAGGGACCTCACGCTGGAGCAGAGGAGGAGTGCGAGGAGTCCTCCCCCTGAGGAGGAAGGAGCAGCAGAGACAGTGTGTGATGAACTAAACACTACCCCCATTCCCCGTCCGCCTGTGCCACTCGGAGAGGGAGGAAGTAGAGAAACGGGAATGAAGTTGAGCCCAGGAAGAAGGGAAGAGTGGAGGGAAGGTGATTTAAGATCTAGTTTTATTTCCTCATTATCCTACTCTGATTTGATTGGTGATAAATTAAACTTTCTTTTCTCCCTGTCCTGTTGAGGAGGGGGAGTGACAGCATGGTTTTGATGGGCACCTGACATTTATCCAAGCCAAATCAAAACACCATACCACTTACTGCAACGTCTGGTATTGCTCTGCAAGTATTTTGTATGGGTGTGACCTGACGTCCCATTTTCAGCTTTTTAAAAGGCTTATTAATATATTGAAAGTCTAAATACAACCATTCATTTTTGTTTAGTGCATTATTACTGAAATTTTATAACCTTGCAATAAAATTTATTTGAATTTAGATAGGGCTAATCATGGAAGCTATGAAAAACTTCAGTGATGAATGATCTTGAAGATTTATATTTTACCTAAGAAAATGGATTTATTTGAACAGCTGATGATAGAATTCTCTTTATCCTTGCTTTGGTTTACATGGAAAGCAAAATATTTGAAATGAGGTCATGGAAATCTAATTAATAATTTTCAAAAATAAGTTTTGAAATATCATTAAATAATATAATATATATTGCTATTTTATGCTTCCTGTATCATAGCTTGCATGAGTATGGGGATTGTTTTTAACTGTCATTATAGCTTTTATGCTGCTTCTTTCTGGGGCAGTACTTATGCACAATTAGTAGTATTTAAATTTTTGATAAACTGTTTAAGATTCCCCAAACATATTTTTCTGCATAATAAAGGAAAACTGAATGATATCTAAACTCAGAATGACTTAAATGAGGTATTTGAAAATTTACATTTTGTATAACGTTCTGTGCTCACAAATTTTCTTGATACTATTCACTTGAATAGAGAAGAAAGTTGGAAGAAACAGAAAATCTTTAAAAGTTACAAATATTTAAAAGAAATAAAGGCTTTGATTCTCAACAGGATATGAAACTTCCTAACAGCATTCTATTTGTTTCTCTTAAAGAGTGATTTTCATGTTTTAATGCCTTTCTAAGTGTTTTTACATTTTAGTTTGCATTGCTATGTTCATTTTCTGTATAGATTGTAATTTCTAATAGCTTCATACTCATAATAAATATTGCTTATGAGTCACTACATAAATAATGATATTATGCTAGTAGAATCTATAAGATAACTATATTAAGTGAGTCAATAGTAAATTTACTGAAATTCATGTAAATATATTAACATATGTGTGAGACTGTAACAAGTTATTTTTCTGTTATGGACTTAGCTGTTTCAATTAGTAATATGTCATGAAGATTTTGTTTTGATTGTGTTTCATTCTGCCTTCAAACTGATGCAATTTTCAGAAGATGCTGTCTTTTTATCTCCCTTGATGCAAATTTTAATTATGTTATATTAAAATTATAACCATAATTTTTGTTGCAATAAAAAAGAGATGTAATGCAAGACAGAGGTGATAAAGGATGCCTTCTTACATATTTAATATAATTATAAAACCAATACAAATTTTTAAAAATCTTATTTTATAAAAAAATCAAAACAAAAAGCCCCCCTCTGCAGTTTTAATTAATTTCATTTTTTCACAATGAAATAAGCTAATATTTTTAAATTTTGCCATTCGTACTGGATATTATGATTCTATGTAGATAAGAAAACCTATTCAGTCCTTGAACACTTAATTCACATGTAAGAAGCAACAATTTTTCCTTATTCCTCTTAGTTAATAACCTTAAATAAAAAGTGATTGCAGATTTGGAACTTAAAAGATACCTGTTCCTATTTCTACTCTCAAGCATTTATTTAACTAAGAAGTTAACAAGTGTTATTGATGTGCGGAATCAAACTTCACAACTCAGAGAGTTATAAAGCAGGTATGTTTATTGCGGCACCGGGTGCAAGGGGGATCGCTCCTCCTAACTTGCGCACCGAGTCACGAAGCATGCACCTATTTATTAGAAAGCTTATCTAACTAGGCTGGACTATTGTAATTATTTCTAGGAATTCATTATCGTACTCCACCCCCCTTTAGCACTTGCGCAGTGTTGTCTGGTGGGCGTCTGTGGGGGTCTTCTGGATGAAGGCTCATAGTCTTCCTCGCTGTGTGCTTTCACTTTTGGCTCAAAAATTCCTGAGTTGTCTGTATTGACTGAGTCCCAAACCATAGAAACAGTTTCAACTAGAGAGTTGCTTCTTACAGACAACAAAGTTCTGGTTATCAGTCCTTGTTTCTCTTCGTCTGTCTCGCAAGCAGTCCTTGTTAGCTACATTTGAGCCACAACAGTCCTTGTTAGCAAGATTACAAAGAACAGAACTAAACTGAATAACAGTGTTTAACTCTTACTTTAACATAGGTGCAAAATTATGTAACAAAATTAAACTAAAGCTATAGCAAAATCGAACTAATTTTCAATTCCCCACATCATTATTGAAGGATGTAAAATGATAGTACTCTTAACTTCTCAAAGAAACATTCAGATGATTTGACAGTGTTAGCACAAGTTTATAGCTGAGGGTAGTTTGCAAGCAATCTCAAACCTGTCTGAAGACAGTAGTAAGACTTCTAAGAGAAGTTGCAAACAGTGCAGCATTTAACCTTAATAGGCCTTGTTTAGAAGGAGAAATCAAACCCTGGGGCTAATTGCCATGGGCAGCAGGGTCCCAAAAACCAAGCACCAGTCACAGATACTCTAACAACTCAAATACCTACTCTCTTGGGAAGTTCTTTGTGCCTTTAGATAGGTCAATTTGGGACATACTTGTCTTACTATTTACGGTCTTTTACAAATTATTAAACCGCAAGAGAGCAAAATAGTTTTTACCTCAGACAAGTAGAACTCAGAAAAAGACCGCTAAAGAGTAAAATATTATTTTCATTCCCAGTAAAATATGAAAGGTTACCTTGTAATATTAAGATGAAGAAATTGTAAAATAATTCACAAAATAAAGACAAAATTATAGATAAGCCATGCGGCCATGAGAAATTAGGGGAAAATAAAATCTAGGAACCACTGTCACAGAAAACTACATGCATGGAACTACCATAAATCAGACAAGTTCATCTGTAGAGCCATATTTTATCTGAAAAATAAACCATTTAAGGATCCAGATGGGACTTCTGTGGAATCTGAAACTTGCATAATTTGCATTAAAAATGTTAAAAATATGTTATTTTCAAATAATATAATTATTGCTTATAAATTACATATTCTTACCCAAATAATAATTATTTGCAATAAAATAAAAGTTAACATGTTCACTCCAGTTTTGGCTACCCTTATTCAAGGCCAGTTCTGACACTATGCAGCCATAAAACCTGGTATCAGACTTCTTTGTAAACAGCTAAGTGGTGAGAGCGAGCTGTGTGAGGATCCAGCTCGGTGCCGACCCTGCACCCTTCAGTGCCTGGGTAGCCATATTTGTGCTCATACTCAGTCTCAGTACCAGCCTCAGTACCAGCCACGCCTGTGCCCAGCCTGGTACAGCTGGCATCTCAGGCTCTCATTAAAATACAACCATTTTTTTGGCCCTTATTCTCATCAGGTAAGAGATAAATTAGTAGTAAAAGTATTTCTTCAAAGACTATTTTTTTTTTTTTTTCTGGTATCTGATACAGCTGCCTGCTTTGGAAGGTCTCCCATCACTCTGTGAACACAATGTTCGTAAAAGCAGCTTTGATTACTTACTCTGTCTGGAATATGAGGATCACTATATTTGTTCCTACCACTACTTTTTAAGATCTCAAATAAGTCATCACTGAACATACGTGTAGCCCTTCTGTCCCCACGGCTGTGTAGACCATTCATCTGTTCTACTCACAGTGTTTAGTGGGAGTCTACAAACTTTACCCAGTGCAATGCCAGCTTGGCATTATGCATTTTCAACTTCAGTCCATGCTGCAGTTTGGCCATGGCCAGCAACAAAGGGCCACACGGTCGCTCTATCGCCCCTCCCCCCACTGGGGTGGGAAGGAGAATGGAAAGAAAAAGGAAAAAAACTCGTGATAAGGGCAGTTTAACAGAACAGCAAACGCAGCAAACAGTAACAACAACAATACTGATAAGGAGAAGAGATAAAACAAACAGCTCAATGCACAGAGCAACTCTCACCACCCTGTGCCCTGCACATTCCCAAGCCACAATTAACTTCCCCCCACCCCGCCTCGCCAGCATGACAGCAGATGGTATGGAATACCCTGTTCTGTTGGGTCAGTTTGGGTCAGCCTGCCCAGTTGTGTCTCCTCCTGGCTTCTGGTGAAAATTAACCCTGTCCTGGCCAAACCCAGGACATTATCCACCCCTTATTCTCTACCATCTACGTCATGTCCAGGTCCCCCAGTATCCAGTTAATCACCACCACTTCTCCAGCCTTTAATTCATACAAAGACATATCATTCTCTTAGTTCATGGGTCATCCCTCTAAAGTGTCTGTTGAGTTCATTTAATCCATGACTTCAGGCTCCATCTGTTGTAACGGTCTTCCGTGGCAGGAGAGGTGATGTGTGGTGATGGGCGGTCACTTGCTGCATCCGGAACTCATGGCTGATGTATCTGGTGTGGCCCGTGCCCACAGTCTGCACATTGGAGACGTCGATCTCGATGAAGTTGCTGGTTGCCAGTTTTTGAAAACCAGGTCCAGTCCCATCATCGCTGTGCTCTGCTAGGTTTCCATCAAAAAGTCCATCCTTCTTTAATCTGGACGATTTTTACTATGATACTACTGGTATAACATATAACAATTATAACAGTGATAACAGAGAGTGACAGGGTTATTTAACAATTAACTTTATACAATTTATTTATGGACTGTTCTCACCCAAAATCAAATCCCCATGAGGTACACATCGGACTTCCCCATCCTTCCGCATTACCCACAAGGTACACCCCGGTCCTTGAGCAAAAAGCAATCCCGCGGACGGGCTTGCCTTTGCCCGAGGCAGGACTAACCCAAACTGTCTTCCCTAACATGTTCCGCATGTGCACTACACGGACTTTATCCCCTTCTACAGGGCGCTGAGGTTTTTGTTGGGCAGGGACAGCCCGGTTGGTGGATTCTCTGGTGTTAACCAACCAGGTGGCCTTTGCTAAATGGGTATCCCAATTTTTGAAAGTCCCTCCACCTATTGCTCTCAGAGTGGTTTTTAGTAGTCCATTGTACCATTCAATTTTTCCAGAGGCTGGTGCATGGTAGGGGATGTGGTACACCCACTCGATACCGTGTTCTTTGGCCCAGGTGTCTATGAGGGGGTGCCATATCACCATAGGGCTTGCTTTTTGAGGCCCAGGGTGGTATTCCAGGTGGTGGCATGGGGCACAGGGTAGGTTTCCAACCGTCCGGTGGTGGCCTCCACCATTGTGAGCACATAGTGCTTGCCTTGGCGAGTTTGTGGCAGTGTAGTATAGTCAGTCTGCAAAACCTCCCCATATTTATATTTTAGCCATCGTCCTCCATACCACTGAGGCTTTATCTACTTGGCTTGCTTGATTGCAGTGCATGTTTCACATTCATGGTTAACCTGTGCGATGGTGTCCATGGTCAAGTCCACCCCTCGGTCACGAGCTCATCTGTATGTCGTGTCTCTTCCTTGGTGGCCCGAGGTGTCATGGGCCCACGAAGCTATAAACAGCTATAAATATTTCACCCTTATGTTGCCAGTCCAGATCCACCTGGATAAATAAACTCTTTATAACTGATTCTCATTTCTACAGAAATATTTGCGAAGGTGCATATATGTGAATATTTAAACATATATCTTCTAGGATTTTACAGAAATATTGTTGCATATATCTCTCATTTCTACTTTTTAAATATATGTACAAAAAAAATTCTTTCAGGAGAGTACATTCATATGTTTAACTTAGAGGCTGAGATTCTGTTTATAACCATGTTACTTCACGTGTCGGTCATGTAACTTTGTGGACGTTACTAGTGATGAGGATTAGTTTTATATTTATGGTTAATGAGCTATATGTTCTTAACAAAATGTTAAACAGTTTTTAATTCCAATAATTTGAATAGATGAACTTATTTGATGCCACTTGCCTTTTTTTATTTGCTCAATAGCTTTTTCTTTTCCTATTAGTAACAAAAACCTGTACAGGCTTTCCCAGTAGACTAACAGGCACACTGTATGTTTTCTTATTCTTTTTCCTTTTTTGAATAGAACACAGCATTGCATACATCCTTTGATCATTCACAGAAATCCTGTGTCTGAGTACAAGAAACTTGCGACCATCGCCCCCCAGCTGACTTAGAAAATTCAGCATTTAGGTGTTAATAAAATGAGAATAGACATATTGATTTTGTATGGCTAAAAATCTGCCACATTATCCTGTCTCCCACGAAGAACCTAGAGGGATGCACATTGATGTACACTTGTATTAGAGCAAGAACAGGACAAGCATGTACAATATTCCTTCCTAATATATGCCCAGTCTCCAGCTGTTATGAACTATTTTCTGGGCCTCTTGATGTTTGTATATTTTTTAAATCCTTGAATCTCTCTGCCAACTATTCATCAAAGTGGCCCATGAAAACACATAAGATTCTTGCATCAAAAAAAGTCTTTTGGTACTACTGAAGGAGTACTTCCCTTTGAAAGCATAACCATCTTTTTCTGTTTCTGTTCTGAAAGTGGATCCCGTAATAAGAGCCAAATATTTAGGTGCTTTGCCTGAGTATTTTATCAGAATGTTCACCTCTACTTTAGCAAATGCTTAATTGCTTCCTGCGTTTTGGTTTTAGGATTCCATTTTCTGTCACTGAAGAAGATACAGACCTTAGAGTAAATTGAGTAGATAAGGGTCTGAGATAAACTTGTGCAACAACAAAAAAAAAGGCTAAATATGAGCTGAAATATATTCCCTCCAATAAAATAGGTGCTTTTATTGAATCATAGAATCATAGTACCATTCAGGTTGTAAAGGACCTTTAATAACATCGAGTCTCACCGTAATCCTAACACTACCAAATCCATCACTAAACCATGTCCCTAAGCACCACATCCACATGTCTTTTAAATGCCTCCAGGGATGGTGACTCAACCACCTCACTGGGCAGCCTATTCCAATGTTTGATAGTCCTTTCAGTGAAGACAGTTTTCCTAATATCCAATCTAAAACTCCTCTGGTGCAACTTGAGATATTAAGGCACTTTCTTAATGTAAAATAACTTCTCACTGTTAATAATACTTGTTTGAAATGGTCTATGCCTAGAACAACTCTATTTTTTATATCTAGAGTCAACATGACCCTGACAGGAGCTATGTTTTTAGTATGTGTGAAAGGTGGAAGTGCCACCTTTCCTTGTGCACACAGTGAGTCTTAATGACCTACTGAACCCTTAGCTCAGAGGCCCAATGTTGTGTCACTTGGGTCGGACAGAAACTAGGATCTGGAGCTGGATTTCCAGGCTGAGCCAGATTTCACTTCTTGAGGAAAATACAGTGTGGCAAAGACACCCATCCACATGAATTTTGGGGATGGTGATATGTGTGGTGGCAATTGAAGTATTCACTCTGCTGAGTGAGGCATATGCAAACCATCCCTACCCCAAACTTTTGTGTGGCAACATGGCTGATCAGATGAGTGACTTTCCTCACTGATAAAGTTTTCACACATTGAGTTTTAACGTTTTAATGTAACTATCACACATTAAGCCATGTTTACTATGTCCGGTCATCTGTTAAGAAGGAATATGCTGTCCATTGGAAATGTGGAGGAAATTCTAGGAAGTTGTGTGATATTTACACTGCACCATAGTGTACCAAGGTTGCAAGTTCTAGGATTGCGATGTGCCAGTTGGCAATGCTGCCACAATTCACAGATTCACTTTTACAAATTCAGACAAAGACTATGTTCTTATAGGATCCAGGGTAGATTGTTCAGATTGATGCAGTTACATAAACATATGTTAGATCACTCTGAAGGCCAACAACTCCCTGTGGGCTGGAACACTGGGGGGACCCCATAGTGGTTGCAGGCCAGGGCCTGGCAGCCAGGGCCCATCCTAGTGCCACAGCCAGGAGCAGGGCAGCCAGGAGGCATCGGGGCAACCACAGCCCCAAGTATGGAGCACCTCCCTGGTACTGGGGATGGGATGAGGCCAGACCAGGATGTGGGTCCACAGGTGGGAGATTGGCCCTGCAGCAGCATCACTGGGACTGGGGCTGATGGCTCTGGGGGGCTGACATGGGGTCCTGGGCCGTAGGCATGTTGGGGGAGCCCCAGGAGGGGCCATGGTCAGGGACAGTCGGGGCTAACAGTGTGCTAATAGGCCTGAAAACCTCTCTATGTATTTAAGATGTAACTCTTAAGCCTTCTGTAGACCTTTTTTATCCATACTGAAGTATGACTGCTACCTACAGCCTGGAATAGGGCAAGGCTTGCAAATGCTGAGTTAGAGAGGGAGACCTCTCTGCTTTTTCTTAGCTTTTCACACTCAAGTAAGTAATCTAGGCCTTTATTTTATGTTTCCTTCTAGAAATTTAGATGGTTGGTAGGTGTTTTTTGTTTGTTTCCTGAACTTGAACTAACCAAAAGGAAAGAATGATCTCTGTAACATGAAGACAAAATCACGTCCCAGTGGTTTTCTGCTGCTAAGAAAGTTTCACTATGATCGCTGTTTACCACAACCTACTGCAATAGGAGACTTTTACTGTTTAAAAAAACTGCCAACTATTAGATTACTGTCAGATCTGAAGCATTCCCAATGATTGTCTCAAAATAGAGCTGTTCAAAATATAGTATCTAATAAATATTTATAGAGGTTTTCTTCTTATTTTCTTACTCAGTGAATAAATGACTGAGCAGAGAATACTATCTGCCTGTTGCCCTTGAGTTAAGCTATAGAAGTACAACTTAATTAAAAAAGACTTTTGGTGATAGGACCGATGTACATAAGGGTTAGGTAGGTTGGAATGCCAGAAATAATATCTGGTAAAGAATAGAAAATGAGGTGGCTTAGAAAGAAAATGTACACCATTACAATATGTGCCAGTATTACACTATGTCAGGAGAAAATAAAAGTACTGGTCTACAAGCTGCAAGGAAAGAGGAAATTTCCTAAATAAGTAGGAAGAATATGCAGTGAAATAGCAATGAAGGACAACAGTAAAGGAGGTATAGGAAAGTAGAAATGCCTCATACAACAAGAACTCAGATTATTTTATTACCAGAAAATGATGGGAAAATTAAAACAACTGCCATATATTTATATACCAAAAATCCTTACATTTTCTTAGTTACAGCGTAGCTACTATTGTCAATTAACCTAAAAGTGCTAATAAAGTTGTTATTCAGCAACTTTGAAAACATCTAAAATTTTTAAAATATTTCCAAGCTGTATTCCCTACTCATTCCATAATGCTACAAGGTATTTCTACTAAAAAATATCATATTGATGTGCACTTATTTTTAATCCCAATCCCTCTGAAAACTTCTTGGATAATGTATCTCCTTTAGAAATGCAACCAGAACTCTTGCATCAAGGTCAGAATCAACAAAAACAGGAACTAAGTAATATTATTTACATTATCTCTGCAGGCATAGATTTGACAGTGTATTCTCAAAGCTCTTGGAGATCTTCTGTGTAACTTGTATTGCTAAAAGGAAAAAATGTGGCCTGTATCACGCTGCTCTTGAATGTCTTTCAGCTGCTTATGGAGGAGATAAAAATCTTGTAAGTATCCACTGATTATTCTCTTATACTTATATGTACAGCATTGGAAGAAGGAGAAAATCCTAACATAAATAAGTAAGGAGCACTTTAACAATTAGTTTTTAAACTTGCCTGTCAGAACACAAAGGGAACTGAATAGGTTCATTAATTCAAAAGATTCTAGCACAGAACTGATGATAAAATCTTTCCATTGTTTTAGAAAATATACCCAAAATATAGAAAGGTTGTCAAAGACAAAGAAAAAATAGAACAATAAAAAATCCAAATGCACAAGTTTCAAGTGAGTAAAAAAAAAATGCAAAGTACATTTCTGTAGTCAGACACCATAGAGAGGAGTGTTGGAATGATTGTTTATCTGGAAGCAAATTGCCCCTACAGTGAGACAGAAGAGTTTCAAATAGCAAAATGTGCTTATGGTGTTTTGATTGGAATTTGTAATAACATGTTCAGAAACAGTACTATGACCTATAATTGTTAAAAAATTTACAGAGAACACCTTAATGCTATGAAGTTTTTAAGACTACATTGACAATGTTTGCAAGCTTAAATCTCAAAGTCGATCTTAGTCTGGGTAGCTACAGTATTTGGAACTTCTTCCTGTCAAGGAAGATATTGATAAACTACACAGAGAGCCTGGAAGAGAGCCAGTGAAAAAAGCCTATTTTAATACATTGATGAAAAACCATGGAAAAGTTGCAAATTAGAAGTATGAAGAAATCTTCCCATTCTTTTCACCTCGAGGGATTTCCAAGGGGACTTACCAGCCAGAGCTGAACACTGTGCCGAAGTGGCTGAGTGATTCCCAGGTGAGTCTGGGAAGAGCAGGCTCTGATATGTCTGCAATTGTCTGCACAGATACAGCTATAACAGAGACCTATGACATTGCTTCTAGAAATCTTGTTATACCATACACGAAAGACTGTACAACTAGATTGCCAGTGATGTACATGATAGCACTAGAGCAGGAAAAAACAACTATAAATGTAATAAGCCACCTTTTATAAAACTATGTATGATTAAGGATCATATTTATATCCCTTCCTTTTTTGTAATTCTGATAGCACTATAATTCAGGGTTCTAATGAAGAGGATCCTTGATTTTCCTGAAAACATTACACTGTGTTGCAAAGACAATCTAGAGAGAATTACATAGCCATAACTCAAATACTGAGGAGCACTGTCTCTTAATTATGCCATTCACATAAAAGCTGTCTTGGAAGATAGACTTGTCCAGCCTAACTAGTGACCTATATTTCTCCTTGCGCTTCAACCTTCTCTGGTTCATGTCTGTTTCTGACTCTGCTTCCCTTAGTAACAAGTTCTTTTTTAGCAGCTCATAGAAAGCAGAAATGAAAATGCAGTTGTTCTGTTGTATACAAAAAAAATATTTTTCCCATGGACAGATATGTAAAACTTGAGAAGGTAAAGAGCAGCTTATTGACTTCTGTCACTGAGGTGATGAGTAAATCTGTTTATGATGCCCATAGAAAGTGAACTTATACAACCCTCAGTGTACTCTTTTTTTGTTTAATGTGCTCTCTGACATCTCTATATCACTAGTGATTACTGCCCATACACAAGTCTAATACACATAGTAACAAGATACACTCTATGAAAATTTAATCAGAAAGAGCTTCGAAAGAATTAAATGGATATGAAATCAAGCAGCATATAGTAATCATGGAGATCTTTTCTATGCTAGCCTGCAGACATAGCATTGATTGGTTGTATGTAGCATAACACAGGAAATGTCGGTGAAATACAGAATTACTACTAGCATTAGAAATACATCCAATCTGCAGATAGCTTCAGTAAAATAAATTATAAGATATACACATATATTTAAACATTGTCTATACAGAAATTGATATGTGTGATTACGCATCATTTGTGAGCTCAAGTACTACACATTTGAATAAAGGAGCTTCAGATTACAGGTGGCAGTCTAGTTTAACTCTTCATTTCCTGTGTATTTTCTGTGCTTATGGTAAATTCTTGACAAGTATTCTTGATGGCCTAGAGCCTGGTTGATGTATACAATTTCTTTTGAAAAATAACAAGCTTTCAAGCAACTATTCATAGTAATGTTGCAAGCAAAATTGTTATGAAATTCTGGTATTTGTTCTGCAGTTCCACTTTGAAGATGATGAAGGGTGAAGATGAAATATTTAAAAGAAAAATCAAAGAAACGTGGGAACTGCAAAGCTAATAAATCGCATAACAGTGTTAGTCCACTTCTAGTTGATTTTTTGATGGACAGATTTCTCTGTTTAATCAGGGTATTGTCAATACTTCAAAATTCTTACAGTGTGTCCCTACCTCATGACTTACTGTCTGTGACAGAAATAATTAATAGTAGGAGAAAAGAGGGTATAAAGAAGAGAGGAAAGGATAAAGCAGCTTACTTAAACTGTTCTTTAGAAGTTTTGACGAAAACAGGCTAGGAAAATAGTAGCAAACTTCTTGTATCACTGTGTGAGAGAAAAAAAGAACCTTAGTGCAATGACATGGATTAGTATAATTTATCAAGAGGACTTCAAGATTTCTTGCAGAACTGAATTTAAACTGTTTCAGGAAGTGGCTTCAAATTTTTTAATATTCTTTTCTGTTTTAAACAGTTATAATGCAAAGACAGGATTGCAGCATCAGGGCTGGATAACGAAAGCACTGATATCAATAAGAGTGGAAAAAGGTTAGACAAAGCTGTGAAAGTCATTTAAAACAGGGAAATAAGTCAAAAGTTTTGAAGTTCAAAAAGCATAGGTATCAATTTTAGAAAAATAATTACTGTTTAAAAAAAATATTCAGTCATGATTAGTGAATTTAACCACACACCTAATACTGGTCTAAACTCTAAAGTATTTTTCTTTGAGAGACTGATGATTGGAAAGCTTGTCTTTTGATAATGATATTTTTTTAAGTATTAAACCTCCCTAGATTTTTCGCTGCTTTCGTAAAGAATATGAATACTGAGAAACCAATAAAACAGGCATTTTGAAATGTGTTTTCCCAGTCACACTTTGTCTGAGAAGTGTCACCTAACTTTCCTATTCTTGTAAAATACTGAAAGAAAAAAAAAAATTTGAAATGTTCTGCCTGCATCTAATTATTGTGCTATGGTTTGGCTGCCGCTGGCAACACAAGCGCCATGCGGCTGCCCCTCCCCCCGCCGGGGTGCGGAGGAGAATGGAAAGAAAAAGGCAGCAACTGGTGGGTCGGGATAAGGGCAGTTTAACAGAACAGCAAACAAAGGGAACAGGAACAACAACGATACAGATAAAGGGAATATACAAAATAAAACAGACCGCACAACAGAGCCGCTCTCCACGACTGCCGTCGCAGCGCGCTCCCGAGCCGCGAGTGAGTTCCCGCTGCCCCACTCCCCCCCCACTGGAACCCAGCATGAAGGCCCATGGTATGGAATACCCTGTTCTGTTTGGCCAGGTGGGGTCAGCCCGCCCGGCTGTGCTCCTTCCTGGATTCCAGTGAAAATTAACCCTGTCCTGGCCGAACCCAGGACATATTGTTATATTTACATTAAAGTTTTTCAGATTATGTTTTGTTTCCATTAAACTTCAATGAAACTAGACATCCAGTTTTGGAGGTGTGAATATGCTGCATCAAAATATCTATTCTGACTATAATTTGACTCTTGAGTTTTACTGTCTGCATTTACTGTCCACACTATACATACTGTTTTGGTTGTTACATTTACTGAATAAATCTTCTAAACAATCTTCTAACTATTCTAAGACCAAATTCCACAAAATTTTTGAGTTGTACGGAAGCTTTAGAGACTGGTCAGACACTGCAGGGTGAATAACTCTACTTTACACCATTCTTCAGAGTTTATCACACACGTATCTTTTTTGAAAACACACAGCCAGCAAATAACTGAATGAGATTAGATTGTATTTTGAAGTCCACTTTCTTTTTATTTTTCCTTTACATTTTCATCTTGACATTGTTTCAATGTCTGAAAGAATAATGTTTGAATGGTCAGTAAGTTATTATGTGAGTGTATGAGTAAACAATCTCCTTTGAAAGATAAAGGTGTGCTAGACTTCTCAGCAAAGCATTCACATTTAAAGATGTGGCAAAGTAGTGCTTGTGTTGTCTGACTTTGTGTTTGACTCATTAACCTAGTTATGCCTTGCAGGTTATGTTTAGTGAGGGTACAAGTGACGTGCTGGACCTGCAATGAGAGAAATATATTGTGATTTATTCGTGAAGTTATGTCCCACCTGATGATGTAAATTCCTTTCCTCAATACTGAGATATAAAACCAGAATGTCCGTATGATTTCATACCAAAAAGCTGGGAATGTCAAAAGTTTTCAGTTCTTTAGTTATGTGTCTCTTCTTCATAACAAAGGCACATTAATGTTACTGTGAAGTTTTGTCTGGCCACGTCATCACAGTGTTGTAAAATGCTAACATACTGTTAGCTACACCACTTTAGCATACTTACTTTCAGGTTCAAGGCAAGTTGATAAATATATTATATCCTGATTAATACATTTATAAATGACATATGTCACTGACTTCTGCATTGGCTACGATGACAAGGTCTGTCAATATTTACAGATTAAAAGCATAGTTAGCATTTAAATTGTTAAAGCAAACTAACTTCTTGACAAGGAGACAGTTCAGTTTTGAAAAGTTTATGGAATCTTCCTACATTAATATCCAGCACAGGATAATAAAACAGAATTCTCTGACGGCTTTGGCTGCTTCTTGTCCTGTTTTCTTCTCTAAATGATGTGCTAGCTCTTGGTATCTTGGGTCATGCTAAATATTTCTCTAAAGAAAAACTGTTTCCTTTAGTGAAGGAATTCGGTTTTCCTCGATGAGGTCACTTGCTTGCGCTTCTCTCGTCTTTTGGCAGGATACTGTCTTCTTTTTCTTCTGAATGCCTGCATTTTTTTTACTCTATGCATAACCCTTAGGATATTTCCAAGAGGTAGTTCAGATATGTTTTGCTAAATTAATTTTTCTGTCATTGATTTTCTAAGTCTTCTTGTTGACTAGTCTTCCCTTCCCAATTCAGAAGCTTCTCTTGCAGAAAATTTCTCAAGAGAAGGACTTTTACAGTTTTTTAATAGTGTTTAAGCCAAAGTTCCTTAAAGTAAATTTTAAAGGACCCCTTACCATAGTCCCCAATTTTTCAAAGGTCTCTATGTAGAAAAAAGAAGCAACAAATAATGCAAATAAAATAGACGAGTACTTATTTTTGAAGACAACCATGGTATAACTGTTCTTTTTCTTTATGCTGCCATAACCTTTAGAGAATACCTTAAGAAACTTTTAGTTTCTGAGAAACTTCCCTTTCTGGTTTGATGTCATGCTTCTATATATCTGAGTAAGAAACTGCAAATTGAATATAATGGCTTTTCCTAATTTCTAACTGTTAATGAAGGGCAAAGAATAAAAATCTGTATTGTCGGAATGTTAAAATTATTAAAATGCTTTCAAAAAAATGTTTTATGCTTGCACAGGAAGATGCATTTTGGATGCAAATAATGCTCTGCAAACAGACATAGGTAATGGTGTTGATAATGAAAAAAGATTCTTGTATACTACTCTGAAGATCAACAGATATTTGCATAGTGTAATGGTAGAGTCTGTCACTTGACAGCCACAGTAGCCTATGTAGCAACCAGAGGGTAGCCAGAAGGACCCAGGAATCAAAATTACTTTTCCCAGATGAACTATTTGATTTTTATTTGCCTTGTCATTAATACCTCTATAACTGGCATTAAAGATAACCTGCATAAAATTATGAACCTCACTAAAAAATCATACAAATATTTTACTTTTCAAAATATAAAATTTGAAGTGTCGCTTACTTTCCCAAGATTTACATCCTCTACCTGTCCAGGTAGTCCCTTCTTATAAAGGCTTTATTTTGTTTTCTCTATGTCTTCCGTCAGGTGCAGGAGGTTTCTAAGGATGCAACAACAAAGAGAAGCAAAATAAAAAAGAAATGGCCTTGAGACATAACACGTGTCACCGTTTTAAGCAGGGCATCAATAGAAGCTCCCTATTAACCTCCACCCTCCCACCAAGGGAAGAGAAAAGGAAGAAAAGGGAGAGAGACTTACAAACTGAATATAAAAACAGCTTTACTAATAACACAAATAATGCTAATTATATAAGGAATAAAACAAAATATACAAAACAGATATTGAGATTCCTGGAGCTGGGTGCCGGGCACTGGCGTCCCACCAGCAGCTGCCGGGCAGCACCAGGCCGTCCCGGACAGGCCTTGGCAGCAGGCAGGAACTGGACTCAGGAATGCACAGATCTCAGTCTGGATCAGGATCACAGGCAGGACAACGAGCAGGGTCCTCTCCAGAAGGCAGCCATGGACGAAGAGAGCGAGACCCTCATGATCCCCCAGCTTTAAACTGAGTATGACGTGCATGGCGTGGAATACCTCGTTGGTCAATATCGGATCATCTGTCCTGTCCGCCTCTCCCTGCAAGTGCTACCCTTTATGATTCCTGATTTGCGGGACCTAAGAGATCTGTTGGTGACCTTGGCTGCTATGGTAATAATTGTAAACAGGGGTCTTTTTCTGTGTTCCATTCCTTCTGTTACCTCAGTGTAACTATAAACATTATGTGTTACCAGCTCTGGAGTGGACAGTGTCTGTAAAATATGCAGCCAGCTTCGGAAAAATGCGGTTACTTAGAAGAACTTAGCTGTAAGGGAGAGTCACTAAAAGAGAATCGGTTCTGTTTTAACCAAAACCAGGAAAACAGGGGAAAGAATTAGTACTGCTTTTGGGATTGAAGTTGATAAAAAAATATGGCAAGATATTTGTGCAAAATCTTCAAAGTCCCAGATACTTCAGCAGTACTCTTCCTGTGAAACGTCACCTAATTTATTTTATCCAATCAGGTTAATTCATGTTGGGAGTAAATTTACCAGAAAAATTTTAAGTTGAAGGTATTTTTAAATCCTGGAGTATCAAAACAAAAGAGGAGGTTGCAAAAACTACAACGGAGTCAGGGAACTAGCATTCCAAAATCAGTAAACATATTTTAAAACCACTCTCAATTTTAAAATTGAGAGTAATTTTTTATATAATGTCCAATATTTAATCAAGATTTGAAATGTAACACAAGAAAAACTATTGAAAATCTTGGAATTCTTTTAACAACTTCACAGAAAGTCAGATTTAAGAGATGCTTTATTCTGATTCTGGACATAGCTGACTCATGACTGAGCTTTATATGTTGCTAGACAATTCTCAGCTTACAGACAGACTGTTGAAATCAGCTCAGGAATATCTTTGCTTACTTACTCAAACTGCATTTTAGCTGTTTTGTGAAGTTGTGACATAGCTGAAAATTATATTAGTGGTACCTGAAAAAGATTTTGTAAAATGGCTGCATTTTCAGTATTTTATGCTGTATTAAAACAGGTTTTCAAACCACAATGGAACAATCACAGTTTCTCTGTTGTGTGAGTTCATACTCAGGAACAGAAATGCTAACTTAAAATTAGAGATGCTGTAGCAGAACTAATTGGAAGGAATCCACAAGGAAGTCAGTTCTTTTTTCTGGATCAGTTCCAGTTTTCAGAGGCATGTTTTTCTCATGTCTAAAAAAAGTCATGCTCAAGTTGATTAGGTGGGTTAATATTTGGAGTTCCAGGAAGATATGTGGCACAGCTAGATGCAGGATAATATGGCAAAAGGAAATTAAAGTATTTTTATACTCTCCTTGTTCTCTGTTTGAAGGCCAATGCAGTTCTTGGGATAAAATAATTTACCTGCATTCTCTATAGCCACAGTCGAGCACAGAAACAGCAGGTCTGACACTTTGAGTTTTTCAGTCTCCCATCACTCATGGCCAGCTCTATTCTTACATTTCTGTCACCTACCTAAGGCTGACCCACTCAGCCAACTCTGGGAAGAGACTGATGTGAGAATATACTTGGGGAAATGCTGAAGTCTAGCCCAGGCTGCTGTAGCAGGATATAATTCTTAAAACATACATAAATCCTTCTGAAAAGAAATTATTTTCTTGCTCAGAAAAAGGGAGAGAGATTTGTGACAGAACAGAGGCAAGGAGGAATAATTCCTTCTGAGGAAGTACTTGCAAATGGTTTTGCATTTTCTGAATGCAAGTGTAGGTCGTCCACAGTATTCTGTTACTGTAATAGAAGTGTCATGTTGCTGCTGGAGCAAGGGCAAGGTTTGTGTTGCAGTCCTCGATATTGTCATAGGATGAACAATTTGCTTTATTTCTTATGTTTGGTGTCTTCAAAGGTGATATCCACTCATTCAGTAGAAATTCAACTGCTAGATTATTTCAGATTCCTATTAATTTACTTTCCTTACTTTCCAATAAGGAAAATAGTCTAACCTCATGTTCTTTAGATTAACTAAGGGCTATTAAGACAGTTTTGAAGGTAGTGCACTATCTAGTAATTTGTTACTTGGGAACAATGCTCCTGACATTATATCTCATTATGAGCAGGACGTGACACAAAGGCAGTGTCCAAAAGAAATATGAAATTCAGTATATATAACCTGTTTAATCAGGTTTATCCTTTCTGGTTTTGTTCTGGTGTCTGTAATTCATATGCAGCCATACTCTGTAACTGAATTTATTTCAGTCCTATCAGTATTTTTTTTTCTTTATTTTGAGGAAAAAATTCTCATTAAATGAGTCTTCATCCTGTGAGATTAAGATTTAAATGTAGAGCATGGTTTCTTTTCCAGAGCATCTAACTTCAACAACCAATGTTACTCTTTATAGTGAATAATGGCATATGAATATATGTCCATAATTTTTAATTAATTTTAATATATTTTCTCCAGAGACTTCAGACAGTGTTAAAGTAACACGAGCAAAGGAGAAATACTTAAAACAAAAGCAAAAGCTCAGTAAGATGTATTAGACAAAAACTGTCCTCCCCAAAATATTCCTCTGAGAGCTGAGGAACCACACTACTAATAATTTACCAGTCAAACCTGCTTATTAGGTAGGTGAGTGCTTAGGGGTATGTTATACATGACAATGGATGCTTAGCAATTAACATTTTTCCTCTTCCTCTCTTTTGTCAAAAAGTGTCTAGCTTTCTTTTGGCTTAGAGCAGCAGTGCTACTAATATTTTGTTATCTCTATGGGATCCTCAGACTCAGTGTTACAGACCAGTGAATTTTTTTGCTTTCAAACATTCCATATTTCTCCCTTTCAAAAAGTATGTATATAAAGATGCTACAAGACGTAAGGTTTTTTTTCAGAAAATTTACTTAAATATGTAAAAATATTTTTAATACTCAAAGTACTTGAGCAATGTGTGGTGCCAACTTATGGTTAAAATCTTTTAGACCTACAGACACAAGGTGGTAGTATCAGCCTTTAGTAATAATTGTTTGGGGTGCCTTTGCTTTTAGTTAATAACCTTTATTCCCTCTTCTCTCCAAACAAGGTCTAGAGAAAATCTTTGTTACTTTGGTCCTGCTAACATCTAGCATATATCTAGAACTACTCATGCATAAATCAAGTAGCAAACTGGCCAATTACAGTAATGCAAATGAAATCAAAGTAAGGACCTTCACGTCTCCCAGCAAGGTAAAGAAGTTTTATATTTTTCTAGTTTATTGCATTTCTTCATAAATAATGAGACTATCACAAACAGAAAAAAAAAAAAAAAAAGAAGGTAAGGAAGAGTTTCAGACAGATTGACTTAGAGATACTAGGTTTACCACAAAATATGAATCCCATATCCCTAGCATTCTGAGAAATTATCAAGTGCTGGACAATTTGTTAGGAATCTACAGGCATTTAACTCTATAGAAATCTCACAAAGAACAAATCTCACAAAGTAATCCTGACTGTTAGATGTCGTTAACCCCTCTCTTTTGTGAACCACTCTCTTACAGAGAAAAAGACATTTTTTGTGCATGCAGTGGGCATATCAGCATTAAGAAAAATAAAATTTTGAATTTGCTATTAAATATTTGTCCTTTTTTTCGGGAAGCAAATGAGTATGCTTTTAAAAAAAATCTCCAGTAGTTTATGTCTTTATACTCTATTTATGAGCAAGATTTTAGGTCAAGGCATAAGCTTGACATTTAACTTGTTGCTCTGGGAGTCTGTAGTATGGTATCCATTGTCATATTCATATAGTCACACCATATTTTGCCAGCTCATCCCAATGATAGCTAATATTCTTGTACTACCTTTAAGAAACTCCAGAACAACAGAATACTGGCATTTTTTTCACCAATCTATTCTGTTGACTGTTCTTGCATTGCCAGTCATCACCTTGTGATATTACAGAAAGTTAATTTCCTTCCTTTTCAGCTGCAACCTGTAGAAGAGGAAACGGTCATGTTTGTGTTAAAATAGTAGGATGGTGAAATAGTCAGAGCAGGCTGCTTAGGGCTGTGTCAAGTCAGATTTTGGATGTCTCTAAGGATGGAGAATCCACAGCATCTGTGGGCAGAACCTGTTTCAGTGTTCAACCACATTCACAGGAAAAAATGTTTCTTCCTTATTTTTGTATGATAATCCCGTGTTTCAGTTTGTGCTCATTGCTTCTTTTCCTGTCATTGGGCACCACTGAGAAGAGTCTGCCTCCCTTGTCTTTACTCCCACTATCAGGTATTTATACACATGGAGAAGATTCCAGAAAACCTTCTCTGGTCCAGGTTGAACAGCTCCACCTCCCCTAGCCTCTCTTCGTCAGACAGATGCACTTAATCTTCTTTCTGGCTCATCCCTGGACCTGCTGCAGTGCACATCCCAATCTGTCTTTTACGAGGGAGCCTGGCATTGGACCCGGGATACAGATGTGTTTCTCCAGTGCTAAACAGAGGAGATCACCTCTATTGACCTGCTGGCAGGGCTCTGCCTAATGCAGTATGAGGTACTGTTGGCTCTTTGTGATAAGGGCACATTGCCGGGTCATGGTCAACTTGCTGAGACCTTGTATGAGATCATATCTTAAGACAATTGCCTCAAAGCTTGTATGCAAAGCTTGCTGTAGCACTCCCTGGCAGACCAGCCAAATACAAACCAGACAAGGAATAAACAGCCACCCAATACCAGCCTCAAAGGGAGCTGGAGGACGCATACCTCATTGTACAAAATGTGTCTAGACATCGAACGTCTCCCTGACCTGCCGGAGCCAGGACCGAGAAAAAAACACATGCACTGGACTGGGGGAATGTGGAGTACGTGTCACTGCCTAGGTAACAATCTCCCCAAACACCTTATAAAAGGCCATGTGACCAAACGATGAGGGGACCCCCACCACCGACGCACACAGGAACTACGGACCAACAGGATTCTGCTGGATCCATGGTGGTGACTGTCTCTTGTGACTCCATCCTGACTGCTTGCTTGATTTCTTTCTTTCCTATCTTTTCCTCTCTTTCCTGTCACTGTTTCCTCATGCCTTCATTTGAATAAGTGATCAATAAACCTGTTTGCTTGGCAGCATTTGACCTCATTTGTGTCCTAATCTCACTCTGGAAATAACAGCAAATCTCTACAGCTTGGGTCTTCCCATATCATAACAGACCTGCCCCGGCTCCTTTTCTGCAAACCTACTTTCCCCCAGGTACACTCCCAGCCTGTACTGGTCCCTGGGGTTATTCTTTCCCAGGTGCAAGACTTTGCATTTTGTACTCCGTGAGGTCAAAGATCCTCTCAAGGTCAGCATGACCATCTGGTCTATCAAACACTCCGTGTTAATCCATGCAGTGCTCCTCCTGTCTTTACTTGATTTTGTTGGATGGACCATTCTTGAGCTCAGAGCAGGTGATCTTTGAAAATCAACTAGATCTTCTTCACGCCAGGGCCATATCTCTTGGGGTTCTTTCAAACAGGTCCCTGAAAAGGCCTGCTTTCCTGAAGTCCAGGGCTGAAACACTCCTATTTTCCTCATTTACTCCTCTCAGGATGCTGTATTACATCATCACTGTAGCCAAGACTGATCTCAACCTTCTTATCCTCAGCCAGTTCTTCCCTTTTGATAAGAATCAGATTCCAGCTAGGCCCTTGCTCGTTGGCTTCTTGATCACCTGTGTTAAGAAGTTGTCACTGCTCTCCAGAAACCTCCTTGTCACTTCTTTTGAAGGTTCTGTCTCTTTTAGATGCCTGTATATCTAGACCATCTGTGCTGTACTATTTTGGAGTACTCCTGACAATGAACTTCTCAAATAAGGAAAGAATATCTGGTTTTCAGTTGACAGTATTTGCTTTTTGCACTTGAAATACCAGGACTGTAAGACACAACTTGAGAGTAAATGATGTATGTGGAAATTAATCTTTGGTTATAAGAGAAGGTCTTTTAGACTAGGCTTATCTTTCATTATCGAACTCCTGCTTCTAGCAATCTGGCTTTGTATGAAGACACATAGTCTCATAAATACAATATAAAATAAAGGTTATCTTGTCTGTATTTCAATTATTTGTCCATAAATTGATGATGCAGATAATGCTTAGCCAGCCACACACTCTGTGTGTATGTGTAATATATGATACTGTGGTCTAATTACTTTACTGGCATGAGTTTAGAGTTCCTTCATTACTCATATGACAAGGCTACAAATCAGAAGTGCCAGGTTCTCCCAAATGAATGCCAATAAAAAGCTGTTATGAGTCTCCAGGATGGAATATCTGTGACAGGATGATTGAGAAATAGCCAGAGAATGGCTGAATGAGAAGAGCACCTGGAAAATTCTCCCATTAGTTTGGTGACTGAATTTTAATTAGGAAGCCTGAGTGTTTTCTCTAGGACTTTGTTTGAACTGTGTATAACTTGTATGACCTGATTAAATCACATGAGAATTATGAAAAATTCTTATTTATCTCTAGGTTAATTTTAGTTTGATTAGAGATGAAAGATGAGTACTAAAATGGTAAATATTATCAAATCTAGTGTCTCCATTGATATAGAGTCTAAAGAAGGACTTTGATTTGGGAACTATAATGTTTCATTACTTCTGATGAAAGCTTATTTCTTAAGCAGGGACAATTCTGATATCCCAGTTTTTCTTGCATTCCCACCATGTGGGCCGAAACTAGATTTTAAGGTGCTTCCAAAATGAAATTGAATTCCTGCTAAGTGTGAAACACAGTGAAAAGTAGAAGTTACAGAAAGCCGTGCAGATGTGGAGATCTAGGTCTGAATCCAAGCTTCTTGAAATTCAGATCCAAGCCTTTTGATTTAAACCATCTCTGGTCAAAGCAAACAGCTTCAGCTTGCAGCTCTAATAAAGTGAGATGAAAGAAATGCTAAGATTGTAGACAGGCATTATTTCTCTCCATTCAGACTTAGCTGGATCAATGCTTCTTTCTTAAATTACATTTTCAGTATAAGAGGGAGACTGCCACTTTTCGTCGGTTGCATTAATACTAAGTGGTCCCAAATTTCAGAATTAAATAGCTATGTTAAAATTAATGTGTGACGGAAAATAGCTAGCATTATATTGATTTATGCTGTAGCTCTGAGAATGGAATTTGCAAGTTTGGCAGGTTTGCAAAATAGAACCTTTTAGTAAATCTAGAAATATTAGTTATTCTATAAAGCCGGGCATTTGACTATTCATACTGCATTTAGTTATTAGAGACACAAGCACTGGCAGTTTAAAAATGCTCTGAATTCATAACGATATATTTCTTTCTTTTGCAGCTTATATCCTCTATATACAAGAATATATTTGTAAGATAAAATTAGAAACAATTAAGAGACTTACTTCAGATCTGGACATAGCAACTATATTGAATGTGAGAAGAAAAATTAACTCATGAATCCTGGAATATGCGTGCCACTGACTAGACTGGATGTGGACATAGAAGAGTGGGACTATAACTGGATTTTTCTTTTCAGCACCAACCATGAAGTTCTTGTGTACAAAAAATGCTTTTGAAATATAAAATTTGACCCAAAGAGCACTTTTTTTTTATAACATGGTCTGAAAAGACTGAAGTTCTAGAATTTCAGGATTTTGCAGATGTGATTCTGGTTTATTTTCCATTAAAATTTACTGGTAAACTCAGAGTACAGTTGCTCCACTTCTGTTACATAATTTGAGTATCCCACACTGTAAGAAGTGGTATAAATCTAGGATCAAGGCTGTCCAGTACTGATGTTTCAGCTGAGTAGGGACATAATCAGTCTCCAGTCTCAGATTTATATGAATCTGAGAGACATCTCCTGTTTCATTGCATTATATAAATTTATTATGCTCCCCCATAAAAGCAATTGTGCAGCGTAGTTCTCCTTTCTCCTGTTATTTGTTCTTTAGCTTCACATGTAATCATAGTTTCACATATAACATCCTTTGTGCTGTCCTCAAAAGGGAGATTTGCTTATGGAAGGTCTTCTTCTCATGACAATGCCAGGCGCCTGGTCTAATGGTTTCAAACTCAATAGAGAGAAGGAGTTCTAAGATTAAAATTCAGAGACCAAAGGAGAGTATATCTGAATTGTAAAATGAACTATATAGCTGTTCAACATCACTGTTAGTGTTTTAAGGACAAAAAAACAGTATTTCTTTGTTCAGAATAAATAATTCCCAATCAGATATCACATCATTTTTAAAGAGGAATAGTCAAAGTATTTATATCTTTGCTATTTGTTATCACTTCACCTCTTGCTTTTCCAACTCCTGCTTCATAAACAAGGGAGATATTAGAATATTCTTTTCTTACCAAACTACATTCATAATGGAAAGATAATTATTCTTTCTTTGCGAAGGCAAGAAAGCATCTTAACCTTAGATAATTAAAGGTTAGGTCATTTAAAGAGATAAAATCATGATTATTTGCAACCTCCCCAAAACTCCAAGATGTTCTTCCCTACTAATAGTGTTAAGCAGTGAAAATAGGGCATGAGGTTAGCTCGTTTTATGATTTTATTCAGAGATAAATTTTGTATTCCTTCTTTATTAAAAGTGTAGTTAGATGGAAATTTAAATGGAGGAATAGTGCATTTGACTTGTATTTTTCTTCCTATTGAGAAATCTTCTAATAGTTATAATAATTACTAAGCTTTTTAAACTATAATAAATGTAGAAAAAAATGACACATCTATTTTTCTTAGGAACAGACAGTTTTAAACAAATGCCAGTCAAACTCCTGGCTGTCAATAATGCCAAGCCATAGAAGAGGACATTCCTGGAATGGGTAAGAAAGAATAGGAAATTAACAGCACATTCCCTCATTTGCTGTCTTATAGTATTGGACAAAAGCAAAAATATTAGGAAATCACAGGAAATATTATTGTCCTAGATGTCTTTTCCATTTGAAGTTTTCTATTTGTCTCCATTGTCTTACATGCAAGGAAAAACTCAGATCCTCTGCATGTGATAGAGAACCTGTACAGAACCATATTTACTGCTTGCTACTGTTCAGACAAATATGTATGAACAGCAGGTAAATATGATTCATTATGCTTATGTACAATGGGATTATTTTACACACAGTCTAGTATTGTACAATTTAACCACCTAGTCTCAAAATTAAAAAAAAAATACTATCTGAAAATGTAAGAGTAACGTCTACTGTGCTATCAAATAGTACATGAAGTATTGGACAGAAAGATAAATGTGCAGACCTGGAATAGATCAGAAAAGAATAAATACATGGCATGAAGAGTATTGGCAAAAAAATATGCTGGCAAAATGAGACTTGAAGGGATACCCATGACAATCTAAGCCTAATTCACATATATCTTCTATAATAGTAGAATCTAGAAACCACATCTGGACCTCTTACATGTATTTATTTCCCTGTAAAAGCAGCCTAAATTTTAGTCCTCTGTCAAACAATCAGGAGAATACCAGTCTTCATTGCTTGTTATTTTCATCTAAACAAGAAATCCTGTGTTCTATACAAACTGAACAACCCTGTCAGCCCTGCTTAACCTCCATTAGAGATTTCAGCAACCTGGCTGGCTGTTTTCTCTGAAGCCTAAAAGCTGTTACTTTGTTGTCACAAACTGGAATGGATGATGGTCATAGTTATTGCCGTGGATAAAGGCTGGAGCTGAGAAGTAAGGAGAATAAAAGAAACCTTACTGCTTGCTTTGTGTGTTGCATCAAACACTATACTGCAGATGAAGTCTAAGCTTTTGCATAAGGAGTTGTCATTCTGTCAATTTTTGCACGTATGCCTTCAAAACATTTAAAAAAAGAAGACTGATTATAAAAAAACCGTTGCAACTCTTCAAAACATCAAATATGTTACTATTGACAATACATAATAATCCCCTCTGTTTTACAGAATAAAGTGTTTAAATGATCTATTTTTTTTAAGGAAAATTTTTTTAAGTGATTTCAGTGAATTCAAGTCAACTGGTTCTAATAACATCCACTCAGTCTGAATTTCAAATGTGGAAAACCACAGGAAATCAGGACTATATTTTGGAACGGATTTGGTACATTAAAGAACAGAGACAATACAAATCTTTATAAGGTAAACATAGGCTACTAAATTGTTAACCAGTGAGAAGTATAAAACAGTCGGGAAAAGAAACTCTCCCCTCTCCCCTCAATTCCCCTTAAGGTCTGTTTTATAAAGCGTTATGCCAAAAATTATATGCTTACAAGAAATCTAAATATTTTAAATTATGTTTACTCTGATTCTAAGATACAGGTACGAAGAAGGTGAAAGTACGTATTACTTGAATGCCTGATTTTAGGAATGTAACAGCAAAACTTGCTAAAAACTGCATTGAAGTATGATGGGAAAATGCTCAACCCTACTCTTGGTACCTGAAGAAGGAATTTCTTGTTTCATTTCCTCTTTTTAAAGGGAAATCTGTTTCACCCCTAGCTGCACTAGCTGCCCCTACACCCACTTCAAGGAGTTGAGTGTCCTGCCTTCGTCTCTCCATCCAGGAGAAAAGGGGGACATTGCACTTATTTTTTATTCACTAGGTAGAATGCCCCATCTCTCACTTTCTCAAGAACAAATGAGGTGCAAAGCTGTACCCTGCCACATAAAGCAAAAAGTCTTTTTCCATTTAAGCCAAGCACTCTGACCTAATTAGTTTCCTGTCTGTCTGGAATCAGAAAGGAAGAGATGAGTTGAGACAGCAATAATTCCTCCCCTGTCCACTCTTGCTTTCTCTTTCAATGGCATATGCACAGAATTTTGTTGCAGTGCCATCAAAAAACTTGATGCTCAGAAACTCTTTAAATTGAGTGCTGTTCCTTCAGATATGCTGTCCATACCATACACCACCATAAAGTGAGGTACATCGCCATGTACAATTCCAGGGCAGTAGCAGTACATATTCACAGAACAGCAGTATTCACCACACACCCCACAATCTTTAACTTTCAAAATAGGCTATGGGACTAGATTATAACAGACAAATCAGGACTGTCAGTGGTCAGAACTGTCTTGAAACAATGATTTTTCAAGGATTTCTTAGTTTTTTAAGTTCAGATATCTCTAATACTTGGAAAAGACATAGATAGAAGAAAGGTTTAAGCCTGTTTTGAAACTATTCTAGTCTCACGTAACTACTCAAAAATGTCCATATTCCAATATGGGATTAAAGCAATTTTTGGTACCTCAAAACTCCATTATCCAGACACAGTTCTGATGCAGTCCCCTCAGGAATAGATAGAAGGAAAAAGAGTAATATTTGGTTTTGTTATTAAAGCACATCTTCCTTCAAAACAAATAAATGAATTCTCATAGCTATTTCAGGTTTAGGAACCAGAGAGTTATAGTCTGAGTAAAATCTAAATTAACAGCTCAGCTGTAACATCCATGCTCCCATTTCAGATGTGGTTATTTTCTTTGCTATTATTTACATTCTCTGCAGCTACTTTAAAAGTGGATAGTTGATGAGAGCAGTATTAATCACTTTTACTTCTTTGAAGCTGCTCACTGGGGAGTGGGAAATAAGAAAACCTTACTGGGAGTTTTTAAGGGAAATATATCCTCTGTAGTAAACGGCTATTCTGTTTTTGTTGTTCCCTCTTCTCCCAACGCATTAAAGTTGAGCTCTAAGAAACTACGTAAAGCAAGTACTTATCCTCTAACAAAGTAACACTAAATTTATTGAACTAGGGAACAGTGGCAGTTTGTCCTTGATACATCTTTATATAGGATTTTTGTCAAAATTTTTGTTACGAACTGGGAAAAAAATGTACTTTTATTTCCCAGAATGAAATAGAACATTTTATTGTCTCATTAAAAAGAGTTTGGCCCTTTTGTGAGAGAAAATGTATGCCAGATTATATATATAAATGTTGTTAAGTCACTATGAACTGTTCAAGAGTTTTTCTTCCATTTTTAAATCAACAAAAACATGACTTAAACCAAAAATGATGTATAGAAGCCATTCTTCTGCTAACATATAGATATTATGTGCAATTAACTAACGGCTAACCCATAAATGTGCTGAAAATTTTCTTTCACTGCTGATTTAAAGGATCTTTTGCAGGGAAAAATGCTATATAGCATCTTGTCTTTCAACATGTCTGTGCTACTATTATAAAAATGTTCATTTTGATACAGCTTTTTTTTTCTTGGTGGGTCTCAAGAATTCCAATTATGAGATGTAACATTAAGATACAGAAATCCAATTTCTCAGAGGCTGTTAATCCAAATTAGTACACTGCAGCAGAATGAAACCACTGGCTAAATATAGGAATCTATATAATTGGAGATACTTTAATAAAGTTAATTTTTAAATACAGCTATGGAAATTTGGAAATTTGGAAATGAAATGACTGTACGTCAAGCACAGTAAATAGATGAAAAACTTCTGGAAGGTTATGCATCAAAGCTGGTCCCGATTAAAAGGGTTTTTTTGAAAGACATTTAGAGGCCTCAAATATTAGCATACATTTTACTAGTAAATTTGTGGAGGAATAACCCCATGCACCAGTACAGGCTCAGGGTGGACCTGCTGGAGAGCAGCTCTGTGGAGAGGAACCTGGGTGTCCTGGTGGATGACAGGTTGACCATGAGCCAGCAGTGTGCCCTGATTGCCAAGAAAGCCAGTGGGATCCTGGGGTGCATTAAGAAGAGTGTGGTGAGCAGGTCGAAGGAGGTTCTTCTCCCCCTCTACTCAACCCTAGGGAGGACCCTCATCTGGGGTACCGCATCCAGTTCTGGGCTCCCCAATTCAAGAAAGACAAGGAATTACTGGAGAGAGTACAGAGAAGGGCTATGAGGATGATGAGGGGACTGGATCATCTCTCCTACGAGGAAAGGCTGAGGGAGCTGGGCTTGTTCAGCCTGAAGAAGAGAAGACTGTGAGGGGACCTTATAAATGCTTCTAAATATGTTAAGGGTGGGTGTCAGGAGGATGGGGCCAGACTCTTCTCAGTGGTGCCCAGCGACAGGACAAGGAGCAACAGACACAAACTGAAGCGTAGAAGTTCCGTCTGAACATGAGGAAGAACTTCTTCCCTCTGAGGGTGACAGGATGCTGGGACAGGTTGCCCAGAGGTGCTGTGGAGTCTCCTTCTCTGGAGATATTCAAAACCTGCCTGGACGTGGTCCCGTACAACCTGCCTGCTCTAGGGAAACCTGGTTTGGCAGGGAGGGTGGACTAGATGAATCACAGAGGTCTCTTCCAACACTTACCACTCTGTGATTCTGTGATTCCTCTGTTAGACTTCATATTACATTGTAGCAATGTAAATTTTGCACATAGCCACATGATAAAAATACAAACCAAAACTGATGAAACAAATAAAAGTCAAGCTTCAGCCTGTGCTATTACATGCCAGTTCATTTGTTTAAATGTGTTAGTTTGCATTTACTCTCCATTCAGAGATGATGTGCTGGAGATTTGCAGAAACCAGGTTTGATAGTTATGCACAGAATCACTCTTCATACACAGAGGAACAAATTCTCTTCGTAGACTGGAGTAATAAACTGAAGTAGTGGAAAACAGAAAATACCAAATGAGAAAGCATGAACTTGTGACTGTCCACACTCACGGTAGAGGTGCTGAGTTCATCAAAACATAGAAGAACAAGCCAGAAGTATAACATTGATTTCAGTGAAGTTTAGGAATGACTTTCTACTGTCAGGATGTTTTCGTGGATAACTTGGAGGGAAGAAAATTGTTGTCACGGCGGACTGATGAACTCTGTGGTCATAGAGATGGAATGTATTTACTTTATTCACTGGAGACTCTAAGATATTGCCTGATTTGGAGAATGTTCGATGTGAATATAATTAAACACAAAATTTTATAAAATGTATAATATTATTAATGAAGACAAATTAATGTGTGAGAGTACAACGATCAGAAAATGTGAGTGTGTTGTCAGCTAGTGTGTTGCCTTTGTTGGCGTGGCGACCTGGTTCAGGAACGGCACGGCGACCTACCCCCCGGCCGCTCGGACCATCAGCTCGCAGACACCAATGTGGTGGACAGCAAATGGCGTTTATTGATGGGTAGCACAGTATTATATAGCTTAGGTTTACAGCTTCACTTCCGTCTGCTTACACCATGGGCTAAACGCTACTGGTTATCAGGAGAGGAGGGGGGGGCCTACCTTTCCGTACAGCGCGACATCTTCCGACTGCCAGGCCCTAACTATCCACATTTCCCCCCTCCTTATGCTTAACTAAATAGGTTAATATAAAATATAAAAGTGTTAATACTTAACCTTAAGACTTAAACTTAATATCTGGCCAGACTTAACCTTACTTAACCTTAACTACAATTTAAAAAATGTAAATATTAAAATCTTACGATTACAAAGATAAGGTACCTTAGACAAATGCATTTGTAAATTAGCTAAAATATAATCTTAAAAATTCTATTGTTATCCTTATTCTTATTCTATATTGTACAGTAGTGTTAAAAAGTATATGCTATAAACTTGAATAGAAAACATAAGGCACAGTAAACGGGTAGAAGTTGAGGTAACTTTTAGGGACGATTGAGGATAACACTGGGTAGGTACATTTTTAAAGCAGTTGTTGGTGTTCTACGAACATTATGTTAACTTTCTCTAGCCGACTCTTGACGAATGACACGATCTTGTTCAGTATACAGGGTCCAAAAATTAGTGTCATTACGATCATCGCAATCGGCCCTATCAAGGTGGATATCAGGGTGGTTAACCATGGCGAATGGTTAAACCACGATTCAAACCATCCTTGTTGGGCTTCTTTGTCTCTTTTTCTTTTTTCTAGACCTTCTCTAAGTTTGGCCATGGTATCTCTGACTGCTCCGGTGTGATCAGCATAAAAACAGCACTCTTCCCCTAATGCAGCGCAGAGGCCTCCCTGTCACAAGAAAAGAATATCCATTCCCCTCCTATTTTGTAACACAACTTCTGATAGTGAGGAACTTCCAGGCTTGGACAGAACGTTTGCTGACTTGTCATCTTCTTTTGTCGTCAGGGTATACGGGTTACGGGGGTGTCCGATGATCCGGTCCTGTGAACAAAAACTCACAGTTTTCATTAGTTTTATTCTGGCTAGTATGGTGCGAACAGCCACCTGAATCGGGGTTAGATGCTCTTCCTTCGCGACATGCTTAATCATGTCTGCGATACTCGACCCCGCTGATAGTGATCGCAGGATTTCTTTGGTTGTCGAATTACACTGCTGACGTAAACATTCTGCTACGACCGGGCCTTTTGCCTCTGCAGGCAAGGCCGAAGAATCGACCGCTGCTTGGAGACGATCCACAAATGTTGTGAAACCCTCACTTTCACTTTGCTTAATTGTGGACCATGGCGATGGTTTGGCAATGACTCTAGAGGCTATGCGAATAGCTTCTCTGGCCGCACGAGTAGTTGTAATGACTTCATGGGCCCGCAGGCCCTGGGCTTGTGCCTGGGGAGTAATCATTGTGGGATCTGTGCCCATTAACCGCTGCAGGCTGGAGCCATGCAGTGGATGGTCTGCCCCAGTTACTTGGGCCAATTGCACAGTTGTCCTCCCATTCTTGTTTAAAAACGATCATCCATGCCCCGTCAAAGATCAATCTACAAGTTTGTTTTGTATCGAACGGGAGCATATCGTCTCCCCCGAAGACACCATCTATGAGGGCGGAGACAATGGCAGAATTAAGGCCTTTATCTGCGATTGCCTTAACAATCGCTTGTATATCCTTAGGGTTTATCGGTGTGTGGACCCTCTGTCCCCCGTCCGTCACCCAGACTGGGAACGCTAGTGCGGCCGATGGGGTCCAGTCGGCGCACGTAATCTTTATTTTCCTCCAGTCCGTGAGAGGGATTTCTCCCCCTCACAGTTTCTCTTTAATTTGGATGGGGATATTTTGGCTCTTGACTTTATTTATCTTTGCTTTCTTCTCTTCTAAACTTAAATTAGTTACGAGCCACTCATCCCCGCTAGTGTCTGATTCGGAGTTGGAACTCGACTGACTGGTTACTTCCGGTCTCCAGTACCTTTTTGCCGAGCTCTGGCCCCCTCCCCTATGGGCGGGCCACTCCTCCCCCCGCCCGGGCCCGCCCCGCCCTCTGCTCGGCGGGGTGCCCACCTCACAGGCGCACCTTTTGAAATGCATGCGCCGGTTGGCTCTCTGCCCCCCGCTGGCCCCCCTTTCCCCTTCTAGGTCGCTCCTACCGCTCTTCTCCCCCCTGTTCTCCTCCGCCTCCCCTTTGTGTGCGCTTGATAACTTTAGCGCTTCCTCCCTGTTATCACCAAAGGAATTTTCGTCCCGCCTTTCCCCTTTGTGCTCGGTGCCATCTTGGGGCGCATAGGGTGGTGGTGTGGCCCAGACTTTATCAGACTCTGTTTCTTTCGCAGCGCCCCTAGCCTCCTCAGCTAACCCGCCCCAGAAGGATTTAGCTTGTTTCTCTCCCTCCGTAAGCGGATCGGGGTCCGGGAGTTGAGGGGACGTGTCGCCCTCTTGCTGATTTTTAGGCTCAGCAGAACTGTTATCGTCTGGGGGGTGCGAAGTCTGTGTAGCTGCCCCGATTCCCAATTTTGGGGTAGCTAACAAACAGTTCTTTGCCGCCTTCCAGGTCTCCTGCTCTTGTATAGCTTTTTGCAGGGCCTGCACGACTTTCCCCCACGACTTAAGCTTTTTCCCACAACCCGAGGACATCGTTTCCTCGGCTAACGCTTTAGTGCACTTATCCCACACCTCAGGGTGGAGAATATCCACCGGCTGGTCAATGACCCCAATTTGCAAAAGCCTCGCAACTGTGAGCGTAAAATCTTTGGGCTTACAATCAATTCCCCACTGCTTATGTAGTTGCGATACGACCTTCACAAGGGCTTCCATCCTCCTTGTTGGTCCGGGAGCGTCCTCCCTGCCGGGCTGGTCCCGCCGCTCCGGCCGCCGTTCACCCGACTCCAGACGAGTCTTTCCAGGGTTTCGGCACCACTTGTTGCCTTTGTTGGCGTGGCGACCTGGTTCAGGAACGGCACGGCGACCTACCCCCCGGCCGCTCGGACCATCAGCTCGCAGACACCAATGTGGTGGACAGCAAATGGCGTTTATTGACAGGTAGCACAGTATTATATAGCTTAGGTTTACAGCGTCACTTCCGTCTGCTTACACCATGGGCTAAACGCTACTGGTTATCAGGAGAGGAGGGGGGGGGCCTACCTTTCCGTACAGCGTGACATCTTCCGACCGCCAGGCCCTAACTATCCACACTAGTGTAATATATTCTGGCAGCTGTGTTAGCTGACATAAGCTTCAATTTTAACTACAGTACCTGTTTGAAGATAGCTAAATGCATAATTCAAAATGACAACACTAATTTTTTTTTTTTTATTTATGAAGCTTCAAATACTGAAAAAACATAATGTGAGGTCTACTTCTAGATCAGGTTTTGAGTAATAAGATTCCATGCTATTACTTAAATTAATGAAGTTTTATTGCTTTTTCTTTCTGTTCTCTGTCGTGTTTTAACCTGGTAGCCAGCAACTAGGACTGTGCAGCCGCTTGCCTGCAACTAGTATCACGCAGCTGTTCCCTTACTCCTCCACCCACGAGTGAGATGGGGAGGAGAATGGGAAAAAGTAAAACTTTTAAGTTGAGATAGTTTAATAAGACAACAAAGGAAATAATAATAATAATGATGATAACAACATAAGCAAAAGAAGCAATACACAGTACCATTTTTTCTCAACACTTATTGATCAATTTTGCAGTCTGTCCCCAAGAAGCAATTGCAGAACCCGTGGATTTTGCAGATTTTGCCAAACTTGCGAATTTCACAGAACTCACAGAACTGATTGAAGAAGACCGAACTCACAGAAACAGTTCAAAATCACAGAAAAGATCAAACTCGCTGAGAAGATCGAACAGACAGAGAAGGATTCCTGCCCCTAGCTGACCCCCATTTCTAAACTAAACATGAAGCCTATGATATGGGATATTTCCACTGGCCAGCTTGAGCTAGCATCTTGGCTATGCTTCCCTTCATCTTTTGCACACCTGCTCATTAGCCAAACATGGAAACTGCAAAAAGTCCTTGATTTCTTAGCAACAACTAAAAACATCAGTGTATTAGCAACATTCTCCTCATACTAAATCCAAAACACAGCAGCTACTGGGAAGACAAATAATTTTACACCAGCTGAAACCGAGACATTCTCCTAGTCATAAGAATATGTTTTTAAGAAATGGGGAAGGTGACTGTATTTGGAGTTACAGTATGATTTACATCACCAACACTTGCAATCAGTGTAAAATCACTGATAGCTTTTCATTAATTTTAGGAATAATTCCATAAATTGATAATATGACATTATTTTGTCATTCTTGTGACACTGGACACAGTGTAGATAGATACATGTCTTTGCAGCTGATTGTTTACCAGCTGCAAAGTGATGCTTGTCTTCCCTGATCCAGAGTCAACCATGTTATACACCAGTTTCTTGAAAAATGCAGTACTGGGTATTGATCTCCTTACAGCTGCAGATCCAAGCACTACATATCAGCAGCCTATGGCAAGTAAGGAATTAAGAATATCAAATTAATAGAAAATATACAAATGTTAATTTTAATAGCTGTAGTTTCATTAGGAGAGAAAGATGATGATCAATGCCTTGCATGAACATTTGCATCATTGTTGTTTTTATTTATTTGTTTATTTATTTATTTATTTATCAAGAAGCTAGCACAGCTTCACGTTTAGTATAACTAAGGGACAGATCCAATGAACTTGGGCTGAAATGCTGACTGAAATGGTGACTGAAGAATGTAAAAATTCAAGTTTATTTAGAAATTTGACTTCTTATCACAGACTTTCTATACTGGACACACATTGCCTACAGGAAATTACAGCTTTTGTGAAGGTTGAAACTTGTAGCCGGGGAAAGAGTTTAACCTCAGACATCAGCTTACAACCTATTGGTAATGTTAAGAATAATACATACGTTATTTATTAGAAAAAAATACAAGAAACAAACATACTTTCCTGTATCTGACCGTTATATATGCCAGAATTTGGTGGATACCTGTTCTATCTGTGTTTAGTTAGTATCAGTCACAACACAACTTGTAAAATGGGAAAATGCGTGACATGACTCATCTACCAAAATTTCATTTTGTATCTGAGATCAAAGGTGTACTTAATGCATCTGGAACCATAGATAACATCATTTTAATTAAAAATGCTAGTAGAGTAATTACATTGTAGGCATATGGCCACAGATAAGAAAATTGAATGACACAAATTTGGTTTATAAGAAAATGAATTTGCATTAAAAAGTAGCTATTAGCCATTTCAGTGGCAATGTGGGAGATCGAGGCTACAGATCTTTGCTTCTTAGGTTGGGAAACCTGTTTTATGAGAGGTGATATATTTGGGTTTTAAGGCAAATGGGGTCTCAGTGATTTGTCTCATCTCAGTTTCAGTTTAATTAGTGTCGTCATGGAGAGTAGCATTTGTTCCCTTTTAGGAGTAGCAGACAAATGACCCTTCTAAAATGACAGGAAAAGGCCATGGCTCTATAATTGAAGTAAGTGGACAGTCAAGATTGGAGGTGAAGGGACTGTTTAAATTGATATGTGTAATTTAAAAAAAAAATGCAAAATTAATCCAATTAACCTTTCATAATAGTAAAAATTGAAGGAGAATAAAATGAGAAAGAAAGCACAGACAACTCTTTCTGATGTCTCATTACAACCATTCTGATTCAAGACATTATTTTTTTTTCCAAGTGAGAGATGGCCTGTTAATATCCTTTAAAATTCCTTGATTATTTTTTGCTATATTCCAAAAGAAATTATTGAAATTATTTTATTTAATCTTTGCTCATCTTATGTCTAAAGTTTTAAAGCAAATGTATAAAGATAAATTCTTATGAGGGCACCAGTGTGAAAATGCGATATTACTTTTCAACAAATAGCAACCTTTACTAGTTTCTATTTTCAGGAATTACTTTTTAACATATAATCTCCTAACAATATTAAGTGGGAGCTGAAATTGTTTACTGTCTGCCCGAAATGTTTATTCTTTGTAGTTCTTCACAATAGTGAATTATTTAAAAGTCTTCAATATTCTGAAGAATGTCTTTCAGCATAATTTCTGGTCTTTGAACTTTAGTTAATAACTACATATTGTATGAGGAGTCCTATCTTGTACCCTTTAGCAATGAGAAATACTGCTGTCACTGTCCATTCTCAGAAAAAAAATAAGAGCCTGCTTTTAAAAAGTAGTGAAATATCCAAGTTCTAATTATCAGTGAAAAGTACTTTCTCAAAAAAATGATTTTTGGACACTATCAAGCCTCTGACATGCTCACTTCATTGGACTTTGATTTACTGGAAAGCATTCCCAAGTGCTGGATTATTCAAAGCTTGTATGACAGCTGAACATCCCAGTAGAAAGACAAAGTTGTCAGGTGACATAAATATGATGTTTCACCACACTTTTTTTTTGTGGTAATTGGGCTACCAACATGTTAAACTTAAAGCTTTTTAGCTAGAAGACTGTTCTTGGGGAAATAATGAGGACTATGTTGAGACAGAACTGAAGCAATGCAGAACAAAACAAGATAATTCTCATTACAGGAAAGAAGGCAAGAGAACTAAGACACTGGAAGAAAGCAAGCAATATTCTGGTTTAAAATTACAGATCTTGTCATAACTGGATCTATCTAGAAAGTTACTGAAAACCTGTACAGCCCAAGAGATGCTCCTAAAATACTGGCAGATTTGACTTCTTTTACGAATGTGGCTGAGGGGAGAATAACCATTTCATTGGCAAATTTAAATGCCTATGTGTGTTTCCATATCTTCCTACTACTACATAGGAAAACAAGAAAAAAACAAACCAAACAAATAAAAACTTATTGCATATTGTCAATTGTATATTGCTTCTCAGAGTCATCAGAAACAAGTTACAGGAATCTATGAAAAACAGTAAGTAACATTTTCTTTTACTTTGTTTTTAGTATGTTTTTTTCCCTAATTTGTGACAACTGCTACAAGTACTTTAAGCTCCTTTTATATTTCTTTTCTCTTCTTTTGTCTTTCTAGCTTCTTGCTTTTTGCTCAGATTTGTTTTTGCATCTTCCACCATGAATATCCATAAATTTTTATTGTTGTTGAGATTGCTTTCACTAATGTGTAATGACAGTCCTGGTGCCATCCTAATAGGCCTAGGCATTTTTCTATTTCTTACCAGAAAACGTACATTTTGTTTGCTAGCAAACTGAAAGTTAATTATGTGGAGTGTCAGTCAATAAAACATACAACAGATTTAATGTTTGCTGGGCCGTAAGGGTTCTGCATATCTTCCTGGTTATGTTCTTGTCTTTTTAGCTGTAGATTTTGGGGAAAATATGTTTGGTTTCACTTCACTGAAAACAGGAAACCACACTGTGCAGTTTGCTTCATGGAAGTGTTGATTTGCTCTTTTAACACAGAATCAGCGTCATGAAAATTCTAGAGGCCCTCTGTCCAGCCTGCTGGGAGCAGGTTAATTAGTGCAAATTGCTCAGAGCCACATCTAGGAAAGTTTCGAATATTGCCAAGGATGGAGACTCAACACTGATAAACAGCAATAAGGTCTCTCTGGAGCCATCCCATCTTAAGGCTGATAAAAGCAAATTCTCTGAGCCTCTCCCCATACAACATGCGATCCAGTCCCTAACCACTGGCCTTGTTCCAGTATGTACATGTTTATCACGTATTGGAAAGCCCAGAAGTAGACACAGTACTGCAGATCTGGCTTCACAAGGACCAAATAGGGTTAAAGAATTGTTTCTCTGGACCTGCTGGCTTCACTCATGCTAGTATTAGCAGCACTAGTCCAGTATACCATTGTCCTTCCTTGCCATAAAAGCATGCTGCTGACTTATGTCTAGGGTCTATTTGTAGCCTGCCCACTAGGAGCCCAGGCTTTCTGCAAAGTTTCCTTCTATCCAAATGGCAGCCAGCCTGTATGGTTGCATGGAGTTTTTCCATTACACATGCATGATTTAACATTTCCTTACTTCATTGAACTTCACAGGGCTCTTGTCTGTCCATTTCTTCAGTCTGCCAAGGTCCCAAAGTCTAACAACCCTGCTCTTATATACCCCAGTTTGGTACTGTCAGCTAAAGAACTTGCTCTGGACATTTGTAGCAACTGGTTGCCAGTTGGATTTTTTTTTACTGCTGATCGCAACACTTTGAGGCTGGCAGATGAGGTAAATTCATATATTGTCCACCTACCCAGTCCATGTCTGGGCCTTTGGAATATAATGGTACTATAGGGGCCAGCGTTAAGGTCTTGCTTCTGTAAACAACATCCATTGTTCTCTGCCTTCCTATGCCAAGTCATTCATCTCATCATAGAAAACCACCAGAATGATAAGGCATACTTTTCATCTGAAACTGGATGCTTTGGGGTTTTTTAGTGCAAGGAGACAGAATCATAGAATCATAGGTTGGAAAAAACCTCTGAGAGCATCAAGTACAAACATCCACCCAACAACACCATGCCTACTAAACCATATCCCGAAATGCCACATCTACACTTTTTTTAAACACCTTCAGGGATGGTGACACAATCACCTCCCCGGGTAGCCTTTTCCAGTGTCTGACCACTATATCAGTAAAGAAATTTTTCCTAATATTCAACCTAAACCTCCCCTGATGCAACTTGAGGCCATTTCCCCTTGTCTTATCACTAGTTAGTCAGGAGAAAAGACCAACACCTTCCTCATTACAACCTCTTTTCAGGTAGTCACCATCCCTGGAGGTGTTTAAAAAATGTGTAGATGTGGCATTTCAGAACATGGTTTAGCATGCATGGTGGTGATGGGTTGACGTTTGGGCTTGATGATCTTAGGGGTCTTTTCCAACCTTAATAATAATGACTCTACTGTAAACTCAGCTTCTGTACTTGTGTGAATAATCTCAGCTGAGCATAGATGTATTTAAAACAAATTTAAAAACATGGTCATCATGCATCATAGATCATCACAGGAGTGTTCAGAGCTGCTACTGTAATTGCTTCACATCACTCAAACGTCCTCCTTTCAGAATCTGCACATTCAAAAGGAATCCAGCATTTCAGTAAATACAGGTTTAGTTACTTAGGGTAAAACCGATGAGAGCCTAACAGCTTAAAAAAGTAGCATGCAGTAAACCTGCCTTTTTGCTAATACAAAACAGCAAATCATGACAGCTGGAAGGTATTACATTTCCCCTTGGGGAAGATTTCACTTCTCTTTTGAGTGGGTTATTCACTTATGTTTCACAGAATATGAGCTCAGCACTAGTCTGTGCAATCATGCTGCATAATGGTTTTTACTTAAATGGGACAAATAATAGATCGTCCAATCCCTAAGCATTGCTTTTGGTTAGCGTTACCCTACTTTTATGTATTTTTGTCACAGATAGAAGAATGCAGCTGTAGTAGAAAGCTCTGTTCAAGGATCACTTTCTTCCTATACTTCTCCATCTCCATGTTCACCCCCTTTCATTTTTCTCCTTTTTAGTTGCAAATATATTTTATCCTTCACATAGCTGAGTCTCATGTTATACCATGAAATTATGATTGAATGCTATTAAGCATCCAAAATAACAATTTCTCAATTGAATTAGTCAATGGTGAAGATAACTTGTAGAAAAGAAATTGCTGTTTTGGTATATATGTGTGCATTGTTTTGTTTGTTTTTGGAGGAAGGAGTAAGAATATCTGTAACAAAATTGTTGTTCTAGGAGTGTTCCTTCTTTTCTGATCTCCTTCCTGTAGAGAAATTGATCTATGTTCATCTTCTTTAGCTGAAAGTGCACCTGCATCATTAAAAGTGTATATTTTGAATCACATATTTATAGAAAATGCTGTAAGACATCACAAATGATACTGTTGAAAAATGTGAAAATTTGGAAGGAGCATTATTGAGTAAGCAATAAGTCATATTTGAATTTTTATACTTAGATTTTATATACACAAAAAATTAAAGGTTTTTATAGTGGCTGCTACATCTACTTGAATATTCTTGAGTCTAAAATAGAGTACGATGTTAAGGTATAAAACAGTCTCAAAAACAAATATACAAAGATTTGCCTTTTATTTTCCATATAAAGTGCAATGAGAATTATATACAGAAATTTTTGGACAGAAGACCACAGTCTAAACTATGATGTTGCATTTTTTTAAAGGAGTTCTGTAGCTTGAGTGTGAGCCTAGATAGATCTGCTAATGGTTTTGGACTTCTATTCAGAACTATTCTTGTGCTGAAAGCTGTGAATTTGGCTTTGTTGTTTGAAGTACAGTTTTCTAAGCCTGAAATACACAAGGACATAGATATTTACATGTGTTGGAAAAATAATTTTTTTTATTTTTCCTGAAGTATTTCACAGTGATTACAAGTATAGAGAACTTTTGTTAACAATCTAGAAAAGATAAAACCTAAGTTGTTCATAGGAAAATATGACTGGATATCAAAGAGCAATTTTTAATAAGTATCAGTGGTTAAAAATTTTTTGAAGCTTAAAATAAGGCTTTCTAAGTGGGACTTGTAGATGATTTATTGACTAGAAACTAAATAAGTTTTCCAAACCATGATTCCTAAAGGTTGATCTCTAGCTGAATGAAACCATTAAGTCGAAGTTCAAATTATCTTCTTCCAAGGAAGAAGCCAAACTTGTTGAGCGCTTGCAACAGCGTTGGACTTCCAAGATTGACTGTGGGTCAGGCAAAGGATAGGCATAAGATCTCAAGCAGTTCTTTGCATGGTATGTTCCTAAGGGTTTTGTTTGTTTTCTTTCCAGATAAAAGAATCAAGAGAATTTTTGGCAGGAGCTATATTGACTAGAGTATGTTTCTTTTCAATGGAAACTACAAATCAAAACATTAAAGAACTTAATTCTTTGTAAACTGAAATTATTTGCAGGGACTAGGGATTTAATTGATAAAATTTCCAAGAATAAAGATAATCCATCATAATCTTCTCCTCCTTCCCGAAAGAGATGTTAACCCATTGATTGCTCTGTTCTTTTTAAAGGCCTGGTCTTTTCTCATTGATGCTTACTCCTGTGGGAAACGTGGATTTTTTTAGCCTGAAGAAAATAATTTTGTGTATGTTTCAGTGACTAGTGATGCTGTACTTTTTTTCCTATAGGAGCCTATCCAGAATTTTTCTCAGAGATGGAATCTCTGAAACAGATATTTGGAGATAGGATTTTAAGGCAGAGGCAAGAAGAAAAAACAGATCCTATCCACCAGATGTCTTTCAAAATTATCTCAAACCTTGGGGGTAAATTCTAGAATTACTGAGTGAGGGGGAAATGCTAAACTCTTTTAAGTGGCAAAATGTACGCTGGGTGTAGTCCCCTCTCTTCCTTTAGAAGCTGCTAGCAATATTTCTGGGACAAGACATGACTTGCACCTCTGTTATTGTGCCAACTTTTTTCCACAATAAATGGGCATGATTTTGACCTCTTATGTCTAATTTACTGCACAGTATATTTCTTTGTTCTGTAGAAAGATGGAATCACTTAGCTGTCAAATTCAGTTTATCTTTACTGACTTCCATGGATTTGTTTTAATATATAGCAGTTGTATTTTTGGTCAATAGTATACATATACATTCCTGGATATCTGAAAAAAATCAAATCTAACTGAGCTTTAAATTAATAAGGTTTTAAATTGTGCTTTCTGAATATTTTAGAAAACTCTAAGAAAATAATTCTTTCTATTCTTCTCTAGCATTTTCTGTCTTTCAAACAGTGACTACAATCAACTAAACTTGTTACAAATTCTCTCTGAAATGTTTAACACAGTTCGTTTAGTCATTTTAATAAAAAAATTAGAACAAGGCAGTACTTGGAATTTCCCTAATGTGCAATCACATTCACTGCCCAGAGCAACCATTTTGCAGTTCTTTACACCAGGGAAAGTATCTAATCATTAGATTTTTTAGCAATTCAGGGACTTTTAACATTTCCTGAAACATAATTATTAAGTAGGTTAAGATTTCTCTTGTTAAAATAGCCACTGTTTCCATCATATATTGTAATTTATTTTTACAAGTAAGATGCTTGCTTTGAATATATTTTTTTCAGACACTGTCACCTCATTCTTTATATTAGTTATTATTTGGTCAATGCTTTTTGTGTTTTAGTGGAGTTTTCAGTCAGAAATTATAGCTGAATGTAATGCCGTGGGACTTAAATTTCATGTTTTAATATTCAGCTGTTCAACTTAATTTTTTAAGAAGATAAGAGACTTAGTAGATATTCTCTCTTCTCCACGTTCCAGCAGACACTTTCCTCAGGTGTCATCATACATAAATATAGGGTTTAACCGTTCTAAAACAACTTGATGTGGAAAGACGTGAAGTCCAGAGGATTTATTTTATTTTATTTTATTTTATTTTATTTTATTTTATTTTATTTTATTTTATTTTATTTTATTTTATTTTATTTTATTTTATTTTATTTTATTTTACTTTGTTTTATTTTTTTTGTTTCTTCAGAACGTCTGAGATTTGAAGAAATAATGTGACCCCAGTTACTGGGTAATTACTGAAATAAACTTTAACTGTTTTGGGAAAAGGGAGAAATTGTGAGGCTGGGGCTGACCATATATCTTGGTTGTTCCTGTATCTATTCTAATCAGATAGAAGAGTCTTTAGTATAAACATATATTTTCAAAAGGTTGTTGTATATCAGAAGATAATAGTGAATGTACCATTCACTTAGTGAGACTGTCGTGCCCTTTTAAGGAACTTGGAGCATTGCCTGGAGAGTTAGGATCTTGCCAGTGTGCTCAAAGAGCCTGATACAGAACCCATTAATGTCAGTGGAATAATCCCCATAGACTTAAATGAACTTTAAATCCGGATAAGCAAGTGTTCATATCAGCATTTTATCTGTCATATATGGGCCCACAAAGAAGTGGTGAGGTTTGCAAGCTAGAATAAAACACTTTCGGGTCTCAGCTGTAAATCTCACTAGGTATGATTTGGTGGTCCTAAAATGCCACTGAGCTTTGTTTTGTACTGGCATTGATGAAAAGTCTGAGATGATAACTTCTAGAAGACATGCAGAAGAAGCTTATGTGAACAGAAAGACCCCTGTCTATCAAAATAAAATAACTTGCAGGAGTTGCAAAACTGTGTTTGCTTTGCAATAGCTTTAATGTTTTGCTCCTTTTAGAAACTCTCTCATATCAGAATTTTGCCCTGTTCTATAGTTGAGGCAGATTTTATTAATTCCTTTTCACAGTGCAAATTCCAATCGTGTGAGACATGGAGGAATCCATATTTTCAGTTGATAATGAACAGTACTTTTCAGATACAATTGCAGCTATTATTAGTCTCTGGATAGATCTTGAATTTTTACTTTAGCACTTTAGTTCATTGGTGTGGTGATAGATAAATAAATAGGACAAGCTATCATTTTGAAGACATGACTAAAACAGCACTAGTGGTGTGTGGCTTCTTTTTAAACTAAGGAAATATGAACATTTTATTTTGGGAAACACCACCGTAAATATAAACATAAAAATTTCTGTGGACTAAAGTGCTCCATGAGCAATCAGAGAACACTTGCTTTGGGTCAGTAACAAGAATATTTGATTTCAAGTGGTAGCAACCTCTCACCTGTTAGCAAAAATCACACATTTCTGGGAAGGAGATAAATACACAATTGAACAGACGATGCAAACTGTAGCTTATTTTGACAGATTGACCTTGGTGCTGCAGAATGGATATGTATCTACTCTGATTTCATAGCGTTTTTTCCTCTGGTCTTCTCATTATCCAGTCCTTAATTTCATAGATTTTGGAACCTCTGAAGACAGACCTTAGGTATAGCTGGTAATTCAGCTTTCAGAGCAGCTGTCATGCAACAGGAACTGCTGTCATATATGAAGTCCCATCAAATATGCAGTTTTTCAGCATAGGGTGGAGGGGAAGAAGAGGGAGGGACATCATGGGAAACTGTATGTCTTTTATTTACTGATTGATTTAGTATTGAAAATCTTTTCTTGTATTGAAGACTGGAAGTTTGTTGGCAGCTTATCCTATAATCCCTTGTTTTTTCCCAACATTTCCTGAAGATTGAAATCTTGAACAGATGAAACATCCTTAGCAAAATCATAGTGAGTGTGTAAAATGGAATTTTAAGATGCTCACAAAACAGAATATTATTGTCTTACAGAGGATCTCTGAAACTGAATTGATACTTATGATGTAATACATGAAGGAAACATAATTCACTCATTTTTAAGAATAATTGCATATCACACTGCATTGCCTGATCTGCCAGTATCCATCATGTTTGTTCATTATTACAGATAAAAGAAGAGCTAAAGAATGAATAACGTGCTTTACATTGGCATAAGTAATTAGGTTTGTGTGCTTACAGGAGATCAGAACACTTTTCAACATCAGAATGATGATCAAGAGCTAAAACATACAGCAAGATCAAGAACAACTCTGGAAAAAATTTCTACTTCTACCTATTTAGAATGAGACGTGAAATTTAACAGTGGGTGCTGTATAGTAATGGGTGATGTCTTCCATGTTCAGAGAAACTCCACTGTCACCAGCTGAGGTGAAGATTCATTCTCTTTTATTGCAAAAGTTCCATTTTGGAGAGCTCCTTCATTATACAGGGAGCTGCAGGAAAAGCACATTTATATTGGAAACAAGTACCAAAGAAACCTGATTATGACTGGTCAATGTGATCCCAACAAAATTGTCCAGCCTTAGGATATTAAAAATATCCCCAAACAAACAAAAAAACCCGCACAAAAAAACAACAACAGTGAAAAAATGGAGCAGGAAGCGTTTTCCTTGACCATCAAGTCCAATTATCTGCTACTGTAGGTTACTCACGACATAATCTAGTTCATATATTCACATCTCGCTTTATCAAGGTTAGTCCATATATGCAAGGTTTTTTACTCTTCCTGTTAGGTGCTGCTTCACAGCTTCGTTTTCTCACAATTAGAAATCTTAGAGTTTACACTGCAATTTTCAGGCCAAATTACATACCTTTGCTCTAGTGCTGAAATTGTCTTTTAGCTTTAATAGCCCTTCCCTCTCCCTTGTGTTTTTTTCCAGATGTACTTACAGAAAATAATGATCTACCTTTTTATCTTATGTTTTGCTATACTTAAACAAGCCAAGCTCTTTCAGTCAGTTATGTAAGGTAGGCTCACCCTACTTTGTTTTGTCATTCACTAATCCTCTTTCCAAAAAACTATTGGACAATACATTTGTTGGAAAATAAATTCTAAATGCTGCAGAGCATTCAGAAAGCCTTCCAAGCTTGTTTCAGACATAAGCCTAAAAGTTTGCATGAGAAACTGTTTTTAAACTACAGCTAATTAAATCTCTAATTCAAAATTGCAAGCAATCTAAATTCAGTGATAATGATGCCACTCTATCTACAGAAATTTCTGGAAAATCAGACCAGTCCAATTTACCATGCAGCAAAAGCTAAGCAAGGAAGAATTTATCTTCCTTGTAGAATAGGAAAGGAATTGAATTTAGAAAAACTAAACCCAGGAATATAACATTAACTCAATAAAAAAAGACAGCTGTCTACCCTCCTTTTCCTACAAAAATACCTATCAAAATGAAATCTAACGTATATGCTTATGTCATGATTTTACACTGCAACCATGTATTGGGCATATCTAGCAATGTTTAGGTGGCAGGGTGCTGTGGAGGTAGTCCATGAGCTGCCCTGGACCAGCTGGCAACCAATGGAAACAACTCTCTGGGCCGCAGCATTGCAACAGGCAGGGCAGCTTGTGTCACTGCCACTCAAACGTGACGCAGAAGGGGCAGCAACAACGAGGGGCATGAGATGCAACAAGGAGAGACATGAGAGAACAGCAGGACATATAAAATGAGACACCTGAGGAGGCATACAAGGAGATGCGTGTGAGGAAATGCAAGGAAAAACTGAGAAGGCACATGTAAAGGCATACTGTTAGGGCCATGGCTGGAGATGCGCTCCTGCAAGGAGGTGCTTCATGACAGAGGAGTTGTCTCTGAGGAACCATGGACCATGAAGGGGACCACACCAGGACATGGATGACCCTGAATCGACTGTGGACCACAGAGGAGTCCATGCTGGTGTGGGGATGCCCCAAAGGGGACTGTGGCACACAGAGGAAACCACAATGCTATGGGGAAGTCCCTAGAGGGATGGTGAACCATAGAGGAGTCCACACTGGTTCAGGGGAACCTCTGAGGGACCATGGCCCATGGGCAAGTCTGCATTGGTACAAAAGGAACAAATAAGAAACACAAAGCAATAAAAGAAAATACGTACAAAGCAGGGAATATCAGATATAAACTTTTGCTAACCTTGACCTCACTCACTACAAGATGACTAACCAAAGGGATTGGGAGAGACTGTGTGTAACCCCCAGCAAAAACAAGGGAAGCTGAGCCTAGAAAGGAGGAAGAAGGGTTACTGAACTGGAGTTAAGTCTGGGAAAGGGGAAAAAAAGATGTTTCCCTAAGTGTTTGTTTAATTATTTGTTGTCTTTTTTTTTTTTCCCCTCAATAGCCTCCTCAGTAATTAAAAGTTTATTTTCAGCAGTCGTTTAGCAAATATAGTTTTAAATTCCTTGTGTTGACACTGCTTTGTCCCCAGCAACCTAATAAATTCTTGACATTGGTATTTGGGATCAAATTCCCAATTTAAACAAAAAAGCTTTATGTTTAGATCCTCAGAATCTAAGCTTAACTATCATCCTGCAGTGAAAATCAGCTGCCATCTAAGGTTTTTGCAGTATGTAAGTCTCCTGGCTTCTGAAGGGCATATCCATGAGGACCCTGACGCAGGCAGGCCCATCACTGTATGTGAGGCCCAGCAGCTGCAGCAGTTGCATAGAATATGAAACCATAATTCAGTTCTTTCCTCTGGTTGGAGTTTGAAGAAAGTCTGAGCCAGTTTCATTCAATTGTTCATTCGTCTCATTAACTTAAAAGCTTTGCTTGTGCGTGTCTTATCCTAGTTTAGCCAATGAAGAGACATAGGTGTTTCTGGATTACAGAATATACAGCCTAATTAGGCATTTCCTGTAAGCAGACTTCATTCTTTTTTGTTGATATTGATGTTGAAGAGGTGGGCAGAGTCAAAGCTAGAAATCTACATCTTAAAAGTCAACTTCTGAAGTACACTAAGGATGAAAACCAGTGTACTCAGGCACATGTTATAATGCTTATACAGAACTTTGTGATAACTACCAGGAGCAGTTCCTACACTTAAAGTGTTTTTCATGACTGCAAGGACAGTATGCTCTTAAATCTGTTCTTTGTGACAGTTTTTAATGCATCTGTGTATTTATATACTGACTAGTGCTATTTTACTGACTCTCAAAATTGTATCATGTCTTACAATATCTGATAATACCTTTTTATTTAGCACAAAAATAACTGAGCTGAAATCAGTGGAGTCATAATAATTTACTGTAACTGAGGTTCTTAAAACCCAGCTCTATGAGCCACATGGTTATATGAGAATCTCTTTTTTCAATGTTATTGTACATTTCTAGCTATCAGTGATGTGGTTTATGAGGACAATTTTTTTTTTTTCTTTTAAAATCTAATGAAATCAACCTAGTAACAAAATGTAGCCAAGGGTCTAAATCATGTATATGATTTCAGAAAGTGATTATATCATTAACAAAGTCAGAAAAGAGTTTTAGTCACGTCTCAGCTAAAGCACAGATTTTCTGCAGCATATGTCATTTGTATTATGTAAGTGAAATTTATTTTGTGTAACTAAATGGGAGAAATGCTGGATTAATGAAGAAATTTTCATTACTGCTCTAAGATATCTGCAGAAGTCTCTCAAAGTTTTAACTGATTTCATGTCCTGTAACGTATCTAATTAAAGACCTAGATATGTTGTGCTTTTTTAAATGCATATTTATCTCAAATAATGGATTTGTGTTTTACCTCTGTACTAATATTTATTTCAATTTCCAATACCTAACTGTTCTTACAGTATGCTAGGCTCCTTAATTGTCTGCAATCTTTTATTTATGTTTCTCATCAAATTTCAGGAGAGGAACAGAACAAAGCAAAAAAGGAAAGAAGAATCAGTAAAAGAAGATAAAAGGATTTTTTTCAAAAATTTGAAATTTAAACAGTCATTATTCCAAAATAAATTTAATTAAGTATACAGTCCTTTTATCTGAATGGTATCTTTAAAAAACAAACAAAAAAAACAACCAAAAAATAATTAATATCTTATAAATGAAACTTTTAGATAAATTTTGATAATAACCCTCTACGTAAGCTGCTGAAACCTACTTAGTGTTCACTGTTGTCAGTGTTTGTTCAGTCAGAGGGCAAGTTGTGTTCTGTGGAGTAGATGCCTGACTCAGTATACTCTGCTATTAAACTAGAAAACTAAAGCTATCCATGAAAAGGTGCAGAGTTAAGAGCTAAATCTTCCCCCCCCCCAAGATGACTTACTACTTTTTGTCTAGCAAGCAAATATACAGTACTAAGGCTTAATTCAGTATTGCCAGCCAAAAAAGTCAACAACCAGTCTCACTTGATTTTTTTTTCTCATTTCTAGCCGAGTACCTAGTTGAAATTAAATCGCCTGAGGTCACATATCAGTTGACTGTTACAATAGCAAATGTATACAGGGATTGTCTCAATCCTAAAGAAACAAAATATGGCATTATATAATTTTACCTCTCCTTTCCCTTTTGGTGCTCTCAACACACAAGGCAGTTAGTACATGAGGTGGTTAGGTTATTCCCCTTACCACTGTAGACTTCCTTCTCAATGTTGAGACAAAGAGGGAGCCAATAATGACCTTGTGAACAGTTAGGTGTCTTCCGTCTTCACTGAACAAGAAGAGTTTTCAGTCTGCAAAGCAATTAGTATATTACTTTCTATGATGTTAAAGCTATATAACTTTGATGCATTCATTTCTTTTAACTTTATGCTTTGGACAGAGGAAGTACATGAAGAATCAGAATGCAAAAAAAAGGCTAAATCAAAATGAAGACCTGAAAGATCAATGAGGCTAGATTGCAACTGCTTCATTCTCCCTTTCTGTTTAGGTTTGGCCTGGATAAATGCCAGGTGCCCACAATAACCACTCTATCTCTCTTCCTCCTCATCTGGACAGGGGAGAGGAAATATGATGAAAGGCTCATGGGTCGAGATAAGGACAGAGAGAGATCATTCACCAATTACCGTCACGGACAAAACAGATCAAGACTCCCATCCAACTTGGTGTCATCTGCAAATTTTCTGAGGGAACGTTCAGTCCCTTCATCCAGATCGTGATAAAGATATTAAACAAGACCAGACCAAAAACTGGGCCCTGGGGAACACCACTTGTGACTGGCCGCCAGGTGGATTTAACTCCATTCACCACCACTTTCTGCACTCGGCCATTCAGCCGGTTCTTTATCCAGTGAAGAGCATACCCATCCAAACCATGGGCAGCTAGTTTCTTCAGGAGGATATTGTGGGGAACAGTGTCAAAGACCTTACTAAAGTCCAGGTAGATGATTCCACAGCCTTTCCTTCATCCACTAGGTGGGTCATCTGGTCTTAGAAGGAGATCAGGTTGGTCAAGCAGGACCTGCCTTTCATGAACTAATGCTGGCTGGGCCTGATCCCCTGGTTGTCCTTCACATGCCTGGTGAACGCACTCAGGATGAATCACTCCATAATCTTGCCCTGCACTGAGGTCAGGCTGACAGGCCTGTAGTCCCCCAGATCCTCCTTCCAGCCCTTCTTATAGATGGGTGTTACACTGATAATCCTGCAGTCATCTGGGACCTTCCCTGTTAGCCAGGACTGCTGATAGATGATGGACAGTGGCTTGGCCAGCTCCTTCACCAGTTCCCTCAGCACTCTTGGGTGAATCCCATCCAGGCCCACAGCCTTATAAGTGTCCAGGTGGCATAGCAAGTCTCTGCATGACCTAATGAGACCCCTGTACTCCTCTTGAGTTGCCTGCCCTTTCATCCATAGGTGATAGACCCTCCTTTTTTTCCTGAGTCCCAGCAAGAGCTCCCTGTTCAGCCAGGCCGGTCGCCTTCCCCGCCAGTTCGTCTTGCAGCACATGGGGACAGCCTGCTCCTGTGCCTTTGAGACTTCCTTCCTGAAGAATGTCCAACCTTTCAGGATCCCTTTGCCCTTCAGGACTCTCTCCCAAGGGACTCTCTCAACCAGCATCCTGAGCAGGCCAAAGTCTGCCCTCAGGAAGTCCATGGTGGTGGTCCATGGTCCCCTCTTAACTTCACCGCAAACTAAGAACTCTGTCATTTCATGGTCACTAAGCCCAAGATGGCCTCTGACCACCACATCTCCCACCAGTCCTTCTGTGTTAGTAAACAGCAGGCCTAGTGAGGCACCTCCCCTGGCAGGCTCACTTATCAGCTGCATCAGGAAGTTACCTCCCACACACTCCAGAAACCTCCTAGACTGTTTCCTCTCTGCTGTGTTGTATTTCCAGCAGATGTCCGGTAAGTTAAAAGTCCCCTACAAGAACAAGGGCTAGTGATTGTGAGACTTCTTCCAGCCACTTGTAGAAAACTTCATCTGCCTCTTCATCCTGGTTGGGTGGTCTATAACAGATCCCCAGCAGAATGTCTGCCTTGTTGGCTTTCCCCCTCATCTTTATCCATAAGCATTCGACCTTATCATCACAATCATTGAGCTCTATACAATCAAATCAGTCCCTAACATAGAGCCACCCCACCGCCTCTCTTTCCTTGCCTGTCCCTTCTGAAGCGCTTATAGCTATCCGTTGCAATTCTCCAGTCATGAGAGTCATCCCACCATGTTGCGGTGATGGCGATCAAGTCATAGCTGTCCTGCTGTGTAACGGCTTCCAGCTCCTCCTCTTTGTTGCCCATGCTGTGTGCATTGGTGTAGATACACTTGAGGTGGACTGTCAATCTCACCCCTGATACTGGCATGCCATGCCTGGGCTCATCTCTAGTGACCTGGTTTATATCCCCTCCCCCCTTTGACCCCATTTTAAAGCCCTCTCGATGAGCCCCACCAGCTCGTGGGCAAGAATCCTTTTCACCCTTTGAGATAGCAGGAACAGACTGCTACAAAATGGGCCTCCTGCAGGGTTACGAGTCCTGCCGTCAAACCTGCTCCAATGTGAGTTCCACTCGCTCCATGGGGTCACAGATCCTGCCAGGAGCCTGCTCCAGTGCTGGCTTCCCATGGGGTCACAGCCTCTTTCACGTATCCAGCTGCTCCAGAGTGGAGTACTCCACAGGCTGCACATGGATGCCTGCTGCACTGTGGTCCTCCATGGGCTGCAGGGGAACAACCTGTTTCACCATGGTCTTCTCAACAGGCTGCAAGGGAATTTCTTCTCCAGCACCTGGAGCACCTTCTCCCCCTCCTTCTTCACTGACCTTGGTGTCTGCAGGGCTGTTTCTCTCACATATTCTAACTCCTCTATCCCACTGCAGGTTGTTGCACAGCATTATTTTTTTCCTTCTTAAATATCTTATCACAGAGATGCTACCACCAAGACTGATTGGCTCGGCCTTGTTCAGCAGAAGGTCTGTCTTGGAGCCAGCTGGAACTAGCTCTATTGGACATGCTTCTCACAGAAGCCACTCCCGTAGCACTCCTGCTACCAAAACTTTATCATGCAAATGCAATGCATTATATAACTGTGTTTTCCTTCTAGACAAAAAAATGAAGGATGGTGACCCAGTACTATGTAACTCTTGCATAAAATCTTTAGTTGATAGTATTGAAAAAATGTACTGGAAAAGATCAATGGAAACATTTTTATAAAAAACAAAGATTTTTTAAAAAGTAAAATATTTTTATACATTTTTTCCAATCTGACAAAATAGCTACACTAACTTCATAAAAAAACCAATGAATGAGACTGGAAATTATGTGCTAGTTTATGTTTTATATGGGGTAGGCTCATTGGTAGGCACTTTATATGATAATGAAGGTGCAGTAAGCATCTAAATTAATCCTCTTGTTAATTTATTCATGAATAGAAGAAATCTCAGCTTGATACACTTCTGAAAATTCATTTAAAAATATCTGAAAGTTTTTCTACGGGTTACGTGTATAAACATTGTATGAAGAATCTTGACACTTTCTGCTAAAACAGAAAATATAACTCTAGAATTCTGTTAGAAAGTTTATTCCCCTACTAAAAATGTCACTTATTGATAAAATGAGCTTTTTTACTTACAGAGTTGTTAAAGAACTAAAATGATTTTAAACCTGGAAATGTAAAACACTCGGAAGAAAGTGGAGGGGTTTTTTTGTTTATTTCTTTTTTCTTTTTATTTTAGGAAAGAATGCTCAAATTGCAATCTAAAAATATTGCAAAAACATGTTATAGCAAAGGAAATCTGTTTTAGACACACAAAGTTGATTTCAATTTTTGTAATTCATAGCTGGAGATAGTGAAATTAAATTAAATTCTTAAAGTTAACCATATGATAAAGCTTGCAGAAACTTACAGGATGGACATAAAGTGAGAGACAAACACAGGAGTTGAAATCACTCACTGAGGTTGAAAGTGGAAACATAAGTGATATTAAATCTGCGATGACGCCATAAAAATTATATAACTACGCAGATAGAAAGGTAAATTGTCGTAAAAGGTGGAAAATTGAATTCTTTACTCAAAGGACTTTACAAATAATGTTGGCTTATTTTGTTAATCAAAAACATTCATGAGGGACAAGTTGGAAAATGTCTAACTGAATACCAGAAGTAGCTTTGCTAATGCAAAAAAACACTGTGAAAGGCTTGTTACAGAAAATACTACAAGAGAAACATTTACTGTTGAGCAAGGTCAAATAGGAGAAATAAATATAACTGGCAAAGTATGTATTTCTCTTGAGGGGACTAAATGCATGCAACATGAAAAAAAAACAATAAAAAGAATGCAAATTGAAAAGCAACACAAAACAAGACAACAACAAAAAAAATATCAAAAAACCCACAAGAGATCCTGAGTTTTAACAGGACATTAGCTATTTTTTCAAGTTTGATTCTATTCAGGGAATCTACAGAAGCAAACCATGAGGAATTTTGATCAGTGTCAATAAACAAGAAGTGAAAAAGTTTCTTCTGAAGTTTTTCAGCACATCTAAAGTGGAACTACCTTTAAATCAACAAGCAGCTCCTTTTTTAATGAGACAGTTATTGTTGTTGTAATTGTTAGCTGTATGAAGCAAACAGACAACTTCTGCGCTGTAAAATGTACCTATACATGTGTAGACTGGTTGATAATTTATAATGACATGAGTTAGATTACATGTTAAGATTAATAATGAAGTTTAAGAAGTTTAACATGTTAAGTTTAATAAAGACATCATGCTCATCAGGGTATGAATTTATGCCAGATTGCAGGACAGTTTAATGCTCCAGTTATCGTCTAGAAAAGGTAATAGTAGCCTAAGTTTTGTCACATTGTGCAGAGGAACATTGTAGTCAATGTATTAAGGAGAAGAAAAATATATATTAACATTAATCTGCCCAAATACTATATGTCTGACACATTCATCTAGCCTCACTTTTTTGGGTGGGAAGGGAAGAGGGCAGAGGGAAAGGTATTCTGGTGTCATGGTACGTTACAACCGACCCTGGATTTGTCCAGGACAGGGCTAATGTTCACCAGAAGCCAGGAGGGGACACAGCCGGGACTGATGACCCAAACTGGCCAAACATAAGGGGTATTTGATACCATGTGCAGTCATGCTCAACTCTGGGTGGGGGAGCTGGTCCGGGGGAAGTTAGTCACGGCTCGGGAGCACGCGGGGCATTGGGCTGTGAGAGAGTTGCTCTGTGTATTCGCTTGTGCTTATCAGTGTTATTGTTGTTACTGTTCACATTCTTTACTGTTGTCCTGCGTTTGGCTGGGACAGGGTTAATTTTCACCAGAAGCCAGAAGGAGACACAGCCAGCCAGCTGACCCAACAGAGTTGCTCTGTACATTCCGTTCTTTTTTTTGTATATTCTTTCTATCAGTATTATTGTTGTTACTGTTTGCTTTGTTTGTTGTTCTGTTAAACTGTGCTTATCCGGACCCTTTGCCTTTTTCTTCCCATTCTCCTACCCATCCGGTGGGGTGAGGGGCTACAGAGTGACCATGTGGCCCTTCCTTGCCAGCCAGGGCTAAACCACAACACCTCCTACGGTAACTAAAATAGGGCAGGTTAATGACTTATGTAAGTGTATGCTAGGTCACTGACTGAGGTGTTCATCGTGTCTTCTTTTACAAACAAAGTTAGGTGAGATCAACAGTGACTCTAGTGCCGTGTCACTTGCTGGGATAACACCCCTGTCTGAAGACCACAGTACAGGTACCATGTATTTCTATTTCCTGTCTGGACGCTTCTGGTGTGCTGCAGGGCCAGGCTTAGCATGTGTATGCTGCTTCAGGTAGCAGAGAGGGGATGCAGACTCAGAAAGACTCAGAATGCTGTAAAGTTATGGTAGAAATGGACTTCATTTTTCTCAGTGTAGAAGCTGACACGGATGAGATTAAACTCATCCCAGTGATATCACAGCTGGTTGTCTAAAATGAGGACTAAGGCTGAACATAAGGCTGTCATAAGGACTTTCTTCTTAACATTTAGAGGCTGTTTTTCTGGAAGATTGAAATTGGGAACAGTTCAGTGAGATTAGAGTAAACAAAGCTTACAACTTCATGAAGAGACCAAGAAAATAACTGCAATATTCACTTCAGCTTTTCTTTTTTTAAAAATATAATCATCAATATCATGTGCATCTTATTCTTTGAAGAAAACTAAATGTCCTAAAAAATGTACTTCAGGTTTAAAAAGCAAGAACTACTTCAAAAATAGAAGAATTGAGAAACGCAATACAAACAGGCATGTACAACTGTTCTTTTTAAAAAATAAAAGTATATTGTTCTTCTTGTGTGACATGTTACGTTCAGTGCTTGCTTTGGTACAGAAATTGTTGGACGTGCTTCATTTAGTGTGAGAGTGAGTCAGCATGTACTCTAGCAGGTTTTCCAAAAATAGTACTGTCAGCAGCTTCTTCACAATGCTCCAGAAAAACAAAGTCTGGTGAATCACCCTTGCCAAATGCATGGAAAATAGCTTAACAGACAACAGAAGGATGGAGAGGAGGCAACACCAGAAAAAAAATAAAAAAGCTAGTATCCCTAAGAGTTGCATTTCATTATTTCCCCAAATGTGTGTTAGGTGCCTATTAAATACACTGGAACTTCCGTACTATACATTGCATGTGTCTGTGATTGTATGTATAAATATATAAATGAGGAATGCATCTGAAACTTCTAATTGCTCTTTCTTTCAAATTAAGTACCAAATGCTGTTGGTTAGAGGGATTTTTTACCTGGTTTTGTCCTGTTAATGTGGTAATTTCACTGTCATAAAAAAGGTGGTAACTGAGCAATGGCATAGGCTGTAAGGCGAGGGAAAGAAAAATACTGATTTTATGGAAAAGCCCTGCTGCAATTCCTGCTTCTTCCTTGCCCTGCTGTCACCTGTGTGTTTGCTCCGTCTCCTTTTATTTAGGTGTGGCACTTGGGCAGTTACAGTGTGTCCTCTAGCAAGTGTCTTTTGAGCATTTGTGAGATCAGGAATTAATGACTGCTTAGGCAGTGGGACAGCTGTCAAGCTTGTTACAGAACTGTGTTCAAGTCCCAGAGAACAGGAAGATACTGAAAATGAAATTCATCTGCCTATACACCTCCCGTTTTGAAAAGAAACCAGTACTGTTTGCACACCGAAAGTTAAGCGATGCATTTGGTGTGGTACCGGTGAATTGCTACTATTCAAAAAGCACATTAGAAGAAATGTAATCGTGTTTGGCAAAAAATGGTTTTTATGTAGTGAAAGCCAAATTTTATTAAGAGCATTCAGACACCACTGAAGTTATCCCTTTATTTGAACAATGTGGTAATGCCAGTGTGTTTTTATATACACAGTCAGAAATTATATAGTTTAAATTCTGAAGAAAATTGACATAATGCAGCCTAAGGTTTAGAAAAATTAGTCTATTAAAATCAAAAAGGATAATTCACGCTTATTTGGTTGTTTGTATAATACCAGAGTCTTTGCATCTGAAACAGAACACATTAAGGAAGTTTGATCTTAATAAAAATGTCTACATGATGCCAGTTATATTAACTGATCTTAATGCAATTTCAGAGCCATTCAGAATTTTTTTCCATATTCAGCCTTGAAGTTGGAGGCCCTTACTCTTATATGTACTAAAACTTGCTTTCCTAAATAAAGACCAGATGCATGAGAAGGGTCCATGATAATATAGGATAAATAATGTGCCTGACAACTAGCTATAATCTATTCGGGTTTTTTATAGATGGACTAGGGCTTTGATTTTGAGATTATGTGCTTTTCCTGTATATGCTGTATCAATAGGACTTCTCACTAGTGAAAGTTCGGAATATGCATGGTGTTAGGATCGCATAAGAAAAATAAAAACTTCTTCCATCTGTATATTCTGTACTCGGTTGAATCAGACTGTCCAATACACTAATTGCTTGTGTACAGCAATTATTTCAGATGGGACCAAAAGACTTTGTTTTTTCTTACATTGTGCTTTCTTTTCAACTGTCTTCTCTGAACTTGTAGAAAGGTGGGTACAAGTTTTGTTAGAGTGCACACAGAAAAGGTGAATATATTTGATATTCCCTTACACACTCATGCCAGATGATATCTCAATTATTGTAGCTTTTGGTCATTTTTCATAGCTATTTAACCATGCACAAATATTTTTTGTCAGATGGTACTGCCAGTTAGTGGGGGGGGGGAAAATGAACTCATTTGTGATAGATTGAGACTTGGCATTCACACAAACATTAGGTTGTCAGGAGATTGTTTGGTGCTCTATCATTAAAAATAGATATCAAAAGAAGTTTGGATTAGTTAAAAGAAGTGTTCCATTACTTCACTCAATAAAAAAGTCATGAAAATTCATGAGTAAGATTAAATTTAGTTGTAAAGTAGATTTGCAAAAGAACAACAGTGTTCTGAATGAGATACTTTCAATAAAGAGCTTAATAGAGAAGTTTGCTATAGAATGGAAAAGCTGACTTAAAGGCATTGCAGAAGTTTTTTTTTTTGCGTTGTAATATTCAAACTGTGCCAGGCCTTCCTGGGGATTCAGTTCCAAGTGAACATAATATTTCTTACACTTTACTGCTTTTGCCAGCTACCTGTGTAATAGTACATCATGCTTGTTTTCAAAGTCTAGATTGTATATTCAAGATTTTATGTAGGATGTTATAAAATGAGAGAAGGCAAGACTGAAAGGGACTACAAAAATGCATGTAGCCACCTGAATGATCCTAAAGCATGACCAACTGTGCTCATTCTTAACCGTTGTTTCTCTAATTTGTTCTTAAAAGACCTCTAGTGACAGAGGCCCTATCCAGTCTTCCACCAATCTACTCCACATTTTCCCTGTCTCTCTAACCCCTAGCTTGACTCTTCCTAGCTGCAGCTAAAACTTACTAGCCAGGACGAGGAATTAGAAAGAAATGTCTGTTCAATTTACAGATGATACCAAGGTGAGAAGGGTTGAAAATACACTGAAGCAGGGGATTGATATTCAAAAAAACTGATGGAATGGTGTGGCATTAGAGGGTTTCAAGGAGTCTGATAAGCGGTAAGGGGGTGGAAAGCCCTCCTGTTGAGTCACGAGGTTCAGAGTCAACCCCCTTGCTTTCTAAACTCCTTCTGCAGGTGCAGGGTCCTGCACCTGGGGAGGAACAACCCCATGCATCAGTACAGGCTTGGGGTGGACCTGCTGGAGAGCAGCTCTGTGGAGAGGGACCTGGGTGTCCTGATGGACGACAGGTTAACCATGAGCCAGCAGTGTGCCCTGGCTGCCAAGAAGGCCAATAGCATTCTGGAGTGCATTAGGAGGAGTGTGGCCAGCAGGCCGAGGGAGGTTCTCCTTCCCCTCTACACTGCCCTAGTGTGGCCTCATCTGGTGTACTCTGTCCAGTTCTGGGCTCCCCAGTTCAAGAAAGATGAAGAGCTATTGGAGAGAGTCCAGCGGAAGGCTACAAGGATGGTGAGGGGACTGGAACATCTCTGCTACGAGGAGAGGCTGAGGGAGCTGGGCTTGTTCAGCCTGAAGAAGAGAAGGCTGCAAGGGGACCTAATATATACTTACAAATATCTGGTGTCAGAAGGATGGGGTCAAGCTCTTTTCAGTGGTGCCCAGCGACAGGACAAGGGGCAATGGGCACAAACTGAGGCACAGGAAGTTCCGTCTGAACGTGAGGAAGAATTTCTTCCCTCTGAGGGTGACGGAGCACTGGAACAGGCTGCCCAGGGAGGCTGTGGAGTCTCCTTCTCTAGAGATATTCAAGACCCGCCTGGACAAGGTCCTGTGCAGCCTACTGTAGGTGACCCTGCTTCGGCAGGAGGGTTGGACTAGATGATCCACAGAGGTCCTTTCCAACCCCTACCATTCTGTGATTCTGTGATCCTGTGATTCTTACAGAGAGGAGCCTAGGTGCGGCTGAATCCACTCCTAGTCCCAGACTTGGCCAATGCTTTATGTCTAAGGTGTTGGGTATGCAGCCACTTACCAGAGTCAACATTTGCCTGTCAGAGCACTCCCAGGGACTTCCACTGAGACAGTTTCACAAAATTGAAACAATGGGTAATTTATTCACGCAACAGGTATCACAGATTTGGGATTGCCATTGACAAACGCACCATCTACAAAAAACTGAGCTCAAGTTAATCGTTCAGTGCTTTAGTTAGTTAATAATATTTTCATGCAGATATGTCTGACAAAGTCGGAGGTGTGACTCTTACCAAAAAGGCATCCCTTCTTGGAGGTGAAGAGAGGTCCAGGCCCATTGACCCTTCTGTCAGGTAGGGTTTTTGTTTGACTCCTCTTCCAAAAGAGGGTTTTCAAGTGCCTGTTTTCTACTTTTGAAAAATCTTTTGTAGATCTTGACAAGGTGGGACTAAGTCAATTATTATGTGTTGATTTGGCATAGCATGTTGTGTCATCATAAGTGGGACTCAGCACTAAGCGGTTTGGCACCCCCTGGGGGTGGGGAGCTTTGTATGTGCTTATGGGAGGCCTTTTGTTCTTTAACTGAAGCAACATCTGGCTGTGAAGCTTTCTCTTCATCCCAGGTGTCATAGAGTTAATTTGAGTGTTGAACCATCACCAGTTACTTTTGTCTGATAATATAAGCTCATCTGGTTGTTCAAGTCAAACCACACCCATCTATTAAGTCTTCAGTGTTTGACACACGAGTCCAAGCAAGGCTATCCACCCACAAAAGGCCTTGGGAAAAAATGAGATGAAGTACTGTAAGGAGAAAAGTATAGTAGCACAATGAACTATGAGCAATAGTGCTGTGGCACTATTCAATACTTCGCAGCCATCCCATAGTATTTTCTTCATGAGTGTGTTCCCTACCTTGTTCCTGAGAATTTCACGAAAGTCTTCCTCTTCTAGGAATTTTCAAAACCTACAGTTGCCTTCTGGGAAAGGCAGGTACCTATGCAGCGAATCACAAGTAGTGATGTTGACTACAAGGAGTCTGAGACGCCCCAAAGGAAGTAAGAGTTCTGAAGTTCTGAAGAGCTGACTACACCACAATTTCTGATAGTAAGAACAGCTAAACATTGAATAATTTTCCATTGAATCTTAGTACATTGTTCACTGTAAGCACAATTTGCTTTGAATGCGTCGAGAAAAGTGTCAATAACAACACAAAATTTTATGTGTAGTTATACAGAATTATGTTCCTGAGGTAAAAAATCAAATTTATTTTCCATTGGGCTGAATGAGAAACTCACTTATTCTGTGGATCTATGCATTGTAACACAGAAGGCTAATGAATATACCACGTTTGTGGGTGCCTGAAATGCAAGGCTGCTGTGTAAGAGAATGCAGTCTCCAGTGCTTACATTACTTTCTGCTTGTTTTTAAATGTCCTGTTAAAATAGTTCACATAATTTTTGTGAATTGATATTATATCCATGCAAATGCTCAACTATGGCAAGCTATGAGGTTTGACTTTTTTTATCTAAAACCAATGAGCCTGCTGAGACCACTATTCTTCTTAAAGACAATCTATGTTTATACACACATTATATTTATCATATCATACAGCTGTCACAAGCTTAATCTTTTGACGTCATATTCCAAGCACGTCTTTAGTGAATGTGTATAACTACTATTTGTATGTTTCTTATGTATGGAATGCTGTCATGGTTTAGCCCCAGCCAGCAGCAAAGAACCACGTGGCTGCTCTATTGCCCCTCCCCTTTCTGGTATGGGGAGGAGAATGGGAAGAAAAAAAAAAGGCAAAACTTGTGGGTTGGGATAAGGACAGTTTAACAGAACCAGAACGGCAAAGGAAGAGAACAGTAACAACAATACTACTGATGAGAAGAATATACAAAACCAAGGGAAAACACAGAGCAACTCTCTCTCACTATCAGATGCCCAGGGTGCTTCCGAGCTGTGATTAACTTCCATTTCCCCAGCCAGTTCCTCCACTCAAAACTGAGTATGACATCACATGGTACCGAATACCCTGCTTGTTTGGCTAGTTTGGGTCATCAGTCCTGGCTGTGTCCCCTCCTGGCTTCTTGTGAAAATTAACCCTATCGCAGCTGAATCCAGGACAAATGCAGAAAAGAGACCTGCTGTCACTGTCCACCTTCTTATTTTCCTAAATGTGTCTACTTCAGGTTTCACTTGTTACAGCTCCTAAGAGTCTGAAAAGATAACATCCGAAGTACTGGCCTAGAAAATATTTGTTCTCAGAGATAACGATTTATAGAGTATGATAAAAGAAAAGAGGGGGTGCAGATGCATTTCTTGATAATGTTCTTAATTTTGAAAAGAGAAAATTGTGGAGTATATTAAGCTAACGATATATGAAATTAGTGATATATGTTAATAAATCAGTTAATGATATGTGAAATTTTACATTATCTTAAACACCTTTTATCTGCCACTCTTCTTTACACTAAATTTCTCAAGGTCTCACTGGAAAAATATGAATGAGATTATATCTCCGTCGAGAGAAATTAATAGAAATTTTCCCTTGGTAGAAGCTGTAGGTTAATTAATAGGGTAATAAAAGGAAATTCTACTTACTAAAAATAACAAGGGGATATGTTCGTATTGACAATACATTGAATATCACTCTTTGTTAGTTTTGGTCACCATCACGTTAAAGAAAGAATTTTCTTTTAGCTACAAAGAGATAAAAGCTTGAAAAAAGATTGAAAATAGATAAGGAGTAGGATATAATAAGTATAATACTTAAATAAATTAGGGGCTGCCTGACTTATTATGCAATGAACAAACCCAGCAACTGATGTGCAGTTGTAATCAATTTTCTGAGAGAGTTTTCATTATCATTACGTCAAAATTTGTTGTTACAGAATGCAGTATGATATATAAAGGCTTGTTTATAAAAACACAGCTAGAAGGTCAAAAAGTAAGAGACTAGATATGGTTAAAATGGTAGGTTTTTACTCTATCTAAGTAATTGTAACAAGGAAAATTTAAGTTCAGCAGCTCACTCCTTGCCACTTAGAATGTAATGGAAATCTGTTACATAAAAATCTATAAATTCCTTGGCTTTTTCACAAAAGATACTTCAAATATGAAATGTCTATTGAATGGAAATAGTCACAATAATGGTAATCTTTGGAAAAAAAAAAAATTGCTCAATGTATTTGCAGTTCTTCTGGTTTAATGGCCTTTTGTTGACAGCCTCAGACTTCTCTGAAGTCACTGAATGAAATGTCAGTCAAAACAGAAGTCTACCAGTGTTAAATTCTCTTTGATATTTACATCTGCTTGGGTTTTTTTTTTACCCCACACAACACAAAGCATTTAATTTTCAGAATGGAAGATGAACAGGAGAAATTCTGGCATCAAAGAAAGAATTGTATGTGTGAAGTACAAGGAATCAAAAACTAGAATGCACAGCATGGTTAAGTAGGAGGCATTCACACTGTAATCTGTAATGATTGTAATTTCAAAGTAGATAGGAACACATTGTCAACCTCCAAATCACTTTGGAATCATTGGGAGGTTTATAATGAAAAATACAATTAACTAGAGGTTTGCCCTTTATAAGAATTGTGGAAATAGTTAATTTTTTTTTTTCTCCATCCAAACAAGTGTCATGAAAAGTGTTGATATTTTTTAACCACATGTATAAACTGTATAGAAGAATGACTTTAATTACGAAATCCTATTGCAAAAGCCAAACTGGAGGTAAATTGATACAGATACTTGAGAAATTGCTGGGGAAAAACCGGCTGAACATTTGCAACCAAAGACTATACGTACAAATAGGGAAGTAAGTGAGCTAGACAAAGATTTTACTGTGAAACACCCAATTAATTCGATAAAGCATATTTCAAAATCAGCTGAAGCATGTTTTGGGGTTCAGAAACCAAGTACATATTATTTTCTTTAAAAGAATAGTTTTGACCTATTTTGTTGACTTCTATGAAGAGATTTTTAGACTAGTATACTATATAAGCTGCATGGAGTAAAATGAATTGATTTCTTATTTTGTGAAGAGATGAAAAGGATGCTTTAATATTCCAATGAAATCACCTTACAGAGGCAACTGTAAACTAGGCTATGTGCTTATCTTTACTTATGGGAGTGGTCCTACTACTCTCTGTGGCGCTCACTCAAATGCTTAAAGTTAATCATAAATTAAAAGAGAAGATGCTTTCCTTGAAAAATTTAATCTTAGAAGAATATCAGATTTTCTATAAGATACAGACTTACTTCTTCTTATTGTATCCAAAACAAAAATAAAATACTTCCATATAAACCCATTCTGGTTTGAGATGTCCATGAGGTTTTATGCAGTATGTCTGGATCTTGGTGTCGCACAACCAGAGCATGGGCTGCTTACAAATACTGTGTGTCTTTCCAGAAACTGCTAGTGGAGCAAGTTTTTTTGCCTGACTTTATGATATTTGGGCTACAAAGGCTGCTCATGTCCTTAGGGAGTCTTCAGTCAAGAGTCACACCTTTTTGAAGCCAAAAATATAGTGTATTCTTTTATTTTTCCAGGGAATCTTCAATCTGTGTACTGTAATGAAGTCTTAAGACATTCCCTAGAAGACTCTTCACTCAGAAGCCCACATAACTAATATTTCCCTAATGATTGTGACTAGACAACCCTAAGCTGCGTTTTATTAGTTTTTAACTTTAAGGTACAAAATTGATTCGACTGGATTTTATTTGGTGTTCATCAATGTATTAAAAAAAAAATTGCATGGTTGTACCCTGAAATTGGTATGAATCTGACTGCCAAACAACATGTTTTTCTAAATTGCTAACATTAGTTATGTATAGAAGCAGTATAATGGACTCAATGCTGCCAGGATGGGTGTGTTAGCTTTACAGCCCTTAGGAGAAAGTATTCCACTGGCTCAAATTATACTTCAACTTTGGAGTTGCAGAGATTATTTTTCTCAAATCTTATTAAACCCACCAACAGCTAACATATTCAGTATATGTTCAATTTGAGGCTAATTTTCTACCATCTCAAGCACAACCTTTTCACTGAAACACTAATGGGGGAAAATAACTGCATAAATATAAATCCATAACAATATTATTCATGCAAGCAATGTTCATGCTACCTGTGCTTTACTGTGGTGTCTGTCATTGTTACAGTATCTTAAATTAACTGTAAGAAAGGTTAAAAAAATCAAGGAAAATATTTGTTAGTTATATGCAATTTTTCAGCACACTATTATAAAATTTAATGTTGTTTTCTTTCCAAACTTTCCAAATATATTTTCCCTTGCCTGTCTGAAGAGCTTCTCAGGGAAAAATCTTATATCTCTTCTATATTGTTTTTGGGTTGTATTTGAATATTTATTTAAATGAAATTTATTTATATGAAATAGATCCAGATGGAAATTAAATTGCACATTAGACGCTACACATCTTTTCCTGAATAATATACAATCCAGATGAACAGTTATGCATATTTGCAAGTTTACAAGCATGTAAAGAACAGTTCAAATATGTATTGTACTACTTCTTTACATTGAGATCCAAGAAGTCTCACATTATTCTGAAGTTTTCCCTTTTGTTTCACACTAGTTCATTGCATCGCAGATGTGTGCTTTTACACACCTGGAAGATCCTTTATATTGCTTCCTAGAAACTCAAGGGTAGGATATTAATGTGTGAAAATGACTTCAGTATGTAAGATTTTGGTATGGAACACTTCATTGTTGAGCCAGAGCAACAGGATGAAGATTTTGATTCCATGTATTTCATTTCCTGGCGTTACAGTCCAGTGTTGTTCTTTACAGCATTAATACACAGTGAACAGAAAGGAAGTCTTAAACTTAGTAAAGCTTTGGGAAAAAGTACATGTTATACAGATTCCTTTTTAAATTTTAGAGAGAACATATGTGTGATTTTCTGAGCACAATCTCATTACAACATTTTCTCAGATTGTTAGAGTCACATAGCACTATCTTCTCTAATACTTCTTGGCAGAGTACAAGGAATATAGCTTGATTTGAGTTATCATAGTTCAATGTGTCCTCAACACAACTTTGAAAACAGAAGAATAAAGTACCATAAAACAGACTGTGACTTTCCAGTGGGAAGTAGGAGTTTTGGTGGTTTTTTGATAACCAATGGAAAGCATACATTGGAACAAGTTCCCCTCACTGTCTTTGTGACTGGTCTCGTTTTTTTTACATTAGACAGTGGCAGACTCCTTCAACTTCAATGAAACAGTAACAGTGCAGCCTAAAGGAGTATATGCAGTTGTCGTGGTTTGGTCCCAGCCAGAAACAAAGGGCCACGCAGTTGCTCTATTGCCCCTCCCCGCTCTGGGGTGGGGATGAGAATGGGAAGAAAAAGGCAGAGAAAAAGGTCAGGATTAAGGGTAGTTTAATAGAACAACAAACAAAGCGAACAGTGACAACCATAATACTGATAAGAAGAATATACAAAGCAAACAGCAGCATGCATAGAGCAGCTCTCACCAAGCAATGCCCGGCGTGTTCCCAAGCCATGACTATCTTCCCCCTGGTCAGCTCCCCTCCACACTCAAAACCGAGCATGACAGCACATGGTATGAAATACTCCGTTTGTTTGGCCAATTTAAGTCGTCAGTCCCGGCTCTGTCACCTCCTTGCTTCTAGTGAAATTTAGCCCTATCCTGGCTGAACCCAGGACAGTAGTTCATAAAATATGTTGAGGCAACCTCTTAAAATGGAGGAATAAAAGAAATCCAGTATTCAAATTTGTTGTTGGTTTTTGTTAGCTACAGAGGAGTGAGTACACAGAGGTTTGAAAGAGCTTAGATTCTGTTGACAATCAATGGCAGCTGTGTGCCATATTCCCTACATGCCTTTTGAAATTTTAATTTGTAATGATTATGGAAGCTATGAAACTGAGAAACCTTGAGGGTGAAGTCTCTCATTATCTCACAGAAGAGGTACAGTAGGGGTCCTGGCAGTTCATTTCTCCTCATTGTCTTCAGTGCTTCACAGCTCTGGCACAGAAACTTTTCTCCACAGGTGAGAGAGCCTATGTTCTCCACTTTTTTCCCAGACTTTAGGTCTGTACCAAGACATCTTCCTTTTTGTAGACAACACAAGGATTTGGCTGTTTGTCTTCAATGATTTGTACCTTATAAAGTTCCATACAGGGCATGAAATACTTATTAATCTTATTGTCTTTGCGAGTTGGTGAGACTTTTAATATTATCCTTATATTGATCTGCACAGGATGGTATGAAATCCAGTGAGAATAACCGTCAAACTGACAAATGTAATAACATTTTCAGTTTCCTTTTTCTGTGTTTTCTTGGTTCCTATTTGAAGTGTTCCTTTCGGTGGAGGACGGTTCTTTCTTCAAATATTATTTTTTTTTCTAAAATAATAGTATTTTTAAGGAAAAAATTCCTGTTTACTATTCATGATTGTTACTTCCTCATGACATATTCTGCAACTTCATTTTCCAACTTTCTATTCCTAAAGTAGTTTATTTTTCAACCTTAAAAAAATCAAAGCCACAATGAAAATGTATCTTTTTGTCTGGGGACTTTTATCAGTTTTCAGATCATATGTTACTGTTGATAACCTTACCAATTAAAATGTGTTAGTTGTCCAAGAAGGCTTTCATGATGCAATGATTTCTGAGTTGCAAATAACTATCAAAGAAAATATGTTATCTCAAATAAAGGAGGACCACTGTTAGATTGTATTCCCAGCTTCACATTTATGGAGAAGAAATGGAGAAAAGACTCAGAATATCCTTATAGCACCATGCATTTTGCTTTACTATATACATATGACTTACTGATTATCTCATAATCAGCTGTGTGCTCTCAGAGTCCTGATGAAAATTGAGTTATTCTTTATGATTATTTATTATAGCTATCTTCCAGACTTTGAATAATAATTTCTATTCCTTTTGTATAATTACTAAAATACAACATATGCCACTTGTTACAACTGGCTCTAAGGGGAAAAAAACCTTATAAAAGCCTGTGTTCTTTCTTTAATTCTTAGAGATGAATTATTTTCAGGAAGAAAATGTCAAATGTTATTCAGTAACATTGAAGAAAAGTAGCCACCATTCACAGTTTAAAATGAAAATTAGAAAATGGATAAATAAAAGGTCTTTGTACAAAAAGCAGAAGAAATAAGTGGACATTTAGCAAGAGAAAAAAAGTAAACAAGAACTGGAAAACTAAAAAATCTAGGTGTTAGATGTAGACAACTAAATGCCCCTGCTTTTTCAAACCTGAATATTTGAATTTACAACTTATTGGTGAACAAAACACACTGTTGTTCAAGATCAAGGAGGACATTAAACTTCATGTTTTGGACTCACTGGTCTGATACTTTCTGTTTCCAATGAATTTGGTATAATTTTTGTAAATAATAAAGTTTGTTTCATAGCCAACATTTTAGTCAATGTTCGCAACAGAAATTGTGTTTTCTACTTTTAAAGATCCTTTTGCCTTCCAAGTGAGATTTTTTTAATTCTTTCTTACATACTAGAAAACTTACTTCCTCTTCTTAAATTACTTTGCCTCCTAAAGAACCACAATTAGGCTTAGTGCTAGGAGAAAAGCCTTTCAGTCTAAAGGATGATGACATGGTTATCGGGTAATAAAAAATTAATAACCTTCTGTCTTTTCTCTGTCAGCTTTCGTATTCTGCAGATGCCTTAGTTGCTTTCGGTTACTCGCTAAGTTGTCACTCTAATGGTTGATGGTTCTAATGAATCTTTATTTAATTATACAGTAATTTTATTTCAGTACTGAAACTATTTGGTTCCATGTTCCAGCAAAAAAAACACATTCCAGTAAGAAAGTAATTTTGTGTGATCAGATATTTTTCATGCTTGCTAAATTGCAATGTATAATATTATTAGGAAAAAAAAATCATCATGTTTTCCATAAAGAATCTTTCCCATTGCTTTAGCATGTTTTTCCTTTATGCACATCATGGGATAAGCTAACTAAACGTACTTTAACAGGAAACTGATTGGGAATAGATCCTGTTCAACATATTTAATTCTAAGAAAAGGTCAGTTATACCATATATATAAGGATGGAGCTGCTGATCAGAGAAAATTTAAGCTGAATTTGATGCCTTTTCTTCCAGTACAAGATTTTATGTACTAATGTTTCTTCACTTGATGGTCTGGGGGAAAAAAAAAAAAAAACACAAACCAGAGCTGGCTTAATTTGCATTGAGCTAGTAGTATTTTTTTTTTTCACTCTGACAGTTTTGTATTTCTCTTGTTATTTGTTTCTAAGGAAACATATCCCCAACAAGATGTCCAAGTGTGCTGTGTGTGTTTTGAGAGAAAACAAGACTAAAGCTCATCTGTAAAAGAAGCCTTGTTTAACAGAAATAATGAATAAGATTTTTTCAACAATACCTCAAAAATCCCAAGCAGTGATCCTACTGTTCAGCAATTCTCTAGGTCTCACTGATATATCCATCCTTGGGAACATATTCGCTCTATGACTTTTTATCACTGCCCTTCTGTCAAAGCAAAACTCATTGTATGAATTCACTGTGTGCTTACTGATCATTAAATTTGCTAACGGGCATAAATCACGATTAGGCATAAAATATCATTGCTATTTCAAGAAGTTAAAAACCTTTCAAGGGTTTCAGATAACTGGTCTCATTTTATAATCCAGATTCTTCCATGCTCAAGACCCTCCATTACCTTTGCGGAGCATTCAGAAGAGCTCAGGTGTGAATCATCCCATTCTACTACTCCAAGTTTAAGGATATGTGTTTTTCTTTGGTAAAGGTAAGAGGCAAGAGTCTTGGTTTTGTTAATTTAGAAGCAGCTATTTCTCATGAAGATCCTCCCTAGTGAGGTGACTATAAAAGCCTGGGTAAGATTGCTATAGGGCCACTTTTTGCTGGCCTGATACTGTAAAGCTGCCAACACAGCCATGGATCAAAAACTGTGTCAGTATACTGCAACTTACCTGAAGAAAACATTTCACTGCAATGGAAATATCTCTGTCACAAGTCTGGGCTTGAGAAAATAACAATATCAGCAAGAATGAAATTCATTTAGGCACACTCGTGTTTTATGAAAGGAAATGGTCCCTTTCGTACAGGGGAGTCTTGTGGTCAAATTTTTCCTATGGGCAAACTGCTTTGAAATCATGTGTTGAAAGATATAAAACTTTGGATATGGTACGTGACCATATTTTGTTTCCCACTGAAAAAAAATTAGAAATTGGTCAAATCTAAAACCAAATATACGCATGTGTGTATATAACAGTATTTGGGAGAATGGTGGAAGCAGGGAAACTTTACAACCTTGACATTTTAAGTAGTAGGAGAAACAAGTCTTTAAACTTACATAGCTAAAACTGTGACAGTCTCTCTTTGCTCATTTTTATAAAATCAGTGGATCACAATGAACGACTCATTTCATCTGATAATCATGTCGGAATCACATGATTTGTGAGAACCATTGTACAAGCAATATTCTTTTTCCTTCCTCAGTTTACTTCATTGAAAAAACTAATTTAAGCAATCATGCTTTTTTTAAAAAACATTTTTCACAAAACCTGAAAATTTTAGAGGATTAAAATATTGCAGGTATTTTCATAGGATTTATTCAATAGTGTCTTTTAGGAAAAAGAATTGCCTTGAATTTTTTATAAGTTCTTTTAGAGAAGAACTGTGATTTTTTTTTTGTCTTGAAACAATCCTATGCTTATCCATTTCTGTTAAGGTAAAAAAAAAAAAAGATAGGCTTATATATAGTCCATCTTTCTGTTGCTATCACTGTTTTTTATATCCAGAAAATGGATTTATATCTTTAAAAATTTTATGATTTTATAATGTTCATTTTTAATTTGGGCAATTAAAAGCTGACGCCAATTATTCTGATTAACTTTTTGAAGAAAATGGATTAAAAATAATATATGAGGAAGTGGGACAATACAAAATATAAACAAATTGGGAGAGTCCAAAACTTTGTACACGTACTATTTAGAAATCAACTGAAAATATATTTTTTTAATCTCTGATGTAACATATTTCTGTTCTTCAAGTATATACAGTAGCATTTAAATAGTTATTGAAAATTTATGAATAAATGAGTTAATTTGGCAAATCATTCTTCCTTTAGTTGTTCTCAGTTAATTTTTAGGTTCTTGGTTTTGTTGGAAATGGATAATCCTCTAATTAGTTGAGATTTTAGTCTTGTGAAACTCACTACCCTTCTTCTCACAAATAATAACTCTGTTTTGGTTTGGCCTGGATAAATGCCAGGTGCCCATCAAAACCACTCTATCACTCCCTCTCCTCAGCTGGACAAGGGAGAAGAAATATGCTGAAAGCCTCGTGGGTCAAGATAAGGAAGGGAGAGATCACTCAGCAGTTACCGGCAGGGACAAAACAGACTGAACTTGGGGATAAAAGAAAGTTTAATTTATCACCAATCAAATCAGAGTAGGATAATGAGAAATAAAACTAGATCTTAAATCACCTTCACCCCACTCCTCCCTTCTTCCGTGGCTCAACTTCACTCCCATTTCTCTACCTACTCCTCCCCACCTCCACAAGGCACAGGGGGATGGGGAATGGGGGTTACAGTCAGTTCATCGCACAATGTTTCTGCTGCTGCTTCCTCCTCCCTCTCATGGGAGACAGTTCCCCACAGACTTCTCCAATATGAGTCCTTCCCACAGGCTGCAGCTCTTCACACACTGCCCCAGGGTGGGTCCCTTCCACAGGGTGCAGTCCTTCAGGAACAGGCTGCTCCAGCGTGGATTCCCCATGGGGTCACAAGCCCTGCCAGAAAATCTGCTCCAGCGTGGGCTCCTGTCTCCATGGGTCCGCAGGTCCCTGGCAGGAGACTGCTCCAGTATGGGCTCCCCATGGGGTCAGAGCCTCCTTCAGGCATCCACCTGCTCTGGTGTGGGGTCCGTTCCACGGGCTACAGGTGGCTATCTGCTCCACCGTGGACTTCCACGGACTGCAGGGGACAACCTGCCTCACCCTGGTCTTCACCACAAGCTGCAAGGGAAGACTTTCTGCTCCAGCATCTCGAGCACCTCCTCCCCCTCCTTCTTCACTGACTTTGGTGTCTGCAGAGTTGTATCTCTCACATAGTCTCACTCCTTTCTCTCGACTGCTGTTTCACGGCAGTTTTTTCTTCTCCTTCTTAAATATATTATCACAGAGGTGTTACCACCCGTCGCTGATTGGCTTGGCCTTGGCCGGCAGCATGTCCATCTTAGAGCCATCTGGCATTGGCTCTGTCAGACATGCGAGAAGCAACTTCTCACTAAAGCCACCCCTATAGCCTCCCCACTACCAAAACCTTGCTATACAAACCCATAAAAAGCTCATACTCAAAAAGAAACATCAATTGTATAAAATAATTTTTTAAGATTTTTCCTATCCTTTCCAATCTTATTGCTCTCTTCTCAACACTGGCAGCCTCTTCTTCCTTTAAAACAGTTATTATCATACTATGTCTGAAAGAATGAACAAGAATCTTGTTTATAACCAACACACATTATTAGGAGTGCTTTCTCTTTTATGAACAACATTCACCAAATGGAATTTAATCCTAGTAAAATCAACAAGAAAAAGAAAGAAAAAAAGGGGAAAGTCTCTGAATGACTGAGCTTGACAACTCCAATTAACAAGTGTATCCTTATTCAGGGAGCATACTGAAGCCTTTGTAATTTAAAAATTTGCTGCGAGTTAAGCAATTGCCAAAGTGTTTTTTCCTACTAAGAAAGAAAGCCATATCCAGAAAACTTGACAGAAAGAGTGCTGGTATCAAGCTGAGTCTTTTACAGGGTTCAAATGCCTGTCTTAAGAGCCTGCAGTCAGAGTTTTCAAACTGCTTTCTTAAAGCTCTGCTACTCATGTGCCTACACAGGACTTTTTATAGTTTACGTGTCTAATGATCTAAAACAATTGTAGCTATATTGTTGTTTCACTAGCATAGACTGAGATGTTCAACAAGACTTATCCATTCAAAAAATCAGACCCCTAACCGTATTTGGCTTACAGAAAAATTCTCCCATGAAATATAATGTCTTTGTGTTAAAACTTGCTGGGTTAGAATTACTTCAGAGATGTTTTCCTAGAAAAATGAGCTTTATCTGGTTTCTCTCAAGTTCTTCAGAATTTTAATGAGAGACAACTCTCTACATGGATAATCAGGTGAAACCTCTTTCTCACACTCTTTTTTAGGACAGAGTTAAAACTGTGAAATGAGGTCCTCCCATTTCCTTATGGTTTATTGAAATTAGATCTGTTAATTACCATACTGATGGCAGCAATATGTGTTTATATTATTTTTTCAATTTTAATCATAAGTTCATTACTGTGGATTCTAAATTCACAGAATATGTTAAGAAAACAAAGTAAAATAAATCTAAATTCATAAACCCATTACTTACAGACTTACATTACTATTAATGAGAGTATAACTGTAGCTTTCATAATTTTTGAGGGAAACAAATTTAGAACACTAAACGGTTTTCAGGCTTAGACTCAAGAATGGAAATAGATGCAGAGCCCTGTTCTTAGGTGCTTGACTCAAAACTAAAATCAGTAGGGTTGAATCAACAACACAGTTCACACATATATAGCTTCTGTGGTTTCACAGCCTGTGGGAGAACATTTTTTGAATTATGGTAAGGAGTGATGGAGGGATGCAAATGCCAGAGAGGAATTGAGATACTTGTTTATCTTTGATTACAGAAAAAAATCAACAACAACTTCCCTTTTTTTTGACTGGACTGTTGTGGGTTTTTTCAGAGTCTATTTACCTATAGTAGTCTTTATGCTTTATCTAAAAGCAGAATAGTCCTTTCACACCATTCAAAATATTTATATAAAATTTTTGAAAGAACTGCATTGACTCTATTTTGTTTCCATTGAATATCTGGAAAGTTTTCTTCTTTTTTCTCATTGAGTTTGATGGGACCAGGTAGTGAATGTATTTGGGAGTTACATCCTATAAAAGACAACTGAAATTGTACATTTTTGAGTAATGTATCTAATCCTTTGAATAGTCCTTGTCTGTATATAAACACAACCAAAAAGAAAAAACAGCATCTGTTGTCAAGATCTTTGACTACTTCAATCACTGCCCCAGGCAATCTAGTCAAAAATATTTTCTTTCCTGTTTTTTCATTTGTGTTCTTTTTTTTTATTGCCCATATCATAAATGATTTAGCAGGTAATGTGTGTTCTGCTTTGTTTTTCAAAAAGAAGCAATTTAATAGAATCTTTTCTCAAAGATTTCACAAACAGCAGCATTTTTCAGAGTCAGACTTTTTCAACAGCAGTAGGATTTCTTAAAATTTCTCTTGGAATAGTCTGATAGTTTATGAAGTAAATGAAAAAATAATTCCTGAATATTAGTATGATTTCACAAGGTTTTGTACAGTGTTTGAAAAATTTCATCAAAAAGAACAAACTCACATTGAAAAATCTCAGGAATAGTGCTCAGAGAACATCTGTTTGGAAGTTTGTACCCTTTCTACATTTTTGGTTTTGTAGATGCCCAAGACACATAAATAAAAAATAATGTTTTCACTCTCTATAACATAGGAAACAATCTTTCTGAGGCTTAACTAGAAGGTCGTAAACCATTTATAATTTCACTGCAATTTTGTTAATTAATAATAACACTGTTTCAATTAGTGGGAGAAGAAAATTGAGATCTTAGTGCCTCTGACCTTTATCTTTACCAACAAGGCTTGAGAAGCATTGGCAAAGGGAGTTTAGCTGTTCACTTTCTTAAGCCATAATGTCTGGAGGAGAGTTGAAGTGCACTAGCAAGAAATAATAATATATTGAAGCTTTTCTTCTTTCTCTTGACATTTGAAATATCAAGAATAATACATAATCATTTCCATCTCCTTTTCCTAGGGGTTCTTGACATATCTCCAAAGTATAAAAGGTGACAGAGCATGCAGTTGAAGACTGAAACTGAAGCAACCCTATTTTACTCCATGCCAGCCAAGTAAAATATGGTTGCAGTTTGGACCACAGTCCTTTGCAATATCGTATTTTAGATTCTCCAGAGTCTTTAGGATTTCACAGCAAAAAAAAGGAGTTGAAAATATTTTCTTAGAATTACAAAAGGTAGAAGAATACAAGGAAAAATTCTGTCTCTTTGTCATAATATTAGCTGTTACTGCAAAAATATACATACAGGACTATAAGTTTACTTGCATGACTTGCATGTTAATGTTCATGATTTCAGTAATGGACAGCACAGTGGCTTGCCTAAGCTCTATCTTCAATTTCAGTATGCTTAAAGATAACAGGATTCTCAAATGCTATCTTGAAAGAAAACTATGAAAGCACAAACTTTTTTGAATTCTGTTCTTGGTTAAAATAAATGGTCTGGACCTGTGCTTTTTTTCTTACTTTTCAATTTCTACTACTTTTAACTTTCTCTCTATCTGTCTATGTCACTGATGAAAACTCGCAAAACTTTCATGATTGGTACACAGAGTGAGGTGTGCCAGATCGCAACATCAACTTGATTCAGGAAAAAAACCCAACTTATTGCGAGTGTAAGGAGAAGGGTGGAAGACTGCTCTGAGTTAACTGCAAAGTATTTTACAGGGTAGAATATAAATATTCGTTCTCTTTGGAAGCATACATAGATATGGAAGAAAAGAAATTGAGTATTCCAGGGCACATACCTTGGAAATGAAATGAGTTTACATCAAAAGAACTGTGCAATTTGTTTCAAAATGTTAAAGCACTGAATATGAAACAATCCTGCTCATGGCAATATTTCTTTTGAACTATTTTTTCTGCTTTCTCTTTTTGAACCGCTAAGTATATAGAATTTTCAACTGAAAAGTTTTGAGCATCTGCAGTGTTTGAGACTGTTGTCTCAACTTGTTAGATATGTTCTGTAGATATGTGATCTTTTCTCTTAGTTTTTCCTGGAGCCATTATCAAAATTTTAAAAATCACCCTACTACTCTGCAGAACTATGTGAAATTACAAAGTCACTCTTACACTGCTTTAAATGAACAGTGAGTGGTGTGAGTGATAAGAAATCTAAAATCTCTTCCAAAAGCAACTGTCCACAGATGTTGAGACTTGATACTGCCAAACTATTTCTTAAAAAAAACAAAAAAAAACCCCATAAAACTATGGATGTTCTATGTCACGGCTTTCATAACAGTAGCCACAGTTCTGATGGGTGTAAAAGGTTGCTAGGCAGTTCCCTGTTTTGTATAGCAAAAGGGAAAACACCTGGAAAGAAGAATAAGCAAGCTTGCTAGTGTTATTTGAAATAATACTGGGAGTAAGTCAGTCCCTTAAGATGACATTTTGGATGTCATAGTTGTAAACAACATGTATGGTCTCATGTATTTTCTAAGCAAAGAATTTACTTCAAAACCATGTTGTTTACAATAATGAGAGCATTTAATTTCCTGCCTGGTCCCACAGAAACATACCTTGTTTTTTTTTTCCTCCACTGCCCTGCAGCTTAAGCACATCATATTCATTTTATGAATCTCTTAAAATAAATGCATAAATAAAGACTTTGAGGTTAAACTCACAAAATTTTTATTTCTATTTTTATTTTGGATGGATCCATTTTTGTGTTGATGCCAGCAGAGAAACATGTTTGAAGTCAAGTTCAGTGCAGAACAACTAAGAAGCATGTCACTAAATATGCAGTAGCAGTTATGATGTCAGTAGGCCCACTCAAAAAGGTTAAATTAAATAATCATAAAATTAATATCCTGCAGCAAAAGGATTAAAATGAAGGTGGATTTATAATATAGTTGTGAGATTGTAATTTGTGATGGGAAATCAGGTGAGTATCTACCATTCTGATTGGACAAAATTCAGATAGATGACAAGACCTATAAAGTAATTATTAAGTGCATAAGTTAAAGTATGAAAGTCTCTAGCCACTTGTTTCAGGCAGCAATAATGTTCTTTGTGACTTTGGACTAGAAGTAAAAATGAATTTGGAAGTGTCTGGATGCACTATCCTAAAAGGGAAAAAAATGTCTCTCAGAAGATGTGTGATTTTTAGAGTGAAATTAGAGTGTCCAGAGCTGGGCTTCTCAGTGCAAGAGAGACACGGACTGACTAGAGAGAGTCCAGTGAAGGGCCACAAAGATGATTAAGGGATGGGAGCATATGAAAAAAGGCTGAGACAGCTGGGAGTGTTTAGCTTAGAGAAGAGAAGGCTCATGTGGATCTTACTAATGTGTATAAATAACTGAAGGGACAGTGCAAAGAAGACAAAGAAAGGCTCTTTTCAGAGATGCCCAGTGACAGGACAAGAGGCATTGGGAACAAAATAAAACATGGGAGACTCCATTTGAACATAAGGAAACACTTTTTTGCTAAGAGGGTGACTAAGTACTGGAACAGGGTGCCCAGGTAGTTTGTGGTCTCCATCCTTGGTGATATTCAGAAGCTGTCTGAATGCAATCCTGAGCATCTGGCTGTAGGTGGCCATGCTTGAGCAGGCAGGTTGCACCAGATGACTTCCAAAAGTTCCTGTCAACAACCATCCTCTGATTCTGCAACTCTGTGAATCAAGTTCAGGTACAGTATAGTATTAACACAATAAATCACTGTAACAAAAATGTTTCATTTTGAAGCAAAAATTTTTATATCTAAAAATACAGAATCACAGAATCACAGAATCACAGAATAGTAGGGGTTGGAAGGGACCTCTGTGGGTCATCTAGTCCAACCCTCCTGCCGAAGCAGGGTCACCTACAGCAGGCTGCACAGGACCTTGTCCAGGCGGGTCTTGAACATCTCCAGAGAAGGAGACTCCACAGTCTCCCTGGGCAGCCTGTTCCAGGGCTCCGTCACCCTCAGAGGGAAGAAGTTCTTCCTCATGTTCAGACGGAACTTCCTGTGCCTCAGTTTGTGCCCATTGGCCCTTGTGCTGTCACTGGGCACCACTGAAAAAAGCTTGGCCCCATCCTCCTGACACCCACCCTTCAGATATTTATAAGCATTTATTAGGTCCCCTCGCGGCCTTCTCTTCTTCAGGCTAAACAAGCCCAGCTCCCTCAGCCTCTCCTCGTAAGGGAGATGTTCCTGTAGCCCTCCGCTGGACTCTCTCCAGTAGCTCCTCATATTTCTTGAACTGGGGAGCCCAGAATTGGACACAGTACTCTAGATGAGGCCTCACCAGGGCAGTGTAGAGGGGAAGGAGAACCTCCCTCGTCCTGCTGGCCACACTCTTCTTGATGCACCCCAGGATCCCATTGGCTTTCTTGGCAGCCAGGGCACACTGCTGGCTCATGGTTAACCTGTTGTCCACCAGGACACCCAGGTCCCTCTCCACAGAGCTGCTCTCCAGCAGGTCCACCCCAAACCTGTACTGGTGCATGAGGTTGTTCCTCCCCAGGTGCAGGACCCTGCATTTGCCTTTGTTGAACCTCATCAGGTTCCTCTCTGCCCAGCTTTCCAGCCTGTTCAGGTCACGCTGAATGGCAGCACAGCCTTCTGGTGTATCTACCATACCTCCCAGTTTGGTGTCATCAGCAAACTTGCTGAGGGTACATTCTAACTCTTCATCCAGGTCGTTGATGAAGAAGTTAAACAAGACTGGGCCCAGTACTGACCCCTGGGGGACACCACTAGTTACCAGCCTCCAACTACACTCAGCGCCGCTGACGACAACCCTCTGAGTTCTGCCATTCAGCCAGTTCTCAATCCACTTCACCGACCACTCATCCAGCCCACACTTCCTGAGCTTCCCTAGGAGGATATTATAGGAGACTGTGTCGAAAGCCTTGCTGAAGTCAAGGTAGACAACATCCATGGCTCTCTCTTCGTCTACCCAGCCAGTCATGTCTTCGTAGAAAGCTATCAGATTGGTCAGGCATGATTTCCCCTTGGTGAATCCATGCTGACTACTCCTGATAACCTTCTTTTCTTCCACTTGCTTGATGATGGCCTCCAGGATAAGCTGCTCCATCACCTTTCTTGGGATGGAGGTGAGGCTGACCAGCCTGTAGTTGCCTGGGTCCTCCTTCTTGCCCTTTTTGAAAATTGGAGTGACAACAGAACACAACAGAAAACCATGGAAATGCATATTATTTATATGTATTCACTCTGCATCCTCTAAATCAGTCACCAGCTCAGAACTTGCCACTCTAACACCAGTTTTTTATGGGACTCACTTCTGTGCTCAAAAGTTAGAAACTGAAGTCCATTCATGATGCAAATTGACAACCAGCCAACATAATTTACTCTGTAATATATTGCAATGAAGGCTGTAAACTGTCAAGAATAGTTAAGTAACATAAAGCTGACAACATATTATTTATGTGCATAGAAATGATTGAGATAAAAACAACCATATATTTGTCTTCTGATAAGACACAATAATGAAGACTAGTTTATAACTGTTGACAGTACGTTTTCTTAACTGTGTGGCCAAAAGGCAAAGACTGATTTTCTAGATTGATTTGCACAGTCTTACAATATTCTGATATTCCCATGAATGTTACTCTAACTCCTTAAAATACATGAAAGCAATTTTCAATTAAAGTACAGTTTTTCAAATATGATGATTAATAGAAACTTTCAAGGGCATCACTTTAAGAAATTCAAGCTCACCTTCATCACCAGCCTTAAAATTTAGAAGAGCCTTTTGCCAGCTACAGGAAAACATACAATCATATCTGTCAACATTAGACTTTAAACAAAAAAAGAAAGTGACAATACATCATGGGTAAGATAATACTGTTCAACATTTTACATTAGCCCCAAAGAACACAATTACCTACTTTACCCGTACTTACCCTTTACTTTTTAATGTACTGACAAAACAACATGACTATGGGAAATCATATTGTTACGATGTACTTCTACTGCCTACAATGTCCAGTCTACTTTTATCACTCTTATGGTGTTACTGGCTTGAATTTTCTTGCTTGCTGTGTTTTCTTCTTTTTGTGAAGAGGAGCAACTGAACTAAGATAGAAACTGATGTGCCTGAAAGTTTTCCCAAAATTCAGAGAGAAACCTTTCTGTAGATTCTTATTAATATTCTGATGTAAATCTGCCACAGCTAACACATTTTTCTTACTTCTCCTGTAGATCATTTTAGTGTGAAACAGAAGTAGTTAATAACTTCATTTAACTATTAGTTTTCCATTAGTTTAATATAATAATAAACTATGTTGAGGAATTCATGTAGCATGACAGAAAAGACAGACAGGAGTAAGGAGGATACTTTGCTTTCTTTTGAAACTGAGCTTCTGGAATTCACTTTGAAAATTTATTGATTCTTCAGGCTTTTTGTGGTTACTCGTTGACTGGATTTGCTGCGCACTCTCAGTACATTTAGGTAATATATAAAAAAAATCGATGACTAAATATATAATTGAAGTTGCATTCATTTTATAATTCTTACTTCTTGTAAGTGATTGTCTTCATGTGGAAAATACGTTTGATGTTATGTTTGATCTTATCCTATTTTAACAATGAAATTAGTGTTTATACTAATTCACTATGAATTCTTCATGAAACAATTGCAAAAGCTAAGAAGAGTTTGGTAAGAAGCTGAATGGAATGTTTTTATCTTAATTTTTATGACATCATTAATGTTTGCTGCTGAAGTCATGCATTTGAATCTGAGTTTTGATTGCATCTTCCTAGTTACATAGTATCCATGGAAGCATTCATGCTGTATGCTGTGGTTTCCTCAGTGGACAAGCCTACGTAGCAAGTATGTCTTTAGGTCGTAGTTCTTCACTGGACCAAAGCAACACCTCCTCCTGAAGAGGACCTGATTTCTGCTTCAGCTATCTTATTTCTCTTTCAGTCTAATTTGAATTTCTCTGCAAATATTTGTTACAAATTCTATATTGCTATAGACTTTGCTACAAATTCTGTATTCTATATACGTGGCTCAAAACAGATGCTGCAGTTCCAATAGCACAGAATTTGAGGAAACTTATTCTCCCCACTCTGTGCAGCGCTGGTGTGGCTGCGCTGGGGATGTTGCATGCAACTGGGTGCATCTTGTTCAAGAGGGTCCAGCTAAGGGCTAAGGAATGGGTCTAGAACACACAAGTCTTGAGAAGAGGTGAAGGAATATGGACTTTTTTCCTCTCACAAAGAGCCTTACAGTCCTTTGAAGGAGAATTGCAAAGGTGATGAAGCCAAACTCTGCTCAGTAGCAACATACTCAGATGCAACAAGGTGAGGAAGGGCCACGAGCTGTGGCTTGGAAACTTCAAGATGGCAAAAAGCTTGCTACCAGAAGGGAAATGCAGTGTGGAAGTCATGGTTCCTCCACCCTTGGAGGTTTTTAAGACTTGGCTAGAAAAACTCAAAAATGACCTATCTAGTACAGGTTACAGTCCCACTGCATGTGAAATTGAGCTAGATGCCCGCACAGGTCCCTTCTAAACAACATTTAATGGTGCTATGAGTCACTGATAAATAGCATTGACTAGTGGAAATAATACTGAAAACTTGTCGGTGACCGAAATAAATCTTAAACAGGTGTCAAAAGAGCTTTCATTTCCTGAATTTTTATAATCTGTGTCTGTAACTTTCAGTTGCAGTTGTTTTGCTTGCAGTATGTTTTGTGGTATTTTTATAAGTCAAATTGAAACCACTTCAAAACAATTGTGAATAACCGCAGAGTGATACTAGAAAAAAAATCCCCCAAATCATGCAAACAGTCATACATGCAATAGCTTTTTAGAAATATGCTTACTGAGACTTAAAATACCTGGTGTAGTTCCCGGGACCAGCATGTGCTATTCTGTTGTCGTCAGTGACTTGTAACAATACTTTTAAGTACTCTCCAGGAGAGAGGAAAAGGATGGCTCACCCCTTGGATGAATCCATTTGTACACAGTGCATGGGAAAATGTAAAATTAAGGAAGACTAATTATGCCTTGGTGTTCTCAGGAGTAGAGAGTGATTAATGCAAAGCAGAATTTTGGAAAATGGGATATCTGCCTTCTCGTTGCATGGGATGTCTATGAGGTCAGCCTGTTACTATGTGCATATAAGATGTAAAATAATCTCTGTGGCTAAAGATCATCACAGAGACATGATATTTTTTCATCATTTCAATGCTGCTCTAAAGAACTCTAAAGAACTTTTCCCTAATGGAAGCAAATGAGAGACTATGTTACAATTCCTTGCTAACTTTCTCAGAATATTTTTTTCATTATTTCATTATCTCTTAGATGCAAATGTTGATCCAATTATAACATATAACATGAAAAAGAGGAAAAGTATAATATTAAAAGGCATCGACATAAACTGAAAATCATAGGGGATAAAAATAAAAGGAAGAACAGATGAGAGTCTTGCTTTGGGAGAAAATGTTAGAGAAAATGGGAAGAACAAAAAGGAAAAGGACAATGCTATAGGTGTGACATGAACAGTAAAAAATTTAACAAATATTTAGCTAAAACAAAATTTAGCTGTTGTCTTCTAACTGATTAAAGTATAATCACTGCTCATTTTCTGGTTTTATTTACTACTGCAGAATCAGAAACGGAAGTCATTGACATTATATGGTATTACAGACTCATTGAGATAAGCTCTAAGGATTTGTCTTTATAGAGCTGTTCATTCAGATTGTCATATGTTTTGAAATACAAGTGCAATTAGAACTACAATACTTTATTAGCTTCACTTTCTTTCTTAAATGAAGCACTCATTACTTTATCTGGTATTCTGTGAATTCAAACTTCTCCCCATGTCTGGGAATAATTTGCATACCTGTGTGTCTAATTGACTTTCAAAGTGAAATAAGATAACTGAAAATAAATCACCCATAGCACAGAGAGTCAGCCTTTTCATGAAGAATTGATCCAAATTAACCTGTTCTAGCCTGAAGTCAGCTATTATGCATACTGTTGTAATTTGTTCTGGCTTATATCACATCCAAACTGTCCGCGTAGGTTAATGCCCAGAGAAGAAAACTCGTATTTCTTAAATATCTGTGTTTTCTTTCAAGTCTCACTATTCACTTGTTCAAGGACTTGTTTGTTTGTTTGTTTGCTTGCTTTTTGAGGAAAGGAGAGCTTGCTTACATAAATTCTCTTCCTGCTTAATGCTTACTCATGTTATAGACTTGATGGAAAATTGGCACAAATTATCAAGTAAAGATAAAAATATATTGTAAAAAAAAATAGGATCCTTTCTAGTTCTTTAAAAATGCACTTGTATCTTGACGTAGGAAAAGTAGACAGCTGCTCTCCTATACCTGTAAAGAAAATGTAAGCAAGTGAAATCAAGTAAGCAATTATTGTTTTTCAAAGAAGATTCTCAGCAGATCTGTGACACTGGCTAGCTGGAAGATTTCATAGAAATAATATGAAATAGGTGGGCCCATGATCAAAGCCCAGTTCCCTAAACCCAAAATGAATTCCACTGGGGTTATTCACATGTTGAGAAGGTGTATACATACACAATTTTTGCAAAACTGGAGCTTAGTTCATTGACACTGTGAAGGCTGTATCATTTTAAACCTCATAAGCTCATATCAAAATATTGTTTATGTTCCTTTCTTTTTGTTTTAATCACTATTTTCTGACTAAATTATGTAATTGACTATCGACATCACTTATGCTATTACAATTTATTTGGTATACAGTTGACCTAAGATGTCTTGTTTCCATACTACTTATTTTATTCAGTTTGTCTGAGGTTGCCTATGACTGAAAATGTCATTGCTTTAGAACACCCCCTAGATAAGTGTAAAACTGTAAAGTAAGAACGAAATGTACCTACATACCAGTAAGAGGATTTTTTACCTGTACTGCTCTCTGTGGTGCTTTTTTCCATGAAGAGGGTTTTCAGTATTGTGGCATAATTCATTGTGTTAGGTTGAAAAAAATTGGATGAGAAACAGTGCTTTTTATTTTTATCTGTCAAGTTTCTACAGTCTTTCACACGTGCAAGATGTACAGACTTCTAGACAGTTCAGGGGGTTTTTGAGGCAATAGAAGTACAGAAGTGATTTTCTATGAAGAGTTGAGCGTTGCATAAAATATAACCTGCACCTGATAATCTGGAATTATAAATCAGACAAGTATTATTTTTGAAGGGAATTTTGAGTCACAAGTTTGAAACCTCCTTCTCAAGTGTACCTAAAATAAAAAAAGACAATTTTGAGCGGTATCCAGAAGTTGTAAAGACAATACTTGCAGTTAATTTTGATGAAAGGAAAAAAGTCAATAGAAAGTCAAAAGAAGTTCCTGCTCAAGAGACTTCAAAACACTAGTTGGTTGGCAAGATTCAAGGTTTGATAACTGCCCAATGTCAGAAAATGTAATCTGGATATCAGTTTATAAGAAAGAATGAGAATTATGTCTTAACCTAGAGTATCTGTTCATTACGAATTTAATACTTATACACCTGTTATTAACTCAGAAAAATAATTTCTTTCTTAGGCTATAGACAGAAAGGGAAATGGGAATATATATGGGTGGGGAGAAGAAATCAAAAATATTATTAATTCATTACAATAATCTGGCATGTAAATGTCAGGTGTCATAACTATGCTATACTCTAGACTGTCCTGTCACAGTTATAAATAAGAAAGGCATAGCTGCTGGAGAGTAAGCATTTATATCAACAACAAGTTGATCTTTAATTTCTTAGCTGCCCTCTTAAGAAAAATGTTATCCTTGTATGATTTAGTCATCACTTCTTATTTACTGGTACTATGACAATTTAGGTATGTTTTCAGGCACTCCTAATTCTCCACATAATATCATAGAATTGCAAAACAATGTCATAGAATCATAAAACAGTCCAGGTTGGAATAGACATTAAAAGATCCTCTGGTCTAACTTTTAATGGGAAACAGAACCTAGCTGAGATTACCTAGCAATCTGTTTAGTCACTTCTTGAAAGCCTCCAGTGATGGGGACTCTACCATATCCCTGCGGAGGCTGTTCCAGTGAATGATTGTCCTCACTGGTAAAATTTGTGTCTCATATCGAGATGAAACTTCTCACAGTGCAACTTGTACCTATTGCCCCTTGTCTTCCCCATGCGATTTCTTGTGAAGAGAGAGCTTCCATCCTCTTTGAAGCCACGCTTTAGGTACTGGAATGCTGTGATGAGGTCCTCTCAAGCCTTTCTTCTCTAGGGAGAAAAGACTTAACACCTTCAGTATTTCCACATACGTGAAGATCTCCAGCCCAAGTAAAAAACACTTATAACCACTCTCTGAGTGTAACCTGTTAGCCAATTTTCTACTCATCTTACAGACCATCAATCCAGTCTGTATCTGGTCAGTTTGTCTACGAGAAGGCTGTGGGAAACAATATCAAATGTTTTGTTGTTGTAGCTATAATTTCTATAAAATACAACTAACACATCTGGTACTGTCTGCTAATTTATGGGATACCATTAAATTTAATCTCTTAAAGTAATTAGTAATTCACTTATCTTCTTTCCTGACACTATAAATTGTACTTCTGATCCCATATTCAGTTATTATGTTGGTAATTATACTCACTTGATTCTGGCTACATTTAAGTGGAACTGATGAATGTTTTCTGCAGATCTTTTGATCTGCCTGTGAAAGAGACGCTCATCTGCATGAAGATTTAAGCAAACAAATATTTTAGTTCTTTAGGCCTTTGAATTACTGATGATGAAAGTTGCCCAAGTGAGGATCTACAGTTCTGTAACAGATTTTAGAAGGTATTTTAGGGAAATAAAGTTCCTGCAGCTCTGTCTCGGCAATAGGAAGGTTGTTTTCGTGCATGTCCTGACTGAAGTAATTAGGAAGGAATACATTGCTGACTGGAGCATGCTGCTTGGAGTCCATGGCCTACCGAAAGAGGAGCAGAGATCTAGTAGGCAGTGAATTCTGCTGCAAAGCTGTAGGGAGAGCTGCGTGTGGAGTGATGGGTGGGTGATATTTAATTGTCACTAAGCTGTGATGGAGAGGGGCAGGAGCTTTGACTATTGGCGCATACCTTGAAAGAAACTTCATTGGAGGTTAAGTGCCTTCAGCTTCCCAGGAAAAGCAGAAGCAGCTGACTAATATATGTCCTGAAGACAATTGCCCACTTGTGAAAGGTCCATTAATCTTACATTACATGTGAAAAATCCCACCTTTCCAAACAATTTTGTGATAGTCTTTGAATTATAGAATCATAGAATGGTTTGAGTTGTAAGAGACCTTAAAAAGACATCTAGTCCAAATGCCCTGCAAAGAGCAGGAATTTCTTCAACTAGATCAGGTTGCGCAGAACCCCGTCTAACCTGATGTTGAATGTTTCCAGGGGTAGGGCATCTACAAAAAAAAAAGCAGTAATTATAAATTTGTATTTTCTATTTGCTAAAATATGTTGTTTTATATTAATTTCTTCCTTTATTATCCTGGCTTTGCTGGGAATTCTTTACCATTGCGGTGCCAGTTTAAACCTAAGACAGGGCAATTATTGATAGAATTCATAACAAAATCAGGTTTTAGTATTCAGAAAGTTACTTATATATTGCTCCTTTTTGTTATATTCTAGTGTTTGTATTTGTATTATGATTAAAACAGAGATGCTTTTATGGTTGCTTGAGATGACCATTAGTTACTGAGAATAACTATAATAAATGGCAATGAAAATGTATATGATTGGAATACAGAATGCTGCAACTAAAACCAGATGTAAATAAAAAGCCTAGAGGCTCACCTTTTGTGCTGGAGTAAAGATAAAGCAAAAGCATCCAGTTTTGTAATAATAAACAATGTATAAAAAGAATGTAACATACTTAGCTTCAGAAAGGATATTTGACTTCTTATCAATGCCATGAATCAATGCCCTTTTATGAAGATTTTATAGCCTGTCCATATGCAATGAACTAGTTGTCTCAGCTAACTCTAAGACATGTGCAGCGTCTCTCAAAAAAACCCAACATAATGAATAGACAACAAATAAGTACACAAACCAAACTGCTTCTAAACTCCTTACATCTTGAAAACAAAGCCACTGAATGTGAAAAAAAATATCATTTCAGTATGTATTTTGAATGATTAAATTCAAATTTGAAAATCAGAGAAGTCAGATAGCCAGTTCACCCAAGTTTTAAGTCCTTGCTCTCAAAGAACAGAAGAGGCAAATTATTATTATTTATGTATTTAAATCTCTTTGCGTTAATAGCTTTGAAATACTTGTCTGAGATGACACAAAAGTAAATAATCAGGTATATCTGAAACTTTTCACATCATTCCTTAGTACTTCTTCCAATTTTATTAATTCTGAGATGTATTTGACTTTTACAGTTTCTACTATGTCTGATACTTACTGAACCATAGTTGATCTGATGTTTAAGAGCTAGAGTATATCCATATAAGCTCAAGGACCTACAAACACCTTGGAAAAGAATGAATATCCAGTTATCTGACAAACTGTTTTTAACAATAGTACTCTTAAAGAAGTTTTAGCAATATACGCACATATATGGTAGATTTTTGTAAACTATCACGAAGTTGCTAAACCATCTTCTTCAGTCAATACATTTTTTCTAACTGAAGATATAATTAGAACTTCAAATACTAAGTCTACTAAAAATAACCTTGAACTGTTATATGCTGATATATTTTTTTAAAACACTTGTCCTTTTACACTGTCTTTTATCTCATTTTTCCACTAATATTTATCTACTGCATGCTACTCAGTCCTCACAAATGGGCATGCCTAAGTTGCCTAGAAGCAGGCTGTGATTCAAGTACTTATTTTTTTTAGTGCCTTTACCTTAGAGTTTATGTCTCCGCACAGAAATGAATCTTCCCCAAAAAATTAGGAAGAGGAGTTGAGAGACTGCTTAGCTCTTTGCAGAAGTTCCTGAGCAGCCATTGTTTAAAAATGGATTGTTGAACAGATTATTTAATGCTAAGGATGTCTTCATGAGATCAAGAAACCATTCCTTAAGAGATCTGAAATTAATGATAGCTTATCCACTCAGGACAGAAATAACAAAAAACTTTTCTTGTCTTTCTCAATATTTAATTTACATGGCTAAACTTTCCTATCAGTTTTTTGTCATTATTTTTTCAATATTTTCCAATTTTGTAGTATATTATTTGCCAACATATAACACCAGTGAATAAGCCCACTACAAACAGTGAAAATGTTCTGTGAGATTTCAAGGTTATAGTAAGTATTAGATCTGTTATCGTTCTTTTCCCAGTTCATTTCTCACAGTTCTTTATTTAGGTTTTTCATTAACTGATCTATTTGTCATGAAATACAGTACTAGCAGAATTAGAATTCACTAGAAGGGAGTCACACTAATAACTATTACCTGCAAATATGTAGGCCGGCCTAATTAATATCATGTAGAGTACTGATGTTGTTTTTCTTACTTTAATTCAATGAAATACAATACATTAAAAATGCTTTCTCTTTTTAAAGCATCTAATTTTATGTTCTCTATAACATTAGCAATTAGAATATTGAACAGAAAACCTGATCTATAACTGTTTGAGTAGAAAAGGGTTAAGTTAGAAGAGCAAGAGACTATAACACTTCATATCTCAGTGAGTGTCTGATGGAAAAATTAATTAGAAAGGCATTAGTAAATGAATGTTAGCATTTGCAGACTGCAGCTTTAAAAATGAAAATATTCACTGTTTCTTTTTTTAATCAAACAGGTGAGAGTATGGTGAATAAAGCTCTTTGCAGCTGAGATCACACTACAGTATGAAGACAATATTTATGCAATACAGTATTAGATTCATTTTCACTACATTCGAGAGATTATTGAAAGCAAATAGGTATTTAGAGAAGTTTTCAAAATTCAGTGTAAGCTTGTTTATGAATCTGAATAATTAATTTATTTTTCTGAGAGGTTGGCTGGTCTTGCTTCCAGTAAAATTATTTTTTTAAACAATGGAAATATTTGTTCTTCACTGCTGTTTATGTGCAAAATTAGCTGGGAACTGCTCTTCACAAGCTGCCACGAATATTCTGAAGTGCCTCTATATGTGAGGTAAATAATGTCAATAACCTGGTTAGGAAGATTTCGTACTGAAAGATTTCTTCTGTTTTCTGAGCTGATCAGAACAAGCTGGGTATTCCATTTTTTTCTTACTTTTAGATCAGCTGACTTAAGGAAAAAATGCTGCAGATGGTAGAATGTTCTGACACTAAAAACTGGAATGTTAAGAGAGTCAGGAGACTTCGAACATAAATGGAAAGGCATTTAAAAAAGGATTTAAACGTCAGCTGTAACAGCCTTTATCTTTCTTTTTATAATGATATATATATGGTTATGATATAGTAGTATAGCATTTATAAAAATTTCAGCTTACGCTACTTTATAATCCAACCATATAAAAATGTTATGCATCTTGACATGCCAACATAAAAACTAACTATATTATCTATTATATAAAAAAATTATAGAAATTTAATTCTTCTGTGACTGGATTGATTTTCATGTAGTAATATTAAATCTTCAAATAAATGTAGATTTCATTGGTAACTGTGCTACAGACATCACATGGAATTTTTAAAGTTAGAGGCCCGCACCTGTTATTGATTATTGCTGTGCCATGGTCTGAAGAATTGGTGTAGACACCAGTGATGTCAAGTATCTCCAAGCTCTAAAAAGAAACTGTCATAACAGTAAAACACAACAGGTTTAAATTCGTAAGTAGGGCTACGTGAAAACATATAGGTAATATATTAAGTGTGGACTGAACTTGCTTCCTCTAGACTTTGCACACATAGTTGTCCTTAGATAAGTATTCTTTTTCCTGGGATTTCTTTAAGTCTGAAATTTTAAGAAATAGTTTGCTAAAGTCAACAACACTAAAATTGCAGTCCTTCACCTGACTCATCTTACTCAAGAAACAAATCATAATAATTTCTACACGCCTTCTTACTAGGGACTATTTCAACCCGTATATCATTAACAAACTACAATAGCATGGATTTTTTTTTAAAAAAAGCTCGTTATATTCTGAAGAGCAACAGCTTTAAATTTCTCACAAATTTTATGCAAAAAAAAAAAAAACCAAAATCAAAATTAAGTAATACTGTTCAAGGTCAGATCTAAGAATAAATAAATCAAGCTGCTCTCTGGGTTTTGGGATATTTTAATGTGGGAACAAAATGAAAAGCACAGAAATTAGCATTCTAACTAGTAATATTAATAAATAATATTATTAACTCTTTTCTTTTAAAATAATGTTAAAGTTCCCACCTCCACAGTCTTTTGCAGACATTTCATTAAGGACTGATTCTGTACTTGATATTACTCATTGAAGTTTTATGAAGGTCTTTGAAACTGGGACCAAGGTCTCCTTCTTCCTAAGTGATTGCTATGATCTCTTTTGTAGTCTGTTTGTCCTTTCTGGTTCAACGAACTATTAACTCCTTTATGCAGAGTGAATTAGGACAGGAGTAATGATACCTTTTTATAAGAGTTTATAATCTGTTGGCCAGGATATCTGTACTGGGTAGATAGTTTTCAATGATCTCCTGAGGTGGTAGGAGAGGTGAAGAGGGAGGAATAAAAATCCGTGGTGTGTGTTCAGCAATTGATTTGTCAGATAAGATGGAACTGAGCAGATGATAAACATCAAAAAGGGAAGTAGTACAACTCCTTATCATAGCGCTTTAAGGCAAGGGGTTAATTCCTACTCCTTTTTTGGTTTTGTGTGTGTGTGTGTGTATACATACAGTGTTGATTATTAACAAGAAATATGAGAAGTTTTTAACTGTTCAATCTCTGTCTTTTCAACACAGATGCAATTGTATAGGAAAGGCTTTGTTAAGAAGGGAGAAAAAGGAAGAGAAAGACTGTAAGGAAAAAGAATGATCTATAATCTGGCTCACTCAGAGGGCTCATGCAACAATTCCATTAAAAACTAGTGTACCCCAGAGAGTTCAGGAGTGCTACATTTTGTACAAGACCCTAGTGAAGATTGGAAATGCTCAGTTCAGAAGAGAATTCTCAGATCTTCGTAAGAAGAGAATAAGGGATGTCCTGTGTGAACTTGACTCATAGAAAAATAATTTTTTTCCTGTCCCTTGCTTTTAAGGTACACGGTTCCCTTTATTCTGTAGTGTGGGTTCGTTCTTTCGGAATGCTGACTTTTGTGGCTTGTTTACCAAGATACTTAATCCTCATCATTTTTCCTACACATAGTCCAGTGCTTATTTTAGGATTGTGGGTTCTTCTAGAAATCAGGTTCTTAACAATATAAGAGTTGCCATGCATTCACTGTTGCAGTCAGTAGTTTCTTTTGCAGATGTGAGCCTTAGTCATCCATACTGAAGATTATTCAAGACTGACAGTCTGACACCTATCCCAGCTGTTGTCTGTATATTACAACTGTGACTATACATTTACTATAACATACTGAATGCAGTTCTTTTTTTTCCTTCTCAGTAAGAAGGTCCATATCATGACAGTGCAGTCAGACCACAAGTGATTATTACAGTGTTAATGTGGTTCTTAGCTAGAAGTGTTGTTATTGCCTATTACGTTGTTACACTATAGTATTTTTTTAAAAACAGAATTTTAAAGTATTAATAAAAAAGGGAAATGTCTCAGCCTGTGTAGAAGTAGTCTCAAATACTAAAATAATTTAATTTTAAACATGCAGAAGTATAGATAGTATGCTTCTTGTACCACATTTTTCTTCTTTCCTTTCTTTCTGATAGCCTCAGATGAGGTTCACAGTTGTTTTAAACCAGTGCTGCTGCAAAAAGAGTCCATGTTTGTCTTTTTGCTATGCTGGCCTGGGCTGCTGCTAGGTGCAGCTGTGTAAAGAAATGGATGAGGAAGATGGTCCATCTTAAAATAAAGTTTTTCTTTTCCATGGGCTAGTTCAATATGAGTGAGTCCACAGAAACTTGTGGTGGCAAAAAGGGGAGGGACAGAGAAGAGAAAAAGCATCTAGGAATAGGGAGACAGTAGCGGATTTTTTTGTTTCTTTCTTTCTTTTTAGTGGCATTGTTGGTTTATGCCATTACTAACTTCATTAAACTATGCTTCAAGACTTTAAGCCTTGGGAATTAAACAAGACAGACATTTACAATATAAGTAAGTTTTTTTTTTTGCTCTAATATGTTTTTTGCTTTTACTTCACTTATTTCTTATTTAAGAAAGACATTTCCTTCTTCTGGAATTCAAAATCTGTGCTAAACCTCCTTCATATCTCATAAACTCTGCATAGCCTATGCAATTTAGGCACATTCAGAGCTTATGCCTTCCAAGCAAGAGAATAGCCAAGTAAAAGAAAAACTATGCCATTGCCTTTGAACAATAATTTCTGATTTATAGCTGATATTCTAAAAGGGGGAAACTGGAATGTTAGACCTACTTAAGCCTCTATGGAGCACTGCCTGCAACCATTTCCTTCCACTGGAATTGGACCATAGTGTTACTAAAAGTGGTAACAAATTCATGGAGCTAGGAAAAGAAAACAAGCAAAGGAAAGATGACTTTGAATGTTGAGGTATAATGGTGAAGGAATGCCAGCTTCCGATTCCTGCTTCAGAGTATATTATTTATCTTTCTTTTAAGAATTCCTAAATAGAATAGCTAGGGAATTAGGACCATCATATCCTCTGCCATTCTAAGAGCTACGTGTTCCCCTTTAACCAAATAAACATTTTTCTTTAATAAAGAGAGATTACATTTACTTACCATGGAAGAAACATATTTTAACAAAATGTTCAAATATCTGAGTCATACCTGTACTTTGGAATTTTCAGACAACATATTTATTATCTAATACACAAGTAACTGATGAGTCTACTTTCAAAATACAGAATTACTTACCTATCATTCTTGCATATCATTCATATGATCTTTAGGACAATCCACAAAGCAATTAACAAGAAATAGCTTTGCAGTAAAGATCTTAAAGATATTTCTTACCCCTAAACTTCTAACACATTTTCTTTTTTTTTTAAGTTCAGAAATATTGTTACAAAATGATAGTGAAATGAAAATAAAATCATTATTGCAACATCCTGTCACCTGACAGTTAAGAAATTCTAAAATTGTGCATTGTTGAGAACAAATATAATAACTCTTATTTTGTATTCTCTGCTTTTCATTTCCTTTCTGCTTATTTCCTGCAAAAAATGTTTTATTATAAGAACCAGACGCATAATATTCTTAGCTCAAAATAATTGCAGCCTTTTTTCCTTTTTCCTTTTCTTCCACCCTTTTTTCGTTTTTCTTTTTCTACTACCCTTTTTTATTTTTCTTCTCCCTGTAGAAATCCATAATCTCAAAGAAAATAAGCTCTGTTGTAGAAACAATCCACTGAATTTTTTTGAAAAGGAAAGTGGCAAATATATTTTGAAAAAAACCAGAACTTAAACATGCTAGCTTTTGTGTGTGTATGTGTGTGCAATTCTACCACATCAGAGACTTTGTCAGTGTATATTAGACAAAGTAAACAAAAAAAATGAGAACTATTTTTTCCCAGAGTCAATGTTATCATGACATATTTTACTCTCTAAGTCTTGAATTTTCATGGCCATTATCTTCCTTTCTGTCCAACAAAAAATAAAAGACTGTTAAGATACTGGTGTGGAAATCTTTTTTGATTATCCTACACTATAAAGTATTTACACTACCTTAGGGTTTTTATAGTCATGTATGTATGTATGCATGTATGGCAAGCTTTTTATTATATTATTATACTTTTCCTGCTACTACATCTGTTCTGGGTGTTATCAGACATATTTTTCAATCAGACTGATCAAGGCTGTTCAGAATGTAAGTGTATTTCTTTACAAACTGAAGGTCCTTCTTTCTGTTTGTGTAAAATATGGAACAACATATACTTTTTTTCTTTCAGTACATCTCCTTCCTGCCTAACTTCATTTTCACATAATTTACCCTGCTGACTAAAGGAAAGCAGTAAAACCTTTTTTTTTTTTTCAGATAATTCCTTTTTTTCCCTCCTTCAAAGTTATAGAATATGTATAGGTTAGTACAGGTCCAAAAGTCTGATATATTAAATGGAGCTTAGTGAAGGATAACCTGTAAATAGGCAAAGACTTGAACTAGACAGTTCAGTCCCTGTAGGTCAGTAGCTGAAACTTTGTAAGTCACAAAAAACTCCTGATATATATTTTGAAATGAATTACAAGTAGTTTTACAAATCATCAATCTAGCAAAAAAAGATATTAAAGCTTCCTCATTTTCATTTATTTAATTGCTAAAGTGTAAAAGCATATCAGAATAGGTAGATGCCTCTACAAAAACAGTAATATTTTTAAAATAATAATGAGGTCTCCAACTTACCAATGAAGGAGCTATGTCAAGTTATTTTCTGCTTAAATAAAGATTTTCATGTATTAAAATGGTTTTCAGCTTTCAGATGGATATTGTACATAAGCTATTTTTTCTGCATAGCTAATATATGTAGTAAAGTCTCTATTATAAACATCAGTGACTTACTGGCGATAAAACATAACTGAATTACCAATAAATAGAATTAACAGAAAAGGAATAAATGACAAAATTATGTGCCAGCTGTTTTGCAAAATAAAATATTGGGGCATAATGGCACAGCTCTGTATTATAAAGTTCAAGAAATTTAAATGTTATTGAATTATGCATGCATTCACAGAATTGTGCATGTCAAAGACTTATTTGCAGAAAACACAAAATCACCATAAAGAAGATGAAAGAGGAGGAAAAGTACAGCCAAGTTAGAAACGAACCTGGACTGAAAAGAGCTCCTTCAACTCATCCCTCCATGGAAGAATATACATAGAAAAAAATAAAAGCAGCATAGAATTATATAGAAACATATAATGGTGCTATAAGTTTTTGAAATATAAATTTCCACAGTCTTTCCCAGATGTTCTGTATATTCTGATGTGTTCTCTCAATAAAAGATATGAGCAATGTATTTGGATTTCTGGTGGTCGGTTTTGGGGATCTTTCTTTCTTTCCTTTCTTTCTTTCTTTCTTTCTTTCCTTTCTTTCTTTTTCTTTCTTTCTTTCTTTCTTTCTTTCTTTCTTTCTTTCTTTCTTTCTTTCTTTCTTTCTTTCTTTCTTTCTTTCTTTCTTTCTTTCTTTCTTTCTTTCTTTCTTTCTTTCTTTCTTTCTTTCTTTCTTTCTTTCTTTCTTTCTTTCTTCCTTTTTTCCTTCCTTCCTTCCTTCCTTCCTTCCTTCCTTCCTTCCTTCCTTCCTTCCTTCCTTCCTTCCTTCCTTCCTTCCTTCCTTCCTTCCTTCCTTCCTTCCTTCCTTCCTTCCTTCCTTCCTTCCTTTCATTCTTCCTTTTGTTCTTTCGTTCTTTCTTCCTTTCTTCCGTTCTTTCTTTCATTCTTTCTTTTGTTCTTTCTTTCGTTCTTTCTTTCCTTGATTGTTTTTCTGCTGGGAACTGGACTTCCCACTTAACTCATTTCTGAAAGGTCACAGCTCATCCTAACATGAAAATTGGTTTGTCCTACTTAAGTGACATAATTCTGGTAGTGATTTCTCGGTGAAATTTAACGTGAATTTAAGGGATGTGAGCTTCAGTGTAAAATTTGATTTTAACTGTAAAACATTTACATCCTTCTGAAGTCCGTTGACATTGAGGTCACTTTTTAAAGGTAGAAATTCTGTCTGAGTTCACTATCTTCTTTTTTCTTCCACAGATTCTAGTTATTGGAAAGGTTATACTTAGAGAGACCTGATGAAATTATACTTGCTCTGACTTCTCATTTTATTTGCAAGGGTGTATTTTTAATATTCTTGGACTGATGTTTGGTGATACCTATGGATTAGGGCAAAAAGCTGGTAAAAAATGCAGGATAACATTCAGTTTGAATATTTACAGTATGTGGATTTGCAACTGGAAAGACAGAGATAAAATTATACTTACATTTTCAAAAAATTTTAGCTTTTGAGCCCTTTATGCACTTCCATGGACGGCAAATCATGATTTTTAAAAAATAAAATTTTAACAAAAGGTTGCTAATATCATTATTTTTTTCTGAATTTCATAGCAATTTCATTATCTGTACTTGTATCTGTTCATCCAGTTTTTTGCAGTCCATACTTTTGAAGCTGAGTAAATTTACAAAGTAAGCTAGTAATTTAGAATCCAAGAGCTCAAATCCCTAAAAGTCCTTTAGCAGACCTGGAGTGGCTCAGGTACAAACAGATGCTTCAGTCAACGACTTTGATAGTTGCTGTTGAACACAGCTTAAAACACTGTGAAATATTATGGACAATAAGGTCAAAATAAGTTGATAAGTGAAAGAATCTTCAATTAATATTTCTGTGTTCTCTCTGCTCAGTGATCCTTGTGGGGGAAAAAAAAAAAAAAGAAAAGGAAAAGTAGCACATAAATGGAAAATAGGTTTATAGGTTTGTTTTTACAAGGGAAGGAGTAATGTAAAAAACTGACTTGTACAAGATTATTTATTGTACATTAAAATGCTAATTATACTAAGTCTGTGTTAATGATGATGCCAGAAGGGCATGAGTTTGAATTAAACTAATTAAATATATCCTAAAGGAAAGAAGAAAATAGAAAATGAGCTTCTCTAAATCTGAATATATATAATTAAAATGAGAAGTAATGATAGAATGCAAATACAACGTTATACAGATCTACAATTGGGAGAACGTGCTGTATGATACTTAAAGTATTAAACTTCTATTTTAGAAGGTAGAATAATCCATTATATAAAGCTCGGAGTATACACTTTTACGTAACTTCATACCTAAGTACAAAACCGTCAGTGAACATTGCTAAGATAGAAAGTAAATACAGCTGCATAACACAAAATTTTAGAAAACTAGTCTTTTTCCTTCTCTTGTACCCTATTGTACAGTAATGCTTTGGATCTTCATGGTGGAAAAATCCAAGTTGATCTCCTCTTAGACAAAATTCTTTGTTAGATCTAATAAACTGTACTCGTTAAAAAAAACTTAGATTAAAACCTTATGATAAATATGTGTAGATGATCAGATAGAGTGAAGAAGTAGTATGGCTGTCACAAAGTTACAACACAGAGTATATTAAAATAAAGGTTTATTTTACCTTCTAGCAATTGTATAGGGTGCATAATATTTGTGGAAGTATACTTTTTACCTGAGTCTACAGATGTGATCAACAATTTATGACAGCTGATAAATATCAGATACCATTATTGGTTTTATTTTCAGCTAGTTTCTTCATTCGCAGAACTTTGCAATGGAGACCAAGTTTTCTTCTTCTCGAAAACACATGAAATGAAACACCAAACAAATACAGTAAAAATGTAACTGGAAGAGGATGTTGAAAGAAACACACCTAACAGTAGTTTGAGGAAAACAAGACTTATCACTAGTGAAGGGAGAAAAGCAGAGCTCACTTTGAGTTTTGACACCATTTGTGCTTCATTTTTTCACAAATTAATCTAGATACTTGTGCTAATTGGGATTTTGTAAGGTTCTCTAATAGGGGAAGAAATAATCTGAAAGCAAACACTCTTTTTGTAGACCCTTTGACTTAATAGGAGTTTGGTATTTGGTGCTGTCTGTGCTTGCAAGTTACTATACACCACAAGGGGCCTAAAGTGTCTGTGTTATGTCAATAATTTAAAGCCAAGTGTGTCGCAGAAGTCTGAAAGTGTCTGTGTTATGTCAATAATTTAAAGCCAAGTGTGTCGCAGAAGTCTGAGACTGACAAGAATATGTTCCAAAAATCAGCTTTAATGGTATCAAAAATAGAATGGTTAAATTGACGGGAGTTCTTACATTACAAACACTTCAGCAGCCACAACTTTTTTATAGGTTCAGGATGTCAGTTGAGACCTAATACTACAAGATGCATAGCTAGATCTACTCAAACAAAATTTAATGCATGACCGCAATTAAACAGTCAAAAATAACGAAACAACCGAGGCAATCAAGATGACATTCCGATAGCATCTAACAAATTACAAGCATGGTGTAACAGTCAGGGATACTATCACTATGTAACAACACACAAAAATGGTGTTCCAAGGTGAGCACACATTTGTATGCTTGGTTCAGTGTTTTGGACGAAACTACAATTTGGTTCTTAGAAGTTTTATATAGTATTTGTACACCTTTTTGTGAAGTGAAGTAGCAAGGCAGAGAAAAGGAAAACGTAATTTTACCCCTGGAGAATCAAAGATTTTGGTTTTTGGTTTCACAGAGGGTTTTTGTGATCAAGGAAAAAAAAACACAAAAAAATAATGCAAATTCAGCATGAAGCAACATTTTTTAATCATGTTTCACATTTAGGTTGAAAATGTAATGGATAGCCTAATTTCTTTAAAAACTAAAGCAAAAAATGCCAATATATGTAGAAAAGATAGAATGACTTTCTAAATAATCTTGTAAAATTGTTATCTTTTGCATAACATTGTATGAAACTCGTTTAAAAATTCCATAGCAAGTTTCAAAATCTTTGGATCAGGATGGACTGTCAGAATTCACTGCCCTTCCTATGCATATATTATTGTCCTTGCCTAGCTTGTGATAGTCATTATGATACATTTTCTGCAAATATGAACATTTGTCTTATGACTGAAGATTTAAGAGTTTCTGCTAGCTTACATCTGTGAAATTTTTATGTAGAGGGATCAACAGCAAGGTGGTGGCTGTAAAAAGAGTTCCTAGGTTCTAGTACATGTATCCTCAAGTATCATATCTTTAATATTTATTTAAAGTTTTCTTCTACTTCTAGATCCTATTTACAGAACTTAGACACTATTCTGAAAAAAAAAAGAGAATATTTATAAACTATGCTTGAAATGAAACACCCCAACAGGAATAAAGTGCTCCACAAAGTGTTTCCAAAGGTTACATGTTCACGCTTTCTACACATCACTGTCATTTTAAGAAAAATAATTGCACTATAATTACACTTCTCCCTCAGACACTGAGATACAGCCCGTTTACACTTCTTTAGGATAAGTGGTTAGACCAGAGGAATGGGAGCAGTAAGTAGAAAAGAGACAGAGAACTGGAAAGCACTGAAGCAGTTGAAAATAAATATAAACAGAAGCTGCCCTGAGGAAACAGTAAGGTATGTAATAAAAAGTCCTTACAGGATTATAAGATTCCTTAAGACGCCTCACAGCAGTAAGAAAGAGCATTTTGGGCATAGGGTGGAGAAGTGATTCTTAAAGCTGGAGAACTGATTCTTAAAGCTGGATTGCAGAAAGCTGAATTTTGTTGTATGATGTTAATTTAGTGACCATCTCCTCCCGGAAAGCCTGAACTTGAAGGGACAGCAGAGTGACATCACCTTTTGGGAACAGAGAGATGAAAGCCGGGAAGAACTGATCTAAAGCAGTATTTGCTTATGTTTTTGTCAGTGAAGAAATGAACATTGGCAGTGGGAGGACTGAAGAGTCTGTCCCGGATTAGCCAGCAGGCAAAGGACTAGTGCATGGGGAGAGCCCATGGAAACGCACTTAGCTACATCCTTCCTTTTGCTCTTCCTCCATAGATTATCTAAATTTTAAAAAGAATATGTCAGTGGCAGAGAGTGTTCAAATAAATGTTTTTTTGCTTAAAACTGAAAGAGACAAATGGGTTCTAGAGTTGTTAAGTGATTGACTTGGATCTCTGCCTGCCACTGGTAGAAACAAAAATGTCACACATCTGTGCATGAATCCACTATCACAGCTACTACGGAAAAGCTAAGGATACGTCCTTGTTGCATATCCCCAGTTCTGAGTGTCATGCAGGCTGAGGTGCACACTGGTGTACGGTACCAAAGAGGGGCAGACAGGAGATATAATCTGAAGGTCTCACTCTGCAAAGAGTTGCAGCAGAGTACCTTTCAGGAACAAGACTTTATAGGAATGCTAGCTTATGGTCCTAGAAATGTTGCAGTTTGGATGACCTTGACCAATGCATGTCAGTTTCTGCCAACTGAAGTGCATGTGTGTGTTCCTTACGACTGTTTTCAGCCTTAGAACATTATAAGTCTGGGTAGAAGGACTTGCTAGACATTGTCTCCATATCCACTTCCACCAACTTGTGAAGGCCAGCCTAGGCAGTAACACCAATTTCGGAGTTTGTTTGCAGTAAGGGTACGAGGCTGTTGTACCTTTATCTTGTTGTAGGCAAGGGGAAGCACGCTGTATATATGGAGCTAGGAATAATATTTTTAGACAAACTAACGTTTTAACTGCCTGATAGGCCAAATTATTAGTCCAGCTAAACTAATAATAGCACTCACAGTCTAAAATCACACAGGAAAACCTTAGTAGTGAGAACTTTGAAAATGCTACACAAAATGATAATTCTTTCTCCCTTTTCTCTGGTGTTATAGTCTCCCTTCCAGTAAATATAATAGTTCATCAAAATCCCAAAGCTGGCAGATTCAGGCTTCCTCAAAAAGAAATAGGGAATGGGGAAACAAGATGTGTTTGCAGCACCCTGAGATCTTTGCCAGCAGAAGCCAGAGGTTGTGGGGATGGTGGGAATTACTTTCTATTCTTTTCCTTGGGGAGCATGATATTTGTGTCTTATACTGTTTCAGTCTTGGGGTCCATTTGGATTTATTTTTTACACATTTTCCAGTTCCTGTCTGCTCCTTTTCCTCTGTCCCCATGGAAGGGCTGAAAGCTGCTTCGCAGCTTCCATGGTCCCAGTGGAAGAGCTGGATCTCAGACAGGCTGGCAATGGGCACTCAGCCATGGGGGACCTGGTAAACCCAGTTCAGCCCCACTCAGGCCAAGGGCAGCCCAGCCATTCCATGGGACCCACTACAGCCTGCTGTATGTGCCCAGTAATGGCAAATATACCCATATTTACCGGCCTGCAAGACAATGAGTTATGTATAGTAGCATGTAGGGGTAATAATGTGATTTGTCTGTTGGAGCCTGTCAAGGATCCTCTCATTTTTCCTGTTCAGGAAAAAAGTGCCTTGGGTTTTTTCAAGGTTGTCATGGCACAGGCAGTGTCATTTGTACCACAGAGATAATATGGTGCAGGGCATGCAAGAACTTGCTTGTGTCCTAGCAAGACATGCAAGGTAACACATTCCTGTCATGGCTACACTGCATCTTCAGAGAAGCACTCCAGGATTGTTGCCCAAGGACCTGCAGTGTGGATACAGATGGGGTTGTCACGGTTTGAATAGTAGCATGGAGTTTTACCAGCAAGGGGATAAGTGTTCTGTAGTGGTGAATGCAACTATTTATCCCTGGTTTTATAAATCTTCAGAATAAAGATACTCAAAGAATTAAGACCCCAAAGGCATCTGTGGGGAACAGTGCTGGCCATTATTTCCTCATCTAGATGGAAGTACTATTTATAATTACCCTCTCCTGAGTTAGACAGACAGCTTTTGATTAATTTAATCGTATTTCTCTCCAAACCAATCTGATTTAATTTCCCCATAGGATATGCTGTGACATAGCATCAAATATATTTTGAGAAATCCAGACAGATATCCAGCGTGCCTTTCTCATAGTTCCGCGATTTCATCAGCAACAGAAAAGTGGTCAAGATGGCTTGGGACATTTGGTGTCTATGATACAATTATGATTCTAATTTGCTACTGTTTCCAGTCTTTTCTGATTATCAGCTGATTAACAAATAATGTGCAAATGACAACATCTGCCTACTTCACTTTTTTATACTTTAAGATTGCAATTTATTAGCCTTAAAGGCTCAGAAAGTTATGCCATACTCTGCAGCTTGTTTTCTGTAGTTCCTACCCTGTTCACATTCATCAATAAATAACTCTTGATCAAAGTTCATCTTTGTGGAAGCTTTTTAATTGCTTGCTTTTAAGCTGAATTGTGTTTAGTTCACGTCTGGTTTAGTTTCATAGCTAATAATTTAGGCTTGGATTTTGAAATACTCATAACCTCCTGGCAGTTTGATCTTCCTGCTAAAGATTTTCCTTAACTGCAAGATGTACTCTGCAATTATCTTTCCCTTGAATATCTTGGTATATGGGTTTTTTCTTACATTATCGGCTTCTGACATGTATCCCAGTTGTAATCCTCTTCTTTTTTTCTTACTTCTTTTGTTTCCTGCATGCTTCCTCGAGCCCTTAACAAATTCACTGTCTAGCAGTGACACTGAGAACGTAAAAAAATAGTTCCTACATTAGGTCAGACTAGAGATTAGTATTGTCTGGTTAAATGTCTCTGACAGAAGCCAATATCTGAAACTTCAAAGAGAAAATATGAACTGATGAACCAAATTCTATTTCCAGGAAAGCAAAATATGAAGGATTACAAAGCCACTAATAAAATCAGAAGAAAGAAATAATTGTTCATAGTCTTTTTCAGCCATCTCTCTCTCTTCATTAAAAAAATATGACACCATCTTATAATTTAGAAAAATGAATATTTAAGTGCTGGTTCTTTCTTATAATTGATCGTGCCAGTCATATGCACCCTTGGATTTTTCAGTGACCTTTGCAAGACATTAAACTGTTAACTTCTGAAGAGACAAAGGTTTAAAAATGCACATAATTTATCTCCTGAAACAGGTATGGGCCTAGATGTATTGGATATATTACAGAAGGTTCAAGTTTTGGCTTAAAAACATTTAAGCTTATTAAAAAAATAGAAAAAAAATATTTTTTATGTAAAGATTCCAGTAGATTGTCAGATTTAAAAACTATGAAAATCAGTGTTATTTCTATCCTGATATGCAGATTTTAAACTGCTTTTATTGTACAGAAAGATCCTAGATTCTAATATCTGTTTTTTAAAGATGAAAATTTAAGAGCATTTCAAACTTTAGCAATGTTTGGCAAAATTCTGGAGAATTTTATATGTTTATGTATGTAAGTTTAATACTTCTTACAAGCAACATCATCAAATATTAGTTTATTGCCTATTACTTTGATAAAGGAATAAAATATTTCTTATAGCTTATATCCTTACTATCTATTACAAAGATAAGAATTGTCTTTCTGATCAATTTAAACATTGTAAGATTTGTAATTGTTTATTTATTAAGAAAATTAAATTATGGTTTTTCTATTTTGTCAGCTAAAAGCTGTACCCACTAAGGAACTTTAATAATGCTAAAGTAACTTTTTTTCAGCTCTTCATCTAGAATTTAGAAAAACAAAAATCATTTTGTTTTGTGAAACACTGTTTATAGCAACTCGTAATGACCATTGTGGTGGAAGCAGCATATGCATTCATGTAAACAATATCTTGTGTTGCAGGGTTAAGAAATAGCTAGTAAAGCATCAGAGTTTTTGACCTTATTTCATTAATTTTCTGTTCCATAGCATAAACATAAAAATCTAGTATTGGTCAAGGTTCTGTTCTAGGATTAAGGTTTTTCATCAATGTATGTAACTGTTCAGAATTATTTTTGTTACTTGTTCAAAGTTTTTTCTTTAGCTCAAGGAGGAACAAACACTAAGAAAAACTTGATAAAAAACCCCACCAAATTCACCTGATACACAGGTCTGCTTTCAGGCATTTGCAGTAGAAAGGAACACAATGTGTCAGTGAAGGAATAGATTCCAACTTTTATGAATTTAGTCATAGACTAGTGCTATTTTGAATATCTATTATGCTTGGTCTTTTGTGTGTTCAGTATCTGATATATCTAGAAACATCTGTTGCATGTGACTGAATTAATTGGATCATGAAATTAGTCAGTCATAGAAGTCTATTTGCTAGATTAGGATCCCAGTTAGATTAGATTAGTTCCAGATGTTTTAAAAAGGTTAATCTTGAATTATGTTGATGTGGTCAGTGGCAAGCCCTACAAATGCTAACTGAAAGTTTGAAAAGGAAATTTTGCTTGCCCCTCAATCTGTAACCAGTAAGACCTTATATTTAAGAATTTTTACATAAATCAATAAAAACTTCACAGATTTTTAATGGCTATAATTGGAAAAAGACTTTGCATGTTGGAATATTTACATATACAAGTGACCATTTTATCCCATTTCCCTAGGAATTTAAATTATGTTTGATTACGTGTATATAAAGTGATCATCAGTAATTCCACTTTTTTATAAAAAGTCCTAAAGAATTTAATATGCTGTGATAATTTACATTTCACATATTTTTAATATTAAACAGTGAGGAGGTTATCGCATGTTTACCTCCAAGTAATATAATCCAGGCAACTTCTTACATGTCTACGAAAAATAAGAAAAATCTAATGGATGTTCATTTCAGCAATGAAGAGCATTTCTGAGTGGCTAATAATAATTGTAATGATCTCAGTTCAAGAGATAACGAAAACTTCTTAACTATTTTGCCACATTTTTTTGTTCTGATAATATCTGTTTAATTTCCTACTGCAAGATGCAGAAGTATGACCTTTCCTCCTCCACAAACAGAACAGTATTATCCAGAAGCACTTTAACTGAGCTTGTATCATATCATTACTATAACTGTATGAAAAATGTCTTTAGAGAAAATAAAAATGAAGAGCATGCATGCACAATAAACCTTTTTGGAGGGGGGGAAGACTTTTGTGAAGAACAGAGGGGAAAATAAGTCATAAATTAAACAAACAAACAACAAACATATGTATTTGTGTATGTAAGAGGAAGACGTGAGAGTTGGAAAAGAAATGCCAAACCGTTTTCACATTCTTACTTTGAAGAATGGAAATGCAATTTTGGGGAAATTTGTAATGAAAGCTAGGGAAATAAGAATTAGATTAAAAATGATGTGAAATATTAGTTCTAAATATAACAACTCTTGGCGTTCATTTATAAGGAAAAAATACTAAGGGCATATTAAAAGTATCTTCACAACCCTAACATTATTTCTGTCATCAATTGAGTGACTGTTGAGATGTATACTGATAGTGGTAAGTACTTTCTGTCATTCATACCTATATGCAAATATCCTCTTTACGTAATTCAGAAGATTAGTGGCGTTGCTTGTCTGCTTGCTTGTTTTTGGTGTGGCTGCTTTTGCCGCTTTTGCGCTTTCTTTGTTTTTGTGACATCTTCCCATCATTTTAAGCTATTATCTAAACTGGTCCATAAATAGCAAAACGAAAAACTTTCACCATACAAAGCTACTGTTGCCTAGATGGAACCAGTGTAAACTGAAATAAATAAGCAAATAAATAAAAAAACAAACAAACAAAAACAGAAGCAAAGCCTTCTGGAGAGGTCTTAGAAATTGGCAGAGACATCTGACTCACTACAGGGACTGCTGAACACAAGAAAAGCTAAAAGAAATCTAGGTGAGGCCAGAGGAAGTGAGAACCAAATACATAAGGAAGCTTGTGTGAACCAGTTTTGTAATACTCTTAAATAGTACAGTATTACTCAGTATTAGGATAAAGCACAACCTCTTTCATAAGGACACTAGAAAGGTTTGATTTTGGGACTAACATTGTGGTTTTATGTTAATGGATTTGGAAGCTAAAGTTAATAGCTGGGAATAGCAATTATTTTTTCTGAAACATTCTGAGTTAGTTACAGTTGGTGACAGCAGGGAGATAATGTTGAAGTCCCATGACTAGAACACAATAATTCTTGTGTATACAAAGCATTACCTGGTGAAAAGCAAGAATGATAAATATTTACTATTTGTTTAATGGAATAAGGACATAAATAAATAACTATTTCAAATGACCCATATGTAACTTGTTGCTTAGAAAATGAACAAAGGACACTAATGAGCAAAAAATCAAAAAAGAGCATAAATAAATAAATATGAATCTCTTTTTCAAAATAAGACTACACATAAATATAATCTCCCATTTGGGTAGGTGATTAATCCACACTTGTCAAGTCTCCCACAGTGTTGCAATCTTGTTAAATTTGATAATTATCCTGTGAAATGACTTAGAGCTCTAGCTGACAAACAAGCCTTATTGTTGTGACTTTGTGACTTTCTTAGACAATATGCAAAATAGCTGCAAAATAGAGAATTTGGATTTGTTATTGCTTCTCACCATCACTTTTCAGACAGAATTTTTATAGCTGTGATTGACTTCAGCTGAACAGAAACTTGAATTCATCGATTTCAGTTGAGCTGTTGACTTTTTGTTTATGTCCTGGGACAATATATAGCATACTAAACATACTGCTTATTCTCAAGGGAAGAATATTAACATTTTGCAATTCTGCTGAAGCCCACTTGTCTTTTAATTTTAGTCTTTCGTTGCAAGTAAAATGTATGTGGATTTGTATGCACATCTGTTTTAAGACTAGAGATTTCTCCTTGACTTTTGTCTCTTTTCTGTTCTGTCAAAACTCAGTGCCTTGTATCTTCTTGGGCATTTTTGCTGTTAAACCATGGTACGAGAAGAGACGGAACAGAGCATATGTTCAGGATTAACTCCTTTTGAGGACCAAATCTCTCATTTCTGACAATGTATGTTTATCAATCAATATGATATTTTTTTAGTTAGACTTACAAAAAACTGTTACTTCCAAGATTGAACTCCTTTATCTTGAATATCAGAGCTGCAGATGTAACAAATGTAAAAAGATTTTATTGCTTGTAATAACTGAAATAATTATTTTTTTCTGAGTCACCAAGCTTTGACTCTCCTCCATAAAATTATCCAAGTACCTTTTCTACAACAGAAAAGGGAATGCTTGATTCTGACCCCAACACTCCCCACCCCCCCACCATGTAAAATGTCTTCTGGAGGTGTTTTGGTGTTGCTGGGAAAAAAAATTCTGGACATTAGAGGTGGAAAGGTTTTTCCAGTTTTAGCCTTTCACCTAAATTTATAAACAAAGGAAACTTGTTGAATTAATGCACTTGACTTTATTCTAATAATTTTAAACAAATGAAACTTAAATATTCTTGTGTAAATTTAGTTGCTTTAAATGACCTAGAAAAATCACTTTTGCATCACAGCTGCAAAATCAATAACACTTACAGGTACCTTGAGCATCATTCATCAAAATAATTACTTTTTTACACAGTACAAGAAAAGTATGTATAATATTGCTCCCATGAAATTATGATGGACTACTCTATAAAAGCATAATGAATTAGAGGTTTCCATTTTATTTAGTTATGGCATTAATATGTTTGACTTTACTCCAGTCAGTCACCATTAGAAATATTTTTAGGATCACAGTAGTATCTTTAAGGTAGCAGTGAATATTCTGCTATTTTAGATACAGGACCATATTTTTCAATTTATTTAACAGCTGCACAGGATTAGTATCTTTAGCAAGGGATCTTATTAAAGAATAAAACTGTTCTGTTAGTATAAGATGAATTTTCCCTTATGCCAGTTATAAACTCAGCAAAATAATTCCCAATTCCGAAAACAGTTAAGATTGTATGGAGTCACTTTGCCACAAAACTAAAGTTTCACCAGCACAGGTTCATTAGTGAATGCTATACCAATTCAAAATTTTGAAAATCTTCTTTTCCATGACTGAGGATTTTGCAACAAATTTGTGTTTATTAATCTCATACTCAGGTACCTTTCTGTCTCTTTTCAGAGACCAGAAAAGAATAATTCTAGTTGAGGGATATTAACTTGGCTGATGTCCATTTATATGTTTCTGAATATAAATTAATCATACCTGGACATAAGAGGTAGATCAGATTGCACTCCTATGTTTTTTGCTACTTAAAAAAAAGAAAAATCAAGTTGGTGATTCTTGTCCTACCGCTGATAGGATTTGAAAGTGAGACTCCAGTCAGGTGTAAATTGCCTCTGTCTAGAGAATACTTTGGGTTGATTTATTTTTCTTCCCCTGTAATGTACAGAGATGTCTCTTCTATCTGTTATTTGGACAACAGGACTTAACAAAGCAGAGCAAAACTTTGTTGCAGGACCCAGGACCACAGAAAATTAAATCCTGTTATTTTCTACTCTTTTCATAGGTTATATCAACCTGTAGGATTTTGATCCTTCCTATAGTATTTTGTTTCTTTCGCAGGGTATTCAAAAAGATTGTTTCGCTTTCTGTGGCGGATGGAATAGGCTTTGGAGTAGGTGTTCTGGAAACCTTTCAAGACTGGAAAAATGAGTTTTCAGAGTTACTGAGGGTCTGAATTTGACTGCTTAAGGTAATTAAATCTGGACCTGTGCTTTTCATCAGCCTAAAGTAGAGAAGGCTCAGGGGGACCTAGTTTGAAGCCTTTCACTGTCTAAGAGACGGATAGAGGAGATGGAGTCAGAGTCTTCTTAGAGGTGAACAGTGAGAGGATATAATGCAAAAGACACAAGTAGTTGCAGAGTAAACCTAAAGGTCACAAAATCCTATAACAAGGGTCATTAAGCACTGGAATGGGCTCCTTGGAGATGTTGGGGAATATGCATTCTTGGAGTTTTCAGAACTTAAGTGGACATAGCCCTGAGTGAGAACATTTAAATTCCAGTCAGCCTAATTGGAAGTTAGGCTTTGAGCAGGAGGATGGATGAGGTGATTTCTAGAAATCCCTTCCAAGAGCAATTATTCTTTGAATCTATGTAAAGAAGTACTTCACAAACTATACAGACTTTGCTGGAGGTTTGTTTGATTATTTGTTTCTTTTCTACAAATCATGTACTACTGTGAAATGTGTTGCCTGCATGTAGTCTTCAAATTCTGATTTTTTTCTTGTTATGGTCACACAAAATTGCATGTATAGTTCTACTCACATTGGATTCACTCAGAAATGTCTGTCTTAGTCAATTACCTCTTCATTACGGCTTTGATGAATAGTCACGGTCACAGTGCATTAGTAAGTACAAAACAGTTGTCATATAGGTTGTGTTTCTTTTGATGTGACCACTGCAGCTAACATGCACTGATTAATATTTATGTCTGCATCCCAGAAGCCTGGTAAGCAATTTTATCTGTGTTCAGATCACAAATCCATTTTGTTCCAAGCTGTGTGGAAGGCATCCATTGATGCTGAATCTGTTTCTTACACAGGTGCTTGTTCCATTACAGACACCAAGGGTGTAATTTCAAATGTCAATATTTTTGTATTTGTGTCTGATTGTTATTTGCTGCAAGTATTCATGTATAACAAACTTCTAATGGCCGCAGCAAGAGTGAGCTCAATCTGTTAAGTACTAGATATTTTGCAAATTTTTTAACACCTCTAGAATCTTATTCTAACTATTGCTGATAGCAGATGAGAAGGAGGCCTCTAGAATCCCTTTTTATATGTGGTTAGAGTGGTCTTCTTTTCATTTGCCATTAGCAGTAATGGTTTCGTGTACGAGCATTCTAACACTCAAAGGCATACTCTGGAAGTGTGGTGTTGAGGGAGATGAAAAAAGGACTCCACAGCAGTGAGCTATAAACTGGCTCACTTAGTGTAGTCATTATCTCACAAGTCTTACAGCACTGGTTCATTGAAATTCCCAGCTGTTGCCACTGTCACCTGAGAAAACTCCTATCCAGTGCAAGTATTGTACCAATTGTTTCCAGTTTTCAGCAGGATTGTTTTCTGACAACTGGATTTAAGTCTAGCAACAGATTACAATCAAAGAAAGATGCAAGGAATCCTTACTTTAGTAAGATTTTTTAGCTTTAAGATGCCAAGACTATTTTCTGTTTTCAAAACAGGGGAGAAACTAAAAGCTCTTGTTTTAAGATGTAATTCATATACAGACAAATATACTGAAGGGTAAAACAACTGGTAAATTTAAAACATCCTTTTTATACTCTCTCATAAAGGTATTTTGAGTGTTGTTCTACAGTTGGGTTGTAAATCCAATTATCTTAGGAACATTTCACTTAGTATTTTTAGAAATAATGTGCAAGCTTACATATTTTTTATGGTGGGTTTTTTTTTGGTTTGAGTTTTTATTTTTTTGGAAAATGTGACTTGCACATGGCAGGCAAAGAAAATATTAAATGTTAGTATTTTATGTGCCATGTTGCAGGTATCTAGCATCAGCCTGTCAGGAGTAATCTTATTAACTCTGGGCTTTTGTCTGAGCACTCTACTTCATATTTTACCAGTTAAGTTTGACTCAAATTTATTCTCCTGCTGTTCACAGTCTTAGCAGAGCTACTGACAGAAATCTTTGCTGGTTATTTTCTAACATCATGTTTTCATTGATGCTCTCTTGCCTTCTTGCAAGCAGGCTTACAAAAATACAAAAATCAGGAAATCTCCTACTGTAACTTCCTAGCTCTCAAATCCCACAGCCTCATTCATTTATTTACTTTCCAATTACAGTGAAATAAAAAAATCCCACGGTATTAACTTAGTCAATTTTTAAATTGGTACTAAAAGAGAATATGTAACACCCTTCTGTTTAAATATTTTATGCATATGCACTTTCCAGATCTTCTGAAAATAAAAGAATGGCATGTATGGCACCACACAAAAGAGAAAACAGAAGAAAAGAGGTGTTGCAAGGTGTTGCAAGCACTGTGACTGGTCAGAGTTATTTAAATTTATGCCCTTTGTAATCTTTTAATTAAACTTGGATAACACTCCATGTCAATTTTTTGTGAATTTTGCTTGACACATTTTGATGGAAATATTCTTTCCCTATACCTTTAAAATTTGCAAGTTGGCAGCTTCAGACAGTTGTTGTTATCAGACTAATGGCACACTTAGTCTAGTCACTCATTTCCAACAGTGTTTGATGCCAGCCAGAGTTGGCTCAAAGCTTCTCAAGAGAGTAGGCAAAACTCAGTTTTATGTTTGGTGGATTTTGGGAAGGTAAGAGGAAAAAAGCTTAAGAGATATTAACTGTAGTTTTGAAAGTCCAGAATGTTAGGATAGGAGTAGCTTCAGCTCTGAGCAGGACAAATAGGCTTATGAGGCTCAGAGGGGCATAAGAGAGATGCAACTAGGCTACACACCATCCTCTTCTTTAACCAAAATGAACCTAGGTATTGAGCCTTAATTTTACTGAAGCACTGCTTTTAGGCTTTGCTGTCTTTGGGTTTGTTATGGCACTAGACGGGGAGAGGCGGTAGGAGAAGACAACAGTGACAGCAGCTGATCCTGGGAAGGACAACGTCCTTTCTGCAGTGGCAATGAGGCTGTCACTCTAAAATGAGTCCAGGCAAGACTGAGGTGAACTGTTTTGGTAACAGCATGGCTTCTTTTTCATCCTCCTTCTTTTTTCCTTTTTTCCTGTTTTTATTTTAATTTTTCCCCCCTTTTTTTTTCTTTTAGTCTTCTCCTCCCGGAGTGGGTTGGGGTAAAAAAGTGTTTGATTTGCCTTTTGATCTCCTTTGGATTTTAATAATATATGGGACCTGACATTTATGAATTTATTTCTTTATTGGGGATATCCACAGAATAGGGACATGGAAAAAAGGTGTTTAATTAGTCTGCAAATTTCCAAATGTCTACACAGTACCTATTTCCTTTTTCCAGCATTGTAGTGATTGGGAGTTAAAATCCCAAAGACTAGCTCTTTGTGCAATTTCCTTAACTGTGTTAGAACTATTGTATTGTACAAATTTTCTGAACCCATATTTGCCATTTTTTTATCAGAAATCTTATCTCCCAACTCCTTCATTTCCTGTTTTGCCAATACTCCTAACCTCTGTCTTATGCTACATATCACTGATGACAGAAACAAATTCTGTACAGAGTGAGGTACTGGAAATGCTTGAATTTCTGGAGAGATCACTAAAGAGAACACTGTGGAGAAGGCATAGATATATGCTAGTCGGCAAGTGGCAGCTTGCTCCTGTGCAAGGCAAATATTTTTGTACTTATTTGCTTTTATGTGCATGTACCTTGCCGTTGAACTCGGAATAGTATTGGTTTGGACCTCAATCTGTATAGCTGGTAAATCGTCTGAACTGTCTGTAAGTTACAATTTCACTACCTCTGCATAGAATTTTTTCTGGGAAATCTTCCAGAATTATGATGATCTGAAACAAGACTTTTTGTTTCTTCACCATCTTTTCTGTAGCTCTTCCGACCAGCTGAGCAGCCCTCCCCAAAGCAAACTCAATGAATCATTCTTTTTTTCTCCTTTTCCTTTTCCTTTTCCTTTTTCTTTTCCTTTTCCTTTGCCTTTGCCTTTACCTTTTCCTTTTCCTTTTCCTTTTCCTTTTGTTTTTCCTTTTCTATTTTGAAATCAGTATTAGAAACCAGAGCATTCACATTGTCAATAAACATGGAAAATTTTTTGATAAGACCTCCTCAAGCTGCTTTTTGAGTGGCTCACTGGTCAGCTGAGATAGTATTAAGGCTACATACCTGAACAATGTGGACAATGAGAGTGGAACTGACGCTAACTCTTGATGTACTTAATTTTAAACTTACGAATTTATTAAAGGAGTTTCATTAGGTGAATGCCAGTGTGTATGTTGGTTATTTGTACATGAGAATTTTGAATTCATCATTCAAAAAAATGGAGAGGAAAAGAAATACATTGTGGAACATTTTATTACTTCATGGCAACAGCTTGGTTGCACAAGTGCACATGAAAACATATCTTTAAAGACTGCTACTTTTATGACCTTTTCAACAGATTGGAGCCTAATTAATTTTTAAAGAATAATTATCTGATCACAGTTGAAGGTGAAATGTCTTTTGTTGTACCTCAGACTGACTTGTGATATTATGAAACATGGCATCTGGTTCTTAAAAGTCATGTCACACTTTATTAAGACATGCAATAATATCCTGAAAAGATTGATGCAATGATTTATGGCATGTCATGTCTTGAAGTGTCATCTAAGGAAATGGAGCATATAGAAATGGATCTCATCTGTAAATGGCTTGTATGTGTGGAGTTTTAAGAAAAATACTTCATGAAAAGCACAGAGCATGTAAAAAATTACTTTTATACAAAGCTATAAAGTTTAGAATAATCTGTTCAACTACCATATCTTAGGCACTTCAGAACTGTGAACTTCAGAACTTTTGATGCCTCAATGGAGTCAAAAATCTTAAAATTCAAAAAATAAGTGTAGATAGTGGTGGGGAAAATTCAATCCAAAACTGCGTTTTGGTATATTTACTCTTGCAAAGTATGGCTGATTTCAGTGACAAAAAAAAATCACTGATATACATTGAAAATGAAATCAAAACCTGGAAGTTTTCTTTTAAATTTTTATCTGTAATAAGAGCAGCTGGCAAAGTTGTCCGGGCACAAATTCAAAACACACCTGTAGGTACTAGTTACCTTAAATGTACAAAAACTCTTTTCTGTGAGTAGATCATAAATTTTTAGGCCAATTTATATGACTAAAGAACTCTTTCTTCGATGTGCCTAAGTATTTGAATCACAAACGCTGAGGGCATTGCAGGTAGGGATATTTGGCGTCTGACAGATTTGCCTTTTGCTCCTGAGCTGGAAGATTTTGTGGTAAGTAGTTATTCAGTCATACAGGTTATGTACAGTGTTTGATGTGTTGATCACCTCCAGCTCCCTTTAGAAGCTTTTGAAGCCAGAAGAAGCAGTAACTACTTAATGCAAACATCTAAAAATGTGTTTTAAACAAATATGGCTGTAAGAGTGTAAAGCTACATTTAGCTACTAACTTTAATTGCATGTCCTAGATTTTTGAAGGACATTGTTCAGAATGAATTCTTCTTTCCATATTCTAGCACTATTTCTTTTAGTTATACTTTAGGTTTTCTGTCATATTACAGCACTTCGTAGAGAATTAAAATAGATGCTTTTGTTCAAAGCAAAAATATTCTCAACTACATGTTTTCTTAGAAGATACTCTGAGCAGAATAATGGCTGATGGCAATGATGTTAGTGGATCTCCTGGTTAATGTGTCATTCTTCTATTTGACTAAATCAGAGTAATTTACAAGGACCCAGTTATAAGAGTCTTATCTTACAGGCAAAATTCCTGGAATTAAGAAGAGGAGACCCTTAGCAAGACTTTAGTCTTTTCTAAGAAAACAAACTGTCCTTGATGATTAAGGGGAAATTTGCACATAGTAAGGTGTTAATTTTTATGTATCTCTATAGAAGTGATGTGGTAATACTACATTTTTGTTATTTTCTGTCCCATCTATTATTCTGTCCTGGATTTTATTAGTGCGTTGCCCTTGTTTACATGTTCTATTTTTGCATAAATGGTGATACATTTCTTTTACTGAAAGAAATATTACAACCAATGTTTTCAAAAATCTCAGCTAGAGTGAGAAATGTGCTATTAAAATACCTCGACCTTTTTGATTTTCTAATTAGTAAAAGTCATTGCAGTTTATTTCTTGAAGAAAAAGCCCTTGTCCTTTTCCTGTTCTTTTATCTCTGTAGCTTCTAAATTTTCTCAGTCTCCTAAAGTCAGAAAATATTAAATAGATAAACATAATGTTTAATCTAAAAATCACCAATTTGTTATGATTAAATAAACTGATAACTTGCTGTAGCACTTATAGAGTTAGATGTACATTTGCCCGTTGTTAAAAAGTCTTTTTCAGGATGACTACAGCATGGATTTTTTTTGAATGCCCTGAAGTCAAGATGCCTTCAAGAAAGACAGCAGTCAATAGATACTAATGAGACCAAAGGCTTAACAAAATAATAAATACTAAATTTAACTAACACTAAACCAAATAAAGAAGAGGAAGTATTGTCCATACTTAGTTCTGCAGGAAACAATAGCAAGAGGGCAGCGATGTAGGAAGAAAATAGCCCTCTGTGCAGCTTTCTTCCCGCTCCTTCTCCAGTTCTCTTCCCTTCTCAAAAAATGACCTTTCCCTCTGACAACTGTTGAATAACAAACCTCTTTGTTGTATTTGTTCACCTATTCATAAACTTGTGAATTTTCCCATCAGTTTTCACTAGTGAGGTGATTTGCAATTAGAATTCTACACTGTCTAGAAGGTCTGGGTTTTAATTATGTTTTTGCCCCTAAAATAATTTATTTAATTATATGCATTGTTCTCCAATTTTAAGGAAGTATTGTTCAGTTTTTCTTGAATAGTACATTTCATGCATTCTTCCAAATTTAAGTCATCTAGAAATTCAAGCCCTGATCCTGAAAATATATCTCAGACCAACTGTCCTTGTACCTGTAAGTCACATGGACTTCAGTTTTCCTTTGGGAAGAACCTACGGAATATGTACGAGCTGATAAGCACGCTTACAAGAAATTGTCCTATTACTAGTAAATGCTCGCATTGGTATTTGACACTGCAATATCAAATGTGTCGATGGTACCTGAATGCATACCAGTCTGAAAATGTTGACTATGTGACAACCCCGTAGTAGGTCACTTTTCATATCACTCCATTCTGGCAGAGTTGTTCAGATTACTTGCAGAATCTAAGATCAGTACAACGTCTAGACTTTGGAGGCTAGCACAAAGAACAACTGGTTACAATAATTTTATCTTATGAAATACTCATTACAGCATTAAATTTTTTCTCCCAGAGTATGGTTACTTGGCACGGTTACACATGACAAGTGCATGTCATAGGGAGGGATAGTGAAGGCATTTTTTTAAGAATAGCAACTGGATTCTGTTCAAAATCTTTCCCTTTGTTTGTATGTTTATTTGTTTCATTCTTACTGTGTAAAATCTTCAAAAAAAGACAGTTCTCAATAAGAATGTAACAATGTCTTTTTCTCTGTGTAAAAGAGTACTTATCAAAGAATCTTTTTCTGTACATCGATACAATTTTTTTAATGATATATTAAAGTTCATTATTAAGAAAAAACACAGCAAAGAGAATAGCTTGAAAAAATTAGTAAACAATTGGGATTTTAAAACTGAGCTAAGTGGAAACTATAGAATTTCACAAAGAGGCTTCTTTGAATAAACATTAAAATGTTTATTTTAAAAAAAATTCAAAAGTTTAACTCATCTGGATGAATACCTCTGGCTTGTTACACTACTCCATGTGGGGTCAAAAATCACATGATAATATTAGAACAGATTTCTGATTAAATGGCTCCGTACACATTTCTTTTTTATTTCAAGATATGCAGGTTTAAAAATGCTGAATTTTAAGCTAAAATGAATTCCTGATTTTACAAAACTTAGGTCCCACTCATTCCATGAAAAAGGATTTAGTGATCAAGTATGTTGAACAATCCTAAAGACTCAGGGATCTAACTGAACAGATATGAACAGAATAAAACTTTCGTTGATTAGTTAATCTTGTTCAGCATCAGAACGAGAGTATTAAACATGAGGTAACTTCTCAAATTTGCATAAAAGCCTCACTTCTGTGTTCTGGCTTTCTTGATAATGTGCCTTTATGTTTTCACAGACTAAGCTAGTAAATCTTCATAACATTCTTACCACATAATGTTGCACATCAAATTTCTAATAATACAATCCTAAAGCAGATGATTTTTATGTGATTTAATCTTTCCCTTTGTCTATTTGGTATGTTTTTGATAATGTAGTTTATGAACATGTCTCTTGAGATTCCTGGTAGGAGAAGTCTTACTGCCAGTAAGCTAAATTTTATATTCTACCCAACAAGCTTTTACATGATCTAGTATATATTTTAAAGAAAGGGCTCCGAAAATCTTGGTTTTGTAACTCTATCAACACTGAGATATACATTTCCGGCCTTTACCTCAAAAGATGTAATAATTCATAGCTCACTTGGTTAAACTTCTCTGACTTTGTATTCAAATAAGAATGTACCACAGAAGCAGATAACAATTCTTACTAATCTATGAATTTTAGACCTGGTTTGGTTTGAGTTGAGTTCAGTTGAGCTGTGTAGGGATGAGGTCAGGAGGGCCAAGGTGCAGTTGGAGCTGAACTTGGCAAGGGACACTAAGAACAATAAGAAGGACCTCCAAAAACATGTCAGCCAAAAGAGGAAGGTCAAAGAAAGCGTACCCCCCGATGAACAAGAACGGTGACCTAGTATCAACAGATGAGGAGAAGGCTGAGGTACTCAACAACTTTTTTGCCTCAGTCTTCACTGACAACCTCTCTCCTCGCTCATTGCAAGTCAATGGATTGCAAGATGGGAACCAGGAGGGGTAAAGTCCCTCCCAATGTAAGGGAAGATTAGGTTCGTGACCACCTGAGGATCCTGAACATATATAAGTCTATGAGACCTGAAGAGATGCATCCCAGAGTCCTGAGGGAATTGGCTGATGTCATTGCCAAGACACTCTCCATCATATTCAAAAAGGCATGGTAGTCGGGTGAAGTCCCTGGTGACTGGAAAAAGGGAAACATTGTGCCCACTTTAAAAGGGGTAGAAAGGAGGACCCTGGGAACTACTGACCTGTCAGCCTCACCTCTGTGCCTGAGAAGATGGTGGAATGGATCCTCCTAGCAGCTACGTTAGGGCACATGGAGGACAGGGAGGTGATTTGAGACAGCCAGCATGGCTTCACCAAGGGCAAGTCCTGCCTGATGAACCTAGTGGCTTTTCTACAATGGAGTGACTGACAGGGCAGAGCTATGGATGTGATCCATCTGGGCTTCTGTAAAGCCTTCGACACAGTCCCTCACAACATCCTTCTCTCAAAATTGGCAAAATATGGATTTGATGGGTGGACTGTTCAGTGGTTAAGGAATTGATTGGAAGGTCGCAGCCAGAGGGTAGTGTTCAGCGGCTCGATGTCCAGATGGATGCCAGTGCCAAGTGATGTCCCTCAGGGGTCTGTACCGGGACCTGCATTGTTCAATATCTTCATCAATGACTTAGCGAGATTGAGTGATCCCTCAGCAAGTTTGCAGATGACGCAACGGTGAGTGGTGTAGCTGACACACCAGAAGGATGGGGTGCCATCCAGAGGGACCTGGACGAGCTCAAGAAGTGGGCCTGTGTGAACCTCATGAGGTTCAACAAGGCCTAGTGCAAGGTCCTGCACCTGGGCTGGGGCAACCCCCAGCATCAATACAGGCTGGGGGATGAGGGGATTGAGAGCAGCCCTGTTAAGAAGGACTTGGGGGTGCTGGTGGATGAAAAGCTAGACATGAGCCACCAATGTGCACTCGCAGTCCAGAAAACCAACTGTATCCTGGGCTGCATCAAAAAAAGTGTGGACAGCAGGTCGAGGGAGTTGATTCTTACCCTCTACTCCGCTCTGGTGAGACCCTACCTGGAGTCCTGCCTCCAGCTCTGGAGCCCTCAGCACAGGAAAGACATGGAGCTGTTGGAGTGGGTCCAGAGGAAGGCCACATAAGTGATCTGAGGGATGGAGCACCTCTCCTTATGAGGAAAGGCTGAGGGAGTTGGGGTTGTTCAGCCTGGAGAAGAGAAGGCTCTGGGAAGACCTTATTGCAGCTTTTCAGTACTTAAAGGGGGCTTATAAGAAATGTAGGGACAATCTTTTTAGCAGGGCCTGTTGCAATAGGACAAGGGGTAATGGTTTTAAACTAAGAGAGCCTAGATTTAGACGACGTATAAGGAAGACATTTTTTTGTGTTGAGGGTGGTGAAACACTGGAACAGGTTGCCCAGAGAGGTGGTAGATGCCCCATCGCTGGAAACATTCAAAGCCAGGTAGGACAGGGCTCTGAGCAACCTGGTCTAGTTGAAGATTTCCTTGCTCACTCCAGGAGGGGTGGGCTAGGTGATCTTTAAGTGTCCCTTCCAACCCAAACTGTTCTATGATTCTATGACATCTACGCTGCAGGCTAGGGAGGACACCACAATGGAGCAGGTGGATATTTCCTTAGGGAAACTGCATCCCATGGGAAGAATCTATGCTATAGTGGGGGGAAAGTGTGAAGAGGAAGGAATGACAAAGAAATACTATTATGACCTGACCATAACACCCCTATTCCCTTGCACCACTCAAGAGAAGGAGGTAGAGGAGTTGGGAATGAGAGACTGCAGCTGAGCCTGGGAAAAAGGGGCGAGTAAAAGGAAAGGTGTTTAGGTTTTGTCTTTGTTCCACACCGCCCAAATCCGTATTTTCTGGCAATAAATTAAATTAATGTTTGCAAAGATGAGTCTGTTTTTCCCATGATTGCAATTGGTCAGTGATCTCCGTGTATTTATCTCAGCGCATGAGCTTTTCCATCTTATTTTCTCCTCTTGTTCTTCTGAGGACAGAGAATGAGAGAGCAGCTGAGTGGGCATCTGGCAGCTGGCCAAGGTCAACTCACCTCACTGTAGTCAGGACACAGTTTATACCTCTGTCATTTCTTTCCTCTGCTCCTTCTGTTGGTATGCTGCCAGCTATTGTCCTTTCTTGCTGTCTTTTACCCCTGCCAAAGAATCATAAGAACACTACCCTCTTCCCTTTGAGGTCCTTCTATATATGAATATTTTATGAAGGTATGAAATACTTACAATATAATAAGTAATTGTAGCTATTAGTAAACAGGTGGCAAATAACATCTATAATAAAAAATAAATACAAACACTTAGAATGTTTTTATTAATTTCTAGACTTCTGTTCAATGCATTCAGAGTAGAAGAATATGACCCCATATAGGCAATAACAGTGAGATAGATTGTTGTAAGTTTTGACTTTTGGGAAAAAATTAATCTTCTTACTTACTTCGGAAGTTGAATCACTTACTTGTTTAAAGGGATCTCTTAGAAGTCCAGTGATTTTTCAGTTTTTTGCACAGTGCACAAATATTCTGTATAAATCTTAGACATCACAGTTAATATCTGGGTTTTTTCATTAGAAATTGGCCGAGAAAACAATGCAGTCTCAGTTATTCCAATTAAAATGTGATTGAAAAATACATTTCTATTTTAAGACAGGATTAAGATATTTAATATCATCAGCATACAAGAAACTGAATTCTTTAAACCGGAGGCTCAAAACATTTCCTTCAGCTTTCTTTCTATGCCCTGAAATTCTTAATGTTTGATTGAAATCATTAATAATATCTAAAATGTTAAAGATTAAACTCTTACTATTATTAAATATTTCTATGTGAATTTATATATTTTTCCTCTAATAATTAGGTAATTTTATGCCAGACCTGAAAACAGACAAATCAACCCAGTTCTTTGAATACCAGTGTAGATAATGAAAAAGCAACATCTTCAGATACATTTCAAAGGAGTCTTAAACCTACAGGAGTTAAGGGACTTAGCAGCTTTAATCTGAGAGGGTGTTCAGTTTCTTTCGGGGTATCACCAGTGATGCTCAGGCCAAAAAGTGTCATACCTGAAGGCAAATCTCAAACCCTTTTCAAAGCCTAGTGTTATCCAAACCAGTTTTTCATCAGTAAACATCAATATAAGACTGAACTGGATACAGATTTTACGTGCACAACTACTTCCTTTTCCAGTCCTGCTCCTCAGTACTTTATGACCTGCTTTGATATAGTTTGATCATTTTATCACAGTGTTTTAAAAAGTACAAAAATCTATGCTACTAAATACAAAATTTGTTGAGAATCAGGAATTTATTAAGGCCAGCTTCCGTCTTTTAAAGATTAGTAGGAAATTATTAATCTTTTATGAAATATGAGCAGTAAAATCTTAACATATTTTATCTAATTATATACAAAACTATTTCAGTAATTTCCACCACATTCATGCAACATTTTCCTCCATCTATTGCCTCCTCTGCTTCATGTTCAGACAGACATTTTGCCATAGAACTCTGTCTCAGAAAAGTTAAACCCTCCATCAACAGCATCAACACCGTTCATCCCTGGAAACATTCAAGGCCAGGTAGGACGGGGCTCTGAGCAACCTGGTCTAGCTAAAGATGTCCCTGCTCACTACAGGGGGGTTGGGCTAGATAACCTCTAAAGGTACCTTCCAACCCAAAGCATCCTATGATTCTATAACACCTACATATAGCAATTACCAATATGGATTTGAGGTCTCTAGCAAACAAAAAAAAAATTCACACATTTGGGAAAATAACACCATTCTTTTAAAATCAAACAGATTTCAGAAAGAGAAAGAAATAACATCGAGGTCACAAACTACTCTACTGTAGGTGTAAATCTGAAGTGATTTGAAACTCCATTGGAATACTATTGAAGGAAGTACTGCCAGTATCTTTGTTCAAAAGAAAGATTAATTTAAGAAAAACAGAAGGGAAGGAAGCTGAAACAGTCTTACTCAGTAGCATCTGAATTTTCTTGAGACTTCTCGTATTTAAATACTAAGAATACCATATGGTCTTCAAGATCTTACCAGAAAGGTTTCAGGCTAAATTTAACACAACACAGGAGACAAGTTGGCTAGTATTTTAGTCAGATCACATTAAAAATATAAGAATGTCTTCTAAAAATCGTATTGAAAGCCTGCAGCCAGCTCTTGTGTATCTTCACCTACTTGCTGCCTCTTTATTCCACTCCCTGAGTATGTTTAAAAAAAACCTTAATCTGACATTCATATTACATAGAAATCAAGATGGATTTGGGCTTCGATGCCGAAGTGTTAAATAGATCGTTAGATTAATAGAAATAAATTCTTTGATAGTATTTGGAATCACTTAATTTCATTATAAAAATTTAACAATATTATTCTGCTTGATCTTCCTGAAGAACATTCTAAATATAACTAGGTAACACTTCCAGTCTTTAAAACAGAAACAGTATTGCTGGCAATTATAGCTACTTTCTCCCTGTGGAAACAAAATATTTTTTTTAAAAAAAACTTCATAAATTTTTTTAGGGTAGGGTTTTTTAATAGGCATAATGTAGAAATTTTTCAAGAAGTGTTGTATTTTCCCACTTAAAATACTATACAAACTTTTAATAAGTGACACTTTGCAAATCCTTGACTTTCAAAGTGCAAGTATGTTCCAAATTATCAAAGAAAATTCTGATAGATTTATCTATGAATAGATTATTTAAGATTGATACAGGGCTTTTTTCTGTAATGAAATTTGAAAAAACCAAAAGGACTAAACATGCTTTACAATGGCAGCCTAGATACTGCTGAAGTTAAAAATGTTCAGAGGTAGAATATAAGGCTATATACCATGCATAAGTAAGGTCACACATATATGACTGTCTCTTAGAGTTTTCTACTTCAGAGAGGCAGAGACAAACATTTATTTTTCTGAATTCAGAGGAGTATATAAAATGGCTATTCAAAATTATTTCATAACAGAGTTGAAGTTTTCAGAGTTTTGTATTAATCTTCATTTAACTCCTTTTTTCCAAACTTGCAGAGAAAAACTAATATTCCACATATTAGAATGGCAAATACTTTGAAATTGAAAACAGCAGATATTATTACACTGTACTTTTTTTTGCAAAAAGGCACTAACAGCAGCTTCACGCAAAACCACAATAACCAGCTAATGCAACTGTTGATGCCAGAGAGGTGAGGAAGCTGAATATTGTCCATGTATTTGTCTTTGAATAGGATAAAATAGTCTGCATGACTTAATAAAAGGATTGCAACCTTCTGAGTATCAGGTATTTTCAGAGATTAAGGACTCTGAACTGCACAGAATCAAAGCATTTTTTAGTGCTGGTTACAGGGTCAAATTCTGCTCTTCACTTCAACTGTCCAATCACTGACATAAGAGCAGTAATTGGCCTAATATATCATGATACTCCCTTCCTTCCAAAATATTTGCTTTGTAATCAAGTAAACTACAAAGTAGTACCTTCCACATAATTCATCAAACATTAAATTGAAGACTACTTTGCATTAATGAAGTACAATGTCTGTCTCTTGCCATGAACATACTGCAAAGGTTAAGCAAGTTTTTCTTATTTCCCAAGTGTGTTACAATTGCCCTCACAACCATAAAACTTAAACTATGAAGGTCACCCACAAAGCATTCTATTTTGTAATGTTTAGACATCTTTTATTAGATGGGCAATATTGTTCTCAGTTCAGCTAATTTGGTTGGAGACAGCAAGCTTCTGAGGTCTTTAGAACAACTTGCTGCACTCCTTGCCTTTGTATAATATTTCTCTTTCCACATAGAAGGTTACGTATTATAATATTATTCTTGAATGTGATATATTTAATGAAAGCAATGAAAAATTATTTAATGATCGATTTAATAAAAGAAATTAAGACAAATCCTTTCTCTTTATATTAATTGCTAAACTTGGTTATGACAACAACAAACATAAATATCTCATCACAACCTTGTTTGGTTTTCATGCTAAAACTGAGCTTAAGCTGAGCTGCTGTTTCGTAGTATAGCTAGCAGTTTGCTTGTCAGTTCTCCACCATCCATGCTGGCACTCTTTCTGAGAGAATCCTGCTGTCACAGGGCTCTCATCTTAAAAATCTTTTGCATTGTAGCTTCCTGGTTTGGGTGTTTTGGCTTTTTTCTAAATCAGTTCTGAATACCTAGATGATGACATAAGTTACTAGGAGCTGCGGAAGGCTCAGTTTTGCACCTGAAGTGCAATGCTGAAAGTGTGTGGACTCTCTTAGCTTTGCTGACGTAACCAGGAGTAAGCACCCATGTTTTGCAAGAACAACAGTGGATGTCATCTAAGTACAGTCTTCTAGGTTTTCTCTTGTAGTTTCAAACTGCAAAAACTCCAGAGGGAGTAGATGCGAAAAGATCTTTCAAGAAGAGCTGACAAATGAAGTATAGCAATTGTCCACAAGCTATGAAACATCAGCTTTCCACACATGACAATATTTACTTCTCTATCATCAAAATGGGACTAAAATGAAATTAAACCTGCTAAGGAAAAAAACCCAACTCTTAGAATCATAGAATAGAATCATAGAACAGTTTGGTTTAGAAGGGACCCTTAAAGATCACCTAGCCCACCCCTCCTGGAGTAAGCAAGGAAATCTTCAACTAGACCAGGTTGCTCAGAGCCCTGTCCTACCTGGCTTTGAATGTTTCCAGCGATGGGGCATCTACCACCTCTCTGGGCAACCTGTTCCAGTGTTTCACCACCCTCAACACAAAAAAATGTCTTCCTTATACGTCGTCTAAATCTAGGCTCTCTTAGTTTAAAACCATTACCCCTTGTCCTATTGCAACAGGCCCTGCTAAAAAGATTGTCCCTACATTTCTTATAAGCCCCCTTTAAGTACTGAAAAGCTGCAATAAGGTCTTCCCAGAGCCTTCTCTTCTCCAGGCTGAACAACCCCAACTCCCTCAGCCTTTCCTCATAAGGAGAGGTGCTCCATCCCTCAGATCACTTATGTGGCCTTCCTCTGGACCCACTCCAACAGCTCCATGTCTTTCCTGTGCTGAGGGCTCCAGAGCTGGAGGCAGGACTCCAGGTAGGGTCTCACCAGAGCGGAGTAGAGGGTAAGAATCAACTCCCTCGACCTGCTGTCCACACTTTTTTTGATGCAGCCCAGGATACAGTTGGTTTTCTGGACTGCGAGTGCACATTGGTGGCTCATGTCTAGCTTTTCATCCACCAGCACCCCCAAGTCCTTCTTAACAGGGCTGCTCTCAATCCCCTCATCCCCCAGCCTGTATTGATGCTGGGGGTTGCCCCAGCCCAGGTGCAGGACCTTGCACTAGGCCTTGTTGAACCTCATGAGGTTCACACAGGCCCACTTCTTGAGCTCGTCCAGGTCCCTCTGGATGGCACCCCATCCTTCTGGTGTGTCAGCTACACCACTCACCGTTGCGTCATCTGCAAACTTGCTGAGGGATCACTCAATCTCGCTAAGTCATTGATGAAGATATTGAACAATGCAGGTCCCGGTACAGACCCCTGAGGGACATCACTTGGCACTGGCATCCATCTGGACATCGAGCCGCTGAACACTACCCTCTGGCTGCGACCTTCCAATCAATTCCTTAACCACTGAACAGTCCACCCATCAAATCCATATTTTGCCAATTTTGAGAGAAGGATGTTGTGAGGGACTGTGTCGAAGGCTTTACAGAAGCCCAGATGGATCACATCCATAGCTCTGCCCTGTCAGTCACTCCATTGTAGAAAAGCCACTAGGTTCATCAGGCAGGACTTGCCCTTGGTGAAGCCATGCTGGCTGTCTCAAATCACCTCCCTGTCCTCCATGTGCCCTAACGTAGCTGCTAGGAGGATCCATTCCACCATCTTCTCAGGCACAGAGGTGAGGCTGACAGGTCAGTAGTTCCCAGGGTCCTCCTTTCTACCCCTTTTAAAGTGGGCACAATGTTTCCCTTTTTCCAGTCACCAGGGACTTCACCCGACTACCATGCCTTTTTGAATATGATGGAGAGTGTCTTGGCAATGACATCAGCCAATTCCCTCAGGACTCTGGGATGCATCTCTTCAGGTCTCATAGACTTATATATGTTCAGGATCCTCAGGTGGTCACGAACCTAATCTTCCCTTACATTGGGAGGGACTTTACCCCTCCTGGTTCCCATCTTGCAATCCATTGACTTGCAATGAGCGAGGAGAGAGGTTGTCAGTGAAGACTGAGGCAAAAAAGTTGTTGAGTACCTCAGCCTTCTCCTCATCTGTTGATACTAGGTCACCGTTCTTGTTCATCGGGGGGTACGCTTTCTTTGACCTTCCTCTTTTGGCTGACATGTTTTTGGAGGTCCTTCTTATTGTTCTTAGTGTCCCTTGCCAAGTTCAGCTCCAACTGCACCTTGGCCTTTCTGCCCCTATGCCTACACAACCAGAGAGCATCCCTGTTCTATTCCCAGGGTACCTATTTCTGCTTCCACTGCCTGTGCATCTCTTCTTGTCTTTCAGCTTCACCAGCAGATCTTGACTCAGTCATGCCAGTCTCTTACCTGCCTTGCCTGATTTCTTTTCTTAGACCTGGGGTTTGATCTCTGCTCCAGATCTCTGCACTGTGTTGTCCATTGGCTGCAAGGCAATACTTGCTCCTCCTTGGTCTCTTCAGGGGCTGCAGGGTGATCTTTGCTCCAGCATGAGGAGCAGCTCCTGCTCTCTCTCCTTCTGTCACCTCATATTTGACAATGAGCAAATAATTTCATTAGTGTCTTCACTGATTTCATGATAAGTTAGGAGAACTACACATACCTCGAAATTGATCTTTCCTTATCTGGAAATCAAAAATTCTGGAATCTTCCCGAATGATATACCTGCATGGTCTTTGGCAAGGTAACATGCATAAAATCGTAAAAATAACAACATCAAATGAAAAAACATTGTGGATATACAATTTCTATAGAGTAGTCATTTTTGGCACCAGTGTTGGCTGTAAGGACAGATTTCCAGAAATCATTTTTCTGACAGATCTCTGGCAGTTGAAAAATTGAAGCCCTGTCTGTCATATATGACATTTGATGTGATTACTCTTTTAAATGCCATATTTCCATAAAAAACATTTCCCAGTTTCTATTTGAGCTATGTCTACATTGTTTGTGAAAGGCATCCTCTGATGTTGTTTAATTTTTGCAAGGGTGATTGGCAGGGAGGCGAGGATATGCCTCCAATGGTCACTGACCTCCATGTGACCGATAGGGATTTGCAAGGCAGCACACTGACAACAGACTGTTGGCTTGGAAGAAATGTGAACAGAAAGCGAGTAAATTATGGAGCATGCTTTGAACTCTCTAGTCTTACTTTACTCTCTTTGGAATGCAAGCAACAGGTTAGTGACAGTTTTTGGTTTTTAGGGTCTCCTCTTCTGTCCTCCCTTGGCCCGTCCCAGGGGAAAGATGTTGGATCCCTCCAGCTGACTCACAATATCTGCCAAATGCAGGGTGATTTTCCTGAAGCTTCCATAGTTTTCTGAGGTGTCTACTCTTTCTACTCTGTCTCAAAACTGCCATGTAAGAAGTCTAATGCAGTGTTTAATTCCCTCAGTCATGTGCATGAGGTTTGTTTTCTATTTCATTAGCATTTTTCCAGTTCTGAGGAGTTTGAATTTTAAGTCTGCATAAGAAACAAGGTTTGTCAAATGCTACTTTCTTTTAGCTTCTCACCAATCATGATTCAAAACAAAACAAAACAAAACAAAATAAATACCCCTTAAAAGGGTGAGTAGATAGCTATATTGCTGTTACTGATTTTTACTCAAGCACTGCCTCTGATATTGGCAGTATCTTAGAACAAGTTTGTATACCTAAAAACGGTACAAAATGCTAGTGTGTCTACCATTAATTTCTATCTTTCTAAATAAATGAGTACTTGTTGTGGTTTAACCTGGCAGCCAGCAATTAGGCCTCGACAGCCGCTCGCTTACCCCTCCCCTTCCCCCCCAGTGGGATGAGGAGGAGAAATGGACAAAAGGTAAAACTCATGGGCTGAAGTAAAGACAATTTAGTAGGACAGCAAAGGAAATACTACTATCACTACTAATACTACTAATAGTGATAGTAATAATTATAATAATGAATATGCAAAACAAACTATACACAATATGATTTTTCTCACCACCCAATGACCGATTCAAAGCCATTTCTCAAGCAGCTATCATGGAACATGGCAATCACAGATATAGTAAATTTCATGAAACTCCTGAAAAAGACCAAACTCCCAGAAAATAATCGAACTCCTGGCCAAGAGAAGATTCAAACTCCCGGTAAAGAGAAAAGCTCTCTCCCCTCTGGCCAGCCGTTCTTTATAAACTGAGCATGACATCTATGGTTTAGAATATTTCCACTGGCCAGCTTGGGCTAGCTGCCTGGCTGTGCTCCCTCCCATCTCCTGCACACCTGCTCATTAGCTGAACATGGGAGACTGCAAAAAGTCCTTGATTTCTTAGCAACAACTAAAAATGTCAGAGTTATCAACATTCTTCTCGTATCAAAACACAGCAGCTACTGGGAAGAAAATTAACTCTATCCCAGCTGAAACCAGGACAGTGATCTAAAGAAACTGTAAATTAATAATTTATTTTTTATTTGGTGTTGTTATTTTTATTTTTATGAATTTAAGCTTGAAACACTTTAATTATGTTCCTCTTTAGATATTAAAGTGAAGAAGAATGAACAATAATAAAAAGCAAAAAATCACTATAGGAACATTGCATGGAAAAATAAAAAAAATGCAAAATAATCTCTGATTCCCTGCTTGAAAAATAAAAACACACAGTATACCTTCTTAAAACAAAGGCACATAATAGACTTGGGAGATTTTTAAACTTCAAGTGGAGATTTTTAGCAGCCATTGATCCTTTGCCCAAATTAATTCTTTCTTAATATCAGCCCCCGTGTTTGTCTCTGAATCTCTGGATGATATTCCATAATTCATCCCTCTTTTTGAGCTATGTCTACAAGTGACAATAGTGCTCTTTAGCAAACTATATCACCTCTTCACATCCAAAGCTGTTTGGCTGCCTTTATAGAATTCCCATTTGCGGTATCTGAGATGTTAAGATCGTGAAAACTTGGGAGATTCTCTTCAAAACACAATACTTACTTGTCAGAACATAAACACAGAGGAAAACTGATGAGACAACATAACATCAATTAAAAAAGTGTGTGCATTTTTCTTAATTTACTCTTACTAGTCTGAAACAGTGAACTTCATTTTATATCCAAACTTAGTATTGTTACTCCTCTTTCTAACTAACATGTTTTAAGTCTCTTCTGACTTGGTTTATTCTACAGGACATATTATATTGCCCTCTCTTGAGTAGCACAGACCTGTACGTAATTATTTATTTATTTCCGGTGTTTTTTCTTGGTGGTCAGAGTGAAGTTCCTCTGAAGTGTCGGCTAATAATTCTGAGATATGAAGATTGTTATTTTAAATAAAACGTTCCTTCTCCAACTTTGAAATAACAAAGAAGAAAACCCAACACAATTAGCGTCAAAAACATATATAGGAGAACATTTTGGAAATGTGTGTCAAGATAGATTTTGAATTTGTGTTGACATGTAAAGTACGGTTCAGGTGGTGTTTTTCTGTAAATTGGGCTGAGTGCTAAATTTCCGCAAAGATGCTAGTTTTAACATTGTTGGAGAGCTGCCCATTGCACTGTAGCCACAGTCATTTTGAGTACTGTGGCTTTATGCCTGTTTAATTTGTATTTCAGTGTAGGACCCAACCCGGCCTTCACTGAAAGGTGACAATTCTTATTAACTGATCTCAGGGCTATTGAAGTTATTTACTGTGCTGTAATCCCTCTGTCATGTTCTTGGTGTACGCTGGAGTACCTGGCATGAGAGTACGAAAAAGTTCCCCAAAATAAGTTGTACATTAAAAACTACAGAACAAGTCACGTGTTTGGTTACTGGTTCCCAAAGTGACTCAAACCTATGGTGATTCAAATCACTGAAATGCTAAAATAATATGCATGATAACAGGTGGAATTACCACAATGTGTCTGTTAGAAACTAGTAAGAAGCAACTAAATCGAAGAAATCTCCGGTCACACTCACACTTTATTCCTATGATAGTTTTGCATATTGCTTGGCAAAAGAACAGAGCAAATTATGTTCTTATCATTAATCAAATACATTCATTATACATATATAAAAGACTTTTCAATCTTAAACATAGGGAGGTAGGTTTTTTTTAATACTGATGATTAATTTTGGTAAAATTTGTTATAGTAACATTGAAGCGTAGAGGCATTTTCTGCTTCTAGTAGGAAATGGGGACCAGATTCCTATCCTAAACAGAAACAAGGCATAATTTTTTTGGAAAAAAAGATGTACTAGAAGTCAACTTTCAAAATAAATGTGCACAGCTTCCAATTCTGTTGTGAAGTGTGGCAAATACTTTTAGAATATCAGCTTCCAACTTCCCACAGTCTAATTCATTGCCTTAATTTGTCTTTAAACTCAATGTTGAAAATGTTCAAATCCTTTTCTCACAGGGATTTTCAAAAGAATTAATTAAAATATAATGAAATAAAGTGAGCAGTGGCATGGGTTTCTGAACTACTTTCATTTTTACTATGGAGAAAAGCCTGGCAGGGTGTGCATGGTGCATTCCAGGGGTCCAGCAGTGATGTAAGAGAGCTCTACCGATGATGCTAATTCATTTAGCTCCAGGAAGTCGTACATCAGAGGTTATACTGCTGAAGAACTTTGCCAAAAATTCTGATTGCTTCTTTTGAGACAAGAGAGTCAAAACAACTTCACAAACTTCCCACGAGAAATTTGACACTAAGGGGTTTAAAACTAGGAACCCCCATTCTGGGCTGTGATGTCTTGTCTCCTATGGTAGGAAGGGGGATTCCCACCACCTGGTGCCTCTCCTTCTGTTCCAAAGCAGCCTTCCCTCCAGCTCCAGATCGAGATTCAGAAGGATGCCATGTGCTACATAATGCAGAATGTGTTATTGAATATATACTCTTTCTAACTACAGCTGAATGACCTGAAAAATTAGGTTTAAGGGATTTATATAACAATTTTCCTAGCTACCACTGGTTTAGAACTGCTAATTTAGCATGGCAACAGGTCTTGCTCTCACATGAAATAGTGGGAATTGTAGATGTTTAATGTCAGGGCCATGAGGACACTGTTAGACCTGCATCACTGCACTGAGCACCTCCACCTGGGACACCTCTTTACCCAAGTGCCCCTGCCCAGGAGCCATACTTTGGCTCTGGCCTCATCAGCAGCGCTGCTCTTGCGGTTCCATGGCAGTTACGGCTTTGAAAAGAAACTGTGTATCCCCAGTTTACCCATGTGGTACCTGGGGAAAAGTGTTCTGCTTGCTGTTAGTTTTCAATTACTGCCTGACTATTTAACTGAGTGTCCTTGCTCCTTGCGTTGGGAGACAATTCATTAGGAACAATTCCTTATGGTTCTTCATGGTATTTGTGATTGTCTCTGCAGAGAGGCTATTTTGCGCATGTACTGAAAGTCTTTCTGTATGTTTTTGTTTTTTTTCTTTGATGTTTTACTCTATTTTCAAGTCCCTCTTTGTTACTAAGCTTTAAACTGCTGTTCTGAGAACCGTCCTGAAATTATTTTTGCAGAAAAACATTATAGAATATGAATTTTCTCTGAGAAGCCCAAGTGTCTACCTTTTTTTCCAATTGGTTCAAATTTTGCTGCTGTTCCTTCTAGGCTGAGAAGTTATGCCTGTCTCCATTCTTGTCTGGAAAAGCTCACTAGTGGAATATATTAGAATATTCAGACAGCTTGAAAAAAATTACATGAGTATATGAACATTAAGGTGGATTCTTTTATGCTATATGTTTAATTTTCCTGCTTTTATATTTTCTGCCTAGACTTTAGTGGAGCAGTCTAGTGATTTCTCCCTCTAACTGTTCTAAAACATGAAATTGCTGTTATAGTTCTGATACATTTTGGATTAAGCTCTGCAGGAAAACAAGAGATCATTTACAAGGTTGTCTCTTTCCTTTCAGGTGACAAAGAGGTGCTAAAGAAACATTCCCTATGTATACAAATGTATTTAAACTGCCAAAATGCATGTTTGAAAAGTTTTTCTTATTGTGTCTTGTTTTGTTTTTTCTTTTGAAGATACTAAGTTTCACCTCAACTCAGGATTAGGTTCTGCATACAAAAATAGTACTTTTCATCTAAGAAGTAACGTTCCTACAAAAGATCAGACAGCCAGAGGATAATCTTAGATCTCTTCCTTTCTGTACCTTTGAGTTTTTTCTTCTTTGCTGCATAGAAAACTTACTGTAATCTAAGCCAGTCTTTTGTCTTTGAGTTGTTTTTAAAAATTCTTAACAAAGAAACATCATTGTATTCCATTTGCTTTTCAGCTGTACCACTTATAGTATGTTGTCTTTAAAAATAAGTTTATTTGTTGTGAAGTCATGAACAAAACACTTTTCCTGGAGGCCAAGTTTCCTACCATGTGACTACGTATAAGAAGAATGGCCAAAACAGGTTATAGAATGTGTAACATTATAATGCTAACATAGTAAATTCTATGCTTAACAGTTAACTAATGCAAATAAGGGAACTGTTTTTCCATTACACTCGATAAACAAAAATGTTCTCTTGGAAAATGTCAGGTAAAGTTGATGATGTTCCCAAGTCAAGACTGAATATTTAGCAGAGATGGGAGGAAGGGCTAATGAGTCATGGGTTACCCTCAGAAGACAGAAGTTCAGTGTGCTGGAAGCAGGATCTTCCTGAGTCCTCAGCCTGCTCTGTAACAGCTAGCAGAGAACAACAGTTTCCTGGATATACGTAGAGTGTTCATTTAAATATTCTTTCAAGTAGCTTTATACTGCTGATTTTTAAATCCTCAAATAAAGATAATGAAACTCAAGAGGAAAAGCAGCACCTACAAAGCAACCCCCAGCACACTGCTATGCTTTCTTTCAAAGCATTCTGTGTGGTGACTGAGTCAGGCTCTGTTTAGACCAGAATTTGAAAGTATTCACTGTAAAACAGTATAGCTGTGGACACCACAACACCCAAAATGAGTATTCTAGATGGAATCTGATTTCCTAATAATATAGAGCAAGCTTGTTTACATGTTTTAGGAAGCCTATGTTTGGTATAATAAGGTTGAATAATTCACTCAAAATACATTTTAAATGTTTGAGAAATAGTATGACTAATGTAATAGCTGAGGCTTAATGATATGTATAAGATGCACAGTTGTTTCCAAGATGTCTTCAAAATCTTTGCAGCCAAAATATTATCATACACTTTTCTTTCCGATTTTTATGGATAAGCTTGTGCTGTTGCAATCCATTTATGTTTCTTGGATATTATCCAAAGGCTGTCCACGCTCCATTGCCAGTACATATACGTTCTATTATAGGATAAGTGGACGCAGATAGATACTGATTAATATGTGGCATATTTCCATTAAAAATTACATATCAGAGAGATTATTTGTCAGAGACTGGCAAGGCATGGTTTCTAAAAAAATACCCAACCCACTAAACCTATTCATGCTTCTTTATGCTGTGAAAAAAACCCAGTAAAACAGTACTGCACTTTCTACAGAGATATTAAAAAGGCTGACTTTATTACAATTTGTCAATTTTGTGTTATCAAAAATAGATGAGGACTGGAGAACAAATCCTAATTAAGAATGATTAATTAAGTAGCATTTAATTGTACATTTAGAATGCATCAGTGGCTGCATCATTGACAAGGGAAAAGCAGTGACTGCATCAGTGGACAAGGGAAAAGAAATGCATGCATCTATCAAGAGTTCTGTAAGGCCTTTGACACAGTCCCCCACAATATCCTTCTCTCTAAATTGGGGAGATACAGATTTGGTGGGTGAACTGTTTGGTGGATGAGGAACTGGTTGGGTGGTCTCATCCAGAGGGTAGTGATCAACGGCTCAGTGTCCAGATGGAGATCAGTGACAAGTGGTGTCCCTCAGGGGTCTGTACTGGGACCAGTACTGTTCAATACCTTCATCAATGACTTAGTGGAATCAAGTGATCCCTCCGCAAGTTTGCAGATGACACCAAGGTGAATGATGCAGCTGACACGCTGAAGGGAAGAGATGCCATCCAGAGAGACCTGGACAAGCTCAAGAAGTGGCACATGTGCACTTGCAACACAGAAGACCAACCGTATCCTGGGCTGCATCAAGAGAAGCGTGAACAGCAGGTCGAGGGAGGTGATTCTGCCCCTCTACTGTGCTCTGGTGAGACCCTACCTGGAGTCCTGCATCCAGCTCTGGACCCCTCAGCACAAGAAGGACATGGAATTGTTGGAGCGGGTCCGGAGCAGAGCCACAAAAATGATCAGAGGGCCGGAGCACCTCTCCTATGAAGTAAGGCTGAGGGAGTTGGGCTTGTTCAGGCTGGAGAAGAGAAGGCTGAAGGAAGGCCTCATTGCGGCCTTTCAGTAGTTAAAGAGGTCCTATGAGAAAGATGGGGGCAGGCTTTTTAGCAGGGCCTGTTGCGATAGGACAAGGGGTAAAGGTTTTAAAGTAAAAGAGGCTAGATTTAGATTAGATATTAGGAAGAAATTCTTTACTGTGAGGGTGGTGAAGGTCTGGAACAGATTGCCCAGAGAAGTTGTGGATGCCCCCTTCCTGGAAGTGTTCAAGGCCAGGTTGGATGGGACTCAGAGTAAACTCATCTAGTGGAAGATATCCCTGTTCACTGCCTGGGGGTTGAGCTAGATAACTTCTATAGGTCCCTTCTAACCTAAAACATTCTATGATTCTATGATTCTAATTTAGTTTCTGATTGGATTGTTTGATTTTCTGAGCCTCTGTACCCATCACGAATTCTTCACACTGAAAGTTAACTATATGATAAATTATTTGATCCTCTCCACCACAGAAAGATGAAGATTATTAATTTTAAATTGTATGTCACCATTAGTCTAAAAGAAATGTGCATCTTTTCTCACAATTGCTACTTCTTACATCTCCTAACTGGCTACATTTTTTCAGTTTGTCACCTGGCAGAGTAAGGGCAAGCAGGTGACTGAGTACAGACAGCTGGATTTATCAAAGGCAAATTGTATCCGGCCAATCCTGCTGCCTGTTCTAGTGAGGTGATTAGTTTTGTGGTCAGTGATAGGACATTGGATGTTACATATCCTGACTTTAGCAAGACCATCATCAAGGTCTCCCACAATATCCATATAGCCAAGTTGGAGATACTGGATAAGTGGAGAATAACGTGGGTGGAAAAGTGACTTGACCATCAGGTTTAAAGGGCATAAAGTCCAATGGGCAGTTAGTCACAAGTGGGGTCCCTTAGGTATCAGTATAGGAGGCAGTACTGTTTGATGTCTTTTTTAATGACCTGGATTATGGTAAAGATTGCTCACACAACAAGTCTGTGACTTATGCCAAATACAGGGGGAGGACTTGTGTTTAGAGTATGCTCAAGAGGCTGGAGAAATGGGCTGATGAAAACCACATGAAGCTGAACAAAGAAAATGTGAATTCCTGCAGCTGGGATGGACTAAGCGCATATAACACTACAAGCAGGGTGCCAATACAGAACTGTGTCGTTTTGGGCTTCTCATTACAAGCAACATGAGAACATGCTGAAACAGGTTGCTTCGAAGACCACTAAGATTGTCACAGGGCTGGAGCAGGTTTATTCATCCTCAAGTGAAGATGATGGGTGGGGAGGACATAAGTGCTGTGTTCAGGCTGCTTAATGGGAGTATAGAAGATTAATTTAGACTTTCACTAGAAGTTTCAATTCAAGAAAACTTAGTAAAAAAAAATGTAGAAACTCGGTCACCATGAGAGTGTCTGGAATGGGTTGTCCAGAAAGATTATGAGATTTTCAAAATTTGACTGGTGATTGGACCAGATAACCGCTGGAAAACACTTTTATGATCCTTTAGCCTCTTTAGGCCCATTATTCTGCGATTGTATCATTCTAAAAGACAGAATCAAAAAAATATGAAAATTTTTTTCCTCTATCTTAACTTCATGAACAATATGAAATAGATTAGACACCACAAATTCTTAATGTCAAACTTATTGCCTGTGTTTATCGCTCTGCTGACCTCAGAAAATCTTACTGCTTGGTAAGGAGCTAAGAGGGATGACTCATTTACTCTGTTGAAATACTTGCTACTACAACACTAAAAGAAAAAATACTGTACTTCACAAATGCTAAAATGCCTACTGTTTTCTAATTTTTTTTAAATTTTATTTCCACAAATCTTTCTCAAAATTTCTGTATACGTCATTCAAATTTAGCCTTCATACATGCCATCTCTTTAATCCTTTGTTCTATCCAGTCAGGACTTATTTTTGGCATTGTTAGCAATCCCCATTTTGGAGGCCACACTAATTAGCACCAGTTTAGCAAGAACTGTTTGTTCTATGCACTGTTATTAAGTGTCCAACGATAATTCAGAATCAAAATTTAAGCTGTGCTATAACAATGAGTTCTTTACTTGCCATTGACTTCTACAAGCCAGACATGATCTCTTACTTTACATTAAAAAGAGACAAAACTCTGTTCAGCAAAACTAATGACAAATTCATCGTCACATATTAAACTATTTTCCTCATGTCACAACAGATTTTAAAATTTTGAAGGAACATAAAGATATGTTGCATAAAAAAATATTATTTTTCTTAAAATGGTAAAAATAGAAGTAGAAATAAAATAGAACAGCAAACTTAAACCAGAAATCCAAACAGCAGAGAAAAGAAAAAAACTTATGTAGTACATTTATGAATCAGAATCAGAAGTTCTCCTCTTTTCTAATCCTGAGAGGATATGGTCCATTATACGCTCAAGTGTTATAAAGGCAGAATAAATACATCTGAACATACTGATAAATTTAAGGGATCTCATTTTTTTTTTCCTCTGGATTCACGTAATCTATTTTATTTTAGTGGCTGGAAGAAGGAGTCATACAAATGTTCAGTTGATCTGGGACAGTTAGTGTAGAAGCATTAAAAATGCTTTCATTTAAATTGATGACCTGTGCTTATTCAAGTTTACCTATTCTTGAACACTTCTTGGTCCTCAGGTTCATAAGAATTTCCTTTAGGAAAGCTTCCTCGGTTGGTTTTAGCAAATGAAAAATACCTTTTTAACTACAAGGAGAACCACGTCATGGGCTAAGATGGAACCAACCACCTTAAATAAACCGAGAATTTTAAAGCAAAAGAAAAATTTTTAAGACCCTTTTTTTTACTTTGTTAATGTTAAAAAAAAACCCTAATTGCATTTGCTTACTGTATCCATATCAATGTCTTTTTCTCCCTTATGAGTACGTTTCATAATAAAACTGAAAGTTTGGGGCCTTTCAGTCAAATAAGTTGAACTGAAAAGTGATTAGGGTTACAATTTTAAATTGCTTTACAAAAAACTCTGAATTAAATCAGTTTCTGGGATGGGTTTAAGTGGTGTGTGTATATATGTGTACATCCATATATAGGCACATAGGCTTTTATAGCTGCATATTACTCTGATGCTGATATGGGTATAGTAGAATGATGAGCAATGCATGGTCTTGGTTCACCTTCCATGCAATGATGTTGGTTGTTCTTAATTCTACTGCGGTAATGGCGAGCCAGTTTAATTTACATAGGCACACAACAGACAACTCAACCCCAACAATTTATTTTTTCCCTAATTAGATATTAATTAAGTCAAGAAAGGCTTTCCCATTAACTTAAATAGATGCTGGACTTAGAGCCTTGAAGAAAGCTTTATATTTGATATAGGATTTATGCCACTGTAAATATGGTAAAAAGAAAGTGAATGCATATCATATGCATTCAAACAATAGCTTCAAATAAAGCTTGAAGCATTACTTTATTTATTGCTGCTGATAAAGTATTTCAGAAAAAATCTGGCATTTATTTTGCATGATTCCTAGCAGCATGAACAAGTTCCAAAATTTTGGATTAAAATTCAAGTCAACCTGTATTCATGAATAGCAAAAGATTAAGGGGAAAACATATTCAAATTTGGCTAGACTTGGTCAAGTACTGAACTAAGTCTGTGTGATGTCATTTGCAATGCACAGTGATAAATAGGTATTGGAATCTGTAAAAAACTCTTCAGTCAGCTACGTCTGCGAAGTTTGTATTTGCATTTCTGATTAAAAATTGTCCATATTTGCCGGTGTCTAAAACGGGAAAAGTTGAATACTATGCCAGAACGGATCTTGTAATCACCTAGTTTGAATCTTCATTAATTTCATCTGAAGTAGTATTTGATTTCTGTAATAAAACTGCTTACAAGAGCACTAAATTCTTAGTAATTACAATGAGGGAGAGTAGGTGACTCTTATAACGGTAATATAAATGTACGTGGGATTTTTGATGCTGACGGCTACTGAACTCTGTCTGGTCTGTGCTACTACAGTTGCTGCTGTTGCCCAGAACAAGTTGAGAGTGTCCCAGCTGCAAGCTGTTGGCCCTGGCCTTATCACAGAACACATCCTACAAGCCTTTTCATCCTCTCAACTATGTACCTGTCCTGGGTTCGGCCAGGACAGGGTTAATTTTCACCAGAAGCTGGGAGGGGACACAGCCGGGTGGGCTGACTGAACCTGGCCAAACAGAACAGGATATTCGATACCATGTGCCGTCATGCTGGGTTCCAGGTGGATGAGCTGGCTGGGGGGTGGGGGGCGAAGTTAATTGCCGCTCCGGAGCACGCTGGGCATCAGGCGGTGAGAGTTGCTCTGTCCACTCCACTGTTTGTTTTGCACATTCTTCTTATCAGTATTACTGTTAATACTGTTTACTTTGTTTGCTGTTCTGTTAAACTGTCCTTATCCGGACCCACGAGTTTTTGTCTTTTTCTTTCTATTCTTCTCCCCACTTCAGCAGGGGGAGGGGCCATAGAGTGACCGCGTGGCTCTTTGTTGCCGGCCACGGGCCAAAGCTGTAACAGTACCTCAGGCACTGCAGACACACCGTGTTCCTCTCTCATCTGTCCTATGCAGGGCATGTCATTGTGGCCACAGCTACTTTATACATGGGTTCCGCCCCACAATATTTCAGACTGTGGTACCAGTCATGTTCCAGCCACCACGCCTATCACATTTGCCCTCCTGCATTGCATCTTAGGATGCTCAGGCTTCTGGGGTTCCTGCTGTTTCTGCTCATGTCCACACTGTGACACTTCTCAGGCAATGTGAGGTCCATTCCATTTCTCCAACTTGAGGCTACCAGACTGATGCTCAGCATCATGATGGAAACAGTACATTTCTAATGGGAAGACATTGCACTATACATGTGACATCCCATGGGAGCTGGTGCTGAACTTCAGATGAAAGACAGCCCTTCTCCATGAGCACCACTTCCATGAACACTTACTTATGGAGAAAGGAGCTTCTGTTATTCTCTTGAGCTTTGCTATCTCTGACACTCAGTAATCAGTGGGTAACTGGTTTTGGGTCTTCCAGTCCAGGATAGGAGGACAATGGTGGCAGACAGAGAAGTGACAGAAAGATTGTTGACCCATGATTAGTGTCAGCAATATTTATAAGGCCTCTAGTCCTCTTTGCCTATTTCAGCCCCCCCAACTGAGTAGGAGCATTTTCTGTAATTTGAATTCTTCTTTCAGAGTCCTCTGTGAGTGTATCAGCAGCAGCAGCTGTCATTGCTTTCTGTGAACCATCATGGACACGAGACACCAACTAGCTATACTCTTTGAGTACGTCTGTCCTTCACAAGCAATCCAAAAGAGCATCCTCTTCCTGATCGTGGATGTCAGTTTGCACGGGGGTACACTGCCTTGTGAAAGGTACCATTTCCCAGTTACAGTCCTGACTTTGGCTACAACCAGAAGCATCATGCTCACTTCTGTTGGTCTTTTCAGGATCTCACTGAAAACTGGATTCAGTTGTGTGTCAGTAATCACATCATCCCTCCTCAAGAGTCAGTCTTGGTTTGTGATTTCCTGCAGTGCCATCAATTACTTCTGCAAGGACACTGGTGAGCAATTTCAAAGTTACGCACCACAACAGAACTGGTCCTTGAACTCCTTTTTGCTGGGCTGTCCTTGCAGCTACGAGGATGCAGACATGTGAATGTCTGTTGTTATCTAGCTTGGGGTTTGTTGCAGTCCGGTCCTTATGGATATAGTAGCAGAAACCTATAAAGGCTTTTTGGAATTCCAGTAATGATTTAAAATAAAAAGCCACAAATGAACAGAACCCAAAACTGGCTTCTCTCCCTTTAAGCTTCTCAGAGACACAGTCTTTGCCAATTCCTCAGCTAGCTCTTGTTCTGTCTGTGCTCTCTTAAGAGCTTCACACAAACAGCCTGTTCCTAAGCATGGATTATAGCCTTTCATCTCTTTTTAGTAACAAGTCCCTCAGTTTAAACTCTCAAGATGCTTATAGATCTCTGCTCCTTCTGCTGTTTCTGTCATGTCCTTTCTTCATCTCTGCAGATTAAGCAAATAGGAAATGTTGCAAAATTCCTAATGTCTTGTGTAATAGTTTGTTTGCTGTTGCCCCCTAGTCAAAACCATTCTTCCCAAAAGAACCTGGTTATTCTGACCTCCTTCCCTGCTACCCACCACCACCTCTGGAGCAGTAATATTCCCAGGGTATAAAAACATATATAGGTACTCCACCCCACTAGCCAACAACTTTTACAATTTCCCTGACAAAGGCCAAGGAAAAGGTGGAGCACTGTGCTCCTGGGTGAGTTGCACGATCCCATAAGGAAAAGAGGCTTTATTGGAAAGGATCTCTGAACCAAACAGCTTGCCAAATTCTGGTGAATGCAACAAGGAGTAGTGGAAATGGCAGTGTATGGGTTGGGAGAGGAGTGCCTAGTAACCAGTAGGCCTTGGAGAAAGGCTATTGCTGCAGCAGCAGAGAAGGGGAGGCAGGTGCAGTAATACCACCTGCAGGACCTAGGTAACAAAGGGGTTAAATAGCATTGAAAGAGCCGTGTAGGCTAACACACGGCTGTAGTTGTGCGACAACACCCTGGAATGGCAATAAGTATCCTTCCCACTTAGTCATGTCATTTTGAATTCTAACTTCTGTCTGAGTTGCAAAACATGGTTGCTTTCTTCACTCCACATGACTCCAAGTCGTAGGTTAAATTAGGGATTTGGAATGAGGGAGATACAGGAAGACCTGGATCGAAAACACTTGTGCACATTTTGTGTGTCACGGGACTGAAGACAAGTTTTGTAGCTTTCTAGACTTGGATTTTCGTAGCATGGTGTAGGGCCATGTGTGACGTGGCAAAAGGGCATAAGCATGTACAGATATGATGCCTGTTGTGATACTACTGGAGGACTATTCGACATCACTTTATATGAATAATTAGGAGTAATTGTCATTAATATTTAGGCACTACCTTTAAAATGCACTAAATCCCAAATTCTGTCTAGGAGTTGTCTGAATGTCTGCTTGTTGATACAGGACAAAAGTATGGCACCTCTTTTTTTTTTTAATAGAAAAATTAACCTTGTAGAAAATACCAGAGCCTGGGAATTCACAGGTATAATTTATATCTTCTCTATGTTCTTCTTCAAATTTCCAGTGAAATGCTTGAATACTGCTTAATTTACTAATACAGATATAGTTTGCAATAACTCCTAAATATGGATGTGAATTGCTTTGTCATCAAGTAAGCCTACAGAGATACTTGAGACCAAAGTGTTCTCATTTCTAAGTAGAGCTCTTGTTGATTTAAATTCCTAATTCAGGTGTTTAAAGTGTGTATCAAAAATAGTGTAAGAATATCCTCTCTAATTTACAAGCCTCAAAACATTTTTAAAAAGCATCACCGAGATACATTGAGATGGAATGAGCTGTGTGTCCATTTCCAGTAGAATTTTATTCTAATACACTTCTAAAGGTGCCAAAGAGATAGGATCAAACCTTGATATTTTTTTATGTGATGACTGAACCAGACAGTGATTCTAGCAATGATGTATCTAAAAGCATATAAGGGATTTATCCCCATTTCTATTTGGTATTCAGTTTCACACTCTTCCAAAGATTGAGTCATTCTGCTTTACCAGAATTAGTAAAAGGAATGTTCTTTATTATGAGTCAGTTATAACATCATTCAGAGTTTACATTCAGCTTGGTCTCTAGATTCTTTTCGTGATTATTACATTTGAGAATACTGACTTTTATCTCCTAAGTAGTTTGTACATTCTTTGTTCCCAAATATGATCTACATTTAAGTGTATTAAAATGCATATGAAACCTTTAATTTAAAACTTAATATATTAAAAAAAAATACTTCACTTGGAATGATTGTTATAGGCTTGATGAAGAAACTAGATGGGGTTATTGGACTTTAAATTAGATTTTTCACATGGTACTTTCTGGCAAAGTATAGTCATTGTCACAACTGCACTTTCTTCCCTAAGAAACCTAGTATTTCAATGACCTTTTCTTTTTAACCTTTTAATGCTAAATTCACAAACAAATTAATTTCTTAGTTATTTTAGCTATAAAATATATTCACAATTTAAAAAATGTAACAGTCTTTAGACCAGTCTCTTCCTTCTATCATTGCATTTATCATTTTTTAAAATATTTGGGTGTGGAGCAGGGAATTCTGCATATTTATTTTTCCACAATAGACCTTTTAAATTTTTTTTTGTCCTAGATAGTAAGCTTTATAAATTTTCACTTTCACAAAATAGAAATGAAAATACGCCTTTTCCATTTTTTACCATGAACTTTTCTTTTCAGTATTCTAACTTCTCCAAATCTGTGAGAAAATATCCAGAACTGGTATGTTTACAGAAGACTTTAACATGGAAAGGAACTATTAACTGTAACTTATTCTTTTGGTTTCAGTAGAGGAAAAAGGATGAAAAAACATAGCATGAGTTTCCCTTTTTTTTTTTTTACCTACAGTGGAAAAGTATTTAACATATGTATTCCATATTTAAAAATACAGTATGAATTATGAAGTTAGAAAAAATATTTATCCTATTCGTTTTTCATTTTAGTTACCATGTATGAGATCTTCAGATAAAAGAATTAATAAACTTCTGATTTTGAAATCTACTTTTTAGTTACTTATTGCTGTCATACAGGAGAAAAAGGAAAAAAATAATGCTACTGAAAGTCTTTTATCAGTGTAATATTCTGTACTTCCTTATAAAACTATTCTGAAACAAAATAAAATGGAAAAGTGGACAATAGACTAGTATTGCTATTTGGCATAAGAACCGTAGAAATTTCTGCAGAACCCCTTTTTTGACTGACATAGACTTTCCACCTCTCTTTTTATTTGTCAGAATTAATTAACATCTGAGCAATCTTTTATTTAAAATAAATAGTCCTGATCTGTTCCTATCATATGAGATATTTTCTGTTATTCCTAAGGTTAAATCTTGGAAGATTGGGCCTTTGACCCCAGTCTACATATTTAAATACGTAAAACACTGTAAGGTACTTTGGATCTTAAATGACTAGTCCTGCTCCGGCTATGTTATGAGAACAGAAAAGCCGAGGAGTACCTCATCCTAGCCTTTGTCACTACGTTACATATTAAGAATCACTTTTAGGAAGTTATCGTCTTAGATCACTGTACTTTTAGCAAGTTGCATTTCCTTATGTACTTATAACATGTACAATTTTTGAAAGGGCTCAGTGTCAACTGCAATTTAAAATGAATATCAGAATACTCTAGGAAAGTGCTGACAATGAGCAGGAACAAAGAAGCATTTGGAAGGGTTCAAAAGAAAAATAATCAAATTTTACTGTAGACCACTTCAAAAAAAGCTACTTTTTTGGCAGCAAGACTATTCAATTAAATAAAAAATCTAATTGATATATGTCAGATCTAAAGGGAAATTTGTATCTTTGTATTGTGCTACAAATTTCCAGTGAAATGGTTAGGAAAAGGAAATATCAAACTTTTGTTTAAAATGGCTGCTAAGAATAACAGGCATAGAACTGTAAAGACAAGATAAAGAAAACCCACACCTGACAGTGATTCCAATTACTAATTTTTTTCAGTCTGTATGCATCTATTCTTCATGGAGGATGAATTTTATAACAGTCATGCATCTTTCACTCTTAATGATCCCAGAAAATAGCATTTTGAAATGAAATTGACAATTTCAGTAGGCAGGTATTGAATTCATAACATATGGTATCAAGTACCTTTGTTCTTTTTTTTTCCTTAAAGGTATTTCTTGTGTGTATTTACAAGCCATTAAAGTCATAAAATATGAAAAATAAATCAAAGCAGTTACTCATATTTAATTTGAAAATTAAAAACTGCATATCCAGTCTTTGTGGGAGGACTTGAAGCTGCAGCAAGCAGTATTTTAAAATGCACTCTGGAATATTTTTTAAAATTTGGACTATTAAAAGTAGCTAAATATCATCTTTCTAGGAGACTTAGAAATTCATATATTCTGAAAAAAAAAAAGTAGGAAAAAATCTCAAAAGCAGTCAGCAAAGAGACAGGCCCAATTTGGCCAGTTTACATGACAGAGACAGAATAAAGCCCTGGATTAAGAAGATGTTAATATAAGCTAATACCAGTATAGACATGAAATATGCAGCTGGTTGAAACTTTTTCAGTGTCATATGTAAATTTTGAAGGCATTGTTTTGTGAGAAATGTAAACTTACCCTGTGAACATGTACATTCTGAATGATCTCAATATGAAAACTGTGTCAAGATTAATATATTTCTGGCTTATTCAGTATTAGGATGTTCTCAAATCCTCACCCCAGGAACTTTTTCCTACTCGCCCCAGGAACTCTGTTAATTATTTTGTTTTATTTTATTTATTGGAAGTTAAAATCAGAAAATGTTTCTGTTTTTTGGGGAGAGATGGGTTGTTTTTTGTTTTTAATTTAAAAAATTCCAAGTGTTTAAACACTCTGGTTTGAAAGAAGCATTAATAAAAATTTTATGTTCTGAAAAAGTTTTTCTGTGAGAAAAATGTTTTATATATATATATATATATGAGCAATATATATATATTTCTATGTGTAAGTTTTGGAAAAAAAAAAAAAATCTACACAGATCAAGACTGGGGAAAGGTTCCCCAGACAGATGAGGTTTCTTTCTGGAGCTTTAGAAAATTGTGAATCTGATTTATCTCTTTACCTGCAAAGATACAAAGGCCCAACTGTATATCCAAGGTGAGAGATCAGGGGTGCACTGTTCTTGGCTTCTCACCGTTTAATTTTATATTGTGTTGAATGATTTACCAAAGTAGGGGTAGGGACACCATTTTTTCCTAGCCATCAGACTATACTGACAATTGACTTGGATTCGCAAGCGGAGGTCTGGTGGGAACACGCTGACCCCTCAGTGTCAGGCTGCAGGCTGTGCCCTACACTTACGACAGTACCAGACGACAGCAGCAGTGAGCACCCCTGTGGGAGCGGCGCAAGTAGACGAACCCCTCCGCTTAGTGACAGAGCTCCGGGAGGCGACGAGTAGGTTGAGGAGTATCAGGGAGTCTGAGGGCGAGAGATAGACTACTGGAATGACAAGCAACCTTCTCTGGGACAGTGTTTTGGTTTCGGCTGCCGCCGGCAACAAAAAGCGCCACGTGGCCGCCCCTCCCCCCGCCGCAGTGCGGAGGAGAGTGAAAAGAAAGAGGCAGAAACTGGTGGGTCACGATAAGGGCAGTTTAACAGAACAACAAACAGAGGGAACAGGAACAACAACGGTACAAATAAGTAGAAAACACAACAACGAACCATACGACCCAGACAGCCGCTCTCCCAAACAGGACCGGAGCCTGCGCTCCCGAGGCGCGAGTGAGCTCCGGCCGAGCAGCACCCCCCCCCCCCACCAGAACCCAGCGTGACGTCACATGGTATGGAATACCCGGCTCTGTTTGGCCAGGTGGGGTCAGCCAACACCCCCCGGCTGTGCCCCTTCCTGGCGTCCAGTGAAAATTAACCCTGTCCTGGCCAAACCCAGGACATTATCCACCCCTTATTCCATACCATCTACATCATGCCCAGGTCCCCCATTGTCCAGTTGATCACCACCACTTCTCCTGTCTCCACATATCATTCCCTTAGTCTATGGATCATCACTCTAAAGTGTCCGTTGAGTTCATTTAATCCATGACTTGGGGCTCCATCTGTCGTAATGGTCTTCCGTGTCAGGAGAGGTGATGTGTGGTGATGGGCGGTCACTTGCTGCATCCGGAGCTCAGGCCTGATGTATCTGGTGTGGCCCGTGCCCACAGTCTGTAGGAGATGTTGATCTTGATGAAGTTGCTGGATGCCAGTTGTTGAAAACCAGGTCCAGTTCCATCATCGCTGTGCTCTGCTAGGTTTTCATCAAAAAAGTCCATCCTTCTTTAATCTGGACGATTCTTACTATGCTACTACTGGTACAAAATATAACAATTATAACAGTGATAACAGAGAGTGACAGGGTTATTTAACAATTAACTTTATACAATTTATTTATGGACTATTCTCGCCCAAAATTAAATCCCCATGAGGTACACATCGGACTTCCCCATCCTTCCGCATTACCCACCAGGTACACCCAGGTCCTTGAGCAAAGGCAATCCCGCGGACGGGCTTGCCTTTGCCCGAGGCAAGACTAACCCAAACCGTCTTCCCTAACATGTTCCGCATGTGCACTACAGGGACTTTATCCCCTTCTATGGGGCGCTGAGGTTTAGACTGGGCAGGACCAGACCAGTTGGTGGACCCTCTGGTGTTAACCAACCAGGTGGCCTTTGCTAAATGAGTATCCCAGTTTTTGACAGTCCCACCCCCCATTGCCCTCAAAGTGGTTTTTAGCAGCCCATTGTACCACTCGATCTTTCCAGAGGCTGGTGCATGGTAGGGGATGTGATACACCCACTCGATACCGTGTTCTTTGTCCCAGGTGTCTATGAGGCTGTTACAAAAATGAGTTCTGTTGTCCGACTCGATTCTTTCAGGAGTGCCATGTCACCACAGGACTTGCTTTTCCAGGCCCAGGATGGTATTCCAGGCGGTGGCATGGGGCACAGGGTAGGTTTCCAGCCATCCGGTGGTGGCCTCAATCATTGTGAGCACATAGTTCTTGCCTTGGTGGGTTTGTGGCAGTGTGATGTAGTGAATTTGCCAAGCCTCCCCATATTTATGTTTTAGCCATCGTCCTCCAGACCACTGAGAGTTTACCCGCTTGGCTTGCTTGATTGCAGCGCATGCCTCACATTCATGGATAACCTGTGCGATGGTGTCCATGGTCAAGTCCACCCCTCAGTCACGAGCCCATCTGTATGTTATGTCTCTTCCTTGGTGGCCCGAGGTGTCATGGGCCCACCGAGTTATAAACAGTTCACCCTTATGTTGCCAGTCCAGATCCACCTGAGCCACTTCAATCTTAGCAGCCTGATCTACCTGGTGGTTGTTTTGATGTTCCTCAGTGGCCCGACTCTTAGGGACGTGAGCATCCACGTGACGGACTTTTACAACCAAGTGCTCCAGATGGGCAGCAATATCTTGCCACATTGGGGCAGCCCAGATAGGTTTGCCTCTGCTCTGCCAGTTGTTCTTCTTCCATTGCTGCAGCCACCCCCACAAGGCATTGGCCACCATCCAAGAGTCGGTGTAAAGATAGAGCACTGGCCACTTCTCTCGACCGGCAATGTCTAAAGCCAGCTGGATGGCTTTCACCTCTGCAAACTGGCTGGACTCACCTTCTCCCTCGGCAGTTTCCGCGACTTGTCGTGTAGGGCTCCATACAGCAGCCTTCCACCTCCGCTGTTTCCCCACAATGCGACAGGACCCATTCGTGAACAGGGCATACTGTTTCTTATCTTCTGGCAGCTTGTTATACAGTGGGGCCTCTTCAGCACGTGTCACCTCCTCCTCTGGTGATGCTCCAAAATCTTTGCCTTCTGGCCAGTCCATGATTACCTCCAGAATTCCTGGGCGACTGGGATTTCCCATTCGGGCGCGCTGGGTGATCAGCGCGACCCACTTACTCCATGTAGCGTCGGTGGCATGATACGTAGAGGGGACCCTCTCTTTGAACATCCAGCCCAGGACCGGCAATCGTGGTGCTTGGAGGAGCTGTGCTTGATGATGGTGACGGTAGGGTTGAGTGTTTATGGGTGAGGATCAGAGGGAAGGCCAACAAGGCAGATATCATGGTGGGAGTATGTTATAGACCACCTAGCCAGGATGAATCATAGAATCATAGATTCATAGAAAGTTTTGGGTTGGAAGGGACCCCTAGAGGTCATCTAGTCCAACCCCCCCCGCAGCGAGCAGGGACACCACTAACTAGATCAGGTTACTCAGAGCCCTCACCAACCTTGTCTTGAATGTTTCCAGGGATGGGGCCTCCACTGCCTCTCTGGGCAACCCGTTCCAGTGTTTCACCACCCTCATTGTAAAGAATTTCTTCCTTATATCCAGCCTAAACCTACCCTGTTTTAGTTTAAAACCATTACCCCTCGCCCTGTCACTGCTGTCTCTACTAAAAAGATTGTCCCCATCTTTCCTATAGGCTCCCTTTAAGTACTGAAAGGCTGCAATCAGGTCTCCCCGCAGACTTCTCTTCTGCAGGCTGAGGAAGCCCAACTCTCTCAGCCTGTCCTCATAGGAGAGGTGCTCCAGCCCTCGCATCATTTTTGTAGCCCTTCTTTGGACCCGCTCCAACAGTTCCATGTCCTTCTTGTGCTGAGGGCTCCAGAGCTGAACGCAGTACTCCAGGTGAGGTCTCACCGGAGCAGAGTAGAGGGGCAGAATCACCTCTCTCGACCTTCTGGCCACGCTTCTCTTGATGCAGCCCAGGACACTGTTGGCCCTCTGGGCTGCCAGCGCACATTGCTGGCTCATGTCCAGCCTTTCGTCTATCAGTACCCCCAAGTCCCTCTCAGCAGAGCTGCTCTCGATCCTTTCATCCCCTAGCCTGTATTGATACTGGGGATTACCCCGACCCAGGTGTAGGACCTTGCACTTGACCATGTTGAACCTCATGAGGTTCACACAGGCCCACCTCTCCAGTTTGTCCAGGTCCCTCTGGATGGCATCCCGTCCTTCTGGTGTCTCAACTGTACCACTCAGCTTGGTGTCATCTGCAAACTTGCTGAGGGTACTCTCGATGTCGCTGTCCATGACATGGATAATATATTGAACAGCACCAGTCCCAGTACGGACCCCTGAGGGACTCCACTCGTCACCGGTCTCCATAAAGACCATGAAGAGACAGACAACATCTCCTACAAGGAGGTGGGAGAAGTCTCACAATCATTACCCATTATTCTCATGAGGGAGTTCAACTTACCAGATGTCTGGTGGAAATACAATGCAGTGGAAAGCAAACAGTCTAGGAGGTTCCTGGAGTGTGTGGAAGAAAACTTCCTGACACAGCTGGTGAGTGAGCCAACAAGGTAAGGCACCCCACTGGACTTGTTATTTGTGAACAGAGAAGGACCTGTGTGTGATGTGACAGCTAGAGGCTATCTTGGGCATAGTGATCACAAAATGATAGGTTTTCCAAATGTCAGAGAAGTAAGGAGTTCCCTTGGAATTCCAAAGACCAGCCTTTGGCCTATTTAGGGGCCAGGTTGACAGAGTTCCTTGGGAGGCATTCCTGAAGGGCAAAGGAGTACAGGAAAGCTGGACATACTTTCGGAAGGAATTCTTCAAGGCACAGGAACAGACTGTGAGAAACTGGCTGGTCGTGGTTTGGACGGGCGTACTCTTTGCTGGGTAAAAAAACAAGTTAGATGGCTGGGCCCAAAGAGTTGTGTTGAATGAAATTAAATCCAGCTGGTGGCCGGTCATAAAGTGGTGTTCCTCAGGTCTCAGTATTGGGGCCAGTTCTATTTAATGTCTTTATCAATGATCTGGATGAGGTGATCGAGTGCACCCTCAGTAAGTTTGCAGACAGCACCAAGTTCCGCAGAAGTGTTGGTCTGCTGGAGGGTAGAAATGCAGAGGGATCTGGACAGGCTGGATCAGTGGACTGAGGCCATCTGTGTGAGAATCCACAAGGGTAAGCACTGGGTCGTGCACTTGGGTCACAAAAACTCCATGCAACGCTGGAGACCTGGATAAAGAGTAGCTGGAAAGATTCCTGGTGAAAAAAAACCTAGGGTGTTGGTCAACAGTTAACTGAATATGAGCCAGCTGTGTGCCCAGGTGGCCAAGAAAACCAACAACATCCTGGTTTGTATCAGAAATAGTGTGGCCAGCAGGACAAGAGAAGTGATCATCCCCCTGTACTTGGCACTGGTGAGGCCGCACCCCGAATACTGTGTTCAGCTTTGGGCCCCTCACTACAAGAAAGACATTGAGGTGCTGGCGTGTGTCCACAGAAGAGCGACAAAGCTGATGAATCGTCTAGAGCATAAGTCTTATCAGGATCGGCTGAGGGAACTGGGCTTATTTAGCCTGGAGAAAAAGAGTTTGAGGGAAGACCTTATCACTCTCTACAACTACCTGAAGGGACGTTGTAGTGAGGTGGCTCTGGATTGCTTTTCCCAAGTAAAAAGTGACAGGACAATGGGAAATGACCTCAAGTTGCATCAGAGGAGGTTTAGATTGGATATTAGGAATTTCTGCACTGAAAGGATTATCAAGCATTGGAACAGGCTGCCCAGGGAAGTGGTTGATTCACCATCCATGGACGTAATTACAAGACATGTAGATGTGGTTCTTAAAGACATGGTTTAGTAGTGGACGTGGTAGTGTTAGGTTACCGGTTGCACTCGATGATGTTAAAAGTCTTTTCAAGTCTAAATGATTCTATGATTCTATCATTCTACCGTTCTGAAGTATCTGGTCTGAGATCAGTCTGACTGTGAACTCAAGAGTTCTCAAAGTAACTTGTTCTCCTGATATGCCTTTCCACAAACACCTTCTCCATTCCTCATTTGTAGTTTTAAAAACCTAGTACATCTATAATTATGTATAATTTATATAATATTCTTGTGAAATATTTGCCACTGTAGTCTATCATTTCACTGTATGTCATGCTAAATCAAAGTTGTGTCTTGTGACATCCAGTCTAGCAATATTAAATGCTTTACCCTGCTTCGGCGGGGGGGTTGGACTAGATGACCCACAGAGGTCCCTTCCAACCCCTACTATTCTGTGATTCTGTGATTCTGTGATTTATGCTGTTTAGATTATTACATTTTCAGGAGCTGCATAAAATACTTCCAAACATGGATTCTGTTATTATTATTATTATTATTATTACCACATCCCAAAATATTTTCTTCATTGAAGAATTGTTTTGTATTTTGTTACTAAAAGAGTTTTTCCTTTTTTTTATCATATGATTTCTTTGTCACACGTTGAGATAAACCTTAATTTTTTATGGCTTTATTTCATTCATTTCATTAGCCAACTTCCATGAATCCTTAATTAGGCCAGTAAAAAATTCTCATCATAACTGGAATATAATTTTAATATGAAATTTTGTTTTTATTACAATGCAATATTTTAATGGGTAGAATCATAGAATCTCAGAATGGTAAGGGTCGGAAGGGACCTTAAAGATCATCTGGTTACAATCCCCCTGCCATGAGCAGGGACATCTTCCACTACACCAAGTTGCTCAGAGCTCCATCCAACCTGGCCTTGAACACTTCCAGGGAGGGGTCAGCCACCACTTCTCTGGGCAACCTGTTTCAGCATTTCACCACCCTCATGGTGAAAAATTTCTTCCTAATATCTAATCTAAATCTACCTTCTTTTAGTTTAGAGCCATTCCCCCTTGTCCTATCACTACACACCCTTGTGGAAAGTCCTTCTCCATCCTTCCTGTAGGCCCCCTTCAGGTACTGGAAGGCTGCTATAAGGTCACCCCGGAGCTTTCTCTTCTCCAGGCTGAACAGCCCCAACTCCCTCAGCCTTTCCTTGTAGGAGAGGTACTCCAGCCCTCTGATCATCTTCGTGGCCCTCCTCTGGACCTGCTCCAACACTTCCATGCCCTTCTTATGTTGAGGGCTCCAGAGCTGAATGCAGGACTGCAGGTGGGGTCTCACGAGAGTGGAGTAAAGGGGCAGAACCTCCTCCCTCAACCTGCTGGCCACGCTTGTCTTGATGCAGCCCAGGATATGGTTAGCTTTCTGGGCTGCAAGCTCACATTGCCAGCTCATGTTAAGCTTCTCATCCACTGGTACCTCCAAGTCCTTCTCCTCAGGGCTGCTCGAGCCACAAATCCATGGGCCCCGATGGAATGCACCCATGAGTACTGAGGGAGCTGGCGGATGTCATTGCTGAGCCACTCTCCATCATCTTTGAGAGGTCCTGGAGGACAGGAGAGGTGCCCAAGGACTGGAGAAAGGCCAATGTCACTCCAATCTTCAAAAAGGGCAAGAAGGAAGACGCAGGGAACTACAGGCCAGTCAGCCTCACTTCCATCCCGGGAAAGGTGATGGAGCAGCTTATACTGGAGGCCATCATCAAGCAAGTGGAGGAAAAGAAGGTTATCAGGAGTAGTCAGCATGGATTCACCAAGGGGAAATCATGCCTGACCAATCTGACAGCTTTCTACGATGACATGACTGGCTGGGTAGATGAAGTGAGAGCCGTGGATGTTGTCTACCTAGACATCAGCAAGGCTTTCTGTGGAGTCCTGGGTGGACGAGAGGGAACATAGTTTGGTGCGTTGAGCAACCCAGGTTCCGATCCAGAAGTGAGCCTTCGGAGCGGCTGACATGGAACCTTGCTGGGAAGGCAGAGCGACGAGCTCGGGACACTGGAGCAGGGGGAATGTCACCGTTTCCTGCCACACTGTCACTTCCTTCCTGCCACGTTGTTGTTTCCTTCCACAGTACCGTTTTTACTTCAAGATGCAGCTCTGCACCAATCACAACGAGTTGCAGTAGTTTTGCCTGTATATGGGTTGGGGTTTTAACCATTCAGATGCTGTAATAGTTTTGCTATATAAACCTTGTTTTGCTGACTAATAAAGGTTGAACGATCATACTCATATTGGGGTCACATTGTTACAATGGATCCGTAACCCACGCCAACATTTGGTAGCAGAGGATGGATGGTTTCCCTGCAGGAGTCCCTCAGTCTGCGGTGAGCAGCTAGAGAGGGGGCGTGGGAGTAATGGCTGGGAGGGTCCTGCCTGGGTGTGAACGCGCAGGGCAGGCACGGATGGCTGACTCCCAGGAATTTTCGAGCCACACTGGGACTGCCTGGCGCAGCTAAATTTTAACTTGGAGGGTGGTCGCAAGCACGGAGATAGGGGCTGCGGCAACGTTGCGCATCGGTATGCTCTCTAAGAGAGGAATAGACACAACGGCAAAGCAACTCAAGAAGTTGATTAAACTGGGGCAACGATGAGGTCACTTTGCGGATACCCCGCTACTGTTTTCTGTCTCAGAATGGCAAGAGTTATGAGAGACGATGTGGGAAAGGACAATAACGGGGGAGGACAAGGAAGAAAAGCAGATAAAAGCCATCCGCGAGCTCTGGTGAACAGTATTACACACCTTAAAAGCCATGAAAACTGAATGAGAGGTGGCGTGTGCTGCAACTCAGATGCTAGCTCTGGAGCCCAGGAAAGATCACGTGCCTAAGCCTGGGACATTATCACGGGTTTTCGGGCTACCTGCCGTTAGAGAGATGACTGGGATCACTTGTAACACAATTGCCGAGATTCGAGCGAGTGCAGAGTGCTGTTCCGGTCTTGGCGCAGAGGGGGGTGGCCCACTGGAAGTTGCTGCCAGAGACATCAACTCGAAATGCGAGACGGACACGGTAGTACGACCGCCCCCGGGGAATGGAGAGGAGTCAGGCGCGGAAGTGCAACTGTCTTCCGGAAGAGGGGAGGAGCGGCTGCCTTTCGGAAGAGGGGAGGAGCGGCTAGTACCACCCCCAGAGGGGGAGGGAGAAGGGGCACAGCTTACGACATCAGCCCCTTCTGGGGCGCGGACTGCAACATCGGCCCTCCTCTGCGGCTAGTACCACCCCTAGAGGGGGAGGGAGAAGGGGCACAGCTTACGACATTGGCCCCTCCTGGGGTGCGGCCTGCAACATCGGCCCCTCCTCTCTATCCACCCCTGCCGTCTTCCAGCGAGGCGTCTCCACTCCCGATGCCCTCTGATGCCAGCCAGAATGAATTGCAAGAAAAAAAAAACCAAAAAAAACCCAAAACCGTGCCATCTGTTGCAGTCAGTTTTGCAGCATCTTCAAGACAAGAGCTCACAGTTCCAGCATATGTCAATCGTTACCAACCCCCCCACCAGGAAAATGAGGCTTCCTCTCCGAGATGTTTAGCTGGGCCTCTGGCACGGATCACACCTACCCTCTGGAGCGGTGTTATAAGAGATGCCATCCTAGATGGACAGTGGAACGTTGTCACCATTATCAGAGGTACACAAGCCTTAGCCTGTCCTGTGGTACAGGTTAATGGATGACAATCGTAAGTACAGGTGTTTGGCCGGAGGAGTGGCCACTAAGTTACCACCTGAAGAAAGCCGTGAGCAGGGGCTGGGTCCAACAGACCCTGAGCAGGAATCAGGTCTGTTCCCCCCCCCCCCCCCCCCGGCTCGCTGGAGAATGGGACAGTCACTGAGAAAAGGAGCGAAGGCTCCATTAAAGAATTTTTTACAGTGAAGTTTGAAAGAACAAAGTCTTGCAGTTTAAAATCCCTGAGGAAATCATTACTTGGAAATCAGTGCACCCAGCTTTAAATGTTCTAAAACTTACAGAGACTATCTTAGAAGCAGCTGCTATTCCTCTGTCCTTATCTCAAAAGCAAGGACAGAGCAGCAGTCTGTTGAAATTTAACCCTACATACAACGAAATTCCTACTGAACATGAGAAATGCGGGAAGTAAATCTGCCAGAACCTGATGATCCTTTGAATCCAGAGAAATGGGAAGTGGGGTGTAAAAATCCGGCATCCCAAAAGTGCATGACAGGGTCTCTCGACAGCAATTGGCGTACCCGACCTGAGATCAAAACGAGGTGAATTCCAACATAAAAATGCACAGTCCCTCAGACGCTGTACAGCCGCCGCGCCAGCAGTCACCGCATCGAATGGGTCAGCAAACCTTACACCTGGTGGGGCACATGGCTCCCCCCGGGCAACCAGCGGCACGGTTCCCCCCCACCCCCCCCATTTTTGTGCGCCCCCCCCCCCCCCCCCTTCCCTCAATCCCAGCGCGCCGGCCCATTCCAGCCAGCCCAGAAGCGGCGCGGCAAGAACCATCTTTCTGACATTCAAGGACTTGGTTACAAAAAAATGTATACAATTCAATTACTGCAGTAGAATTCCTTGTGAACAAACAGCTGGACTTTATTATCTTTCCAAGGTTCAGATGGTCTATCTACAATATGTTATTCACTCTGTTGAAAGGTGAAAATATTGACATTATGACTGAAGAGTTGTCCCCTCTATTTACTTTGTCAAAAAGGACTCAGATTTATTATTTTCCTGAAGATCAATGACAAAAGCAAAAACTGTTTTACAAAAGATTTCAGATGGAATTGCAATTGCCTTTACCTTCAGAATTAATGTCAAATTGCCAACAGATTTGTATATTATTTATGAAGGTTTTGTTTTACAACCTTACCCTCTTTTTGATCAGTAGTGTGTTAACACGCAGAAGTTGAAGACTCTGGAATGAATATTTTTGTCTCATACGCCCATGAAAACATTGACTTCAAAGGTACACATCATAGTGTCCTTAATAGCACAAGGTTGGAATCATTGTCAACAAGTTGATACTATTTGCCTGCTGCTGGCTAAAGATGACTTTGTGCCTTTAAACAGTGAATCCTTATCACTGCAAGCCGCTCTATCTGATTATTTAAATAACATACGTTATACCCTTCCACAACATAAGCTGTTACATTCCCTCTCTCAAATTTCATTGCAGCCAAAAAACCGATGTGTTTCTGTTCCTATTAAAGGAGCATGAACTGTGTTTCAGAAACAAACAAATTCATCAGATTAGCAATCATCTATTCTAGTCGTTGAAGGATCCACACAAATTTTTAAGCTATCAGCGTCCTTGCACGTCTTTGGATTGTTTTCGACTGAATCACTCCATGTTGTCACAGATTCTGCATATGTTGTGAATATAGTTCAACGCATTTCAGATGCAATGATAAGAGAAGTCAATAACAAACAATTTTTTTTCCTTGCTATTGAAATTAGAAAATCGTGTACGTGTATATTTTATAATGCATATATAGTTACATACTACTCTACTAAAACCAATAACTGAAGAAAAAGATGTAGCAGATAAATTGACAATGGCAACAGTACTGCCACACAGTTTCAAGCAAGCCCGATTATCTCATGATTTCTTTCATCAAAATACCTCTTCCTTGCATAAACAATTTGCTTTGCCTCAGGGGCAAGCCACAAAAAATGTTCATGCATGCCCTGACTGTCAATGTATTATACCCGTACCATCGTGTGCAGGAGTGAACTCTCGTGGTTTACGAGCTGATGAGTTGTGGCAAAGTGATGTTACACATATATCAACATTTGGTCGACTGCGTTGTGTACATATTAATGTGGATACTTTCTCAGGATTTCTGGTAGCCACGGCACATACGGGAGAAAAGGAATGTTTCACGGACAATTTCTGTTTTCCTATAGGACTGGAGTATACAACGTGTTACAGGTATACAACATTCTTCTACTGCACAAGCCATTGTCGAAAGTGTCCACGGGACCCTCAAAGCTATGCTAAATAAACAAATAAGGGGGAATCCTATGGGCAGTGTTACCCCACAGGAACAGTTAATGTACTTAATTTTTAAAATCGTTCTGATGATCAATTATTTACAACAGCAGCTGACCGCCAATTTGGGATGGTCCCTCCATTTGTGGTTCGACCAAAAGTATGGTATAAAGAATTTGGGGAATCACAATGGACAAGTCCTGTAGAACTAATAACGTGGGGAAGAGGGTATGCGTGTGTTCTTCTTTCAACAGGCCCTCGATGGTTACCGGCAAAATATGTGAAGCTATATCATGAGCTGAAAGAACATAATGCAGAATCCGATGCCAGAGGTGACCATGCTCACTCTCAGGGAGCAACCTCTGACATGGAAGCAGAAGAGATCCACTCTGGATGATCCTATTACACAGGGAACACTGAAAAAATTGCAGCAAACGAAGTACTCTGATGACTGCAGTGGGTGCACCACCCACACCAATTAATACATTCCTTGCATATTTGGCAATTATCTCCCACAACAGCTTTTGTATAACGAAGCAATCTTGGAGGACACGGTATACTTGATTTTAGAACTGCGTCTGCACAAGAGCAAAGGTCAACTAGCAGACACCGTGAGGAAAAGTATAAACCTTCACCTGAGGGCTCCTGACAACTGCCTAGAGGTGCCAATATGCATGTACAAAAGACATTAATATATACATTAAAAAAAAAAAAGGGGGGGGGAGAAATGGAGAATGATAAGTACTTTGCAGAAATGTAATGATTATGTATGTTAACATGGCATAAATATCTAGTAAGAGTGTCTTTTTGGTACACACATTTGAGTAGAACTATTCCCTGTGCGTTCAGTACTGCAGTAAAGAATGCCTGCTTTCTAGAACTCCAACATTAAGTTTTAGGAAGTTAATTATTTTGCTGCTTTCTAGTAATAGATTTTGGGTACCCAGGTAGGACGCTGCTCTTGAACTTCAATGGTCCAAGGGATTGCAGGACCTCCAGCCGGCACCGAGGGATTCTCGGGAAGAACCTCTGATCCCTGGACCAAAAAGTTATGAGCAGGAACCATTAATAAGGCAAAGGCATTCTTCCAGTATTGTTTCTTGTTGCCTATTTGTTAGTCATAGTAAAAGCTTCACAGCATTGAACTATATCCCTGACGAGAAAGGAAAGCATCCTTTCTAATCCAAAATTGAAAAGAGAGTACTCTTCCTGAAACTGAAGCTTGGGAATTTGTCTGGTAAATGTTGAATATTATTGTAAGTCCTGTCTTTGCAATATTTGGATTTATGCTGAAAACTTGGTGTGCCTGTGTGTGTGTCTGTGGTCGCGACCATGAATGTGTGATTTTATGTTACAGTGCTTGTATTTCTGTGATCTGATGGATTTATTTGGTTTCTGTGATCTAACGGATTTGTCTGGACTAAGTAACTGTTTTGTGTCTCTGGTTTGGTAAGTTCTGCAGGTATTGACTATTTCTGGTTTTTGACTTTAGATTGTTGTATTTGGACTCTGATTTATCAAGACTTCGGAAGCATTTGATGCAGCAGGGAATAGATGTGGTGATGTTTGCAGCTTTATGCTTTTATGTACATTAATTTTAGACTATATAGTTAATGAGTCATAGTTCTAGATACATTGATCTTAACCTAGGTAACTAATATCGATAGCCAATACTAAATGTTACGGATGTTTGTATATATATACACTGTATATATATACACTGTCTGCCCAGTCTCTACTTGTGTTTGGGATTTCCCTGACCTTTGTGCAGGACCTTGCACTTGGCCTTGTTGAACTTCATGCGGTTCATGCACGCCCACCTCTCCAACCTGTCAAGATCCCTCTGAATGGCATCCCTTCCCTCCAGCATATCAACCACACCACATAACTTGATGTCGTCAGCAAACTTGCAGACGGTGCACTCAGTCCCACTATCCATGTCACCGACAAAGATATTAAACAGCATTGGCCCCAGTACTGACCACTGAGGCACACCACTCATTATTGGTCTCCACCTGGACATCGATCCATTGACTGCAACTCTTTGGGTGCGTCCATCGAGCCATTTCCTTATCCAGCGAGTGGTCCATCTGTCAAATCCTTGTCCTTCCAATTCAGAGACAAGGACATCATGCGCGATAGTGTCAAATGCCTTGCATTGCAGTACCTTGCACTGTAGTACCTGTTGTCTTCAGAAAATATCTTATTGTTAGCATTGCAACGAAGCAGAGTCTTCAAACTGAAATATTTTGTTAGAATAAATGCATTTTGAGTTGCATAGGCTTCCACAGAAACTGTAATTTAATTGCCATTATATACTTCTTCTTCTTGGGCTAGGTCCCCAACCTGGACAACACTTCCTATAATGTACCATTCGGATAATTCACCATAACCTTCTTTCCAGGAGAAATCATGAAAGCAACCTTTAGGAAATAGAATAAAATCTGAGAATATGGTCTGAAGGAGGAGTGTGAGAGCAAAGCTAATCAAACTGCAATCCTCATAAGGCATAGCAGGATCTTTTTATTCTTTTTATTGTTATTAATATATTTTAGTATATGGCTTTTAGCAAAAAATGACAGGGTTTTCTAGGACAATATTAGAAAAAAACATAATTTTGCTCTTATTAAAAATTTTTCTATTTGTCAACACTAACTAGTTTCAAGGAAACAAGCTATATTAGTTATATCAACACAGTGATTCCTAATCCAGTTGCTTCGCAAATCTCAGAGAAAGGGCTGAAAAGTACCTTTTTGTTCCAAATCTGCAACAAAACAGAAAAGGTGAAGCATTGCTGTTGTCTGCCTAAATTTCTCTTGGTGCATTATGTAAGAAGGGCTTGTGTCAATTACAGACATTCCAAGAGGAGGATGTGAGTTTAGGCAACAAAAACTCTCCTAGGTTAGCTCATGGGAGTTTCTGCGCCACAGGAGTATTTGATGCCTTCCAGGTATTCTAATACACTAGGCTATCAGACATTTTACTTATTTAAATAATGATTGCTTTGTTTTTAATGACTTATTTTCTGTCTTTGAAGAATTAAAAGAAGTTAAACATCCTTTTCTTTCTTTTTCTCTTCTTTTTTTTTCTGGTTAAATTTTTCTTTCAAATCAAATGAAGATGTAGTTTTATGTCAGCTGGTGTTAAAATAATTGCAGAAAAAAAAATTATTATATTTACCAGAATGGCTTGAATTTGTGATGTAATTTTCTACTAAATATAGAGTACTCTGTTATAAAAATCCTACTAGTGTATGAGGATTAAGTGTTGTCAGCCACACCTGCGAATTTCGGTGACAAAAAATTATCACCACATTTTCCATAGAAAAGGAAAGCTGTCACAGATCATTTAATGAGGTGGATTCCACTGTGTTCTGTTGTGCAACTTTGCTCTGTGTTAAAATCTAGTTAGCTGCTCCCGAGCCCAAGGGCTAAAGGTAGCACGCTGGCACAGGTCTAAGTGCAGCCTTAAACCTGGGCTACCAGTGGTGACAAATGAGAAGGAAAGACCACAGCTGGACACAGCCTGAATTATATTTAAACTTCTTGAATTTTTTTCTGTTCTTGATATTTAAGACAGTGAAAACTATTAATATTCAACTCTATTACACCATTAAAAACCCCACATTTTTCCAAAACAGAAACGTACTTCAATAATTTCACAAACTTAAGTCATTTTTTATTAGACTGCAAAAGGTATTGTATTTTAGACAGGGATAAAACTTCTACATCTGTGTTTTAGAGAGCCTACCACACCAATTCTATGTAATAGCTTACTGATTTTTCTGAAGAAATACAAGTAAGAGGTAAGACCTGATGAGTCCTTGTGTTACTATACTTGATGTTCCATTAGCTTACATTGAATAAGAACAAATGAAGAAAGAAATTAAACACGGTAATTGATGTCTCAATAAAAATGCAATTTTTCAGTCAGTTTTGAGATGCAAGGTGCTATTCTGTATAAATAGAAATAAATATATATAAATGTAGGTGTTCTGAAGTACGTATGAAGTATTTAAGTATTTATCTCTCAATATTTTCCTAAATATATTTCATTCAACCTTTATCATTGGTTCACAGAGTTTTTTACAAGATTGCTTTTGGCCAGAAGTACTTTCATCAGTCTTCATGTCATACCAGTTTCTTTTCCTTCCTCTTAGTGTTACAATGGAAGTTGTGTAAATTTGAGGATATGCACATAGAAATGTTTTTGTTTAGAAATCGTTAGGATTAATAACAAGCTGTGGTGTGTTGGAACTTTCATGAGAAGGAAATATCTTGTGTTACCAGAGTGGATGATGCTGTTCCATTGTCCTCCATGCTCTGGTCAGACTGGCAAAGCAAGCTCTTAAAATGACATAAGTGAGTGCAGAAGATACAAACTAAAGAAATGCTTGAAATTACCTTTGATATAGGATCACCCAGAACCCCAGAAAGCATGTTTTTAAACAGTGTGTTCTGTTGTCTGAAAGTAATGAATTTCTTTTTTCTTTTTTTTTTTTTTAAGACTAAGAAACTTGCAATTATCCTTTCACAAAGAGATATCATCTACAGAGAAAATACTCAGGGCATTACAAGAAAACTATTCTTATGCACTTATGAAGTATGCATTACGTACAGCCTTAGCCAAGGGGCTCCTAATCTTTATTAAAATACGCACATATAAAAACCTCAGAGTTCATTCACTAAATTTATAGTAATAATGCAAAATTCAAACAAAGTAATGTGCTTTAGAGAAAATACTCCATCTCCAGAATGAATATTTATTGTGTGATTTCCACAGAGCAGACCTCAATAATGAATATTTTTGAATTTTCTTATTAAAAAAGTGGATGGTTTTGGATTTTTTTTTTTTTTATTGCTTTTGGTTTTGTGTCATTTTAATTTTTTTGTTTGTACAATTTCATATTTTCAGCCAGGCATTTAAACTCTTTGGAATTATAACATCCATACTATCAATTTGTTTGTTTTCCCTTAATGTCACTTACTTGAGCTGTTGTGCTTCCAGGAAAAAGATCAGACATCTTTGAAGCCATATAGGTATTGTTTTAGAAGATTTTAGTATTTCTATTATATGATAGAATTTTAATACTATGATAATAATAATAACAATAATTTTGTGTGATTTGTTATAAATTGTGGTACTTGCAAGTAAAGCATATCATGAAGCTATAATAATATAATAATTTGGGATTAAATGATCCCTGAGGGGAGAAAAAGCATTTTTTTTTCCTTTTTTTTTCATTTAAGATGGTTAGGATACTAATAGTAAATCTTCTAGTCTTTCTTTTAATTACATATTTATCAAAACTGACTAAAAACATTGCGTGAGGAAGTGTGACTTAGAAATAAGAACTTTTCCTGAATCTGGTTTAGCTGTTTTCTATCACTACTGAAAAACTTCAGTAAGTGTTATTTTGTGGGGTTTGGGAAGAGGTGTTCAGAAAAGTATCTCAGTTCTTATGACACTTCATTGACAACATTCAAAAATTATTTGATACTGAAATGTTTAGCATTGGACTTTTCAAGATACAAAAAGTACTTTTATTTTAATGTGTTTACTTTACATAGCTCATGCTCAACATAAAATGTATTTCCGAACTGGAATACGGTAAATATAAATTTTAAAAATGTTGAGGCTTTTAATAAAAAATGTTTAATTTACAATTTGTTCTAAGGACATTTTATGGTTTCCAGAACTCAGTTCTTTGCATATTTCTTAAAAAATATTCAGAATTTCCTGAAAATAAATGCTTAGTCAGGTTTTGCAGAGCAGTTGTAGAGAGCTTGTAATAGCTACATTTCCTTTTAAAATCTTATCACCTTTAAATGAATATGTCCAGAAATCATTCTGAGTTTTAAAAGCAACCGTCCTGAACTGAAATTAACAGGCAAAAGTATGGAAAAGTTTTCCAGGAAAAAATGTTTTGAAACTCTTGCATTCCGATTCAAGTATTGATGCTTTTATTTGTTATATACAATTTCAAATTGAAAAAGCTATGCAAGGGGAAAATTAGATTGTTTCCTAATCTTTTTCTAAATTAAAATCTGTTTGAATTGTTATTTCTGAATTTCATAAATTTTAGACAAAATAGTATTTTCCCATGGAAAATTTTCTTGATAACCTTTCAACAAGTTGCACACTTCCCCTATAAGTACTTCCTAACTCACATTAGGTTTAAATTCTTTTGCTATTATTACAATTTAGAAAAAATAAATCTTTGTCACTCTTTTACAGTTTTGATTGCTCCTTTGGCTTCCCATTCCCACACTTAAAGTAATTACTGTCCAAAGATTGGCTACTTACTTTTTTGCTTAGATAGATTATCTAATCGTTAGTTTTCATGACTGAGAAGATGACTTTAAACCACCCCCCACCCTGATAAATTCAACAGCGCATATATGAATAACAAACTCATGACAAATAAAGGAATATTTGCTGAGCTATGTTGCTTCAGTGAGACAGCCAAATGCTTGTTCGGACAAAGATTTTTCATATTATTTCAGTGGTCCATGCCTTTCTCTTACTGTTTCCATTCACAGTACTAGAAGGCAAAAAAGGAGGTGATAAAAATACGGTATTGCTGGTAGACGACTGTTACCTGATGTTGTGAGCTGACATTCTCAACTGAATTCAAACAAATTTAAAACCATAAAAAATTTTTACCTAGTCACTTTTCACAGAGAGGAAGAAAGAGGTCAACATTTAGAACACTAGTCATGAATTTAAGAAAATAGGATTTAATTAAATATGTTATAATTTGTATATGACCTTTTATAAAATACTTATGTCAAATTTTCAACAGCATTTGGTAACCAATGTAGAATTAATCTCACTTAAATTTAACAGTCAAAAATGAAAGCATTTAAGCTAAGTAGTTGTATCAGATTTCTTCATAGGTAATGAAGTAGATAGATATATCCGTCTCTAGAGGGGGGCAAATGTCATCCCACTTATCTTTTTCTGCCTTAGAAAGAACCTATATAATTAGTTTAAAATAAATGTTTTGCTCTTAAAACTTTATCCAAAATGAACTGATGGTTTCTGTAAGTTCTGTAGTGAGTGATGCTTTTGCTATGCCAATGATAACCTGAAGATAACTATATCACGTGAGGTGACCCAATAAACTGGTAACAGGTGACATGGTCATTCTAGAAGAAAACTGCATTCTTAATGTTCAAGCATGTGAGACACCTACAGCATTCTGAAACTGGGTAAGTGATAGGTCACTAAAAATACACAGTCTCCTTGAGGACAGATAGTTATGTATGTAACGTGTGTATGGAAACGTATGCGTCCACATACACACAAGAATGTAAACTATACAACCAATACGTATGCATTGTTTTCCGCCTAAACACCTGCTGCACTTGACTTCATATTTGCCATTGCAAGATAAAGACTTTGCAGGATTCTTTTCCTAAAGGACAGAGCAAGACACTGAATGCTGAGACCAAACAAGTGCTTCAATACAAATATTCTAGATAATCAGCATGAGCACAATAGAACTAATAACTAAGTCAGGGAAGAGGAAGAATGAGGCTTACGGAGACTTACATAATAAAATGTGACACTTGACAAATTATATGTTCATTACTTACTTATGCAAATAAAAACCCTGCAAGAATATGATCACAAGATTCCCCAGAGTCGAAAAAGAAAAAAAATACAATTAGAAATGCAATCTATTTATAGTTTACATTCAGAAATGGATCTCTTTTTTCAGTCTTTTAATTATATTATGTGTTTTACACTCAGTAAAATTAATTGTATGCACATATTTCAAGTTAGTACTATTTCATTATTGATCTGAAAGTCCTACCTCCATATTTATATTATAATTCCTCCTTTGTATTTTTCTTTTTGGTTTTGTTTATTCCTTTGTTTGCTTCAAAAGTCATTCTGGTTCACTCTCTTCAACCTAATTATATATGGTGGAAAAATTAAAACTATAACAGAAAAACAACCTGTTTGGGTTTTTTTTTATAAGACTTCTTAGATTATTAAAAATCAGTATTTTGAGCTCCATTTGATTTTGGCAGGTAGACTTTTTTCATCTTTTATTTGAGCATCCACATACACAAAATGTGTGTCTTGCAAAAAGATCACCAATAACTTACGTGAATAGATGTTTACAATGTAGTGTGAAATCTGCTCAGCTTTTAGTTTCACTGGGAATAGGATTCTCACCTCCAAAAGTCCTTTAGTGAAATTCTGAAAACATGTCTAAGAGAGGCAATTTCTTTATTTCCTTCGTTTCTTCATCTATTCAATAGGGAAAATACCACTCAAATTGTGGCAAGGATCTCTGACTGATTTATTTCAGTCAGTTTGATATTCTCCAACTGCTCTATAGAGCTGCATCTAAAACTTAAACCTGTTGCAGCAGTGAAAGGAAGTGCAAGGAGGCTGAAGAGGCAGAGGATTTTTGATCTAATCAAAAAGCAGGATGAGATACAGAAAATAGACTTCCCAAATGTTAATATTTAATTTTTATTTTCAGCAGGTGAAAGTGGATAAGAAGAGGAAAACAAGAATGCGTGAGCTTTAAGCAACTTCCAGAAGTTTAATAACTGAGTAAATATGGTTTTCCAATTGCTCTTGGCAGTCTGCGGCAAGTTCCAGGGGATGGTTGAGTTGCCCTTGGCATGAGCGGGGCTGAGCTGGGTTTACCAGGCGCCCCATGGCCTAGTGCCCATTGCCCAGCCTGTCTGAGCTCCAGCTCTGAGTGCCACTGGGAAAGGGGCTGACAGCCTCCACAGTCCCTGCTGGACCAATGGCCCCAGGGATATCTGGGGGCTGTGGGGAGCAGGGGAAATGGAGCAGGTGAGGAAAGAAACTGTATAAAAATATCCCCAAGCAAACTCATGACTAAGGAGGAATACTTTCTCTCCCCCCGTTGTCCTGATTTTGGTTAAAACAGAACTGATTCTCCTTTAGTGAATCTCCCTTACAGCTAAGTTCTTCTAAGTAAACGCATTTTTCTGAAGCTGGCTGTATATTTTACAGACACTGTCCGCTCCAAAGCTGTAACACCTAATTTTTATAGTTACACTGAGCTTGCGGTAGGAAAGGAAGGCAGAAAAAGGCCCCTGTTTATAATTATTACTATAGCAGCCAAGGTCACCGACAGATTTCTTAGGTCCCACAAGTGGGGAGCTATAAAGGGTTACACTTGCGGGGAGGGATGGACAGGACAGGTGACCCGATATTGACCAAAGCGGTATTCCATGCCATGCACATCTAAAGTTTGCAATATTTCAGGTAATATTTTCAAATAAATTGGATTTCAAGAAATACAGTGCAGTGCTTGCTGGCCTAAGTCCTTTTCCAAATTCACATGTAATTCTTATGGCTGCTATTATTATTATTCCTTTCTTTAAGGATCTAAATACTCATTAAGATGGTGATTGAAGCAACAAAGTTTTAAGATATGTCACTAAAATTTAAAATGAAACTTCTGTAGTTTTGACACATGCTGATTCAGTTGATAGAACTGCAAGATTTTTTATCATTATTAGCTAAAATTCCATGATTAAACAACAGGATTTCATTCAGTGACTAAAACAGTCTCTTTTTTATCTTATACTTGTTGTTGTGTTTATTATTGTAACTCTTGGTGTGTTAATGAGTGTCACATCAATAGGCACAAGATGACATACTGAAAACACTCTGAGATTGCTTTGAATTTAATTCCATTAGAAAAATACAAAATAATTATAGTTTCAGGTTTTTATAGAGATTGTAACCAATCTTTTATTGTGTTAGTATTTATGTAGGAGTACATGTATATAAACAGTATATTTCCTGTACCAGTGTGACTGACCAACACACCCCCATGACGGAAGAAGGCTCAGAGAAGGGCACAAGCAATGTGCTCATGAGGTTCAGAGAAGAATACATGGAGTGGCCACAGCTTCTGTAAAGAAAGCTGAACTTATCTCAACCCAGAAGAGACAAAGGAGTGACTGTATCGGGTGAGTGGATCAACTGGTTGTGTAAACAGCCTCTTCTTCATTCTATGACAAAGTTAAAATGTAATCTTTCAAGATCACCAGGTTAGCATGCTTTAAACTAGGGAGGGTGAGTAAATTGTCAAGAATGCTAAAAGGAACAAAGAAATAATAGACTATGTTTTATTCCCAAATATTCCACTATCATGACGTGTCAATGAGCAAATTTATTTTTATCTCAGTTTTCACCAGGTAAAATTTCCCATTTTGCAAAGTTCTTTGAATTCCCGAGTCAGCTGATGCAACATATTTTTTTGTATGTTATTTGGTTTAGCTGTCTATATCTTGAGGTGAAAAGAGGATGCAATCTGAGTCAGAGAGAGAGCTGCAATGCTCAACCATGTGAGTGGTGCTGCATGGCCCTGTAAAGAGGCAGAAAGCATACAAACCTGCCCTTTCTGTCCTCCCCCCCAGTAAATTTCTGTGTCATTTTACGTCTGATGTTTGAATTGTATATTCTTCATACTAGACAGGATGTCGTGACTTTGTTTGTTTATTTATTTCTAAAGTTTAACAAGAAAGTGTCCTGATCTCTAAAAAGAGTCTTTGAGCAATTCTGTAATCAAAATAAAAGAGCTGCTTTGTGTCCAACATTATTATTAATTTATTTCAAGATACACAGTTCTTTTTGACTGTCAAAGGGGTTAGAGTGGCAGCTTTACATATATATATGATCAAATTGGCAGTTATATGCTAATGTCTCTAAGTTCCTTCTTTGCTTTCTTTCCATGTATTTTACTTTTACTGACTCGACCTTCAGTCATGCATTCTCTGTTATGTTGTTGTTTTTAAACACCCTGTTTCTTGCAACAATCAGAGAAAAGAAACTTAGATATGACCTACCAACAGCAGGTAGGACGATACCTGTGGACAGATGAATGTTTGAAAGCTTCTGAACTAGTTTAAGCCATCCTGAGACCCTGTCTGCCTCTTCTGTGTTCACCCTTTGTGAAGTAGCACAGAAGCCCAGAAACTGTCTATCTTTCCATCAATAGAAGCAACCTCAGCCAGTCATTTGTTTTACACATTCTTCTATTGTTTGAATCACTGAATTATTTAACCTGTGGGGGCTTCATTTTTTTGCTTATGTGTGTCCAATAATTCTATTAGAATCTCACTGCATCATATTATTTAATTATTCCCTTTTTAAGCTTGCTAGATAGACTCACTTCCCTCACAGCCTGTTAATCCTCATTGTTATGCTTGTTGCAAGGAGAAAATGAGAACATGGGGAAGGGGAGAAATTTGACAGAAATACTCTGGATGGAATGGTACCAGTCAATCAGTGTAGCATTTGCAAACAGTCAGCGCTTGCAAAGGCTTGGCACAGATAAGAACTAATTACTTTACTGCAAAAGAACCCTACACCAAAACCTACCAATCAACTAAAAAAAAACTTCAAAGCAAAAACAAATCAAATAAAAAAAGCAAATTTGTCTTTCTTTTCCAAACAGTTCCTTAGAATTTTGATGTCATTTAAAAGCACCTATGATTTTTTTAGCTCATCATGACAGAGGACAATTCCATGAAACTTAATTTTTCCAGAGTTAACTATTATACTTCTCTTTGGGTGAAAGGGTGCCTTATCTTCCCTTTTAGCACCTCCAAGTGTAGCTGGTTCCGAAGGCTGGTTTTGGAACCATGTATCTGGATGCAGTGATGGGTATACAAACATTTACTTTCACAGCAGCTGGAAAGAATAATGCCAGCAACAGTTCATAAAAGCCCAAAGTAACAAGACCACTAAGAAGAGAACTTGTCCATTCAGGTTCACAATTGTTTTACAATGACTGGTCATAGATGTTCTTAAATCGACTAATTTTCCTTTACATAGTTATGTATTTTCATATTTAGATTATATTACTTCAATTATTATTAGTTAGTGAAGGAATAATCTCCTCCTCTACTAAAATACAATCACAACCTGATGGTATATTATGACTTATTAAAGAATATTTTTCTTATATAAATTCATCCTTGGCAATTAGATAAATACTTATTGTATTGGGGGCAGGTGGAAGTAAGTGAAGTATACTTCAGGGAGATAAAATATCTCCACTGTGAGCAAAATCAATGGAGAGAAGATGATAAGAAGATGTTACTTTCATATAAGCTTGGAGTCTTTTGAGATATATCATTATTTAAAAAATATCTTTACTGTTGTTTAGAATGCTCCACACATCATACAACTTCACTTAGTCACTAGACAATACTTGGGATTTTCAGGTGGAATATAGGTAATTCTTCACTTTTCCTGCAAAATACTGTTTTCTACTTCCTTCTGTAGTGTGGTCAGATCATGTTTCAGTTGAGCACCAGAGATACAATATTGGATGTTTTTACCTCGTCTTCTTATCTAGTGCCAAATCTGATGAGATAGGTTTGCTTTAAACAGTTGTCCTTTTGTTCTGTATTGTCTTACATAACTATGAGCATGTAAGGTGTTCTACACCACCTTACTTAATTTCTTAGAATGTTCCACTATGCAAACTGCAGTAAACTTTTTCTTTAAGTTACTAAATTGTTCATTTTAGCAACATGGAAGTCAGACACTCAGTGCAAATTTGTAGTCTCTAAATGTGTAGAAGTGTGCACAAAAAAAGAGCAAAGAAAATAAATCTTAAGTGGTGATGTTGCACTCACTGAAAAAATTTTAAAGGCTGCTTTTGAGGTAAATCAACAGCAACTTCCCCACCTTAAAATTGTTATTAACTTTTAGTACTTCAGGGATGATCTTGTGGTTGCTAGTAATTAAATTTTAAATTATTAATCATTATTAGCTTTTAAATATCTTTCACCTTTAGATATAAGACAGGCCAAACATTTCTGGTGATAATAAACAATGCTGGTGAGCCATTAGTCATGTCTGAGTTTCATTTTAGAGTATTACTTGATTACTGTAGTTATGTATTTATGCTTGGGAAGAATTGGTTTTCTTTTTAGACTCTGCCTTTCTTTGGACAGATGTGTACACTTATCTAGTGAGAAGCAGGAGAGGCTGTAAATGTGCTGCCGTGCAGACATTTTATTATATGTGGTACAAGACCTATTGATAGCTTTTGTTTTATCCTGATGAAAGCAAACGAGTATTTCTAGTTTCCAAATTTCTTACTTGTGACTTCTGACCTTTTTTTTTTTAATTTAATGAAATTTCTCATGCTTCAAATAGAATAATCAAATATTGTTCAATATGATCCTACAGATGGAAAATCAACTATATAGTATATGGATAAATTGTTCCCCTGTCCTTTGTAATAATATGAAATGGTTTTCTGTTTATAACTGTCTTAATCAGATCAAGATCAGTGCTTTTATTACTACAAAGGTGCATTGATGGAAATACTAAAGAAGCTTAGCATAGATCTCTGTTGGTTTGATTGCCTGGTAGAATTATCCATAATTCACATTGGTGTGAGTCATGAAAAGGTGATGACTAGAGTATGTTGCATTTATTCTTTAAATGTTATTAAGTAATGTCCTTGCATTAAAAAAATGAGTTTTAGAATAACCCTCTGATATTTTGTTCTTCCTGAATGTTATGCCAGATTGTATTTTGTAACGTTCCTATTAAATAACATGCTCTTCCAGTTTTATTGGTGCATTCTGCTGAAATCGCTGCAATTGTGCTAAAACAAATACAACAAATTGTGTCCATAATAGTAATGTGATAATCTTACAGTCAGATACTGTATTTATTATCCTTCTGCTTACATTTATAACACATCAGTACTAAAGAATAGGCTTACTCAAAATGGTTTAGGGATGCTTGTTACCGTGTATGGATATGAGATACTTAAAAAATAATGCTTATTTTCTTAAAAAAATATGAAATTTTTGATAAATGCATTAGAATAGTGGAAAGATCCTGAAGAGGAAGATAGCTTGATGAATCCCTTTAAATACACAACTATAAAAATACAAGACATTGTTATCTGTGTTGTTTGTAAGTACGCCTCATGTCCTAGGTAAAGAGCTGTTTAAAAACAAAACTATTCAGAAGTATATGCACTTGGGAAAATATGTATATTTTGCAGAGGGAAACAGGGGAGAAAAATTATCCAGGTATTTTCAGTACAGTTTATCATTCTGTCTTTTCTGTTTGTGCTCACAGCTGGCAACCTACAGGATAATAAACTGTCAAAGTAATTAAGAAAAAGTTTAGCACATTTATTGTGAAAATTACTTTTAATATTTAGAATCCTCAAATATCTTTCAGATCATTCATGATGAAAAAAGAGTAAAAGACGAAAAGACAGGTTATATAAAGTAATTTAAAGTATTTGAGTCACTTGAGACTAAGAAAAACATAAATATGAAATGAGTTGAAATAAAATGAAAGTATAGTTTAAAAAGTTTTTTGAATGATGTTGAAATACTTGGTTCTGAAAAAAAACATTATGTAAATGTTTTGCTGTAGGATGAAGCATTGCTCAGAACACTGGAATTTTCAATGTTATGGGCTTTTTATTTTTTGTTTCTAATGAAAATCCAACTTTTCCAAGAGAGGGAATAACCCTCTTATTCTCGGCTAGGTATATCTTCTGTATACTGAAATAAACATTGTGACAGTTATTGGTAATGCAAATTAGCATATATTATAAGAAGTTGCACAAACCGCAGTGTTTTTTATTCTATTGTTTGGTTTGGGTTTATTGTTTTTTTCTATTTTAATTAAGTGTCACTGATGTCTTTGAAAGGAAATCCTTTGCTAGTTGAGACTAACTCAGGGAAAACAAACCAAAACAAATTCTTTGCAAAACAAAAACTGAAAATCAGTTATTTCATGTGGTATACTGGGGATATATACACACATATATGAACCTGTATTTCCTTGGATTGTGTGGCAATTGCTTTTAATGCCTGTCTATGAGCACTTTTGAAAGCTGCTGCTTTCAGCACCTTTTGAAGGTACCAGAGAACAGCAGCCTCCTTGCTCCTTCCCTTTCAACATTTGTTTACTGTCTCTCTCTCAACATGCTTTCGGCTCATCTGTCATCCTCAGCAACAGCTAAAGCTATTTTAGGCTCTGTCTGTCAGCTGGGGGCTCACAAGGCAAGCAAGCTAGTCCAGGATTTTTTTTTAAAGTGATTTCTAATTTAAATATAGACTTTATGCTTCCTGACCTATTTTTGCAAATACTTGCTTTTGAGTTCATGTTCAAATGTTATTTTTATGTCCTGTAAACTTAAATGATACGTAACACTTTAATGCAAGAAATGATTTAGCTAATAGAATTTCTCTGTGAGTGTCTGTGTCAATATGACCATCCAACACTAATAATACTAGTAGATGGGTCAATCCTGAAATACACATTACTTTAAAGGATCAGTTTGTACATGATTATTTTAAATGCTTAACTTTGATATTAGCGTTGTTCTCTGTTGATCTCACATCCACCTGTGTTTTTTAATGCTTATAAAATGACTATTGGTAAAGTTTAGCAGTTTTACAAATGTACTTGAATAGTTCACAGTAATAGCTATATGTTTAGGGTCAAATTAATTGAAAAAATCTCCAGTGGAAAGCACTAATTAAAAACAAAAGTAGAAATAAATACTTTTAAATGAAATTATGATTAATTCATTGGCAAAGAGTAATAATAATAGTGCTATAATTATATATCTAACAGAGTTTTAATGTTCTACAGGTTCCTTTGTGATTCAAAATATCTGTAGTTAGATCCTGGAGCAGACTTTCACAGCTAGACCTGATCTCGAGCTTAGCTTGTATCTGAGGCCTGTGCTGATCATCATCTTAATCAAACAGATGTGTCTGTTCTCACAATCAACAGGAAGCTGAAAAACAGTTTTGTCTCCATTTTGTCATGAAGTTTATGGAAGCAGGTTTCTATAAAACAAAAAAAAACAAAAAACCCCACACAACCCCCTCAAACAAACAAACATACAAACCCATGATATTTATTTCTGATTTCCATGTTAGAGAGGATAGAGATTAGCTGTTTTGGGAAATGCTCCATTTTTTCATATCTCAGCAGGAAGAGATACTTATCCGGGGAGTATTTTTGTCAGTGGAAACTCTTGTGGTGACTCATATAAAGATCTTACTATTAGGATGCTTCAGACTCTTGACAATTGTGAAGCAACATACAAAAGATATCCCCAGTATTTTCTCAACCATGGAAGCCACAGACTCTGACAAAGAAAAAAATCTGACTGAGAAGTCCATTGCTCAGGTAAGATAAAGCGGAAAAATATGATGCCTTTCCTGTTGATGAGTGGCATAATGTACAGATATTTTGTGTATTGACACCTTTTCAATACTTAGATGAACGACTGTTCCTTCAAAAAAAGCCTGCCATGTGTAAATACGTTCTTTAATTTTCTGATGAAGTAGAAGGTATTTTTCTACCAGTCCTTCTGTGTGGGAGCAGGAACAACTGCAGGAGAAGATGAGAATGAAGTAATATGATGGTTCTTCTCTGCACAGTATCTTCTGTAGGTTAACTTGACAAATGCTACTGCCACTGCCAACAGTAATAACAGATTCAATACACTGCACCACTAAATTAAAACAAATGCTACATTTTTTCAATTGGTATAGTGAGGTAGTGAGACTGAGATGCAGAGTCATGACTTACTCTACACTTTTACTATTGCAGTTCACCTTCCCTTTGTTCTTCACAAATAACAAACAAAAAGTATTCTTTGAATAGGGTATTTGCTCAGTTGTTATTCTGCACAGATAAAAATCCCAACAGTTTGAAATGCAGAAAATTGTTGCTATATTATCATGTAAAACAGATTTTTTTTTTTTCTGAGAGATATAATGGGGTTTAGAAGATAAGAGTTGAATAACTGTCTTGGATTCCCTGCCTGTTTTTATAGCCTGTATTCCAAGACCATTAAAATTTCATTATCAATTTGAAATTATTTAAAATTAAATTAGAAACAACATGAATAATTATATTGTTCACACTGTTCTAATTACTAAAGTTCTGATAGGGGGTAAATCAATTGACTGTTTATTTCAACATGATTCAAAGTTACTTTCTTCACTAAATTAGCATCAGAAGGGGATTATGCCAATAATAATTGGTGTCACTGCAGCTGGCAGCAAATGGTGGTTTGAGAGTTAGGTGGAAGGTTGTGAACTTCTTGGCTAACTTCCTCCCTGCTGTTCATTTCATACAAGAGTCAAAGGGATGGAAAATATTCCTTTCACTCTAATATCCATCGGTGTCAAAGTCTTGAGCCCAAAATGAGCAGGTAATGTAAGCCACTAGGTTCTCAGGCAGGGTACAAGAAATACTCCCTGGAGTTATCATCAAAACTGCTTTCTTAGCATTATTATTGCTATTGTATGATATTAAAAAAAAATACAGAGACAGCACACAAAAAGAGAAAGGCAAGGAAAAAGAGAATATAATGTCTGTTAGCTTTCTTATCTTTTTGCTGCAGTTTCATGTTTATTGTAACCTGACAGTAAAGACCAGCATGCCTTTCTGCTGTCTATCAGGCCATCACATAGGTGTCATCAGTTCAGCAAAAGGTAGATATATAAAGTCCTGTAGTTATACAAGCGTGTCATACATTTATCATACATAGCCCATGATCATGCATCTTCATTGAGCAATAATAGATTTTGACAAATTATTGCCTTGAAGGAAGACATAGTAGTAGGATGAAGATTGAGATAGTACTGCTCTCATATTTGATCATGAGTGCGTGCTAACACCAAATAACTAGTGTATTTCTTTCCATGCAAAGATAATTTAATTACAGCATATCATTGTTTTCAAGTAACAAATGGTGGAAGGTAAACCGCCGTCTAAACATGTGATAACAATATCTGCAAACAGTTGGTCAGAATTTCCAGCTCAGATAGGCCATGCTGAATTTCTTTCTTTTGTTGTTTTTTCTTTTTTTTTAATCCCCCCCCCCCCCATCATTGTCAGGGCAGCGAGCAACTGTTCTTCAGGGTGGAAAAAAATAACAAAGCCTTCATTTTTAGAACATCAATGTTTTCACCAAGATCTTTAGAAAACCTCATTTTTTTAGAAAAATTTCTTTTATTCTGTAAGTGAAATTTTGTGTGACACAGAGTTATGTTTGTCAGTTCTAAAAGAATAAAGTGATGCATAAATTCTATGCACTGAATTTAAGATGTCTTGGATCTCTTCACAACCATTGTAAGCTCAGATCTGTTTTAAAAGTACTGCCAAGGAAGAACACCTGATGCTATCTAGCAAGTGGACTTCCTGTCACTACTGTTTAGAATTCCTCCACATGCTCCTCCCCAAACCCAGAACAATGTGTGAAGAGAGTGTTTCTCCTTAGTGGAAGGCACCTGGGCATGAAGCAAGTCTTAAACTTTGTCTGTTTTTTTTCCTGATTTTTACTATTTCCAATTTGTTGTTCTGAAGTATGTTAAAAAATAAACAGAGAGACTGCTTCGATTTGTCTTCTCAGCAAAGTCTTCAGAACTTGGATAACAGTAGGAATGATAACTGCATCAAAGCAGACATCAGTGGAAACGTTGTGTTTAAAGGGATACTTTTCTGCTCTTTTGTTTCAGTATTTGCTTATTCATTTACTTTACTGATCTTTCCTCTTGAGAAAATGGATCTATTGCAGCTGTTAATTACATCCACGTGGGGTCAGACTTCTACATCTGTCTCAAATAGCTAATATTGTATAGTATAAGAGGTAGCTCTTCTAGGCTGTCATGCATTCCACATAGCTCTGTCAAGTTGAATTTTGCCAACAATCAGAAAAATAACAAAGCTATTGTAATAACACAGTGAGTGAAGCAGACTGGATTTACTTCTCTGTGTCAAAACCTTCAAAACCCAGTCAGGAACACATTCAGCTATACATAGAAGCAGAATAAGGAAAATAATCAAGACAGGAATGTATAGACACAGATCAACACAGTTGTCCTCATCATTACAAAATTAAGAAAATCTCAGACATGTAGCTCTATATCTTTTTTTTCTGATGGTGGCCTATCAAAGATCTTAGGTAATAAATAAAAAAATGAATTGATTACAGTGTGATCCTTTCCCTGGCTGTTTTCTGGTTTTGACATTTTTCAGTAAATCATTACCTGAGATGGAAGTTTTATTCACATGTGTCTTCTGTGAATTTTTGTTCTTTTTAAATCAATTTGTATGTTCCCTGTCCAAAGTAGCCTGTTATAAGAAGTTCAAACCTATTATACAATATGCAGCAAAAAACCAAACTCCTCTTGACTGTCTCTTAATTATGTGTAATATCCTCAATTTTTCTGATAGAAGTAATAATAAGGAATGATTTTATATTAATATTTTCCTGCAACTTGGTTTCTGTCGTGGACTCTTCCAGTTACCTGGGCTTTAAACTGAAAAGTCCTACTCTCTTTAACATATCACTGTAAGGAATCTAATAATTGTTTCATGCTTTTCTTCATACTTTTTCAGTTCCACTTTGGTGGACGGTGACTGAAGTTTTGAATTGACAAGGAGTTCAGCCAGAAGAATGTACATTTTTTGCACACTCTGGAGTTTGACTGCTTCCATGAACATGGTGCAGAAAAATCAAACTGCAAAACCCACTAAGGTTCTTCATAGCTTGATGCATTTTTCATTTGTTGGTTTTGTCTTTTAGTAAACAAGCCAGACTCTTCAAGATCAGCACGACATATAATCATACAATAAAACCAAAGGAAAAAAAATGTCTAGTGTATTACTTTGCCACAAAGAATGATTTATTCAGTATATGCCCTCTCTTTCAGATATTCATGTAGTCTGTTCTTAATAGTTACAGTAATGTAACTCCAAAACCTCCCAAGTTGTCTACTCCACTGCACACGACTCCACTCCATTCCACTCCACTTCAGTCTTCTTCTAACATCAAAAATTTTTAGCCTTAAGCTCATGGCTTCTTTACTGCAGACCTCGGATCACTCTTATTGATCTGTGGACTTTAACTACTGCCACAATTGATTGTTGTTCAGCTTACCTCTGTGCCAAGCAGAACACAACATAACTATGTTCCTTTCATGTCATATTCCATTACTTGCTCATTAATATGACTGTTCACCCAACACTATGGCACCACTGCGGTTTTCAAGAAGCCTGGAAAATTTTCTGAAGGAGTTTAACCCATCTAGTATTTAAGAAGCGGATTACTCCTGTCCGTGTCCTAATGGAATTACATACAATTTTCTGGCCTTTTTTTTTTCCAGTTTGCAAAGGTAAATTTGAATTTCAGTCCCATTCTCCAAGATATTTGCATCTCCTTATTTTGTGTCAATCAAAATCAAAACGACATTTTCCAGAAAATTATAGTTTCTGTTTTCTGGATTATGAAGGAAAACACTATATAGCACAAGAGCCAGGATAGATCCTTGTGGAACCCTATTCAGTATGTTTTTCTAGTGATTCATTGATAGCTGTGCTCTAGTTACAGTTCTTTTGTTAGGTTTTAGGTTACCTACTAGATGGGCAATATTGAATATATGTCTCTTAGTGTTTATGAGAATGTCATGCAAGACACTAGAGAAAGTACACCAAAGTCAAGACAGACTATGTCTATTACTTATCTTCTACCCACAAAGATGCTGTTTTGACGTGGAAGAAGATTATGGCTGTTTTGACACTATTTTTTCATGATGAGCCCACCTTGACCAGTACTTAACTTCTTGTTATCTCCCAAATATTCATTTGACTTCTTATTTCACAGATTTTCTGCTGAGGTGCATTAAACCAGATGCACCCCCAACTGTTGTTCTCTGTTCTCCTCTGAAAGATGCATGTACGTCTCACAGTGTTGTTTTATCTCACCCATCACTTACAATTTCTCAAAATTTACAAAGAACTATTCTGAGAATAAACATTGGACCTAGGAAAAAGGAGCTTTATAAGTTCTTCAACAGCTGTATATTTCTAACTTAATTTTTTTCAGCGAATATCTTGCAAAACTAATGTAAGTGCATCTCACAACTTCAAAGGCAAAAAGAGCAACAAAAAACAAAAAGAAAAGCCAGAACTTGACAAGGCCTGTTTACGGATGCAATGTCATTAATTATTTGACTGTTCTTAAGATTATTTTTGGTTTGGTGTTGACAGTGTTAAGTTTCCCTTTGCTTTTTCTCTTTTCATCATGCACTGTCAACTCCTCACCCGACCTTATTTGTAGTGGTTGAGTTTTAAAGTGTATTTGTTAGGAACTATTTTGACATAAGGTTTCACCGTTTTCTAATGGTAAATTTTAAGTGATAGGCCTGATGTTATATTGAAGACAAAAACAATTAAAGCAAAAAAGAGAAATTTATTGGAATGCTGTGAATACAACAGAAGAGATTAAAATACCCTTTTTCTTTTTGGAAAATGATACTTAATTTTCAGTGTCTGAAAAATTATTTTCACTGCTTGATACTTAATTTTGACTGCTAACCATTGTCAATTCCAGAGTCACAGAATCATAGAATCATAGAATCTCAGAATGATAAGAGTCGGAAGGAACCTTAAAGATCATCTGGTTACAATCCCCCTGCCATGAGCAGGGACATCTTCCACTACACCAAGTTGCTCAGAGCTCCATCCAACCTGGCCTTGAACACTTCCAGGGAGGGGTCAGCCACCACTTCTCTGGGCAACCTGTTTCAGCATTTCACCACCCTCATGGTGAAAAATTTCTTCCTAATATCTAATCTAAATCTACCTTCTTTTAGTTTAGAGCCATTCCCCCTTGTCCTATCACTACACACCCTTGTGGAAAGTCCTTCTCCATCCTTCCTGTAGGCCCCCTTCAGGTACTGGAAGGCTGCTATAAGGTCACCCCGGAGCTTTCTCTTCTCCAGGCTGAACAGCCCCAACTCCCTCAGCCTTTCCTTGTAGGAGAGGTACTCCAGCCCTCTGATCATCTTCGTGGCCCTCCTCTGGACCTGCTCCAACACTTCCATGCCCTTCTTATGTTGAGGGCTCCAGAGCTGAATGCAGGACTGCAGGTGGGGTCTCACGAGAGTGGAGTAAAGGGGCAGAACCTCCTCCCTCAACCTGCTGGCCACGCCTGTCTTGATGCAGCCCAGGATATGGTTAGCTTTCTGGGCTGCAAGCTCACATTGCCAGCTCATGTTAAGCTTCTCATCCACCGGTACCTCCAAGTCCTTCTCCTCAGGGCTGCTCTCCAGCCACTCTCCGCCCAGCCTGTACCTGTGTTTGGGATTTCCCCAACCTATGTGCAGGACCTTGTACTTGGCCTTGTTGAACTTCATGCGGTTCACACACGCCCACCTGTCCAGCCTGTCAAGGTCCCTCTGAATGGCATCCCTTCCCTCCAGCATATCAACCACACCACATAGCTTGATGTCGTCAGCAAACTTGCAGGTGGTGCACTCAGTCCCACTATCCGTGTCACCAACAAAGATATTAAACAGCACTGGCCCCAGTACTGACCACTGAGGCACACCACTCATCATTGGTCTCCACCTGGACATCGATCCATTGACTGCAACTCTTTGGGTGCATCCATCGAGCCATTTCCTTATCCAGCGAGTGGTCCATCTGTCAAATCCTTGTCCTTCCAATTCAGAGACAAGGACATCACGTGGGACAGTGTCTAATGCCTTGCACAAGTCCAGGTAGATAATGTCAGTTGCCCATACTTTGTCCACCAACGCTGTAACCCCGTCACAGAAGGCTACCAAGTTGGTCAGGCATGATTTGCCCTTGGTGAAGCCTTATTGGCTTTCCCCAATCACCTCCTTGTTATCCATGTGCCTTAGCATGGTTTCGAGGAGGATCTTCTCCATCATCTTGCCAGGCACAGAACTGAGCCTGACTGGCTTGTAGTTCCCTGCGCCTTCCTTTTTTCCCTTTTTTAAAAATGGGGGTGATGTTACCCCTGCTCCAGTTGGTGGCGACCTCCCCCGACTGCAACGACCTCTCAAATATGATTCAGAGTAGTTTGACAACTTCATCCGCCGGTTTCCTCAGGACCAGCGGATGTATCTCATCAGGCCCCATGGACTTGTGCACCTTCAGGTTCCTTAGGCGGTCTCAAACCTGGTCTTCTCCTACAGTGAGCGGTTCTTCATTGTCCCAGCCACCGCCTTTGCCTTCTGCAACTTGGGTGGTGTGGCTAGAGTATTTGCTGTTGAAGACTGAAGCAAAAAAGTTGTTAAGCACCTCAGCTTTTCCCACATCCTGGGTAACTATGTCTCCAGCTTCCTTCCGGAGAGGGCCCACATTTTTCCTAGTCTGCCTTCTATCACTGACATAGCTATAGAAGGCTTTCTTGTTCCCTTTGACATCCCTGGCTAGTTTTAATCCTGTCAGGGCTTTAGCTTTCCTAACTTGCTCCCTGGCTACTCGGACGATTTCTCTATATTCCTCCCAAGCTACCATTTAAACCATTTAAACAGACTTTCTTTAAATTTATGAGTAAAGCAGAGGAAAATTGTACAGACTGTGGATGATTTTGCAAAGAAATGAAAGTATGAAAAAATATCTGTATATATTTTTGGAAAGATGTTTTATCTAAAATTGGAAACCATCACAAAAGCAGTATCTTCTCTTTTTTTATTCCCCCCAAAAAAGTTAATTCAATTACAAATCACAAGCAATTTTTTTTTTTCCAAAGAGAATACCTCAAAAGTTAGATTAGTTTCTTATTTTACAGTGGCTGGTTGTCCATGCTTTCAGTGCAGAATATGTTAAACTGTTTTTACTGTAGAGATATTTCACAAATCTTTGTACTTTGCAGAATCAAACTTGACATAAGATCAGGTCGTTTTCTTTACTTTTAAAGATCTTAGATTATGTTTTAATTGGTTAAAATTTGATGATAAATAACTACAGCTTTCAAAGCAACAGTGAATATTCATACAGAATGTTAGGCAAATTCAGAATTTCATCTTTTTTACCTTGTAAGAATTAAATACAATGACATTGAAATTTAGGCTTTCCTTTTCCTTAAAATTAATTTTTGTTCTAGCTTTAGAGTGTCCAGTTAAGGAAATTTTAGGACTAATATATTTCATCATTAAAAATATTTGCTCAGGAAGTGTGGGTTGGATGAGTGGTCAGTGAGGTGGATTGAGAACTGGCTGAATGGCAGAACTCAGAGGGTTGTCATCAGTGGCGCTGAGTCTAGTTGGAGGCCGGTAACTAGTGGTGTCCCCCAGGGGTCAGTACTGGGCCCAGCCTTTTTTAACTTCTTCATCAACGACCTGGATGAAGAGTTAGAATGTACCCTCAGCAAGTTTGCTGATGACACCAAACTGGGAGGAGTGGTAGATACACCAGAAGGCTGTGCTGCCATTCAGCGTGATCTGGTTAGGCTGGAAAGTTGGGCAGAGAGGAACCTGATGAGGTTCAACAAGGGCAAGTGTAGGGTCTTGCACCTGGGGAGGAACAACCCCATGCATCAGTACAGGCTTGGGGCAGACCTGCTGGAGAGAAGCTCTGTGGAGAGGGACCTGGTTGTCCTGGTGGATGACAAGTTGACCATGAGCCAGCAGTGTGCCCTGGCTGCCAAGAAAGCTAATGGGATCCTGGGATGCATTAGGAGGAGTGTGGGCAGCAGGTCGAGGGAGGTTTTCCTTCCCCTCTACACTGCCCTAGTGAGGCCCCATCTGGAGTACTGTGTCCAGTTCTGGGCTCCCCACTTCAAGAAAGATGAGGAGCTATTGGAGAGAGTCCAGTGGAAGGCTACAAGGATGGTGAGGGGACTGGAGCATCTTCCCTACGAGGAGAGGCTGAGGGAGCTGGGCTTGTTCAGCCTGAAGAAGAGAAGGCTGCGAGGGGACTTAATATATTCTTATATGTATCTCAAAGGTGGGTGTCAGGAGGATGGGGCCAGACTCTTTTCAGTAGTGCCCAGCAGCAGGACAAGGGGCAATGGGCATAAAATGAAGCACAGGAAGTTCCGTCTGAACATGAGGAAGAATTTCTTCCCTCTGAGGGTGACGGAGCACTGGAACAGGCTACCCAGGGCGGCTGTGGAGTCTCCTTCTCTGGAGATATTCAAGACCCGCCTGGACAAGGTCCTGTGCAGCCTGCTGTAGGTGACCCTGCTTTGGCAGGAGGGTTGGACTAGATGACCCACAGAGGTCCCTTCCAACCCCTGCCATTCTGTGATTCTGTGATTCTGTGATATTCTCAATGGTGAATCAATATATATTTGATAGAACCAGGTGGGTAGCTGCTCATCATTTATCTATTGACTGCTATTAAAAACACTGAAAGAAGGTTTTCTATATATCCGTCATTAACCTCTTTTCAAAAGGTTTTATGTAGTCCACACACACATAGAATAACAAAAACGCTGCACGAATAATGTTTACTTTTAAGCTTACATATTTCAGCTACTTATATAGGTGGTGTGAATAACCCTTTCCACATATTTGTACAAATAGTCTATAACTTAATAATTACCACTAGTAAAGATATAGAGATACAGTCTAGATGAGCAATGGTTAGTCATGAAAATAATAGTTCATAGGATGACAATGGTAAATATGTAGAAGTCCAATTACAAATAACTTTAAGTGTCACCTTTTACTTTTTAGGGAATTCAGGTAGAGACTAATGAAAGACTTGTTATGGTCACTTTTTTGTGTATTAGTTGGAAAATATAAGGCAAACTATCTTTGTTATGCATCTCTTCTCATTTGTTAATACTTTACTCTCATTTCCATTTTCTCTTTTTCTCACTGTGGACATAATCCTGTCTTTCACTGAATCTCAGTCAGGTCTTCGTGTGAATATTTCTTTCTAAGTGCATAACTGTAATAATAACTGTGTAATGACTAGAAACTACTAATCTTCACGGGGAATTTATGTGGTTTATAGGTCCTAAAGATCTGATTTGTTGAGAAGTATGATGTGCATTAGGATGACTTACCTTTCACTGAATAGAAAAGATTGAGGCAGAACAGAATAGAGTATTCTCTGGTATTTCTGCAGTATTTTGTTGCTGGCAGTATAAGAAATTGGAACTATTCAGGAATTTGACTGAAGCTGCATTTTGCATTTGTGGATTTTTTGTTGTTGTTGTTGTTAAAAGAAAGCCTCTTTTGGCTTTGTGTGGAAGATTGTGAGCAATTTGAGTATGAGGTAGCTAACTGTTTTATATTCTGTTTTTCTGTTTTGTTTTCTTTCACAGTTTTTACAGGTGTCTATGATGTAGAACTGAAAAGAAAACTAAAAGAAAGCCTTTTTCATACGGTGGGAAACGAAGATTTTACATTCCACTGTGATGGAGAATTGTTAACCAAGAAGACACAGACAAAGATTATTTGTGGAAGAGAACTGAAAGTGCTGACAGCTGAAAAAAGTGTCTGTTTGAATCATAATACACATATGGCAGCAGGCAGCAGGAGGCTGAGGAACAAAGTCATAATATGTTTCTTCAAGACCAGAATATGTACAAGTTAATAGTAGAATTTTCCTTGGACAAAATAGCACTTTATATTGCCAGTATGAAGCAGTATGGAACCTGCTAAAGAACTGTGAACAGTATTTTCCTGTCTGTGACTCGTAAGAATCTAAACCATGGAGATAATACAAGGTCACTGGTACACTTCTTCACAAATACAGTAGTATAAATGTGAGTAGCTCTTCATGTCAATCAGAACAGCATGGAGCACTGGAACAGGTTGTCCAGAGAGGCTGTGGAGTCTCCTTCTCTGGAGATATTCAAGACCCGCCTGGACAAGGTCCTGTGCAGCCTGCTCTGTGTGACCCTGCTTCAGCAGGAGGGTTTGGCTAGATGACCCACAGAGGTCCCTTCCAACCCCTAACATTCTGTGATTCTGTGATTCTGTGAAGAGGGGTTTCTTACAGCTTTAGATTATGAAGCAATATTCTTCAAATATCTTATGAAAAGTTTAATTCCTTGTCTTTTTAAGCATAGATCAGACAATGCATGTTGAAAGATTTCAGGAATAAAATCACATAATATTTTTTTCTGGCCAAAAGTACTATTAAAAATAATGCCTTTACAAATTAAAATAGATGAAGTTAAAATACTAGTTACCAGCTTCCAAAATCCTTAATTCTATTGATCCATGTAACCAGGAAATCCCATCTCATTTTTTAGATAGAGAAGATTATGACAGCTCAATAAGTTGAACTGCAGAAAATATTTTTGGAAGGTCTAGAAAACAGTTAATGATTAGTACTTAATTATAATGGAAGAAAAATGTGAGATTTACCTCTAGATACATCTATCAATTAAATAAATGATATAGTGGTGGTCTTGGCAGTGTTAGGTTTACAGTTGGACTTGATGATATTAGGGGTGTTTTCCAACTTAAATGATTCTATGATTCTATAGTGGTTTAGGGATTTTGTTGTTGTGGGTTTTTTTGTATTGTTGTTTTTTGATTAAGAAAACAGGGTGACAGCTGAGGGTGAGAGTAAGGAAAGCAGTTGTGGGAAGCACATAACTTGTCACAGAAATACCCACTCATTATTAAGCAAACAGTACCCAAAGAACAGCTCCTGAAGTATGAAATTTATGAAGACACTTCAAAAACTTCAAAAATATTTTTTATTCATGTAAGGAATCCAAGTTGCTAGTCAATAAATTTGAATAAAAAAGAAATCCAAAAGTAGCTATTACAAAATTATGCAAGCAAAATTGCAAACCTGAGACTGAGAGAAGATAATCATATGTTAGCCTGTAAAATAGTCTATAAATAAACCATTACATCCACCATATTTTATCTGCAAATCTCAAGACAAAGTAAGTTTATAAAGATTATGAAGTAATCTATAATAATAATTCCAGCATGAAGCAATTATGTTTAAGCAGAATCCTTTTAGGTTACTAATAAATTATGTTTTTCGTCTTGAAATTGTTCATGTCAGGCTTGCAGACACTCATTTATAGATATTACTAAACTGAATTTTTCACTTAGCGCAGAACTTAAATTTCTATGAATAATAGAGTGTGTTCAGTCCATTCATATAAATTGTTGCTATTATTTTATATATTTAGTAATTCTAAGAATCTGTGTATTGGGTTTGGATGGAAAGTTTTTTGTAGCAGGAGGCCTACAGCAGTGGCTTCTGTGAGAAGCTGCGAGAAGCTTCCCCCATGTCTGATAGAGCCAATGCCAGCCAGCTTCAAGACGGACCGACCGCTGACCAAGGCCATGCCCATCAGAGATGATGGTAAAGCCTCTGTGACAACGTATTTAAGAAAGGGAAAAAACCTGCCTGACACCATTTAAGAAGGGGGAAATAAACACTGCATAGAACAACAGCTGTGGAGAGAGGAGTGACAAAACGTGAAAGAAACAACTCTGCAGAAACCAAGGTCGGTAGAGAAGGAAGGGGACGAGGCACTCCAGGTGCGGGAGCAGAGATTCCCTTGCAGCCCATGGTGAAGACCATGCTGAGGCAGGCTGTTGTCCTGCAGCCCATGAGGCTCCATGGTGGAGCAGACATCTATCTGCAGCCTGTGGAGCATCCAATGCCAGAGCAGATGGATTTGCCTGAAGCAGGCTGTGACCCTGTGGAGAGCCTGCATTGGAGCAGGCTCCTGGCACAACCTGTGGACCTGTGGATCAAGAGGAACCCGGGGCGAAACAGGTTTGCTGATGGGACTTGTGACCCCGTGTGGGAACCATGCTGGAGCAGTCTGTTTCTGAAGGACTGCACCCTGTAGAAAGGACCCACATTGGAGCAGTTTGTGAAGAACTGCAGCCAGTGGAAAGGACTCACCTTGAAGAAGCTTGTGGAGGACAGTCTCTCATGGGAGGCACTCCACGCTGGAACAGGGGAAGAGTGTGAGGTGTCCTCCCCCTGAGGAGGAAGGAGTGGCAGAGGCAATGTGTGATGAACTAACTGCAACCCGCATTCTCTGTTCCCCTGCAGTGCTGCCGGAGGAGGAGGTAGAGAATTCCGGAGCGAAGTTGAGCCCAAGAAGAAGGGAGGGGTGGGAGAAGGTGTTTTAACATTTAGTTTCTATTTTCTCATTATCCTACTCTGATTTGATCGATAATAAACTAATTTCCCTGAGTTAAGTCAGTTTTGACCATGATGGTAGTTGGTAGTTGTCCTTATCTCGAGCCGCAAGATTTTCATAATATTTTTTCTCCTCCATCCAGCTGATGAGGGGGAATGATAGAATCACAGAATCATAGAATGCTTTGGGTTGGACTGGATCTTTAGAGGTCATCTAGCTTAAATCCTCTGCAGTGAGCAGGCACATTTGCTACTAGACCAGGTTGCTCAGAGACCCGTTCAACCTGGTCTTGAATGTATCTAGGGATGGGGCCTCCACTACCACTCTGGGCAACCTGTTCCAGTGTTTCACCACCCTTATCATGAAAAGATTTATTCTGCTCCCTTTCCCTGTCTTCCAGCACTGTGCTCTGACTACCCTGGGAATAACCAATCTGATTATTAAAGACTGAGGAGCAGAAGGCATTAAGCACCTCAGCCTTTTCCTCATACTTGTTGGCAATATTTCCCCTCACATCCTATAAGGGATGGAGATTCTCCTTGGCCCACATTTTGTTGGTGATGTATTTGCAAAAACAATTTTTGTTGCCCCTTACAACAGTGGCCATCCTGAGTTCTAGCTGGGCTTTTGCCTTTCTAATTTCCTCTTTTCATGACCTAACGAGACCCCTGCACTCTTCTTGAGTTGGCTGTCCTTTCTTCTATAGGTGGTAGACCCTCCTTTTTTTCCTGAGTCCCAGCAAGAGCTCCCTGTTCAGCCAGGCCGGTCGTCTTCCCCGCCAGTTCGTCTTGCGGCACATGGGGACAGCCTGCTCCTGTGCCTTTAAGACTTCCTCCGTGAAGAATGTGCAGCCTGTCTGGACCCCTTTGCCCTTCAGGACTCTCTCCCAAGGGACCCTCTCAAAGAGCATCCTGAACAGGCCAAAGTCTGCCCTCCGAAAGTCCATGGAGGTGGTTTTGCTGGCACCTCGAACCAAGAACTCTGTCATTTCATGATCTCTAATCCCAAGATGACCTCTGATCACCACATCTCCCACCAGTCCTTCTCTGTCAGTAAACAGCAGGTCTAGTGATGCACCTTCCCTGGTACACTCACCAGCTGCATCAGGCTGTTACCTCCCACACACTCCAGGAACCTCCTAAGACTGTTTCCTCTCTGCTGTGTTGTATTTCCAGCAGATGTCTGGTAAGTTAAAGTCTTCCTTGAGAACAAGGTTTAGTGATTGTGAGACTTCTGCCAGCCTCTTGTAGAATGCTTCATCTGCCTCTTCATCCTGGTAGGGTGGTCTGCAGCAGACCCCCAGCAGAATGTCTGCCTTGTTGGCTTTCCCCTTCATCTTTACCCATAAGCACTCAACATTATCATCACAATCTTTGAGCTCTATACAATCGAAGCAGTCCCTAATATACAGTGCCACCCCAGTGTCTCTCTTTCCTCGCCTATCCCTTCTGAAGAGTTAATCGTCATCCACTGCAGTACTCCATTCTTGAGAGTCATCCCACCATGTTTCTGTGATGACGACCAAGTCGTAGCTGTCCTGCTGTACAATGGCTTCCAGCTCCTCCTCTTTGTTGCCCATGCTGCTTGCATTGGTGTAGACGCGCTTGAGATGGGCTATTGATCTCATCCCTGATACTGGCATGACATACCTGGGCTCATCTCTAGTGATCCTGGTTATGTCCCCCTCCCCCTTTGAATCTGATTTAAAGCCCTCTCGATGAGCCCCACTAGCTCATGGGCAAGAATCCCTTTCTGCCTTTGAGACACTTGGACTCCATCAGTTGCCAGCAGGCCCAGTGCCATGTAAACCTCCCCATGATCAAAAAATCAAAATTCCACCGACAGCACCAGCCTCTGAGCCACCTGTTAACCAGTTGAGTTTTCCTGTTATTTTCAGTGCTCTTCCCTGCCACTGATGGGATTGAAGAAAACACCACCTGCACTCCTGATCCTTCAACCCGTTGCCCCAGTACCCTGAAGTCCCTTTTGATGGCCTTGGGACTTCTCTCCGTGATCTCATCACTACCAATCTGCATTACCAACAGCGGGTAATAATCAGAGGCATGTGCCAGACCAAGGATCTTCCTAGCAACATCCCTAACCCGGGCCCCAGGGAGGCAGCAGACTTCCCTGTGGAATGGGTCTGGTCAGCATATTGGGTCCTCTGTTCCCTTCAGAAGGGAAATGCCTATAAAATCACCCTCCTTTTTTTCTTAGCCAGGGAAGTCATAACATGTGGGGCTGACCAGCTTGTCCTAGGCAACCCCCTGGGTGGATCTTCACCCACATCCTCATTTGTCGGGCCCTCATATTCCAGAGGCCCATACCAGTTGCTTAAGGGCAACTGGGGAGGTGAGGGAGGACAGGAGGGGATTCACCTGTTGCCCTGAGCAGGGACCCATTTCCATCCCCCTCTGTCTCTTAGGTCCCCTCCTTCTGCTTTGGGGAAAGAGGGTAGGGGATCCTCTGCTTCTTGTAGAGCCGCCTCCTGCTGCCTTGGCCTCACGGATGGCAGGGTGCGGCTCCACCAGTCAATCTCCCTCTCACATTCCCTGATGTTCCTTAACCTCTCCACTTCCTCTTTCAGCTCTGCCACCAGGCTGAGCAGATCATTTACCTGGTGACACCGAACACAGCTGTTGTCTCTGCTGTGCTCCAGTCCAAGCACCAGACTCAGGCACTCCCTGCAGCCAGAGACCTGGACAGCTGAGTGTTTGTGTGGGACCTCCGTATGAGTCCCCACGATCCTTCTGGCGACAGCTTTCATGTGAGTGGAAACCGTAGCTAGTATCACAGAATCAAAGAATCACAGAATGTTCAACGTTGGAAGGGACCTCTGTAAGTCATCTAGTCCAACCCCCCTGCCAAAGCAGGGTCGCCTACAACAGGCTGCACAGGACCTTGTCCAGGTGGGTCTTCAATATCTCCAGAGAAGGAGACTCCACAACCTCCCTGGGCAGCCTGTTCCAGTGCTCCGTCACCCTCAGAGGGAAGAAGTTCTTCCTCATGTTCAGACGGAACTTCCTGTGCTTCAGTTTGTGCCCATTGCCCCTTGTCCTGTTGCTGGGCACCACTGAAAACAGTCTGTCCCCATCCTCCTGACACCCACCTTTGAGATATTTATAAATATTTATTAGGTCCCCTCGCAGCCTTCTCTTCTTCAGGCTGAACACGCCCAGCTCCCTCAGCCTCTCCTCGTAGGAGAGATGCTCCAGCCACCTCATCATCTTTGTAGCCCTCCGCTGGACTCTCTCCAGTAGCTCCTCATCTTTCTTGAACTGGGGAGCCAGAACTGAACAGAGTACTCCAGGTGGGGCCTCACTAGGGCAGTGTAGAGGGGAAGAACCTCCTTCGACCTACTGGCCACACTCCTCCTAATGCATCCCAGGATCCCATTAGCTTTCTTGGCAGCCAGGGCACACTGCTGGCTCATGGTCAAACTGTCATCCACCAGGTCCCTCTCCGCAGAGCTTCTCTCCAGCAGGTCAGCCCCAAGCCTGTACTGATGTATGGTGTTGTTCCTCCCCAGGTGCAAGACCCTGCACTTGCCCTTGCTGAACCTCATCAGGTTCCTCTCTGTCCAACTTTCCAGCCTGACCAGGTCACGCTGATTGGCAGCACAGCCTTCTGGTGTATCTACCACTCCTCCTAGTTTGGTGTCATCAGCAGACTTGCTGAGGGTACATTCTAACTCCTCGTCTTAAATAATCTAAAGAATGAATCACAAAAAGTGAAAACAGTTCTGTCAATTTCAGATTTACTTGCAGTAAAGCAGTATTGGTCTTCTTATTGGAGAAGAGGTTTTAGCTCACATAACAAGGATAATAAATTTCACAGGACTTTTTAAAAAAAAGTAATACTAAAATTCCATGTGTTACAACTAGCTCCTCACTTGGGGGAAGGGAATTCAAAATATAATTCACTTTAACATCCCTTGAACAGAAAATTATATGTTTCGTACTAAAAAATATGATTCATATCTGATAGGCACATTGACTGAGGTGATATTTAAACAAACCGAGGGAGACATTTAAGAGAAATGTGCATTTGAAATGCCTGTCTCTGTCTTTTTTCTTCTTTTTTAATTGCCTCTCTAAACCACAGCCTTAACCTTTCAGTCACTTATACATGCTGGTCGCATATATTGGAAACACTATATTGTAGTTAGTTCAGTGGTAAATTTCAAGTACGCTGTTCTTTAGATTTTTTTGTCCTGTTCTAGATATGCATGCACCATCAATCTTATTCACCTTCCCCCAAGTTTTACTGTTACAATTGATAAGAAAGCTGAAAAAGAATTGATAAAGAGTTGATAAAGATGCTATTTAGGGCCTGAAGTAGTCTTTAGCTCTTTTGAGTATCTGTTCCAGAGCCTCTTTGTATCCTGTAAGAGACATTTATTGCACTAGAGAAGGAAAGTGTTGATTATTGTATTCAGTCCAGTGATTTAGGCCTATGAATACCTTAATTTGTGTAGTTCTTGCTTGCTGCTTAGATGTCAGGCTGAGTGCATGGCTTTCTTTTCATACAAGTAGCTGTGACGAGAATATGATTTTGTTAAAGACAGCGAAGTGAAGAGTTTGATAACCTTTTCCCATACTCTCTGATCTTAACGAGAAAATTTTGTCCATTATGACCAAAGAATGCCATAGGAATAGAAGGCAGCTCATGAAAACTGAGACAATGGCAATAATAGAAAATAACTAATTAATATGAAAGAAGAGCTTTACCATAAGTTTCTAGAGGTTGCTGGTGTTTCACTTCATGACAAAACGAGATACAGGAATTTGAAGTCATAATTTTGATAAGAAAACTATGAGAGATGAAGAACCTTGAGCCTTACATCAAGAGTGATTTTAGTAAGGTTCTGGGGAGAGGATGCAGCTTTGTACCCAATGGCAATTATGTCCTATGTCATCGTACTAAAGAGCAGAGAATTTAAAGACTTAATACATAGAGGACATAGATGCTCTTCTACTCTGCAATTAGGGAGGGGAGGATGAGAATGAACAGGAAAATGATGACGTGTCTGCAGTTCATGCTTATTAGAACGTCCTTCCAATGATCTCTGCCTTAATAAGGGGTGGAAGTTACTCCATCAAATACGACGACACTGCAGAGAACATCTTTCACGCTGAAGGCATAACAAAGTACTGTACATTGCTAAAAGAATGCCAGGAAAACACGACAAAAACTATGTTCTCTGCATGTGTTCTATTTCTGTAAAGTTTATGAATTTATGCCTTGAAATATTGTGTAATTTCTGAACTCTTTTGCCAAGGATTTCCTAAAACTTTGCTGTGCTAAAGAAAGGACTAGGTCTGAAGCAGCTTTGAAAGTGTAAAGTATTGTTACTGGTGTATTTCTTTTTCGCTGTGTTCAAAGTGTTCAAGTCTATCAAAGTCAATAGAAATCCTCTAATACATTGGGATTTACTTTGCATAAAATATGAAGAAATTGCCTTTCACTCACCACCTTACTGTTATGAATTGCTCTGGTTCAGGTGGATTAGTCTGTATAGAAGTGTGGATGGAAAGGGGGTAGCTTCTCCTGCGGTAACTGATCAACTTCCTCTCCAGCAGCCCAGACCCTACTGACATACTGTTGTGGGTTTGCATAGCAAGGTTTTGGTAGTGGGGGGGCTACAGGGCTGGCTTCTGTGAGAAGCTGCGAGAAGCTTCCCCTGTATCTGATAAAGCCAGGCTCTAAGATGGACCCACCACTGGCCAAGGCCAAGCCAATCAGTGACTGTGGTAGTGACTCTGTGATAAACATATTTAACAAGGAGAAGAAAAAAAAAACTGCACTGAGACAGCAGCCGACAGAGATGAGTGAGACGACGTGGGAGAAACAACTCTGCAGACACCAAGGTCAGTGAAGCAGGAGGGGGAGGAGGTGCTTGAGACACTGGAGTAGAGAGTTTTCTCTTGCAGCTCATGATGAAGACCATGGTGAGGCAAGTTGCTCCCCTGCAGTCCATGGAAGTCCACGGTGGAGCAGATATCCACCTGTCCTCCGTGAAAGGGACCCCACACTGGAGCAAGTGGATGCCTGAAGGAGGCTCTGATCCCGTGGGGAGACCGCACTGGTGCAGGCTCCTGTCAGGACCTGCAGACCCCTGGAGACTGGAGGCCATGCTGGAGCAGGTTTGATGTCAGGGCCCGTGACCCCATGGGGACCCATGCTGGAGCAGCCTGTTCCTGAAGGACTGCACCCCGTGGGAGGGACCCACCCTGGGGCAGTTCATGAAGAGTTGCAGCCCATGGGAAGGACTCACGTTGGAGAAGTTTGTGGAGAACTGTCTCCTGTGAGAGGGATCTCACGCTGTGGGAAGAGTGTGAGGAGTCCTCCCCCTGAGGAGGAAGGAGCAGCAGAGACAGTGTGTGATGAACTGATCATAAACCCCATTCCCTGTGCTCCTGTCCCACTCAGCAGGGGAGGGAAGTAGAGAAACAGGAGTGAAGTTGAGCCCGGGAAGAAGGGAGGGGTGGAGAGAAGGTCTTTTACGATCTGGTTTTATTTCTCATTATCCTACTCTGATTTGATTGGCGATAAATTAAACACTCTTTTCTCCCCAAGTTCAGTCTGTTTTGTCCATGACGGTAATTGGTGAGTGATCTCTCCCTGTCCTTTTCTCGACCCATGAGGCTTTCATCGTATTTCCTCTCCCTTGTCCAGTTGAGGAGGGGGAGTGGTAGAGCAGTTTTGGTGGGCACCTGGCATTTATCCAGGCCAAATCAAAACACATACAGACTCTGAAGTGCTATTTTTCACACTGTAAAGTGGTTTGAAACTTGGGAAAAGCAGCATAAAAACTGGGAAAATACACCTTATCCTTCAGATTTCCAACAGCCATCAGATTAATAACCTTCTAGGTCATTGTGTTTACTCTGTGTTTCTTTTTCTAAATGTATTTTAAACCCATGTATTTTGTTAGTTCAGAAAGATGTCTGAAAGATTTGAATTGTGTATGCAAAAATGGACTTTCTTTCCTGTTTCTGAACTCCTTATGCCCCCAAGTGCTTGGGGTGTTTGAAAAGTCAGCTAGAATTCCCTACTTGAATCTTCTCACTGTGATATAAGATACCTCCTCTCTCCTCAGTGTGTCTTAAATGAATGATCCTTTATAAATGTGAAAGAGCTAGTGAAGATAAATGACACAACGGAACTGTTAAAGAAATACTTCCGGTCAAGTGTCACTACAGAGATTGTTAGGGAGTTTTTTAATTTTTACCCATTATTATGATAAACTGTCCAAGAACTATGTCAAACTAAAATGTGCTAATTTACTGGAATTAGCTAGGAAACTAACTTTCCTATAGCCCATTGTCAGTGGTAGGACTGAGACTTGCTCCTCTCTTTTTTTACACCTGTATTTCCAAGAGGAGTCAGGAATTTTCCTGTCTGTGACCTCTTTTGTCAGGTGTCCTTAATACACAGACCAGTGGGTATCTTATGGTGCTCTGTAAAGTACCTGTTCAATACTCTGAGAGTGTTGTCTAGCTTTGCCTATGACAGTCATGATAGGTCTTCCTGACCAATTTTCTTGGCTCCAAATACACATTTTCGCTACTCAGACTGTAAAAACTCTTCTATTACCTACACCTTGAATCTGCTATTTTACTTTTTTGTGAAGAGGTCATCATGTTTTGGGAAGGTGGAAACATTCCGTCACCACCAGATGAACTCTGCCTGGATGGCATCTTTTCTATTTTTATCATGATTTCTGATACAGATTTACCAAATTCTTTTTAACTCAAACTTTTAAAATTCAGCATATTTCTTTCATCGTTTTTCAACCTGAAAATTGTCATTTAAAAAAAATAACTTTTTCCTCAAATTTGCAATCAGCTAGTTTTGTGGTAAATGGATAGAATATGGGAAGAAGAAATACTAATTTCTGTCTCATCTAAATTTTCAGTAGTTTGACTGGACCTTAATGAATTTTGTTGGCAACATATTATATTTACGGTATTTGTCAAATGTTCCCGCAGTGCTGCATGAGGTTTTACAGTATCAGAATAAAATGTTGATGTTAGTTTCTATATCAATGTATTGCAAAATTTCTTGCCTCACAGATCTAATTGATGACCTAATTTTAGTGAAAAGAATGTGACAAAAAATGAGAATGAACAGAAGTGATTGATTAAAAATTACAGTCCTGGCAAATAGGAGCAATATATCAAAATCTCATCAAAAGCATGAAAGATGATCAACCTATATTTTTGATCACTGAAATAGAAATACATATGAGGAATAATGATAATATCATGACAGAACATTGGATATAATTCACTTTCAGAAAATCCCTGAGACTTCCCATGGAAAAAAGGCAGTAATTAAAACCTGGGTTTAGTTACTAGTGTTGTCTCCACATTCATCTGCTTGTCATTGCAAAACCATTTCCTGAGCTTTCTGGGACACAACGTTGCTCCAATTTAGAGAGAACTTAGGGCCAAGGACCTTTCTATCCTTATAAGCACACAGATGTTCAGCTGCAGAACTTCATCCTTTCCTTATTCTAAGATAACTCCACTGAAGTCCATGGAAGGCAACGATAAACCATCTTTATACTCTGGAGTGTTTTAGGCTGCATGGCCTACATGTTCATTATTCCATAGGCTAATGTAACATAATTCAACGTCCATAGATATTGAGCAATTCTGCTTAAAAAAAGCCTAAGTACACTTTGTAGCAGCTACTAAGTGATTTCACCTACTGGACAAATTATTTTGAAATCTAGGGAAGCTGCTTAATTACACACTTGTGCCACTTTGGTGTCATGTCCATAATGTATACAACAGTAATTAATTTCTTGTTATGTCACCAGAGACTCTGTTTCGTGTACGAGACTATTCTACTTTCATAACCACAGTACTGCTTACAGTTCTGTGGCTTTCCTTGTCTGAACTGTGGTTGTAATTTGAAATGAAGAACCTGATAAATGAATCCAATTCCTGCTTTACCCAGTTATTTTGATTTCTCGCAGTATAAGTGGTTGGATTTTTAAATAAAATAAGTAACCCCTGAAATATTCACATGCAAACATATTTTACTGCACTTGTGGCATAGCACAGAAAGTTGTAACAGATCTGATTAGGGTACTATTTCTTCACGTCCCATGTATATCTGCATTCAGCCAAGCACTAAATCTCTTTTCTTATTAAGACCATTTTACAACAACATGCTGGAAAGAGCTTCTGCCTATTAAGATCTTATTGCAGCTATACAAGCTGTATTATTGCTTGCAGTTATTTCCATTTCTGATAATTCTAGTGTTCATAGGATCATAGGATCATAGGTTGGAAAAGACCTCTGAGATCATCAAGTCCAACTGTCAACCCAACACCACCATGCCTACTAAACCATATCCTGAAGTGCCACATCTACATGTTTTTTGAACACCTTCAGGGATGGTGACTCCACCATCTCCCTGGGCAGCCTATTCCAATGCCTGACCACTCTTTCAGTAAAGGAATTTTTCCTAATATCCAGTCTAAACCTGTCCTGATGCAACTTGAGGCTCTTGTCCTATCGCTAGTTAGTTGGGAGAAGAGACCTACACCTGACTCACTACAACCTCCTTTCAGGTAGTTGTAAAGAGCAATAATGTCCGCCCTCAGCCTCCTCTTCTCCAGACTAAACAGCCCCAGTTCACTCAGTCGATCTTCATAAGTCTTGTTTTGAAGTATATCAATTCTATTGTACAGTTTTAGAAATTTGAAAATATATTGGCAATAAAGCCACATCGATCAGCTCACCAGAGATTAAGACTTTGTCAAATAAGCTTTTGCGGACTTTCCTTAAAAATCTAAATTTAATTACTGTTTGATTCAAATTTTAGGTTTCTGGCCTGGATAGACTAGATTAGATAGACTAAGACTAGGCTGGATTTCCTGTCTTCTGTGCCTCTTCAAAAGTAAAAACACATAATAGATACAAAAAAAATGCATACACAGTTCTGTTAAACTAAGGAAAGCCTAGAAAAATGTGAACACTGCTTAGATGACAACGGCGTCACCAGATGTTTGAGAAGGCAGATACAATGGAATGGTAGTTAGCTCTGTTTTTCTAATTCAGAACCATAAACCAAAATAACCTCTTCCAATATAATCATGCTTATTTAATATAGGGTGGAATAAAGAAAGGGAGGAATGGATGACTGAGAGGTGAAGGGGAGCTGTATACATTGACAAGAACATTTTGTTTGAACCTTGTGAAGAATCTGTACAAACTTTGCACATCTTGGGCAAATAAAGATAAAGAATACAAGAAACGCAATGTATTTCATGTGCTTGTTGCCATCCTGCATCATCTACTGTTCACAGACTTTGAATATTGAGGTTGATGAAAATTATTTTGACCAAACAGAAATAAACATAGATATCTACTAAATATGAATAAATCAAAAATTTTCAGTGAAAATGCTCCAATCTGTTTTCTACAGGGATCCAAGAAGATGCATAGAACAGACAATACACTTTCTGTTCAGAATTTCAACTGGTTTCAGCAAAAGTGTTTAATCTGAAGTTACCAAGTTTCAAGCTAAAACTCAACATAGTGTTACCAAAGCTATTTTCTTATCTTGATAGAAATATCCATGTCACCTTTGATCAGAGAGCAACTAGAAAAAACAACAATATTATGAAGCATAAAAAAAATTAAATTTCGAATACCTAGTAGCACCTAGCTACCTGCTAGTGTCTTCATATGGAATACTGTCAGATCCTCCTATCACCTTATTTCTAAAAGTCAACGTGAGGATAGAAGCCAATATGGATCCAAAAATGGTTGAAATCAATTTATTAAAATGATTAATCACACAAAAACTGTGCATATCTTCTTTCTTCTCTGTACATATCTTCTTTCTTCTAATACAAGGAAAACAACGGAAACATTGGTGATATTAAAAAATAATAAATCAACAATTTAGAAATTAACAGATAGAATCAGAAACAAAATATACTCCTGAGGTCAAAGAACAGCAGCTTTTAACAAACAAAATTCAAAAATCTTTGTGGCCAGTAACAGATGTCGTGTTTAAATGTGATGATGACTTTGCCTGAAGTGAATGTTTGTACATTTTCATAACGAGAATGAATCCTTGAGAGATTTTAAGAGGAAACTTCTGATTTGGAAGCCATTTGAGTTCTTTTTGTGGTCTTCTGAAGCAGATGGTACTTGTCATTATGGGCGTCTGAACACCTGACAAATTTTTGGCAGCTCTGATCAAGCCTGGCAATCTCTATTACTTTCTACTACTGTCAAAGATGTTATCAAGAACCCACAGCTCAGTTGTCACAAGGGGGCACTATAGGAATGCCTGCTAAAGAGTACCCAAACATTCATCTGAAGCATATTGGCTACTTTTTCCTTTTTCATTTTCTCCATTCATAAAAGTGGAATAAACAGTAAAAATGCTAAGAGAATTACCAAGATCTCACAGCTTGTTAATGAAATCTAATATATCCTCTGGTGAAGGTGTTAAAGAATTTATACAATATAGTCAAAGCACTGTGTTATCAAATCATTAATAATTACCATCCTTTACCTGGTCAATTCTTTCTTCTAAAACCTTCTTCTACACCTGTCTTGATCACACCATCTTTTTCATGACCAAGGGTTTTTCATATACATTTAATAGCATGATCAACAGCCCAGCTGAAATGCCTCTGTACCAATACATGCAGCATAGGTAGCAAGCAGGAGGAGCTGAAAGCCAGTGTGCAGCTAGAAATCTACAATCTAATTGCTGCTGCTGAAAAGTGGTGGGATGAACCACTCGACTGGAGTGCTGCAGCTGATGGCAATAAAGTATTCAGAAAAGACAGGCAGGAAGGAAGGGTATAGGAAGGAGGTTGCCCTCTATGTAAAAGAATGGATTAACTGCACAGAGCAGTCTTTGAAAAACAGTGATGAATATGTTGAGAGCTTGTGGACAAAAGTTAAGGTCCAGGCCAACAAAGGGAAACTCATGGTTGGTGTTTACTGCAGGCAGCCCGACCAACAGGAGCCTGTTGGTGAAGTGTTCTTGCTTCAACTACAGGAAGCATCATGCTCACAGGCTCCGATCCTGCTGGGGGACTTCAGTCACCCTGACATCTGCTGGAAAAGAAGCACAGCAAGATGTAAGCAGCCCAGGAGACTCCTGGAGTGCATTTAGGACAATGTCTTAATCCAAGTGATAGACAGCCTGACCGGAGGAGAAGTTTTACTGGACCAGTTGGTTACCAACATGGATGAACTAATGAAAGATGTAAACGTTGGTGGCAGCCTGGGATGCAGTGATCATGCCTGGGTGGAATTCACAATGATGAGGGATATGGGCCAGGTGAGGAGTACAGTCAGGACACTGAATTCTAGGAGAGTAATCTTTCAGTTATTTAAGGAATTAGTGAATAGGACCCACTGGGAAACGGCCCTCAGGAACAAAGGAGCTGAACAGAGCTGACAGCGCTTTAATGGTGTTTTTCTTAGAGTGAAAGAGCTTTCCATTCCTATGTGTAAGAAATCAGACAAGGACAGCAGGAGACCAGGACAGATCAGTAAGGGCCTCCCGATCAAACTAAACTGTAAGCAGAAAACTCACAGGCAGTGGAAAAAGAATGCATGTCCTGGGAAGAATATAGGGATGTTACCCAAATCTGTAGGGGTGGAATCAGGAAAGCTAAGGCACAGCTGGAGCTGAACTTGTCAAGGGATGTAACGAATAAGCAGGACTTTTACAGGTACGTAGGCCAGATAAGGAAAATCAAAGAAAATGTACCTGGCTTGGTGTCCTGGGTTCGGCGAGGACAGGGTTAATTTTCACCAGAATCCAGGAAGGGGCATAGCCGGGCAGGCTGACCCCACCTGGCCAAACAGAGCAGGGTATTCCATGCCATGTGCAGTCATGCTGAGTTCCGGTGGGGGGGAGCAGGGCGGCGGGAACTCACTCGCGGCTCAGGAGCGCGGGCACCGGTCCAGTCCATGAGAGCAGCTCTCTGGGTTGTACGGTTTGTGTTGTGTTTTACCCTTATCTGTATTGTTGTTGTTCCTGTTCTCTTTTGTTTGCTGTTCTGTTAAACTGCCCTTATCGCGACCCACCAGTTTCTGCCTGTTTCTTTCCATTCTCCTCCGCACCCTGGCTGGGGGAGGGGTCGCCGCGTGGCGCTTTTGTTGCCAGCCGCAGCCAAACCATAACATTAAATTTGGCGCCCAAGTGTGGGACGGGGATAACGGCAGGGCTGAGCAGAGGGTGTTAAAACAATTTTCCTAGATTATGTTAAATTTTGTTATACGCATTTATTGTGTTAGTTAAATAGTCGCTGGTAAAAAATGTTTCTGACTTTGATCAAATAGCTGTGGTATTTGAACCCGTATTTGCTGTACGTGTTCCCTGTGGTGATGTTCATTACCTAGGGAAAAGAATTAGCATGATGACTTTGCTGTACTGTATGATATCGACTTATGATAAAACCACTGTGCATGAAATTAGGCTTGTATTTGCACATGGCACATGTGGAGGAACTTCATGTGGAGCGCACCATTCTCATAAGCCAAATCACTGGCAGTAATTAAACTGGAAAGGTGAGGAGGCACCAACAGTGGATGAGGTGGCTGTCAGACTCCGGCAATATGAGGAAAGTCTCTCTTCCTCCCTTGTCTCAGCTGTGGAGAAACTGGCCCAGGAGGTGCGGCAAATCAAAGAAAATATATCCTACTCCCCACCTGTACGGGCCAGCAACTCAGATATTAGAGGCAGGCGTTACTCTGCTCAGGAGAGAGAATACAAAAGCTACACACCACAGAGCACCTGTGGTTCTACCTGTGTGACCATGGAGAGGACATGAGGAAGTGGGATGGAAAACCCACCTCAAGTCTAGAGGCATGATTTTGTGAGTTGCAAGGTAAAACAATCACCAAAGGGGATTCTGTTAGGAAAAATGTTGCTCCAGTTTCCAGCAGCCAGCTCTCCAGACCAGACAGTTTGATCTTGATTCCAATCCTCTGGAGGGGACCTCCAAGTCATTCTTACAGCAAGCGAGCAGCAAATTCTCTGACGAGGATTAGAGGGGCCCTGCCTCCAGCCAGGTGGAGGAAAGGGACAACCGTGTTTATTGGACAGTGTGGATTCGGTGGCCTGACACATCAGATCCACAAGAGTATAAAGCTCTAGTGGACACTGGTGCACAGTGTACTTTAATGCCATCAGATTTCCAAGGGTCAGAGTTCATTTGCATTTCGGGAGTGACAGGGCGGTCCCAAGAGCTGAGTGTATTGGAGGCTGAAGTGAGCCTCACTGGGCAGGAGAGGCAGAAGCACCCCATTGTAACTGGCCCCGAGGCTCTGTGCATCCTTGGTATAGAATATCTTAGGATGGGGTATTTCAAGGACCCAAAGGGGTATCGGTGGGCTTTTGGCATAGCTGCTGTGGAGACAGAAGAAATTAAACAGCTGTCCATTTTGCCTGGTCTCTCAGAGAATTCTTCCATTGTGGGGTTGCTGAGGGTTGAAGAACAACAGGTGCCAATCGCGACCACAACGGTGCACCGGCGACAGTATCGTACCAACCGAGTCTCCCTTCTCCCCATTCATCAGCTGATCCGCCATCTGGAGAGTCAAGGAGTGATCAGCAAAACTCGCTCACCCTTTAATAGTCCCATATGGCCAGTGAGAAAATCTACTGGAGAGTGGAGACTGACAATAGACTACCGTGGCCTGAATGAAGTCACACCACCGCTGAGTGCTGCCGTGCCAGACATGTTAGAACTTCAATATCAGCTGGAGTCAAAGGCAGCCAAGTAGTATGTTACAACTGACATCGCTAATGCATTCTTCTCCATCCCTTTGGCAGCAGAGTGCAGACCACTGTTTGCTTTCACCTGGAGGGGCGTCCAATACACCTGGAATCGACTGCCCCAGGGGTGGTAACACAGTCCCACCATTTGCCATGGACTAATCCAGACTGCACTGGAAAAGGGTGAAGCTCCAGAACATCTGCAGTACATCGATATCATCATTGTATGGGGTGACACCGCGGAGGAAGTTTTTGAGAAAATAGTACAGGTCCTTCTGAAAGCTGGTTTCACCTTTAAGCGAAGTAAAGTCAAGGGACATGTGCAAGAGATCTAGTTTTTGGGAATAAAATGGCAGGATGGGAACCGTCAAATCCCAATGGATGTCATCAACAAAATAGCAGCTATGTCTCCACCAACCAGCAAAAAGGAAGCACAAGGCTTCTTAAGTGTGGTGGGTTTTTGGAGGATGCACATCCCAAATTACAGCCAGATTGTAAGTCCTCTGTACCATGTGACCCGGAAGAAGAATGATTTTGAATGGGGCCCTGAGCAACGACAGGCATTTGAGCAAATTAAACGGGAGATAGTTCATGCCGTAGCCCTTGGTCCAGTCTGGTCAGGGCAAGATGTTAAAAACATGGTCTACACCGCAGCTGGGGAGAATGGCCCAACCTGGAGTCTCTGGCAGAAAGCACCAGGGGAGACTCGAGGTCAACCCCTGGGGTTTTGGATCCGGGGATACAAAGGATCCAAGGCCCACTATACTCCCACTGAAAAAGAGATTCTGGCAGCATATGAAGGCGTTCAAGCTGCTTCAGAAGTGGTTGGCACTGAAGCACAGCTCCTCTAAGCACCACGATTGCCGGTCCTGGGCTGGATGTTCAAAGAGAGGGTCCCCTCTACGCATCATGCCACCGATGCTACATGGAGTAAGTGGGTCACGCTGATCACCCAGCGCGCCCGAATGGGAAACCCCAGTCACCCAGGAATTCTGGAGGTAATCATAGACTGGCCAGAAGGCAAAGATTTTGGAGCATTGCCAGAGGAGGAAGTGACACGTGCTGAAGAGGCCCCACTGTATAACCAGCTGCCAGAAGATAAGAAACAGTATGCCCTGTTGGGTCCTGTCGCATTGTGCGGAAGGAGCGGAGGTGGAAGGCTGCTGTATGGAGCCCTACACGACAAGTCATGGAAACTGCTGAGGGAGAAGGTGAGTCCAGCCAGTTTGCAGAGGTGAAAGCCATCCAGCTGGCTTTAGACATTGCTAGTTGAGAGACGTGACCAGTGCTCTATCTTTACACCGACTCTTGGATGGTGGCCAATGCCTTGTGGGGGTGGCTGCAGCAATGGAAGAAGAACAACTGGCAGCACAGAGGCAAACCTATCTGGGCTGCCTCATTGTGGCAAGATATTGCTGCCCATCTGCAGCAGTTGGTTATAAAAGTCCGTCACGTAGAAGCCCACGTCCCTAAGAGTCAGGCCACTGAGGAACATCAAAATAACCACCAGGTGGATCAGGCTGCCAAGATTGAAGTGTCCCAGGTGGATCTGGACTGGCAACATAAGGGTGAACTGTTTATAGCTCAGTGGGCCCATGACACCTTGGGCCACCAAGGAAGAGACACGACATACAGATGGGCTCGTGACCGAGGGGTGGACTTGACCATGGACACCATCACGCAGGTTATCCATGAATGTGAAACATGCGCTGCAATCAAGCAAGCCAAGCAGGTAAAGCCTCAGTGGTATGGAGGACGATGGCTAAAATACAAATATGGGGAGGCTTGACACATTGACTATATCACACTGCCACAATCCCGCCAAGGCAAGCGCTACGTAAGTGCAACTTCCTTGTCTCTAAAGTGGAGAGCCATGGGTTTGATGGGTGGACTGTTTGGTGGATAAGGAATTGGTTGGATGTTCACAACCAAAGTGTAGTGGTCAACGGCTCAATGTCTGGATGGAGACCCATGAAGAGTGGAGTCCCTCAGGGGTCCGTACTGGGACCAGAGCTGTTCAATATATTATCCATGTCATGGACAACGACATCGAGAGTACCCTCAGGAAGTCTGCAGATGACACCAAGCTGAGTGGTACAGTTGAGACACCAGAAGGACGGGATGCCATCCAGAGGGACCTGGACAAACTGGAGAGGTGGGCCTGTGTGAACCTCATGAGGTTCAACATGGCCAAGTGCAAGGTCCTACACCTGGGTCGGGGTAATCCCCAGTATCAGTACAGGCTGGGGGATGAAAGGATCGAGAGCAGCTCTGCTGAGAGGGACTTGGGGGTACTGATAGACGATAGGCTGGACATGAGCCAGCAATTTGCGCTGGCAGCCCAGAGGGCCAACAGTGTCCTGGGCTGCATCAAGAGAAGCGTGGCCAGAAGGTCGAGAGAGGTGATTCTGCCCCTCTACTCTGCTCCGGTGAGACCTCACCTGGAGTACTGCGTTCAGCTCTGGAGCCCTCAGCACAAGAAGGACATGGAACGGTTGGAGCGGGTCCAAAGGAGGGCTATAAAAATGATCCGAGGGCTGGAGCACCTCTCCTATGAGGACAGGCTGAGAGAGTTGGGCTTCCTCAGCCTGCAGAAGAGAAGTCTGCGGGGAGACCTGATTGCAGCCTTTCAGTACTTAAAGGGAGCCTATAGGAAAGATGGGGACAATCTTTTTAGTAGAGACAGCAGTGACAGGGCGAGGGGTAATGGTTTTAAACTAAAACAGTGTAGGTTTAGGCTGGATATAAGGAAGAAATTCTTTACAATGAGGGTGGTGAAACACTGGAACGGGTTGCCCAGAGAGGCAGTGGAGGCCCCATCCCTGGAAACATTCAAGACAAGGTTGGACAGGGCTCTGAGCAACCTAATCTAGTAAGTGGTGTCCCTGCTCGCTGCAGGGGGGGTTGGACTAGATGACCTCTAGGTGTCCCTTCCAACCCAAAATTTTCTATTATTCTATGTGCTCACAATGGTGGAGGCCACCACCGGATGGCTGGAAACCTACCCTCTGCCCCATGCCACCACCCAGAATACCATCCTGGGCCTGGAAAAACAAATCCTGCGGCATCATGGCACTCCCGAAAGAACTGAGTCGGACAACGTGACTCACTTTTGTAACAGCCTCATAGACACCTGGGCCAAAGAACATGGTATTGAGTGGGTGTATCACGTCCCCTACCATTCACCAGCCTCAGGAAAGATCGAACGGTACAATGGACTGCTAAAAACCACTTTGAGAGCAATGGGGGGTGGAACTGTCAAAAACTGGGATACTCATTTAGCAAAGGCCACCTGGTTGGTTAAGACCAGGGGATCCACCAGCCGGGCTGGTCCTGTCCAGTGAAAACCTCAGCGCCCCGTAGAAGGGAATAAACTCCCTTTAGTGTAAATGCGGAACATGTTAGGGAAGAGAAGTCTGGGTTAGTCCTGCCTCAGGCAAAGGCAAGCCCGTCCACAGAATTGCTTTTGCTGAAGGACCTGGGTGTACCTGGTGGGTAATGCGGAAGGATGGGGAAGTCCGATGTGTACCTCATGGGGATGTGATTTTGGGTGAGAATAGTCCATAAATAAATTGCATAAAGTTCATTGTTAAATAACCCTGTCACTGTCTGTTATCACTGTTATAATTGTTATATGTTTTACCAGCAGTATCATAGTAAGAATTGTTCAGATTAAAGAAGAATGGACTTTTTGATGAAAAACCTAGCAGAGCACAGCGATGATGGGACTGGAACTGGTTTTCAACAACTGGTACCCAGCAACTTCATCAAGATCAACATCTCCTGCAGACTGTGGGCACGGGCCACACCAGATACATCAGCCATGAGCTCCGGATGCAGCAAGCGACTGCCCATCACCACACATCACCTCTCCTGCCACGGAAGACCATTACTACAGATGGAGCCCCAAGTCATGGATTAAATGAACTCAACGGACACTTTAGAGTGATGATCCATAGACTAAGGGTATGATATCTGGAGACAGGAGAAGTGGTGGTGATCAACTGGACAATGGGGGACCTGGGCATGACGTAGATGGAATGGAATAAGGGGTGGATAATGTCCTGGGTTTGGCCAGGACAGGGTTAATTTTCACCGAACTCCAGGAAGGGGCACAGCCAGGCAGGCTGACCCCACCTGGCTAAACAGAGCAGAGTATTCCATACCATGAGCTGTCATGCTGGCTTCTCGTGGGATGAAGTGGGGCAGCGGGAACTCTTTTGAGGCTCAGGAGCGCGGGCGCCGGTCTGGTCCATGAGAGCGACTCTCTGGGTAGTGCAGTTTGTTTAGTGTTTTCCCCTTATTTGTACCGTTGTTGTTCCTGTTCCCTTTTGTTTCCTGTTCTGTTAAACTGCCCTTATCGTGACCCACCAGTTTCTGCCTGTTTCTTTCCATTCTCCTCCGCACCCTGGCTGGGGGAGGGGCGGCTGCATGGTGCTTTTCTTGCTGGCCTCAACCAAACCATGACATTTGGCAAGAGAACTGATGACAACCAACATGGCGAAGGTTGAGGTACTCAAATTTTGTGCTTCACTTTTCAGTGGAAATCTCTCTTCCCACATCTCTTGAGCCCCCAAACGTCAAGGCAGGGACAGGGGAACAAAGTCCCTCCTGTCTTAGGACAAGATTAGGTTCAAGACCGTCTGAAGAGCCTGAAGATATACAAGTCCATGGCACACAACAAGAAGCATCCCAGTGTCCTGAAGAAATCAGTTTGTGTAGTTGCCAAGTTGTCACTCTTTATGATATTTGATACTTCATGGCAGTCAGGTGAAGTCCCTGGTAACTAGAAAAAGGGAAACATTGCACCCCTTTTTAAAAAGGGTAAAAAGGAGGAACCTGAGAACTACTGACCAGTCAGCCCCTTCCCTGTTCCTGGTAATATCATGTAGCAGACCCTCCTGGAAGGTATATTGAGACTATAGGAGATAGGGAGGTGATTAGAGACAGCCAGCGTGATGTCACAAGGGCAAATCATGCCAGACTAATCTAGTGGTCTTCTACAATGGAGTGACTGCATCAGTGGATAGGGGAAAAACTATGGATGTCATCTACCTGGACTTCTGAAAGGTCTCTGAGACTGTACCCCACAACTTTCTTACCTCTAAATTGGAGAAATATGGTTTTGATGGGTGGGCTGTTATTTGTACAAAGAATGAGCTGGATGACTGAGTGCAGAGCTGATGTCAATGTCTCCACGTCTAAGTGGAAACCAGTAATGAGTGGCATCCCTCAAGGGTCTGTACTGGGACCAATATTATTTAATGTCATCATCAATAATATGGCAGGATGGAGTGTACCCTCATCAAGTTTGCAGATGACACAAAGCTGAGTTGTGCAGTTGATTCACTTGAAGGGAAATAACGCCATCCAGAGGGACTTTGACAGGCTCGAGGAATGGGCCCATGAGAACCACATGAGGTTCAATGAGACCAAGTGCAAGGCCTTGCACCTGGGTTGGGGCAATTCCCAATATTAGTACAGACCAGAGGATGAATGGATTGAAAGTAACCCTGCAGAGAATGACTTGGAGATACTGGTGGTTGAAAAATTGGACATGAACAAGCATTGTGTGCTTGCAGACCAGAAGGCCAACTGTGCCCAGGGCTGCAATAAAAATAGTGTGGCCAGCAGGTCGAGGGAAGTGATTCTCCACCTCTGCTCTGTACTCACAAGACTTCACCTGGAGTACTGAATCCTGCTCTGGAGTCCCCAGAAAGACATGGACCTGCCAGAAGGGATCCAAAGAGGACCATAAAAACGATCAGAGGGATGAGGAAATGCTGTGAGAGTTGGTGCTGCTCAGCCTGGAGAAGAGAAGGCTCCAGTGAGACCTTGTTGTGGCCTTTCAACATATGAAGTGGGCTTATATGAAAGACAAAGAAACTTTTTACTAAGGCATGTAATGACAGGACCAACTGTTGTCTCATGAAATGAAATACTTTGAAACTCTTATTCTTAGCTTTTCATAATGTCCTATGATTCCGGGTTTTTAGTTCACTTCACTGATCCAATTTCTTTGCTAAAATAATACCATTAGTGTTATAAATGCAATAAAGTCAAAATAAAAATTTATTTTCTCATAAATATATTTTTTTAAATTTTATTACTTATTTTGATTCTACCAAAGCGATATTTTTAAAGAGGAAATATATTGCGTCAGAAATATATTAGTTTTGCTTACTAACATAACACTACTAAAATAATTGGAAACTTCCTGAACCCTGTTAAATATAAGGTTTTTTTCTGAGTTTATTTTGCCTTTATGTCATCTTGCCCTTGGCATGCCCTTATTGAAAAGACACTGTCTGCATGAGTAAGGACAGTTTTTATTTTCTGTAGATGAGCTGATGGCTTCTGGCTACTTTATGTTGCACAAGAAATATGCTTTGTATCCCTGTGTTCTAGATTTCACAAGAATTCAGGTATCTTATGAATATGTGCTAGATAAGAAAGACAGAATTGCCCTTTTGTGAGCATAAACTAAAATTTAATTTTCCTTCAAACTTTCAAGTCCTTTTTTGTATATTATCAGTTCATAACTCCAGGGCTTCTTTGTAGTTAAGGGAAAACAAGACTTTGTGAGTGGTTAATATTATTCTCTTAAAAACTGGATTTGAAACAGGTCTGTGTGTGTCTTTGATACCATACAAAACTGCAAAGAAATATGGTTCAGGTTAGGCATATCAGCGCATTCTTTTAAATGATTTTGTCATTTTTCAAAATGAGATAATTGAAGATAGGTTTTAAAATGCAGCACAGTTCTGGTAAGCTTCTTAAGAATAGTAAAGTAAAGCTAGATTTAAGAAACTCCTGGAAATTCAGATCACAAAAATAATCTTTTGAAGGCAAGGAAACAGCAAGCCTGTGATTTTAAAAAGAGGCTAGATATCAAATTTCCCAGTAGTACATATTCATGAACTACATTTTTGTTTTCTCTCAGCTGCAGCAGATGCATAATATACATTGTCTATGCAAGTATTAGTTTGCCAGATCAGTGGTTAAAAAATGCCTTGTAGTAAAATTCGTCACATTGCAAATGTGCATTTGTCTTTTGACTATAAAGAGATATATTATAAATCCTTTGATCAAATAGTGGCTTCAGAAAGTGTTGCTACCTACATAGGTGCTTTGATTGTAAAAAGTCTTCCTCTGTTAAACTTTGTTTGCTGTGTCGGGATTTTGGAATGCGTATTCTTCCCAAGCCACAGGCAATTTTGCAAGTGGGTGTATGCAAAAATTAAAAATTTTGTATTACTACTGGGGAAATCTTCATCAGCTGTAATGGATAAAACTCTGGTTTTGCAAATACACTGAATCATTTACCAAAGTGGAATTGATGTGAACTGGCCGCTATTCTTTCAATTCTTTACAAATGTTCACAGAGAAATGTTTGATATCCTGAGAGTATGAATTGATTTCCTCCTTTTCAATCCGTTTAGAGGACTTGCCACCCAAGCATTAACTGAATGCTAGACTGGTGGTTGCTGTAGTATCTTTATACCTGCCTGAATTCTGGTATTGAGCTACTGTTTCAGCCACTGTGGTTTTTCACTTATGGTTCAGTTCTCCACAGTCTCCTACCAGCACTCTGGCATGGAAGTTCTTTCCTTTGTGGCAAGAAATTTTCTTTCACAAATATGATATCTTTTCTGATGTTAGAGCTTGGAAAAAAAGCAGCATAAAGTCTGATAGATTCCTGTAAAATATACTTGACAATCTTGTAAACTGGAAGTCTGCTACTTTTCCCCACTATCACAGAACGAAATACTCAGTATTTCCTGAGACATGTAAAATGTGTGGCAGGTGAGTGCATTCCAGTTGAAAATATCTCTTGAGTACTAACAGAAATTCTCTAATGAAGAAAGACAGAGAAAGCAGACTGTTTCGAAGACCATAGAGGAAAATTCTCGTCATTATGTTGAATGACCTAGTGTGGACTATTTTAATAGTAACAATTTTTTAACAGTAAATTTTTCAGAAGATAAGACGTGCAGAAATGGTTGATACTGCACACAAATCGAGGTAAATAAAATATATCATCTCAACATGTTGCTGCTTTTCCTTGTAAGTATTTTACTCATTAAATTACTACACCTTCAGAAAATACTGCAACACTCTAGTGACCCCAGAAAATGTAAAAATTGGGGGTTGAATAACGAAGGCAGTGCTGTTACACATCGTTTTTATGAATTTCAATGTAGGTACAGAAGAAAATAAGTGAGGTATATTAACCAGAATATAATTCCTAACCTCTGGATTTTCTGCTGTGGCAATAAAGAAGATAACAAATAAGAACATAAGCTTTATAAAAGTAGCAGTTGATAGCTTTACAGTGAATTTATTGGAATATATACATATATTACTAGAATAGTTCAAAAATAATATAATGACCTTGAAAATAACATTGAAGTTTTGAATAACAAGGGTATATAATATTAATTACTTGAAGAAACTGTTAGGCTCTCTTGGCAAGGTTCTCTGCAAGCTTGAAGGCAGAGTGAAACCTGCCAATACTGGCACAACACTGCACTAATAAATAGCACGGGAAACTTGTATAAATCAACCAGCTGACACAGAGTTTATTTTTCTTTCTGTAGGGAAGTTGCACATTTCTTTCTTCTGTTGCAAAAAGTAACACTTTGCTATATTTTATTGTAATAGGTATTTGAGTCTGAACTGGTGTACAACTTATTACAGAGATTATAAGGCTTCTCAATATAAACTGGTAAATGCTGTTTTTACACTGGCTTCTAACTTTCCTAAACTTTAACCATCTGGCTTTATTTTTCTGTCAGATGTTTTAGTAAAGTCTATTATTATTATCTAATATTTATTTCAAAAAAGTCAGTCCCTACCTTCCAATCCCCCACCCCCAAATCCTGAAATCATTTGAAACAACCTTGTATCCATATAAGTGTGAGTAGAGTCTTAACATTTTGATTTTAAATAGCTTGCAGATTCTTAGTACCAATTTTTAGAGCTTTGTTACTTAATTCTTCAAAGATTTTCATTACATTGGCCATACTCTAAAAATACTTTCTTTGCAATTATTGATCTTTTGTGTTGAGGCTGTATTAGCTTAAGGTCCAGAGCTGACCAGTAGAAAAACATCTGTTTGACTTGTCTGCTCTGTGGTCCCTGTTCTCTCTTTTCCACACTTCCCATTGAAGGAAAAATCAAGAGATAGAATAGAAGTTTCATCCTGAATAAAAGTTTTGTCCACCAATGTAAGGATGACATAATTGGGCATTAAAAGGAGATATTTGGGCCTGACTGCAGGAAGACAGGTAAAAATGGGGAACTGGAATATGGCCTTACAGTGGCTTTGAAGGCTGAAGTTTGCTGGGGAAATAGATTAGTTTGGCCAAAGAAGACTTCTACAGAGCTGGCAGGTAAAAGAACCAGAATATGTGGTGAGATGTGGATGGCGTGCTTACAGCATCGTATGGAGTTGCCAGCAAAATAGCCTCAAGCAGGATGATTTTATTTCACTTAATTCCTTGCTAGTGGTCACAAACTTCTGATCCCTGATCCAGACAGTGAGAAAAAGAATAAAAAACATTCATCAAATACTTATACAACATCTATCCTCCTCCCTCCATAACCTCTATTTTCCATATGTTCACTGTATGTTACACTCTTTTCAGCAAAATTCTTTCAAGGAGATGTCCAGTGATGGAGAAGGAGGAGGTGATCTGCATAGCCATGTTTTGCTTTTTTTTCTGTGAAATGTTTGGCCACTCTGGGCATAATGGTTCCTTTCTGCCACTCTACATTTAATGGTTCCCTGCCACCCTGTTCTTTTGTGTCTCTGCTCTCATCTAGATTGCCCGCAGGTTGTGGTGCCTTAGGTCTGTTCCCTCCATTGCATGGGTTGCCCACAGGCTGCAGTTCTACAGGGATGTCCCTGCTCAGGCATGGTTCACCCTCAAGTCATGGTACCTCATGGGTGTCCCTGCTCTGCTGTGGGTCACCCTTTGTGACCAGCACATGGTGGTTCATGGCCTACTCCCACACAGGGTACGACTTTAACTCCTTCCTACTTATGCCTTGTCACTTCTGGCCATTAAAAACAGGTGTTGCAAATGGGAAGACTGTCAGAGTGACATGGAGTTGGCTGGCCACCAGACTGAAATCAGAGAAATGAACGCTGAGATGGGATTATGATCAGGAAGCTAAGACTGAAGACTGGGACTGAGTCAGTCAGGATGCCAGAATAATAGGAGAAGGGCATCAGAAAAATCTCAGTGTGTCACCAGTGGGGACAACTGCAAGTGGCTGGGTGAAAAGCCTGCTATGGAGGGGAGGAAGGAGACTAAGACTGTGGTGGAAATTCCAAAGGTGTTAAATAAAAAATTGCCAGGAAAGAATGCATTGTATTTCACCAATATATAGCATGTGTTCTAACAAAACTATTCAGTCATTCAAAATTCTGTGTGTGATTTTCTCCTTCTTTGCCAGCCTCAGGAAACCTCTGTATCACTCATATTTTCCTTGCATATGTTATAAAGAACATCTGCTTGTTACCAGCCTGGCACACAAGTGCAGTGAAATGTCTGTGCAAATGTGATAGTATGTGCAAAGATGTTTCCCCAGCCTTGCAGGTGAATGAGGCACACCATCCTGTGAATACCCCTAGAGCAAACAGCAGATCTTCACAGTGTGACTTCCTGCTGTGAGCTGGGCACAGAGAATAACGTCTACTCATGCTAGTGAGAGATATATAGGTGCCATAAGGATATTTCAGGCTGGATATTTCTTACTCTGTTTTCTACTTCTTTTCATCATTTCTCAGCAGCACCAACAATTGGAAGAAGCAGCAGCAGCAGCAGAAGAAGAAGGAGGAGGAGGAGGAGAAGGAGGAGGAGGAAGGGGAAAAAAAGCAACTGTCTGGAGATATTTGTCCACATGTGGTACTCTGTTTTCACTTTAGTATATTTGAAGTTTTTTAAAAGCAATGGTAAGGCTTGGTCTGTTCCTTACGTTCCTCTGAACCTTCAGGACAGGAAAAGTTCTCCCTCAGATACAAATTCTACCTGTTCAGTCTCACAGAGTAAACGTGCATTCTGCTGTAGTTAAATCAGACAAAATAGCCCAGCCAAACAAAAACCAGCAGATGGTATGCATCATACTGCAATTTTTAGGAATTACTTTGAAGTAGCATTCTTTGTAATAAGCCCTGTCACAACATAGGGTAGTAACAGCTCCTGACTTTTAGTTTTCAAAAGTGTTTTGTATAATGTGTTGAACTAACACATAAATATTTGTCTTCATTTTTTCATATAATCTTCATTTATATTGAGTATTGATCAGGGAACCACCATTCACATCAAGAACTGAATGCACAGAGCAAGACAAAAATCTGTATAAAAGTATTGCTGAGTCCAGACCACATTGACATATTCTGAAATTTATTTTCAAGTGTTTTCTGTAGTACAGGATCTTCGCAGACTAAGTTCAGAAAGAATGAGACAGTAGATTTTTTTTTATTAAAAAGGAAGTTATTAATGTATTAAACTACTCTCTGATTAATAACACATCAAAACAAATGTAATAAAAGCTTTTCAGAGAAACACTATGGCTTTTATGTTAGCAAACAGTGAGAGTGCAGGAGATTCCCTTCTGGGCTTGTATATGTCTTGCCACCCCCTTTACTTGTTTCTGACAACTAACACCCACTTGTCATGCAAAACTTGCCTTGAATTTCTTGCTCCAAGAAAAATCCTGCTTTTCTAATACCTTATTGTAATCATTTTTGTCATGCTTGTCATACCGCTTAAATGTCACTCTGGAGAAAATAACAGTAATTAGCAGTGATTTATTCAGAATGTTTGCTCTGGGTCTAGTCCTTCAGTGTGGCAGTCCTCTAAATTTTGTACTGGGTGATTACACTTCTTGCTTACTGTAATAGTCTATGTTCTCTCTTTTTTGCCTCTTCACCACAGAGATAGGTACATGCAGATTCATCTGCGTACGCACATTCCCAGTCACACATATATGCATGCACAATCAACTTTCAGGTCTGCTGCAAGCTCTCATCTGTCCATTTCCAGTATCGCATTGAGTGTAACCAAGCACCACCCCAGTATAACAGTTCCAGCTCTCAGGAATCAGCTTGCTTTGTTTAGTCCACTCAGGGTAATGCAGGGATTTTCTGCACCATCTCAGATTTAAATAATCCTTGTCCTGTTATCTTTCCAAATACCTCACATTCTAGAGGTCTTAGTGAAATACTCTCTTCCCTTTTGCTTAAGAATGTCTTTCCTAGCAATTAATTTATTCCGTAGGATATTTCAAAATGTCTTACTCTGAACAGGAACTACCTATTGTGGTGGTTGACTTTAACAAAGCTAAAGATTCTGATTTAAGGAATGAATTTTATGCAGCAGTGTCCTGAGTAGAGCTGTTCACACTTAAAGAACATAGAAAATAAAACAGAATGAAACCAGTTATGGTTGCATTTTGTTACAAGACAAAAATTGCAGTAGATAATTTACTCATTGAAGATATTTAAAATAATTATTCTGAAATTTGAGAAGCGACTTAATGAAATCCAGATGATTTAAAACCAACAAAGCACTGCAATTGCCTAATAGAAAAAAGAAAAAAATACATACCTCTATCCAAGCATTTATAGGCCATTTTTTTATTACGATATGAATTAGATGTGAAGTATGACTATTATGATCTATAATACAGGGTGCTCCCAATTAAGTTTGGCTTTTGTATTTCACTTTCAGGTACAAATAGTAAATACATGATTCTTATATTGCAGATTTCAGAAAAAATTTTTAGCCTGTAAACCTGTAGGTATATAGGTTGGTGACAGAATCAATCATATTTTCATCATTTTGAAGTTGTGTGCCACAGAAGTATTAGCAAAGAATTTCAGTGAAGGAAAGTCTGATTTTCAGAGTTACAAAAGTAAAGCAAAATGTAGACTTACTAGCATTGTAAGGATTTAAATCATATTTTGTATAATATAAAGTAATGACAAGCTTTAACAGAAAGCAACATAATATAACTCAAGACATTAGCCATGTCAAAAGAAAGATTCCTCTTATCAATAAGACTGAATACATTTTGCTGTATTTTCAAATGACATATTTCTTGCATTTTCTGAGGTGTGCCACTATATATAAGATTTCTATCCCTAATTTTTATTTTTCCACTTCATAGACCCAGTTCTGAAGTTAGATATTTGATATTAATAGCTGCCTGGAGTTTCTTCTCCCCCCCCCCCCCCCCCCATCAAAATACTTTGCTATTCTCCTTCATTTTTCTAATCTATTTCTGAAGCTCACTTCTCTCTACATTTCTTCAACAAAGTGCATGGAAAGTTTCATGAAAACTCTGTAATGTCATATTGTACTAGACATACTGCAACTGTCTGACTCAGGATGAAAATTAAGCAAATAATGTCTATTTTAATGTGACTTTTTGCTGCTATGCTAAGAACACTTAGTTACATCTTCCTTTATAATCCCTCAGCACTGTTCTGTTTGTAATAATTTCTCTTACACTTTAGGATCTCTTTTTAGGGTTCAGTGGCTCCCATGGTTTAGAAAAAGGGACTGTGAGGTACTAACAGCCTTTGGATTCCTGCACTGTTTCTTAAGGCCACTACTGATGTTTTGCTTCATCTTTATGGTGCAAGGAGAATTTCTGTAGGAATTTCTTCATCGTATAATAGTTCTTCTCTTCACTGAGCCATTGCAATTTGATAACATCCTCTGGTCTTTTCATTTTCTTGCCTGTCTACTTCTGCTTGCAGAGATTTTTTTGACTCAAATGGAATTTTCTTGTAAAATGAGTCCAGCAGGTGGAGCTTGTTGGATTCTGAGGTTTTTATACATTTTCCACTAAAGACACAAAACAACAAAGCCATGGATATTAGTGCATGAGCTGTTGGCCCCTTTCTGTAGAACCTAGATGAGCTGGCACTGCTGCAGTGACTGTAATCCTTCAGTGTAGGACGGACTGAGGCACACAGAAAGAACTTCACTAACATCCTGTAATATCTACTTGTAGAAGTTTTTATGTAGAAATGTTGATGCAGCATTGAATAAACTCAAATATAACCATATCTATGTAAAGCAAAAAATTAGTCTGCTATGGAACCATAAGAAAAAGCTAAACTGTTAGTATTCCACAACAGTCTTAACGCTATTAAATGTACAGTGATTGTCTTTAGTATGTCTATAAAGTCCACCAGGAAGCCATAAGATCAGTGTGCCATTGGCACTTTGTGTCAAAAAACTATTGCTTGACTGCAAGAAAACTTTAATTGTTCGGCTGAGGGATTATGGAGCTCACTGAGATCATAAAATGGGCTATCATCTCCTTCTTTCAGCTGTACAGGAATGTTGTAGGAATGAAAAAAATCTCATACTTTCAACTGCTGTCTATATGTATATTCCTAGCATTAAGAGTGGGAAAGCAATGCATTTTTTCAGTTTAATGGTAGAGACAAAAGATCTGGAGAAAGGAAAGAGAAAGTCAATTTGTTTGAGAGTAAAAGAAACAGAACTCTTTTGATGAAACCTAAAAAAACTATCTTCTCAAAGTTTGTTCTTTCTCCTTTTCTGGATGAAATTGTCAAATTCAACCTGATTTTGCAGATAGCTTTGCTTCCTCTGCATCTGTTTTTAAGTTAATCTCTCATATGTAAAAGAAAAGAAAGAAAAGAAGAAGAAAAAAACCCCACAAGTATATAAAGCCCAGGAGATGAACTACAACTGACAGCAGGATCTCAGGCTTTTTACTGCCTGAAGTCAAAACTCAAGGCATACAGTCTTCAGAATTCTTCTATGCAGTAGATTATTGTGCACAGCCATCAGTGTTTTGAAGCAGAGGTGCAAGTCATTTTTTGTGAGGACAGCTGAAAGGATGACAAACAGGTTACTCTACTTTCTCAGAGACACTGAGTCAAAATCTAGTTAATTTTGGGAAAACAAATTTTCCTGAAATAAGATTGCTGCCATTCCTAGAACTTCAAGGCAAATAATGCATCCTTCCATTCTATTAATCTAAATATTATATTTTGGCTGAAGGAATGTAATTAACATTGGCTTATAATCAGTTGTTGACATTAGTAAACTCTAGAATCATTTCTTATTCAAGTAATTCTTCATGCTGTTAATACAAATCATCATACATGACATCAACTCAAAAAATTTCATAGAGATTGACGGGGATGTTGACACGTAAGCTTTTTATTCTGTACACCTTCACCACACCTGATGACCAAAGTTTTCACAAACAGATTACAGCTAATAATATTTTTGTAACTCTTGAAACTGGTTAGGCTTCAGTACATTCAAGGATTACCTTGGTAATTCCTTTGTCCTATCAAAATATGTCAACATCCAGGTTTGGTTTCTAGCGCCCAATGACAAATGTACATTTTCTTTAAAACATCACACATTTCACAAGCCATAATCAGTTATCTAAGGCATTGGATAATTTTTTTGACTCAAATGGAATTTGAGTCATAATGATTGCACATCATTATGATTGAGTCACTGGGATTGCACATACTGGCACAGATAGTACAGGTAAGTTAATACGCATGCTTTTACGGCAAAGCTGGTGTAAATTAATACAGCTCCACTGACATTTCAACAGTAGTACCTACTGTGATGAACATATGCTCTCTCTCTTTCTCCATATATACATGTATACACACTTGCTTAAATATGATTCCTTATTATAAGTAAGTTCACAAGCTGAGTACATTTGTATTTGGTGAAGATGGATGTTTTTGCTCACTTACCCTCCTCGTCTTCATGCTGTATTGGAAGACAGAAGTGGAAACCCAGAATTTCTGTTTATTCTCAGGTTTCGGTTACTTAGATCCTAGCAGGGAGGAAGCTGCATGTTGTGGTACCTTCTGGCTCCTGGGATTAGCTCAGACTGATTTTGGTAAACCATTTCTGCTGGATGATGCTACAGTTCTCAGTGTTCACTATGACAATAATTTGTGTTAATCACTACAGTTAAATACCATTTTAGCAAAACACAGCACATATTCGCTCCATTGAATAAGAAGGTTGTTTATGTATGTTCAAAGCCTAGCTGTTCTAAAATTGGCCTTTATTCCTTCTTTTCTAAAATTCTTTAGACAGCTGAAAAGTAATATTTCATGATCATACAAGGTCATCAGAAACATTAAAGAACTGAGAAAAAGAATCTGGCATTTGATCTGTTTAGAAGTATCTCCTGAGCTAAAAAAGCAAAGAAGATATCAAAAAGTAAGCATAAATAACTCCTTGGGCCTCACTAAGAGCTTAAGCTAACATGACTGAAATAACTTCATTGAATTCAATCATAAAAGACGGCATAGAATTAATGGTATATGTTATTATGGGCCAAATCTTTTGTTAAGCTTTTTTTATTTTTACCCTTTTCCTCTTTAAGTCAAAATATATCTTTTGATGGGGATACGTCAGGCTGGCAGCCAGTCACTAGTGGCTTTCCCCAGGGCTCAGTTTTAGGATGAGTGAGTAAAGCCTGTCAGAGTTCAAGAAAGGTCTGGATGATGCTCTTAGTCATATGGTTTAGTTTTAGGTAGCCCTGTGAGGAGCAGGGAGTTGGACACGATGATTCTTATGGGTCCCTTCCAGCTTGAGATATTCTATAACTCGATGATTAAAAATAGGATGGATAGCACCTGAATTCACCTGCATTTCTGAGGAATTTGATCTGTAGATGAAATACTGGCTAGACTCTTTTACTTAAAGAATTCTCTCACAAAACACTCAACTCCTGCAAGCAGGGTGTTATGGTTTGGCTGTGGCTGGCAACAAAAGCGCTACGCAGCCACCCCTCCCCCCTCCGGGGTGCGGAGGAGAATGGAAAGAAACAGGCAGAAACTGATGGGTCGGGATAAGGGCAGTTTAACAGAACAGTAAACAAAGTGAACAGTAACAACAACGATACAGATAAGGAGAATACACAAAACAAACTGCACAACAGAGCCGCTCTCACGGCTCACCGTCCGCTCCCAAGCCACGAGTGAGTTCCCACCGCCCCACTCCCCCACACCAGAACCCTGCATGACGGCAAATGGTATGGAATACCCTGCTCTGTTTGGCCAGGTGGGGTCAGTCCCCACCCCCCGGGCTGTGTCCCTTCCTGGATTCTAGTGAAAATTAACCCTGTCCTGGCCAAACCCAGGACACAGGGAAAGATTCAAACTACATAATTGATGGACACAACTTATATGAGGTATAGGGAAAAGGTTACTATTCAATACTTGTCATCAAACAATAAAAAAATTCAACATCTGCATACTTCAGTTAAGTATGAAATATTTTCATTTGTTTGCATTAAACAGAGCATGATTACACTTCATACACAATAGATTACATAATGTAATTGCACTAGCAGTTTTTCTACCAGAAGTTATTGTGCTAGAATAATCAAATATTTATTGTTTATTAAAAAGTCAATAACACTATGTTGTTTTCCAAATACATTTAATTAATTGAGTTGTGTATTAGACACGTCACAGAGAGAAAATAGAAAGGAAAGCAAGGTGAAAATATTTCATTCTTTTATTAGTCAAGCCATCAGCATTAATTATAAACTAATTTCTCTTGGCTCAATTTTATGAATTTAAATTAATATGAATTCAGAAATAAGAATTTAATTTCAGAATTTTGAGTTACTTTCCCTTTTCTGTGAATGTATTGATTTAAGATGTCAGTATTCTCCCTGTTCATAGTATAATTACGAAAGGTATTGCTGCTTCTACATAAGATTTCTAGCTCTTTTTTCCAGATTAAGAACCTTTTAGAAGTTGTTTGTGTAATGTAATTGTTGTTACGTAAAATTTCAAAGTTAAATCTGGCTCATATTTTTATTTGCTTTAATTGTGGTTAATGATAATTCTGTTGTTAATGAGAAATAGCCTGGGGTAAACAGCTTTTCATGTTTATTAAAATAGTCTCATTTTGTGGCAAAGTTGCAAACTGCCTGTTTTATAATTGACAATCGAATATGGCAGAGAATGAAAGAGGCAAGGTTTTGCCTCAAGGCACAGAGGTGCATTAGTTTTAAACTTTTAAAATATCCCTACTTATGTATGTTTTCAAAGACTCTTCATGTTTAACAGGTAAAATTCTGCCTGTGACGCATTTGTTCCACCCTGTCAGAAATCCTCCATATCATGAAGGTAGGAATGCTTGTGTATCATCCTCAAAGCATAACAGCTCTAACTCTTTCCAGAAACTGAAGAGATTAAGTAGAGTTTGCATGTGATTACACCTTATTGCAGCCTTCCAGTGCCTAAAAGGGGCCTACAAGAAAGATGAAAAGGGACTTTTCACAAGGTTGTGTAGTATAGGACAGGGGTAATGGCTTCAAGCGAAAGAGGATAGGTTTAGATTAGATACGAGGAAGAAATTCTTTACTATGAGGGTGGTGAGGCACTGAAACAGGTTGTCCAGAGAAGTGGTGGATGCCCCCTCCCTGGGAGTGTTCAAGGCCAAGTTGGATGGTGCTTTGAGTAAATTGGCCTAGTGGAAGATGTCCCTGCCATGGCAGGGGTGTTGGAACTAGATGATCTTTAAGGTCCATTCCAACTCAAATCATTCTATGATTCTGTAATTCTAGTTGCTAATGTAACAGCAGTAGTACCAAAGTACAGAGAGCTTCTGCTTCCCATGTTTTCCATGCTTTACATAGGCAGTCATAGCTTCGTCACACTTTATCTTTTGACTAGTGCTTTCTTGTGTGTTTTCCATCTTCCTTTTGTATAAAACATTTTAAAAATAAATTCTAATCATACTCTTTTTCTTTAGGATGTTGGAGGTATACTAGTTAAATTTAGCTAATGAATAAAACACTAAGTTCTGTATCATAGAATCAGATAATAGTTTGGATTGGAAGGGACCTTTAAAGGTCATGTGGTCCAAACCCCCTCAGTGATCAGGGACATCTTCCACTACATCAGGTTGCTCAGAACTCCATCCAACCTGACCTTGAATGTTTCCAGGGATGGGGCACCTAACACCTCTCTGAGCAACCAGTGTCAGTGTTTCATCAGACTCATCATAAAAATTTTTTTCCTTATATCTAGTCTGAATCTACCTTCCCTTAGTTTAAAACTGTTACCCCCTTGTCCTACTACTACAGGCCCTACTAAAAAGTCTGTTCCCATCTTTCTTATAAGCCTCCTTTAATTACTGAAAGGCTGCAATAAGGTCTCCCCGGAGCCTTCTCTTTTCCAGGCAGAACAACCCCAGCTCTCGTAGCCTTTCCTCATTGGAGAGGTATTCTATCCCTCTGATCATTTTTGTGGTTCTCCTCTGGACCTGCTCCAACAGTTCCTGATGTTTCCTGTGCTGGGGACTCCAGAGCTGGACACAGTAATTAATACATAGACAGATCTAGGTAATTTATATGCATTTTTGTTCAGTTCTCTGAAAAGCTAAAAATCTGATAAAGTGACAAGGGAAGAAGAATCTGCAATATAAATGTCCCTTTGCTCATGTGTACAGAAGCGATTTAGTATAAAAGCCTAATAATACACTTGTACTTTCATTACCAAATTAATATTCTTATTGTAAATTGATACTTTCCTGTAGTGTTTGTATGTGTGTACACACAACATTCATGCATATATATAGCAATCCTGTGCGTGTTTGGTTAGCATTCTGGTCCACCAGTTAATAATTCACTGAAATTGAATTATTATTTATAGGGATAATCTTTGCAGAAAAAAACCCAAAATCCCTTAACCAATTTAACTTCATTCTGCCTTTGGGAAGGGAACAGTAGATGATGCCAACACCTACACGTCAGTGCACAGATGCGTGAAGGTTGTAAGGGTTGAATTCTGTTATTGAGGAAAAGATTCTTGTTCAAACTCTATTAAGCTGATTATGGAAGGAATATCCTGAGTACAAATTGCTGTCCCAGCAAACGCAGTCTTGTTATGGGGCAGCTGCATTGCTACATCTTCTGTGATTGAATAGGTTAAATCACAAATAATCCCTGAAGGTACTGAACAAGCTCATCAGCTTTTCGTCTCTGTCTTGTAGTTCATCTTACATATTGACATGAATAAAAAAGAAGAAGTGTGAGTATTGTTTCACAGTTAAAATAAATGAAAGTACTTTTCACCTGTTGCATAATCTTGATGCAATCACTTAGAGAAGAATCTCTGCTCACCTGTGTTTTTCCAATATTCAGTACAAAAAAATTTCCATCAGTTAGAAGGACTTTAAGTCTGTTTTCTTCTGGAAAGATGAATATTCTCAGTCAGTGACAAAGTAACTGTACTTGATGTATTTGATAACAGCTTTAGTCCTAAATACTGCTGATCATATCAGGGTTTTATGATTTCAAATTTCTCAGCTTTCTAAGGCATCTCTGCCTTGAGTGCTAAAGGGAATGTCGTTAAATTCCTAAGAGGTCTCATGTGAGAGGGGAAGATCATATATGTTATTTATATTGAATAACAACTTTAAATCATTTGAATTTGTTTCCTCTGTAAGTGCTCTGCCTTTTAAAAATTAGAGGTTCTGGAAATGTAATTAAGATAGCATTATTTCCATTCTATAAGAAGTACTACTATAAGAGAGAAACAACAGTTTTCAAGCAATGCAGCAATCTGGAAGCTGCATCTTAATTGAACACAAGCATTTCTATTGTTCTTGCTTAGTCAATTTTACGACTCTAACTTTGATCTACTTCTTTCATAATAAGACTAAAGGAATAATTTAAAAGAAATCTGCACATGGCAGAATACAGTGAAATAAAAAAAGCGCAAAAAAGACGTAGCTTACATAATAGGAAGAGCATCCAAGGTGACATGAAAGACTTCATAAAATATATTGACTGTTGTATGGTGAAAATGCCACATCCGACCATATACAAAGTATATGGTTTTTTTTCCCAGGATGAGAAGGAATCCAGCTATACTGTAGCTTCACCTGTTGTATGCTCAAATATACAGTGAGAACACAAACTGTCATGGGTTTATACTGCCATAAATTGGATTGAAAAGCCCAATCCAATGCTTGACATTGGTCTTACAATAGCTCAGTGAAGTCTTATCAAAATACAGGATATCACTGAAAAGCTGTAACTACTGTCTTGGGTTTTTCTTCCCTTTCTCTATCATTTCCGTGCTACATCAGTATTTTAATTTATTTGGCAACAATACCTCTACTTCTCCTTGAAAAGTTTCAGTTTCCTTTTGCTCATTCGTTGCTATAGAAAAAAAGGAGAACACTCATTTCCTTAAGTGGAACTAAATGAAAAGCAGAGAGACAGCTTACTCCTTATTTCCTTCTTTCTAAAAATGAATGTGAATTTTTTTACTTCCCTGAGCCTTTGTTGTAGTTTAATCCTGACTGGCAACTAAGCACCAGACAGTCGCTCACTCACTCCTTCCCGGTGGAATGCGGAGAGAATATGAAGGGCAAAAATGAGAAAACTTGTGGGCTGAGATAAAGAGAGTTTAATGGGTAAAGCAAAAGCCACACACACAAACAAAGCAAAAACAGGAATTCATTCACTACTTCCCATCAGCAGACTAGGGGCAGGCAGGCAGATGTTGAGCTATCTCCAGGACAGCTGGGCTCCATCACATGTAAAGGTTATTTGGGACGACAGACACCAACTCTCCAAAAGTCCCCCACTTCCTTCTTCTTCCCCCAGCTTTATATTGCTGAGCATGACATTATATGGTATGGGATATCACTTTGGGCAGTTGGGATCAACTTCTAATTTCTTATGCACCCCAGCCTACTTGCTGGTGGGGTGGTTTGAAATATAGAAGAGGCCTTGATGCTGTGTGAGTACTGCTCAGCAGCAGCTAAAATATCCCTGTGTTATCAACACTGTTTCCAGCACAAATCCAAAATATAGCCCCCTAGTATCTACTATGAAGAAAATTATCTCCGTCCCAGCCAAAACCTATACAGCGTCTCAAGAGCCTCTGCTGATTCTCACCAAACTCTTTTGCCTCCTGAGAGCTACACGATCCACTCACAATCTGGCATCAAACTGTCTCTCAGGCTCAGAGCAAGAAATTCCCTGTCCCAACACCAAACTGATATTAGTTTGGCAGTATTTCTCTGGCTGTGTATTACTATTTTCAAAGCCGTCTAGTCCCAGGAAAAATGCTTCCTTTGATACTTCCATGTTTCTTCAAATCTCGTGTATGCACCTCCTCTGCAAAACACGGTTTGTGAATAGCATATGCTCTTGCTTCTAGTTGCTTCCAAAGATGCATTTCTGAGAAGCCTACTTAGTCTAATCCTGATGAATTTATCACTTTTCTGGGCAGAGTGTTTAGAATGTTGACTGAAGGCATTGCAATCTGAATATATAGAAGAATGTGAACAGAGAAAGGATTTTTCTTTACTTCTTATAGCATAAAGTCTTCGTTGAAGTAAAATATTTCTCAGTTAACAGTGCCCAGTTAAATAAACCTATTGAAAAGAGAAGTGTAAAGTTTTAAAGAAAATAAAAGAAAACAGTTTCATTAATAGTCATTAAATTTAAAGACATGGACATGAATTTGTCTTACTTGCTTGATATATAACCAATTGTAGAAAGGAGTAGAGTATCCCAAGAGAATAATTCCTTCATATTCCTCTTGTTTCTTAACTATTTCCTAGGACTTGGAAACTGTTGAAGACTGATGAATAGACTCAATGGAAATCTGACTGGACCCTGCAGAGTAGTTCTGATTCGTCTCCTATGTGGGAATCTCTACTTCTAAAAGCAAGAATAGACAAAATTAAAATTCTATGATAAGGTATTAAATGTTCTTCTTTATTTCAGACTGTTACTCAGGCATCCTGAGAGAGAGAGTCCAGCACTATCTCCCTGACTATAACTATTCAGCTGTACAGGAAATAACTATACCAGATTACTGTAATGTCGTTAACAGCTACAAATGGTGAATATTTTTTTTTACTTTGGCTTTAAGCATTACAGTAACCCACTGAAGTTAAGCAGATACCATTGTAGACACAATTGTCTATGAATGGATATGAAAGAAGAATGAATGGATATAAAAATGTATATGGATAAAATACACACAAAGTTAATTGCTACATCAAGATACAAAAGAAAAAGAAAGGGAAATTAAAAATTTGGTCAGGAATTGGCTGCTGGGATGATTTTATAATGCTTTTCCAATGATTGTCTAACTTTCTGTTCATACTTTGGATTGTTTATTTTCATAACACAATAAAAACATTCAAAAATAATACCTGTGCAAAATCTTAGACCTTCTATTTCCAAAACCTCCTTTGCTGTTTTCACCAGTTCCAATGAATTGTTTTACCCCTAGTTTTGACTTTACAAATTTTTGCCCAGAGGGTTTGAATTAGAATTTGTCTGATTCCAACCAGCATTCTAACTACATGTTTATTACTCCAAGCCACTCTCTGCTCAAGCAGTGACAAACCACCTCTGGGAATATACCAGCCAAACGTGAATCCCAGCCAGCTGTAACTACAGCAGGCAAACTGCTGGTTCATTGGAATAGTCTACCTTTATTTATTTATCTGTAATTATAATACAAGGATTTCAGAAAATTAAATTATAGTTGTTATCTGCAAGGCCAACCTCTCCTAACAGAATATGTTCAGAATGTATAGAAAAAGTTTATTTAGAACAATACTATATCTCTCAAAAGTAATCTTCAGCTGTGTAGATTGACAATAAATTGTTACTTAGAATTGTACTCCAAGAGCATAAAGGGCAAAAAAATCCCTGGAGAAGGAAATGTTCAGACTTCTACTTTTAAAATAAATGATCTAGACAGGAGAGAGACTTTTCAATGCAAGCCTAATGTACATTATATTCAATGAATTCTTGCCATATACAATCTCATGGATGAAAGGTTTATTTGAATGGTTTTATTAAATTTGAAATAAGCCATTGTAACACTTTAACTTTTAAAATTGGGCTTTTACAGTGTTTAGTATGTGTAAAATGTGTTGGTTTTTCAACATCTGTTCTGAAATATTTACAAAATTCCCCTATTAAATTTTAACATTGTGGTCTGAAGTATCCTACACAGTGTAATCAAAAATCCTGGTATATTTTATTTCATTTGAATCTTAGATCTCTAAAGAGAGCTTTCAGATGAAAAACCTTTATAGGTCTTTCAGCTGAAGATAGATAATATTGAGCTTTATATAAAACAAATCATACCGCAAATGTTGCATATAAATAAAGGCTAATTCTTCTGCTGTGACAGATATTTAAGTTATAGGAAGAATATAAAAGAATAAATATAAAAGAAGTACTAATACCTTATAGAACAATTTGAAAACTCTATGAATCAAAATTTCCTGCCCATTTTCTCTTCCTCAATGTAAACACATGTTTCATTCGTGTTTCTTTAGGTTTTGGGGTTTTTTCTTTGCATGAAAAGGCTAACTGGAAGAACTGCAATCCTGTAATCAGAACAATTTTTTTTTCTTTCGGTTATTGTGCGTGACTGCATAATAAATTATGCTCTCAGTTCTGTCATATTTTATTAGGATTTTAAGTCAGAACCACTAATCAATCTTCACCTGATCTTTTCAACCTCTATAACTTGGATGATCAAGATCCAAATTTTTTGTCTCCCTGTTTGGTAAAAAATTTCCACTGGAAAAGTGGATTAAGTGAAACTGCAGTACCTCATGACAACATTACAATTCAGGCAAGAAAATCTGCTTGATTACAAGGAAAAAAAACACTATCACAGCCCAGGAAAGAACTCGACACCAGAAGATTTAGCAAGTTGATGTGTAGAGCCCTGTTTCAGCTGTTAGAGGCTGGAGTTACCAGAAGTGGAGTAGTTAACACATCTGTTGGCCTTTGTATATGCAGTTAACTACTGAAAGAAATTGAGAAATAAGAAAAATCTGCAGTCAGCCTAAGAGTTAGAGAGGACCTAAATTCCTTGTAATGGCCTTAAAGTTACTTCTGGAATTAGCTAATAGGTTTGAAGAGTAGAATTCTCTTATGTTTTTTAAACTGTTACTGTTTTTCCGATAAGAGTTCTACAGGTTCTTTGCCGGTCATTACCAAAACCCACCTTCCATTAAACAGAGTTTGCTTAGCTGATACTGTTTAACCCTACTTCAGTACAAATTAAATCAAGACTGTGAACTACTTACTGTATTTCTTTTTATTTTTTTTTTTTGTTTGTTTTTTTTTTAATTTACAGCACTGTTGCTAGGCAAAAACTGGAAAAGGAGGTATAAATTAGTTAAGACAGTGAAGCACATTAATTTTGTTAATTATTGTGCCTATATGTTCTGTAAATCTGTAGCAGTTCAAGTTGTGAACATTGGCTTAATATCTAATTAGTTCTTACCAGTGTTAATGATTGGATGCCAAAGAAATTATATTTCTGCATTGTTGTGATGATTACAGACTGTTTCAACCATCAATAAACAAATTTTAATCTCCACAGATCAGAAGCTGTTATTTAACTATCTTATTTTACTTATTTTACTTTACTACTTATTTTACTCTTTATTTATTTCTATTAAACAGCAAGCCTTCTGACGTAGTCAGCGGTTTGTTTTATTGGTTTGATTAGCTGTTTCTGCAGTGAATTCATGCTGTGCACTGATGACAAAAATAGAACAACACTGAAAATTTCTGATGAAAATTTAGTTTAACTTATTTTTCAGTTTGAATATAGTACTGCTGCAGATTGTTCATTTGTTCTTCTGGGCATTACATCGGCATATATGCAGTTTTCTGTAAATAGAACTGGAAAATGTAAAAGATAAAGGAGAAATCCACAGCAATTCTCCTCATCTAGGGGAGACTCTAGATAATTTTTCAGAACAAAAAATGTCAAAGATATTAATTGAAGAATATATAAATTGGACTTCAGTAAAAAAATTAGATACACTTTTCAGCAACATTTCAAAAGGAATGCTAGAAGTAAAATGTTAGTAGGCTTGGTCAACAATGGCTATGTGTGTTTTGGTAATGAATTAAATACATTCCAAAATTTACAACAGAGAAATAATTGTTCCAGGACAGCAGATATCTTAAAAATTATATGACCCATTCTTATAGTCTTTTAGTGCTGAAAATCTTTGCTTCATTCTTCCTGGTAAGTAAGCAATAAAGAAATACCGTACTTTGTGCTTTTGGTTCAAGAAATCCCTGATGTACTGAATACTGGGAGGGAATTCAATGTGCAAGTATATGCTTTCCCTCTTCCTGACCAGAAATCTCTGATTTGCTTACTATATCTTGACTGTTATTTGCAGTTTTATTTCCTGAATATAGTGTATAGGTTCAGCAAAGGCAATAAGGGTGAACAAGTATGGAATATGTGCTTTACAATGAGTAAGTCAGGAGTCTTCAGTCCAGGAAAAAAATGTGGTTGAAGAGAGTGGTATAGAGGGGTATTTTAGAAGCCTATATCATTACATTCTTGCAGCAGATAAATTGAAATGCATTTCTTGGTGGGTGTGAATACATTAGTGTTTTTGATTGAAATAATAGGAGGGTACTTGCTTGAAGTTAAGACTGTGTCCCCTTAAAGCTTTGTTTTCAGCCACAGCACATGCAAACTTCTTTTCTGTCGGTTGAAAGTAAACTGAAAGCTGTGCTGCAGGAGCCATCTACATGCTCCACTTTCTAATGAACGTTCATTCTGTGGACCCAGACTAGAGATGGGCTGAAGTAGAACCTCAGGATGCATATATAATTTGAATGTTGGTCTCAACATTCATTATGTTGCTCCAGAGTCCCAATACTTGCTAACGAGAAATAGTCATTGACCCTTTCCATGGAGTAAGAGCCAGGTTTAACAAACATTTCTGAATCCCCTGGGAACATATAGCTAAGCTTGGAAATTCATTACTGTTACATATTATGGATACTGAAGTTTACAGGAAGTCCAGAGGAAGGCTGAATAAATTAATGAAAGGGCAATCCATTGACTGCTCTAAATACAAACCACACTCATTTTATGAAATCTTGGACTGCCTCAGAACTGGAGCACTTGTGCTTGCACTAATACACACTTTCCTTGACAATTGCTGTTGTCACTAGCTTTGGTGGCCTTTCAACAGTCCTTCTAATCTGTTATAGGTATTTTTCCCTGACAAAAGTTAACTTTAAAACAAAAAAAACGTAGTACTGACAGCTGGAGGCATACTATCAGAACCCTGAGAGCAGTAGCAGACTGTACTGACTCTAGGACCATCCCTACCTGGGACATCCACCCACACCATCTGATCATGGCCCAGCAACTCCATCTCAGCTCATACTCATGTACCCAGTCCTGCTGTGAGCTGTGTTGTAGGTAGCCTGTGTTCAGCACTGATCCTTTCTTGCCCCGTCCTCATTGCTGGCTTTTCTGGATTGTCCTTGTGCCTGATGTGAGGAATTGTATTTGGGTGATGGTCAACAGTTGACAGAGCCTGTTGCTGCTATGGGACCTGTGCTGCCCAGCCTGCTCAGCTGCTGTGGGACTGTGCCTGGGTTAGGGGACATTGCCCTGTCTGTGCTAGGGTTGTCCTGAGCTCTTGGGTTGTCTTCACTCATGGAGTAGCCCTATTGTTGCTGCTTCTCGGGAAGCATGCACCTTCTAGATCTGATTGGCTATTTCTAGTTTTAGAAACCCTCTTCTTCCTGCTTTCTTCCCTGCAGCTCAAAGGGTGTGAGGGGTTTGTTTAGTTTTATTTTTAAGATCCTTAGATATCTAACAGGATCTGCACAGAAAAGGAAACACTGGCAAGAAATACAACCATTATGATTTTTCAGGTACAACCAGCAAGCGATGAAAATAGAGAAAAACAATTTCTCTTTTGTTTCCATTTTTTCTAATCTTTCCATTTTCTGAATTAAGGATTTTTTTGGGGGAAGACTATCATTGTAGTCAGCAACCTGTAGGTGGCAACCAGAATGAAACGGGAATTATTTTGCTTTTGATGCTGTTGCTGAAGAGCAAGTAATATGCAAAACCTATTTAGTCTGTAGCCTGCACTAGAGAGGGCATGGAATTTTCCTACTTTGGGAAATGATGGTAGATGTTATGTCAAAAAAATGAGTTCATTTTAAGTTCTGGGCGTAGAAAAAAAAAGCAGGTGAAAATGAGAAAATGAGCTACAACATCATTGGATTTAGGCCTGTATGGAGCTAAGATTTTGTATAGGAAGACCTGTGGAAATTAGTAGTCTACAGATTGATGTTACTGACAGCAACGGTCCATTTGGGGATTATTTGCAGAATCAAGTAGTATAAAGAAGTCTCAACTCAAGTGAAGTATTAAGCCTTAATTTAAGAAGACAGCGCAGATATTTTCCCAGGAGAGGGTAAAAGTGTAAGACGAGCCTCGTAACTGTGATACTAGAGCAGAAGCATCAGCAAATGCACAGAAATATGGTCAATATTATCACTTCCTTATCGATCTCTTTGTAGATATATACTAATTCAGCTGACATCCCAGTACAGTCTTCCCAAATCATTTCGGTCCCAATCTGCCTCTCTGTCATACAGAGTAGTGATTGATCTTTGGGAAAAGGTATTGAGGAAGACAGTAAAATATTCAATGGCCTGTGAAGAAGTGAGTATAACTCTGTCTTCTATCACTGAAAGAATTAGCTCTGCATTACAAATACCTAACTGGAACTAAACAAAACTCAGTTATTATAAGCAAATTATAGGCATATTCCTCTATGTTCAAGAAGACGTATAGAATGCCATATCAAAAATAAAGATAAAATCTATGTTAACATTTACATCAATGGCTGAATTATAATCATAACCTTAAGTTAAAATGACAGACTTTGTTAGCAATTCTGCAGATAAATTATACTAATTATTTTGTTGTTATTTAAAAAAATATATTGAGAGTGTTTATTTTTGGTCATTTGATAGTTTGGATTTGACTGAAGACTGATCTTAGATACATATTCTGTTATTGTATATATTTATTTTACAGATGAGATTTCTGTTTTATTTTCGTTCCACTGGGAACTAATTGCTTATGTATTGTTTTCAGGTAACTTATTTAGAGACTTCCGCTGCGCTCTGCTAAATACTTTGTAAATGTGCTGTAGCTTTTTAATGGATTATTCCTTTCTGTGGATTTAATTCACTTTGTTGCTTCTAAGTCTTTTTCACTTGGTGTTTCATTTCTATCCGCCTGTTAACTCTGACATTGTGCAACTGCAATCTGCTGTTCTTTTGTTTTCAATGTGTTATAATTAGAAATGTGCTGAATAAGAAATGCATAATTCTCCATGTGAGCTCTTACACAAGATAGGAATCTGTAGAACATCCAAAGAGAGGAAAAACTGAGTTAAAAATTTTTAGGAGTGAGTATCCAGTAACTGATGCTATTGATTTTTGACTATATGTTGTATTTGTGCATATTTTAAACATAGCTGCCTCAGATTTTGCTTCTTCAATAATGTAGATTCTCTTGGGGTGACTGGAATAAAAACCAAAGAACTTAATGTTTTGTACTTACAAGAATTAACCCAAAACCAATTTTTCAGGAGCTAATTGAACCACATTATAAAAATTAGAACACCAGAACAAACTTCTGTGTCTTTCTGCCGATTTTTAATTAAACGAATAATGGTAATTTCAAGTAATATATGTCTTTGTGTCTGTAAATTTTAAGTTGCACGTGATTATAGAATTTGTGTTGGGGACCATTTCTTTATGGGAAATTGCTTTTGCACCAATTCATTCCAATGCGTACTATAAAAAGAATGTTTCTTGCAAACTAGTCCCCTTGACCTGAAAGGTTATCTTTTCCAATTTTATTATTATTTTATTGAGAGTAGTTTTTTCCTTTTCCCTTTCATACTAAACAGTATATTCTTCTTTAGTTTATTTTTTCGTATATATTCGTACTTACTTTTTCTTACCATTTTCTGAAAGTCATCATAAATTTGATACTGAACTGATTTTTCTTTGAAGTAATAGTTTCTCATTGTTCTTTTTTTTTCCCTAAACTTCACTTCAAACTAAATTATTTCATATCATCTTTCTTTCACAAACCTGCTCTTTCAGTTGTTCTTTTTAGAAGATAATGGTTTCAGTCTTAAATCTAATTCCATCAAGACAGTGGACAGTCCCACAGGTTTTTTTATTATCCATAATGACAAGTGCTTGTATTCTAAATTAATTTTGATTCCTTATAATTTCTTTTATTTTTTTCAGAAATTAATGTATTGAACATGTTTAAATGGAAAGTAAACAGAAGAATGAATAATGTTTAATCTATTCAACTAAGAATCACGCTATTCTATTATGAAAAGTCTTTGCTAATAAACAGTGGATACACAAAAATATTCTAAACAAAACATGAAACAAAAATCAGCTATGTGCACCTTCCAATCAGTCTCAGGCTATGATGGCACAAGAATGGTACCACACCATTCCTTCATAAAAACAACTGCAGAAACAGTTATCCTGTTTGGGTAGGAGAGGAAGGTGTTTGTTTCCTTCTATCCAGAGCTCATCAAGTCTTAAATATTGACATGTACCCAGAAATTTATTTTCTCCATACCTACACGCAAGATGATATCAGACATACTGTTTTGTCCAAACATAAAAAAATGAGAGGTGGGTGAGACAGAGAACCCAAACCCCTTGTTACACTGTTTAAATAAGGTATAAAAAAATGCAAGGTTTCATGAGTGGTCAGCATTTAGTTTACATAGTAAATGTTTCCTGTTTGATATAGTCTTGTTTCTGTAAGAAGTTATTCAGCTATAGAATTTTATCAAACTCTTCTATACCACAATACATTGACTTTAAGAGTTTAAATATAGCTTAGAGTGATTCAGGTATTAAGTTATAGCAAAGTGTCACTCAAAAGACAAAGGAAGCCTTTCTTTTATCCCTTTGTGTCTGTGTATGTACAGAAGTGCATATGTGTAATTAAGATATATTTTATTATTATTATTATTTAGCTGGAATTTATGAGAATTTCAAATAAAGAGGCCTTTGACATCTATAGTTTGAGGCTTTAGTTTCACATCAACAGCTTCAACAGTATCCTTAGTTTTGCTAACTACTTTCATAGTGATGTTGTGCTTGTAGTCAGGTTTGCTGGTGTGGTTGAAATTGCAACTGCACTGAACCATAAACTCATTTTGCTCTTACGTCTGGTGAGGACAGAGAGCATAACGAAAAGGCTCCAGTTAGATTAGATACACTCAACAGAAGACCTAAATGTTGAATGATACTCGCTAGGGCAATGTACCCAGCCTGATAACCTGTTGTAGCTTCCTTCTTTTTCCAAGATCTTTGAGGAATAAATGGCAGATGAGCTAAACTTTTCTGATTTTTACAGTATTCTCACATCCAGTGCCTTTCTTCAGGGACTGGTAACCATCCCTGGTCATCCTGTGGCAAAAAATCTTAGCAACGTCACTGAACATCCCATACGCAATAACTCTTCTGCTTCCTTCAGGTGTCTGAGATAATGTGCATAGTCAATACAATTTACATTCATATGTGAAGAAAATCTAGTGCTTTAAGAATGTGGAAAAATGTGAGCGTAAGACACGAGACTCGAGACCCAAATTATTTTTATGTCATTGACAAAAAGTTGAAAAGATGGGTGTTCTTGATTTAGTCTATGAATAAAAGGATCTTTTGAATAAACTGCTGTATCCTACCCTCCTCTCCACCAGAAGAAGTTGTCTTCTGAATGCCATATTTCATGATGTTGACTATACTTTTAGTTTGAGGAGGAATATGCAATACTTTTTATTGACACTATTTTAAAAACTGTAATATGCCGTGCTGTTAAACTTATCTAGTACCACTGAATTTTCCATTAAAGAAGTACACTGCTTTTTTAATATGACTACTCTACGATAATACCCACTCTTCTATAAAGCTCTTAAAATGTACTAATTGGAAAAATTATCTGGAACTGAAGTTAATAGTTGCCCAGTTAAATCTGGAGGAAAAAAAATAATACAATGCGTCTAGGTACATAAATCCCATAAGTCTTATGATATGGTAGCTACTTTATCTTCACAAACATTTTTCTGAGTAAGGAGGTACATCTACTTTTCTTCAGATGTATAAAATGTTGTCTTAAATCTGTTACTAATTGACTTAGGGTATGCTTGACACGGTTTTAATACTTCAGAGAAAAATATTAAATAGAAAATTTAGTGTATTGTGACATTTTGAATAAAACACACCAAACACTAAAAGACTATAAAACCACTGCTTGAATTACAGAAGACATAACTTCCATTAGAATCAGTTACAGATTCATAACATTCCTAGAAAAAAAGTGCATGATTTCTTATAAACGAATCATTAAAATGTTTCCTGTTGCTTACAGGTAAGTGTACTGGAAGAAAAAACATATGTGCATATAATATTAAATAAAAGAATGGTCTTTCATGTGGGACAATTATCAAAGCTCTAACTTCTTGCTGAAGCAGTGAGACATGGAATAAATATTCTGAGTCCAACACCTGTTGGAACTATAGAGCTAGTAAAAGTTCCCCAAAAAGCATCAGCAGGAGAATTGAATTGAAATGATTAAAACATGTGTTCTGTTGAGAAAATCATAATAATAAGAAGAAACAGTTTTCTTTTTAAAAGAAAGATCAGCTATTAAGAAGGCCAATATACTGTCCAGAAAAATTCTCTCATTTAGTGTAAGATGTGATTTACACAAAAACTTGGAAAACTTGTTGCAGTAAATAAGTAAAATGTTGCAGAAAGCTTATGAAGAGAGGAAAGATTGCATAGTTTTCTTAAAATAACCCAGAAAAAACAAGTCAAGAGGATGAAAAAATGCAAATATTATTTTATTATTATATGATCCTGTAGTGATCATCAAATCCTAGAATCAGAGAATCACAGACTTCCTCCTTGAAGAATGTGCAGCCTGCCTGGACCGCTTTGCCCTTCAGGACTTTCTCCCAAGGGACCCTCTCAACCAGCATCCTGAACAGGCCAAAGTCTGCCCTCCGAAAGTCCATGGCAGTGGTTTTGATGAACCCCCTCTTTACTTACCACGAACTAGAGAACTCTGTCATTTCATGGTCCCTAATCCCAAGATGACCTCTGATCACCACATCTCCCACCAGTCCTTCTCTGTTAGTAAACAGCAGGTCTAGTGAGGCAGCTCCCCTGGTACGCTCACTTACTAGCTGCATCAGGAAGTTATCTCCCACACACTCCAGGAACCTCGTAGACTGCTTCCTCTCTGCTGTGTTGTATTTCCAGCAGATGTCTGGTAAATTAAAGTCCCCCACAAGAACTAGGACTAGCGATTGTGAGACTTCTGCCAGTGTCTTGTAGAATGCTTCATCTGCCTCTTCATTCTGGTCGGGTGGTCTATAGCAGACCCCCAGCAGAATGTCTGCCTTGTTGGCTTTCCCCTTCATCTTTACCCATAAGCACTCAACATTATCATCACAATCTTTGAGCTCTGTACAATCGAAGCAGTCCCTAATATACATTGCCACCCCAGCGCCTCTCCTTCCTCGCCTGTCCCTTCTCAAGAGTTAGTCGTCATCCACTGCAGCACTCCATTCTTGAGAGTCATCCCACCATGTTTCTGTGATGGTGACCAAGTCATAGCTGTCCTGCTGTACAATGGCTTCTAACTCCTCCTGTTTGTTGCCCATGCTGCGTGCATTGGTGTAGATGCGCTTGAGATGGGCTATTGATCTCATCCCTGATACTGGCATGACATACCTGGGCTCATCTCTAGTGATCCTGGTTATATCCCCTTCCCCTTTCAAACCTAGTTTTAAGCCCTCTTAATGAGCCCCACCAAGTCATGTGCGAGAATCCTTTTCTGCCTTTGAGACAGACAGACTCCATGTGTTGCCAGCAGGCCCAGTGTTGTGTAAATCCTGACATGACGACCTGGACAAGCTCAGGAAGCGGGCCTCTGTGAACCTTATGAGGTTCAACAAGGCCAAGTGCAAGCTCCTGCACCTGGATCGGGGCAGCCCCTGCTATCAATACCAGCTGGGGGATGAAAGGATTGAAAGCAGACCTGTTGAGAAGGACTTGGGGGTACTGGTGGATGAAAACCTAGACATGAGCCACCAAAGTGTGCCTGCAGTCCAGAAGACCAACTGTATCCTGGGCTGCATCAAGAGAAACATGGCCAGAAGATAGAGGGAGGTGATTCTGCCCCTCTAATCTGCACTAGTGAGACACCACCTGCAGCACTGCATCCAGCTGTGGAGCCCTTAGTAGAAGAGGGACATGCACCTGTTGGAGTGGGTCCAGAGGAAGGTCACAAAAATGGTCTGAGGGCTGGAGCACCTCTGCTTATGAGGAAAGACTGAGAGAGTTGGGGTTGTTCAGCCTGGAGATGAGAAGGCTTTTGGAAGACCTTATTGCAGCTTTTCAGTACCTGAAGGGAGCCTATTGGAAAGATGGGGAAAATATTTTTAGCAGGACTTGTTGTAATAGGACAGAGTAATGCCTTTAAACTAGGGGAGGGTAGATTTAGACTGGGTATAAGGAAGAAATTTTTTACCATGAGGGTGGTGAAACACTGGAACAGATAGTCCAGAGAGGTAGTGGAGGCCCCATTGTTGGAAACATTCGAGGCCAGGTTGGATGGTGCTCTGAGCAACCTGCTCTAATTGAAGATGTCACTGCTTGCTGCAGGGAATTGGGCTAGATGACCTCTGAAGGTCCCTTCCAACCCAAAGCATTCTATGATTCTATGATCAAACAAAGCAAAATTCCTCCAACCAGTGTTCCCCTTCACATGAATACTTTTGGCCAAAATATGAACAGGGCTTTCCTGCAATGTTCTGATTCCCTAAGGTTTAAAATAATCTACTGAAAGCTTCTCTCTTGCACAGAGTCTTTGACTTTGCATCATTCTCATCAAAGACAAGGTTTGGTGGCAGTAGGTTGCACAGGTTCCGTACTTCCATATTTCAATGAGAAAGTAGTGTAAAACATACTGCTACAATGCCTCTGTTTTTAAGAACATTATTTTTTCTTCCCTGTGCAAAATATCTTGTAGGAGTCAGATCTGCTACCCTGCTAAGCATGCAAAGGAAAGTCTCTGTGATAACTGTTCCAAAGATCTCTCAAACCAATGAGAAGATGGAATTCTGTGTACTGGCTTTATATTATCTGCTACAGGTGCTACAGGTCTAAAATCTTTGAATTCTTCTATAAAGAGTCGTACCCATATCCTGTATAAATACTTTATTAGTGATATGTGTCTATGTGTTATTGATTCATCTTTGTTGTTGTTCAGTTTGTTTATTATTAGTATTATGATGATGATGATGATGATGCAGGTACATTTAATATGGTTACCAAACTATACAGACATTTTGTTGAATTTGAAATTTTACAATTTTAATAAAAATTATATTGTTATGCCCTTTTTAAAGATGAGCATTGAGCATAAATGAAATTTGCTTATTTTTCTCCCTGTCAGCAGTCAGAATACTATTGCAGCCTTTTTTCAAACTGTACATAAGTCTTGATGTGCATCTTCTTCACCCTCAAATGTGAGGTACTGATTATTGTATTTAATTGCACTAAACACATTGGGAATATTTGCTTTAAATTTAAAATAATCCCAAGGAACACTCAAGATAGGAAACTCAATTGTGTTACGTAATAAGTTATATAGCATATTTAAGAATACTGACTGTTTCACTTTGGCTGAAATATTTATATGAAAAGATTCATAAACAGTAGAATGTTATACACATTCACTGAATTTTGATGTGGGACAGTGAAAGAGAAGTCTGGTAACATAGGAGTCATGACATACAAGAAAGGATACATTTTACTCAGGTATGTCTGCATCCTTGGACATCATACAAATATTCCAAAAAGTTCTAATACAGCTGTCTCACAATACCTGGAAGAGCCCTGGACTGCAAAAGTCATTTCTATGGTTGTTTTCAGTTTACCAAAATTATATAGATAGCGTCTATTCCTTTAACAAACCATCATATGCTTACTTGTAAAGAGATGCATGATATTGTGTGCCATAACTTTTCATCATATATTTGAATATGTTGTACCTGCTATACTCCATGAATGCAAAAATTTCTTCTAAGAAGTCCCATACATTCCCCTTACTACTCATCAGACTGCTTATAACATTCCTGGGAAGAAGAAAAACTGGGAACACAGGCAATCTGGAGGTAAGATTTGCTCTTTTTCTTCACTTGTTATGTAGACTTTTGATCTGAAAATCAATTAGAGCATGTTTGTCCTACCTTACTCATGAGGTAGTCAGGATAATCATGTAGCAGAAAAAAAGAGTACTTCAATATATATTCTCAAAGATAAATTTTTCAATAAGCCTTCAAAGGACACTGCCTGCCCTTTGCCTTTCATAAAGGATATTCTAAAGATGAGGAGTTAGCTTAGGTTTCAGGAAGCTCCCTTTGCAAAGCAGTTAGTATATGCCTAAATGGAAAATCAGCCCTTTGGAAGGGAGAAGGCTTCAGAAGTTCATGAGAGTTGGTGTCTGTTTGGAACAATATTGTAAGAAAGGTGGAATTAGCATGGAAAAGGCGGGCATTAAAGAGCTTAACTTATCAACATTGGGTGGCACCTTATTTCTTTCCAGCTTCAGTATCAGCTCTTCATCCTCATCTTCCTTGTGTAACTTTACCTTTATTCTCATTTTTTTCTCATTGTCCTATCACATATGACAGTGCCTGAAAAAACAGCCCTTGCTGCAACTCAGCTGCCGAGCTCATCATCCATTTTATGAATCAATCAGAACAAGCCAAAAATTTATTTTTCCCATTCTGCCAATTTCCTGAGTACCCAGAGGTCAGTTTTTTACCAAAAAGCAATAGTTGCCCATTCTATTGGATAGATACGACTTAGAGGAAATCAGAAAAGAAAAAAAAACAGGCTTTAATAGATTTGTAGGAAATCACAGAGCTGAATACAGAGAGGCATAAACGCTTAGGTGAATTTGGGTAATGGAGAGCAAGCTTTTGTAAGTGTTTTCCACTTTAACATTTTATTAATTCATACAAAATATTTTTATGCATGTACAAATGCACACATTCTCAGTTATTTTTTGTCATTGAATAGTTCACTCTTTTCTTCTTCCTGCTTACCCCTTAGTTACCTATCTAGCTGGTATAGATCATAGTCTATCCTTCATAAAATAAATTTGAGGTAGAAATTTACATTTTTTTTCAGATGATCTTTAAGCAACAAAAGTGATTTTTTAATCAGTAGGAGCCCTTGAAATACACTTATAGCATCCTCAACAAATGAAGCTATCCAGTTAGAAAACTACAAGTGATCTTAGAAATCAAAGATAATAGTATATCTGATGTATACAGGTCTGGATATTTCTTTAATCATTTATATCCTTTAAATCACTGAGAGCTTTGTGAGTTTTAAAGCAGACTATGCTACTCGTAATGAATGAGAGGAAAATAATGATGACATTTACAGGAATCTGACATTCACTCATAAGAGTTATTATTAACATGAGTAAGAATTAAAATAAATTGCCCTTCCCTCTGAGTAACTTACCATCCTTCCTTTGATTTTGTATAATTTTCAAGTGAGTGTATTGGTACTGAAAACTAAAGAACTTGTCTGGATGAGACTTTCTGGTCCTCAAGAAGGGTACAGAGTATAAGTTACAGTGAATTGCTATGTTTAGACCAATCCCAGAAGAGCTATAAATAGCTTTCTTTGCTCTTTTAAACAAAAACCTCATGGCAAAATCTATGAAATTTAATATAAGTATGAAATTCAAGATTGTCCTATAGATTTAATTTCAATGTAGTTGTGTCCATGTCAGTCTTCATGCCCACTGCACTTAAATCATCAGTTCCCTGAGAGGTCAAGGCACTCTCCAGCTAGTCGCTCATAGATGAGACAGTGGGTTGATTCAAGACCATATATGAACTTCACATTAGGTGATTGCCAGGGCTGGCATCCGAATAGTTCTGACAGGAGTTCTCCAGGCAAGAATACTGGACTGTCCCCCAGTTGACTTCTGCTGTGCCTAGACACCCTGGTAGGCACTCTCTGTACCTGTTGATTGATTAATTTATAGTTGATTAACATTCTGGGCAGAACATCTGGCCATGCAAGGGACTGGCTGAGGTAAGTACTGCTTTAGATGAAGAAACTGATCAAACTTGCCATAGTTAAGATAGCTAAAAGTTTTTTTGTACATGGTTTAAAATAATCCTTAGCAATTGTCATGCATGTGCTAGAGTGATCATGCAGGACCATACAGAAGCTGGACTACAAAAATATAGCAGAACAGTTTGGGAAGTCTCACTTGACATGGCTATTTGTATGCAGTTGCAAAGACGTTCAACAGACTTGTGTCCGCATCTGGACAGCAGCTGACCATCCTGTTTGAGAGATTCAATACCCCATGTGAGTATTACCTTTTGAAATAGAGCACAGAGTATAGAAGTATAGAACAGAGTATACAGAGTATGGAACACAGAGATTTAATTCAAGTCACCTTGGAGACAGCATCTTTGCTTATGTTCTTTTACAAAAATTTCCCTGTGGTATATTTGCTAACTCCTTAAATCTTACTTCTGGGTTGCAGAAGAGTCAAAAGACAACTAGATTTTCTTTTGCTGTGTTCCTGAAAGGTGAATCAAAATTTTGTCTTTCTGGAAGCTTGAATCTACAGATTCTCCTTTTTCAATTTTTTATTTTTAAGATCTCTGTCACCTGATTGGTTAGTTATTCATTTATAAGGTTTAGAGAGCATTGTGTGCCCAGATGTTAAAGGGAAGACAGGAACACAGTCTGTCCAAGGATACGCATAAGGTGCCTGTGAAGATGGCCTGTGCCCCCAATTCAAGAAAGATGAAGAGCTACTGGAGAGAGTCCAGCGGAGGGCTACAAGGATGGTGAGGGGACTGGAGCATCTCTCCTACGAGGAGAGGATGAGGGAGCTGGGCTTGTTCAGCCTGAAGAAGAGAAGGCTGAGAAGGGACCTTATAAATGCTTACAAATACCCAAAGGGTGGGTGTCAGGAGGATGGGGCCAAGCTCTTTTCAGTGGTGTCCAGTGACAGGACAAGGGGCAATGGGCACAAACTGAAGCACAGGAAGTTCCGTCTGAACATGAGGAAGAATTTCTTCCCTCTGAGGGTGACGGAGCACTGGAACAGGCTGCTCAGGGAGGTTGTGGAGTCTCCTTCTCTGGAGATATTCAAGACCCGCCTGGACAAGGTCCTCTGCAGTCTGCTGTAGGTGACCCTGCTTTGACAGGAGGGTTGGACTAGATGACCCACAGAGGTCCCTTCCAACGCTTACCATTCTGTGATTCTGTGATTCTGTGATTCTGTGATTCTGTGATTCTGTGATTCTGTGAAGGTACCCAACCACGACTTCCACATAGAATGATCCTCTTCATCTGCATGGTATGATTCTCTTTTTTTTGAGACATAATTTTTTTAAATTTTCAAAACAATTTTAAAACTTTCAGACATTCACACTAACAAAGCAAATATTATCATCTTTTGACGATGCGTAATAAATATGAGTTATAGTACTATAACTAGACTAGATGCAAATAGTATTTAGTTTTTAAATAGCTTTTTGGTTTGTTCCTTAGTAAGTAGTTTCCTCAGAGAATAAAAAGACAATGGCGCAGAAATAGTCTATGTAAGTGTTCCCATGTATTGATATCTAGTTAATTGAAAAAATTGATTGAAAACAATTGTTACTATATTTTGTTCAATTTTTGATGTAAAGAGTAATAATACAATAGAAGACAAATACACTGAATAAAGCTCATACTTTGTTTTGGTAATAGTATTCACAGTCATTTTAGTCCCTGCCATGTCTCATTTTTTTTAAACTAAAATGAATTTGGAAAAAAAAAAAAAAAAAAGAAAAAAGAAGAAACAAATAGATATATAGGGTTAAAAAGTTTTGGAGAATCCTGAACACCACTGAATTTTGCTCCAAATTAATATTCTAATACGGAAAGTTTTAAGAATATTAGCAAGTTTGGTATCCTAAGTGACACAATAGATACAGAGTATTTAAGTCAATAATGCAATTCATTACTAGCATATGTATTTTATTGAAAAATTATATGACCTTTGAGTTGGCAGCATTATAAAATAATTCTTTTGTGATCTTAGACTTTGGTAGTCCTCCAGGAAGAGTGAGACAGACATACCAATGTAACCTATTGCTTGCTAGCCTGGGTTTTGTTTGGAATTGTTTTAAGTTGCTGTTTATTTTCCTTCTGAAGTCATCTGAAAAAAAAAAAAAAAAAAAAAAATTAGGTCTTACAACTGAGACACTTACTCTGACCTGTATATTTATCCGATTTTGTAACAAAAAGCGAAGTCAGGGAAAATATGCATCACTCCTGACTCAATTAGACTTAATCTTCTCAAGCAGAAGTTTTCAGTATGGGGAACTAAAAAGTAGAGAATATGCAAAAGGATTACATTTTCTTTCACAAAGGTAGAAATTCAAATTTACACCTGTCTATATTTGTATGACAGATCCACTCACTGTAGCTTAAAAGGCTAATACAGGTGCTGGCATTTGTGACATCTTTTCCCATGAATACTGAATTTTACAGAAAACCATGATAAATTTTCCCCCTGGTATGCGGAAAACTGACATAGTCACAGCAGTATGCGTGTGTGTGTTATTCTATTATTTCTCTTGTAAACCATTGTTCTGTTAAGAATGTTGTACAACTACAGTACTAGTATAAATGTACTGAAAATAGTTTTGCTTTCCATAGTACTTCACTAAAAACGATTGTTGAAATCTCCTGATGGAGAGAAGAACTGATGAAACGGATCTGGGCTCATGTTGAAAGACATTTGACAGTTCTCAGCATTCCAGTTCCCAAAACATTGAATGAAAACATTCTTCAGTATTTGGTTGTGTCAGCACAGTTAGTTGTGTCAGCATTTCTGATAAGAACATGGTTCTGTAGAAGAAGGTTTCTTTCTTGTTTTTTTTAATTTTTTGGAAAAGCAGGAAATAATTCCTGAGTCTTACTGAGTCAGGAGAAAATAATCTTACAGAAATAAAGATAAAAATCAGTCTTATTTTATTTAGCCTATCTGAAACAGTTTCTTTATTGTGTAGAATTTGAGAATATTCTACATCTAAAATAAACATTAAAAAATAGTTAAGGCTTTTAGATGTAAAAGTAGATGTCATATAAGTATGGATACTTTTCAGGAGAAAGTTTTTCTGAACATGAACGCACAGGTAATTCAAAGAATTGTTTGATTCTTAACGACAGGCAGACTAAGAAAAATTTTTTATTTTACGATTTATAAATTGATGATTGACTTCAGTGGAATTTCAGAAGAAGGTTTTCAGAAATGAACTGAGGATGAAATCTGCTGGGGAAAAAAAAAAAGAGACCAGACTCCTTTGAAGAAACAGCAGTCCATATGGCGACCTATCCTTTGCCACTTCTGGTGCCTAGAGAGTTTAGGACACACTTTTGCTCTCCCAGGTGAAGACAATTAGAATTTATTCTAATTTGTTGCTACTTCATGCTGTGAACTCCCAGTGAGCTCAGCTGCTCGTGTGTTAGGCTGGCAGTTGCTTCTGCTGTTTCGTGCATTTTGAAATTAGCCTTCTGTCTTCAGGTACGTTAGGGGCTTTCTCAGCTCATACCTCCTAATGTGCCACACAGCAGCAAGCCAGATTCAAAGACAAAGAGCAGCACTGGATTCCCCTGCTAGCACCTACCCTCATAACAGAATGCCACGACTTTTCGCTACTGCCTTTAATGCCCTTCACTACCACCTCTTAAACAGATCTGAAGATGCAAATTCTGCATGTTTTCTAGCTAGATCTGTGTGTCAGTGGGATACTCATATGCGTTTAAGGACCTTAGGAAAGATGTATTTTAAAGCCTGTTTTTATCTGCATATTTCTATATAGGTCAGTTACATCTTTTGTGTTTTATAAAGCTAAGAATTTACATAATTTGTAGCATCAGATAAGGTACAACACAGTTACAGTAAAACACACAAATGATTTATAAACAAGCACCATTTTGCGCAGGGAATGATGATAACATTTTTATTTTAAATACCCATGAAAACTCAAAAAGAGCACCGCACTTCACATTGACATCAGAATGAATTCATCTTGGTAACACAACTAATTTAAACCAAGTAACTGTTGATGGTGTTGATGGATACATTTTTGAATTTGTTTTTACTTTTCATGAAGCACATGAAGATAATTTTACTTTGAAAACTGCAACCTTGAACAATTTTTAAATCAATTTTTCAATGCTTAGTTTTTCTGCTAATGATCTCACTAGGGATGTCCCTTTAACTATGTTTTAGGAAGGTCTTACAAATACCTACACGTGACAAAGTAACTGTACTAACATTTTTCACATGAAAAAATCCACATGCATTTGGAATGAGATTTAACCTAAATAATTGGTATTTGACAGGTCTGGTGATGTTTTTGAATAAGAAAAAAATTCCCTAATAATAAATAGTTCTGGTGCATATTCAGATTCTTGGATATTCTGCACATGTTAATTACCCCTTTGGAGGGACAATTTTTCTGGAAAACCGAGTGTCACCATCTGTATTTGTGAGATAGACCTCTTGGACTTCTTCAGCCCATTTTGTTAGTATATGAATCACATCTGTAGCAGGAAATTTATAATTATATCATCTGTTATTAGCAAAATACAAGTCCACCTGCATACTATATGCAGAGCCCAAAGTCTTTTTTAGGCAAACATGATAAATCAGGTATAGAAGCATCTTGTAGCAAACCACCACACAACTGCAAAGTAATCCGCCAACAGTGCTCAACTCAAACATGTAAATTACTGCTATTTTCAGAACAAAAAAAATAAGATTTAAAAGATGTGCATGCACACAGACACATGTACAATGCATACATGCAGGGTTTGTAGATTCTACATCCATACTCTATTACGTCAGCTGTCTGCTATGGAACTGCCTTCTCAACACAAAACTGAAAAACTTGATTTTTAAAATTTATTTTCTATTAATAACACACACATTGTCTACATTTAATACTGCAGTAGCATATGGAATAAGGAAACATTGCAACAATTTCTTGCAGAATGTCTTAAATAAGATAATCAGTGAATCATGAGGAAAATTGTCAGTGGATTAGTAAAATCCGCTGGTCGCTATTTAAAAATCACTTCCTCCATTCTCAGGATAAGTACATCCCCCTGAGGGAGAAATCTAGCAAAGGAGGTAGGAGACCAGCATGGATGAGCACGGAGTTTCTAGCAGAACTCAGATGAAAGAGAAAGGTCTACAGAACATGGAAAGAGGGACAGACCACTTGGGAGGAATACAGGAACATTGTCAGAGCATGCAGGGATGCAACGAGGAAGGCCAAAGCCCACCTGGAATTGAAGCTGGCAAGGGATGTCAAGGACAACAAGAAAAGCTTCTTCAAGTACATTAGCAGCAAAAGGAAGACAAGTGATAATGTGGGGCTGCTGCTGAAAGAGGTGGGAGCCATGGTGATGGAGGCAGCAGAGAAGGCACAGTTACTGAATGCTTTCTTTGCTTCAGTCTTCAGTGCTAATGCCGGCTCTCAGAAAACTCAGGCCCCGGAGGTAAGAGAGGAAGCCTGTAGAAGGCATGACCTTCCCTTGGTTGAGGAAGACTGCGTGAGGGATCGCTTAAGCAGTCTGGAAGCCCACAAATCCATGGGCCTCGATGGAATGCACCCACGAGTACTGAGGGAGCTGGCAGATGTCATTGCTGAGCCACTCTCCATCGTCATTGAATGGTCCTGGAGGACAGGAGAGGTGCCCAAGGACTGGAGAAAAGCCAGTGTCACTCCAGTCGTCTAGAAGGGCAAGAAGGAGGACCCAGGGAACTATGAGCCGGTCAGCCTTACCTCCATCCCGGGAAAAAGGATGCGGCAGGTTACCCTGGAGGCCATTATTAATCAAGTGGAGGAAAAGAAGGTTATCAGGAGTAGTCAGCATGGATTCACCAAGGTGAAATCATGCCTGACCAATCTGACAGCTTTCTACGATGACATGACTGGCTGGGTAGATGAAGGGAGAGCCATGGATGTTGTCTACCTAGACTTCAGCAAGGCTTTCGACACTGTCTCCCATAAGGTCCTCATAAGGAAGCTAAGGAAGGGTGGGCTGGATGAGTGGTCGGTGAAGTGGATTGAGAACTGGCTGAATGGCAGAACTCAGAGGGTTTTCACCAGTGGCGCTGAGTCTAGCTGGAGACAGGTAAATAGTGGTGCCCCCCAGGGGTCAGTACTGGGCCCAGTCTTGTTTAACTTCTTCATCAATGACCTGGATGAAGAGTTAGAACGTACCCTCAGCAAGTTTGCTGATGACACCAAACTGGGACCTGTGGTAGATACACCGAAAGGCTGTGCTGCCATTCAGCGTGACCTCGACAGGCTGGAGAGTTGGACGGAGAAGAACCTAATAAAGTTCCACAAGGGCAAGTGCAGGGTCCTGCACCTGGGGAGGAACAACCCCATGCATCAGTACAGGCTTGGGGTGGACCTGCTGGAGAGCAGCTCTGTGGAGAGGGACCTGGGTATCCTAGTGGACGACAGGTTAACCATGAGCCAGCAGTGTGCCCTGGCTGCCAAGAAGGCCAATGGGATCCTGGGGTGCATTAGGAGGAGTGTGGGCAGCAGGTCGAGGGAGGTTCTCCTTCCCCTCTACACTGCCCTAGTGAGGCCTCATCTGGAGTACTATGTCCAGTTCTGGGCTCCCCAATTCAAGAAAGATGAGGAGCTACTGGAGAGAGTCCAGCGGAGGGCTACAAGGATGATGAGGGGACTGGAACATCTCCCCTACGAGGAGAGGCTGAGGGAGCTGGGCTTGTTCAGCCTGAAGAAGAGAAGGCTGCGAGGGGACCTAATATAGACTTACAAATATCTGAAGGGTGGGTGTCAGGAGGATGGGGCCAAGCTCTTTTCAGTGGTGCCCAGCGACAGGACAAGGGGCAATGGGCACAAACTGAAGCACAGGAAGTTCCGTCTGAACATGAGGAAGAATTTCTTCCCTCTGAGGGTGACGGAGCACTGGAACAGGCTGCCCAGGGAGGTTGTGGACTCTCCTCTCTGGAGATATTCAAGACCCACCTGGACAATTTCCTCTGCAGCCTACTGTAGGTGACCCTGCTTTGACAGGAGGGTTGGACTAGATGACCCACAGAGGTCTCTTCAACCCCTACCATTCTGTGATTCTGTGATTCTCTCTCGAAGAGTGAAAAGGATCTTTGCACAGGAGTTAGCCGGGCTCATTGAAAGAGCTTGAAATTAGATTTGAAGAGGGAAAGAGATGAAACCAAGCTTTCTAAAGATAAGCCTGGGGAATGTTATGCTGGTGAGTTCCTTCAGTCTACAGTCTCAGTGGAAGTAGGAGATGGAGATCCATGTGGCAGCAAAAATGCAAAGGTTATTGACGTGTTAGAAACCACCGAAGCACCTAAGAATGATCAGGTGGGAATTAGGGCTTCTCCTCCAAAAAGGGGGCAGGATCAGTAGTCCAACTGAAGTGCATCTACACCAATGCACACAGCATGGGCAACAAACAGGAGGAGCTGGAACCCATTGTGCAGCAAGAAATCTATGATATAGTTGCCATCACGGAAACATGGTGAGATGACTTGCACAACTGGAGTGCTGCAATGGATGGCTATAAGCTCTTCAGAAGGGACAAGTTATGAAAGAGAGGTGGTGGGGTATCCCTGTATGATAAGGAGTGTTTTGACTGTCTAGAGCTTGATGATGGTGACGGTAGGGTTGAGTGTTTATGGGTGAGGATCAGAGGGAAGGCCAACAAGGAGGATATCATGGTGGGAGTCTGTTATAGACCACCTAGCCAGGATGAAGAGACAGACAACATCTTCTACAAGAAGCTGGGAGAAGTCTCACAATCATTACCCATTATTCTCATGAGGGAGTTCAACTTACCAGATGTCTGCTGGAAATACAATGCAGTGGAGAGCAAACAGAGAGATGTAAGGAGGGGAGGTTAGCAGAACTGCTACCTTGGAGTTCCGAAGGGCAGATTTTTGACTGTTTAGGGGCCTGGTTGACAGAGTCCCTTGGGAGGCATTCCTGAAGGGCAAAGGAGTCCAGGAAGGCTGGACATTCTTCGGTAAGAAAGTCTTCAAATGCAGGAGAAGACCATCCCCACGTGTCAAAAGATGAGCCGGTAGGCAAGGAGACTGGCCTGGCTGAACAGAGATCTGTGGCTGGAACTCAGGTAAAAAAGAGTGTTTATGAACTTTGGAAGAAGAAGCAGGCAATTCAGGGGAATTACAAGGATGTCATAAGGTTATGCAGGGAGAAAATTAGAAGAACGAAAGCCCAACTAGAACTTTTTCTGATGACTGGTGTAAAAGACAATAAAAAAATGTTTCTACAAATGTTAGCAACAAAAGGAGGGCTAAGGAGAATCTCCATCCTTTACTGGATGCAGGGGGAAACATAGTGACAAAGGATAAGGAGAAGACTGAGATATTTAATGCCTTCTTTGCCTCAGTCCTTAATGGCAAGACCAGTTGTTCCTAAGGTACCCAGCGCCCTAAACTGGAAGACGGGAATGGGGAGCAGAATGAAGTCCCCGTAATCAAAAGGGAAATGGTTAGCAAGCTGCTACACCACTTAGACACACACAAGTCTATTGGGCTGGATAGAATCCACTCAAGGGTACTGAGGGAGCTGTCGGAAATGCTCACCAAGCCACTTTCAATCATTTATCATCAGTCCTGGCTAATCGGGCTGTTCTTGGTTGATTGGAGGTTAGCAAATGTGATACCCATCTACAAGATGGGCCAGAAGGAGGATCTGCGAAACGACAGGCCTGTCAGTCTGACCTTGGTCCCGGGAAAGGTGATGGAGCCTATCGTCTTGAGGGCCGTCATACAGCATGCACAGGACAACCAGTTGATTAGGCCCAGTCAGCATGGGTTTATGAAAGGTAAGTCCTACTCGACTAAGCTGATGTTCTTCTATGACAAGGTGTCCCACAAAGTGGATGAGGGATAGGCTGTCGCTGTTGTCTACCTAGACTTTAGTAAAGCCTTGGACACCGTTTCCCACAGCATTCTCCTGGAGAAATTGACTGCTTATGGCTTCAACCAGCATACTCTTTGCTGGGTAAAAAACTGCCTGAAAGACCGAGTCCAAAGAATTGTGACGAATGGAGTTAAATCCAGTTGGTGGCCAGTCACAAGTGGTGTTACCCGGGGCTCAGTATTGAGGCCATTCTTGTTTAATATCTTTATCAATGATCTGGATAAGGGTATCAAGTGTGCAGCCAAGTTTGCAGATGACATCAATTTGGGTGGCAGTGTTGAGCTGCATGAGGGTGGAAAGCCTCTACAGAGGGATCTGGATAGGCTGGATCAGTGGGCTGAAGCCAACAGTATGAGATTCAATAAAGTCAGGTACAGGGTCCTGCACTTCGGTCACGATAACCCCATGCAATGCTACAGGCTTGGGGAGGAGTGGCTGCAAACCTGCCCATCAGAAAATCACCTGGGGGTGTTGATCAACAGTCGGCTAAATACGAGCCCAAGTGGTCAAGCAGGCCAATGGCATCCTGGCTTGAATGAGAAGTAGTGTGACAAGCAGGCCCAGGGAGGTGATCATCCCCCTGTACTGGGCACTGGTGGGGCCAGAAAGAGAATAACGGAATATTTACAAAATGAGAAATTCCAGTGCATTTTATTTTGAAGTCTTACTGCATGTGTGGAAAGGAGAGCAAACTGATCTGTGAGCATACTTTAAAAGACTGGTTGTGTATTTAACTTGTGTATTTGCTTTCATATACTACAAAAGGAATTAACTGCTTTCCTTCTACTCTAGCTGACCTGTGTTTTATTTCCTTGGAGCCCATGGAACAGCTTCATCTGTCTATCCCTGTAGTCTCTTTACCTAAAAAGGACAGTGTCCTGAGAGGGTCAGTCATTGTTTGTTTGTTTGAGCGGGAAAGAAAGAAACAATTGTAGATGGCAGGCTTTATAGTTTCTATTTCTCTCTTAAGTGTCCCTTTCTTTACTGTCCTGACAGTATCTTTTTTCCATGTTCTATGAATTCAGTATTCCTTCAAATGAAATAACTTCTTATGCATTGCTATGTTCGACTTTAATTAAACTGTTCTATTGGAAATCCACTCCAGCAGCAAGAGGAAGTAACATGAGCTGACATATTTGTTTCCATCTCATCCCTAATTCCTGTATTTTCCTCAGCAGCATATCTATTAGTTCAAGAAAGGAACAAGTGTTTGGGAAAGAAAAGGAAAGAATGGCCAGATTAAATGTCAGACGGCTGAAGTAACTGACAAATCAAAGACTGTCTGCAGTGAAATTAATTTAGCAGCAGCCATTATCACACCCCTTTGGTGGTTCAGCTGGGTCTGCCAGTCAAGAATATGGAAGAGTGGCTACTTGAAGGTCTGCTCTAAGGAAGATTCAGATCTCCATGATCTTGATCTAAATAGTAAGTGAAGTCTAGCTGATATATATGCATTGTGAATAGCATCAGTGGATCATGAACTTTCCTCCAAACCCAGTTCCAGCTGAACCTCTTGACTCACAAAGACTAGGGGCAGTAAAATGTCCTATTACCATCTTGAGGCAGATCATGACATCCTTGGGCAAGACGACCATCAGTCTTCATCTGAATTCTGTACAAATACCATCTTCACCTGTAGAAATTACATTTCCTGCATGAAGTATGGGGTAAATATGTTTCTCTCTTTGGATGCTAGTTCAACCTTAACAGATTTCTAGAACATTTGTTCTAACACTGTAGTAATCTGATGAACTCTACATTAATTGCAAAGATACCTGTAAATCATAGTTTTTAAAATCTTGACACTCTCATCCTCATCTGCCTTGTGACACTTAGCTGGCAGCAGCTTACATTTTATGGACGAAGGCTGTGGATTTCCTTCTAAGGCCCTGAAGTGAGAATACACTGTAATTACTAAATGCAGATGTTTATGCTCACTCCGTTTTACCGGTGAAACTGCATTGCTGCCAGCAATTAATGGTAGTCTGCTCATGTAACCACTTACTTCCGAAAGTTCTGCTCTTAGTTTCCCACTCGTAAGTGGTTGCTGACTCAGATAACAGTGAATGGCTGCTGACTCCTGCCATCTATTTTTATTTCCCCTTTTACCTTCTTTTGTGAACCTCAGTTTAAGAAATGTTATATTAAAGCTTTAACAAGTGCTATAGCTACAGCGTGTGCCTCAATACATAGCTGTCCTCTTGAGATTAAAGTGAAAATGAAAATCATCAAAAAAGATGAAGTATAAAAGAAAAAAGAAAAAGCATGTAACCTCAAACAGAATAGAAAAATGTTAAAGGGAAGAGAAAGAGCATCCCTCCTAAGAAATCTATCAGAGTTTACAAAAAGATGAAAAGAAAATAGCAATAATATTAAGCAGTCCTGTTCAGATATTTATTCAGGTGAAAAGAAAGATATCTACATAATTCAGGAATCAAATGCCAAGAGACAAAAAAGGTGCATTAAGAAGCCAGAAGGTAACTTTGAAAATCATTGTTAAAAGATTAGAGGCTTGTAAAAACCTGACAATTACATAAAGCTAGATTCTGCATGGACTTTTGGAAGAATTAAAGAAGAGCTATGGGAAGGAGAAATATTCTTAGTATCCATACTTACACGTGGCATCTGCTTTTACATCTAAAAGCCTTAACTGTTTTTTAATGTTTATTTTAGATGTAGAATATTCTCAAATTCTACACAAAAAAGAAACTATTTCATACAGGCTAAATAAAACAAGACTGATTTTTATCTTTAGTTCTGCAAGATTATTTTCTCCTGACTCAGTAAGGAAGGGGGAAGGGAGCAGGCAGGTATGAGAAAACTATATGAAAAGAAAGCCAAGTGGACTCCAGAACTGAGATGGAAGGGACACCAACACCAGCATCATCGTCCTCCCAGAGAGATCTGGTGACATTTGTTGTTCTCTGCAACATCCCCAGCCACTTTCCTTGGGGAGGGCTGAAACAGTCCATCACTGGACCCAGAGGGGCTTCAGAAGGCTGGGTGTAGCACCAGGAAAAAAGAGGACAGATATTCAAAAGCTTTCTTGTATAGAAAATTTAACAATATTTTCATTAACATTCTTCTGTACAGATGTGGAGTTTAAGTGTTGGCATTATTATAACTGGATATAAAACTCCTAATAAGTTTAGACTACTACAGTGTTACACTAACAAAGTCTTGACTGAATATCTATTTCTACATATACGTATATATACATACATTTATACACATGCATATACATACTTTATATTTAACATTTACATTTAGTAGACTCAGCTTTAGATAAATACAGCTAGTTTTCTTCTTTCTGTAGAAGTTATGAGCATGTCTTACACAATTATGAGTAGTCTTCCATGGTACCCAAGCTGTGGAAGAAAACATTTATTATTTAGATTTTGTAAATGATCACATTAAGTGCTAGGAACACACGAAACAGTACAGCTTTCCCACATTTACATTAGAAGTATATCTCAGAGTGAGAAAAAACTGCCAAAAACCTCCAGTATGCCTTCTTCACAACATGATATAAAAACTTCTAGGAATGTGTTGCTATGTTATCTGTACATAGGTTAACTTGGCAGAGTTCCTTGGGAAGAAGAGAGAAAATAGAAGTTTTGGTGGGGAGAAGAAAACCTGCTGGTTTCCTGGGTAATTAGATTACGAACATGACAATCTTCATGGACCAGCATCTGTCACCAGGCCAGTCAGGTATTAAATGGAAAGACTGAAACAGTCAGCAGCTCCAAGTCAATATTCAGTACACTTAGGAAGAAAGAAGAAAGGTGACTAATATTACTTCTGGTAGACCACTTGGTAGCTCAGTTCTGTTATATTCCTTATGGGCCACGTTTGAATCTGTAACGGGCATTCTCCTTGGGATGGAAGCTTACATAAGTCTTCATCAGCACCAGTTCTTAGGCTTTCAGACCCTTTGCAGTTCAGCAAAACCATCCCTGCTGAATAAAGTCAAAGCTATTATCATAAAAATGTAATAATAACAGGGTATGATATTCATAAAATTAACAGATTTAATAACATAGTTAACCAGTGCCTGTTTTCACAAATTACGATACTAATGAACCGCAGAAATACTCTGGGGGAAAACCTCTTTCAAACCAATTATGTATATTTATATACATCCGAGCATAATCAAGGAATGGAAGGAGCAAGGGGACAATACAGAGTGAGATGAGAGGAAAAGGTGAAAATAGCTGTGAAAGCTGGTAGAAGAGCTTTATCTTCCTTCACTTCACCTCCCCCCTCTTTTTTCCAGCGTCTGTTTGGGAACAGGATCCAAATGGATGCAAGTGTGTATATTATCAGAAATTCTTCCATAGCATTTAGGGGTCTTTGGCATACTGTGATAGGCAATGTCCTCCAAACGAAAGTCAATTCTATTTCCTCGGGGATAAAATCCGAACAAGAGCACTGGGAATGAGAAATACCTACCTGTTGTATACAATGATTCCCCAAAAAATACACTGAACTATTTGGGGAAATAAAAATACTAATAACATTGTTAATACAACCATCTACAAATAGCCGATGAGCTCACAGCACTCAGGACACAATGCGCAAATCGTATAAAATCTACTTCCTTCCAAATAAGATTTCTGTTGCAAATTTTTAACACACAAATTCATACTCAGAGATCTGGTTTGCAAGTCCTCTAAAGGCTTTTCCAATACCCAGGTGTGCCATCGTAAGAATATATATATGTACGTATTCCCACATGATTTATTTTTATTTCATCAACCCATATTCAGCAAAACATGTCTTGATTCATACCTGTGAATTCTACAATAACAGCAATAGTAACTAACAGTGATAGGTAATTCTAGTGCAATAAGATGGTATGTAACTACTAGTCTAGTATAGTTAGTTGTTCTGCTTGAATTTTCAGAAGGCGTAAAAAAATAATTTTGATATCATAATTACTTGTATTTCTATTGTTTAAAATCCATATGTATATACTAAAAGCTTAGACTAAAAAATGGACAAAATAGTACTGTAGTGTACTATAAAAGCCAATATAAGCTTTTTCTGTATCCATAATGGCAAGCTATGTTATATAAAACACACATTCCTCATATTTCTATTCATGTCAAATTTCACAGAATCACAGAATCACAGAATGGTAGTGGGTGGAAGGGACCTCTGTGGATCACCTTGTCCAACCCCCCTGCCAAAGCAGGGTCACCTACAGCAGGCTGCAGAGGACCTTGTCCAGGCGGGTCTTGAATATCTCAAGAGAAGGAGAATCCACAACCTCCCTGGGCAGCCTATTCAAGTGCTCCGTCACCCTCAGAGGGAAGAAGTTCTTCCTCATGTTCAGACGGAACTTCCTGTGCTTCAGTTTGTGCCCATTGCCCCTTGTCCTGTCGCTGGGCACCACTGAAAAGAGCTTGACCCCATCCTCCTGACACCCACCCTTCAGATATTTGTAAGCATTCATTAGGTCCCCTCGCAGCCTTCTCTTCTTCAGGCTAACAAGCCCAGCTCCCTCAGCCTCTCCTCGTAGGACAGATGTTCCAGTCCCCTCATCATCCTTGTAGCCCTCCGCTGGACTCTCTCCAGTAGCTCCTCATCTTTCTTGAATTGGGGAGCCCAGAACTGGACATAGTACTCCAGATGAGGCCTCACTAGGGCAGTGTAGAGGGGAAGGAGAACCTCCCTCGATCTGCTGCCCACACTCCTCCTAATGCACCCCAGGATCCCATTGGCCTTCTTGGCAGCCAGGGCACACTGCTGGCTCATGGTTAACCTGTCGTCCACTAGGATACCCAGGTCCCTCTCCACAGAGCTGCTCTCCAGCAGGTCCACCCCAAGCCTGTACTGATGCATGGGGTTGTTCCTCCCCAGGTGCAGGACCCCGCACTTGCCCTTGTGGAACTTTATTAGGTTCTTCTCCGTCCAACTCTCCAGCCTGTCGAGGTCACGCTGAATGGCAGCACAGCCTTTCGGTGTATCTACCACAGGTCCCAGTTTGGTGTCATCAGCAAACTTGCTGAGGGTACGTTCTAACTCTTCATCCAGGTCATTGATGAAGAAGTTAAACAAGACTGGGCCCAGTACTGACCCCTGGGGGGCACCACTATTTACCTGTCTCCAGCTAGACTCAGCGCCACTGGTGAAAACCCTCTGAGTTCTGCCATTCAGCCAGTTCTCAATCCACTTCACCGACCACTCATCCAGCCCACACTTCCTCAGCTTCCCTAGGAGGATATTATAGGAGACTGTGCTGAAAGCCTTGCTGAAGTCTAGGTAGACAACATCCATGGCTCTCCCTTCATCTACCCAGCCAGTCATGTCATCGTAGAAAGCTGTCAGATTGGTCAGGCATGATTTCCCCTTGGTGAATCCATGCTGACTACTCCTGATAACCTTCTTTTCCTCCACTTGGTTGTTGATGACCTCCAGGATAAGTTGCTCCATCACCTTTCCCGGGATGGAGGTAAGGCTGACTGGCCTGTAGTTCCCTGGGTCCTCCTTCTTGCCCTTTTTGAAGATTGGAGTGACATTGGCCTTTCTCCAGTCCTCGGGCACCTCTCCTGTCCTCCAGGACCTCTCAAAGATGATGGAGAGTGGCTCAGCAATGACATCTGCCAGCTCCCTCAGCACTTGTGGGTGCATTCCATCGGGGCCCATGGATTTGTGGGCCTCCAGATTGCTTAAGCGATCCCTCACACAGTCCTCCTTGACCAAGGGAAAGTTATCCTCTCTGTAGGCTTCCTCTCTTACCTCCGGGGCCTGAGTTTTCTGGGAGCCGGCATTAGCACTGAAGATTGAAGCTAAGAAGGCACTCAGTAGCTCTGCCCTCTCCGCATCCTCCGTCACCAGGACACCCGCCTCATTCAGCAGCGGCCCCACATTATCCCTAGCCTTCCTGTTGCTGCTGATGTAGTTGAAGAAGCCCTTCTTGTTGTTTTTGACATCCCTTGCCAGCTTCAATTCCAGGTGGGCTTTGGCCTTCCTCGTCGCATCCCTGCATGCTCTGACCACATTCCTGTACTCTTGCCAAATGGCCTGCCTCTCTTTCCACATTCCATGGACCTTTCTCTTCCACCTGATCTCCCGTAGATGCTCCTTGTTTAACCATGCAGGTCTCCTGCCTCCTTTGCTCGATTTCTTTCTCAGGGGGATGCACTGCTCCTGTGCATGTAGGAAGTGACTTTTATACAGCGAGCAGCACTCTTGAACCCCCTGTCTTCGAGAGCCCTGGCCCACGGGATTCCTCCCAGTAGCTTCTTGAAGAGGTCAAAGTCAGCCCTCCTGAGGTCAAGGTTTTGATCCTGCTTATCGCCCTGCTTCCTCCACGCAGGATCATGAACTCCACCATTTCATGGTCACTGCAGCCGAGTCTACCTCCGACCTTCACATCCTCCACCAGTCCCTCCTTGTTTCTTAATACAAGGTCCAGCAGCGTGCCTTTCCTTGTTGGTTCCTCCACCACTTGCATCAGAAAGTTATCATCGATGCTCTGTAGGAACCTCCTGGATTGCGCCTGCCTAGCTGTATGGTCTTCGCAGCTGATGTCAGGGTGGTTTAAGTCCCCCATGAGAACCAGGGCCTGTGACTGTGAGGGTGCTTGCAGCTGCCTGTAGAAGGCCTCATCAATTTCCTCCTCCTGGTCAGGTGGCCTGTAGTACACACCCACCGTAATGTCACCCGTATGATCCTGTCCCTTAATTCTAACCCACAAGCTTTCAACTCATTCCTCATTTGCCCCCAGGCCAAGCTCAATGCATTCCAGTTGCTCCCTCACATATATAGCAACTCCCCCACCTCTCCTTGTTGACCTGACTTTCCTAAAGAGTCTGTAGCCATTCATGACATTTTGCCAGTCATGCGAGACAGTTGTATGCTGTCTGTTGGCAGCAGGCTCAGTGTCATGTAGACCAACCCACGATCAAAAACCCCAAAATTCTGCCAGTGACACCAGGCTCTAAGGCAGGTATTAATCTCCTGAGTCTTCCTGTTTCTTCCCTCATCATTCCCTGCAAATGGAAGGGCAGAGGAGAAAACTACTTGTGATTCTGATACCTTAAGCAACTGTCCCAAGGCCCTAAAGTCTCTCCTGATAGCCCTAAAGTCTTCTTGCTGCAACTTGTTGCACTCGTTGTGTACGTGAAAAATCAATAATGGATACTAATTTGAGGGCCGTATCAGGGTAGGAAGCTTTCTCTTCACATCTTTAACCCGGGTTCCAGGGAGGCAGCAGACTTCCCTGTGAAGTGAGTCCAGGCTGCATACTGGGCCTTCTCTTCTCCTCAGAAGTGAGTCTCCTATAGCCATGACCCTTCTTTTTTTCTTTATGGAAGCAGTTTTGATGCAGGGAGTAGGCCGGCTTAGCCTGGGCGACAGCTCCAAGCCACATGACCCATCGTCCTCATTATTTGGTTCCACTTGCAGAGCCTCGTACCTATCATGCAAGAGCACCTGGGAAGGTGGGGTGGTCAGAGAAGAGATGCGCCTTCTGCACCGGGCAGGAACTTGTCACCATTCCCTCCTACCCCTTACGTCACTGTGTTCAGCCGGGAGGAGAGAGGATGGGGAATCCTCTGTATCATGTGTCCTGCCTGCCTGTCGAGCCTGTCCCAGAGTAGGTCGCATGTGATTCCAGTAGTCTATCTCTCGCCCTCAGACTCCCTGATACTCCTCAACCTACTCATCGCCTCCCGGAGCTCTGTCACTAAGCGGAATCTACTTGCGTGCACCTCCCACGGGGATGCTCACTACTGCTGTCGTCTGGTACTGTCGTAAGAGCAGGACACAGCCTGCAGCCTGACAGTGAAGGGTCAGCGTGTTTTCACCAGAGCTCTGCCTGGGAAGTGCATCTGCCATGGAGGATGCAGAGCTTAGAGAAGCTATGTCTTTCTGCTGTGTGGATACCATTGGTCCATGGTTGAGCTCACAGACCTTCTATGCCCTTGCTGCACACCGTTCTAAGCGAACTGCAGTGCAAACGGCTGTGCCACATCCTTACTGACACATGCTGTTTGTCCACTCTGTTCACTGTGCTGCTGGTCGCTTGCACTCCCCAGGGCCTTCTTTACCAGTGGGGGCGGGGGGGGGGAGGGCATGACTTGGCCACCTTTCTCCTGCCCCTGCCCAGGTCTCATCAGCTGTTGTCAAGCAAGCTGCAGGCTCTTGGCAGCTCTCTAGCCTCTCTGTGAGATTCCCCCTCGTCAGGAAACCCATCTGTGCAGCATGCTGGAGTGCTCCACTGTGGATCGTGCCTGTACCGGAGCTACTCGCCTCGGCAGCTGAGTGTCAGTTCCTGTTGCACATACATAAATCATATTTTATTTAAGCTTTTTTTTTGTTCTGTGTCTCCTTGTTTCCAGAAGTATTACCTGAATAGATGCTTGGGTGGGGTTCATTCATGCCTTTAAGTATTTCAGAAGCACAATAGGTAAGCATCATCTGTACCCGTCGACTCTGTTCAGATTATATGTATAGCACATTTCCGATACCCTCAAGAAACCTTTCAGAATCCCATTTGTTTCTAGCATTCTTTGAAGATGTGAATGATTATGCTACTTACTGAACACTTTATGTGAGGCAAAAAATTCTAAATAGTCTTTTTTTATTAATCATGTGGATAGCTTATTATGTTGGTTCATAGTTGTGTTTTGTTGCCTTTCTTACTGAAATTCTTAGGGGATATCCTTTAAAGACACCTCCATGTTTCTGAAACAATAATAAACATCATGAGGAACTAGAAATCTGTTTCTGCATCAGGGACTCCAGGTCTCTCGGTAGCAACCTGAATTGATTCACAGTACTGCTAATATCATACCACTACATTTCATACTAGGTTTTTGTGGGTGTTTTCTGGTCAAGGTCATAAACATCACAAAGACAGACATACAAAACACTGGGGAATAACAAAATGACATCTTTCCTCATAGAATGGATCATAAAAATAAAGAAATTACACTACACATAAATTATCCTAAGCACACTCATCCTTGATCGTACAGAGAAAGGCAATAGAGACAATTTTTCACACAAGCTATAATTTCTGTTAATAAATGTCCATTGTGTTCAGAATTTTAGAATATAGGAACAAACAAACATTCATAATATGTAATCTGTACTAAGTTGACCTGGCAGAGTTGATTGAGAATCTATAGCTGTGTTTGCTGTTAAAAAGCATTTAATGGGGATATAGGTTATGGTTTACAGTTTTAACTACTAATACTTCATTAAAATCTTTGTTTTACTTATCCTGTGAACCTTGATTCTAAGTATCGCATATTTGAAAGTCAGTACATGACTGAAATATATTAATATGAATGGTTTTATTAAAAATTAAAGACAAAATGTGAAATTCTGGGCACTGGTGAAATCCATGTCAACTTCACCATTGACTTTAATAGACCCAGGAGTTTACTCTAAATATAAAAGATGTATGGATCTCTGCCTTGTGATATCTGCCTTATGTATAGGAGTCAGTCCTGGAGAATAGCTGTGTTAGATAGGGATATTTTTGCCCAAGGATTTTTTGTCCGGAGGCAGTAACTGAATTTTTCATTGTTTTGCTGTTTCTTTTACTCTAACTTTTCTTTAAGTCATATGATAGCAGTACAAAACTACCAAATAGCATTCTTGTGTTTTTCTCTCCTTAGTAGTTATTAACAGCAGGTAGTTTCAGTAAAACCTCAGCCGCGACACATTTATGTCAAAATGAACAACCAAACTGAGTAAAATATAGTAAGATGACTAAATACATTGCAAGATCGGAGACCACTGGAAAACCTCGTGAGTTATCAAGTAAGTTCTACAACCATGGAAATTCATCAGCAGTAGTTCAGCTGAAAACACTACGCAAGATATACAATTTCTATCCATGTGACGATTTCTTGTTCTGAACCACCGCTTATCTATGACTACAGCACAGGGAACCACTAATTCTGGAAGCAGGAATCGAGATTATTTTATGGTTTATGTTTTTGACCCAGATCTCCTCTGATAACAGTACATGACAAAGAACAACTTTTTCGATTTCGTGGAGAAGAATCATATTGCTTGAACTGTGCAAAGACAACAGTAGGGATAGGCATATAGCGTCAAATTAGTCAAAATGCCTTGCCTTTGTTGAATTAAGTCCAATTCTTAACACAAAGTAATTTATAGTAGTTTAATAGCTGTAAGCCAATCTATTCAAGGCACATTTTCTAGTTTGTTATGAAGAAAACACTTGGATTAATTCTGGTCATTTAATTTTACAGTATAGTTCAACCGTGGCTAACTTTAATTAGAAATGTCATACATACAATATACAAGACCAGATACATTTTAATTCTCAGAATTAAAATTGTGAACTGGATTTGTCTTTTGTTTTTTTATTGGAGTGGGAAATAGGAAAGATTTATCTTAAAAACATAGTTTCCTCTCACTGTGTTTCCTTTAGCTTTGCTGAATGCTAGCAAGACATCATTACGGTTGTAATATATACACCAAACCCTTCTAAAACAAAAGAGGGATGAATTCTGTTCTAAGTTCCATGACATTTCAGTAGGGTTGCAAATGATGGAAATCTAAGACAAACTGGTTGTATTTCACAAACTTAAAATGAGAGAGTTAAAGGTTTAAAATTGTCTTTATCTACTTTTGTACGTCTAGTTATTTTAGTTTTCCTTACACCAAGCTTACATTTTTGAATGGACCAAGCTCACTGAAGACTCTAGTAGTTTTGCCAGCATGTTTTACTTGCCCTGGAATCAGGGACAGTTATCCTGGGAAGAGTATAAGGATGCTGCAAGGTTGTGTAGGGATGACGTCAGGAGGGCCAAGGAGTGGCTGGAGATGAACTTGGCACGGGATGCAAAGAATAATGAGAAGGGCTTCTGCAGATATGTCAACCAGTAAAGAAAGGGTAAAGAAAGTGTACCCCCTCGATGAACAAGAACGGTGACCTAGCATGAACAGGTGAGGAGAAGGCTGATGTACTCGGCAATATTTTTGCCTCAGTCTTCACTGGCAACCTCACTCCTCACCCATTCCAAGTAAATGGACTGCAAGATGGGAACCAGGGGGATAAAGTCCCTCCCAATGTAAGGGAAGATTAAGTTCGTGAGTACCTGAGGAACCTGAACATACATAAATCTATGGGACCTGATGAGATGCATCCCAGAGCCCTGAGGGAACTGGGTGATATAGTTGCCAAGCCACTCTCCATCATATTTGAAAGGTCATGGCAGGCAGATGAAGTCCCTGGTGAGACTGGAAGCAGGGAAACATTGTGCCCAATTTTAAAAGGGTAGAAAGGAGGACCCTGGGAACTACTGACCTGTCAGCCTCACCTCTTGTGCCTGGGAAGATCATGGGACATATCCTCCTAGCAGCTATGCTAAGGCACATGGAGGACAGGGAGGTGATCTGAGACAGCCAGCATAGCTTCACCAACAGAAAGTCCTGCCTGACCAAACTAGTGGCTTTCTACAATGGAGTGACTGTATCAGTGGACAAGGGAAGAGCTATGGATGTGATGTATCTGGACTTCTGTAAAGCCTTTGACACAGTCCCTCACAACATCCTTCTCTCCAAATTGGGGAGATACAGATTTGATGGGTTGACTGTTCAGTGAATTATGAGTTGGTTGGATGGTTGCATCCAGAGGGTAATAGTCAATGGCTAGATGTCCAAGTGGATACCAGTGCCAAGTGATGTCCCTCAGGGGTCCATATTGGGACCGGTGCTGTGTAATATTTTCATCAATGACATAAACAGTGAGATCAAGCGCACCCTCATCAAGTCTGCAGACGACATATAGCTGAGTGGTGTAGCTGACACACCAGAAGGACAGGATGCCATTCAGAGGGACATAGACAAGCTCCAGAAGTGGTCCTCTGTGAACCTTATGTGGTTCAACAAGGCCAAGTGCAAGCTCCTGCATCTAGATCAGGGCAGCCCCTGCTATCAATACCAGCTGGGGGATGAAAGGATTGAAAGGATTCCAGAAGTGGTCCTCTGTGAACCTCATGTGGTTCAACAAGGCCAAGTGCAAGCTCCTGCATCTAGATCAGGGCAGCCCCTGCTATCAATACCAGCTGGGGGATGAAAGGATTGAAAGCAGCCCTGTTGAGAAGGACTTGGGGGTGCTGGTGGATGAAAAGCTAGACATGAGTCACCAATGTGCACTCGCAGCCCAGAAGACCAACTATCCTGGGGTGCATCAAGAGAAGCGTGGCCAGCAGGTCGAGGCAGGTGATTCTGCCCTTCTACTCCACTCTGGTGAGACCTCGCCTGGAGTTCTGCATCCAGCTCTGGAGCCCTCAGCACAGGACGGACATGCATCTGTTGGAGCGGATCCAGAGGAGGGCCACAAAAATAGTGTGAGGGCTGGATCACATCTCTTGTGAGGAAAGGCTGAGGGAGTTGGGGTTGTTCAGCCTGGAGAAGAGAAGACTCTGGGAAGATCTTGTTGCAGCCTTTCAGTATTTAAAGCTGTCCTATAGGAAAGATGGGGTCAATCTTTTTAGCAAAGCCTGTTGTGACAGGACAAAGAGTAATGGTTTTAAACTAAGGAAGGGTAGACTTAGACTAGATATAAAGAAGAAACCTTTTACCATGAGGGTGGTGAAATACTGGAACAGATAGTCCTGAGGTAGTGGAGGCCCCATCACTGGAAACATTCAAGGCCAGGTTGGACAGGGCTCTGAGCAACCTGATCTAGTTGGAGACGTCCCTGCTCACTGCAGGGGAGGTGAGCAAGTTGACTTCTAAAGGTGCCTTCCAACCCAAAGCATTCTATGATTCTCTTATTCTGTAATTGTATGAAAACCTAAAGATCAGGCCCCTGTGGTGTGTTGTATGAGATTTTGCACTGCTGGGACAACTCTTCTAAAGAGTTATGAAAATGTAAATCAATAATACAAAGCCACCTAAGACATTACTCCCTAAAAAATAAAATAAAGTCCCATGTTTACTACTTCAGATTCATTATGTTAATCCATGTGGAGCTTCTTTAAACTCACTTTATTTGCTCTTTTGGAGATTTTACTGTTTCATAAACCAATTAAGGTATGCTTTGACCCGTGAGACAGTAAGAGCCCCTTTGAACCTGTTGCAATATATTTCACCAATGAGTATCATGAGGCTCTTAAAGCTCTGGATTTTGTGTCTTCTAAGAACATACACTATGGCAAAGGTTTAGGAATTTTTATGAAATGTTTACTGAAAAACAATGCAAGTTTATTTGCAATAGTTTTCTAAATGAAATGTTAACTTTAGGAGTCTTTCCATCTCACAAACTTATAAGCATTTACCCACAGTGCAAACCACAAACCCTGCAGTTCAGCTACATCCAGCTATGCCAACAGTTTCCAGTAGAAAACTTCTGTTAGAAAAATGGAATCAGGTGGCAGCGCAGAGCTCATGCTCTACACTGCTTTGTTTTCCCACTATTTCACTGTGGAATATGACTCTTACCATTTTATTTTGTGTATTCTAACTCGCTGGATCCTTTCTTCCTTGTCTAAGTTCAAGATCTAACACACAACCCATAAAAAAGAAACAGGAGACATAAAAGATAAGCTCCAGTCTATTTTACTGTAATTTGTTGCAGCTGTCCTTGTATATTTGCATAATAATGTTTTTAACATAGAAATTTGCAAATATACCTGTTTCTTGCTCACTGTAGAAACACAAAAGTATGTAGAAGTACAACATGTGTTTGGAATACCTGGATCTGACCCTTGTTAACTACTCCTTACAGAAAATTAATTTTATTAAAGCTGTTAGGGTTGGTGTATTTTTGGCATACTTAACATAAAATAATCTATCTGGTCCTCCACAAGGAGAAAAACATATTATCCATTATAGTTCTATTTTTTATTTGTAAATTTAAAATTTAATTCATATTTTCCTTATTTATATTCCTAAGAAGATACTACTGAATCTTCTAGATATCAAATTAAAGTTGAAGAAGCACCATTTTCACTATTAACGTGTTGCTATTATCCTGCTATGACCCCATTTTGTTCATCCAGTTTGAGGTAGAATATCAGAATGAAAATTGTTTCACAGAGGTTTTTTTCATTAAAATGTTTCATACCTTTTCTTAAGATATTCATTTCTGAAATCAGAAAACCTATTCCAAATTTGCTTTCCCTTGTGAGATTGTCTCTGCTTCTGACTCCTAGTATTTAAAAATGAAAAGAGAGGGTAGTTAATATAACACATCACAATTATTTTTGATATTGCATAGTAACCAAACATAACGGATAATGGTCAATTATATGTCATAATTTTTCTGCTGTAAAGACTATTCAAAGTTCTTATATTCTAACATATGATATGACTGTGCTTATTAAATTACCTAAATATATTTTTCTTTTCTATATTTTGATTCATAAGCCCTGGAAATTTTTAGTATTTTTGCTTCAACAAAATAAGGTAAATAGTGAAATAAGCTAAATAGCACATCACAGAATCACACAGAATCACAGAATCACAGAATGGTAGGGGGTGGAAGAGACCTCTGTGAATCATCTAGTCCAATCCCCCTGCCGAAGCAGTGACACCTAAAGCAGGCTCCACAGGACCACATACAGCTATTATTTCTGTGACAAGGGTTTTTCTGCCAGGTGTCGTATTTTTAACTCTCGATATGGACACATATCTTGTTCAGTAGGTGTTTGATGAAAGTAAATTATTTTAATTTGTATGACCAATAATGAACTTCATATATAATTTCCCTGTAGAAGTATCTGAATCTGTGAAACATTGGATTAGGATTCAGCAGACAGAAGGGTGCTGTCTGTTCTGTTACTAGTTCGTTATCAAGTCAAGTCTGCCTTTCTGTGTACTTATTTCTCATTTTTCTTTCTTCCTCTTCCTCTCATTCTTGTAATTCATATATATAGATGGAACATGCCATTTAAACATTAGGGATTACTGTTCTCAATGACACTACTATAATCTGCCATAAATGCCATGCTGTTCTTTTTCATTTTACAAGCTTTTCCATATAATACTGTAATGTTTTATAAAAGCAGATAGAAGTTATGCTTACTACTCAGTAAATCCTACTATAAGGATTTAAATGCCTTGATTTGTATATCCTCTGTGAAAAAGTTAAGAAAAATAAAAATTCTTCTTTCATGAAAATATTTGCTTGGACATTTTGTTGTCTTTAATAGCCTCCTTTCCTTAAAATTTCTTCATCTGTAAAAAAAGAGACCAGTTGTAATTGTTATGTTATGTAGCAAATACCTTTGCTACCCCTTCATCACTGGCCAATAAATGTTTAAGAACAACTACCCAATTTTGACTGTGAATAGCCACGGCTTGTTATAACACCTTGTCGTCCAGACTAAAAAAAACTTTACCATTCTCTGTTTATCCTACATCAAAGTTCTTAAGCCTGTAATCAACTAAATAGTCAATATTCTTTTTTATTAATACACTGAATATATTTAACAGAGTCATTATATTTAAACCTGTTGCTTTAAAACATCTTTAAAAGAGAGTTATCTCCAATCTTCAGAATGTTTCTTTTCAATGGGAAAACTAGAATTTCATTCAGTGACCAGTTGTAGTCTTTCAACCTTTGCGTATAGAGGTAAAGGAATTTCCTTAGCTTGTTTATTCGCATTAAAAAAGCTAAGAACTAGTAAGCGCTAAAATGAAGTAGCTATGCAAGGAGATAAATGATAGATATACACTACTTTTCATTCCTCGTAATTTTTTTGGACATTAATTTTTTACATCCACAACATAAGCCAACATGTCTTAGCTTTATACTTTCATTCCAATGTTATTTTAGAAGGCTAGGAGAGCCTATAAAAATATAGCCAAGCTGTCTTTACATAAGGTATAATAATAGAAAATACACATTTAAAAAATTTCTCCATTAGAATTAAAAGTACTCAGTAACTAAACAACGGCAATTAAAATGAAGGAAATGTGACTGTCATTCATGAAGTGTCGTATTTGTCAACTACATCATCACATACTACTTTTCCTCACAAATGTTTCTTATCAAATGGATTGCATTAGACAGAGATTGCTGTCGTAAAACTGTATCATAGTGCACACAGGGAGAGATCTTTTGCATCTGTGAAAAAGGCAGATGTGATGCCAGAGTACATAGGTGTTAGTTCTTTATATATACAAAAAAATACCTTTTTTCAGGTAACTAATGAGTCTTTGTGTAGAATATTCATTTGAGTCTAGTCCACCTATTTTGAGATAGATAACCTTGAGACAGAAGAGGCACAGAGGAATGATTAGGGGAATGTGGAATCTTTTTACGAGAAATGTTTGAAAATACTACACTTGTTTTGCACACTGCAATCTGGTGAAGGATATGATTTTTCTCTATAAATATATGGGAGAAGAATATAGGACAAAGAACAATAGTTTTGGGAATGATGGATATTTTAGGTACAACCACAAATCAGTATAAAATTGTGTTCAGTACAGGATTCAGAAGTGTTACCCTTCGTAGTTTTCTCTTACAGGGACAGTACTTGATAAATTAAGTGGTCTCTCCAAACATGTCTTTCAGGGTTTTATTAAAAAAAAATAAATATATAGGAATAAGATTTCCTTAGGTTTTGACCTCTATTACCCTAATTCATGGCCATTTTCTTCTCTTCTAATCAACTTTTTGCCCTAGTTCCTGCTCATCTTTATCCATACCCACTTCCCCTTTGATTTTTGTCCCTTTTGTACTCTGTATGTCTCAAATGCCTGTTTCAGGTTCTGGTCCCTCTCTGTTTCCACCCACCCATCAGTGCTTCCTGTTAATTCTCCAGAATCCTCCTCCCCTCTCCTCCTACCCAGTTCCCATTTTCTGCTCCTCTCTTTCCTGTTTTCTTCCGCTACCTGGCTTGTGTCATAGGTCTCTTCACAAAGTTTCTGTTTACTCCTTTTTGTTCCCTAATTCCCTTGCAACTAGTCACAACACATGGGTGAAGGATCTCTGTGAAGAACGCAAGAGAGAATGACCTTCTGCTTTTTCATGTGCCAAGTGCCGCAACCAGCAAGAACAAATCTCATCCATGTTGGTCAGCTCTGAAAATCCTAATTCAGAAGAATTCTCTAGATGATTTAGATGCAAAACCTCAGAAGATGGTGAACGTGTATGAAGTTCTCTTTGTTTCTTTCAGGACTTTTTTGACACAGTTCAGGTACCAGTAATATAGAGTTTCACTGGTATGAACAAAATGACATCTCTTATCTCAGGGCCGAGTACTTTTCCAAATTCCCTTTATTGCTTAAAGAATACATGTCAGCATTCCTTCACAGAACAGTGCAACTTCCTCCCTGACCCCAACATTTTTTGAATACTTCTAAAGCATTTTTTCCCCCTCATCTTGTTCCAGAAATAGCCAAATCATTTTGAAGAGATTTTTGTAAAATTATCTTTGGGCCAGACACCCAAACTGGAAAAATGTCTAAGCAGGAGTAATATGGTAAAAGTGTTGATGCTTTTAGTGTAGAACACAAGCTTGTCAAGGAACAGGAAGTTTCAGGCAATCTGAACTACAAGCACTGTTACTCGCAACTTCTATAGCAACAACAGTTATAACAGTAATATCACATATAACCTGCTTAAAGTGATGAATACCTTTTAAATGGCTGTCAGAACTGAAAAGCTAAATGAAGTGTCACCAGTGCTCATATATTTTTTGGGTTTTGTTTTTTTTCCTCTAGTGGATGTTGCTAAAATATATCAACAGTTTAGACTGGGAGGTTTCCTTTCAGAACCTACAGGAGAGGAAAACATGTTAAAGTATATCAAGCACTACCAAAAATCAGTGTGTTGAATGAACACAGTGTAGATGAACCCAAAAGATACATACTGTATGGCACTAGCACGTAAGTCACAGTACATAATGGTACTTCCATTTATCATTTTTTATAGCCGAGGAAAATCTTAACTTACACAAGATTTTAGTGGAAGAAAAGAAGGTAAATCAATAATCAGTTTATCTTTGAAGGTGTGCGAATGTTTGTTGTATGTAAACTCACTCCAATAATTGGGCAAAGTCATGTGCACTTTGTTTTGACCATTACAATATATGATCTGTAAGAAAATGCCAGACATTTTTTAAGTGAAAGATACTTTAATCACTCTAACAGACACAAAACTGCTTTAAAATGGAAATTCTAGCCTTGATCTCAGTAGGAATATACAACTCACATTGATTATGTGGAAAACTATAGGAAGCAACAGTAATTACACTTATTTGCATATGCAAATTAACATAATTGTTTTTAAATACTAACCATTTAAAATCCCAAGTGAGATTTGGACTGTAATTGTAATGAGTGTGGTTACAGGAAAAAGCAAGAGTTCAACTTCCCCAGTGATCCATCTTACTAAGGATATAATTTTAATTTTGCATTTAATTACTGTTTAATAGATATGTCACACAACTGTCATTTTAAATCTCTACTTCTCATCAGGAATAAGGAGTTTTTATATAATTGGAAAGTCTAAATCCTTTCTTACCAGCTTCCTGAAATGCAAGTTTATGACTACAAGGAGTACACACTACATTCGAATGTAACCTTTGACTGATTGAGAGATTTTGACAAGTGTGGAATCTATTGATTGGAGTCACTTCGCTTAATCTCAAACTTCTGCATCTGATCTAGTTCTCCTCAGCTTCTGTGGTAGTTAGTACAGAGAGACAGAGAGGGCTGAAGATTTCATATCGTTTGGCAGAAAATGTCTTCCAAATACTTCAAGTGTGCCTGTCTTTCTTCATTAAGGGAGCTTTCAGGGATTTGTTGAGATGAATTGATCTAAACGAATCCCTTGAATGAATCCTACCGTATATTCTCAAATGCTGTCCATCATATTTGAATCCTATGTGTTTTGTTCTTCCTGTCTCAGCAAAATTTTTCTGGAGTCAGAAGTTGAGTAAATGTACAGAAAATATTTACAAAATACTTAAAAAACAGATGCATATTAAGAGGCAATATAAAAGCAGATGGTACTTGAGTACTATGCATGATAAAGGCCACTGCTTCTACACACTGCTACAGAGATTCAGTCTGTATACTACAGGTTGGCTAATGTCGTATGTTAGTGATCTGCTGCTGGGTGTCAATATTTACATTTCACCATGAATGTTAGGTCTTAGCCAAAAAAAGATGAGAAATTATTTGAGGTTGCTACGTCTTTTTAACTGAAGAAATAAATAATCTTAGTTCTATAAAACAGTATAAATATCTTTGACATTATTTCGGGAATTCTTTCAAGATTCTTTTTATTAAGGTGTGGGTCCCATGAAAAATCTCCCAAAAAACTGTCAAAAAGACACTTTTGTTTCTCACCAATTTTGAGATGTCAGTAATTATTACAATAGTAGTGTAGAATATTAAGACAGTACACATAAAAACATTCTCCTTATGGTATAAATTTGATGGAAACATTTCAGAGACTATCTTATAGCTAAAATTATGATTAAGTAGACCAAGTGTATCAGGAAACTGCAGATAAAAAACCCTCTGGATTTCGGTCTCTAAACCTGTTTGCTCAGTCCCTCCTTAAATTTGCACAGAACAGATTACATTTTTTCTTCAACCCACCCTCATCTTTATTCATCAATGCAGATATCTTTTTTATTCTTAAAATTCTGTGACCTATATAATGAATGTTTACGGCTATCTACAAACTGCTCTAAGCTTTCGATCATATTTTCTAATTAAGTACCAATGTATAGGCTTTTACATACTGAAAGAGGAATTCACTGCCGTTTGTCACTTCTCCATGCATATTGTGTTCAACACTGCAGTATTTTTCTTCCTTTTCCAAGTTTGTGAAACATCTTAGAGTAAAAGTATATTAGAATACTTCAGCAAAACAGAATATCTGCTGTCATAGTTGGAAAAAGATGAATTATTTCGCTTCTCTGTTAAGATTCTGGGGGTAAATATATGTTTAAAGGAGTCCATACAACTATTAAGAAAATGGGAAATGATCTTCTGTCCCAGGAAACGTCTAGGATGAACTATTTAGTAGCAGTCATTAATGAGGTTTTATTTTGGTTTTTGTTTTACTTTAATTCTCTACTCTCTTATGTTAATCAAGAACACTTTTTATACTCATTTAATGTTCTAAAAAACCCTGGATGCTGAGTCCCTTACCTGTTTTGGGGGAATCCCAAGCATCTCACAGAGTGCAATATTACAGTACAGTGTAATAGTAATCAGTGCTTATTGCTTAGTAAGTCTAAGGCAGGTGCTGGTCTCTTTGACGTAGGTGTTGGTCTCTTCTCCCAACTAACTAGTGATAGGACAAGAGGCAATGGCCTCAAGTTGCATCAGGACAGGTTTAGATATTGGATATTATGAAAAATTTCTTTACTGAAAGAGTGGTAAGGCATTGGAATAGGCTGCCCAGGGATGTGGTTGAATCCCCATCCCTGGAGTTGTTCAAAAGATGTGTAGATATGGCACTTCAGGACATGGTTTAGTAGGCATGGTGGTTTTGGGTTGATGGTTGGACTTGATGATCTTAGAGGTCTTTTCCAACCTATGATTCTACAATTCTATGATTCTTGCTGCCAGAAAGGGCTTATTTAAGGAAGCAAAAGGCAAAATCTTCACAAGTTAATGGCTTAAATATTATAATATAATATAAAATATTAATAGTGAAACAGTAACCAAATATAATACTCAAAAATATCAAAAAATTCAAAACTTGTTTAATTTATAGTGCTTGTTTATTTTTAGGTTTTGAAACAAATCACAGCATGAAAAAGATCTTAGAGGATGCTGAAGTGAAAAAATATTAAGAAGTATAGCTTCCTCATGTTAACAGTCTTAGATCCTTATCCAAGGTTGAAATTGTATGGACAGAATGAAGCCAAGGACTACAACTCTTCATTGTGTTTTACTGGTGTCGCGTTAAAGGGGAGGTAAGGGGAGTCTGATAAGCGACAATAGGAGAGCCCTCCCGTTGAGTCACGAGGTTCAGAGCAGACCGCCTTGCTTTCTAAACTCTCTCTCAGAGGAGAGTCTAGGTGCGGCTGGATCTACTCCTAGTCCCAGACATGGTCAACGGTTTATGTCTAAAGGGTTAAGTGTGTAGCCACTTATCAGATTCAGCTTGCCTGTCAGAGCCCTTCCAAGGACTTTCACTGAAACAGTTTCGCAAAGTTGAAACAATAGGTAATTTATTCAAGTGATAGGTATCACAAGTTCGGAATTGCCATTAATAAATGCACTGTCTACAGAAGTTGAGCTCAAAGTAATAGTTTAGCACTTTAGTTAACAATGTGTTCCTGGGGATATGTCTGACAAAGTCAGAGGCACGACTCTTATCAAAAAGGCATCCCTTCTTTGGGAGGGAAGAGAGGTTCAGGCCCGTCGACCCATCCGTCAGGTGAAGTTCTCGCTTGGCTCCTCCTCCCAAAGACAGTTTTCAAGAGCCAATTTTATATGTTTGGAAAACTTTTTGCGAGGTGGGACCAAGTTAATTATTGTGTATAGATTGGCTCTTGGCATGGAATGTCGTGTCATCAGAAGCGGGACTCAGCGGTTTGACACGCCTTTGGAGCGGGCATCTTGGTATGTGCATCCGGGGGCCATCTGTGCTTTATCCAAAGCAATCTCTGAAGCAATCTCTGGCTGCGCAGCCTCCACGGCTCCCCACAGATCACTTGGTTTACAGTGACGGGCTATCCCCCTTTACTTTTGTCTAATAAGATAAGCACCAGTTAATTACTTCCTTTGTTATCTCTTCAGCTCTTGACATCTCAGTCCAGAGACGCCTCAGTCCGAGTTTGTCTTTCGTCTTGCATTTGACAAGTCCAGCAAGGCCATCGATTACAACTGGGCATGTCAGATGGGAGAGTATCCACTGAAATATGTTTTATTTCTGACTGCTTACATTAGATTCTCTTCATGAGGAGCCAGAGAGAGTTACCTGAGGACCATCCACATCTCTTTCATATGAACTGTAGAGATTAAGACAAGAGTCTTTTGGCCTGTGCAGCTCTGCTGAACATGATAGCAACACCACTATTCAGTTAAGTACAGATACATTCAAGTCTAGTGTCTCAGTAGTCTGCAAGGTAGTTATCACTCTTCCAAAAAGCAGACATTGCCACATGAAGCATGTCTTTATAATGTTTTCATCTTTATTCAAAAAGTGAGCACAACAGTCATTTACTTCCAGAGAATATAAAATAAATGTTTCTTGATGTGCTCTCATAGAATTACACTAAGTTGTCTTTAGAGCAAAGAATTTGTGTGACAATCACTTTCCTAGAAAGGTTAAGTGCTACTTATCTTAGTCTTCCTTCCACCTCCTTGCTTTAGTTAGCTCATGATAGTGTTTGACCATTAGTGACTAGAGTGTTTCTAAATAGTTGTTAGCTGTCACCTTTAGTTTATTTTTTTTCATATTGAATATATTCATTGAAAAAACCATGCATAGAAAATTTCTGATAATAGTGTGATTATCAATGAGTAGAATGACTTAACTGTAATAAGACAGTTATTTTATCTTTATACCAAGGAAGATGGCTTTGGCAAGCTTGAAAATCATATTGCAGTTCAAAAGTCGTTCATAAAAAAAATCAGAACTCAATACCGTACTTGCTGCTGTAGACAAGAATTCTGCCATAGGCTTTAGTAGCATAGAAAAAGTCTCCTGTTCTTAGAAATGTTAAATATTTCTGGAACCTGTCTGTAAATAGATTTAAAATATTTAATTGCCAAATGCATGCTGTTTTGATAGCATGCATTTCAACAAAGAAAATTTCCCTTTCCTCTCTATAAAATTTGCTAGGTTGACTTCATCTTTCAAACATTCAACTGACAAAACTGTTGATGATTTTGTAAATGAGAAACAATCAAGATGACGGATTAAAAAGCCCTTTAAAGTTAAAAGCAAAGATTGCAAATAACTGTCTCCTTTGATGAAGATATCACATGAAGATAAAACACATGGGCAGTCCAAAGACAAGAATCTTTTCATCTGTAAAATCTTTAGAATACTCCAAAGGGAAAGTTTGTTGAATCTATAGAGACATATCTTAGAAAAATGGAATGCCCATATTTCACAGCTTCTCATCCTGAATTGACTTCCAGACTTCTAAATTTACCATAAAACAAAGAAATTATGTGTGAGTGGGATATTTTTAGAACTAGAAATTGAGACCTGCTAAAGTTCTTTATTTATAAGAAACATTTACTTCTTTCCAGATAATTTTTCCTGCTTTCTCTAACCCATTGGAGGTAAACCCACCAAGTCTTCCTGTTTTGAAAAGCTGTTTGATTTCTCAGTTATGATTAAAAATATTTCTATAATGTTCCTGGTAACAGGAATCATAACAAAACTGCAAAATACTTCAAATACATAGTAGTAAAGAAAAAGCTTATTTGTGGTTTCACTTTACTATTTTTTCAAGGTCCTGCAACAAATGCATTTATAGTTTCAATGAAATATCCTGAAAAAAAAATAATTTAATGCATGAGCAAAAGGAGTAATTTTCTATGTGCTTTCCCTGACCTCTCAGACAATTATGAAAGAAAGAAGGAAAAAAACCCATTCATTACACGTAGCTAATAAACCTCTAACAGAATGATTTTCTATAATTTTTAAACAAATTCTGTTACACTTAGCGTTTTGCAACATAATAGGATAGTAGGTAAATTACAAGACTGTAAAATACTTTCTTCAGTTCTGAGCTGCACTTTAGGCCAAGTAAACATCTCTGAATTTAGTGATTTGCATATTTCAAATACTGACTTAATTTGAAAGATGTTACAACTGAGCAGAACAATGAACTACTAATTACGGCTTATTCTCTTTTTTCCCTTTTGTTCTTTGTTCAGTCATCTACCCTCTTTCTATGGACTGCAGTACATTGTATCAAATTCTATCCTGCTAGTGACAACAGACTAATAATTTTAATATGTCTCTTTGGCTAAAAACCCCTTGATTCACAGACATCTGCTATACAGTATTCTCTGCTTTTTCTTTCTCAAAAATATTTTTCTTAATTTCTTCTATAGCTGGAGAGCTTTCTCTGTCCAATTTGCTATGAGTTTGAATGTCATGTCTGTCTCAGAATAAATGTCTTCTATGTTGCAGATGACTGATGGGCGCAACTTTATGGATTCTTTTAATATATCTTTTTGTCTTAGATTCCTTACTGTCTGTCCTGGGTTCAGCCAGGACAGGGTTAATTTTCACCAGCAGCTGACACAGCCGGGTGGGCTGACCCAAACTGGCCAAACAAAACAGGTTATTCGATACCATGTGCCATCATGCTAGGTTCAGGGTGGGGACGAGCTGACCGGCTCTGAACCCACTCCAGCCACCCAACTGGTGCTGCGGCTGCTGCTGCCCCAACTGCTGTGGCTGCTCCAACTCTGGCAGGCACAGCAGCTGCTCCAACCCAGGTGGCAGGCACCTTGGCTGAGCCAGAAAACCAACCCGTGCCGGTATCAGTCACTCCTATACAGAAAAAGAAATACAAAAGAAATCAGTTCACCCTGTAAAGGATGACAATGAGCCAGGGCCATCACAGGAACAGCGGAAGGAGGCAGAGCCAGAGATTATCACTCAGTCCCCATCCCTGAGCAAGCTGTGAGATACGCGGAGAGATTTCAGCCACCACCCAGGCGAGCACATTGTCACCTGGCTGCTGTGGTGCTGGGATAACGGGGCCAGCAGCTTGGAATTAGAGGGCAGCGAAGCCAGGCAGCTGGGATCCCTGGCCAGGGAAGGGGGCAATGACAAGGCATTTGGAAAAAAGGCACAAGTCCTCAGCCTCTGGAGGAGACTTCTGTTAGGCGTGAGGGAAAGATATCCCTTGAGTGAGGATGTTGTATGTTATGCAGGCAAGTGGACAAATATGGAAAGGGATATTGAGTAAATGAGGGAATTAGCCATGCGGGAGCTGGTTTACTATGACCTGGACAATGTGCAGTTACTCACAGACCCAGATGAAGACCAGTGCACATGACCCACGTGGAGGAAGTTTGTACGGAGCACACAATCCACATATGCCAACTCATTGGCAGTAACAGACTGCAAAGGTGAAGAGGCACCTATGGTGGATGAAGTGGCTGTCTGACTCTGGCAATATGAAGAAAGTCTCTTTTCCTCCCTCATCTCTGTTGTGGAGAAACTGTCCCAGGAGTTCAAGCAATTCAAAGAGAGTGTTTCCTACTCGCCACCTGTGAAGAACAGTGTCTCAGCTATTAGGGGCAAGCGTTTCTCTGCTCAGGAGAGAGGATACAGAGACTACATACCATGGGGAACCCTGTGGTTTTACCTGTATGACCACAGAGAGGACATGAGGAAATGGGATGGAAAACCTTCCTCAAGTCTAGAGGCACGAGTGTGTGAGTTGCGAGGTAAAACAGTCACCAAAGGGGATTCTTCTAGGAAAAATGCCGCTCCAGTTTCCAGCGATCAGCTTTCCAGACAAAGCTGACAGTTTAATTTGCTTCTGATTCTCTTGAAGGGACCACCAAGTCATTTTTAGAGGTAGTGAGTAGCAAATCCTCTGACCAGGATTAGAGGGGCCCTGCCTCCAGCCAGGTGAAGGAAAGGGACAACCGCGTTTATTGGACCGTGTGGATTCGATGGCCTGGCACTTCAGATCCACAAGAGTATAAAGCTCTAATGGACACTGGTGCATTTCACTACCATCAGATTTCCAAGGGTCAGAGTCCATTTGTATTTCTGGAGTGACAGCGGGTTCCCAAGAGCTCAGTGTATTGGAGGCTTCAGTGAGCTGAACGGGGAATGAGTTGCAGAAGCATCCCATTGTGACTGGCCTCAAGGCTCCGTGCATCCTTGGTATAGACTATCTTAGGAGAGGGTATTTCAAAGATCCAAAGGGGTATCGGTGGGCTTTTCGCATAGCTGATTTGGTGATGGAGAAATTAGATAGCTGTTCCATACAGCCAGTGAGACAATCCACTGGAGAGTGGAGACTGACAATAGACTACCGTGGCCTGAATGAAGTCACACCACCGCTGAGTGCTGCTGTGCCAGACGTGCTAGAACTTCAATATCAGCTGGAGTCAAAGGCAGCCAAGTGGTATGCTACAATTGACATTGCTAATGCATTCTTCTCCATCCCTTTGACAGCAGAGTGCAGGCCACTGTTTGCTTTCACCTGCAGGGGCATAAAGTACACCTGGAATCGACTGCCCCAGGGGTGGAAACACAGTCTCACCATTTGCACCATTTGCCATGGACTAATCCAGACTGCACTGGAAAAGGGTGAAGCTCCAGAACATCTGCAGTACATCGATGACATCATTGTATGGGGTGACACCACGGAGGAAGTTTTTGAGAAAGGGGAGATAATAGTTCAGATCCTTCTGAACGCCGGTTTCGCCATTAAGCGAATGAAACAAGAGACCTGTGCAAGAGATCCAGTTTTTGGGAATAAAATGGCAGGATGGGAACCGTCAAATCCCAATGGATGTCATCAACAAAATAGCAGCTATGTCTCCACCAACCAGCAAAAAGGAAGCACAAGGCTTCTTAAGTGTGGTGGGTTTTTGGAGGATGCACATCCCAAATTACAGCCAGATTGTAAGTCCTCTGTACCACGTGAGCCGGAAGAAGAATGAATTTGAATGGGGCCCTGAGCAACAATAGGCATTTAAATTAAACAGAAGAGAGTTCATGCCGTAGCCCTTGGTCCAGTCTGGTCAGGACAAGATGTTAAAAACGTGCTCTACACCGCAGCCAGGGTGAAAGGCCCAACCTGGACTCTCCGGCAGAAAGCACCAGGGGAGACTCGAGGCTGACCCCAAGGGTTTTGAAGCCGGGGATACAAAGGATCCGAGGCCCACTATACTCCAACTGAAAAAGAGTTTCTGGCAGCATATGAAGGCATTCAAGCTGTTTCAGAAGTGGTCGGCACAGAAGCACAGCTCCTCCTAGCACCACGATTGCCGGTCCTGGGCTGGATCACAGAATCACAGAATCACAGAACAGTAGGGGTTGGAAAGGACCTCTGTGGGTTATGCAGTCCAACCCCCCTGCCAAAGCAGGGTCACCTACAGCAGGCTGTAGAGGACCTTGTCCAGGCGGGTCTTGAATATCTCCAGAGAAGGAGACTCCACAACCTCCCTGGGCAGCCTGTTCCAGTGCTCCGTCAACCTCAGAGGGAAGAAGTTCTTCCTCATGTTCAGCTGGAACTTCCTGTGCCTCAATTTGTGCCCATTGCCCCTTGTCCTGTCTCTGGACACCACTGAAAAGAGCTTGGCCCCATCCTCCTGACACCCACCCTTCAGATATTTGTAGGCATTTATAAGGTCCCCTCGCAGCCTTCTCTTCTTCAGGCTGAACAAGCCCAGCTCCCTCAGCCTCTCCTCATACGGGAGATGTTCCAGTCCCCTCACCATCCTTGTAGCCCTCCGCTGGACTCTCTCCAGTAGCTCTTCATCTTTCTTGAAGTGGGGAGCCCAGAACTGGACACAGTACTCCAGATGAGGCCTCACCAGGGCAGTGTAGAGGGGAAGGAGAACCTTCCTCGTCCTGCTGGCCACACTCTTCTTGATGCACCCCAGGATACCATTGGCCTTCTTGGCAGCCAGGGCACACTGCTGGCTCATGGTTAACCTGCCGTCCACCAGGACACCCAGGTCCCTCTCCACAGAGCTGCTCTCCAGCAGGACCACCCCAAGCCTGTACTGGTGCATGGAGTTATTAATCCCCAGGTGCAAGATCCTGCATTTGCCTTTGTTGAGCCTCATCAGGTTCCTCTCTGCCTAAAGATGTTCAAATAGAGGGTCCCCTCTACGCATGATGCTACCGATGCTACGTGGAGTAAGTGGGTCGTGCTGATCACCCAGCACGCCCGAATGGGAAACCCCAGTCGCCCAGGAATTCTGGAATTGATCATGGACTGGCCAGAAGGCAAAGACTTCGGAGTATCACCACAGGAGGAGGTGACACGTGCTGAAGAGGCCCCACTGTATAACAAGCTGCCAGAAAATGAGAAGCAGTATGCCCTGTTCACGGATGGGTCCTGTCGCATTGTGGGGAAGCAGCGGAGGTGGAAGGCTGCTGTATGGAGCCCTACACGACAAGTTGCAGAAACTGCCGAGGGAGAAGGTGAGTCCAGCCAGTTTACAGAGATGAAAGCCATCCAGCTGGCTTTAGACATTGCCAGTCGAGAGAAGTGGCCAGTGCTCTATCTTTACACAGTGCTCTGTCTCCTGGATGGTGGCCAATGCCTTGTGGGGGTGGCTGCAGCAATGGAAGAAGAACAACTGGCAGCGCAGAGGCAAACCTGTCTGGGCTGCCCCATTGTGGCAAGATATTGCTGCCCATCTGGAGCACTTGGCTGTAAAAGTGCGTCACGTGGACCCCCACGTCCCTAAGAGTCAGGCCACTGAAGAACATCAAAACAACCACCAGGTAGATCAGGCTGCTAAGACTGAAGTGGCTCAGGTGGATCTGGACTGGCAACATAAGGGTGAACTCTTTATAGCTCAGTGGGCCCATGACACCTCGGGCCACCAAGGAAGAGACACGACATACAGATGGGCTCGTGACCGAGAGCTTGACTTGACCATGGACACCATTGCACAGGTCATCCATGAATGTGAAACATGTGCTGCAATCAAGCAAGCCAAGCAGGTAAAGCCTCAGTGGTATGGAGGACAATGGCTATAATACAAATATGGGGAGGCCTGGCAGATTGACTACATCACACGGCCACAAACCCGCCAAGGCAAGCGCTATGTGCTCACAATGGTGGAGGCCACCACCGGATGGCTGGAAACCTACCCTCTGCCCCATGCCATTGCCCCGAATACTATTCTGGGCCTGGAAAATCAAGTCCTGTGGCGACAAGGCACTCCCGAAAGAATTGAGTCGGACAGCGGGAGTCATTTTCCAAACAGTCTCATAGACACCTGGGCCAAAGAACAGGGTATCGAGTGGGTGTATCACATCCCCTACCATGCACCAGCCTCTGGAAAGGTCGAACAGTACAATGGGCTGCTAAAAACCACTTTGAGGGCAATGGGAGGTGGGACTTTCAAAAACTGGGATATTCATTTAGCAAAGGCCACCTGGTTGGTTAACACAAGAGGGTCTACCAACCGGGCTGGTCCTGCCCAATCAAAACCTCAGTGCCCTGTAGAAGTGGATAAAGTCCCCATAGTGCACATTTGGAATGTGTTAGGGAAGACAGTCTGGGTTAGTCCTGCCTCAGGCAAAGGTAAACCTGTCCGCAGGATTGCTTTTACCCAAGGACAGGGGTGTACCTGGTGGGTAATGCAGAAGAATGGGGAAGTCCGATGTGTACCTCATGGGGATATGATTTTGGGTGACAATAGTCAATAAATGAAATTGTATGATGATAACTGCTAAATGACTTTTATCACTGTCTGTTATCACTACTGTAGTTTTTATATGCTATATCAAGGTTATTACAGTCAGAATCACACAAACTAATGAAGGGTGGATTTTGATGAAACCTAGCAGAGCACAGCGATGATGGAACTGGACCTGGTTTCAACGACTGGCACGCAGCAACTTCACCAAAATCAACATCTTCAGCCTGTAGACCGTGGGCATGGGCTGCACCAGCTACATCAGTCATGAGCTCCAGACACAGTAAGTGACCACCCATCACCACACATCACCTCCCCTTCCCTGGAAGACTGTTTACGACTGGTGGAGCCCAATGTCATGAATTAAATGAACTCAATGGACACTTTAGTGGGATGATCCATGAACTAAGGGAATGAGATCTGTGTGTATGTACTGAAGACAGGAAAAGTGGTGGCGATTATTTGGAAAATGGGGAACTTGGGCATGAAGTAGATGGTATAGAATAAGGGTTGGATGATGTCCTGGGTTTGGCCAGGACAGGGTTATTTTTCACCAGAAGCCAGGAGGGGACACAGCCGGGTGGGCTGTCCCAAACTAGCCAAACAAAACAGGATATTCGCTACCATGTGTCACCATGCTGGGTTCTGGGTGGGGGAGCTGGCTGAGGGGGAAGTCTGTCACAGCTCGGGAGCATGCAGGGTGTCAGGAAATGAGAGTTGCTCTGTGCATCGTGTTGTTTGTTTTGCATATTTCCCTTATCAGTATTATTGTCGTTACTGTTTGCTTCGTTTGTTGTTCTGTTAAACTGCCCTTATCCCAACCCATGAGTTTTTGCCTTTTTCTTTCCATTCTCCTTCCCACCCCAGTGGGGGGAGGGGCAACAGAGTGACCACGTGGCCCTTTGTTTCAATTCACAGCCAAACTGCAACACTGTCTTATGAATTTTTTGCTTTTAAAAATAATTTTTTACATTTTTGGTCAACATCCAACTGTAGCAGCCAGTGCAAAGGAAAGGATTTCAGTTGCTGACACTTGTGCTTATCACTTATGTAACAAAAGAAAATGAGAATGATTCAGACCAGTCTTGTAACCTGAATACATATGAATTTCCCAAAAAAATCAGGAAATGCACAACTGACTAATGCTTTTACATACTAATATCTTAATGGAAGTACAGTTGCAAAGTCCAGTGAAAAATGTAAATTTTTCAGGCTCACTTACACAGGTTAGGATAATTTTCTATTACAATGAACCAATGTAGTAGAATGAACTGTAGCATCTAGGAAAAATGTGTACAATGTCTATTTTATTACATAGCCTGGAAGCCAGTAGAGTAAATTTCACAGAACATTTACTTTATAAATCCTGATTACAATAATCTGAGAAATTACAGAATCATTTACAACCTGTTCCATGCAAAATTTATGTTTGAAAAGAAGAATCCTTTAGCTGTATTTTAAAAAAGTGTATGCACTTCTGGGAATTTTGTTTTCAAGAATTTAAAGTCTTGTCTTTTTACTAATTAGGTTAAAAGGAAAAGGAAACCGTGGATTCAGGCAGTTTTAGATTGCCAGCAGATGAAAATGATTACCTATTAATGATTAATTTTGGCAAGTGAAAAGTAGTACATCTCCGATTTTTCCTGGGGAATCTGCATGAGGAAAAAGAAGTCAATGTGCGATTGAAACTTACCGGCAATATTGTCTAGTATTTGCATCAAGTAGAGTACAAAGCAGAAAATGTCTTCAAGTCCTCTTTAGATTGCGTTCTCCTAAATCTTTACCTTAGAAGAATGGATATGATTATTCGTTCAATTGTGAAAGTACCATTGTTACAACATAAAGAGATGCTGTATTGAAGCTCTCAGTGGGAATCCCTCTCCTCCTAACATTTTGCTTCATCTGAAAAAAGATTCCAAAGTCCAAGAGTACAAGCAGGTACCACTCATTTGCACTAAGAAAAATTACTCTCCCTGACACTAGACAGTAACAGAGGGCTTGGAAGGCAAAGCAATTTCAGGTTACTTTCTCTTCAGAGTCTTAATTTACAATGCAGACATGCAGTGCTTCTCCAGACCACCAGGTAGGGAAAAAAGCTTGATTTTTTAATGAAAGTGCAACCTTTCTGTATAGTGGGTTTCTTACTGTCAAAGTCACTGTCAGCAAGATGAAAGTTCGCAGAAGTATTGCTAATGTGACAAAACTGTAAAATCCATCAATATACAGTCCACACTAGCATAACCTATGACAGTTTTCCCACTGGAACTCCAAAGTTATATAAATTTTATTTTTAAGTAGTGTTCATAAGCCAGAAAGTATTTGATGATGGAAATCATATCCATTCATTTGAATTAGAGCCCTACAATATAGACAGCCAGTTCTCCTGTAATATATCCCCTCCTTATGCTCATAAATCTTAACAGGCTCTGACCAAGGGAAAAGACTTCTAACTACATTGGAAGGTTTTCTCGACTTGTGAGTCAGATGCTGAAGTATTTTCACTGGAGCATCACTGGTTTACAACATCCGAGTAGAAGAGCCATTGAGAGGGAGGTATATAGATTATCTATTTGACTTCTTTATCTATTATGAATAATTCCTACAGGCATCTGTGGAGCTTTTTCTTTTCTTTTTTCTTACATTTACAAGCATTTATCTTTGTTATGTGTTCTTTTCTTAGTGTTCTAAAATTATCATAAGATTAGATATTATAAAACACTAAATTTATTATGGGGAGCTATACAAGCCACAATATGTCGTAACTGGGATAGTGTATATATTCAGTGACATCTAAAGAGGTTTTAAATCTGGAAGATATTAAAAATGTCATAAGAATCAGAATGGAATAAACATGAACTAAATAAGGCAATACATATTTAAGTAATGTTGATATCTTCTTACCAGACTGCTGGTATAGTCTGGTTATAGCAGGAAACATAATGATGTAACAGGTAGGCCTTCATATTTTTGTGCCATTTTCCACAAGAATTTATCAATCTTTTTCCTACTGCAATAAGCAGTTTAAGTTCTGAGTTTGGTCATGAAGGAAATGTGGCCAACTGTAAACTACAGTATGTAGCACAAAAGTCTACTATTGAATTTGTGGTACTTCCTCCTTCCCAATTACAATACTCCCAGGAGAAAGTAAGTACATATGACGCCAACTACTTTCTGCTTGCTTTGACAAAATTAATCCTTTAAAAATGTATATTTGATGATTATTTCTTGTTGAAAGGAGAATAATCAAATAATAATGTTGTTAATACATAAAATCTGGGCTGAAATTTCTAATGCCAAATATTCTTTGACATTTATACGTGGCCTAGGAGTTTGGAATAGAGAAATTTCAGCATAATAAGAACTGTTTCAGAATGTTTTAAAAAATATGATAGCTATGATTTAGGGCCAGTTTTATTTAGGGTAGATAAAATGTCAATAATAATACAGAAAATTGGAAAGCAATCAAATAAATATATATATTCCTTTAAATGGAGAGAAGTTTGACTATGTTACTTCTCTTCCTATTTTTTTTCTCTTCTTGAACTAAGAGGATTGAGATTTTGCACCATCTCAGTACCATTCTGTGTCATTACACAAAATATTTCTCTAAATGCAATAGAAACTAAAGGTATCAGGCAGTAGTAGCAGTCTGTTCAGAAATTTCATTTTGATTTCCCCTATGTTTTCCAAAATCCCTGTCTTTCTTTCCTACAGACACACAGCTGCAGAAGAATGACACAACTGACATTGTGCTTGGATTCAGTTGGAAAGAAAACATTTCCTTCAGTCAATTTATTTCATGATCAGCTTTAACATTGTCATTCTTCTCCTGAGCTTTACAGTCTGCAGTTACGCTAGTTTTAATTATTTCATAATATAATGCAACCAAACACTCCTTCCTCCAATTAGCCTTACGTAAAGAACAGTTTAATGGCAGCTTTTACTGTTTTATTGTGAAAATAAATTCATTTTTACATAGCTATAAACATATTAAACAGTAACTTCATGATTAGTTTTTAGAAGTCCCCACATCTTGGCCTGGAACAATTTTTAAAACTGTTCTAAAAGCACTGTGACACAGATTGCATCACTAGAAGTATTTAAAAGCTATTTGAAAGACTCCAACAGTGCAGAAGTTAATCCTTATATTTCAAAACAAATGTGGGAAGACTTCAGCAACATTTAAGCTAGTTAGAATGACACAAATCCTACTCAAAGTTGGTAAGGGACACAACTGGTAAAGTAATAAAAGATTGTAACAATTAATAGTAATGAAAATAGCTTTATGGAAATTAGATCTTTTAACACAAAACTGATGCATTATTTTAGGAGATTGTAACTTGGTTACCATGGAAACCTAGTAAACAAGACTTCTGAAAGACAATTTACTTCATGTTGAATGAAGTGTTTAGAAGTTAGACTCTACAAAACCAAAGTACTTTGTGTTCAGGAGTGGTCAACTAATCACAGACTGAAAACAAAAATTGCGATTCCTTCACTAATAAAATTTATACTGTTTTTTTCCATTTCTACATAGAAATAGGATTGCCTACTTTATTACAAAGTAGTAGGTGAAATAATTTCAGTGACCCATCATATTTACTTTGCCTAATAGGACATTAGGGTTAACTATGACCTCAAGGTTCCCACTCATATGAATCAAAGTTGAAAGCATTTTGTTCTAGCACAGAAGTTTCAAGGGATGAGATCCAAATAATTAGAAGATGAGATAAGGTGAATTCAAAACCCACATTTTCACCTAGATAAGTACTTATCTGTTGTAGCAACTCATCTGGGGACATGATGCCACTTTAGTCTATTCTAAAAACTTTCAAAGCAGCTATTTCATGCAAGAATTGCTGGTGAGTATTACATTGTTTCATCTACATAATGCAAAATACAAAAAATTAACGATATGGAGTACCATATGTGTAAAACATGATAGAATCATAAAGGTTCTATCTTTTCCTTTTCTTTTTTTTTTTTTGTCTTGTTAAAAAAGAAAAAAAGTCATCTTGCTTTTCTTCACCCTATTGCTTCCTTTTTTTTTTTTCACACCTTAGAAAGTTAAAAGAAATAAGTCTCTGGCTTTTTACTTCTCTTTCCACTTATAGCCACAAATTAGCAACTTTTCAATGATCTTGTGGTCATTAAAAACTCCATCTAACTATTTAAAGGACAAGCAATGTTAGCACTCCAGTGTTCTGTTTAGATACCAATTCAAAGAATTAAACTCTGCCTACTTAAATCTCCCATAGTGTTTCATTTGGAGTGGTATGTTCTTCATTTGCTGTGCTAAACAGGATTCTGATTATGAAAACACTGGTTCATTTCAGCAACACAAACGATTTCAGGGAAAATGCCCATACATTTGTAACAGTGGGCGACTGACTTGTTCTCAGCCTTTTTCTCAAGTTCAGTGGTACTTAGAGTTGAGAAACAGGGCTCATATCAGTAGCTACAGCTGACAGATCATAGCAAGGAGTAGTGTTTGTTCTACCACTGTGGAAAGTGTCTGGAATATCAGGTCATGTGGAAAAATTAGAGGATTGCTCTTGCAATGAGCCACCAAAAGGAAGAAGCTCTGCCACAGGACTGAAGTTGTTAAATGTCTAAGAAGAGCATCATCAAAGATGACAAATGTAATGGTTGATTTCTGAGCATAGGGCCTGTCTAAAATTGCCCTAGTAATTAAACAATGCAGAACATGTAATATGATTTTTATTCAATCCTCGTTTTGTCCATAGCTAACTTGAGGTTCTGGATTCTGAAATTCTTGGATTCCACCTGTTAGAAAAACACAGCAAAACTGGAGGTCACTATTAGAAAACAGTTTTAAAGAACTACATTTATCAAGTGTTTTTTTATTTGTACTCACTCATTTATTTGGATTTATTTTCTCTTACAAAAGAATTAAGTACAAAGTGAACCATTTGTTTCGTGTTTTTGTGATAGAAAGCTAAGATTCTTACTTATTATTTAGGGAATCAGACATTCACAGAAATAAGAAGTGTAGGTCATTTGTTGAAAATTATGTAAAAGTCAGAAATACATAGTCTTTTAAAAAGCACTTCCTTTCCTTTATGTGTTTTCCCTACATTGGAAATAAAATAAATATTTTGAATTAAAAAAGAGATACTGAGAAAGCATTAGTTTAGAAAGAGAATATATGTAATCTCATAGACTTTTTATAGCTAATTTTCTGGCTCTCTTGTTTCTCTATTATATTAAGTCTGTTATTCAATTGTTAAAACTGGACTTGCCATAATGGCAGATTTGAACTCTTATTAGACACTAAGCCTGGAAGAATGGATCCCAGCTAAAAAGAGTAAGATTCTTGAGGGAAGTTCTGTGATACCACCACCATCAAAATGCTTCAGAATTTTACAATTTGCTTTAACATTTTCACTGTTACAGATAAATTATAATATCATTTGGTGTCATTTGAGTCTTAGGAGACAGCGGTAACGACTTTAAAAATTAAAACACCAGCAGCTGCAGAGAAAGGGCCTACAAGTTCAATCTAGAAATATCTCATATAAGTTCTCCATTAATTATAAATTCTTTTGAATCCAGACCTTAGACAGACACTAAAGCACATGCACTCACATTTATTACTGCAATCTAGAAAAAATCTTCCCGGTTGTTATTGGGAGATGCTTTATTTTTCCAATAAACTGTTATATCCATAGCTTAAAGTTCTCACTCTAGAAATATGTCAAAACAACTGAGTCTTGCTAAGACTGAGCACACAAAGTCTTTGCTGCCTAAAGCTATCAAAGATGCAGAACTGAACTGAAAAGATATGGAAGTTACAGCTGTTAGTGGTTTTTTAGCAGAAATAGAGGTGATTCTGCTGCTATCCACCTATCTCTCTTACTCATCCCAACTAACAACAGCTTGGCAGGTGTCTTTCTAAGGGTTAAAAACACTTGAGTTTAATCTTTCCTCTGCCCATGGAAGAATTTTACTCTTCTTTCAGAAGAGAGATCTCACTACATGTCTCACAGTTTTGAAAGAGTACAGATAACAGGATTAGGTGTCTTATGGCCACAAGACAGCAAGCACGCGTGGCAAATCACAGCATGCAGTTATAACTCAAAGTATGTCGGTTCAGATTATGATTCCTTCTTGTTGCGTCGAGTGGTGCCTGGAGCTTGGAATGTCCTCTGCTATATGAGGGGTGACATGGCCCGTCATCCCTCTTCCACTGCAGGTTTTGGCTTTGAGTCTGTGTTGTGTATTGGGTCTAAAATTTAAAGGTGTTGGTACCAGGAGGAGGCTGCCGAGCGGCCTCTGTGAGGGTGTTTCGCTTTCAGCTGCCGCCGGCAACAAAAACGCCACGCGGCCACCACTCCCCCCACCGCAGTGCGGAGGAGAATGGAAAGAAAGAGGCAGAAACTGGTGGGTCGGGATAAGGGCAGTTTAACAGAACAGCAAACAAAGGGAACAGGAACTACAACGATATAGATAAGGGGAATACACAGAACAAACCGCACGACCCCACAGAGCCATTCTCCCAGACAGGACCGGCGTCGCACGCTCCCAAGCCGCGAGTGAGTTCCCTCCGCGCCGCCACACCCCACCAGAACCCAGCAAATGGTATGGAATACCCGGCTCTGTTTGGCCAGGTTGGGGTTAGGTCAGCCCACCCAGCTGTGCCCCTTCCTGGATTCTGGTGAAAATTAACCCTGTCCTGGCCAAACCCAGGACATTATCCACCCCTTATTCCATACCATCTACATCATGCCCAGGTCCCCCATTGTCCAGCTGATCACCACCACTTCTCCTGTCTCCACATATCATTCCCTTAGTCTATGGATCATCACTCTAAAGTGTCCATTGAGTTCATTTAATCCATGACTTCAGGCTCCATTTGTCGTAACGGACTTCCGTGGCAGGAGAGGTGATGTGTGGTGATGGGCGGTCACTTACTGCATCCGGAGCTCACAGTCTGCAGGAGATGTTGATCTTGATGAAGTTGCTGGGTGTCAGTTGTTGAAAACCAGGTCCAGTCCCATCATCGCTGTGCTCTGCTAGGTTTTCATCAAAAAGTCCATCCTTCTTTAATCTGGACGATTCTTACTATGCTACTACTGGTACAAAATATAACAATTATAATAGTGATAACAGAGAGTAACAAGGTTATTTAACAATTAACTTTATACAATTTATTTATGGACTATTCTCACCCAAAATCACATCCCCATGAGGTACACATCAGACTTCCCCATCCTTCCGCATTACCCACAAGGTACACCCAGGTCCTTGAGCAAAAGCAATCCCGCGGATGGGCTTATCTTTGCCCGAGGCAGGACTAACCCAGACTTCTCTTCCCTAACATGGTCCGCAAGTGCACTAGAGGGACTTTATCCCCTTCTACGGGGCGCTGAGGTTTTGACTGGGCAGGACCAGCCCGGTTGGTAGACCCTCAGGTGTTAACCAACCAGGTGGCCTTTGCTAAATGAGTATCCCAGTTTTTGAAAGTCCCACCCCCCATTGCCCTCAAAGTGGTTTTTAGCAGCCCATTGTACTGTTCGACCTTTCCAGAGGCTGGTGCATGGTAGAGGATGTGATACACCCACTCGATACCATGTTCTCTGGCCCAGGTGTCTATGAGGCTGTTACAAAAGTGAGTCCCGTTGTCCGACTCAGTTCTTTCGGGAGTGCCTTGTCGCCACAGGACTTGATTTTCCAGGCCCAGGATGGTATTCTGAGTGGTGGCATGGGGCAGAGGGTAGGTTTCCAGCCATCCGGTGGTGGCCTCCACCATTGTGAGCACATAGCTCTTGCCTTGGTGGGTTTGTGGCAGTATGATGCAGTCAATCTGCCAAGCCTCCCCATATTTATGTTTTAGCCATCGTCCTCCAGACCACTGAGAGTTTACCCGCTTGGCTTGCTTGATTGCAGCGCATGTTTCACATTCACGGATAACCTGTGCGATGGTGTCCATGGTCAAGTCAAGCTCTCGGTCACGAGCCCATCTGTATGTTGTGTCTCTTCCTTGGTGGGCCGAGGTGTCATGGGCCCACTGAGCTATAAAGAGTTCATCCTTATGTTGCCAGTCCAGATCCACCTGAGCCACTTCAGTCTTAGCAGCCTGATCCACCTGGTGGTTGTTTTGATGTTCTTCAGTGGCCCGACTCTTAGGGACGTGGGCGCACACGTGACGGAGTTTTACAGCCAAGTGCTCCAGATGGGCAGCAATATCTTGCCACAATGGGGCAGCCCAGATAGGTTTGCCTCTGCGCTGCCAGTTGTTCTTCTTCCATTGCTGCAGCCACCCCCACAAGGCATTGGCCACCATCCAGGAGTTGGTGTAAAGAAAGAGTACTGGTCGCTTCTCTCTACTGGCAATGTCTAAAGCCAGCTGGATGGCTTTCACCTCTGCAAACTGGCTGGACTCACCTTCTCCCTCGGCAGTTTCCGCGACTTGTCGTGTAGGGCTCCATACAGCAGCCTTCCACCTCCGCTGCTTCCCCACAATGCGACAGGACCCATCCAGGAACAGGGCATACTGTTTCTGATCTTCTGGCAGCTTGTTATACAGTGGGGCCTCTTCAGCACGTGTCACCTCCTCCTCTGGCAATGCTCCAAAATCTTTGCCTTCTGGCCAGTCCATGATCACTTCCAGAATTCCTGGGCGACTGGGGTTTCCCATTCGGGCGTGCTGGGTGATCAGCACGACCCACTTACTCCACGTAGCATCGGTAGCATCATGCATAGAGGGGACCCTCTATTTGAACATCCAGCCCAGGACCGGCAATCATGGTGCTGGGAGGAGCTGTGCTTCACTGCCGACCACTTCTGAAACAGCTCGAACGCCTTCATATGCTGCCAGAATCTCTTTTTCAGTGGGAGTATAGTGGGCCTTGGATCCTTTGTATCCCCGGCTTCAAAACCCAGGGCTCGACCTCGAGTCTCCCCTGGTGCTTTCTGCCAGAGACTCCAGGTTGGGCCATTCTCCCCGGCTGCGGTGTAGAGCACATTTATAACATCTTGCCGTGACCGGACTGGACCAAGGGCTACGGCATGAACTATCTCCCGTTTAATTTGTTCAAATCCCTGTCGTTGCTCAGGGCCCCATTCAAATTCATTCTTCTTCCGGGTCACATGGTACAGAGGACTTACAATCTGGCTGTAATTTGGGATGTGCATCCTCCAAAAACCCACAACACCCAGGAAGGCCCGTGCTTCCTTTTTGCTGGTTGGTGGAGACATAGCTGCTACTTTGTTGATGACATCCATTGGGATTTGATGGCTTCCGTCCTGTCATTTAATTCCCAAAAAACTGGATCTCTTGCGCAGGTCCCTTGACTTTACTTCGCTTAATGGCGAAACTGGCTTTCAGAAGGATCTGAACTATTTTCTCCCCTTTCTCAAAAACTTCCTCCGTGGTGTCACCCCATACAATGATGTCATCGATGTACTGCAGATGTTCTGGAGCTTCACCCTTTTCCAGTGCAGTCTGGATTAGTCCATGGCAAATGGTGGGACTGTGTTTCCACCCCTGGGGCAGTCGATTCCAGGTGTACTGGATGTCCCTCCAGGTGAAAGCAAACTGTGGCCTGCACTCTGCTGCCAAAGGGATGGAGAAGAATGCATTAGCAATGTCAGCTGTCGCGTACCACTTGGCTGCCTTTGACTCCAGCTGATATTGAAGTTCTAGCATGTCTGGCATGGCAGCACTTAGCGGTGGTGTGACTTCATTCAGGCCACGGTAGTCTATTGTCAGTCTCCACTCTCCAGTAGATTTTCTCACTGGCCATATGGGACTATTAAAGGGTGAGCGAGTTTTGCTAATCACTCCTTGACTCTCCAGCTGGCAGATCACCTGATGAATAGCGAGAAGGGAGTCTTAGTTGGTACGATACTGTCACCGGTGCAACGTTGTGGTTGCGATGGGCACCTGTTGTTCTTCAACCCTCAGCAACCCCACAACGGAAGGATCCTCCGAGAGACCAGGCAAAATGGACAGCTGTTTAATTTCTTCTGTCTCCACAGCAGCTATGCCAAAAGCCCACCGATACCCCTTTGGGTCCTTGAAATACCCTCTCCTAAGGTAGTCTATACCAAGGATGCACGGAGCCTGGGGGCCAGTTACAATGGGGTGCTTCTGCCTCTCCTGCCCAGTGAGGCTCACTTCAGCCTCCAATACACTCAGCTCTTGGGAACCCCCTGTCACTCCCGAAATGCAAATGGACTCTGACCCTTGGAAATCTGATGGCATTAAAGTACACTGTGCACCAGTGTCCACTAGAGCTTTATACTCTTGTGGATCTGACGTGGATCTGACGTGCCAGGCCACCAAATCCACACCGTCCAATAAACACGGTTGTCCCTTTCCTCCACCTGACTGAAGGCAGGGCCCCTCTAATCCTGGTTAGAGAATTTGCTGCTTACTTGCCGTAAGAATGACTTGGAGGTCCCCTCCAGAGGATCGGAATCAATATCATACTGCCTACGTGGTCTGGAGAGCTGACTGCTGGAAACTGGAGCAACATTTTTCCTAGCATAATCCCCTTTGGTGATTGTTTTACCTCACAACTCATGCACTCATGCCTCTAGACTTGAGGTGGGTTTTCCATCCCACTTCCTCATGTCCTCTCCGTAGTCACACAGGTAGAACCACAGGGTGCCCTGGCGTGTATAGCCTCTGTATTCCCTCTCCTGAGCAGAGAAACGCTTGCCCCTAATAGCTGAGACACTGGCCCGTTCAGGTGGGGAGTAGGACCTTCTGTCTTTCTTTTGCCGGACCTCTTGAGACAGTTTCTCCACAGCTGAGACAAGGGAGGAAGAGAGACTTTCCTCATATTGCCAGAGTCTGACATCCACCTCATCCACCGTTGGTGCCTCTTTACCATTCCAGTTTATTACTGCCAATGAGTTTGCATATGAGGATGGTGTGCTCCGCAGAAACTTCCTCCACATAGATGCTGTGCACTGGACTTCATCTGGGTCTGTGGGTACCTGCTCATCGTCTGGTTCATAGTAAACCAGCTCCCGCACAGCTAATTCCCTCAAGTACTGAATACCCCTTTCCATATTGGTCCACTTGCCAGGATAACATACAAAATCGTCACTGAAGGGGTACCTCTCCCTCACGCCTGACAGAAGTCTCCTCCAGAGGCTGAGGACTTGTTCCTTCTTCCCAATGGCCTTGTCAATGCCCCCGTCCCTGGCCAGGGATCCCAGTTGCTTGGCTTCCTTGCCCTCTAATTCCAAGCTGCTGGCCCCGTTAACCCAGCACCACAGCAGCCAGGTGACAATGTGCTCACCTGGGTGGAGGCTGAAATCTTTCCTCATGTCCCGCAGCTCACCCAGGGACAGGGACCGGGTGATGATCTCTGTCTCTGTCTCCTGCGATGACCCTGGCTCATTGTCATCCCTCCCGGAGCGATCTGCTCTCTCTGTGTCTTTCTTTAGTTTTACGGTGGCGACTGCTACCGGCACAGGTTGGTCATTGGGCTCAGCCACGATGCCTGTTGCTGGAGCTGGGACTGGAGCAGCTGCTGTGCCTGCCAGGGAAACCGAGGCAGACCCTGCAGCTGTGGCAGCGGCAGCGGTGGTGCCAGTCGAGGGGGCTGTGACTGCCTGCTGAGCTGGAGGGGCTGCAGGCCCGGCTGGGGGGGCAGTGCCAGTTGCAGTGCCTGCCACTTCGTTTCCCCCCCTTTCCCCTTTAGGGCACTTAACACTGTTGAACAGGGCAGCTCGGTAGGCGTGGGTCAGACCCCAGCACGTTGCGGTGATCTGTGTCTCTCTGGAGTTCCCAGGGTGGCAGCATGTTTTTTGCATATATTTTACTAGTTTGTTCAGGGGTGAGTTTAAAAAACACCAGTGGTGCTCACTGCCCTAGGTATTTTCCCATGCTGTCCTACACACCCAGCCACTCACACCTATCCGGCCCCGGGACAGGTCTCTGCACGATGATCTTAACTGCTTGCTTAACCCTAAACAAAACCTGAAGCCCATTCAGGAGACATAACAAAAGGAGAGTGCTGCCCTGAGCATCCCACAGGTACTCGAAATTCTCAAAAGCTGTTAGGACCAGCCTGAAGGAGAGAGGGGGGGTGAAAGTGTGGGGGAAGTTATCCCCCCTGGTTTTCCCCATAGATTGGGTTTGATGATTAACAAATTCTAAGACATAGGATCCGAGGTACGGAAATGATCGTAGTGCCGCATGCAAATACAAGCCTAATTTCATGCACAGTGATGTTACCATGTCATAAGTCGATATCACACAGTACAGCAAAATCATCATCCTGGTCCTTTTCCTCAAGGTAACGAACAGCATGGCAACGAACAGATACAGCAAATAAGGATTCAAAAACCACAGCCATCTGATCAAAGACAGAAACATTTTTACCACTGACTGTTTAACTAACACAGTAAATATGTACAACAAATTAGAATAAATCTAAGAAAGCTGTTTTAACACCCTCTGCTCAGCCCTGCCGTTATCCGCTCCCCATGCTTGGGCGCCAATTAAAAAGTTTTGGTTTCGGCTGCCGCCGGCAACAAAAGCTCCATGCGGCCGCCACTCCCCCCACCGCAGTGCAGAGGAGAATGGAAAGAAACAGGCAGAAAACTGGTGGATCAGCATAAGGGCAATTTAACAGAGCAACAAACAAAGGGAACAGCAACAACAATGATACAGATAAGGGGAATACACAGAACAAACCGCACGACCCCACAGAGCCGTTCTCCCGGACAGGACCGGCGCCGCACGCTCTCGAGCCGCGAGCGAGTTCCCGCCGCGCTGCTCCACCCCCACCGGAACCCAGCATGACAGCACATGGTATGGAATACCCGGCTCTGTTTGGCCAGGTTGGGGTTGGGTCAGCCCACCCAGTTGTGCCCCTTCCTGGATTCTGGTGAAAACTAACCCTGTCCTGGCTGAACCCAGGACAGAGGGGCCCCTGGGGCTGCCCCGTGCTGGACACAGCTGGTTCCAGCCAGCTCCAACAGCCCCGCCGCAGGGCACGGCCCAGCCCTGCAGCCGCCATGGCGGCACCTGGGGGGAGTCTGGGTAAGGAAGGGCAAAATGCTGCCTGACAGCGAGAGATGAGGGGACAAGTGTGAGGAACAACCCTGTAAGCCCCGAGCGGAGAGAGGGAGGAGGGGGAGTAGGCTCTCTAGGCACCTCAGCAGGGATTGCCCTGCAGCCTGTGGAGAAGACGGTGGTGGAGCAAATATTTTCCCCTGCAGCCCATGGTGGACCACAGTGGAGCAGATATCCACACTGCAGCCTTTGGAGTACTCCAGACAGAGCAGGCTCCTGGAGGGAACTAAGGCCTGTGGAGTCTAGGCAGGAGCAGAATTTCTAGCAGGACCTGTGGCTGATGGAAGACCCGAGCTGGAGCACTCCATTCCTGAAGGTCTGGACCTCGTGGAAAGGTCCTGTTCTGGAGCAGTTCGTTAGAAATGCGGCCTGTTGAAAGGACTCACATTGGAGAAGTTTGTGAAGGACTGTATCCCATGGCAGGGACCCCACACTGGGGCAGGGGAAGAACATAAGGAGGAAGGTGCAGCAGAGACAAAGCATGAACTGACTGAAATCCCCCATTCCCCATCCCCCTGTGGTGCTCAGGTTGGGAGGACGTAGAAGAGCTAGGAGTGAAGCTGAGTCTGGGAAGAAGAAGGAATGGGGGTCCTACTCTGTTATTAAATGACTGTAAATAAAATTAATTTCCCCAGCTGGAGTCTATTTTGCCTGTGAGTGTAATTGGTAAATAATTTTCTGTCCTTATCTCAACCCATGAGCTTTTCTGTTCTATTTTCTCCCTCTGTCCTGCAGAGAAGTAGGGTAAGAGAGTGTCTGGGTGGGCATCTGGCAGCCAGCTAAAGTCAACCCACCACAACTGAGAAACATAATGATTTGATTACAATGAAAGACATTTCTGGAGACATCCAATCTTGCAGTTGTTTGAAAAATTACACTGATGAGTACGAAGTGTCTGAAAACTGAGTGAGAAAGCTTAGATTAATTTGAGAATCACTAATAAAAGCTGCAAATCAGAAGATGACATGGAAAAGGATTTTAAAAAAACAGACTGGGCACTTTGGCTTTCTTCCTGCTTGCAAAGAGGGAAAACTAAGTAAATATTGCAAATTCCTTAACTATTTCTTCAGAATAGTTTCAATTAGAGGAGTTGGGGATGAAGGACAGAAGTGTAGCCTGTGAAGAATAGGGGGCAGGAGGAAGGTGTTTTAGCTTTTATCTTTGTTTCTCATCATTCAAATACAATTGGCAATAGATTAAGTTAATGTTTCCCAAGCAGAGTCAGTTTTGCCCTTGATGGTAAGTGTCTTTATCCTGACCCATGAGCTGCTTTATTCTATTTTCTCCCGGTGTCCTGTTTTGGGGGAAAATGAGAGCAACTGAGCTGGTTTCTGGCAGCTAGCCAAGGTCAATTCACCACATGCCTTCAGGGAAAGGAAACCATGAACTGAAGTCCTAAAGTCAGAAAATAAATGTAATATAGTTCTTTCACCACATGAATTCGCTCTAGTCAGTCTGCCAAGATCTCACTGCTGTCTAGAGATTGAAAACAAAATTGTCCAGTTCCTCTTCCAACTAGCTCTTTAAACAAAAAACATCCCTTTTCAGTTTTTGAGAGAAAGGCTACATTTTTGGAGGAGACCTACAACAACATGAAGTAGAATATCTAGATCTCTGTTGATTAGCGCTTGTGGAGTCCTGGCTGGATGAGAGGGGACATAGTTTGGTGCGTTGAGCAACCCAGGTTCCGATCCGGAAGTGAGCCTTGGGAGCGGCTGACACGGAACCCTGCTGGGAAGGCAGAGCGATGAGCTCGGGACACTGCAGCAGGGGGAACGTCACCGTTTCCTGCCACACTGTCACTTCCTTCCTGCCACGTTGTTGTTTCCTGCCACAGTACTGTTCTCATTTCGAGATGCAGCTCTGCACCAATCACAACGAGTTGCAGTAGTTTTGCCTACATATGGATTGGGGGTTTAACCACTCAGATGCTGTAATAGTTTTGCTATATAAACCTTGTTTTGCTGACTAATAAAGGTGAACGATCATACTCATATTGGGGTCACATCGTTACAACGGATCCGTAACCCACGCCAACAAGTGCTCTCTATAGGAAGAAAGTGGCTTTGTTGTATCCCATGCTATTTATTCTATTTTACTGTCCCCATAATCAGAGTCCTTATTCAGCTGTAGAATCCTCATTGGTGGGAGTAAATAACAGTGTCAAATTCCCCAGATGAATGGGAGACATAGTGTAAAAACTTTTTAATTCATAAACCCAGAATTAATATTTACATTGGGCACCAAGAGGCGTACTAGCTAATTAAAATTTTATAATGCAACCTGATTTTTCTTTTAGTTAACAAAGCAATGTTTTCCTTTTATAAAAAAATCTGATGAATTATCTGCCTGTTTTCACACCATAAAATAGACATAGAATTGCATATATTTAAGCAAAACTGTCCTCTTCACAAGGCAAGGATTTAAACAGAATGCAAGAAAATTCTCTCCTGATGCATTAGAAGATTAATTTCACCTATGTCTTGCTGTAATACATCAGTATTTTAAACCATTTTGGGATGAAGTAATATATTAAATCTTCTTCATCTGTCATTTCTACATAATGAGTAATAATCATAGATCAGAAATTTTTGTTATTAGTTACGGTGCATAAATACATGCCCTTGTGCTTTACACTTTATTCCATTGCTGTCACTCCAGGATTCAAGATCATTCCTACCCTCTTGTGCTTTGCTCCTGTTGTGTATTTATGATGCTTCCTATGGGCACATGTTACAACTCTGTGCACAGGGTGGGGTGGGGATTGGAAAGAGCAAGTAGACACACAACACACACATACACCCCCTGCACATACTGTTTTTTTAGGTCGAGGACACTCATGAAAATATCAAATAAGTCAGGGCAGACATTTAGATTGGTTAGATAAAGAGAAATTTTATTTTTTCTAGGAAAAGATAGTTGTTAAAAAAAGGTTTTGCAAACATCTGGCATGCTAACTTTTGTTTAACTATTGTAAAGTTTTGTTGCATTTTTCTATATTTTCCTATCTTGTTCCTTCATTTTTCTGTTTTATTTTCCTGTCTTTGTTGAAGTTGTTTAAAATTTCATCCACGTCTAAGGTTAAGTTAATTTGGCTTTAATTTCTTCCCCAACTTCATTTTTACTCTCTTTTCCTTTAGAAAAAAAAAAAAGAGAAGCTAACTTTGTAATACTATATCTCAGTTCTGCTGCTGCTGCTTTACATGCTTGCTCAGCATGTCAAAATTCAGTTCTTTGAGTTTTGTTTCCAATTCAAATGTGTTAAATCTGGGCATTCATTTAGTATCTGTGCCAAGGCCTGTTATCCTTAATACTTTCCAGCCTCCCATGTAGGTGGCATGTAGCATGTTTTTACATTACTTTTTTGTGAAAAAAAATATATTCCCACTTTTTTGTTTACAATATTTTTACATTACATTACATAGTTTTTTGTTTGTTTTTATTGGATTTATGTTCTGGGGTTTTTTTATTTATTTCTGCAAAAGATTTATACACTAGTCAGGGTCTCAGAATAGGAAAAACAATTGCTACCATTTCCGATACTTTTATTAAACAATGCAGAAATATAAAATGGCTGTAGTTTCCCAAGTAACAAGAATGAATACTTAAACACATTTTCTTTCCAAGGTAGATTTCTACACTGCATGTGCTAAGTGATGTTTTGCAAAGCTAGATTTGATGGATGGAACACTCAGTGGATAAGGAATTAACTGGAAGGTTGCACTCTAAAAGCTGCGGTCAACGGCTCAGTGTCCAAGTGGAGATCACTGATGAGTGGCGTTCCTCAGGGGTCGGTGTTAACAGCAGAACTGTTTAACATTTTTGTCGATGACATGGCCAGTATGACTGAATGCAGCCTCAGCAAGTTTACCTATGACACCAAACTGCATGGCGTGGTCAACATATTGGAGGGAAGGGATGTCACCCAGAGGGACCTTGACAGGCTTGAGATGTGGACCCAGGCGAACCTCATGATGTTCAGCAAGGCCAAGTGCAAGGTCCTGCAAATGGGTCAGGCCAATCCCAAGCACAAATACAGCCTGGGTGGAGAATGGATCGGGAGCAGCCCTGCCAAGAAGGACTTGCGGGTGTTGGTTGACAAGAAGGTCAGCATGACCCAGCAGTGTGGACTCACAGCCCAGAAAGACAACCATATTCTGGGCTGCATCAAAAGAAGCGTGGCCAGCAGGTCGAGCGAGGTGATTCTGCCCCTCCACTCTGCTCTGGTGAGACCCCACCTGGAGTCCTGCATTCAGATCTGGGGCCCCCAACATAGGAAAGGCAGGGACCTGTTAGAGTAGATCCAGAGGAGGGCCACGAAGGTGATCAGAGGGATGGAACACCTCTCCTGTGAGGAAGGGCTGTGAGAGTTAAGGTTATTCAGTCTGCAGAAGAGAAGGCTGCGGGAAGACTTTACTGTGGCTTTCTCATACCTGAAGGGGGCTTACAAGAAAGCTGCAGAGGGATTTTTTACAAGGTCATGTAGTGACAGGACAAGGGGTAATGGCTTTAAACTGAAAGAGGGTAGATTTAGATTTAGACATGAGGAAGAAATTCTTTACTGTGAGGCTGGTGAGGCACTGGAACAGGCTGCCCAGAGAAGCTGTGGATGCCCCGTCCCTGACAGTGTTCAAGGACAGGCTGGATGGGGCTTTGAGCAGCTTGGTCTAGTGGCAGGTGTCCCTGTCCATGGCAGGGGTGTTGGAAGTAGATGATCTTTAAGGTGCCTTCCAGCCCAAACCATTCTATGATTCGTTGATTCTGTAATCTAGCACACTGTTCATAAGAAGTCATTCTGCTGGTGGTTCATTTGAAGATATTTACTCAATATAGTAACAGCAAATGTTATTTTAAAATTAAAATAAGTTTTAAGAAGCTCTTTGGCGTTAATACATGCAACAAGGAAATCTGTCATGCTGAAAGGGATCATAGCTACAGAATGCCAAAGCTGGCACAATGTGCCATTTGCCACCTGAATTCAAATTCCAAATGCATATTGGCAGGAATGACTAAACTAGTTATATATAAATTTAAATTTGTGAATGGCTTAATTGTGAATTAAGCTCAGTTCTGCAGTGAGTAGCACAAAGTCTATGTACCGATCAAGTCCTATTCAGTAGCTTAACTACAGTTTGCTAAAAAAAGCCATGTTTGAAGGTCTTATCGAGGTTATTTGTTTGTTTCTTTGTGGCAGATGTTCTTGTGATTTCAATCATGCCAGAACTAATTCCTCTTATCACTTACACAATTGCACTAAAGTCATGCACATGATGATTATAACTTGCCTTTCAAATACTATTCATGTTCAACTTTTCTGTTTTCCATAGCTTATAATTTATCCATGTTCTTTAATTTTGGTAAATGTTGTGACCTATGTTTCAATGTCTTTGGCCTTTGCCACTAAAACTGTTTTGTCCTTGTAGCTCAGTTAACACAAAGTGGGTGGGAGACCAGCACAGACAGAAGGCTAATGTGATCGCTAAATCCCAGCAATATTTCCTTTACTTGTAAATGTATTTTTTCTTCTAATGTTTGAGAACATTGCTAATAAAGGTGATATTAATTCAGACTAAAAATTGACATGAAACTGGTGTATGCCTGCAGCCTGCTTTGCTTTACCTGCCATGTAAAGATGTTTCAAAATATATTGAAGGTCAAGCATGGAACAGAGAACAATTCTACTAAAAATGGTAGCATTTGGTTTGCGGAGTTAGACAAGATTTGTACTTGTCTCAGACATTATAAAGTTGCTTTTTTCCACACTAGAAAGCAACCTATAATCACTGGAAAAACAGCTTTTAGATAGATGGAGTTAGACCAAGCAAAATTAGAAACAATATCTATGGGGTTTTTTTTCAATTCCGTGTTATAGATGTGAGCTAATCAAATGCCCACGAAACGAATGTCCTTTTTTTGAAGTGACACTTTTGAAGAGTGTCCCAAATGTCTTACTCAAGCACAGTGCAATCTGTCCTCACCTGTGAAAGAGAGAATGTTGGGAATGTCAGTAACAACTGGGATCATGAGCATACTGAAGCATTCAGATGATAAGTGGTGGAAATCTGCATAAATATGGACATGGAGCAAAGATCTTCACTTTTCTCTGTGTGTTTTTTGTTGTTGTTGTTTTTTTTTTTTTTTTCCAAACAGGTTAAAAATGGAAATTCATTAATTATTTGTATGACTCAGAATAAAATGTGATAGCCATGACTATTTATTTTCCTCTCTCTCTGTCTTGCTTTTTTATTCTGCAACTCATTATTATAGAGATATCATTCACAATGGCTGGGAGGGGCCATGGGTTAAATACAGTGGAAAAAAGGTACTTGAACTTTCCTTAAATTAAATACAGGTCTTCCAGTATCACTTCTATCAAGTTGCATTAATAAAATAAGGGGCTATTGCTGTTTAAAATTCTAAGTCTCCTACCACTGAAATTGTTCTAAGAGTTAGTAACATTTTTGTTTATGGCACCAATAAATAACACTTGCAACGGAGTTGAAAGGACCTAGTCTAAAAAGTGACATATTGTGTTCAAAAAAACCCAAACAAAATTACACATTGTAGAAAGCACATCTATTTGTTTGTGTAATTATTTTGTTACTGACAATCATGTACATGAGAAAATAATAGTTTGCAGTTCTAGTCAACGACAATTTATTCTGGAAATTTCAACACAATCCTTGGGTTTTTTGACACTGTATAAACAGCTTGCTATTGCATTATGATGGAATGGAAGAGATAAAGCAGTCATTGAAATGGAGATCAGTTAGAGAGGATAGAAACTGTGTTTTAATGTATTCTCAACAAGCAATAGAAGGTTTCAGTTTTTATCTTCCCAAAATACGATAACAGAATATAATATGGATCCTATTAATGCTTTATGTTTGCAAGGGGTAATAATCATTGTAATACATAAGTATGTATTTCTCTTGACTTTATTTGCCAAGAGAAATAGTATAAGTTCAGTCAATCATTTTAAAAAATATTTAAAACAACATTAGTAGAGATAGAGACAGGTGGTTGAGAAGGGATTTTAAAACTCATGTTTTTCTGATATGGACAATGAAATCTATCCAAGGATATTTTTATTGAACTAATTTGTTAGGATAGTTCATTAGTAATTTCCTTGCAAATACCTGACCTATGTCAACTGTTTTTCATATTCTAAATACATATACTTTGGTTATTACTTTGTAATATAGATAATTGACCACTTCCTACCACCTGTGACAAGAGATGTACTTCTATATTGCAGTCTTTGGCTGGAAATGAAGAGTCAGTTTTAAAACAACAAAATCAGGACTCAGTCTGCTCCAAAAATGAAACTGAAACATTAAAAACTTTTAAGCAAGAAGCTAGCAGAACAGCTAATTTTTAAGCTAACATTTAAATTGAAAATCATTGTGTAATAAACTATTAACATTCAGTAATTAACATCTGTTTCTCAGGGAGCAGGAAATGCACATCCTTTCAAAATTCATTCTCATGTCTTGGTTTCTTACATTGATTTGACTGCTGTTGAACTGGCTTACTGTCCATATTCACTTGGGTCTATCAGGTTCTGAATTCTGTTCATGTTTTGAAGAAACATATGTTTGAACAAAAGAATTATTGAAAGCTAAAAAAAGCCACTGTTCTGCTTAGTTAGTAAGTTTATGAAAAATGTAATGTAAAATATCTGACTAATTCCTATAATTTATTTTGGGTCAAAATGAAGATATTTTTGTTACATTTTTAGTTTTTCGCTCATAGAAAGTATCACATAAATGTAATATTAATTATGGGCCCCGGTTCAGGAAAGCCTTAAGAAGGGAAGCCCTTGCTAAGTAAATTCTCAGTCAGGAAAGTACTTCAGTCGATGCCCTTCAGACTTAACAGCATTGTTGACTCTATGAGAAGTCACTTGCTGTTGGTAATAGTATTTTTCTTCCCAAATAAAATAGAAAGAAAGATTATAAGGAGGAACATCTGGCACTGTATTCTCTATTGCTTATTGTTTCCTTCAGTAGTGGAGAGCTACAACACCTGTGGAGAGCATGGCCTGGCCACTGAGAGTGAGAGGAGAGGTGCAGGAGGCAAGAGCAAGATGATGAATTATCATCAGTCAGCAGAGATTAAAGAGAGAGAGCCTGCCCATGAAAGCAGCAGATAATGTACGCTCTGAAAGACCTACAGGAAGTAACAGTTGGGAAAAAACACCACAATAAAAAAAAATCATAAAGTAATTGGCTACACATCTGTTTCTCTTTGTCACACTCCAGTTGAACTACAGCAGTGTTAAGTATCTGCTCATGAAACAATACACTCTTAATCAGGAGCACACTTCACGTAAAAGAGTTGCAAAAAGTATATGTAACTTGATAATATCTGATGAATCAGAGAATCAACGAATCATAGAATGGTTTGGGCTGGAAGGCACCTTAAAGATCATCTACTTCCAACACCCCTGCCATGGACAGGGACACCTGCCACTAGACCAAGCTGCTCAAAGCCCCATCCAGCCTGTCCTTGAACACTGTCAGGGACGGGGCATCCACAGCTTCTCTGGGCAGCCTGTTCCAGTGCCTCACCAGCCTCACAGTAAAGAATTTCTTCCTCATGTCTAAATCTAAATCTACCCTCTTTCAGTTTAAAGCCATTACCCCTTGTCCTGTCACTACATGACCTTGTAAAAAATCCCTCTGCAGCTTTCTTGTAAGCCCCCTTCAGGTATGAGAAAGCCACAGTAAAGTCTTCCCGCAGCCTTCTCTTCTGCAGACTGAATAACCTTAACTCTCACAGCCCTTCCTCACAGGAGAGGTGTTCCATCCCTCTGATCACCTTCGTGGCCCTCCTCTGGATCTACTCTAACAGGTCCCTGCCTTTCCTATGTTGGGGGCCCCAGATCTGAATGCAGGACTCCAGGTGGGGTCTCACCAGAGCAGAGTGGAGGGGCAGAATCACCTCGCTCGACCTGCTGGCCACGCTTCTTTTGATGCAGCCCAGAATATGGTTGTCTTTCTGGGCTGTGAGTCCACACTGCTGGGTCATGCTGACCTTCTTGTCAACCAACACCCGCAAGTCCTTCTTGGCAGGGCTGCTCCCGATCCATTCTCCACCCAGGCTGTATTTGTGCTTGGGATTGGCCTGACCTATTTGCAGGACCTTGCACTAGGCCTTGCTGAACATCATGAGGTTCGCCTGGGTCCACATCTCAAGCCTGTCAAATAAAAATAACCTTTCAAGGGGTCAACGTCCTTTTCACAACCAGAAATTAATTTGAAGAGGAACTGAAAATTCTTAGTGCATGGCCTCCTGCAGGACCTCCGTCTTCAGACTGGCTCTAAGTAATCCAGTTTGCAAGGCAAGTTTTAAAATTCAGTGAAAAATCTCCATAGTTCTCTCCCACTAGAATTTACGAAACAGAAAGTAAAGACTGCAAGCATTCTTCTCTGTAAACATTCAAGGCCAGGTTTGATGGGGCTCTGAGCAACCTGGTCTAGTTGAAGATGTGTCTGCTCATTGCGGGTGTGTTGGACCAGATGACCTCTAAAGGTCCCTTCCAGCAAAGCATTTTATGATTCTACGATTTTATACTTTAGCATATGTGTTGCATGTATTTTCATCCTATCAGATGTTAACAAGCAAGCTTCTTATTGAAGATATCAACATTCTCCGCAGTGATATTTTTATGAGTGATGTGTATACTGAGACTTTCTTACTGCTAACACTCTGTAAATGCAAGTGCTACTCTCAGCTCTGAGCAAAATCAAGCAAGCCATGGTAAATTAAATAGCATATAGGTAGTTCGATTGCCATGAAACGTCCTTGAAGAACTGTATAAAGCTATCTTTCTGAAAAGCACTACAGTGAAGGCAGCACTGGGACATTAACTTTTAATGATCAGTAACCACAGAGGTGAGAAGAGTTTGAATTTTTTGTAGTGCAGAATTCAAACAGAATCTTCTGAGGTGTACTGCCTCTTGGTCCTGTTATTCTTGATGTGTCTTCTAATATCGACCAAATAAGACCTCTGAATGCTGTAAACTAGTTGTGGATTAGTTTACTAACCCAACTAATAGCTGGATTGCTTAGCTGGAAATTGTTTAGATGGACTTCTTGATTCTCTGATTTCATCAGTCTTCTTTAGAATGAAGTCTCTTTCTGTATGGAGTCAACGTACTTCAGATTTGTTTCTGGGACGGAAAAGAAAAAGATGATAACACCCAAAGTCTCTATCTTGGAGGCAGAAATGCCACCAAAGTTACCTGCATAAAAATCGTCAGGCTAATTTTAAGGCATATTCAGTAACATGGAATGGAGGCTGAGTCTTTAGCAAAACCTGTGCCAATGAAACTACTTTTAATCTAGGATCTATATATCTCATACCTCCAGGGCATGACACCACAAGCTTAAGCAGTAATTCCCAGAAGATGTAGTGATCTGTAGCAATGAATAGTCACAGTACCCATGCTTTATTTTTTGACTTTGCTTTCCTGCAGCATTAGTATATCTTAAGGAGAAAAACCAAACAAAGGAATAGCTTTCTAATAAAATCAGTTCTTAATTAGAGATTGGATGAAACTCTGCTAAAAAATTTGAGTTTTCTCAAATGCTCGAAGTAAGAAAATAAAATTTCCTAGGGGTCCGTATTTTAAATTTATTATGTGTGGTTTTCCTTTTATTTTCTTAAATTATACAGTCTTTCATTATATTTGAAGATGAATCCATAAATCATAGGTATAAAATATTATCAGCAACCTTTATATATAAATATACTGTATAAGTAGAAATAAATATTTTCTGCATACTTTATAAAATGTTGATCAATAATTTATATTTTCTTTAAGTAGTCTAGATATACATGTTATGCAATATAGAATGTAAGCATATGTACAGAAGGTTCTGCAGTAAGTTATAAGCAGAGCTAAAATTTAACCTCTACACTGACCTAAAATATGAATAATTACTATATTATAGAAAATGGTAACTTGTCTATATAAACTTTTTAATCTATAAAGATGATGTTGATAGAAGTACAGTTCCTTTAAATAAAAACCTAGATGGACTGTACTTTCTTAATCTATTGGTTAGTAGCATTATTTCAAACAAACTATCCTAACCAAGGACAAGTTAAAAAATATGGACAAGAACCAAGGGAAACTGAAACACAAAAGGTTGATCAAGCTAAACTTGATTTTGACCTTTTTCAAAATTAAAATGTATTTAGCGTAAATGGTCTGAATCTGATCGCTCTATTTATGAATGAATTAGGTGGATTTAATGATGTCATGCCAGTAGATGTGAAGCCATATGCCATGGAGATCATAAAAACTCTTCCTTGTTATGCGCTGAAAACCAAAATATCTGTTATTTATTGACATGTTGGTTAGCTGGTTGGTTATTTCACTATTTTTCTAACAGTCTTCATTGCTTATACAAGAGGAGAGCACACAAACATCTTCACTGTATGTAACCAGTTGGGGGTTATATTTTACAATCTGTTGCTTATGTCAGAATCTACTACGCCTTCAGTTACAGGTTTTCACGGGAGCCTAGTGTGGTTTTTATTGCAGTAGCATTTAACTGTCCCAGTCATAGGTAAAGGCACACTATACCTACAGTGTGCATAGATGAAGGGTTTTCTTTTTTCTTTCCTTGTAGAATTCACAGTACAAGTAACGAAATCTTAGGTGTTGGTGGTAAAATCGTAACTCCATTTGAAATCAATATGAGTTCTGTAGTGCAAATGGTATAATTTAACATTTCAAGTTTATATCCAGGATTTTGATGAAACCTTGTCAGTTATAACCAAAACTTTCTCCAAGATAATATACTAATGAGGATGTGGCTTCAAATTTAAAGTCTTCCAATTATGCTTTAATTTTTTTTTCACTCTGTTGCTTCTATATAATTGCACTGCTACAGCAAGGCTCAGAAGAATATATTCTTCAGATTATTCATATTATTATTTGCACTTTTTGAGGATACTGATTTTTAATGTAAATTTACTTTAGATGGTAATTAATCATATTAGTATACCAACAAATAATTATATTTAATGTCTAACTCCTACAGACAGGCTTAAATCTCAGCTGAAATCTATGCAATGGGGACCCCTACATACTTTCTTTTAGACATCCATAACACGCACTTGTGACACGGGACAAGACTGCTGAAGCTTTTGTGATAATTATCATTAAATTTTATGTGAATTTGGAAAAAGCATACAGTCTCTGGAGGAAGGAAAAAAAAGACACTTTCAGACTACTGAGAAAGAAAAGATGTGTAAATGAGGAAAAAAAGAGACCATTAGCCGACAAATTTACTTTGCTTAACCAAAGAAACACAGAAGTAAGATTTTTTCTTCCTGTTCAACAGTAAATACTTTACTTTAAAAGTTGTGCTGTTTTTTTTTTCCTAGAGATATAAATACTTGGTTTTCAAATTATGTAGTTCATGAACCTCAGAAATGCTTACTACTACTTCTGCATCTAAGCTGTTGATAATTTACCGCATGGAAAACTGAATTCCAAATATAGAAAAATTTTATTTTCCTTTTCTGTTTTTTTTTAAGCAGGGACAGATGAACACTAATTAGTGGTTAATAGATAATATTTTCCTTTCTGTTTAGATAAATGCTGAAATTACTCCCATCTTCACTTATATCAAAATAGAAATAGCAATGTATTTTCTTTTCCTGTTTTTAAAAGAGACAAACTGACATTTTTACAACACATTTGTTAGTCAAAGAAAAACATTGGTGTCAAGGTAAGATCTGGAAATGAGTTTTGCTTTCAGTTATTATTGCTTGGAGCTGCAACATGAGGTCCATAGTTCTGTCTACCACATTAATAATACTTATCAGTCTAAAATTTCCAGAGGAATATTGCTGTCACTGGTTGCATATCAAGGAGCCCTGTCTTCTCGTTTTTCTTTGATGGGTCAAACAATTACAGGTATTGTTAAGGATGTGGGTTTTAAGGTAAACTCTATATTCAGGAATTCTCTCTAATAGAATCATAGGTGTAATTAATTCATGAAAATCAGAATACAGTGTTTGTTTATGGATTTAGGACAGTATCAGTCTTGGTGTCAGCTACATAGCACTGTTGCCTCTACATGGGAATCATCAACTATATTATCAGTAATTGAATGAAATAAAGAAGAAAACATATATTGATGAAATCCACAAGACTCAACCTAGGAGAAATGCTCCCCACATTGACTTCAGTGGTTCAATTATGAAAGAACCCCTTTGAATTTCAGAGCACTTCTGTTCAAGTTCTTGGCTTCCTGAAGTTAGAAGTGTTTGTCTATACTATCAAATGATTGGTTCTCCCAAAAGACTGACTAATGCAGAATTTCTTTTGTTACATGCAGAAGAAAGGCACACTTGAGAATAAGTTAACAAAACATTTTTATTTCTGTATCCTGTCACTCTTCAGTTACTTCTTAAACTTTTTTTTTTAATTACAGTTTTCCTAAGAGTGAAAGCTTCTTCAGCAACACTGAAAATACTGGCTGTGAAGAGGGTGAAGAAAGTATATTCACAAGGTACTAAATGTAGTTGCATTTGTTGAGTTTGATTCAAAAGTCACAGGCTCATCATCACTGAATTATACTATTAGTTATATCTGTCTAAACCATAAAATTTTCAGTAGGTAATTATCAAGGCTTCTCTGTTTACCAATGATATTTGGTGGAGAAATTAACCATGTTAAAAAAAAAAAACAGACTGATTGGGAAGATTTATTACTGTGTCACAAATGCCTTTATTGTGCGCCAGTGAAGATTCAATGAATATTGCCAGTAATAACTTTTTACCTTCTGATGTTCATAACACCAGAAAAAACATTGACAACATTAGAGTGAATTTCAAAAAGAACAACAAAAATGATTCATGACTTGATGAGACGGACAGAGAAAAATTTAAAAGGTTCATTATGAAAAGGGTAAAGAGTTCCTGTGTACAGGAAACAGTTCTTCAGATGCTTTTGCAGTGTAAACACTGAGTCAACTGTAAATTCTTCTTTTACTACCAACACACCCTTTTATTGATTTTGAATGCAGCATACAGTTGAAGGGAAAGTAGTGTCCCACTGCTTATTTCATTTTAAACTAGAAGTAATGCAGGTGTGTAAATGCAGTCTGGGAAATTTTTGATGAGAACTGTTTATCTGTATAATACTTAGGGATTGTTTTATTTATTGTATTGCCTTTGTCCTGAATAAAAAGCCCTAAAATATTCATGATTATCCTGTAGGGGATGTAGGTAAAGATTTTACATTTACAGCTTGTTTTGCCCACACAGATAACCAGCATAATCTCAACTGAATAACTGGGGGGGGGAGGGAGGAGGGGAAGGGGGAAGAGGATGGCCAGTTTTTGCTATTTTTGCTAAATTTATCATTACAGATGTAGCAACAGACATTCTGGAATAAATAAGGATTCTACACATCCAAAATAAAATATTCTGAAGAACAACACTTCATGAATTCTCATATTTTATTAATGGAAAATATAATACAAATCCTTTTCTTTTGAACTCGTACTACTCAGAGACAGGCATCAGATTATAGACTGAAATATTTTTTCATTTGATAAACTCTATGATTCTATGCTAACTTTGGAATATAAGACATTTATAAGTAAGCTTTTCCATTAGATCTGACAGTTTTATTTGTGAATAACGATTAAGAAGAAAAAAGGATCAAAACTAGCACTTCAAATGCAGATCAATTAATTAGTAAGCCCTGGGGAAAAAAAAATCCAGCCTTTTTAGTTATCATTGTCATTCTAAGAAAGTAAATTCTTTTGTTTTGTTGCATGGAATAGAGTCATATATTAAACATTTGTTCCTATTTCTGAGTTCTGCAGTGACCCTAATATTTTTGTAATGTTATCTGAATATAAAGGTTTTCTGTCTTGCCCCAGTGGAGAAGTAAAATGTCTTTTCTCATATTCTAATCTAGCAAAGTAATCTTTACTTGCTCCTAAAACACAATAAAAGTAGAGTTTAAAAATTACTGATGTGCAAAGATCTTCAGTATGGGTAATGCTGTCAGTCCTTTGCACTGGTGTCACTTTGGCTGCTTTGAAACACAGTTGTTCAATGGCTTTAACAAGCCCATAGGTACTATGCCTCCACAAGTACCTGAGATAATAGCAAAGCCTCAAAGGTTTCTGGGTCGAAGGACGTAGAAATTGGTCTTCATTTAATCTGTATTTATCAAAGCACTTTTTTTCATGTTACTGTCAGTCTTGCAGAATTAGAAATTAATGGACATTTTTCCTATTCACTGAAGAGTTTAGGAGTTCCAATAATAAATTTGACTGTCATTGAATGTACTTTTTTAAAATTGTAATGTCTTCTTTCTTTCTGTCAATTTCACACTGAAATACTAAAGTTCTCAAAAGTTCTAACTATAATATAAAATTTAATTTCTTAACTTTTCTCAGTGTACAGTATATTTCTGCAATTTACCCTAATAGGAACACAAAAATGCACACACAAACACACATGATACAAAGTTATTGACCCACTTAACTCTCTTACGTTATACTGATCTGTAACTCTAGCATCACCACAATATTGGTGACAGAATTTAAAAAAAAAAAAAAGTAAAAGTTTTGATGGCATTTTCATTTGCTTTTAGTCTTGCAAAGTTCCATAGCTGCGAGGTAAAGTGCTGGCTGTAATGTTTAAAAAATTGATGTTATAGCAAAATGCAACACAAAGATGATTACTGTTGGAACACAATTGTGTAGATGATAGGACTTCAGCTGCCGGAGGCTTCCACTGAACACTCCAGTGTGCTATAAGTGGTACGATCACCTTCAATTTTTTGTACACCAACAAAAACAGCACAATAAAAAGTAACTCCAAAAATGTGTATCAGTATTACCCATGAAGTCCTGTGGAAATCATATGGACAATCATGATCATTGTAGTCAGTCATTCAGTGACACTTGACACTATTATTGACTTTCATTTCATATGCCCATAGCTGGAAAGGCTCAATATTTTTCACCTTTCTTACTTGGTACACACCCCAACAAAAAGTTGGTGGATCATTTTGTGTTTACAGAGCATCACTTTTCACTGGAAGATAATAGCAAAAAGTTAGACTTGGACGTGAGTTGATTTGGGTTTTTTTATTTGGGTCTAGTGTTACAAGTAGCCAAGGAATTTTCCAAGTGAGTATAAATAGGCCAAATGACTAGAAAATGTGCATGACTGAGGGCTAAGATGTTATCAGGGCAGAGCACATCATTTTTTGTTGTGATAAATCTATAAATCAAGAAGTAATCACTGGTGATTGCACCAGTTGACATTCTATGTATTACTGAATACAGCTCTTCATGATTTTGAATGTGAATTTCATGAGGTAAAATTCATTTTTATTTAAAGGCTACAAGGGATATGGAATCTATCCAAACCCAAGGCAAAAGACTTCAGATTAATTACCATGATAGTAATCAGGATCCAGCTATTAGAGCTTCCTTTTGTCTTTCTCTTCGTTTCCTCATTTTTTCGTTTCTTCCTTCCTTTCTTCCTTTCCTCCTTTTTTCCTTCCTTTCAATCTTTGTTCCTTTCTTCTTTTCTTCCTTTCTTCCCTCATTCCTTTTATTTATTTATTTATTTATTTATTTTTTAATTTTTATTTTATTTATGTTGAAGTGACTTTTTTTACTTTTTTAAAAGTCATTTCCATTTTTAGGTGACTTTGTTCAAACATTTTGGAGTATGTTTGCTGAACAAAGAAATATGTGTGAAATAATATTTCAGATCAAGTATTGCACTCAATATGAAAAAACCACTTAAAGTTGGTAATTTTAAAGCTTTTCCAAATGAATGTTTACAATTGATAATCATATTATTTTTAAATATATACTCAAGTTACTACTTTTCAAGTAAAGGAATTGATTCTATATTTATTTATTTTTGTTTTGGAACACTTACAAATTTATTTATTTGTTCCCAGAAATCTGTATAGTTCTAAAAGTAGTTAGTTTCAGAGTACCCTAATAGTTGCTTCATAAAGCATTCTTGAAGAAACAAGATATATGGCTCTATTTTAATTTTTCACAGCAGGTAAATTTTCCAGACCTCAGACCTCTCTTGCAGTCACATTTCTGAATCATTTAAATATCTGAATATTTCATTACAATATTTTTTAAGGTGTGAGAATACCATGCTGCTATTTAAATGATTTCTTTATAGTCTTACACAAACATAAGGACCAGAGGGGATAACTTTATGAGGGGAGATTATATTGTATATTCTTTTGTAACCTAAATAAAGTTTATGTTGTTTTCCCTTATGACATGACTTTTTCAGTCTGCTTTTTTGTGTTCTATGAATCCAAATGACAAATGACAGTGACAGTTTTACTGACACCCATCCAAAAAAAATTTAAAGCTTTGCAGGCCATTTTAAAATTTCCAACATTTCTCTGTGTTTCAGCAGGACAATGCAGTAGAAACATGTAAAACCTTATAAGATGAACATTTTGATTCAGTAGCTGTTCTCTGTACTTGGTGTTGCAGTCCCGAAGAGGACACGTATTATGACAGCAGGCACTATGTTGTGGGGTGCAGGCAGCCATTCCTTGTCCTCATAGCCCTGCTGATTCTCTCTGCCCAGGGCCCAGGAGCCCCAACGCAGCTCTGGACTTGTCAGAAGCCTGTGCCCAAATCTGACCCTGGCCCCAGCCCCAGTCAAACCCTTGTGCTCCTTGGGCCACTGAGGGGCCTGCTGCTGCCCTCAGCTCTGCCCACCATGTCCACAGGCTGGAGAGAGTGCGCAGGACCTTGTCTGTACCCAGGCTGCCCTGGCTCCCAGTCCTATTCCCATCCTCTGGACAACTCCCATCCCATCATGCTCTAAATGCTTGTGACCCCATGCCCTAAAGCTCCAAACAAGGAAAGGAGACTCACTGGGTTCCCACCACCACTGCAGTACTGCCCTGGTACATCAGTCCTCCCTCTTCCCCTCCTCCCTCTTCCTCCACGAGTCATCATCATTCATCTCACACAGCTCCTGGGTGTGAAGCTATGCAGGTGGATGACCAAGCCCTGACCCAAGGTCTTAGCTCCTGTTACATACAGGAATAGCTATGTTCAGATAAGAAGCTGACATGCTGCAACAGTGCCATAAGGAGTAGCCAGATGTTACAGGGCTGTAGCTATGCAACAAGAAGCTGAACCTCAGGGGTAATTGAAGGGAAGTCTTGGAGACCTTCTGGAGAGCACCACCACACAAGGCCAGCAGTGGCCTCGTAACTTTATCAGTTTTACTATATAAGGCTGCTACAGGTTTGTGTAGCAAGGTTTTGGTAGCGGTGGGGCTACAAGGGTGGCTTCTGTGAGAATCTTCCCCCATGTCTGATAAAGCCAGTGTTAGCTGACTCTAAGATGGACCCACCACTGGCCAAGGCCAAGCCAATCAGCGACAGAGATAGCACCTCTGTGATAACATATTTAAGAGGGAAAGATAAAAAAACCTGCGGTGAGAAAGCAGTCGAGAAAGGAGTGAGACGATGTGAGAGAAACAATTCTGCAGACACCAAGGTCAGTGAAGAAGGAGGGGGGAGGAGGTGCTCCACATGCCAGAGCAGAGACTCTTCCCTTTCAGCTCGTGATGAAGACCAGAGTGAGGCAGGTTGTTGCCCTGCAGTCCATGGAGGTCCATGGTGGAGCAGATGTCCTCCTGTAGGTCATGGAAGGAACCCCACGCCAGAGCAGGTGGATGCCTGAAGAAGGCTGTGACACTGTGGGGAGTCCGCGCTGGAGTAGTGGAGTAGGCTCCTGCCAGGACCTGCGGACACGTGGAGAGAAGAGCCCATGCTGGAGCAGGTTTATTGGCAGGGCTTGTGACCCCATGGGGGACTCACCCTGGAGCAGCCTGTTCCTGAAGACTGCACCCTGTGGGAGGGACACACTCTGGGGCAGTTCGTGAAGAGCTGCAGCCCATTGGAAGAATTCACATTGGAGAAGTTTGTGGAGAACTGTCTCCCGTGAGAGGGACCTACCGCTGGAGCAGGGGAAGAGTATGAGGAGTCCTCCTCCTGAGCAGGAAGGAGCAGCGGAGACAGTGTGTGATGAACTGACCACAAGCCCCATTCCCCGTCCCCCTGTGCTGCTCGGAGGGGTGGAGGAGGTAGAGAAACAGGAGTGAAGTGGAGCCCGGAAAGAAGGGAGAGGTGGGGAGAAGGTGATTTAAGATCTAGTTTTATTTCTCATTATCCTACTCTGATTTGACTGGTGATAAATTAAACTCCGTTTTCTCCCCAAGTTCAGTCTGTTTTGCCTGTGGCAGTAATTGGTGAGTGATCTCTCCCTGTCCTTGTCTCAACCCTTGAGCTTTTCATCATATTTCCTCTCCCCTGTCCAGCTGAGGAGTGGGAGTGACAGAGTGGTTTTGGTGGGCACCTGGCATTTATCCAGGCCAAAACAAAATGAAGGCAAAGATTGCCCGGGTGGTGGTGTCAAAAGTTGCAAAGTGGGATACTGGTGTAGCAAAATGTGGTCCAGTGGGATAAGTTATTTGTCTGGAACAAGGCAAGGTCTGAGAAAAGAAGGCAGCAAGGTAGTTAGGGGAAGAATGAGACAATAGCGGAGAGAGTGGGGGATAGACAGGGACAGTTGCAAGTAAACAAGCTGCTGGGTGGTATGCCTCTCTGGTTGAGCCTGGTGCCTGATCACCACTGTTCATCCCATCTCCTTGTTAAACTCTATTACTAAATATTTCAGTGTGATGTCACTCTGTATTCAGAACACACAGGGAGAGTTATGAATGTATTCATTAGCTAATGGGCTTTGAAGTAGACTAGCTGGTGAGTAGTAGGACACTTGCACCTCAAAATAGTAGAGATCTCAGCTCGTGACTGGATAAGTGTCCTATAATCTGGTACTTGCTAGACATGAAGCCAATGCTACTATTTAAGGGATCCATGGATGTATGTTTTTCTGAATCAAGAGAGTGAAGGTGTATGCACATCACCAGTGAATTTCCAGTCTGATCCATTGGAAAGCAAGTACAGGCTGGGCCATCTCTGTTGTTCCATGTTTATGTGAGTGAGCTTTGTGTTTGTCTGGGTGTGGTTAAAGGCACTGCACTCTGTCTGTGTTGATCTTTGTGGCCGGCTGTTTCTGCACTGTGTGTGTGTTCCCTGCAAATGGGAAAAAAAGCAGCTGCATTTGTTGGACTGGCATCATGGTTTAGTCCCAGCAGGTGACAAAGGACCACGCAGCCACTCTACCGCATCTCCCCTGGTGGGGTGGGGAGGAGAATCGGAAGAAAAAGGCAAAACTCGTGGGTCAGGATAAGGACAGTTTAAGAGAACAGCAAAGGAAGCAAACAGTAACAACAACAGTATTGACAGGAAGAACATACAAAAACAAGGGAATACACAAAGCAACTCTCTCTCACTGCCCAACACCCAGTGTGCTCCCAAGCCATGATTAGCCTGCCCCCGGCCTGCTCCCCCACTCAGAACCGAGCATGATGGCACATGGTATCAAATACTCCATATTTGTTTGGCCGGTTTTTATCAGCTGTCACAGCTCTGTCCCCTCCTGGCTTCTTATGAAAACTAACAATATCCCAGATTAACCCAGGACAACTGGAATGGGAGGAGTCCTCTGGGACTCTTAGGCCACCAAATTTGGCTCTTTCTTCAGGTATCATCATTCCTTTCTGTCAGGTCATATGGTGGTTTTGCACCTGCGTTATCTCCTCCTCTTCCCAAACTGTATATTGCGTAAGGAGAGACGCAGGCACCATGATTCTGCTCACCAGAAGAGAAAACAGGAATAATGTACCTGTAGCACAAACTATCGGATTTCTTCTTCTCCCTGTGCTCCTCATCCAGGCAGATGGGGCTCTAGACAGAAGGGGCAATGGTCAATGAGAAGGGATACTCCTTCAGCTGGCAGTAAAACCACGTACCGCTCTATGAGCTAGCTTGCATTTAGAAGTATTATCTTCAGCATCTGGATTGAAACACTGTAAGTAATAAGCTCTAGATAAAGATCTGAGAACTTTATTGCTCTGAAGTACTATTTCGCTATTGAAGATCATGGAAGTGAGGCATTACTTTGTTTCCTAGGTTTTTTAACATCATATTAAGGTTTATAGCTTTTGTTCCTGAAATTAGTTTTCATGTTTTGCTGGCTCTGCTGGAGGTTATGTAATTATGTTAAGAGTTCCTGTGGCTCTCATTATTCTTTCTTGCTTTCTCTTGGTGCATATAGATAAATTTCATTCTTACCTTGTGGCCTACAGTGTTTGCAGCAAAGACAGTCTTGGCAGGACTATATTAGGAAGGATACAGTGAGTCCTGCTCTATGAGGCCATGCAGAAAGCAGATGTATTCTACTGGATGTTCTCAAGGGATGGCAAAATGTGCACTAGGCACTGCTGTTAATTTCTGTGACTTCAGTGAGGCTGTGGGCAGGCATGGCATAAGTACGATCTTGACTTTCTGTAGCTGGGATCCCAGAGTGCTATTTCACCAAGACAATAATAAAAAACATTGTGAAAGATATATATTAACATGACTTTGGTTGGCGCAAAGTGCTTCTCTCAGTCTCGGTGACATTAGGAATACTAATCATTGTGTCTCTGCTTGCGCAGCTCAACACAAGATTTTTCTCTTCACTAAACACTCCACAGTCCATAACTTAACCATTTTTGTTACAAACAGCAAGAAGGAAATATGATGCCTACCCAGATATCTCCCTTGAAATCCTAATACAACTAACCATAAGGAATAGAGGGGTTTATCTAGTGTCTCAAACTAAATAGACGGATCAGGATTTTTTATTATTATTATTCCTTCTTATACACCTAGCAATCCAAGCCAAAAAAGCGCACACTGTTGTGGCTTAATGTCTTTCAATGAATAGAGAAAGCTGCATCAGGCAGTGAACAGCTTTCTTTAGGAGACACCTCTAGCCAAGCATTTTATTCTTTTTTTTGGAATGACTGCAAAATCAAGTGAGCAATATAAAGGACAGCAGAAAATAGTATCAAACATGCAAGTGGATGGAAGAAAATGAGTAGACAAATGCCCTTTAACGAACCTTAAATAACCATGACCTTACCTAGAAATCTGACAAGTCACTGACAAGACTTTGGTGAAGTGTGTAAAAAAGACTATGTCCATTATCTCTACCACGTTAGCATTTCTGATAAAATAGAAGAGGAAATGAAGGAAAGAAAGATCTGTGATAAATACTAATGTATTGACTCAGTAGAATGTTTTGCTGGATTATATTGTCTTAAATCTGACAACACTTTTACAGTGTGAGAGTGTTACAGGAGTATTTATTGAATAGTTTGTTGCATGTATATGGATCAGTATGCAAATAATTGTGATTCTAAATAGCTTAGTACAAGATGTACTCATTATATGTGTGATTATTCATGTTTGTAATGATAGCATCAAGGTTCTAATTGTGGATATAGTGAAAGACATGACATTAAAAATAATATTTTTATTGTGGAATCTTGCACTGGTTTCATAGTAGCTTGTGTGGGTCTATATATTGTATTTGTGGTGAAAACAGTGTTGATAACATAGGGACCTTTTAGCCATCACTGAGCAGTGTTTACACCGACAGCATCAAGGCCTTCTCTGTTTCTCACACTGTCCCACCAGCGAGTAAGCTGGGGGTGCAGGCTGGGAGAGGACACAGGTGGGATACCTGACCCCACTGACCAAAGGGATATCCCAAAACATACGGCATCATGGTCAGCAATAAAAGCTGGGGAAAAAGGAGGAAAGGGACACACACACACACTGAGAGTTATGGCATTTGTCTTCCCAAGAAACCGTTAAGTGAGATGAAGCCGTGCCTTCCTGGAGAAGGCTAAACAGCTGCCTGCCAATAGAACATAGTGAATTAATTTCTTATTTCGCTATGCTTGCACGTGCAGCTTTTACTTTAGCTATTAAGCTGTTTTTATCTCAACCCACAAGTTTTCATGCTTTTACCCTTCCAGTTCTCTCCCTCATCCGATGAGTGAGTGGCTGGGTGGGGCTCAACTGCCTACCAGGCTTAAACCAACATATCTAAATAACAACATTTTTATAATAGCTTTAATTTCCTTTTAATAAGAGACATTCTGCTAGAAGTCTCGACTTTGAAAGAGATCTGACTTATGAGTAAAAAGTCACCGTTTATTTTTCCAAAATACATTTGTTTTCACCTTTAGAGATTATCAGGGAACATACATCGTTACTTAATCCTGAATAATTAAAATTTGTCATGTACATGTTGTTCTTTAATCACAGTTTTAACATTTTTTATGGGAAACTGAAGTAAGAACACCTGTCAATAAAACAGCACAGTTGATTTTATTGTCACTTAACATGCTCACTCTTCTTCCTCTTCCAAAACTGCTCATTTTTGTCAAGTTACGTTGCACCGTTCTTTACCGCTGCTCTCCATATTTGACTGTGGCTTCTAAATTTTTTATTAAAAAAAACCCCACACAACAAAAAGCAAATCCCAGTTCATCTCCATAACAATTATAATACAAGCTCATAAGTAAAATAGGTTTTTCTGTTATTTCTAGTCATTTATTTGAGTGATAATTAAACAGGATCAGACAAGAATTACTGCAGTCTTGAAATGAATCCAGATCATATAAGACTCATGAAATACTTGTCAAATTTTAAGTTTGTTTTTCAGTGCAACCAGAACTAAGAAATTTTGTGAGGAAAATGTGGTCTTCATAGCATTTCAAGTCTACTGCCAAAAACGTAATGAGAGGGCTTATATCCTGTTCGATTTCCTAATCAAGGAGGCTGATATAATTTGTTAAATGTCTTTCTCCACTCTGACTGATTATCCAAAACAAACAAATTTCTACTCCTTCCCATCATTTCCTTAGGAAAATGGAGATAACTTCAGACAGATTTTCATGGCAGGGAAACGATGAAATAACAAGGAAGACATTTCAAGCCTGTTTTGAATCAAGACTGAAAAGTCAAATTAACATTTTATAGTGTGATATTTCAGGTTGTGGGGGCTGGAATTAGAAATTAAAAAGCAGAGATTTATTATTTGAATATTTTGTCATGTATAGTCATTTTCTCTTTTCTTACAGGAAGTAATATTTTGATATAGGCAGACATAGAAGGCATGGTAGTGTTGGGTTGACAGCTGGACTTGGAGATTTTAGAGGTCTTGTCCAACCCTAATGATTCTATGATTCTATGATAAATTTTGGTGGGATGGTGATTCCCATCTTTGGTGGTTAGGCATGTTGTTTCATAAAGCTGTCAAATATATCTTTAGCTGGTAAACATGAAATTATAAGGGAAGTGGAAGACTCCAAGACAGGCAGGTTTCTTACTTCGGACATTTCTGGTGTTAGGAAACCAAACATCACAAATTTTTCCTTCCTTTTCTCCATAAAAACACACCTACCATACAGCAAAAATCCAGGTGCTTCATGATTAAAGCGCTATCCTTTGAGACATTCAAGCAAGGTTAAAGTTCACCTGGAGTATTATCTTCAGCAGGACAAGTGGACCCAAACTCACATCATGAGTACCACAATACTATAATAATATCAGGGACTAACCTGTTACAGATATTTCAAATTGTATTGTTACAAGGAATTTTACAGTATTTAGTGGTTATTCATCATTTCTTCAGACCATGCTATTCAGTATTTTCTTGTTTACATGTCCTTTCATTTTTCATCTATATTCTATTTGTGCTGAATCAGATATAGAAAAAAGCAATTTTATGGTTTTCCTCCAGTCATATGATTTATGAGAATTTGTTCTCCCTCTGAGAAGTAAAATACGTAAAAGTACTGAACAGAAGTTATGCAGGAAAGAAAATTAGTAGGAGAAAGCTTATTTTCTTTAAATCTTGTTCCCTTTGAACTAATTTGGCAGAAATTATACTTTAAAGCAATTGGCTGTAAATTTCTACCTCTATTTGTACCACTGCTAAACTCTAGTTCAATTCAGTAAGGACAGAATAATCTAATAATTCCAAAACTCATAGCACACTTGTTTTACAATTAGAATATGTAGCTGTTGCTCCCTACAGATAATAACAAAAACCAAAACAGCAATAACCTATTAGTTGAGAAACAAAGATAATATTTTTAACATTGTAAAATATCGGTCTGTGCCTTGCATCTATAACCTCATTTTTGGTGCCATCCTCCACTTTCTGGACATATTTTTCTCCTTCATTGGACAAAAAAAAAAAACCCTAACCTTCTTTTCTTATTAACTTCCTGTGTCCTTTTCTTTCCTTGCACATGTTGTTTTAAGAAATATTGGAGACATATTTCCAGATTTATTTTTTTTTAAATGAAAAATGACTGTTACTTAAGAGTTGTTCTTAATGGGAAACTTTGAGATAGAACTCCATGTAGTCCTCACACAACTTATATTTTCTCCTTTCAAATTTCTCACTAGACTAAGGATTTTCTGTTTCATCTATTTCCATTCTCATTCCTAAGCCTGCATATATGGAAGTTCCTCTAGAAACACTACATTCAAATGAAAGACAAAGGTGTAAATTGAATGATACTCCAAAATCAGTCATGCTTAAAACCAAACATGAACATAACACGATCTGTCACTATTCAAATTCATTTATACATCTAAAATTTTATAAGAATTAGTTAATTATTTCTGTAGTTATAATTTAAAAATATTCTCTATGCAATCAAAACAAAAATACAAAATGCTAATCATGATTAATGTAGAACTGCAGCCTAATGAGTTTACAAAAGGTAAACTGATTAATTTAAATATAAGTGAATAAATTACTTTGCTAATCTTTAATTTATTGTAATTTTTTTTTATATTTTGAAAAATGTCGTAGCTTGAGAATGATAATGTGTTGCTAATCTTCCGGCTATATCTTATAATCTAAAAATGAAACAGTTTTACTTTTGGGAAGGCCTTAATTTTTTTGTGCTTTTAGCAATAAGACACTTTCGTCTTAAAAGATGCTTCTATGGTAGCATAAAGAGAATGTGTTTCCCTGAAATATTAATTTTGTGTGAATTTTAAAAAGCAAAAATTATGAAGTTTTGTGAAGACTTCAGTGCATGTGTAACTTTACGTATGTGTGATGACCTTGTTTGAATGTCAGCAAAGTTTTTTATGTCTTGTTTTCTAGTTTGCAATATAGGATTATATATTAAGTGTAAAACGGTACTTGTGAAATTCTTGTAAAAACAGGAATTATTACAGAGGTTTGATTATTAATTTCAATACATTTTATGATTATATCCTATTTTTACCTGAGTAATGGATTTGCTGAAATTGTGTTGGATATTTTCAAAGTCATTTCTTTTTCAGACGTTTTCTTCATACTGGAGCAAACATAAGAATGCCTTCTTTATATGTCATTTTTCTCCAGCTGCTTAGGATACAATTTCTGGAACCTGTCTCACCATCTGAATCACTTGATTATTATGGTAGTATTCTTAAGTGAATTACTGACATTTAAAAGGGACTGGAAGGAAATTGATTATATAAATCTATAAACAGCAAATTGTATTTCCTCATGATAATATTACATTTTGAAGAGTAATTACTATGTCCATTAATATAAAAAATATCAGACTCTTTCATATGGCAAAACCAAGCAATAATTATTCTATTGTTTTCATAACTCCAAAACCATTTATGTATCTGAATTTTAGATATATTTTTGACTGCACTGAATTATTCTTAATTTTGTTTTAATTTTACATTAAAACCTGTCTTCATTTATACCTAAGCCAGACCTTGACCTTGTAAATCTGGATTTAAGGTTCTTTTCCGAAACTGGGGGCAGGTGAGTTTGGTTTTTAGCATTTATCTCCCAATTGAGAAATTCATTATTTAAAAGATTATTTCTAAGGAGAAGATAAAACCACAAATTTTTGCTGGTCGCTGTTACCTCCTGTACATTAGCTGTGCACGTTCAAAAAATATGAAAATATTTGAACTTAATTTTAAACTAGTATGGAACTTGCCAGGTTTGTTTAATAAGCCATCATTCTCATGCTTTCTTGATTACATATGTATCTAAAATCATAAGTTTTTTCAAACTAAATGCCTAAAAGTTGTCTTGGGACCACACTTGACAGAAAGCAAGCCTGAAATTCATTACAATTGTACTTCAATGTTTTGCCAGCGCTGCCCAGACTTTATTTTCAGCTGCTCACAACTTCTTCGTACACTGAAACTACTTTAAAAACCTCTAAACTGAGACCAGTGCAAGATAAATTTTAAAGTGAGAAACATGAAAGATTTATTTTTCAGATCATTTAAATACATGTTCACATTGCATACACATATATGAAGGATTATGTGAGAGTTTGAGTATTTTGGGATAGAAATTGGGGCAGGCAGGAGATCATAAATGGAAACTTAAGGAAGGTAAAAACTTCAGATATTTTGATGGTGAGATTCACAGGTATCATGGAGTAGGGATTATTGTAGTTGCAAGTACGCAGAGGATATTTTTGGTGTACCTTTGTTTCTGTCAGTGTCACCTTATTTGCCTTTTCCACTTTGTATTTACAGTTTTAATATTCAGCCTTCCTTAGTTCTATTTTTTACAAAATAAATTCTTTGCTTATTAAGTGTTCTTCTTTGCATTATAAAAGTCATTGAATAATTGCTTCTAGAATGACTAGCAGCTGCAGTAGTCCTCCAAAAGAAATCATTTAGTCATTACTCCTTCCCACGACTATTTTGCAGTAAAACACCTATACCTTAACTTTTGAACTAGAGTGCGGTGTTTATCAGATGTGCAATTTCACCACAATACGCTACTGTGAATTCTTTCTTTATTCTTATCTTCGGAGACTTGCTCTTTTCTGCAAGACTTGAAAAGAAAAAAAGTCAGACATCCTTTATCAGATATGTTGCCATAAGAAAAGTCACATTAGCATTAGAAGTATTTTATTTAGTAGAAGATAGTAAGTAGAAACAGCACCTTCTCACTAGCCATGCAGCATACATGTATACACATCTCACATTGACTTCAATTATTTCTTGAGCTTACATTTATTTTTCACTGCAATTCATAACATGATATGCATCTTTTTGTTAGTGCATTACACTGATGCTTCTGAAAAGTCAGAAAACATCCTAAACTGATGGTTGAATCAGGCCTAGTATTTATGAGAAAAATATTGAATAAATAAGTTTCTTCTGGATGTAGGAGAGCCAAGAAATTTTTTGTAGATGTTTGGAATTAAAGCAATCACATATTCTCATAATTTATTGATGCTTGGTTTCTGTCATGCCACCTCCACGCTTTCATTTTCCACTTCTTAAGAATTTCAGCAGGGAAAGACGTTGCTCTGCTTTTATAAACTTCACCTGGAGCATCAGAAACCTGTAGTTCTGTGTCACACACTCACAATACTGAAAAAGTGTCATTAAAATCCATCATTCTGTTATGTGCATGAAAGTATTAGCTTTCTTTTCATTTTTAAATGCAATATCTTAAATGAATTGTACATAAAATAGTTCGAGATATTTTATTGACTGCGTTAAGAAGACAATTTTACAGCTGCTACTTGCAATATGGTTCTTACTACATCACACTGTTGTTAAACCCACTTAATCGCACTTGTATTAAGAAATGATTCCAAATAATATAACTGAATCCTTAATGTTTGGACATCTGCAATTAACTCTGATACTGAGGAACTTGTGCTATTTTTGTAATCCTTTGAATGTCCCTGAGTATTCCCCTTGACCTCTTCTTTTTTGACTGCATGATCTATGTAATGTAGCAAAGAGCTTTTTAATGCCCATTTTTAATTAGAAATAAAAATGTAAATAAAAATATTTTTAAAAAAATAAAAAGCCTTTTTAATTTTGCAACTTTGCCATTTAACTTTGCTGTTAATTTTGCAACTTTGATTCCTACAGAACCATTAGAAATTCCTTTTCCTCTTTTGCTTCTTTGTTAGAAGAGTGGAAGAAAGAAAGGGACATGGACTCTTTCCCTCTGGAAGAGCTACTGTAGACCATTCAGCTAATTTAGAAATTTCAGAGCATAAGAAATGACTACTTAATATCTAAGTCTTGGAAGCTACTGTATAACTGAAATGATTATGTCTGTAGCCTTAGCTTATGTTACTAACTGTTACCCAAGTAATCCCATTGAGAAACCATTAAAGGTAAGTTCCTCATAGTTATGGCAAGGTAAGATGATCGCCGCACTTTCAAAGAACCATTTACGAGACAGCAGTTGAATGTAAGGACAGTTTGACTATATTGTTGTTCAAGGTCCAGCATGCTTCATGCTTGGTCATTGCTAGAGGGCTGGACTTGTCACTGTACCATCTTTCAAGTGTTTAAGAATTTTCTTTTCCAACAAATGTCTTCAGGGCCAGATCCAGTGGAGGAAGGTGTACTTTACATGATAAAATCACCTTCTTTCTTTTTTTTTTTTAGTTGGTGTTTTTTTTCCATGTTCATTATGTTTTCCAGGTGTTAACTTTGAGTCTAATCTTAGTTTCCTGATATGCTGTGAACTCTGGAAGTTCCCTACAAGATAATTCAGTCTGAATAACCACCATCCAGTGCTCTTTCCATGCTGAGCAGAGGATAGTTTTGCTTGTTCTTTAACTACATCTGATGTAGCTGAAAGGCAAAGCATAGTTCCTGAAAACTTAAAAAGCATATTTAAGCCAATGGATTTAGTATCAAACCCAACTACAAATTTTCAATTAAAATGCAGAGTGTGTATACAGACATATACATACACATATATAATATTGGGCTATTAAATTCCTAATATGTCAACAACAACAGAAAAAGGAAGCTCTCAATCCTAGGAGATAGAAAACGTAATAAAAAGGGCAAGAAAAAGATTTTTTTTCTTAGAAAAAGAAAGTAACTTGCTGTGCCCATGGAAACAATTTAAAGCAGTGCACAGCTTGAAAAACACAGCTAGATGCTAAGAAAAAATGTCTACTGTGGGTTGCAGACTTCTTTCTTAGAGTCTTTTTTTGTGCCATAGAGGAAGACTTCTTCAAAAATATGAATGCTATTTCTTCGGAAGCGTACACTTCTTTGGCCCTTGCCTAGCTGGTTTTGCAGTGGCTCTGCTTCACTTGCCAAGTTTGATGTGAAATTCATATAACTCCGAAGTCAAAAGTGGGGCAGAATCAGTGGAGACACTTGGACACAGGCAAAAAGTTAAAATGACCACATAAAACTTAAAAAAAAGTTTTGTACAACAATCCCTGTGAGTCGGTAACACTTTTAAGTTCCTTCAGCACTCAGGATCATAAAAGACGACTATTGTATGGTTTTGCAAACGTATATCAAGAGATCACTACGTTAGATTGCTAAAGTATTGCAGGTTTTTAGATAATAGACTCAGATACAACAAAAAAAATGTTCATCTATATTTTATGCTATTTTTGGTACAAGTTTCTTACATGTTTATGTTCTATAAGTAAGTTGAAAGTTTCAGAGGTAAGTGATGTGTGATTCTTTGTATAAAAATAGCTACTAATCAGAGCTTTATTTTTTTTAATATTTTTTAGAGAAAATGGAGGATAAGAAAAGAAAAAAAATGGTGAGTGTTTTATTTAAAGAATTGTCCATAGTACTCAACTAGTTATATTGTGCAAAGTAACATTCAACTGAATAAGAACCCTAAAGTTAATTTTGCATGATAAACTTCATAAAGAGTTTAAATATATCTTATTAACACATTTTGCGAATCGAGTGTTCAGCAAACATAAAGTAGTGGTTTTATTAGTTAATAAAAATGTGGAAGTATTCAGCTTAAGTAGATTAAAATAGAATATATTAGTTTCCAACACTGTAACCATGAGATGATATAGTCAGAAACAATATATCGTATGAAGCATTCAAAATGTTTTAAATAATACTTTAAAGTAGTCTGTTTTCTATAATTAATACATAATACAACAGAACCGGGTTTGAGTTTAAGGTAAATGCTCTGAAGAGCATAAGTTTGTCTGTTCATTAAACGAAATTGCTGTTAGCAAACAGTAAGTTCAACATTCATTCAGACAATGCGCAGAGAGTGCTTAGATCTTCCTTAGTAGTTTATGTATATTATACCGGGTTCTATTGGTTAATCATTTCATATCTACCTCATGAAGCAGGCTTGGACCATTTTCTAATGAAATGAGTGTTTTATCCACTAATTTCTCCACTTCATTTTCTCGAACCGGTTCAATAACAAACCACATGGTGCAGCTATCAGGTTAGAACAGTATTTTAAAGTCCATTAAAATCAAAGTGAAGTATCTCACTAATGTTGACAGATTTAGAAACAAGTATCTGGTGGTGTCTTCTCCAGATACCATTTAATTATTTGTAAGTGATCATAGGAACATAGACCTTGAGAATTCTCCAGTCCAAACACCTGCTCAAAGCAGGATCAGCTCTGGGATCAGACCAGATTGCTCAGGGCTTTACCCTGTTGGGTCTTTAAAACACCCAATGACAGATATTGCACAACCTCACAGGGCAACCTGCTCCACTGCTTGCCTGTTCTCATAGGGAAAAAATATTTTACTTATGTCCAGCCTTAACCTCTCTTGTTTCAACTTACACAAATATGGCAAGCATGCACTCTGTCACCTCTTCCAGATAATGGTCCTAAACAAGACGGGTGCCAATTAGACCCATTCAATACTGTAACTGTTATTGGCTACCAGTGGAGTATGACCCACCAGACACTAACTGTCCATTTTTTTCCCCATCTAGTTTGTCTGCGCATCAAGACTGTAATGTCTTGATACAAGAATATATCAGGAGATAGTGTCAAAACCCTTGTAAAAATCATGGTAAATAACATTAGTTGCCTCTCCCCTCATCCACAAATCCAGTCATTATGTCCTAGAAAGCAATTGAATGGGTCAGGAATGATTTAGCCTAGGTCAATCCATGTTGACAGTTGTCAGTCGCTGCCTTCTCCCACGTGTGCTGAGAAATGTTCCCCAAGGGGATTCACAGTGATTTTCCCAGGGACTGATGTGAAGCTGACCAGCTTGCATTTTCTGGGTCACCCTTTTGGACTTTTTTGAAAATGCGTCAAGATATGACTTTCTCCAGTCATTAGCATGTCTCCAGTCATCTCCATTTTCCATGACCTTTCAAAGGTAATAAGAGTGGCAATCACATTGGCCATTTATCTTCACACCCAGTGTTGCAGCCTGTTCAGTTCTACAGTTTTACAGATTGAATCATAGAATCATAGAATCATAGAATCATAGGTTGGAAAAGACCTCTAAGATCATCAAGTCTAACCATCAACCTATCACCACCATGCCTACTAAACAGTATCCCAAAGTGCCACATCTACACGTTTTTTGAACACCTCCAGGGATGGTGACTCCACCACTTCTCAGGGCAGCCTGTTCCAATGCCTGACCACTCTTTCAGTAAAGAAATTTTTCCTAATATTCGATCTAAACCTGTCCTGATGCAACTTAAGGACATTGCCTCTCATCCTATTGCTAGTTACCTGGGAGAAGACACCAACACCTACCTCACTGCAACCTCCACTCAGGTAGTTGTAGAGAGTAATATTCAGCCTCATCTTCTCCAGACTAAGCAGCCCCAATTCCCTCAGCTGCTAATCATAAGACTTGTTCTCTAGACCCTGCACCAGCCTCGTTGCCCTTTTCTGGACATGCTCCAGCAACTCAATGTCCTTCTTGTAGTGAGGGGCCCAAAACTGAACACAGCACTCCAGGTGCGGCCTCACCAGTGCTTAGTACAGGGGCACCATCACCTCTCTACTCCTGCTGGCCACACTATTCCTGATGCAAGCCAGGATGCCGTTGGCCTTCTTGAACACCTGGGCTCACTGCAGGCTCATGTTCAGCTAGCTGTCGACCCACACCCCATAATTCTTTTCCGTTGGGCAGCTTTCCAGCCACTCATCCCCAATTCTGTAGTGTTGCATGGGGTTGTTGTGACCCAAGTGCAGCATTTGACCTTATGGAAACTCATACAACTCGCCTCAGCCCATCGATTCAGTCTGTCCAGATCCCTCTGCAGAGCCTTCCTACCCTGGAGCAGATCAACACTCCCACCCAACTTGGTGTCATCTGCAAACTTACTGAGGGAGCACTCAATCCCCTCATTCAGGTCACTGATAAAGATGTTAAACAAGACTGGACCCAAAACCGAGCCCTGGGGGAACACCACTTGTGACCGGCCACCAGCTGGATTTAGCTCCATTCACCACCACTCTCTGGAGTTGGCCATTTAGCCAGTTCTTCATCCAGCAGAGAGTACACCCGTCGCAACCATGAGCAGCTATTTTCTCCAGGATAATGTGGGGAACAGTGTCAAAGGCCTAACTAAAGACCAGGTAGACAACATCCGCAGCCTTTCCTTCATCCACTAGGTGGGTCACCTGGCCATAGAAGGAGATAAGGTTGGTGAAGCAGGTCCTGCCTTTGATGAACCCATGTTGGCTGGGCCTGATCCTCTGGTTGTCCTTCACATGCCCGGTTGTAATCGATGGCCTTGCTGGAATTGTCGAATGCAAGACGGAAGACAAACTGACTGAGGAATCTCTCAACTGAGGTGTCAAGAGCCGAAGAGATAACAAAGGTAGTAATTAACTGGTGCTTATCTTATCAGACAAAAGTAAGGGGGGATAGCCCATCACTGTAAACTCAGTGATCTGTGGGGCGCCATGGAGGCTGCGCAGCCAGAGATTGCTTCAGAGATTGCTTTGGATAAAGCACAGATGGCCCCCGAATGCACATACCAAGATGTACGCTCTGAAGGCGTGTCACACTGCTGAGTCCCGCTTCTGAGGACACGACGTTCCATGCCAAGAGCCAATCGATACACAATAATTGACTTAGTCCCACATCGCAAAAAGATTTCCAAACATATAAAAATTGGCACTTGAAAACTGTCTTTGGGAGGAGGAGCCAAGCGAGAACTTCACCTGATGGATGGGTCGACGGGCCTGAACCTCTCTTCGCCCCCCAGGAAGGGACGCCTTTTTGATAAAAGTCACGTCTCTGACTTTGTCAGACGTATCCCCGGGAACACATTCTTAACTAAAGTGCTAAACTATTAATTTGAGCTCAACTTTTGTAGACAGTGAATTTATCAACGGTAATTCCGAATCCGTGATAACTGTCACTTGAATAAATTACCTATCGTTTCAACTTTGCGAAACTGTTTCAGTGAAAGTCCTTGGAAGGGCTCTGGCAGGCAAGTTGAATATCAGACTCCCCTTACCCCTCACCTTTAACGAGACACCAGTGAGCGCACTCAGGATGAACTGGTACATAATCTTGCCCAGCACCGAGGTCAGGCTGACAGGCCTGTAGTTCCCAGGATCCTTCTTCTGGCCCTTCTTGTAGATGGGTGTTACAATAGCAAACCGCCAGTCATCTGGGACCTCCCCTGTTGGACAGGACTTCTGATAGATGTTGGAGAGTGGCTTGGCCAGCTCCTCCACCAGTTCCCTCAGCACTCTTGGGTGGATCCCATCCAGCCCCATAGACTTATAAGTGTCCAGGTGGCCTAGCAGCTCGTTAACTTCTTCCTCCTGGATTATGGAAGGTTTGTTCCGCACTCCTTCCCTGCCTTCCAGCACGGGGGGTGACTACCCTGAGGATAGCCAGTTTGACTGTTAAAGACTGAGGCAAAGAAGGCATTAAGTACTTCAGCCTTTTCCTCATCCTTGGCAGCTATATTCCCCGTCATATCCAATAAGGGATGGAGACTCTCCTTGGCCCTCTTTTTGTTGCTGATGTTTTTGTAAAAATATTTTTTGTTGTCCCTTACAACAGTGGCCAGCCTGAGTTCTAGCTGGGCTTTTACCTTTCTAATTTCCTCTCTGCGTGACCTAACGAGACCCCTGCACTCCTCTTGAGTCGCCTGTCCTTTCTGCTATAGGTGGTAGACCCTTCTTTTTTTCCTGAGTCCCAGCAAGAGCTCCCTGTTCAGACAGGCGGGTCATCTTCCCCACTGGTTCGTCTTGCATCACATGGGGACAGCCTGCTCCTGTGCCTTTAAGACTTCCTCCTTGAAGAATGGCCACACTTCCTGGACCCCATTGCCCTTGAGGACTTTCTCCTAGGGAGCCCTCTGACCCATGATCCTGAACAGGCCAAAGTCTACCCTCTGGAACTCCATGGTTGTGGTTTTGCTAGCCCTCCTCTGAACTTTAGCAAGAACCAAGACCTCTATCATTTCGTGGTCACTAAGACCAAGATGGCCTCTGACCACCATATGTCCCACCAGACTGAGGTCTCAAAAGCAGTCCTTGACTTGGTCCTCATCCATTGCAGGTTTTTCTCCTTCTACTTCAACCTTATATCTATGCACAGATGCCCAGAAGGCTTTGTTCATGAAGGCTGAGGCAAAGGTAGCTTTCTATGTGTCTGCTGTTACTAAACTACCAATCCCATTTGGCAGCTGACCCACGTTTTGCTTGTTCAATATCTCACTATTTACGTAACAGTAGAACTCTTGTTGACCTTAACTTTCCTTGCAGGCATTGTTCCTAAATTTCTCCCTTTTACTTTTTTGTTAATCTTTGTTTCTGCCTTCTTTATGCTGCGTTTTTGGATTGCAGCTCTGATTTATCTGTTTTGCCAAACCAGCCTCCTGATACATCTGTTTATTTTCCCGAGTATTGGTATGAACTGCTATTGCAACTGGAGTATGCAGTCTTTAAAGAGCTGCCAGTTTTCCTGAGTTGTTTTGCGCTTCAGAGCTGCTTCCCACGGGATCTCACCTACCCGTTTCCTGATAACATTTGCAGTTACATTTATGATTGACTAATATTGGAAAACTAAGTTGTGAAACAGATTTTTAGATGTGGAGACAGATGGAACCCTGTTGCAGTATTCCTTTTTCTTTTGGTTTAGAAATATCTGGGTTTTTTTCCTGCATTATAAACTTCAATTTTCAGATGCAATTTTATCTTTCACAGTAGTAATTATATTTTCAAAACAATGCTTTTCTGCAATTAAATTAGTATTTAGCCTAGCTTCAATTAATACATGAATAAAATGGACTTATCTTTTTTTCATCTAGTTGCTGTTAGCTGAGCATTTTCTGTTTATCCAGATATCAACATACACTTTTATAATATTCCCCCACCATACTGACATAAACTGCCTCCTCTCAGTAATCTAGCTGTGCTCTGATTTGGCTCCCAGTGAATGTGTATATTTTGCTGCCCGTGCATGTTTTAAGCCTTGAACCACCTTAACAGCATTTCAAAGACTGACTGCTATAAAAGGTATTATTTTTATTTCTAGATTTTTAGCATCTTTCTTCCACATTTGTTTTTTCTGGGTAACAGAGGTGAGCACATTATGCTCTGCATTACTCCCCCCACCTGTGCTCCACACAACCACATGCTACTTCACCCTCTTTCACAGTGGAGCTCTGTAACAGATAACCTCATTTTATCTGAAGGTTTTTGACATGTAATGTGGTATAATTTCTGTCTCAATGAGATCACAGTTTTTTCTGTTACCATTATCCTGCTACAGTCATCCTGATTCATATGCACCTGCTATTCATCTGTCATGTAGTGGAGAAAGGCCTGCTACTCCCTCTTTCACACTGCCTAGCATGGTGAAATGTGATATAACCAAACTGTATGTACTTGCCACTGTGTAAAACCCATGTAATAACAGTGATGAAGGAGTTACATAAAAAGGTAGAAGAGTCTATACTGCATCCCCATACCATAATCAAGATAAATCTCAGGAAATGGTCACTCTATTTGTGCAGTTTGCCAGGGCATTCTCTACCTGTATCTTAAGAGACATTGTTCAAGCACTTCTCAAGCTCTTAAACATGGTGGCTTTAGTTTCTTCTTTCAATGGAAAATCAAAGTGGAAGGTGTTCAGAAGACAACACAAAGCAGAAGATGTAGGTTCCCATTTAGTAATTCAATAGGAGTGACAAAAAGTTTGCCTCACAGCAGTGATGCTTGTTGGATATTTTTCAGCTCAGATTCTAAAAGCTTCTGGATGGTGACTCATGACTAGAAACAGGTTGTTTCTTCATTGGAAATACAACTTCCAGAGAATTGCACCTATGTTTATCACTTCTATCATAGGGAATGAAGAGAAGAAATGGGAGATGATGGCAGTTGATGTTTACTCTGTTTATACTAATTCTGTATTTACAAAATACAGATATAGCACATATTTATAGCTATAAATATACTTATTTTCTGGGGATAATAATAAGGAAGGTTTTGTTTTGTTCTTAGGGGTATTTCCTCTCTAACCACCAGTATACTTCAACAATATCCTCATTTCTGTAAAGAGGAGTTTAGAATTGTGGGAGTGCTGATTTTACTCACATAAAGACTAGTGTCTCTATTTATTTGTATATAATTTGAAGATAAACACCTCAATCCAGAGAACAAATTGTTAGACATTGTTCAACCAATGGAAACTGATGATAAAGTTCTTTCATTCTGCCTGTGTTCTGGAGTACATCATTCTACCTGTCCTATAAGCATTTCTTCAGGGCACGTCCTCATTTATTTCAGTGGGAAAAAAGCACCCTCAATTTCAAAAAAAAGTAAGGATTTTAAAACTTGGGGATTTTATTTTTTCAAAAGACAGTGTAATGGACAACTGGAGACCTCTGTTGGATCATACTACACCTTTCCATATCACACCCCCCCAATATGTATTACTGGCACAAGAAGGAGGGACTGGAAAAATTTCTTTGTTCTGTCTTTTGAATCAGAATATTCTTCTGTTCATAAAGGGGAAAGAATCGATAATTTGACAGATAAATGACAAATATTAAATATCGGTTACTAAATCTATTTGCCTGGTTCTGCTCACTTGCTGAATATCAGACGTGATTAGGTGTTGCACTAATAGGGGTCTTGTTGCTTCTGGAAAATAATAAAATAAAATAAAATAAAATAAAATAAAATAAAATAAAATAAAATAAAATAAAATAAAATAAAATAAAATAAAATAAAATAAAATAAAATAAAATAAAATAAAATATCACACTGTTGAGTTCAACATAGTTTCCTGTAACACATTGCAAGTCACATAACTGGATTTAGCTCTTCACAAGAAAGTCAGGGAACTCCCACTGCTACAAAAAGAGGATGAATCACTGAAAATGAAAGTAATTTAAAAACACTGACAAAGTATACTTTTTTCATACAGACACTGAGTTTTAAACTTTTCCAACTGATAGACCATTTCTGGCAGTGAGAGCAACTTGTCCGTGTAGTTTAATTTTGCATAGTTATATTTAAAATTTATCAAACTGTTAAATTACATAATAGATTTACAAAACTTATCCAAAAACAGTGTTATAGTTTGTCTGCGGCTGGCAACAAAAGCACCATGCAGCCGTCCCTCCTGGAGAAGAATGGAAAGAAACAGGCAAAAAAAACCTGATGGGTCGGGATAAGGGTAGTTTAACATAACAGCAAACAAAGGGAACAGTAACAACAACGATACAGATAAGGGGAATACACAAAACAAAACAGTAGACCGCAGAAAGCCGCTCTCACCGACCACTGCCGCCGCGTGCTCCTGAGCCATGAGTGAGTTCCCGCCACTCAGCTCCCCCCTCAACCAGAGCCCAGCATGACGGCACATGGTATGGAATACCCTGTTCAGCTTGGCCAGGCTAGGTCTGCCCGCCCGGCTCTGTCCCTTCTTGAATTCTGGTGAATATTAACCCTGTCCTGGCCAAACCCAGGACAAACAGTAAAACGGTGCATAATGTGAAGTAGGACAAACCCCAGTGGGTAAACCCGTAAAGATAGAATTTATGTTTCTCTAGCAGCTGTTTTCATGGGATCTTACAAGGGTAGGTTTGTAAGGTCCTGTGTGCATGAAAGCCCAGCCAAACCCATAAAATCAAAACAAAGTTAAACAACTTCACAAAAGACAGAAACAGCCTTTTAAAGATTCACAGGAGTACTTTTTCTGTGTCTAATCTAAGCAGTCATCATGGTGAGATTGATGGGCACTGGCAGAGATGCATTTCATGAGGTGGCTGTCTGCTCGATGGTATTAGAATGGAGCTATCTGTCTTCATTGTGCTCCATTAACATGCCCCTCAGATCTATCAGGTAAATGTCTACAGTCTTACTTTATAAATTATTACCTCTGACAGTTAAATATTTTAGACTATATTTAGGAATATTGCTCACTGATAATTCTTCATTCACCTACATATTTTTACAGTTTAATTTCCATGCATACTTAAAAATATCACAAGAGATGTTTTGGGTTTTTTCCTAATGTAAGGGTGCTTCTAGTCTATATGTAGTAAAAATGATTATCCACTCACTTCAATGTATATTGTATAGATATTTTTTCCATGTCAGAAGAAGACAGGTGTTCACTAACCAGGATATGTGTTCCTTAAAGACAGATCTGCCTGTAACAATTAATTTAAAGGTGAACAGTCAGTATATGAAAATTACATTTACTATTAGTTTCAGTGCTGAACGTAAAGCAAAAATCTGACTCAGTCATTCTGTTATCATTTGCTCAGCTTTGTGACATCTTCAATTCTGTTTTCTTTTTCTTGTTCCCATTAATTACATTCTATTAATCAAGTTTGAAAAATACTGGGCAGTGTTCATACAAAAGAAAAACTTTCAATAAACCATGATATTCTAGTTTGTTATCTTTGCCCTGATGACCAGATAGGCTTTAATACCATGAAGTTATTTGTTTTATGTTTACATCAATGTCCTCTCAAGCCATATAGCCAGCAGTTTGCACTACATTTTTGAAGGGAAAAAAGAGCAGCAGTAAAGGGTGCTCAGTGTTTAATAATGATCAGGCTAATTTAAATTTGTTATCAAAGTTAAGTTGGTTTTAGTCTGAAATGCTTTAGTCTGTCTCACTAAATAAATAAATAAATCCTCTATCAAATATTTTTTTCTGTTAAAGTCCCGCTGGGAGAGGCTTTCCTGCATGGAATAAAAGGAGTGTATCTAACAGCAAAACAGCCCTTTCTTTTTTGAACAATGATGAATGACAAGTATATAACAGTGTTTGGTAAGGTAGAGGAGAAATTCAATGTCCCAGAAGCTTTCAGAAAGACACCACTAACACTGTCATTGTGCTGCTCCTTCTGTATGACAATGTCAGTGGTCCAGGTGGGACTTCAAAAAGAACCCCAAGCACTTACAGATATACAGGAGTTTCCTCAGAAGTCTCACTTAGATAACCTAGTTACTTTTTTCTTTTTGATGCTGCTTTCTAGCCCAATTCATGAAGCATGAAAAAAAATAACAAAAAGATGAATGATGTGATATAGAAGAGTTCCAAACCAGAAGGTTATCAACTTAACTGCACTGATCAGACAAACAGGGGACAGTAGTTAGGAGAAGGATACCTAACAAGCAAAAGGCTTTATTAAATGAGAAGTATACATGGAAAATGATAACCTGATCATTTAGGAAGCTATAAATAAAGAGTTTATTTTTCATGCACCTGAAGAAAGAACATTTAGAAAAACAATCACAGAAAAACTATTAAGACAATATGAATGGATATCCATGAGATATGCTTACAGGAGAAAACCTAACCTGATTTGAATGAATGATTTTAGAACACCAGGTGACTAGCTGGTTCTACTCTAAGCTACATACCGCATCAATTACAACTGAGGGAAGTTAAAAGGTTGAAAAAGTGAGAATATGGTACTTAAACAGAAGAGTGCATTTAAATCTTGTATTTACAACACCAACACGTTTTGCTAGTCACTTTTCTTTGTTCCTGCACCTAAGAGGGGTATGAATTAAAGAAATTTCCTTAACATTGATTGTTAAAGTTCTGAAGCCATGATCAACTTCCCTTTGAGTGCATTTCCTAACGAATATATTCTATTGCTATATATTATGCTAAAGCACGTGGAGGACAGGGAGGTGATTTGAGACAGCCAGCATGGATTCACCAAGGGCAAGTCCTGCCTGACCAACCTAGTGGCCTTCTATGATGGAGCGACTACATCAGTGAACAAGAGAAAAGCTACGGGTGTTGTCTCTCTGGACTTCTTTAAGGCCTTTGACATGGTGCCCCACAACATCCTTCTCTCCAAATTGGAGAGATATGGATTTCATGGGTGGACTATTCGGTGGATGAGGAATTGGTTAGATGCTTGCATCCAGAGGGTGGTGATCAGCGGCTCAATGTCCAGATGGAGACTGGTGACAAGTGGTGTCTCTAAGGGGTCCATACTGGGACCAGTATTGTTTAATAACGTCATCGATGACATAGACAGTGGGATCAAGTGCATGCCCAGCAAGTTTGCAGATGACATGAAGCTGCGTGGTGCTGTTGACACACCAGAAGGAAGAGTTACCATACAGAGGGAGTCAGACAAGCTCAAGAAGTGGGCCTATGTGAACCTCATGTGGTTCAACAAGGCCAAGTGCAAGGACCTGCCCCTGGGTTGGGGCAACTCCCACTATCAATACAGGCTGGGGGATGAAGGGATTGAGAGCAGCCCTGTCAAGAAGAACTTGAGGGTACTGGTAGATGAAAAGCTAGACATGAGCCACCAATGTGCACTCGCAGCCCAGAAGGCCAACTCTATCCTGGGCTGCATCAAAAGAAGTGTGGCCAGCAGGTCAAGGGAGATGATTGTGACCCTCTTCTCCTCTCTGGTGAGACCCCACCTGGAGTCTTGCCTCCAGCTCTGGAGCCCTCAGCACAGGAAAGACATGGACCTCTTGGAAAGGGACCAGAGGAGGGCCACAAAAATGATCAGAGTGCTGGAACGCCTCTCCTATGATGAAAGGCTATGAGAGTTGGGGCTGGTCAGCCTGGAGAAGAGAAAGCTCCAGGGACACCTTATTGTGGTCTTCCTGTATGTAAAGGGGCCTTATAAGAAAGATGGAGAGAGACTTTTGAGCAGGGCCTGCAGTGGCAGGACAAGGGACAATGGTTTGAAGCTAAAAGAGAGTAGATTCAGAGTAGATATATGGGAAATTTTTTTTACAATGAAGGTGGAGAAACACTGGAACAAGTTGCCCAGAGAGGTGGTAGATGTTCCATCCCTGGAAACATTCAACGTCCAGTTGGACAGGGCTCTGAGCAGCCTGATCAAGTTGAAGATGTCCTGGCTCATTGCAGAGGTTTTGGGCTAGATGACCTTGAAATATTCCTTTCAACCTGAACTATTCTATGATTCTATAAATCCATAAAATTCATCAGCATACAGTTTAGATAGGTGGTACCAAATGTCAAGCATTTTGAAAGACTTAACTTTTTAATGTGTTACTCCAGATTATAAATGCACTGTAACGCTACAGCAAAAAACACCAATCATTCTCTTCCTTCTGTATACAGTAAGTTATATTCAAATTTAGCTTCTTTGTAAGAAAAAGGGGTTTGCTTCTGGAATAGCACCACCTGTAACATTAAGCATATATAGCATTTAGGAAACGGCACACAGAAGTAGGTGCCTTCTTTTTACCAGTCATCATTATGTTATTTCATATAGTCCAGTGAAGATCATGATAAAACACATGAACATAAGATTGCTTAATCCTGAGAATGTAGCTGGTAAAAATGAATTGGTAGATGACTTTATTACCTTTTCACAGAAAATCCTGTTGCTAAAATTTTAAAACCATTATTTGCTCAGACTAATTTCAAAGATGATGTTAAAATAGAAATTTCAAGATCGGTAGGTGAATTTCATGACATAAAATGGAAGAATTCCAAATGAGGATAGATGCTATATATTGATTATCCAAAAAAACCCAGTCTAGATCAAAGAAAAGAATGACATTTTTTTGTTTTTCTTTTGTTGTTTAAGAAAGAGTTCTACTAATAAAAACAAATCAGTGGGATTGATTAGTTATTAACAACTAGTTTTGGACAATGGAGAGTTCACTCTTCAGATCAACTCCATAACTAATTTTGAATGTTAAGCCATAGGAAACAGGAAAAGAACAACCAGCATAGGCCTGTCTTCAACAGCTATTTCTACTCTATTTTAAACCCTATTTTGATAGATATTCACTATTTGCTTTGCTGGAAAGCTAGAAGTAGCATTTTGCTGAAATTCAACCTACACGATCTAAATATTTCCAGTTTACTAAAAGGATGCTGTCCAAACTCTTCGCCGCTCCGGGCTTCACAACTTCTTATCTTGCCTCAGGAAGCTGCTTGAAAAGGCACATGGGGGAATACAGTTGATCTACATAAGAACTTGGCACTCACTATACCAGAACAGGGTACACACAGGTCATCCAGCATCTTGCTTTAGAAATTAGACAATACTAACACCAAGGGTTGATTATACCTTACAGAGCACAAGGCTAGGCCAAGCACTTCTGGAGAAATATCACCCTGCTCCCAGTCACATATTACAAAGCTGATGTGTTCTTACTGAGTGAAATATAATGGGTATACAAAAGTTAAACCTTTTGTGGGTTTTACCCTGTATCGTTTAAAATGGTTTAAAATAATTGTGATGAGTGGCATCCATTCAGTCTGTGTCTGATGGACCTTGAGTGTGATGGTAGTAAGGGCTGGGCTGCAGAGAGGTGGATTGCCCTCCTGGATCACAGGGCAACTATTTGTCACAAAAAAAATCTTCATGTCTAATTAGCTACCTGATGCAAATAATCTATGTCAACTTAATGTCACACGGGCAGAAGAAAAGGATATCTACCAATGAGCAATGTTGATTGTGAATGAAGTATTAGGCTTGTGAAAATCCGTGAGAATTTAGGAGCATAAAAAAGAGGTGTGGGTGTCTGGACACTTTATGCCTTGATAAACACCTTTAAGGGAAATAGTGTTCACATTTAATGCATTGTGTCCTGTAAGGTCTACAAGTCTTTAGTAAATTGAGGCTAATTGTATGTCATGTATGCTTAAACAGATAAGTATATCAAGCAACGATAAGAGGACACTTTGGTGCTTTAACAAGGAAATGAAATAATTAAATTCTTAGCATTTGTCCTAGTTTCAAGATCAACACTGGAAAATCCTGAGCGGTTACAAATTCTATTTCCTGTTCAAAAGTTATAGAAAGAAATTTAATTTTATTGTGATGACACATAGGAACTACAAATGAGGTTTAGAGGAATGTAATACCAAGGATTGTGCTGACAAAGAAAAAAAAAACAAACTTTGCCTCAGATGGCTTACAGTATGGATTGTAGAGAATATACAATGAGAGACTATACAATTAGAGATAAATTAACTTAGCTGTGTGAAAGTAACATACAGTCTTTGGAACCTTAAGGTAACTTACATATTAGAGGGGACATCTGTCAATCCTTGTGAATGTGACTGTTGCTAACCTGTATCAGCTGCAGAAGTAGGGGAGGTAGTTTTGAGGTTTGGAAGGAGAGTGTGGGTTTTCATATATTCTGATTCCACATTTTATGTTCATGGAATTTACTAACACTTACGGTAGCTGAAATATTTTCTTGAGCAAATCCCACTGTTGCATACTCTGAAATACCAGAGACATACTACATTTTTTTGAGGATGTAGGTAAAACAAGGCATTAATCTGTCAAAAGAACACAACTAATTGTAAAATCAAGAACAGATAATGATAGGCAAATACTGCACCTTAGATGTTTGAAAGCAGGCTAGCAGGCAGCAGTCACAGGGAGTGCTTTGCAGTTGCAAGAACAGCAGATGCAGAAATGTAAAAGAAAAAATGACAACACGATAAATATGGCTAAGAAAAGTGTTATAATTTCATATGCACTTACAGTGTCACTGACTGACTGTTATAGGTACTTCTATTTTTAGAGCCCTATTCATATACTCGGGGAGAGACATGTAAGAACTTAGATGTTAACTTACGAAGATACTGTGAATAATAACATGAACCCATGAATCACTGCCAACCAAACTTTGCTCTATTATAGAAATGTTGAATGTGTGTTTTCCTGTTCAGCCAGCCCATTACAAAATTCTGGATTTTACTCTGCTCATTGTTAAAAAAAGCTGACTGTATTTTATTAAATACAAGTGTTGCCCAACTGAGTAATTCAATTAAAACTCTGTAACTGCCAGAATGCTTCAGAACCGCAGTATGAATAAATATGGAATAATCTTTCACAGGCAGGATTCCTCCCTCTGGATTATGGCATGTATTACTTTTCAGGGATTAGAAAGAGCAAGTAAATACAAACTTGTGATAACTTGTGGAGGACAAATGTGCGTTAATGCTTCTTAAAATGGATACTGCAGACTTGAACACTTCTGTACAAATCTAAAGGGAAAATGCAAAGGAAGAAAAAAGCCTTTAAAAATTAAGTTAAAAAATGGGGAAAATTATTATCCAATTTGAACAGCGGTAGGTGTATATTTTCTGCCTGAAGACAGAGTGGGAGAGGCTGATTTATTATTTTCTAGTAGTGTACTGCCATGTATTTTTCTTGATGTGGTATTTGCACACATATATAGTGTGTGTATCATACATAAAAGCTTATTAAAATGCAAACATACACATGTATACTTTTTTGTGATGTTAAAAAGACTTTGGACAAGTGAAAAGGTATGTTATTTCTTACATACGAGAATATACATGTTGCCTGCAGTTTTGATATTAAATGAGTACTAGTACTTGGAGGTTCACCTCATTCCAAACTAGTATTATTGAGACACTGTACTCTTAATATCAATGTGCCTGTGTAATTAAGAATAAGAAAGATGGAAGAAAGATGTGTCAAGTAAACCATGATATTTCAAAGGTAAATATTGCAGAATTGTGTTGAGTTTACATAGTAAGCAAGACCCAAGATTCTCACTGTCTGACCGTTGTGCAGTCACATACATTGTGTGAAATGATTTGGTGATGTCTGATGAATATAAATAACAGCAATAAACTCATCACCATATTATTCTACAGACACTAATGTGTGGGATGTATGTGTGTGCAGGCTGCAGGTGCCCAGGGTCTGGCAGGGGGCTGCTGGGCAGCCTTTGTGAGGGGCGGCCGGGGTTGCCCCATCCCGGACATGGCCAGTTGCAGCCAGCTCCAACGGCCCTGCCGCAGGGCACGGCCCAGCCCCACAGCTGCCATGGTGGCACCTGGGGGGAGTCTGGGTAAGGAACTGCAAAACGCTGCCTGGCAATAAGGGGTGAGAGAAGAAGTTTGGGGAACTGCCCTAAGAGCCCTGAGAGGAGAGCGGGATGAGGGGGAGAAGGTGCTCCACGTGTTGGAGCAGAGATTCCCCTACAGCCCTGGGAAAGGCTAAGCTGGAGCACGTACCCATACTGCAGCCACTGGAGGATTCCAGGCCAGAGCAGGTTTATCTTGAAGGACTGCAGCCTTGCTAGAGCAGGAGAAAAGTGTGCGGAGGAAGCAGTGGCACAGAAGAGCTGCTAGGGACTGAACAGAACCCCCCATTGTCTATCTCCCTGTGCTGCTCAGGGAGGGGAGAGGCAACAGAGGAATCACGAATGAAGGAGTGAAGTTGATCCTGGGAAAAGGTATGAGGTTGAGGAAAAGTGTTTTACCCTTTCTCTTTCTCGCCTCCCAGATTGGTTTTGATTGACAAGAAATGAATTTTCTCTGAGTGGAGTCCACTTTACCCGTAATGGTAAATGATGTCTATGTTTTGAGTTCGAGCCAGGAGTTTTTCTATCTTATTTTCTCACCCTGTGCTGTTGAGGAGAGGGATGAGAGAGTGGCTGAGTGGTCATCTGGCAGCTTGCCAAGGGCGACCTACAAAAACAACCTGTTGGGAGTTAATGACAGTAGACCTGTAGGCTGATTGCAGCATGACTATGGAGTGTCAGATACAGGAAAGACAGTGATATTTAGACCCTAGACCCTGACAACTCTTTGCTCCAAGCATACACAGCAAAAGGTGTCCTGAACATCTAGGAAGTTGTGTAGATTATTAATCTTTAGAATATATCAGCTGTATAGAATTAATATTTTCTGGAAATCCACCCAGAATGAATGTAGCAAAGAGAAATGTTCTGCAAAATTAAGTTTAAAAAATAGGTATTCTAACCAACTCTATTTCATTTTGATAAGCTATGTTTCACATTAAAAGACCTCCTCATGACCAGTTATCTCCTTTATCAAGAGAAGAACATTTCCCTGCTAGTACTAGTAAAGAAGAAACAATCCCAGTAAATGACTCATCATTTAGTGTATAGAGGGAGATAAAGATTCTGAAGATACTAACTTGTATTTTTTTTATATGGAAGACCAAAGAACAAAGTACCAAAAAGTGAGTAGATAGACAATTTATCTTATACAAAGGATTAAAAAAAAAATAAATTTCATATCCATACTTCCAAATATCAGTCAGGGACAGCAGGAGCAAATGTTCACTTGATTCATTTCCTTGTATGAGTATTTTCAGTCTTTCAGTTACAGTTCAAATAAGGAGTGTTCAGATATAAAATAAAGTGTAGACAGTGAAAAAAAATTACAAAAATGACAGTTAGTCCTAAAGATTTCATTTTTCCTCAGCGGTGGGAAATGACAGACTAGAATATGTAGAAATCAATTGTTCTACTGACGGATAAACAATCTTTCTGAATAGACTTCTTCTTTTATATCACTTCTAGTTTTATAGAGTTCTGGTTTATATCACGCATAAAAGATATAAGCTATAGTTTAAGTTGGAGTTTCTAACAGTAGTTGAAAGTCTGGAGGCTTAATCCATCAATTAGTCTCTAAATTTCCATGACATGATTTGAAGATATCAACATTGCAGAAAACCTTCAGTGTCAATTACTGCGGCATTATTTACAATTGGTAAAGATTGGTAAATCTCAAGGACTGCTCTTTCTCTCAGAAAACCTAGACTGTCAAACTTCAAAGGTGAAATTTCTCGTGGGTCAAGAAGACTGATATGTATCAGTTCTCAGTTCCACCATTTTCCATTTCATTTTAAGAATACACTTATATAATGGTAATTGGACAAAAGTTTCTTAAATTTAATAATTTCTTTAAAAGTAATTTTTTAGAGTTATTTTCTCCTTTTTTAATAAATGGCGGGGTTGGGTGGTTTTTTTGTTGTTTGTTTTTAATGACCTCCAAGCGTCCTACACTACCAAATATATCATGTTCTTATCACAAAAGAACAGAGGAATGCAAAGTGATATCGATAATTTCCAGCACTTTGTGTTTGCACATAGTGCTTCAGAGATACAACTATGATGAAAACTAATTGAAAATTCTCTGGAGTTCTTTATATATCTCTGAGTGCTTGAGGATCCATGCAGAAATATCTTTCTATTAGTCCCTTTGGAAAAAATAAGACACACAAGCATTTCAAACTGTTGTTCCTAGCAAGCAGTCAATATTTCAAGCATGGACCATCAGTACTTGTAGTGATCCCATATTCATTTGCATCATCTTGAATATTCCACAGCAATTACAGTAGTAACCATTGATAATTTGTTTATATCAGCAATGTACTTAACACTTGCTATTACTTCAGTTAAAGCACTCTCCTTACACATATTCTTAATAGAAAAGTACTGCAGGTAAAACAGAACACTCATAAGCTGTGTACCTGTTGGAAAGTACCAAATAAACAGTCATTATGAGTGTGTATGTGGGAAAAATAATCCTTCCAACATTCAAGGATTTCTCTTTTCCCAGTCTATTCCTTTAATGGACCTATGGACAGGAATGGATGGCACTGTATTAGATAGAGATAACTGAAGAATAGCCTGATTGAAATTTATGCTGATAGTACACTCCAGCCCTTCATTTTCCTCCTTTTTCTGCCTGAATGTTTGTTACAGACATTTAAACAGGTGATAGATGAAACCTTCATTCCTGGATTTTACTGCAAACTGTACAAAGTTTGAAAACACCAACACATAATATGAATGATGAGCCCTTACTGACTTGTTTGCATTTCAGTTGGCCTTGAAGGGTTTTACATGTGTGAGCAATAAACAATCCACAATAATAGTTGAATCTGAAGAAAATAAAATTCTTTCATCAACGGGCTAAAACCAGGTTACACCAACCCTTAGACTATTTTTCTTTTGGAATATCCAAATGCTGTGAGGTATTTACTACATGCATCACTGCAAGGCAGAAAGGCAAAACAGATTATGTGCATCTCAATTAAAAATGGCAGCTACTGTGTTAAGGAACAGAAACAACTCCCATAAGGTGCAAAATTTTGCAGATAAATGTCTCATTTCAAATGTATGCTTTCCTTATTATGAAGTGCACAGCCATATAGCATGTCTGCAGTGCAATGGGTGCACTGACTTGATTCACACCGGCATAAAGTGTATCTCTTACCGTCCTGGGTTTGGCTGGGCTAGGGTTGATGTTCACAAGAAGCCAGGAGGAGACACAGCTGGGCCAGCTGACCCAAACCGGCCAGACAAATGGGATATTCAATACCATGTGCCATCATGCTCAGTTCTGAGCAGGGCAGCTGGCTGGGGAAGGGGGTGAGGTTAATCACTGCTGGGAAGTGTGCGGGGCATTGGACGATGAGAGAGTCTCTCTTCGTATTCGCTTGTTCTTACCAGTATTATTGTTTTTACTGTTTGCTTCCTTTGCTGTTCTGTTACAATGCCCTTATCCCGACCCATGAGTTTTGCCTTTTTCTTCACCTCCCCACCCCACCAGGCAGAGGGGTGACAGAGCGACCACATGGTCTTTGTTGCCTTCTGGGGCTAAACCACAGCACTTAGAATTCTTGAAATCATTGCACCGCCTGCTGATGATAGGATAAAAGAAGTTGATGCATATTTGCTGTTCTTTATGTTACCACAAAAATGCGGGAAAGAAGATTTCACAAATGTAAGAGAGAAGCTTTATATGTTTCTTTTTAATTCCATGCTTTAGGGGAGTAAAATAAAATACAAACATGGTAAAATTTGATGGGTAGTTAATTTTCTTGCCTAGACTAAAAAGATTAAAACTCTGTTTTCAGATTGCTCAGGGAACAATTTTACAAACCCTTGGTTAGTATAATCCAACTCATATCAAGAATCTATTCTGATTTTCTGAAGAAATGAGCCTGCTATAAGGAAATCACAATTTCATTGAAGATGGTTTTCCCCTAAAGGACACAGGGCCAAAATTCCTCTGCTCTGGGATTCGTGAACTCACAGTATAGCTGGGAGGTTATTTGATTTTTAATGGTTCAGGCTTTTAATTTAACTTTTAAACTAATTCCAATCCTAATATATTGAGATTTGCTTTAGTGTACTCTGTTCTTAATGCTACCTAAGTCTAAGTAGCAGTTACAAAAAAAATTATTTGAAAGGTTTGAAAAAATAAAAGCAATTCATTGTTCTTTACCACTCATGAATTATGTTCATGACTTGCAATTAAACCCATTGAGTAAGACAAATATTTCTTTACTGCTAAGTTCCTGCTAGCAACTGTGCTATATGAATATTTTTTGTAACATTTATCCACTATTTCTAGTAAAGCATAGCAGTGGAATATAATGTAATGCTTTAATATACTTCAGAATGACAACTGAAATTCTTTAAAACTTAATTTCTGATATTTTTTTATATGCATTCATTTGTAAATGCCTTGTAAATACATAATGTAACTTTCCATAATAGAGCACAAAATAATCGTTAGTACCTTTTTATGTAAATGTACGCAAGAGTAACTCTTCCAATTACTCTAGTTTCTTTAGACATTCTATGTTATGAACTGTTTATTTTTTTTTAAATGAATGAAGCAATTAATTAGCATTATAAATTAATGTCCTAATAAATGTGAAAACTAAACACAGTCTAAATCTGTACTGAAGTCTTACTGTTTTGGGAATGAAACGTTTTTTAAAAGAAAACATGTTCCTGTCTTAAAACATCATACAGCACAATTTTCTCTTCATTTATAGATAAATATCTAAAATGAAGTGACAGATTGTTATGAAGTTCTTCTGCAGTGTTATTAAACAGAAACACTGGGCAGAAAGTTGGCCCCATAGGATGTGAAGAGGCTTCCTTGATTGATCTCAGTGGTATCACGGCTTAAGCCTCCAAGCCTTCCATATAGCACATAAGGGAAGTCTGCCTCATAGTCAATCCATTACTCAAAGTGAAGTGTGATTCTGGCATGGTCTGTTGTCTGTGAAGAAGTATTAATCGTGTTCATCTTTGCTGTAATAAGATGCTGAACACTGTCATTTAATACTGCAGAGGTATAAACCCCTCTATACACTGTTTTGTAAAGGGTACGTTTCGTAATGGTAGAAGTCTGGGTCCATTCACTTCCTTTGATAAGAATACTTTTGCCCATGATGCTAATAATTTCATTTTTATGAATATAGTCCTTTGTGTATTCAAATTAAGAGCTTAATCCTACGTTTATTGCAGGGTTGGAGCCAAAGCATATAGCTGCCTGTTCTTAGATTGCATCCTGGTGTAATTGCTTTGTTTAGGGGTACAATTGCGAAAAGAAACCATTCATTTTCCAGTAAAGCCAGTAATATGATATAATTTGTAGTATTTGTCACATAGTAGTGCCTAAAGAAATATCTCTGCTGGCTTATGTGCACAGCAGAACAGCTGTGCCAATCTGTAGGAACTGTAGTGTGTTAACTATGTCCATGTAATTATATTGGTATTATTTTTGTACGAAAATAAGCCTTAAAAAAGCTAACAGTTTGACATAAGGAAAGGTTTGTGAAGCTTCAAAGGAACAAGCTAATGGAATGTGTCTGAAATACACGAAGAAAAAAAATCAGCAAGAAATAAATTACAATATTGGTGATAATATTAGTGATGACAGAAAACTTGTAGAGTCTTTTTGGAAAGGAAAAAAGGAAAAAAAAAAAAGAACCCAAACCAGACAAACTAAACAGACATTGAAACTTGAGCCTGTCTTTTCTGTACAAGGATGTGTGACCAAGGCATATGAGAAAATTAACTGACATCAGAAAGGTTTGGAGATAGCTAGAGGTACAGAATTGAAAAATACATTTGTAAGAATATAATTTCTCTGTAAGATTATTAGTATTCAAAATGAGTTTAAAAGGAAGCCATTGACTTTTTCCTTGTAATGTTGTACATGTCAGATCATATACCTCTGTTCATCCTTCACATGACTTATCAATTCTGTCATAAGCAATGATTCCTTTCCAGTAAAACTGTGTAAGAAATATGTGAAAACTCTTAAATGTATATACACATACCTATACATGTAATAGTGGTACATACTGCATATGTTCAGATGTATGTCTAACAATGGTTTCTGTTAACTTGTTTCACCACATCAGGCTATTTTTGAAAAAGAAAAAAATCTGGAAGGAACTGGATCTTGTTAGAAAAAGAACTGCTGCGGGAATAAGTAAATAGGACAGTAAAATAAGTCAATATTAAGCTTGTTGATGCAGTATGACAGTTCCACAGGCAACTGAAAGCATAGCAGAATCTTTTTTTGCAGTTATGAAATGCATACAAATATGTGTACATGTCTATATGTGAATATGCATGCATACACACTAAATGAATCCTTCTTTACTTCCATGATAACAGTTTTTATAAGGAACTGTATGTCTTAAATACAAAATATTAGAAGAAAGAGTCATTTCTCGCATTCAGGCTGGGTTACATAAAGCTTCATTTCTTACCAAAACTGTATTATAGCTGTAAGATAAATTAGCATCAGCTTTCTAATTGTACAATGGAAGTTCATTAGGAAAAGTTACACAAAATGAAAAAGCAGAAAACATCAGTGTGACAAATATTACACTAAAAATCTTATTATAAGCAAAAAATATAGCAGGAAGTTGTCAGGAACTGATTTTTAGTGTGACTAATATTTTAACAGGATAATAAGAATACAAAAAATTTATTTGTCTAGTTATAAGGACAATAATATTGGATGCTCAAAGCTCAAATCACCTAATTATTACAGAAAATGCCCATTACACACTTAAAATCCCCATAACACTCTTAATGTTGCTATACATTAACTTTGTAGTGCCTTTACCTCCTCCTGGGTGTTATGTTCATCCTTCTGATGTTCTTCTAGGTCCTAAGATTGACATAGCTAGTTTTCCTCAACCATTTGGAAGAGAGCAAGAGTTGAAAGCAGTTTACAGCGAGTCATACAGCACCTGAATATTTTACTAAAAGTATGATGTTAATGATCAGAGGTCAACATAGGTCTATTTTATACATTTCATATTTCTTTTATACCTATAATTTTCTTAAATTTGTCATTTAGACTTTCTTTATTGGTTTCTAATTCTCTGTTGTGCATGTATTTCTGTTCTCTTTCTAATCTTTGCAGTTGTTTTTACCTGAACCACAGGGTTAGACTCTTTTCGTAACCAGTAACTGTGATTTTATTTACGATCTGAGGCTTCTGTCATCATCTTTCGGCTACATTTTTTTATACCACAGAACGGAGCATGAATCATAAAACTATCTGCTGAACCTCAGCCGAGTTCGACCATTGTAAAAACAGGCCCTGCATTCTTTTATAGTTAAGATTTAAATATATTTAGAATGAGCAACAGGGTCTCTAGCAGTTCAATACCTAGCTGGCTGGTTCTGAGTTGAACAGGAATTGTAACAAGTGTACTTCTGCTATCATACATATCACTCTTTTGGAACTGCCAGACCTAAAGAAAAATAAAAAAGTTAGTTTCAGTGTTAATTTTCAAATAATAAAAGGTATTAAAACTTAATTTTGGATATAAATCAGGTTTGATTAACCCTGGAGAGTTTTACTATCAGTATTCAACTATAACTCAATCCTTCTGACAAAGAATATCCTGTGGAAATCAATTATGTTGAATGTATTAAAGAGGTATTGCAATTGTGTGAATAAATTGGGCAGATTCAAAGTGCTCTACAATTTCATGAAATCTCTCATTTTGCAAATGTAAACACTTGTTTTGCACTTTTTTATGGCAATACATAACCAGGAGCTAGGAGAAGAAAATATTAAATCTCTTTTTCTTTCTACCTACTCTTCAGAAAATAATTCCATCTCCAAAGACTGTACACTTATTTCTTTACCAAAGATTTTACGGAATTATCATCTTTGGTACAGTTAGAAGCAAGACTAGATTTTAATCCAGCAAATGAATGTATACATTGGCTCTGATCCAGCACAGCAGTTATTTACAATGACTTTTATATACATAAGTTATTATTCCTTGTTTACGTACATACTCATAACCTTTGGTAGACTAGGGAAAGCACAAAGAAGTAAAGAAGTTCAGAAAGAACTTCTAGCTTCTAGGACTACTGTCTAGCAGTACATTCAACTTGATAATATCTATCAGGCTAAAGAATCAGCGCTCTAGGCAGGGCGAAAAGTACAGAGGACTAAGCATGACTTCTCTGTTGTAATGTTTTTACAGTTCTTTTAAGGTCAATTTTGCATTTCCTTTTTTCTTAAAAATATTATTGTTGTTGACTTTGTGTTTAATTGCAGTCATCCATTTAGCTTATACTCCTAAAACAGAGACACTGTAGCAGTACAGTTGCTCTTACTTGTCTGCCTGGCTGCAGATTTGCCCTTCCCATCCTCGTAGATAGCATTGAACTGTGTCTTCTGTTGCAATCGCGATTAAAATACCATCTTTGACATCAGTGGAAATGAAGGAGTAGTTAATACTTTGTAACAGTAATTCCGCATTCCTTTTGTTAAAGTTTCATATCCTGAACAAAGGAATTAAAAATATTTTGTTGTTTCTTAGTAGCCAGACAAGAAGGCTGATCTAGAAGTGTTTACAATCACAGAATGACAGAATGACAGAATGACAGAATGACAGAATGACAGAATGACAGAATCACAGAATCACAGAATCACAGAATCACAGAATCACAGAATATTGGGGGTTGGAAGTGACCTCTGTGGGTCATGTAGTCCAACCCTCCTGTCAAAGCCGGGTCACACAGAGCAGGCTGCACAGGACCACGTCCAGGCAGGTCTTGAATATCTCCAGAGAAGGAGAAACCACGACCTCTCTGGACAACCCGCACCAGTGCTCCGTCAACCTCAGAGGGAAGAAATTCTTCCTCATGTTCAGACAGAACTCCCTATGCTTCAGTTTGTGCCCATTGCCCCTTGTCCTGTCGCTGGGCACCACTGAAAAGAGTTTGGTCTCATCCTGCTGACGCCCACCCTTCAGATATTTATCAGCATTTATAAGGTCCCCTCGCAGCCTTCTCTTCTTCAGGCTGAACAAGCCCAGCTCCCTCAGCCTTTCCTCGTAGGAGAGATGCTCCAGTCCCCTCACCATCCTTGTAGCACTCCGCTGGACTCTCTCCAGTAGCTCCTCATCTTTCTTGAAGTGGGGAGCCCAGAACTGAACAGAGTACCCCAGATGGGGCCTCACTAGGGCTGACTACAGGGGGAGAAGAACCTCCCTCGACCTGCTGCCCACACTCCTCCTAATGCACCCCAGGATCCCATTGGCCTTCTTGGCAGCCAGGGCACACTGCTGGCTCATGGTTAACCTGTTGTCCAGCAGCACACCAGGTCCCTCTCCACAGAGCTGCACTCCAGCAGGTCAGCCCCAAGCCTGTACTGATGCATGGGGTTGTTCCTCCCCAGGTGCAAGACCCTGCACTTACCCTTGTTGAACCTCAGCAGGTTCCTCTCTGCCCAACTGTCCAGCCTGACCAGGTCACGCTGAATGGCAGCACAGCCTTCTGGTGTATGCACCACTCCTCCCAGTTTGGTGTCGTTAGCAATTTTGCTGAGGGCACACTCTATCTCTTCATCCAGGTCATTGATGAAGAAGTTGAATAAAACTGGGCCCAGTACTGACCCCTGGGGTACAACACTAGTTACCGTCCTCCAACTAGACTCAGCGCCGCTGATGAAAACTTTCTGAGCTCTGCCATTCAGCCAGTTCTCAATCCACCTCACTGTCTAGTCATCCAGCCCACATTTCCTGAGCTTCCCTAGGAGGATGTTTTGGGAGACAGTTTCAAAAGCCTTGCTGAGGTCGAGGTAGACAACATCCACGGCTCTTCCTTCATCTACTCCGCCAGTCATGCCATTGTAGAGAGCTATCACATCGGTCAAGCATGATTTCCCCTTGTTGAATCCATCTTAACTACTCCTGATAACCTTCTTTTCCTCCACTTGCTCGATGATGACCTCCAGGATGAGTTGCTCCATCCTCTTTCTGGGGATGGACGTAAGGCTGACCGGCCTGTAGTTCCCTGGGTCCTTCTTCTCGCCCTTTTTGAAGACTGGAGTGACATTGGCTTTTCTCCATTCCTCAGGCACCTCTCCTGTCCTGGTTTTATGATGGCAGCTGGGAATAATCCTGGAGACTACTTGTTGTAATGTGTGTGTTGAAGTGCTGCAACTGACACGATAGAAGGAAATTAGAAATGATGAATTTACACTTGAATCTGGCCCTTCCACAAAACTTTATACTCAGTTGTCTATCCTAGAACTTAATGTTAAAAGTTATGTTGCTGTATTTGTTGGAAGAATGAATCATTTTTAAGTTCTCATGTATGTCTTCAGTTAAGATGCCTCAGCTAAATCCGGAGTATTTTATAAATTTATGTTCAATTCTGGAAACAAAGCACAAAACAAATATATGTCCTGCTTCTGTCTCAAAAGCCCTTAAGAAAAGAAAAGCATAATGATCCCTTTAAAGGTCTGATTTTTGATTTTGCCATCACAAAGATAAGGCTTAATTTCACTGCCACACTGGAGTACCGTAAATGATACACTGACTTGTTTACCAGATTGGACAATCAGTCTGACATTGGCTGAAATGATAGAAACCTGCCTTCTTTAAATGGTGTATAATGCAATGTACTGAAGCCTGACAACTAAATAGATGTTCCTTGAAACATGTTTTGTATAAGCATCTGCAGGCCTTCAATTCTATCTGCAATCACAGAGACATACACTTTAAAACCTGCCATATCCCTCTTGGTAAGCTTGATTTAACTTGTACTTAGCAGCTACATTTATTCAAAATTGCAATAGAAAGTAATGATATAGACTCACTTTTTTTTTTTTTTCCCAGAGTAATAAATTATGGATTTCCTGTGCATAACATCAGCAGATCTTTCACATTTTTGTAAGTGTAAACATCAAAGAATAACAAGGTAGCCAAACCCATAGAAGAGATACCATGAAGTTACATTATGTAAGTGAATTGTTTTGTAGACTTTGATGTGATAATTTCACTTCATCTCACATTTCACTACAAGTTTATATCTAGCCAAGTCATCCAGGCTTCATCTTACTTCGGAGGGCATCTGCAAAGGATGATTTGTTTCACCTACAGTAGGCTGCTAGACTAAAAAGGGTACCTCTCCCCACTGACCACAGAGGATGCTTAAGACTAGTCACTAGTTAACCTAATGACTAGCTTTGACGGCAAGTTTAGCTCTGAAATAGACCGTCTAATTTCCACCTTCTGTTTACATTAAAAATAGATTGCATGTCAATCAGCTTCTCTTCTCATTTCAGATTTCGAGTGTTTTTCTGTTCTTAGTATTATTACTTACGAAATAAATGAAATGACAGAAATATTTTTCTCTATAAGTTCTTCTTAAAATTCTTGTTATAAGACTTCAATTATAAGCAGTTTTTCTGTTCTCATCATATATTTCCTCCTGATTCTGACAACATATACGAGAAAGAAACCACACGAGGCACAGAAACCTTTAAATATTCTCTTTAATAAAAGGTAGTTTAAGAGTATTTGGACAGATTGAGTAATGATTAAGCAAAGGTAATATGACAATTTTTATGGATTTCAAGTTACTGGAAATCACTTAGAAGTATAGCAGACAGCAGAAGTGGTTTTGAAAATGACTAGGCATCTTAGATTGATTTCCCATGATCTTTTTTTGCATAAAATTCACAAAAAATTTATGTGTTTTTCACTTGTTTGTAGGTTATTTTCATACTCTGAAAAAAAAAGAAATAAAGACCACACACTTGAAAAGAAAACAGAAAGCAATCTACACAGCATTTGGGTCCTTGACCAATTTATTTCCATAGTTATTTTCTTACCTCATAATTTTGAACAGTTACTACTATTTTTAGATGGCTTTTTATGAGAGCAAAGAATTGAACTAAGAAAAAGGTCTCCTGGACTTATAATTGAATTATAATTCCTTGGATATGTGGTTAGTTTATAATTCACTTCAGATGGTGCAATGAAGTTAGTGAAAAATCAGAGTCGATTTGAGCCAGGGGACATGTAAACACCTTGGAGTTACAGCCGTTTTGACAGTGGTTTTGAATCAGCACTTCAGGAACAAGAGCAGGAGGCAAGACGTCAATGAAAGAGCTTGGGTCAGGAGGAGTGGACGGCCAGGGGTCAATCACAATAAGCAGCTACAGTAAGTAGCTTAAGGAAAGAAGTGTAAGGATGCGCATGCCAGGCACAGCAGAAGGTCATCTGCCAAGCAATGAAGCACATGGGTGGTTTAAAAGGTGATCTGAAGAAAAAAGGTAAAGCTGAAGACAATGGCTATAAAGCAGCAACTCTGTGAAAATAAAAAAAGCAAGAAAACCCAAAATCTTCATATACAGAGAATACTTTCACCTGCAAGTGATTCTTTATGCACTGCATCATAGAAGTGATTTGGCATGAGACAGAGATGCAGGGTATTGTATGTGAAAGTTTTCAAGACTTATGTATGTTCTGTTTGGGTTGATCCAGATCTTCAAAAAGTCATTTGTAATCTTAGCAACTGCAGTCAATGTGTTATATCAGATGACATGATTTTTCTTTCTGACAACAAAGATTTTCTAACCAAGATATTGTACAGTTTTTCTATCTCTTTTTGTCTATTTAAATAGATATCTGGATTAAATTAGCAACAAAAAGATTTAACAGTTTCAGAATTAAATTATAGTTATTGTTATATCTAAATTTAAGAGACAGGTAAGATGCTTTCTGGTTGAAAGAAGATGACCATTTTCCTCAGAAATATACAACAAATCTTTGATTCATTAAACTTTACATTGTGAATTACATGTTATATGTGCAATATATTTAGGTCTATACTTCTAAGGCTACATTCCATTTTCATTAAGATGTCTGACAGAAAGAAAATAGTATATCAGTCAAGGTATATGTTACTGCAGTGTATACTACAGAGAGATGACAGAAGGTGCTACTACTGCTATGTGTAATTAACCATACAGTTAACAAACAAAGCCAATTTCATGCTAGCAGTTAACCCACAAATGCCAATGTATTTGGCTCTTAGGAGCACTCCCAACCCCTTTGCTGGCCACTGCTTGTGGTGCACAAAACACTTTCGAGTGATGTTTAACCTGGCACAGAACCAGGGTCTGCAGCTGGTGACAGTGGTATTTTGCACTGCATGCTTCTACTTCCAAACCTGTTATTGTTAAATAATAACAAGGATAACAAAATTGTGAACTCTGCAGCATGGGGCACATTTTTATCCAGAGATATTCAAGGGAATTCAGCTTCTTCTATAATAAAGTCCATGACATTTTTTTATTACAGACAGCTGAGTACTGGACAGAGAAAGGAACTGGCTCCCAGAGGGAGGCAGTGGGAACATTTTTGGTTAGAAAAACAGACTTGTGAATAGGAATGAGGTGCCTTTGAGGCAAAAAAAGGGGTTTTTTTAATTGCTATTATTTTTGTAGTGGGCAATGAACCTTAAAAAGTGGGTGCTTGGGGGGTTGGAATGTATTTAGAGATGTATAGTGAGTATATTTTGTCTTTATGTAATAAGGACACCTTGAAAAAACACCTATGAGAATGGACTATTTTAACCACAAAGATTTTGTTGTGATATAAATGTGTTATCATTCTGGAAATTATATAAATATATAAAGTCAAAGGAATATGAAACATACATAATGGGATACATATTTAACATTTTTAAATACATGAATTAGATGGCTTGGGTTATCCAAATGATTTTTGAAATGAAATAATTTTTGAAGCAATGATTTTGTGAAGGCTTTCTCAAGACCAACATCTGTTGCTCATTTTGTACTGTCAGAACTTTAAGAATGTGCATACATGAAGGGTAACAAATTCCTCATAAAGTTTCATAGTGGACAATCAATTCCTTGATGCAAAAGAAAATGAAAAAAGACAAACAAAAACTTCACCTTTTGATTTTCTTCAAGATAAAAAGCAGTCAGAGTTGAATCTTAGAAATGACATAGTTATTACTTAGCCTCAGTTTGATTTCAGTTTAGTCTGATTTATCCTGTTTCAAAGCTCCATTTAATAACGTTAGCTATAGTTACAGAGGAAGAACTCATAATAATTACAAAGTTGCACTCTTAAAGTAATTTCAGAATTCCTTGCTTTGATAAATGATACATTTTATCAAAGACAGTGTGTTGAATTTCCTATAAGAACCCTTTAATTTTTTAACCCCCAAATGCCTGTACGAACTCTTTTTGCATCTTTCTCAGTTTATTGAAAGCGTAGATGTGTTGTAAGGAAAACACAGTTACTGTGCTCTACAAAAAAAAACCTAGTTCAATAAATATTTTTTTTCAGCTAGTAACAAATTTAATATATGATTATGTCAGAAGTATTTCCATTTTTCATAGTGGTTGGAAATGTATTTTTCTATTTTATTGTTAACAGTACAGTTTAGATGAGGACAGTTCAATTTCTGTGTTAAAAGCTTCGAAGTATTTGAATTTGTTGGTACAGTGTACATTGATAGCCCTGTCAAAAGGTTAGATTTGTGAGTTATTAACATGTATATAGTGACTTTTTTAGACCCTCTGAAGTGTGCATTACAGCCTATTAAATCAGGTCATTGTACCTTTTTTTGTGAGTAGTTTTAATTAAAATTTCATAAATACTACTGATAGGTAATGGCCAGAAGTTTCAAAAACAGTCCAGAGTTTAGAAAAAATGTGTATCTAAACTTTACAGACATCTGTCAAGACTGTGATGTACTTACATCACACTCATTTCAGTAAGAACATGCCTGATATTAACTCTATTCCTAAGTAATGGTATTAAGTGAAATCTTCACCTGTGAAACTAGAGGTAGCTTGAAATTCTTGAAATACATAAAAATGTATTACTAAAAATAGTGATTCATGTTTTGCTGACAGATCATGCCTTTTCTTCTCTTATGTAAAACAGTTCATATTTATCTTCAAGTATTTTTTATTTTCAATTCATGTTTTTATGTGTCGGTAATTTTACAATTTCCCTTCATAAGAAAACACTAATATTTCATAGAAATAATTTCCTAAGCATTCATTTCTATTTTTCAAAGCATTGTGTAGCCTAAAAAAAATTCTTAGAACTCTTCAAGGAGCCTTCCTCTTTCCAATTTCATAATATTCATTCTCTTACAAGTTAGATTTTATGCCTTTACCGCACTGAACTACAGAACACTTCGCACCAATCATTCTTATACAATATGTTAAAATGAGTTTGTTGCAGCTTTTTTCCCCACAGAAGTCAGTGACCTATTTACAGATGTGCACCAAAGAATAGTTTAACAATATATAAAAATAATTTAAAAGACAAAGATTTTTAAATAAGTAAGTTTATAAATAAGTTCATTTTAGCTACGAAGTTATTATCCCTAATTTCAGCAAGCCTTACTTCTGAAGTCATCGCCTCTAGGTTTTCTTCTTTGCTGTTAAAAAGATACATTTATTCTTCAAATGTTCCTTTTCACACTTGGCAGAGTTCTTTATATTCCTGTGTAGCATAATTTTTCCTGACCTCTTATTGTGTCTGATAAAAAGTTAGATTTTTAATTGACATATTATTAGCTAATTTTTTTTTTTTTTTTTTCCCTACCACTAATTAAAGAAACATAGTTACAGAGTTTAAGCAGCTCCAGATTTTGCAGAACACATTCAAGCCTCCTGCTGGTCTGCTGGTAACTTCTCAGTCAATCTGCTTAAGGATAAATTCTTTTATATCTGCTAGGTTTTCCTTCCATTTTTCGTTAGAGACCAGGTAACCTGCAGAGTACTAACACTTCCGTCTGTCAAAAAAAGGGAGAACCTGCTCAAGGCAATCACATTGTTGACAGCTGGAATACATTATCAGTGAGACAAACAGCAAAACAGTGATATTGGTCTCTTGTCTTATCTCAGTGAACTGCTGAATGCTGTGCCCTAAGCAGGCTTCTGTCTATGAGAATCAATTTCCTACGCCGTAGAAATTTTTGGTTTCAAAATCTTCTGCAAATTTTGAATCGTGTAAAAGTTACATGAATTTTGGTGAGCACATCAGCTCTGAGGTGGATTGAGAACTGGCTGAATGGTCAAACTCAGAGGGCTGTCATCGGTGGCGCTGAGTCTAGTTGGAGGCCAGTAACTAGTGGTGTCCCCCAGGGGTCAGTACTGGGCCCAGTCTTGTTTAACTTCTTCCTAAATGACCTGGATGAAGAGTTAGAATGTACCCTCAGCAGCTTTGCTGATGACACCAAACTGGGAGGAGTGGTAGATACACCAGAAGGCTGTGCTGCCATTCAGTGTGACCTGGTCAGGCTGGAGAGTTGGACAGAGAGGAACCTGATGAGGCTCAACAAAGGCAAATGCAGGATCTTGCACCTGGGGATTAATAACTCCATGCACCAGTACAGGCTTGGGGCGGACCTAGTGGAGTGCAGCTCTGTGGAGAGGGACCTGGTGTGCTGTTGGACAACAGGTTAACCATGAGCCAGCAGTGTGCCCTGGCTGCCAAGAAGGCCAATGGGATCCTGGGGTGCATTAGGAGGAGTGTGGGCAGCAGGTCGAGGGAGGTTCTCCTTCCCCTCTACACTGCCCTGGTGAGGCCCCATCTGGAGTACTCTGTTCAGTTCTGGGCTCCCCACTTCAAGAAAGATGAGGAGCTACTGGAGAGAGTCCAGCGGAGTGCTACAAGGATGGTGAGGGGACTGGAGCATCTCTCCTATGAGGAGAGGCTGAGGGAGATGGGCTTGTTCAGCCTGAAGAAGAGAAGGCTGAGAGGGGATCTAATAAATGTTTATAAATAACTCAAGGGTGGGTGTCAGGAGTATGAGGCCAAACTCTTTTCAATGGTGCCCAGTGACAGGACAAGGGGCAATGGGCACAAACTGAAGCATAGGGAGTTCTGTCTGAACATGAGGAAGAATTTCTTCCCTCTGAGGGTGACGGAGCACTGGAACAGGTTGCACAGGGAAGTAGTGGATTGTCCTTCTCTGGAGATATTCAAGACCTGCCTGGACGTGGTCCTGTGCAGCCTGCTGTATGTGACCCTACTTTGGCAGAAGGGTTGGACTAGATGACCCGCAGAGGTCACTTCCAACCCCTATGATTCTGTGAGTCTGTGAGTCTGTGATTCTGTGATTCTGTGATCAGCTCTCTGTCTTTTCAGATATTTTCCTTCAAGCTAACCCAAGCTGGAAAAATAACTGCTCAAGCTACTGGCCAAGCCATGTTCAATGCCATAGGAAGAAATTACTTCTTATACTTTACAGTCAGTGATCACAGATTACAGCAGTAAGAAGTATTCTTTGAGAAAGTTTTCTAGCTGTTCTTCCAAGTGAGCTGACAATTCTATTCATGTGATAAAAGCAAGTTCAGTAAAGCTAAATATGGATTTCAAGCAGCACGGCTTGCTTTCTGAAGAAGGTTGTTGGCAATGTAATGCTGGCTGCACTACTTCTCTGTACCTTGTAGAAAGTGAATCATTTATAAAATTATTTATTCGGGAAAAACTATCATGGAATCCTTTGCTGGCATATTTAGGTCATCTCATGCACTTATTCAGTATTTTATACTTGCAGCGCCTCCTTTCCTTTTGTCAGTTATTGTGATGCTTCTTGTACCTTTCTGCCTTGATTATTTTTCAAAGTTCTTCAGAATTGCTGCAGTGTTAGGATAGCAGTCCTTGTCAGACTGAACTGAATCTGAAACATCTGCTTCTGATTGTGCTTTGGTAGGAGAAAGTGATCACAGGCTATTTTGACAGAGCGGTATGAGATGCAAGTTATTAATTTGGAAACCTCTGCAGTCTGATTTTGTCTACCATAAAGAAACATTCTGTATTTTTTCTTCTCCAAACTCTCTCATCCAATTTTTTGTTTAACTTACCCCATTTAACTGGAGATGAGATTGACTATGCTTGTGTCTTTCTAAAATTAGTTACCTACCTTGTTTTTTTTTTCCATGTCTAGTTAAAAGACATTGTAGGCAGTAAACTGGGCTGCCTTTCTTATCAAACCTGGAATATTGCTCAACGCTCTATTAAATAAATCAACTAAAGAAATTGCTTTCATTTCATACATGTGTACCTAAACGCAAAACTTGAACCGTGTCCTGTATATATGAAATTACATTTTTCTTTAATTTTTTTGCTTCAGATAATTCTAACAAATAACAAAACTATTCTGTATACTCCTTTAGTGTCTGATAGGTGATTGAAGTCCATTTAATTTAACCCTTTTGTAAAATAGCAGTTGCTGAAGTTCTTGCACTAGAAACGTTACAGTAGAAAACTATGTAAGGGACACAATTTCTTTTTAAAATTTTGATTTATGAAAACATATTTCAGGGTTGACTTTCATGAATTTTTGAAGATTTTTCAAACTTCTGAAATGTTTATAGATTTTTTTAATTTTTAAAGTTCTTTTACAAAAATAAATATTGCTTTTTGTTCTTATTTATAATTCAGTATGGAACATCTGTGTTTTTTTCCACAAAATGCATTCGTATATAATTAACTGTATTTTCAATCTGTCTCCTTAATGTTGGTGTGGATTTACAAGTTTTTATTATGTTAGCTGAAGAAAGAGGAATATGAAAACCAGTGGATTCTTACCTTGTATTTTATAACATCTACCAGGTTTGGACTCATGGAGAGAACACAGGAGCAGGGAAGACTGCAGCTAAATGTAGTTGGGAAACAGATTTTATTTTCTTCCAAGAAATTTCTTTCATAACTGTTGTTTCTTTTTTCTATTTGTGTTGGCTGTCTTCTTAATTACTGTGATCTTTAACAAAAACCTTTTTTTTCATGTGAGGAAAAGCTTTGAGGAAAATGTCAGGATACGTGCTGCGGTAAAAATATCACTTTGGTGTATGTTTTTCTATTTGTTCATTTTGTTTTTACAGTGTAGACAATCTCACATATATTTTGGTTTCATGTATTCATTAGTCAGTCCTCTACTTTAGCTGCTGTATCTGCAAGCTGTGCGACCTCTTACTGCTTACTTTAAATGTACAGTTGTAGCTTTGGCGTAGACAAGCCTTATCTCTAATCGGAAATAATGGGTTTGTGAAAGTGCTGGATTAAGATAGTCTGATGCTATTCATTTGTCATCTATACTGTCTTAAGAGTCAAAAACTTGAATTATATTTTGGACTAGATTTTCACGTGCCTTGAATAAAAAAATTTCCTGTGAGCTGTGACATAAACTGAGACAGCATCCACACTGATGGGTTACAGGACAGCACTCATGTTTAGGTACCACTGTTAAAAAGTACTTCCTAGTAACATAGAATTCATAGCAGGAACTATAGGAAACTACTACTCAGCTAGCCACCCCTGTCTATATTTAAAGACTGTGGTGAGAAAAAGATAATTAATCTTAACCTAAAGCAGAAGCTTAAAATAAATCAGAATATAAAGGGAACTATAGGCTGACATGTAGGGTAGCTGCATGTGTTTGACCTTCAGTGAGATTAATTCATACTCAAGCTGCCCTCAATATTATATCAATTTTATTTTAAAACATATTCTGAACATGGTCTAACTATCCAATTAATTAAAAAAATATTTATGTAGTAGAAAAGATCTCAGACTACAATATCTAGACTTTCACAAAGGTGAATGTCCATCTATCCCCCCAAAAAGCATGAGAAGGCTCTACACCAGAAAAAAACTGAACACAACCACTTGTGTATCCTACTTTCACTTGGTTTTTGTATTTATCCTTCTGCGATTGCCACCGCCATATATATACCTCTTACGGCTTCTGCTGTGGCTGCTTACTTCATGTGGAGGTATTTTAGCTCAGACACCTCTGTGTTTTTTCCTTTCCTTGCAGGCTGATCCCCAAAGGCATAGGTGTGGACAGGGAACTCCATTGCCTCACCTGATAGAACCCAAGCAAGCTTCCTTCAGGAGGTGTTGCTATAACAAAAAATGAATCTTCATGTGGTAAAAATGTTACCCAGAAAAAATGCTGCAAAGCAACTAATCCAAGAGAGTTTTGCTAGGAAACTGAGTCAATGGTGTTTGACTGTTCCACCGTATTTTGTCAGTAATTAGGATATGGAGAGGGGCACTGACTGCCTAAGGTCATCCAGGAGTAATATGAGGACTAGATTACAGATCTCCTGAGTCATTACTCAGTCATATGTTTAATAAAACATGATGGGTCTGAAGCAAAATAATTAAAGACTGTGGCATGACATGTGCTTTAGGAAAAAAAATCCTAAGCCATATTATTTTTTTTTCATTTAATTTCATTTATTACTGGGATACATATTCATGACGTAGCATTATCCCCTCTGAAAGCTTTTCCTATAAATCTTCTGTAATTTCAGCACAAAGAGAATTTAAAAGAAAATCCATTACCCTTCACTGAAGAATTTACAAATTAAATGAGGAATAAAATATGTATTTCAAGTTAATATGTTTACTGTTACATCCTCTAATTTTTAAGAGGCTTTTAAAGATAAATATCCATTTTAAAATATTAGCACCATCCACATCTATATTGTATAAGAATATATAACACTAAAACCTAATTCTATAAGTATGAACCAACAAAATATTGAAAAATCTTAACTGCGTTGAAATAAAATCAGTAAATTGATCACCCTAAGATATTAGATTTTTCATATCAGTAAAACTTGTGACTTTGATGCCTGCAACAGTTTGTCTCATAGCTGTGTAAACATGTATACTCATATGCATAATTTCATATACATGTAAAAATGCCCTGATTACATTTTTTTTCAAAAAATTTGAGCTTATTCATTATTTTAGTATTTGATTACACACTTGGAAGGGAAAGCCGTGCTAAATTTTTTTAAATGATAAGACTGTTTTCTCAGTGAACCAGATTTATACTTTATGTTATACTATACAGTACATATGTTATATGCATATGCTTAAAACCCTTGTTCTGGGCAAAAGCCACGTAATCATTCATTAGTATTTTTAACAAATATTCTGACTGTCGGTTTTCAGAAATAAATGCATTTCTAGGCATAAGATTTGTAATTTATCATCAATTTCATTTCTGTTATTTCGTGTAGTGTTAGAAATGAAACAAGTGTACACTCTGTGCAAAACTGGTGAATCTGTCTGTATGCTGTGTTCTCTAGCCAAAGAAAGGTGGATAATACAAAGTGAAAAGGAATTGTCTCATTTCATCTAGAAGAACACTTGAAAAGTAGCCTTAGGTAATTGTTTTAATATTAAAGCATAAAAAAAGATGTATTGAGCACATTATATCTCTCTTTAAAAATACAGAAGTTTAAATTCATAATATTTTTCCCAGTTATTTGTTAAAGGGCTTACATTTTTCTTGTTACCCAAAAACTTGTAGGAGAGAATCCAGCAGCAGCATGCATTATTATCTGTCAGATTTTCTCCTGTAAAACTATTCAGATTTTCTAACTTCGTAGAAATCGTCTCACATATATCAAGCAAAAGTAAGAGAGTGTCTATGGACAGAAAAGGAAGATAAATTTAAAGCTGAAATCTAAGCTGTGTCCTTCTTGCAAGAAGACTATTCTATTGCTGTCTAGACTAACATTACAGGAGAGACAACAATAGCAATATTTGCTAGGGTGTCCAGGGTAGAGCGTGTCACAGCCTTATACTGTGGCACACAACAACAATTGTTATTGTGCTGTTGTCACACTGCTGTAGTCTCCATCTGCCTCACGTGACTTTTTTTACAAATTCAAAAGGCAAAGGTTCATATTTGTCCTTGATTCTAAGCCTCGCTGTTATTTGGTTCTTTTTCCTTATTACTTCCCACTTGCTATGTTTTGTAACAGGAAGATGCCTGTGTCATCTTAGATTCTTCTTTTTTATTCTTTTTTTTTTTTTGTCATATTAGTGGGAAAGTACAGTCCTCAGGAGAGCTTTCCTATCAAACATCCATGTATCAGCATCTTCTTTTCATATCACTTATCCCCCCCAAATAGATTTTTTTCACCCTTACCGTTTTAAGAGCAATATAAGTCAAAAGCAGCACAGTTAAAGAGACATAAGCCTTTCTTTTCTAGATTGATGTGCAGAAGAAGAGAGCTTCAGCTATCATATTAGGAATTTTGGAGTCATACACATTTCATAATAGACCAATTTCATGGTTATATGTGTCTATGTATTTAGATATTCATGTATATACAATTATGTCTATATAGATAAATATGTATTCAGAAACACATACAGTTTATGTACGTATATGAGGTCAGAATTACAATGAAGGACAAAAATTGTGTCCTCTGTAATTAGAAATGGGTTATTAATATATCTTTGCCTACTATCATATGACTGTCAGGGAAATCGGTTTTCTTTTCTGTAGGTTTTATTTTAAACAAAACGGAGACCTTTCCTCCCCCTCCAAGCTGTGCAACAACTAGGAAGATGTACATTTCAGTTATACTCCTGAGAGATAAATAGCAGTTAGTTGACTAACTCTTACTGAATTTCAATGCAAGTTAGGCAAATCTGTGCCTTTGCAATTTTTTCCAGTATAGAAACCTAGCTTTTTAGCTATAGCACATGGTTTCCTTAAGCAGCATTAGGCACCACCGTTATAATTAGAAACTTTCAATGAAATCTTAATGAGAAGCATGAGACAATATATCATAATCTAATATAATGATACTTATTAGAATGTTAGAGCTCAACTCATCAGTAGTATACTTATGAATACTTATCTTCATTTTTATGGGATTTTTATAATTTAATGGATGGGTGTAATCAATGAGAAGACTGAAAGAAATACCTGATTGCAGACTGACCCTGGAGTGATTTGTGATATAATTCATGTTTTAGGCAAGACAGGACTAATTTACAGAGGCAGAGTAAGACTTTTTCATTTCAGTAGTTACAGATGCATAGTGAGAAAGTACAGCAATTCTTGCAGTCCTTGTTGTTTTATGATAACAACAGCAGTAAAAATAGACAGGGTATGTCATTTATTGACAGGAATTTAGGCAGAATGACCTGATCAGTATTCTTCACCTTCACATTTTTGAGTCTGATGACAATAATGGATACCTAGTAGCTGAAATTTTCAGCACTGATTGGAAATATATTGCATATATATTAATCAAAGGATTTTTCTTTTTGAATTATAGATCAGAGACAATAGCACGATAAATAATACAAGAACCAGGTTGTTCTGAAAGAAGTTGCAGAAAAGAGTTCCATAAGCACAACAAGATAGGCTTTCACTTGTCTGAAATATATTTTCATCAAATTCCTGGAGATGAATCTTTTTAGAGCACTCATTTATATGATTACTATGAAGAGTCATTTGTCAGAATTCATAAAGCTCAGTCACTTGCAGATAGCTGCCATGAGTAATTTTATGTATTAATAGTATTCTGTACTGCAAAATATTCATACAATGTAATTTTAGTATCCTACAGTGAGTGAAAGAATGATATAGCAGTATAGTAGCCAACAGCAAAAAACATAAAAACATTTGTTTTACTCATTATTATTTTTTCTTGTAATATAGCTTTTTCTCCTTTTGTCTATTTCTTTTTCTATTTTTTGTTTGCTGCTACTGCTTCTAATCTCTTTTCCCTTTCATCTCTTTCTTATTTTCCCTTTTCCCTTTCTTAATTATTCTTCCTCTTTCTTCTTGACACTGTCAATACATTTATTTTTATAAAGTCTCTTTGGAAGGGAAATTACGTTATTAGCATTCCTGAGATTTCCGTACTTGTAAATCTCCAGTAATAAATGTCTTTTATATCACTATTTTACATCAAAGAAAATAAAGTAGAGCATAAAAGCATGGCTTAGGCCAAATGCTAAATTATCTTTTAAAACTTCTGCTTCAGTCTCAGTTGCATTAGGGCAATGGACATCATTTCCTCCTGCCTGCAGCCAGCACTACCTCAGGTCCCTCTCTGCTCCAGTGTTCGGTGACCTTTGTTCCCACTCTTTCTCTGAGTCACTTAGGTCAGGTGATTCATAAATATCTGTACAGTATGAGAGCGCAGCATAACTCTTTATTGGCTAATACCTACACAGTAGAGAATTTGAACTAAGAAGCTATAAGGCTAAGCATTAACAAGCTCACTGGCCCTGATGGAAGACTTAATGAGTGTTTGTTGACCAGTCAGCCGTCAATCAATCATCAGCCTCTCTTGCTACTTGGACATCCTTGATGTTGCTGAATTGTTATCTTCTGATTCCTTGTTTTTCAGATCCCACCCCAAGGGTTCTATAATTTTCACGTCAGTATTTTCCCATTTGGAAGTCTGAGCTGCTTGTAATGTTTGTTTCAGCAATGGCACTTCTGGGTTTTTACTTTTCTTATTTTGTATGGCTTTATCTCACATACTTTCTCATGCCTTAAAACCAGTTTCCAGTAACATTGCACCAAGGTCACAGGGCCATAATGCACCAAATCCAGCCTGGGGACAGAGACAGCTGAGTTCTTGGGAGGAAGGTAACTGTTGGTCCCTTCCTCAGCCTGCAAGACCTGCCAGCATCTCAGTTCCTTTGGCAGTGTCTGGAGAAGGCAGTGCTTCCTTCTCACATCCAGCCACTGCTTCTGTGCTAGAAACAGTTTTCGTCCTTCCTTCAGAGCTTCTGAAGTCACAGCAGTCACAGTCAATTCTTGTACAATTTGAACCCCTTAAGCAGGATCATTTCATCTATTCTTAGATTATGTATCTTATTTCTGTAAGCCTATATCATTCTCTCAAGCCTGAAAATTCCTCCTGAAGGTACCACCTCCTCTGCAGCATTTCAGCATTTCCCTCTGTCTCTGTTGATTACATATGTTCTTTTAACACTTTATTTAGAAATGACCTAACAGAGGAAAAATGTGTAGAATTTGTCTGGTTTAGGAAAGTGTTACATTTAGGGTTTTTAAATATCCGCTCTTGCTGACTTTCTGATCTAAAATTCCTGTGTTAATGCTATTTGAACAGAAAAAAAACAGTTGCATAGGTCTTATCACGGCACATACTTTTAGCAACAGATCCTCTCTGTCACACAACTTCTTTCACCAAAGTATCTATGTTTCAAGAGATTGCAAAATGGAACAGAAGAAAAAGAAAGAGGCACTAGTTCAAATGGCATAATGTTTGACAAAACAGTAAAAACCTTTCTGGAAATGAAAATTTTACCATGAAGGTTTGGTTTGTTTTCTCTTTTAAAGAAAATTGGGGTTTGGGTTACCAACAGTCGGAACAACATTTTCCCAACTCCTTTGCCAAAAACTATTTCATCTCCTAAACGAATACTGACTAAAACAGAAAAAGGGGACCTCAAATCTCAGCTATCATCCAGAGCTCTAGGGACACTGACTCTCCCAGTAGTCACTGACAAGGGACATAGTTATTGTGAGTTGTGCTATGCCTGAACACTAGTGCAGTGCCCAGGGACATTTGTACCTGTCCATGGGTGAGCTATCTTGTGCCCTAGATTCAATAACACTGTGAGAACTTCTGTGTGCATTTGCACACTTGCTGTGCCTACGCTCCAGTATGATCAGAAAGTATGATCAGAGCCCACATTCCTCATATGACTCATGGGAGGCCATTCCAAAAGCAAGTTAATGCACCCTGTTTTTCAGTAGGCTCATATAACTTCTGTGTATTTCTGTGTAAATGCTTCTCCTTACTCCTGGTCCCAGTATAAACCCAAGAATATTGAGCAGCTCTATTTGTTCAATATGCTCTATAGCATACAGTTGTACAACAGTTAAAACTATTATTTCAGCCAGAGCAGAGATCCCAAAGGTACCTTGAGATATCTGGCTTACTTATTGATAATTATATAGCTACTGCTGTATGGAGTTCAGCGTTTCAGATGAGTTTACTTCCCTCCTTTGCCCCAGCTCTGTGTTTTCTATAGTTACATGGGTGTTTTGCTCCTCTGAGGGAAATTTTCACCGTGTGTTTGCTCTTCTATACTGGTCTGTAGGACTGAGATTAAACTGATGCTATGAACATCACCCATCAACACAGAGTCCTAAAGGTACCGACAAGATTTTCAGACTAATTGTTTCTATTTAATGACAGTTAATAATGAAATGAATCAATACAATCCTAAGAATGAAAATATCTTATCAGTAAGAATTTGGAAAAAAATAAAATACTTATTTTTAATAAAAAAATAATATATTTTATTTATCCCTATTGCCTTAGATCTTTTACATTTACTGTTGTTGTGAATCCACTCTCCATTTCATCAGTCCTCAAAAGGACCTTTGTCCCAAAGCATAGAGAATACTTTTGATCACTTTAACAACAGTCACAAACATAATAAGCTGCCCAAAGAGAGAGACAAAGAGGAAGTAAATTGTGGCCAAATGCAATAAAATATAGTCCTGCTCTTAAAAAGGTGCAGTTAGGACTCAAAACAACATGGTTTCTTAAAATTTTCTTTGACAGACTGCAAATTTAGCCAAAAAAATACCTGTGAGGTAATATTAGGAAAGCATTATTTTAAACAGGTAAAAAAAGGTCATGTCATCTTTTAAAAGTATATTTCTAATAGGAAAAAAAGGGTGACATTTAGTTGTGTCAAACTGTGATAATCTAGTCTCATTAGTATGTTATTTTATGGTGATTTTTTCATAAAAACATACTCGGGTAGGGTTTCATTTTTCTCCCCCCCCCCCCCAATTTATTTTTACTGCACATTGAATAAACTAGCTTCTTGAGAAGCAGTGTCTTTTAATATGTAATCAGTTATACAAGTGCTAAAGTGTAGCTCTCCATGAAATGTAAGAAAAATACTGAGTCATCTTAAAGACTTGGTTATTCAAGATGTGTGCATGTAAAACTGCAGTGAACCATTTAACTAGTAATCTTTTCCATTTTTCTTTTATGCAAAATTTTCATGACTACATAGGGGTCTTCAATGTGCATATGAGGTAAACAGAAATTCTGTTTCAAGCGAGGTGATTTTGCCCTTCTACTCTGCTCTGGTAAGACCCCACCTGGAGTACTGCATCCAGTTCTGGAGCTGTCAGCACAAGACACGGACCTGTTGGAGCTGGTCCAGAGGTGGGCCACAAAAATGACCAGAGGTATGGAACTCCTCTCCTATGAAGAAACGCTAAGAGAGCTGGGGCTGTTCAGCCTGGAGAAAAGAAGGCTCTGCGGACACCTTATTGCGGCTTTTTAGTACTTAAAGAGGGCTTCTAAGAAAGATGGGGACAGACTTTTTAGCAAGGCCTGTTGCGATAGGACAAGTTTTAAACTAAAAGAGAGTAAATTCAGACCAGATATAAGGAAGAAATTTTTTACCATGGAAGTGGTGAAACACTGGAACAGGTTGCCCAGATTGGTAATAGATGCCCCATTCCTGGATACATTCAAGGCCAGGCTGGACAACTTGATATAGTTGAAGATGTCCTTGCTTATTGCAGGGAGGTTGAACTAGATGACCTTTAAAGATTCCTTTCAGCCCAAATGATTCTATGATTCTTTTTCTAAATATGAATGACTTTAAGAGCAACTTTCAATCAAAAATCACCACCACCACCAACCCCTTCCCTAATAAAACAAACCCAAAAATCCCAAATCAGCACTGCAGATTCATGAAAGTTCTTACTCAGTATTTCTCAACATGCTAGGAAAAAATGTACAGCTTTAACCATTCTTGTTATTCTGGTTATTCAGAAGTAATTTCTTCACTAGCATGGAGTTTTCACACCTAGATCCACACATAATTATTTTTTATTAGCTACATTCTTCGTTTTGTTGATTGTGAATAGAAAAATATTCTCACTTAAAATTTCCAGACCCTAACTAAGTGTTAGGGGTTTGCATGGCAAAGTTTTGGTAGCAGGGGGGCTATAGGGGTGGCTTTTGTGAGAAGCTTCCCACATGTCTGATAAAGCCAGTGTGTAGATGGCTTTAAAACAGACAAACCCCTGGCCAAGGCCAAGCCAATCAGCAATGGTGGTAGAGCCTCTTTGATAGCATATTTAAGAAGGGGAAGAAAAAACCGCAGTGAAACGGCAGTTGAGAGAAAGGAGTGAGACGATGTGAAAGAAACAAATCTGCAGACACCAAGGTCAGTGAAGAAGGAGGGGGGAGGAGATGCTCCAGATGCTGGAGCAGAGAGTCTTCCCTTGCAGCTTGTGATCCAGACCAGAGTGAGGCAGGTTGTCCCCCTGCAGTCCATGGAGGTCCACGGTGGAGCAAATATCCTCCTGTAGGTCATGGAAGGAACCCCACGCCAGAGCAGGTGGATGCCTGAAGAAGGCTGTGACCCTGTGGGGAGCCCTACCCTGGGGCAGGCTCCTGCCAGGACCTGCGGACACGTGGAGAGAAGAGCCCATGCTGGAGCAGGTTTATTGGCAGGGCTTGTGACCCCATGGGGGACTCACCACCTGGAGCAGCCTGTTCCTGAAGACTGCACCCTGTGGGAGGGACACACTCTGGGGCAGTTCGTGAAGAGCTGCAGCCCATTGGAAGAATTCACATTGGAGAAGTTTGTGGAGAACTGTCTCCCGTGAGAGGGATCTACCGCTGGAGCAGGGGAAGAGTATGAGGAGTCCTCCTCCTGAGGAGGAAGGAGCAGCAGAGACAGTGTGTGTTGAACTGACCGTAATCCCCATTCCCTGTTCTCCTGTGCTGCTCAGAGGGGGAGAGGATGTAGAGAAATGGGAGAGAAGTTGAGCCTGGGAAGAAGGGAGGGGTGGGGAGAAGGTGTTTTAAGATTTGGTTTTATTTCTCACTATCCTTCTCTCATTTGATTTGTGATAAATTTAACTTCCTTTTCTCCCCAAGTTCAGTCTGTTTTGTTCATGACAGTAATTGGTGAGTGATCTCTCCCTGTCCTTGTCTCGACCCTTGAGCCTTTCATCATATTTCCTCTCCCCTGTGCAGCTGAGGAGTGGGAGTGATAGAGCGGTTTTAGTGTGCACCTGGTATTTATCCAGGCCAAACCAAAACACTAACGTTTTGTAATGTTTGTGTTATAGGAACTCATTTTTAAGTGTGTTTGCTGGTATGCTTTTTTATCAGAGTATTCCTGTTGCTTTATATCCATACTCAGTCATAACCTATCTTTTCCTAGGAAGTTGTCCTAACTGATTTCCACTACTTCCTACAAAAAAAAAGGTCAATGATTCAGAGTGAAAACCACATGGTTTTATGGAACTTTTTTATCCAAGTATGACTGTCAAAACAGACATCATGTATGCTCACCTCCTCATTCAGTAAGCAATTCTTTTGAAATCTCAGAAGAAAAATCAAGTATTTTAAGGTACACAAATGTGCGGTTTTGTTTGCAGGAGTTAGACTGTTATTTAAAGCAAGACATTCTGCCTATCTTCCTGTTCTAACTCACATTTTTTCTATGCTATTCCAATAAAAATAAGTAAAGATATGATAAATGCAATACAGGTGAAGAACAGATAGAGTGAATATGGGTCTTTTTTTTTTTTAAATAATATTCTGAACTAAGTAGTATTTGCCCCATCTGAATTATACAGACACTTACATCCTGGACTCTCCAAATTTTTTGCTGTCTTCTGTGGTTTTACATTACCATGGTCATTGACTCATCTTTAAGGCTGCATTACTAATATTTTTCCACTTTTACTTAGTAATATGGTAGTAATATTCCAGAAGACACACCACTGACCCCAAAAACAGGCCTTTTTTTTTTTTTTTTTTTACTATGTATATCTCATAAATTAGCTGGATTAATCTTTGAACATTTGTAATAAAACAAATGCATTGACAGATGTAGCTCTCATGCTCTTCATAGTGCAATACTGACAGGTGTATTTCTTTTTCTATCAATGAAACTTTCTCTGCAAAAATAGAATAGTTAGATTAAAACTTGACAGGAAATTAAAGCAATGTGAGACTGATTATATGTGTATATATATCCATATATATGTGTGGATAAATATATATATTTAAGAGAGGAGCTGAGAGATATGTGGAAGTGGAAGACAGTGTGGAAGACTTTATTCATATTTTTGTACTGAGTCTCCAATCTGTTGGATGAAGTATCTCAAGCTAAAACAAAAATTATTGAATTAATTCCAGTTTTATTTAATGCCAGGAAGGTTTAATCCTATAAATGATGTTTTAAGGTGTCTCTGAAATCTTTATTCTTTTTTGAGGTAAGTTTTTCTGGAAATAAAGTACAGATTTTTTATTAATAAACTTTTGTAAAATATCTGTCTTGACATTGAAATTAATTTGAGTTAGATAGATACACCAGGAATTTCTGGCCAGTTTCCAAATTCTTAAGATATAGAAAACAAGTAGGAGTTAAACTGCACTCTTCCTTTTCCCTGATGATGTGGCAGACCAAAATCCACAAGGGTCACCAAGGTAAACACTCAGGTGAACATTTGTGCAAACATGTAGTCACAACTGTTTCTTCTGCAAACATTTTTGCAAACAAAAATTTGCTTGTATAAATGTTTGGTGAAATGAATGAAAGAATCCAGTATGTAGTCTGGCAAACTTTATTCTCCTAGAAAAGCTTTGCAGTTTCCAGTATTCATATAAACTATATGAAATATAAATTCCTATCTGTGAAAAATTTTAAGAGCAATATTCAATTTGAAGACAGTAATACAGTCTTAATAAAAGTCTTTCTAGATCTGTTGCTTGGAGGTCTTCAAGATTTGTGACAGACTGGATTTATGCACCTCTCACAATGAGTCAGTGGTTGGGAGGCCAGAAAAAGCACTAAGCAACGGATAAGCTATTTACTAATTTGGAACAGAGTAAGTCCCTGTAGGTCAAGACAAGTTCCTTTGGTTCCCAGCTCCTCTGAATAAAGGTTGTACATTCTGAGACTCTAAAACGCATCCGATTGGTAGTTTTCAGTCTGTGGCCTTAGAGGGCCAGGAGTGTTTGTAAGTCTGTAAAAGGTGACTAACAAAATCCCTTCATATTTTGATAATTGCTCACGTTTCCTCTCCACAGGTCTTAATTTCCTCTGATAATATTAGGTAACCTCAGATGATGATTGCTATTTCCAATCAGTAATCATATTCCATCTCTCCTCATTGTGCAGGAACTAATAATCTGCTTGAAAGAACAAATAAAGAGGAAGCTTCAACCACCACTGCTTAGGATGAAATCACATATGAGTTAACTTTAAAACAAACAAAGAAAAAAGGACAACACTCTGTGGGGGTGAAAAAAATTATACTGAAATATATCATCCTCGATTGAAGACTTCCAGACCTAGAAAACTGGACCACATGTCGTAGAACTTTTGTTCATATAATTCCTATTCATTTTGTCTGATTTTTTTCATCTGTCTCAAGAATGCTACAATTTCTCAATTTCTTAATAATGTTATTATCTTCTAACAGCTGCTTCCTACAGTGGGATGGCTTATTTCTGTTAGTCTGTTAGAAACTTTCTTAGCCACAATTGTTCCCACTGTCATGAGTGATCTGCCTATTCCAAATTAGGGAAATATGGAGAGTTCTTGAATGAACAAGAAAAAGACTGACTACTTGTTTTCCAGTATAGTGTACCTTAGAATTTTTTTCTTTAAAATATTAGATAGCAATTTGTACTTATTCAGATATTCTGCAGTCATCCACAGGGAGAATTCTTTTGAAAAGTATAATGTCAGCTGTACAATTTAGAAATGAGCATTTCATTTAAAGAAGATTCAAGATATTTAAAATATTTTCAAACTGACAAGTCATTTTGATAGAGGGAAAAGGGACACTTTTTTCTGTTTTGAATTCTATCCACGAAAGATTTCAGTTTTCCTATTCTAAGCCAGTATTTCTACTAGTGTATAACTTTGTGACTTAAGCATCAACATCTGTGCTTATCTTTAGAAATGTCATTCATTATTCTAGTGTGCACTAATGGTCATTAGCAAAACTGAAGATCAGAGGAAAGTCTAAATAAAGGAAGTGGAGTGAAAAAATCTCAATTGAAAATAACAAAACAAATCAGGAGATTTTCTTTATCTCTTTTACTTTTCATACGGAAAGTAGAGAAGAATTTCTCTTGCATTAGATAAAGGTTAACAATGGCTATCAAACATTATCAAGACATAAACTAAGTTTTACAATATCTATACACTTTGAAAATAAGATAATCAACGAATTACACTTAATTCTTATATTACTTGCTTTCAAGTGTTAAAAGCTTTATTGCTACTTTATCTAGAATCACAAATGTATAAACTAAGAAACAGAGAACATGGAAAATACAATGAAATGTGTGAGATACTATGTTTAATGTTAGCTCATGGAGGCAAATTGGAATATTAAATATGTTAAGTCCCAATTCTTTTTCAGTAGGGCTTGTAAACTAAACAGCTTATTTTCATATTGTGTCCTTTTAAGTCTAAAGGAGGTTCAGTTCTATTACTGGTAAGCATATTACATGGATCTACTAACATTTTACTAATTGTAGGACCAGATGAAACTTTACTACCAATCTGGAAGGAATCTTTGCATTTAAGGATGAAAAAGTGGTGTCAAAGAACAGAAAAGAGGATCTTGCTTTGCTGACCGTGGTGAAGGAAGAAAGAGCTGGAATTACAGCACGCAACACCCACTAGAACACCTGGCTGATGTTCAGCTCTGCAATTTCTCCTTTGAGGGATCAGAAGTCTTCACCAGTGTGAGAATTCTGTCAGTCCTTAGCATGAAACACGCCTTTTATTTTCCCTTCTTCTCGTGTTCTTTTCAACAAAATATTGGTGCTGATAGAAGAGAGAAAATAAGACATGTAAACAATACTTCAAAATATTGCTTAGTTGTACAGTTCTTATGTTTGCCCCAAATCCTCATGTATACAAAATAAGATAGAGATTAAAAGGAAGTTCTTAATTTTTTTATCTGTTAACAACAGTCAACAAATGCTTTTTGTGAATAGAGCAAAAATCAACATCGATAAAGAGGATTTACAACCAAATTCTGCTGATTTTCTGTTACTTTGTCTCTAGGAGAGGACATTAGCTAGGATGATATATTGCATTGTACTTCACAGTAATAAGCACATCCTCAAGTACTGTGTGACCTGATTTTTCTCAGCATTGGTAAAATGGAAGAAATGCAGAACAAAATAGTTAAAACTGAGTATCATTTTGTGCTCAGATAACTCTTAAAAAGTATTCCTGGCTATCTATTTATTTGACCCTTTTGATTATCACTCTTTGGAATAGTAATTGGAAGGTTTTTAATTGCCATAAATCTTCAGACTTTAACAAATAATCAGGGCTTATCTAGGACAAAGTTACACATTTCTCATTACAAAAATACTGTTTTTCTGGCTAACTTTGCATGCATAAAATCAGAGGCTGGGAAATGCACATTTGACATGAGAATAGCCTTCACTAAAGGGAAATTAATTTTAAATAAAATCAGAGTTGACAGAAATACTGGTATTTGTAAAACTGTTCCGTTCCACAACGTAACATCCATTTTAAAACGGTGGCTTTGGCTACCTAGAACTCTTGTGAAGAAACAAACAGGACACTACTCATCTGTTAATCCATAGTAGCTGAGTGCAGGTTCTTAGACCAAAATGGATGAAATATGAGAGAAAGATGTCCACCTATGCTTTGTGATATTTTTCACCTAGCAGTTAAGCTCCATTTTAATCTCATTGGCAATGCCAAAAATAATGCTCCTGAGTAGACACAATGAATACCCAAGAATGTCAGCTGTTAAAATATTAAGTAACAAATAGGCAATTTGTCTATATTCCTGGTTTTATTATTTTATTTTTTATTTATTCTTTTATTTTTACTCAATGTGCATATTTAAGTTAAACATTCATCTAAACTGCTTCCCTAAAAAAAGAATGTATATATCTAGTGTGCATATATTATACACTTTATGTATTTTGTACATACTTTTAATATAATACACTTTAATTCGTGCATCTTAAAATCCATGTATACTTAAAGTTAACATCAACAGCACATTATATGTACTTCAATAACCTTCCTCTGAAGTCTTCTGCACCTAAACTACGTCAACCATGCCTGACAGGTCTTTCATCATAGCTTCAGTCCTCAAACTCCAAAGTGATTTTTGTTGTCTTCTGCAGCATATCTTTTAATCTCTCTTTTGAATGTCCTTTCACTAATATTGTGACCTAAGCCATATGTAGTGTTTCAGATAAAAACTGTTCATCATGTTACTTAGTCCCTGAAAAACACCTGCTGTGCACATTCTGCTTTTAAGAGGCATATTTCTTCTCTGCAAGTGATAGCTGAAATATAGGAGAGCCATACAAAGGATACACACATCTTGTATCAAGTAGAAATTGGATCTAGGGATCCTCCATATGGCAAAATTGAAGCGTGTTTAATGCTGTTTGTTAAAGAAATCTTTCTGCAACGTCCAGAGAAATAAAACTGTGAGGATATGCCAACTATTGTTCATTGTTCTTTCATACTATTGTGTCTGGGCAATGGGCTGATTCCTCACTATATCTCTTATGAATCTCTAGCACTGTGGTTTACATTTCAAGCTGAACACTTGGGATTTCAGTCTGACTTCATATCAAACAATATACTTAAAGAGGTGGTCAGTGAAGTAGCCGAGTTTTTGTGCTTTCAGTACTCATCACAAGTTAATCCACCCTGAAATTTTAATTAGAAATAGTAACATTTAAACATTTAACTATCTTCTGCTTATACACAAGGGCTGAAAGGCAGTCATACTGTGTGTTCAACATATTTGAACCTGTAAAATTTGTTTACTCCATTTTTTTTTCCACTGTTTCATCAAATATTTTTTTTACTGTAGAAAGCTAAGAAAGTCTATTTTCTTTTTAAACTCTATGCTGAGCTCTTCAGAAAGAAATATTTAAAGCATCTTTCTTTGGAAGTCTGCCTGATTTTTCACTTTTCAATTTGTTGGTTGAAGTTTTTCAAATGGTAATTGAAACAAACATTAATGATAGTAGTGCTACCTACTAATGTATGTACTAGTATCTCAAGGCCCCATTTTACCATTTTTTAAGCATTGTATATACACACAATAAGTGGAAGTCTTTCCTAAGGTTGTTTACAAGACAAATAGACAACATGTAAATATGCTAGTTATCTTATTCTTTACACAGGGAACACTGAGAAACAACCTGGGATAAGTGTCAAGAATCAGAAAGAAGAAAGAAAACAAGTTTCCCAAACAGAATTCACTGTTTACTGAAACTTTTAATTGGTTTAGATTCTTTTTGTCTTCTTGTGTTGTCTGTCCACAAGGTGCATAGATTTTCTCCAGATCATTTATGGGGTTAGTCTTTTGTGTTATATGGTCTTCAGTAAGTAGTCTGTATATAGATCATCACGAGCTTTCAAAATTATTACATAAATTACTTCAAAACCTCTGGTAAATTGCAAGCTGCAAGTCACTTGATTTTGATTCTAATCTGATGAACAACACTCGGGAGTTTCACTGAAACCATCTTTCTGTCTCAGGTTAAAAGTGCAAATATGCATATTTAAAAAATAAAAATTGCCATTCAGCAATACTCTTGCAGTTACATTTCCCATTAGTATTCATTGAGAGTATTGTAATCACATATTCATTATATGATGCATTAATTGAGAATATTAATATGAAACCAAATATTCTTTTAATATTCAATATTCATAAAATATTAATGAAAGTGAGCACAATAAATCAGAGAATACACATTAAAGTGAATATCTTCTATTATTTGTAAAAATATTTGTGAAACTGTTCTGAAGATACTTGCACATTTCAGAGGAGGGCCATGTGTCTGCAAGCCAGTTTACAAACCATGTTTACGTAAATATAAGAAAGAAGGCTGAAGGGAGAAGAAGAAGACATAATATGCATCTTATTTGAGCACTGTCATACAGATTTTCTAAATAGAAGAAGAAGTTAAGTTAATTAATGCCTCTCCTTTAAGTAAAATTTGTGCTTAGCCTGAAAGTCTTAAAGATCAGTGCACTCAGTCTCCCCAGGTATGTCCAGGAGCTGACTGTGGGCAATGGTTTAGAGCTAGCAGTGTGGAATTGCCTTCCTTCAGCAGCTACAGGAGAAGCTTCTTTATCAGGTCCTTAAGGTGAGAGGCTGAATCAAATACAACTGTATAGAACTAAAGCAAGCACAAAAATTACATCTGAAAAAATAGCCATAACACAGAAAGAGACAAATAAATTTTTTAATATGTACCAGTACTTGCAGAGAATATAGAGTAACGCAGCATCGGAATCATTGTAACAGGATATACTATATATTGATTCTTCTTTGTCTTTTGTCTTACTTGTATGTACATATGCAAATACATGCATGCACAAAATAACACCTGAATGTTTTTTAAAATTAAGTGGGAGCATATGTGAAGTAGTAGCACTATATTATTAGGTTTTCTGTAACATTGCTCTATTTTACCAAGATTTTGAACTGAGTAAATTGTGAATCCTGTTATCTAACCTTATCACTTCAAATATTGGGGCTGTTAAAAACAAAGAAAAAAACTTTGGTTTTGACAGCTAATTTGTTATTTCATATATCCAGCTTCTAAAAATTGTAATAGAAATTAGACGTCTAACTGGTTTTTAACACACCTTTGATTTCTTTTCCTCTAGCTAAATTCTTGAGTGAAGCTTCAGTTAGAGATTTAACCATGAATCGTGAGAAGAAACCTGTTTGCAACTGAATTCAGAGGGATTCATTTTTCCTCAGAAACAAAAACTATGGTCTAACAGATATGACTGCCTACACTGACGAATGGTAATTGCCCTAAAGTGTGAAATTTAATTTTAGAGTAAGTAGAATTTATGACTAAAGACAGGCTGATAAATCAGGGCATGCTTTGTTGTAAATGGGTTTACTACAATAACTTGCAGTTCTTATTTCTTTTGTTACTTAGCACAGTCTGAGTTGAACAGTATTGTCAAACTGACAAGTAATTTTAACTAATGAACTTCCTCTCAGACCACAGTATTTGCAGGAATGGAACCTAAGTCTGTCTGCAAATATGATCTTGAAACAGCTAAAGATACAAGAGTTAAACATGCAGGTTTATTACTTTAACTTTTTAATTGTCAAATGAAATACATTACAGGACAGGCTGAGAAGGATAGCTTGCCGAAGCCAGAAATTTTGAATGAAAATATCTGCAACTCTTAATTTTGTCTGTGTAAATATGTTGAGACAATGTGCAGTAACTTTGAGTACAGTGCAAATTTAGCTAAAATTCAATAGGAATTTTACATAAAAGTTAGAATGAAGTGCTAGGTGATACTGGTCTCTGGCAGTCCTATAGTAGTGGTAGCTACTGTGTTACAGTTGCTCTTCCATTGCATGATAAGCCATCTTAGGCAGTGGCTCATCCTCTTCCCTTAGACAATGAATTAATAAGCAGCACTAGAGTTCTTGAATTGTGCTACTTCATGTTTCAAAGTTGTGGTAAGTCTATAATGCCTGAACTCAAGAGCTGCCAAACTGCGCCTCTATTTCATGGGAAATAGTTGTCCAAAGTGTGGAGTAGGCTTGACTTTGAAAGCAGAAAACCAACAAATATATTTCTTCCCATGTGAATGTCAAATCCATTAGTATTAAAGAAGGATACGAACTTCACCAGTGCAGACAAATTGGGTGGATCAATATGTTACTACGTTGTCAGTACAAACTGGTTTTGAATTTAGGTAATGGCTGACAAAATGATTCAAGATGAGCATGTAGAGGACATAATTGCATCTCTTATTAGAGAAATCCCCCTTTTGTAATCAGACGACGCCACAGAAGACTGTAACTGCTGCTAGTCTACGGACCTGGCAAAAAAAACTAGTGAAAGCAGGAGGTCGAGGTGCATGAAGCATTCATCTCCCTTTGCAATCACAGAAGTTAAAGGAGGTTTTAAAGATGTCAAATACAGTGAGTCAGAAATGCAGCATACTACATGTGCACATCCTCACATATTTTTCATCCCTGAAGATCTATGAAATATATGGAAGATAACTGCATTTTTCTCACAAAAGTAGTTCAGCAGAGGCATAAAGGTCAGATATTTTCCTCATTCATGTCATAATGCCAAATTCAGGTAACAATGATATGAAGTTACCATGCCAGGAGTTACAACAGAGTGTGATAGTAGCAAAAATTTGTGCATATTCCATCCCATGCATGTTAATGTTCTTGCTGCACTATTGATGATTAGGAACTCAGCACTGCACACAGCTCAGCAGATTGTGCTTGGCAAGGATCTCCATATTTATGTTGCTTAGGAGACCACTGCCTCATCTCTAACAAGCTACCTGACTGAGCCTATTCCTGTCCTCGGTGATTTGCCTATAAGCATATCTGGATACATATTTGAAAACCTGCCCTAGTCTATCAAAATATGTATACAACCACACAATAGGTCAAGGGACTGATGCAGCACCACCAAATGGTGTTACAAAGCAAAATCTTGTTTCAGCTGAAGCTCTTCCTGTGGCTTCAGCCCCACAGCCAGGTATTGATCCGTGGTAATTATCCAATTTTTCTCCCTTCAGTGGCAGTACTGAGTCCCTTGTGCCTCAGTCCCTTGAACCTCACTTCCAGAGCTCCATGGTCAGTCTCCTTTGACATGCTTGGGATTGACCCAGCAGTATCATTGGTGTCCAGATGAATGAACAGCAGAGGTTAATAGCGCAAGGGTAAAGTCAGGTATTCTGTCCACAACATCCCAGATTAAGGGGTGTATTTTGTTTATGTGGTAAGGTTTTGGTATTGGTTAGGACTGTAGGGGTGAATTCTGTGAGAAGAGACCACGAGCTACCTCCATGTCAGAGAGAGACAGTTCCAGAAGGCTCTAAAACAGAAAAATTTCTGTCCAAAGATAACCCTTTTGGTGGCACTGGTGATGCATCTGTGATAATAGATTTAAGAAAGGGTAGAAAAAGCTGTGCAGCAACTGTGAGAAAGTGAAGTGAAAAAAATGTGAGAGAAACAATTATGTAGACACCGAGGTCAGAGAAGGAGCGAGAGGAGGTGCTCCAGGCACCAGAGACAAGATTCCCCTGCAGCCCAGGGAAAAGACCATGGTGAAGCAGGTTGTCCCCCACCAGCCCATGGAGGACCACATCGGATCAGATATCCACTCTGCAGGTTTGTTCTGAAGGACTGAAACCTGTGGGAAAGACCCATGTTGGAGCAGGGAAAAAGTGTGAGGAGTAAAGAGAAACAGAGAGGAATTGTTATGGACTGGCCACAACCTCAATTCCCCATCCCCCTGCACTGCTTGGGGGGAGGAGAAAGAGGGGACAGGAGCAGAGTTGAACCTGGGAAGAAGTCAGGAGAGTGAGAGGAAAGATGTTTTCAGTTTTGCTTTTAGTTCTTATTAGCCTACTCTGTTATTAACGGACAAGAAAGCACGTTAATCTTCCCCAGGTCAAGTTTGTATCACCCATTGTGTGTCTATGCCAACGCACGTAGCATGGGCAATAAACAGGAGGAGCTGGAAGCCATTGTACAGCAGGGCAGCTACGACTTGGTCACCATCACTGAAATGTGGTGGGACAACTCGCATGACTGGCATGTTGTCATGGAAGGCTACATACACTTTAGGAAAGACAGGCCAACAAGGAGAGGTGGTGGAGTTGCTCTGTATGTGAGGGAGCAACTGCAATGCGTTGAGCTTGGCCTGGGGGCAGATGAAAGAGTTGAGAGCTTATGGGTTAGAATTAAGGGACAGGCTCATATGGGTGATGTTATTGTGGGTGTGTACTACAGGCCACCCGACCAGGAGGAGGAAGTTGATGAGGCCTTCTACAAGAAGGTGCAAGCAGCCTCATAGTCACAGGCCCTGGTTCTCATGGGGGACTTCAACCACACTGACATCAGCTGCGAAGAGCACACAGCTAGGCAGGTGCAATCCAGGAGGTTCCTACAGAATATCGATGATAACTTTCTGATGCAAGTGGTGGAGGAACCAACAAGGAAAGACGCGCTGCTGGACCTTGTATTAAGAAATAAGGAGGGACCGGTGGAGGATGTGAAGGTCGGAGGTAGACTCGGCTGCAGTGACCATGAAATGGTGGAGTTCATGATCCTGCATGGAGGAAGCAGGGCGATAAGTAGGATCAAAACCTTGGACCTCAGGATGGCTAACTTTGATCTCTTCAAGGAGCTACTGGGAGGAATCCCGTGAGCCAGGTCTCTTGAAGGCAGAGGGGGTCCAAGAGTGCTGCTCGCTGTTTAAACGACACTACCTCCATGCTCAGGAGCAGTGCGTCCCCCTGAGAAAGAAATCGAGCAAAGGAGGAAGGAGACCTGCATGGTTAAACAAGGAGCTTCTAGAGGAGAACAGGTGGAAGAGAAAGGTCCATGGAATGTGGAAAGAGGGGCAGGCCATTTGGCAAGAGTACAGGAATGTGGTCAGAGCGTGCAGGGATGCAACGAGGAAGGCCAAAGCCCACCTGGAATTGAAGCTGGCAAGAGATGTCAAAAACAACAAGAAGGGCTTCTTGAACTACATCAGCAGCAAAAGGAAGACTAGGGACAATGTGGGGCCACTGCTGAATGAGGTGGGTGTCCCGCTGATGGAGGATGTGGAGAAGACAGAGCTACTGAATGCCTTGTTGCTTCAGTCTTCAGTGGCAAGGCAGGCCCTCAGGAATCCCAGGCCCCGGAAGTAACAGAAGAAGCCTACAGAGACGATGACCTTCCCTTGGTTGAGGAGAAATGTGTGAGGGAGTCTTAGACAATCTGGAGGCCCACAAATCCATGGGCCCTGATAGAATGCACCCACAAGTGCTGAGGGAGCTGGCGGATGTCATTGCTGAGCCACTCTCCATCATCTTTGAGAGGTCCTGGAGGACAGGAGAGGTGCCCGAGGACTGGAGAAAGGCCCATGTCACTCCAATCTTCAAAAAGGGCAAGAAGGAGGACCCAGGGAACTACAGGCCGGTCAGCCTCCCCTCCATCCCAGGAAAGGTGATGGAGCAGCTCGTCCTGGCGGCCATCATCAACAACCAAGTGGAAGAAAAGAAGGTTATCAGGAGTAGTAAGCATGGATTCACCAGGGGGAAATCATGCTTGACCAATGTGACAGCTTTCTACAATGGCATGACTGGCTGGGTAGACGAAGGGAGAGACGTGGATGATGTCTGCCCTGACTTCAGCAAGGCTTTCGACACAGTCTCCCATGATATCCTCCTAGGGAAGCTCAGGAAGTGTGGGCTGGATGAGTGGTCAGTGATGTGAACTGAGAACTGGCTGAAAGGCAGAACTCAGAGGGTTTTCATCAGCAGTGCTGAGTCTAGTTGGAGGCTGGTAACTAGTGGTGTCCCTCAGGGGTCAGTACTGGGCCCAGTCTTGTTTAACTGCTTCCTAAATGACCTGGATGAAGACTTAGAGTGCACCCTCAGAAAGTTTGCTGATGACACTGTTTCGGTTTCGGCTGCCGCCGGCAACAAAAGCGCCACGCGGCCGCCCCTCCCCCCGCCGCGGTGCGGAGGAGAATGAAAAGAAAGAGGCAGAAACTGGTGGGTTGGGATAAGGGCAGTTTAACAGAACAGCAAACAGAGGGAAAACAGGAACAACAACGATACAAATAAGGAGAAAACACAAGCACGAACCGTACAGACAGCCGCTCTCCCGAAACAGGACCGACGCTGCGCCCCCCCAAGCCGCGAGTGCCTTCCCGCCGCGCCGCCCCCCCCCCCACCGGAACCCAGCGTGACGTCACATGGTATGGAATACCCGGCTCTGTTTGGCCAGGTGGGGTCAGCCCCCACCCCCCGGCTGTGCCCCTTCCTGGAGTCCTGTGAAAATTAACCCTGTTCTGGCCAAACCCAGGACATTATCCACCCCTTATTCCATACCATCTACGTCATGCCCAGGTCCCCATTGTCCAGTTGATCACCACCACTTCTCCTGTCTCCACATATCATTCCTTTGGTCTATGGATCATCACTCTAAAGTGTCCATTGAGTTCATTTAATCCATGACTTCAGGCTCCTTCTGTCGTTATGGTCTTCCGTGGCAGGGGAGGTGATGTGTGGTGATGGGCGGTCACTTGCTGCATCCAGAGCTCACGGCTGATGTATCTGGTGCGGCCTGTGCCCACAGTCTGCAGGAGATGTTGATCTTGATGAAGTTGCTGGATGCCAGTTGTTGAAAACCAGGTCCAGTTCCATCATCGCTGTGCTCTGCTAGGTTTTCATCGCAAAAGTCCATCCTTCTTTAATCTGGACGATTCTTACTATGCTACTACTGGTACAAAATATAACAATTATAACAGTGATAACAGAGAGTGACAGGGTTATTTAACAACTAACTTTATACAATTTATTTATGGACTATTCTCGCCCAAAATTAAATCCCCATGAGGTACACATCGGACTTCCCCATCCTTCCGCATTACCCACCAGGTACACCCAGGTCCTTGAGCAAAGGCAATCCCGCGGACGGGCTTGCCTTTGCCCGAGGCAGGACTAACCCAAACCGTCTTCCCTAACATGTTCCGCATGTGCACTACAGGGACTTTATCCCCTTCTACGGGGCGCTGAGGTTTTGACTGGGCAGGACCAGCCCAGTTGGTGGACCCTCTGGTGTTAACCAACCAGGTGGCCTTTGCTAAATGGGTATCCCAATTTTTGAAAGTCCCACCCCCCATTGCCCTCAAAGTGGTTTTTAGCAGCCCATTGTAACGTTCAATCTTTCCAGAGGCTGGTGCATGGTAGGGGATGTGATACACCCACTCAATAACGTGTTCTTTGGCCCAGGTGTCTATGAGGCTGTTGCGAAAGTGAGTCCCGTTGTCTGACTCGATTCTTTCGGGGGTGCCATGTCACCACAGGACTTGTTTTTCCAGGCCCAGGATGGTATTCCGGGCGGTGGCATGGGGCACAGGGTAGGTTTCCAGCCATCTGGTGGTGGCCTCCACCATTGTGAGCACATAGCGCTTGCCTTGGCGGGTTTGTGGCAGTGTGATGTAGTCAATCTGCCAAGCCTCCCCATATTTATATTTTAGCCATCGTCCTCCATACCACTGAGGCTTTACCCGCTTGGCTTGCTTGATTGCAGCGCATGTCTCACATTCATGGATAACCTGTGCAATAGTGTCCATGGTCAAGTCCACCCCTCGGTCACGAGCCCATCTGTATGTCGCATCTCTTCCTTGGTGGGCCGAGGTGTCATGGGCCCACCGAGCTATAAAGAGTTCACCCTTATGTTGCCAGTCCAGATCCACCTGAGCCACTTCAATCTTAGCAGCCTGATCTACGTGGTGGTTGTTTTGATGTTCTTCAGTGGCCCGACTCTTAGGGACGTGGGCGTACACGTGACGGACTTTTACAGCCAGCTGCTCTAGCCGGGCAGCAATATCTTGCCACAATGGGGCAGCCCAGATAGGTTTGCCTCTGTGCTGCCAGTTGTTCTTATTCCATTGCTGCAGCCACCCCCACAAGGCATTGGCCACCATCCAAGAGTCGGTGTAAAGATAGAGCACTGGCCACTTCTCTCGACTGGCAATGTCTAAAGCCAGCTGGACGGCTTTCACCTCTGCAAACTGGCTGGACTCACCTTCTCCCTCGGCAGTTTCCGCGACTTGTCGTGTAGGGCTCCATACAGCAGCCTTCCACCTCCGCTGCTTCCCCACAATGCGACAGGACCCATCCGTGAACAGGGCATACTGTTTCTTATCTTCTGGCAGCTGATTATACAGTGGGGCCTCTTCAGCACGTGTCACCTCCTCCTCTGGCGATGCTCCGAAATCTTTGCCTTCTGGCCAGTCCATGATTACCTCCAGAATTCCTGGGCGACTGGGGTTTCCCATTCGGGCGCGCTGGGTGATCAGCGTGACCCACTTACTCCACGTAGCATCGGTGGCATGATGCGTAGAGGGGACCCTCTCTTTGAACATCCAGCCCAGGACCGGCAATCGTGGTGCTTAGAGGAGCTGTGCTTCAGTGCCCACCACTTCTGAAGCAGCTCGAACGCCTTCATATGCTGCCAGAATCTCTTTTTCAGTGGGAGTATAGCGGGCCTCGGATCCTTTGTATCCCCGGCTCCAGAACCCCAGGGGTCGACCTCGACTCTCCCCTGGTGCTTTCTGCCAGAGACTCCAGGTTGGGCCATTCTCCCCGGCTGCGGTGTAGAGCACGTTTTTAACATCTTGCCCTGACCGGACTGGACCAAGGGCTACAGCATGAACTATCTCCTGTTTAATTTGTTCAAATGCCTGTTGTTGCTCAGGGCCCCATTCAAAATCATTCTTCTTCCGGGTCACGTGGTACAGAGGACTTACAATCTGGCTGTAATTTGGGATGTGCATCCTCCAAAAACCCACAACACCCAGGAAGGCCTGTGCTTCCTTTTTGCTGGTTGGTGGAGACATAGCTGCTATTTTGTTGATGACATCCATTGGGATTTGACGGTTCCCATCCTGCCATTTTATTCCCAAAAACTGGATCTCTTGCGCAGGTCCCTTGACTTTACTTCGCTTAATGGCGAAACCAGCTTTCAGAAGGATCTGAACTATTTTCTCCCCTTTCTCGAAAACCTCCTCCGCTGTGTCGCCCCATATAATGATGTCGTCGATGTACTACAGATGTTCTGGGGCTTCACCCTTTTCCAGTGCAGTCTGGATTAGTCCATGGCAAATGGTGGGACTGTGTTTCCACCCCTGGGGCAGTCGATTCCAGGTGTACTGGATGCCCCTCCAGGTGAAAGCAAACTGTGGCCTGCACTCTGCTGCCAAAGGGATGGAGAAGAATGCATTAGCGATGTCAATTGTAGCGTACCACTTGGCTGCCTTTGACTCCAGCTGATACTGAAGTTCTAGCATGTCTGGCACTGCAGCACTCAGCGGTGGTGTGACTTCATTCAGGCCACGGTAGTCTATTGTCAGTCTCCACTCTCCAGTAGATTTTCTCACTGGCCATATGGGACTATTAAAGGGTGAGCGAGTTTTGCTGATCACTCCTTGACTCTCCAGCTGGCGGATCAGCTGGTGAATGGGGAGAAGGGAGTCTCGGTTGGTATGATACTGTCGCCGGTGCACCGTTGTGGTCGCGATTGGCACCTGTTGTTCTTCAACCCTCAGCAACCCCACAACGGAAGGATCCTCCGAGAGACCAGGCAAAATGGACAGCTGTTTAATTTCTTCCGTCTCTACAGCCGCTATGCCAAAAGCCCACCGATACCCCTTTGGGTCCCTGAAATAGCCTCTCCTAAGACAGTCTATCCCAAGGATGCACGGAGCCTGGGGGCCAGTTACAATGGGGTGCTTCTGCCAGTCCTGCCCAGTGAGGCTCACTTCAGCCTCCAGTACACTCAGCTCTTGGGAACCCCCTGTCACTCCCGAAATGCAAATGGACTCTGACCCTTGGAAATCTGATGGCATTAAAGTACACTGTGCACCAGTGTCCACTAGAGCTTTATAGTCTTGTGGATCTGACGTGCCAGGCCACCGAATCCACACCGTCCAATAGACACGGTTGTCCCTTTCCTCCACCTGGCTGGAGGCAGGGCCCCTCTAATCCTCGTCAGAGAATTTGCTGCTCACCTGCCTTAAGAATGACTTGGAGGTCCCCTCCAGAGGATCGGAATCAAGGTCAAACTGTCTACCTGGTCTGGAGAGCTGGCTACTGGAAACTGGAGCGGCACTTTTCCTAACAGAATCCCCTTTGGTGATTGTTTTACCTCGCAACTCACGTACTTGTACCTCTAGACTTGAGGTGGGTTTTCCATCCCACTTCCTCATGTCCTCTCCGTGGTCATGCAGGTAGAACCACAGGGTGCCCCGGGGTGTATAGCCTCTGTATTCCCTCTCCTGAGCAGAGAAACGCCTGCCCCTAATAGCTGAGACACTGGCCCGTACAGGTGGGGAGTAGGACATATTCCTGTCTAGTTGCTTGACCAGTTTCTCCACGGCTGAGACAAGGGAGGAAGAGAGACTTTCCTCATATTGGCGGAGTCTGACAGCCACCTCATCCACTGTTGGTGCGTCTTTACCTTTCCAGTTTACAACTGCCAGTGAGTTGGCATGCGAGGAGGGTGTGCTCCGAACAAACTTCCTCCACATGGATTGTGAGCACTGGAGTTCATCTGGGTCTGTGGGTACCTGCTCATCGTCTGTGTCACAGTAAACCAGCTCCCGCACAGCTAATTCCCTCAAGTACTGAATACCCCTTTCCATATTGGTCCACTTGCCAGGGTAGCATACAAAATCGTCACTGAAGGGGTACCTCTCCCTCACGCCTGACAGAAGTCTCCTCCAGAGGCTGAGGATTTGTTCCTTTTTCCCAATGGCCTTGTCAATGCCCCCGTCCCTGGCCAGGGATCCCAGTTGCTTGGCTTCCTAGCCCTCTAATTCCAAGCTGCTGGCCCCGTTATCCCAGCACCGCAGCAGCCAGGTGACAATGTGCTCGCCTGGGTGGCGGCTGAAGTCTTTCCGCATGTCTCGCAGCTCGCCCAGGGACAGGGACCGGGTGATGATCTCTGTCTCTGTCTCCGGCGATGACCCTGGCTCATCATCATCCCTCCCGGAGCGATCTGCTCTCTTTGCGTCTTTCTTCAGTTTTACAGGGGCGACTGCTACTGGCACAGGTTAGTCATTGGGCTCAGTCACTGTGCCTGTGGCTGGAGCTGGGGCTGGAGCAGCTGCTGTGCCCGCTGAGGAAACCGAGGCAGACCCTGCAGCTGTGGCTGCAGCAGCCGTGGTGCCGGTCGGGGGGGCTGGGACTGCCTGCTGGGCTGGAGGGGCTGCAGGGCCGGCTGGTGGGGCAGCGCCAGTTGCAGCGCCTGCCGCTTCGCTTCCCCCTCTTTCCCCTTTAAGGCACTGAACAGTGTTGAACAGGGCTCGGTAGGCGTGGGCCAGACCCCAGCACATTGCGGTGATCTGTGTCTCTCTGGAGTTCCCAGGGTGGCAGCACACTTTTTTCAGATATTTTACCAGATTGTCTGGATTCTGTATTTGTTCAGGGGTGAGTTTAAAACACACCGGTGGTGCCCACTGCTCTAGACATCTGCCCATGCTGTCCCACACACCCAGCCACTCACAGCTATCCAGCCCCGGGGCAGGTCTCTGCACGATGTTCTTAACGACTTGCTTAACCCTAAACAAAAACCAAAACCCGTTCAGGAGGCATAACAAAAGGAGAGTGCTGCCCTGAGCATCCCAGGGGTACTCGAAATTCTCAAAAGCAGTTAGGACCAGCCTGAGGAAGAGAGGGGGGGCGAAAGAGTGGGGGAAGGTATCCCCTTCAGTTTTCCCCACAGACTGGGTTTGATTATTAACAAAATCTAAGACATAGGATCCGAGGTACGGAAATGACCGCAGTGCCGCATGCAAATACAAGCCTAATTTCATGCACAGTGATGTTATCATATCATAAGTCGATATCGTACAGTACAGCAAAATCATCATCCTGATCTTTTTTCCCGAGGTAACAAACAGCACAGCGGCAAACACATACAGCAAGTAAGGATTTACGTAGCACAGATATTTGATCAAAGTCAGAAACATTTTTACCGGCTACTTTAACTAACACAGTAAATGCGTATAATAAATTTTAACAAAATCTGTGAAAGCAGTTTTGACACCCTCTGCTCAGCCCTGCCGTTATCCCCGCTCCACGTCTGGGCGCCAATTTATGTTTCGGTTTCGGCTGCCGCCGGCAACAAAAGCGCCACGCGGCCGCCCCTCCCCCCGCCGCGGTGCGGAGGAGAATGAAAAGAAAGAGGCAGAAACTGGTGGGTCGGGATAAGGGCAGTTTAACAGAACAGCAAACAGAGGGAAAACAGGAACAACAACGATACAAATAAGGAGAAAACACAAGCACGAACCGTACAGACAGCCGCTCTCCCGAAACAGGACCGACGCTGCGCCCCCCCAAGCCGCGAGTGCCTTCCCGCCGCGCCGCCCCCCCCCCCACCGGAACCCAGCGTGACGTCACATGGTATGGAATACCCGGCTCTGTTTGGCCAGGTGGGGTCAGCCCCCACCCCCCGACTGTGCCCCTTCCTGGAGTCCGGTGAAAATTAACCCTGTTCTGGCCAAACCCAGGACAGACACAAAACTGGGAGGAGTGGTAGATACACCGGAAGGCTGTGCTGCCATTCAGCATGACCTGGTGTCCTGGGTTCAACCAGGACAGGGTTAATTTTCACCGGAATCCAGGAAGGGGTAGAGCTGGGGCGGGCTGACCCCACCTGGCCAAACAGAGCAGGGTATTCCATACCATGTGCCGTCATGCTGGGTTCCGGTGGGGGGGAGATGGGCGGCAGGAACTCTCTCGCGGCTGGGGAGCTCGCGGTGGCGGACGTGGAGGGCAGCTCTGTGGTTTGTGCGGTTTGTGTTGTGTTTTCTCCTTATTTCTATCGTTGTTGTTGCTGTTCCCTTTGTTTCCTGTTCTGTTAAACTGCTCTTATCCCGACCCACCAGTTTCTGCCTGTTTCTTTCCATTCTCCTACGCACCCTGGCGGGGGGAGGGGTGGCCGCGTGGCGCTTTTGTTACCGGTCGCAGCCAAACCAGAACACCTGGACAGGCTGGAGAGTTGCACAGAGAGGAACCTGGTGAGGTCCAACAAGGGCAAGTGCAAGGTCTTGCACGTGGGGAGGAACAACCCCATGCACCAGTACAGGCTTGGGGCGGGCCTGCTGGAGAGCAGCTCTGTGGAGAGGGACCTGGGTGTCCTGGTGGACAACAGGTTTACCACGAGCCAGCTGTGTGCTCTCTTTGCCAAGAAGGCTAATGGCATTCTGGGGTGCATTAAGAAGAGTATGGCCAGTGGATCGAGGGAGGTTCTCCTTCCCCTCTACACAGGCCTAGTGATGCTTCATCTAGAGTACTGTGTCCAGTTCTGGGCTCCCCAGTTCAAGAAAGATGAGGAGCTACTGGAGAGAGTCCAGCGGAGGGCTACAAGGATGGTGAGGGGAATGAAGCATCTCTCCTACGAGGAGCTGGGCTTGTTCAGCCTGAAGAAGAGAAGGCTGAGAAGGGACCAAATAAATGCTGATAAATATCTCAAGGGTGGATGTCAGGAGGATGGGGCCAAACTCTTTTCAGTGGTGTCCAGTGACAGGACAAGGGGCAATGGGCACAAGCTGAAGCACAGGAAGTTCCGTCTGAACATGAGGAAGAACTTCTTCCCTCTGAGGGTGACGGAGCCCTGGAACAGGCTGCCCAGGGAGGTTGTAGAGTCTCCTTTGGAGATATTCAAGACCCGCCTGGACGCGGTCCTGTGCAGCCTGCTGTAGGTGACCCTGCTTTTGCGGGGTGTTGGACTGGATGACCCACAGAGGTCCCTTCCAACCCTGAACATTCTGTGATTCTGTGATTCTGTGATTCTGTGATATGGTTGTAATTCCTGAGCGATCTCCCTATCCTTATCTCGACCTGCAAAGTCTTTCATCTTATTTTCTCCCTGACATCCTGAGGCAGCTAGCCAAAGTTAACCCACCACAGGGCACCCAGCAAGAAAAAAGTCTCCTTAGACATGCACGTTAGAGCCTACCAGATGGGTATTTTCATCCTTGCAGGAAACAGTCTCTAACAGCTATCAGTCACCTTGTCCTTCTCACACAGACACTTGGCTCTGGCTCCCCAGGGCACTATACCCACTCTGAAGTGACAGAACTGCAGCTGGCAGGGAAGCAGGCTTCCTCCTCTTGCCAGAAGTCACAAGTTTCTAGCCTGTCATATTAAAGGGTTAAAAGGTTTTCAAGGAGTCTGATAAGCAGCAAGGGGGAAACCCCTCCCATTGAGTGCTGAGGTTCAGAGAGGAATCCCTTGCTTTCTAAACTCCTTCTCAGAGAGGAGCCTAGGTGTGGCTGAATCCAACCCTAGTCCCAGACTTGGTCAGTGATTTATATCTAAGGGGTTAAATATGTAGCCACTTGTCAGAGTCAACATGCGCCTGTCAGAGACCTCCCAGGGATTTTCACTGAGACAGTTTCACAAAGTTGAAACAATAGGTAATTTATTCAAGTGACATGTATCACAGATTTGGGATTGCCATTGACAAATGCACTATCTACAAAAATTGAGCTCAAGTTAATAGATCAGTGCTTTAGTTAACCACATGTTCCCAGGGATAGGTCCGACAAAGTCGAAGGAGTGACTCTTACCAAAAAGGCGTCCCTTCTTGGGGCTGAAGAGGGGTTCAGGCCCGTCTACCTGTCTATCAGGAAAGATTTTCATTTGGCTCTTCCTCCAAAAGAGGGTTTTGAAGTGTCATTTTTTATATGTTTGAAAAAATCTTTGGCAGATCTTGGCCAGGTGGGACTAAGTGAATTATTACGTGTTGATTGGCTCTTGGCATAGAATGTTGTGTCTTCAGAATCAGGACTCAGAGGTTCAGCATGCCGTCAGGGCAGGGAGCTTAGTACATGCTTATGGGCGGCCTTCTGCTCTTTAACTGAAGCAACATCTGGCTGTGAGCTCTCCATTGCACCCCAGGTGTCACTTAGTTGATAGTAGTGGGCCATCAGCCATTACTTCTGTCCGATAAGTGAAGTTCGTTGTTAAAGTCAAACCGCTTCATTTTGTTAACTCTTTGCTTCTTGACACATGAGTCTGAGCAAGTCCTCTTCTGGCATCCACAAGTCCAGCATGGCCGTTGACCCATGCAGCTGTTCTTTTTATGGAAATTTCCATCTACTGCTCATCTGATAGTGTTTTCTAGATCTTTCCTCAAACCATGAGTCTGAGACTCTTTGCTCTACATGGTCTCGCCAAAGACACTGGCAATCTTGCTTACCTACCCTGATGGTGCACAGCCAGTTTGCCTGTTCCTTCAGCTTGTTCAAGTAATGGCACTATTCTACAAGCTTGCACCACTACCTGATCTCATTTCACACTGTGCCTTACTCTCTACAATAGAAAAAATTGAACAGACCTCTGCTGTTGAAACATGAATTAAATATATTTTGTCTAGATGAGATATTCACAACTTATATACCATATAGAACTGTAGAATCATAGGTTGGAAAAGATCTCTAAGATCACCAAGTACAAACATCCACCCAATACCATCACGCCTACTAAACTATATCCTGAAGTGCTACATCTACACGTATTTTAAACACCTCCAGGGATGGTGACTCCACCAACTCCCTGGGCAGCCTGTTGCAGTGCCTGACCACAAGAAAGTTTTCCTAATATCTAATCTAAACGTCCCCTGAAGCAACTTAAGGCCTTTGCCTCTTGTCCTATTGCTAGTTACTTGGGAGAAGAGACCAACACCTGCCTCACTGCAACCTCCTTTCAGGTAGTTATAGAGAGCGATAAAGTCCTCCCTCAGCCTCTTCTTCTCCACACTAAACAGCCCCAGTTCCTTCAGTCACTCCTCATAAGACTTGTTCTCCAGACCCTTCATCAGCCTCGTTGCCCTTCTCTGGACACACTCCAGCAACTCCATGTCCTCCTTGTAGTGAGGGGTCCAAAACAGAACACAGTACTCAAGGTGCGGCCTCACCAGTGATTAGTACAGGGGCACCATCACCTGTCTACTCCTGCTGGCCACACTATGCCTGATACAAGCCAGGATGCCATTGGCCTTCTTGGCCACCTGGGCACACTGCAGGCTCATGTTCAGCCGGCTGTCAACTAACACCCCAAGGTGCTTTTCCACCATGCAGCTTTCCAGCCACTCCTCCCCAAGCCTGTAGCATTGCATGGGGTTGTGGTGACCAAAGTGCAGGACCTGGCACTTGGCCTTATGGAAACTCATACAGCTGGCCTTGGCCCATTGATTCAGTTTGTCCAGATCCCTCTGCAGAGCCTTCCTACCCTGGAGTAGATCAACACTCCCACCCAACTTGGTGTCGTCTGCAAACTTACTGAGGGAGCACTCAATCCCCTCATCCAGATCATTGATAAAGATATTAAACAAGATCGGACCAAAACTGAGCCCTGAGAAACACCACTCACGACCAGCCTCCAGCTGGATTTAACTCCATTCACCACCACTCTCTGCGCTTGGCCATTCAGCCAGGTTTTCATCCAGTGAAGAGTACACCCACCCAAACCATTGGCAGTTAGTTTCTCCAGGAGAATAATGTGGGGAACAATGTCAAAGGCCTAACTAAAGACCACGTAGATGACATCCACAGTCTTTCCTTCACCCTCCAGGCCAGTCACCTGGTCATAGAAGGAGATTAGGTTGGTCAAACAGGACCTGCCTTTGATAAACCCGTGTTGGCTGGGCCTGATCCTCTGGTTGTCCTTCACATGCCCGGTGAGCACACTCGGGATGAACTGGTACGTAATCTTGCCCAGCACCGAGATCAGGCTGACAGGCCTGTAGTTCCCGGGATCCTTCTTCTGGCCCTTCTTGTAGATGGGTGTTACACTGGCTATCCTCCAGTCATCTGGGACCTCCCCTGTTAGCCAGGACTTCTGATAGATGACGGAGAGTGTCTTGGCCAGCTCCTTGCCAGTTCCCTCAGCACTCTTGGGTGGATCCCATCCAGCCCCATAGACTTGTAAGTGTCCAGGTGGGATAGCAGGTCATTAACTTCTTCCTCCTGGATTATGGAAGGTTTATTCTGCTCTCCTTCCCTGTCTTCTGGCACTTGGGGCGGACTACCCTGGGAATAATTGGTCTGACTATTAAAGACTGAGGCAAAGAAGGCATTAAGTACTTCAGCCTTTTCCTCATCCTTGGTGGTAATATTCTCTCCCGCATCCAGTAAGGGATGAAGACTCCCCTTGGCCCTCTTTTTGTTGGTGATGTATTTGTTAAAACATTTTTTTGTTGTCCCTTACAACAGTGGCCAGCCTGAGTTCTAGCTGGGCTTTTGCCTTTCTAATTTCCTCTCTGCACGACTTAATGAGACCCCTGCACTCCTCTTGAGTCGCGTGCCCTTTCTTCCATGAGTACTAGACCCTTCTTTTTTTCCTGAGTCCCAACAAGAGCTCCCTGTTCAGACAGGCCGGTCGTATTCCCCGCGGGTTCGTCTTGCGTAACATGGGGACAGCCTGCCCAGGTGCCTTTAAGACTTCCTCCTTGAAGAAGAATGTCCAGAATTTCAGGATCCCTTTGCCCTTCAGGCCTCTGAGCAGCACATTCCCCACCAGTCCTCTCTTAGTAAACAGCAGGCCTAGCGAGGCAGCTCCCCTGGTACGCTCACTTACCAGCTGCGTCAGGAAGTTATCCTCCACACACTCCAGGAACCTCCTAGACTGTTTCCTCTCTGCTGTGTTGTATTTCCAGTAGATGTCCAGTAAGTTAAAGTCCCCCACAAGAACAAGGGCTAGTGATTGTGAGACTTCTGCCAGACTCTTGTGGAATGCTTCATCTACCTCTTCATGCTGGTTGGGTGGTATATAACAGGCCCTCAGCAGAATGTCTGCCTTGTTGGCTTTCCCTCTGTTTTGGTTTCGGCTGCCGCCGGCAACAAAAGCACCACGTGGCCACCCCTCCCCCCGCTGGCGTGCGGAGGAGAATGAAAAGAAAGAGGCAGAAACTGGTGGGTTGGGATAAGGGCAGTTTAACAGAACAGCAAACAGAGGGAAACAGGAACAACAACGATACAAATAAGGAGAAAAAAAACACAACAACGAACCGTACGATCCAGACACCACCGGCGCCGCGCCCCCCCAAGCCGCAAGTGAGTTCCCCCCGCCCCGCCCCTCCCACCGGAACCCAGCGTGACGTCACATGGTATGGAATACCGGGCTCTGTTTGGCCAGGTGGGGTCAGCCCCCACCCCCCGGCTGTGCCCCTTCCTGGAGTCCGGTGAAAATTAACCCTGTCCTGGCCAAATCCAGGACATTATCCACCCCTTATTCCGTACCATCTACGTCATGCCCAGGTCCCCCATTGTCCAGTTGATCACCACCACTTCTCCTGTCTCCACATATCATTCCCTTAGTCTATGGATCATCACTCTAAAGTGTCCGTTGAGTTCATTTAATCCATGACTTGGGGCTCCATCTGTCGTAATGGTCTTCCGTGTCAGGAGAGGTGATGTGTGGTGATGGGCGGTCACTTGCTGCATCCGGAGCTCACAGCTGATGTATCTGTTGCGGCCCGTGCCCACAGTCTGCAGGAGATGTTGATCTTGATGAAGTTGCTGGATGCCAGTTGTTGAAAACCAGGTCCAGTTCCATCATCGCTGTGCTCTGCTAGGTTTTCATCGCAAAAGTCCATCCTTCTTTAATCTGGACGATTCTTACTATGCTACTACTGGTACAAAATATAACAATTGTAACAGTGATAACAGAGAGTGACAGGGTTATTTAACAATTAACTTTATACAATTTATTTATGGACTATTCTCGCCCAAAATTAAATCCCCATGAGGTACACATCGGACTTCCCCATCCTTCCGCATTACCCACCAGGTACACCCAGGTCCTTGAGCAAAGGCAATCCCGCGGACGGGCTTGCCTTTGCCCGAGGCAAGACTAACCCAAACCGTCTTCCCTAACATGTTCCGCATGTGCACTACAGGGACTTTATCCCCTTCTATGGGGCGCTGAGGTTTTGACTGGGCAGGACCAGCCCAGTTGGTGGACCCTCTGGTGTTAACCAACCAGGAGCATCTACGGTAGTGTCAAACAAGCTGTAGCTTATAATATCACCATTTGTTAACAATCTGATTTTGCAAAATGACATCAAATATCTGCTACAGATAACTTGTAATAATTTAAGAGAAAATTGCATTGTTCTCTATCATATCCTGCCTCCTGTATAATGTTACCCATATTCTAAATACTTATTCTGCGTGAAGTTCAGTGAGAGATAAATTACTCTAGCTACAGTGGGCATTTGGGGTGTGCAGACCTAAATCCAACCTATGTCTTTTTTTGGTAAATTTATTAGCGCTGTATTAGTCAAAAGTTCTTTCTAGCAGTGTTTTTGGTTTTGTTGTTTCTTCTTGTTTTGTTTTATACCTCGATAAATCATCATTGAAATTAATGGTCAGGTTTTTTAATAGCATTTAAAAATACTCATTTTCTCTGGATTAGCTTTACTGATTATGAATGTTTCAGAGAAAATAATGAACAATTTTACCTGTAACAGGAAGTGTTCTAGTACTCTGTTAGTAGAGGGTCTCAAAATTGTTTTCTGAAGTGATATGTAAAGTTGCATTGAATATACTATTAGCAACTTCTTGGTTTATAGTGGATCACTTAATTGGTAATTGAACTAAGTCTATCATCTCGTTCACACAGAGAGTCCACCTTTCTGTTGTTATATATGGCATAAATTCCAATTAAACTATTAGATGATAATTACCGCACATAACTGAGACGATTCTGTCTCCAAAGCAGTCAGAGATAATCCACAAATACTATTGTACTGGGTTTGCATGGCAAGGTTTTTGTAGCGGGGGCCTACAGGGGTGGCTTCTGTGAGAAACTGCGAGAAGCTTCTCCCATGCCTGATAGAGCCAGTGTCAGCCACCTCCAAGACGGACTTACCACTGGCCAAGGCCAAGCCCATCAGCAATGATGGTATAGCCTCTGTGACAACATATTTAAGAAAGGAAAAAAACCCTGCATAATGGCAAATGCAACAGGATAGAGGAATGACAATATGTGAGAGAAACAACTCTGCAGACACAAAGGTCAGGGAAGAAGTAGGGGGAGGAGGTGCAGAGATTCCCCTGCAGCTCGGGGTGGTGACCATGGAGAGGCAGGCTGTCACCCTGCAGCCCATGGAAGTCCACGGTGGAGCAAATATCCACTTGCAGCCTGTGGAAGACCCCATGCCGGAGCAGGTAGATGTGCCTGAAGGAGGATGTGACCCCATGGAGAGCTTGTGATGGAGCGGGCTCCCAGCAGGACCTGTGGCCACATGATAAGAGGAGCCCACACTGGAGCAGGATTGATGGCAGAAGTTGTGACCCCATGGGGGACGCATGTTCGAGCAGTCTGTTCCTGAAGGACTGCACCCTGTGGATGAGACCCACACTGGAGCAGTCTGTGAAAAACTGCATCCTGTGGGAAGGACCCACATCAGAGAAGTTTGTGGAGGTCTGTCTCCCATGGGAAGGACTCCACGCTGGAGCAGGGGAAGACAGTGAGGAGGATGGAGTGGCAGAGACAGAGTGTGACAAACTGATTGCAATTCCCATTCCCCTTCCCCCTGCTCAGTTAGGGGGAGGAAGTAGAGAATTCAGGAGTAAACTTAAGCCCACGAAAAAGGGAGGGGTAAGGGGATATTGTTTTTAAGATTTGGTTTTATTTCTCATTATCCTGCTCCGATTTGATTTGCTGTACAATAAATTAATTTTACCAAGTCGAGTCTGTTTTGCCCATGATGGCAACTGGTGAGTGATTTCCCTGTCCTTATCTTGACCAATGAGCCTTTCATTATATTTTCTCTCACTTGTGCAGCTGAGGAGAGAAAGAGAGAAAGCAACTTTGGTGGGCACCTGGCATCCAACCAGGCTAAATCACGACAACTATGAAGTCTTGCTTCCATACACAGAAGTTCTGACTGTTTATCTTAAACTGAAACCAATTCAGTTTTTGACATTTCCAGTGCAAAATAAGATGTATTACTCCCTGTCAAGTAAGCCCAAGAGTTCTCAAAGTATCCTTATCTTTCCTGTTTAGCCTATTACAAGCAGTGATACCTAGACCTAAGAACTACACATGTCTATAAATAAGCAAAAAAGTATAATGAATATTTGTACAACAAATCTACTAGTATTTATTTTCTATACTAGTGAAAGAGCCTTGGCAGTACCCAAATTACCATTCTGTCTCAACACTTAGGTGTTTATTGTTCAGCGCTTTCCTTTAACTTACCAGACAGCAGGTTTTCATGCATGTAAGTGAAAGGATAATTTATTTCCTCGTTAATAGAGATATGGCATGAATTCCGTGGCACCATAGAAGATACGTGATGAGATTACAGTAATAGCCTTAAAATCCTTTAATCATATCATTCTCAAGAGAATTTACACTGCAATCAATGGAATTAAACATATTTAAATTTTGCGTGTGATGGAAGTCCTTCCCAACAGAAAAATAATGTTCATATATTTAACACCTTTCATTTCAGAAACCAAAAGTACTGGGCTAGTCATTACAAAAACAATGTTTGCTATACTGAATAAAAGTCTATCTTCTGAATTTTCTATCCTATCTCTAACTGTAACCGATAGTAACCAAATATTTTACATAAAAAGAAGCCATCATGCAGCAACTGGATGACAGATAATTTGTTATACATGAATGTCCCATCCTAATCCTGCATATTTCGAGATTTAAATCATGAATTATGAATTTTTCTCAACCTTGAAAAGCATTTCAGGAGACTAGATATGGTAACCTGATGTTCTTATTGTCAGCATATACAACTTCCATACCTGCTTGAGGTTACATTCTTTTCAGCCATAGCACATAGAAGCTAAGGGAACAAACCTCCCCTCTGATCTGTATGGCAGCCTCTTGTTTTGACACCACGTGGACGCTGGTGCAAACATTTTCTTCCATTGTTTGTCATTTCTTATAATTACAAACCAGATAATAACCTAGGTTAAAAGCTCTTATTTTTCTCTTTTTTTTTTCTTTCCAGTATCATGGTCTATGAAATCTTCACTTAAACTGGGATGAATGTCTATCACGTAGTTGTATGATAACTGACTTGCACTGTGTGAGTATCCCAAAGTTATGGAGCTACTCAGTAGATAGGCTACGGTATTTAGTATTTGTCAGTAAAAAAGGGTCCTTTCCACACAGTGGAGGGTTTGAAAGTATTTGCCATGTGAGGATGACAAAACAACAAGTAGTAAACTAGTCAGGTAGTGTTTGCCTCATCAGCTTCTTCCACCTTTTAGTCGTTCCCATTATTAAGAAAGACAGTTTATAGCATGCCAAGATACAAGACTGTGAGAAACTAAGGTGACAGATGGGATATGAAAATATGACCAGGTGAGCACCAGGGACTGCAGAGGAGGAAAAATGATATCAGGGGTCCAGCGAACACCAGTGGTAAGTTGATTCTCAATCTTTGTGACCCTATGCTGTGGCAAAAGGGGGAAAAACTCATGAAGTTTACAACCTCCTAAAATCCCTCCTTTGTACACTGCCATGGAGTGTACAAAGAGTCCCAAAACGGTGTCATGTACTCCCAAATGACAGTCAATATCAATATTGTGTGCTCAGGTGCATAAACACAGAACTACATGGTACATAGATAAGCACACAATATCCCTTTTAAAGGCAGTAGGTGAAATTGTTTCCGTTGTTCCTGTGGCATGCTGGGCTTTACACGTGGCATTACAGGCAAACATACAGAAAATGTTAGAAGGGGGAAATAAAAACAATAATATGATTTATACAATGAAATATAACCTCAAGCAAAATCATCAAAGTTTTCAGGAAGATGTTATTATAGATGGAAACGCTTTTTTTAAAGGATGATCCATTAAAGCTGGAGGAGAGGAAGAGAGACATTTTTTCAGTAGATATAAATATTGGTTTATCATGGGAAGACAGTGTAATCTTGGAATAAAAGTGGCCTCAGTTCATGATGTTAGTGCCATCCATTCCCCTTTGCATTTCCTTGGACAAACCATTCTACTTCTTCACATCTATGTCATCAACATGGAATGAAGTTTCAATGTTTTTCAATTTATTCATGAGCAGGCTGGGAAGGATTAATTACTTAACCTTTGTACTGTGTTTTGAACATGAAATGTGTATTATAAATCTGAAGTACTATTATTATGGTAATCAGTAATAAGAAGAGAGGTATTTTTATATGAAGGCAGATCAGTAATTTTATTCAATCTTCATGATATTGAGAAGAAATAAAATATATTTTCAAAATAAATAATGGCTATCCAATTAACCTACAACTCCCTCAAGTGTCTTTGTAGTCTTGGAAATAAATTAAATAGCTTACTAATTAGATATAAAAATGTTAAGATAATTTTATTTGTAAACATTATGGAATCCATTCATTTATTGATCACAAAAAGCGCTTTAGCAGTTTCAGACAATTAATATACAAAACCTGTGTATGTCTTTAAGGTTTTAAGTGGGTTATTTCAGAACTGCTTGAAAGAACTGATCAATATTTCATAGAGTTTCACCAATGTATGTAGTTGTTTAAGGCACTTTGATCAAATTGAATTATGGGTCTTTTATCTCACTGTGGCAGTCAACATTTCCGATAGACAACTGTTGACAACCGTGATTCTGAGTCTCTAATTATATTGTCCAAGAAAAAAGACAGCTTTTTAAATAACAATTGAAACAGTCATGACCTGGCACTACAAAAATAGCCAGATTTATGGACAACAAATGTAAGGAAAGAAATGAGTCACTGGGAAACATACAAGCAATAACAATGTTAAGAGACCAAAGAGCTGTCCAATGCTATTTCACAAAGTTTTTTTGTAGTTCAGCAAAGACACAGAGGTAACACCACCATTTAGACTGTTTTCAGATACCAAAGAAAGAACAATCTGATATTGTAACTACCCCATCTCTATGTATGTCAAGGCTATCTGGATTTAATAGTACCATTGTTAAAGTAGACAGGCTGAGTAGGTGCAAAAGACTAAATAAGACAAAATCTGCTGAATGGTTGGATTAATTTAAATTTTATTGATGCATATGTCAGTCAAATATGTATTACAGTATTTTTTTCTTATGAAACTCTCTTTGCTTTACTAAGAGTTGTTAAAGTTTAGTATGCTGAAAGAAATGCTATTACAGGAAATGTGAGTTAGAAACTGGTAGCAAAGAAAATGAAGTTTTACCAGCCAAAAGTTAAGATTTCTGAAAATCAAGAAGATGAGGGAAAAGCTGATTAAGTTTGTGATATATTATCTGAACGTAACTGTTACTGCAGTAGAAATCAATTATGATAAAGAAATATTTGCTACTTTTAAAGTCCCTTTAGACCAAAAAGGACATTCCCTTTTCAGTGGCTGAAAAAGATCTTTGAAAAAGGTCTCTGATGATTCAGGAAGACCTTGTATTGATCTGTAAATTGGTAAGCTACACAGCACTCCTTTGCAGACTCTGACTCCAGGAGAACTTTATTGAAGTTTTAAAGAATTCCATCAGATTACACACTATCTAGCTTTGGATACTAATTCTCCAGTAAATATACTTCTCTTCTTCTCTCACTCCATTCACTATGTGCCCATATGAATGTAGGACATGTATTTTGGTGTGTTTTCAAAAGTACTGAAGAAAGATTTTTTTTTAAAAAGCTATAGAGGTTAATGCCAATATAAGAACCAAGGTCGGACTGTGATCTGCTAAGTATACAAGACTAATTTAGAAATTACATCTTCTGCCTGAATTCTAATGAGAAATTTGTATTGTTATTTATTAGAAAATAATAATTACTGGGAAATACTAAGTGAACTTGTTTGCTGGAGGAAACCCTAGCCTAATCAATTTTACCCATAAAGCAAATGGCTATAATCATAAATGATAACAGTGAATAGGGTTTCCAAAGTCTACTCAGATGAAATAAGCATTGGTAGGTAAAGGCCTTGTAAAGAATAGCTAATCATATTTTAGTCTATAATTATCCAGTGTAGCTTGTTTCCTTCTTGATCTCTGTAGTTCCTTTCTCCATAATTATTTTCTTTTGCTGTTATATCTGTTATGAAAACTCTTCTTTAAATCCTTTTCTGACTGCATAGCAGTCAAAAATAGATGTGGGGTTCAGCTGTGCTGTGGTTTCTGGGGGACTTAGAGGAAATCCAGTCAAGATCTTGGTCAAGATTGCACATACAAATCCCATGTATCTACGTGTATTACTTATGATTATCCCTATACTTATTAATATTAAAAACATTTCAGAGAAAAATTTTACACTGAAAGCCACACATCATCTCTATGGTTTTACTTTTCAGTAAGCAATCAATTCAGTAATAGCTTAACAAGTCCACTAGGTAGCACATAATCATCCTTAGGGTTGTTGGTATTTACAAAACCAAGAGGACTTTTGTGTTGTGCCTGGAGGAATGTAAAACTCCATAATTCAAGATTGCTAGTTTTGGGACCAGGTAAGGGAGGAAGAGTCAAATGGAACCCTTTGGAAACTGCTAAAAATTATGTGCATGCTGACTGTGACAGGAAAGGTTTTCTTTTCTGTAAGAGCTGCCACACGGATCATGGAACTGAACTGAGTCTCTGAATGTGGGACTAGATATATACAGTATGTCAAACAGCTACCGAGGGAAAGAACATGTTTTGGTTTCATTATGCCACACGTTGCAGAGGAGGATGCTGCTTTCTTTCTTTTGCATAGTGTATACTGAATTTTGCAATTAAGGGCTGTTACTTGCTGGCATAAACTGAAGCTAGCTAAGAGTAGGATTTAAAATGCTTAGGGGAGTGGGAAATCTTGTTACTGGATTTTGAACCACTCACAGAATCCCAGTCTCTCCTTTTCAAGGTTAGCAAAGACATATCTAAGTGCGTGTTTGACCATGAACATGGCTCGAAAAACTTGAGTAACAAGTAAGTGTTTTTTCTTAATTAACAAAAAAATCATATTTATATAGATCACAGTCGTATCATTCCTGCAGAATGAGTATACTTACCACACTTACTATAGTCACAGAATCACAGAATGTGAATCACAGAATCACAGAATGTTAGGGATTGGAAGGGACCTCTGTGGGTCATCTAGTCCAACCCCCCTGACAAAGCAGGGCCACCTAGAGCAGGCTACACGGGACCTTGTCCAGACGGGTTTTGAATACCTCCAGAGAAGGAGACTCCACAACCTCCCTGGGCAGCCTGTTCCAGTGCTTCATCACCCTCAGAGGGAAGAAGTTCTTCCTCATATTCAGGTGGAACTTCCTGTGCTTCAGTTTGTGCCCGTTGCCCGTTGTCCTGTCACTGGGCACCACTGTAAATAGTCAGTTAATATGGGAATATCGTTTTGGGTTTGGAGGTGATTTCTCCAAATGACTTGTGACAAGAGTCTTTTTTTGTCCTATTTTATTATCACTGCAAGTTATTTCTTGAGTATTCTGTACAGATTTCATGAGGAAATCAAAACAAATTATATGATTATGTTTTGAAATCCTATATTGTAATGAACATGCCATGAAAAAAAAGTGAATTAAGGTCACAGAGTGTAAGTTTTGTTCTGACACTTCCAACTTCAGAGTGCTTTTTTATTTACAGTTCTAGTATTCTATTAATAGCTTGCTTTGTATAAATGTGGTATGCCACTATGGCTTTTTTCTCTCACTTGTAAACTCCAGAAGGAGCTGATTTCAACTATAAAACTAGTGTGGTGCTCCCCTGGAAAACATTGGTTTTGCTTAGCTGAAGATGCTTAAAACAACAACAGGAAATTCCAGTAGATTGAGCATCTATAGTTGAGCTACTTCTGCCCATGTATGATTTCCAACATAGAAAGTGGTGACTAGAATACTGTCCTGGGTTTGGCCAGGACAGGGTTAATTTTCACCGGACTCCAGGAAGGGGCACAGCCGGGGGGTGGGGGCTGACCCCACCTGGCCAAACGGAGCCCGGTATTCCATACCATGTGCCGTCACGCTGGGTTCCGGTGGGGGGGGCGGCGCGGCGGGAACGCACTCGCGGCTTGGGCGGGCGCAGCGCCGGTCCGGTTTCGGGAGAGCGGCTGTTGTACGGTTCGTGGTTGTGTTTTCTCCTTATTTGTATCGTTGTTGTTCCTGTTTTCCCTCTGTTTGCTGTTCTGTTAAACTGCCCTTATCCCGACCCACCAGTTTCTGCCTCTTTCTTTCCATTCTCCTCCGCACGCCGGCGGGGGGAGGGGCGGCCGCGTGGCGCTTTTGTTGCCGGCGGCAGCCGAAACCAAAACAAATACTCAGCTGGGATGATATCAGAAAATCTGGGAAGCTTTTTATGGAACACAGATTCACCAATTAATTTTTATCTTACAGAGAATCATAAAGGGAATTTGATTTTTAGATCTTCTTGGTATTTAGGCTTCTGTCATCTGCATATCTTATTGTTATTAGGCACAGAAGCATATATTCGGGACTTGAATAACTTCTAAGATAAAAGAATTGAGATAGTTTGAGCACTGTAAACTCTTCTGGCTTTAAATGGCTGCTGACTGAAATTTTGGTATAAGAGTCTCAATATACAGCTGAAACACTCTCCAAATAAGTTGCGATTAGATTATTTTTTTAAAATTCTGTGATTCATATAATGAAACAAAATCTGTCAAATAAATTATTTTCAGTTTGGGATGCAGAAATGTATGAATTGACCAGATACTATGAAGGACTTGATATTTATCTCACTATGAACAACTTCTGAAAAAAGAAAATTTCATCACGTCCTTTTTTTAAAAAAAAAGTTTTTTTCTTGGCTTAAAGCCAGGGTTATATCTCAGCTACTTTAGATTCCAGAAGCAGCATTCTTCTTTGTTTGACTCTCTTTTTTTCTATGCAAATGGATTACACTTCAGCAATAGGTAGCATTCAGGTTTGCATCCTAATTGGTGACTTAGAATGGCCAGCATTATCCTTCAGCAAAGTCAGTGTTTGATATTGAAATTCTGGAGTTTTAGAATGACTAAGAATAGATGGAGAAATATTAATTATGTTTATTTTAAACTGTCCCAGAATTTTAATAACTCTCTCCAGGGGAGATGAAGAGCATAGCATTTACCTACTTGTGTAGATATGATTTTATATTAATGGTGTTAAATGTCCTAATTTGTAATATTAAAAAAGAGACTGACCTCTTAGGTTTATATTTTCTTTTTAAAGTATTTTAAACGTTTACTGGTATTACTCTCTCTTTTGAGGTCAATGTATCTGGTCATTTTTTAGCTGAGGAGGAAGAGTCCTTGCAAGTAGAATAATAATAGATATGTATATACATATATGCTTATATATGTGCATACACATACACACACATGCATGCACACACACACTTAAAAATAAATAAAGGTACAAGGCAATGGCTAATACACAGACAGGATCACAAGGATTTAAGAAACTGCTAGGCTAAGAAACCCAGTAAGACCTCTGAAGAACCTTTGCTGGCCAGGCAGGCATCAATCAGACAGGAAGGAATCCTCAGTGCTGGCAGTTTGCTGTCTTGCAAATTCTCTGACACTGCTACTTTTCTGCATTTTCCCTTTAGAGTTTTAAACCTATCCATTCCATTGGTTTGCCACCTCGAATTTTTGAGGTGCTAATAATACCTATGTCTCCAGTCTTCTTTCTGTCTACATTTCTTACTTTGCATGACCCTGCTACCCAGACTTTCTCACTGCTCTTTCTTTAAATGTAGCAAATTCCTCTGATCTCTAAGCCATGGTATCAATGCTGGCCTTGGATCCTGGAAAGACAGATGCAGAATTCCCTGTTTGGGGTGAGAAGAAATTGCAGTGATTTAGAAAGGAAAGGGTTATCCAGGCATTCTGATTATAAAATTCATCATAGTTAAATCAGTTAGCATTATCAAAAAACATTAGAAGGTTCCATTAGAAAGAAAATGTAGTAAAAGTAGAACAAGCAAATGAGTCTTTCTCTTATAATAAGGAATGTTAAAATAGTTCAATAATTTTTGAAAGCATGTGATTTTTTATACGTTGCACATCTAATACAATGATAAAACCTGCTTTTAAATCTTCTGATCTTAAGACTTGTTTTAGGAGAAGCAACACTCTTATTCTCAGCTTACAGATGGGGAAAGTAAAATCACAGAGCCAGAACAACTTATCCCAAGTCTTAGAGGCCATGAAGCACAGAGGTGTCAAGGAAGATCATACTTTGAGTCTTAGTTCAGTATTCTGTCTGTGTGGCTTCAATGCATTCTTACCCACCCTTTAAGGCCCCCGTAGTACTCCAAAGTATATGACAAAAATCTGATGCATGCAAGTCAGCCCACTGAGTAACTTCATATCATTAGCCATGATTAAATTCTATTGTTAGAAAAGATACTTCATTCCTAAATTAATTCACTAAGGCTGTTTAAATCAAAACAGATTCTAAAAATGACTTTTCAATAGGGTTATTTGTGACGTTAGGTGTTTTTCTTTAACAACCTGTAAAGTTCTGGTCAAAAGGCAGGAGGATTTAAAAATCAAATTTTGTGTTTCATTCAGCTTTGGTACCAGGTTAGGACACATCCTTCAATTTCCTTTCTTGCAAAGGAGGATACAAATAAGATATATTCAAATTACTTGAAATCTAGATCAAAGTTATGATGGGTTTCAGAAGTGAATTAAAAATAGGCCTGCTCCAATAGCTTCTGATATTTAGTACCAGCATAATACCATTTTTTGGTGGGAAAGGGAAGGAGGTCAGAGAGTTGAACATTAGATGTATAGGATAAGGAGCAAGGAGAGTGAAACTGATATGATATCCTCTATGTGTTTCCTCATAATGTCCCTATATCTCCTAAAATGTGCGAAGAGACCCTATTCTGATATATGGTGCAGAAATAATTACCTTCTCTGTTCTTCTAGCACATAATGTAAAATAAAAGGGTATCTAATATTTTATACTCTTTCACCACACATATCATAGGAGGCCTGTAAAAGATTTGTGAAAGATCCTGTGATGTGATTTATTTTTTTGGCAGCAGTGGGGTCATTGAAGTACCTCAGACTGTCTTCTGAAGGTTAATTAATTTTATGCTAAGAAGCTAGTCTTTCAGAAGCAGCCATCTAGTGGAAATAGAAAAGTCTTTAATTAACAAACATCAGATCTCATACTCACTAAAGTTATATGAAGACACACAGACCTGGAGTCTTGCTGTTAACTCACCGTATAGTTATTTCTCCATATCCTCCACTACCCCTGTTTTTCATCAAAAAAACCCAAAACCTTTCTGCTTCTTCAAATTGGATCTTGCTTTTTATTAAACTACTGCTAATGCTAGAGGAATACTTCAGAATATAGAATTAGTGGGAAGATTCTTTCTTTGGAGTTTCATATAAAAAAATGAATATTAAATTCTTTGCTTTCAAAGACTGAATTTTATATCTGTGTTCTTAATCCCAAACATTAAGAAGCAATATTCTAAGAAAATATTGATCTATTTTTTAAGTAAAGCTTAAGAGAAATGCAAAAGATACTTTACTGTCAGTGTCCAAAAAGGATATAAATCCATTACACGTCAGGGATTGTGCAGAACATGAATCACTGCCGGGTCTCAGCATCCGTGAAAGGTCGGGAACGACTCTCACACGCATTGCTAAGATACACAGTTGGAATACTTTATTCTCCCGCTTGTGCAGTTATATACTTTTTCCATATCTGTACACACTATTACGCTTACATCGGATAGGCTACAGACATAAATCACACACTGTTCACACGCCGCACATTCCCTTATAATTGGTAACTATGCACTAACGCTAATAGCAACAGACCACCTTCACGTCCTTGAACACCTCTTGTTTTTGCTAACCCACATCATGTGCACTATCAGAACTTTCTGAATTGTTATTCTTAACTGCCCTTTCCAGCGGCCTCTTCGGTTATGCTAACTGTTTTGCTTAAGCGGCCTAGTCATGCTAACTCTCAAGCTACATCAACCCCAACAAATCACTAAAATTTGAGATAAATATTTATCACAGTTAAGCTTTTAGTTTCTGTCTTATATTACAGTTTCACTCTGTTAAGCATTTAAAATGTAAATAGTGAGGGATAGTTCTCTCAGCTTATAGTTTTAATAGGTGAGACAGATTACAGTCAGGGCAGGGCATGGGAGTGAGAGACAAAGCGAAACGAAAAGACCTTCCTCCATATCATGCAATGCCTAGCACCTGGTAGCAACTGGAGATTCTGCCCAGGCCCCTGGAGAGGTTCAACTTACTCCTCTACATGTTATATTTTCTCAAAAATTAAAAAAAAAAATTGAGAATGAAATGATAGGTAAACAATGAGACACCCTATGGGCTTTCCACAACATGTTAAAAATATTTGCTCAGTGCTAAAATAGTACTTGCTGGTAGTGGTGTGGGAGGATGTTTGGTTCTGTTTTCAACAAAAATTTACCAGTGAGTAATTATAACTGAAATAAAGTAAAATCAGTCAGTGAATGCCTTCATTTTATACACATTGGAAAGATGGAAGAAAATCAGTAATACAAATAAAAAAAATACAGAGCCACCCTATGTAATAAATCTGAAGCTCAGTGCTCTGCAGACAATCAGCCAGGGTATGCTGTTTCAGTTCTGTACATTCCTGCTCCAAAAATTTACAGACCTAATTATTTTAAACTCAGGTGGTGATTAGGAAAAAACTTGGAGGCTTCTGTAGGTTCCTTCAGCTCTGTAGATAACACTTTTGCTGCACAGATTCTCAGGGACAAAGTGTTGGTTAAAAAAAGATAAAATTTTTTTGAAATCTTACCATAGGAAAATGCTCACAAGGGGAGTATAATCTTCTGATCGGGATGGTCACTCACTGTTCAGTGGAGATGTGTGTCTCCATCACTGACAGAACCATCTTTAGGTCCATTGCATAAGACTCTTCAAACTGCTTTTTTTCTCTTTTCTTATTCCGCAGTTGATCATGTTCCTATAAGACACCCCAGCACATGCACCATCTATCTTTATTCATTATTTTACTTACATATAAAATATCTCTTAAGTATCTCAACTGTGTACATAAGACTAGGCTCTGTAACCATTTCTACATCCATGTGAAACATTTCTACTGTTTATTGTGGTTAACCTTGGCTGACTGTCATGTGCACACTCAGCTGCTCCCTCACTCCCCCTACTCAACACAAAGTGTGGGGGAAAAAACAGGATGAAAAAGCTCATGGGTTGAGATAAGTACAGGGAGATAGCTTACCAGTTATGGTCATAGACAAAACAGACTTGACTTGGAAAAAATTCACTGAATTTATTGCCAATTAGAATAGTGTTGGATGGTGAGAAACAAAGACAAAATTTAAAACGACAGCTTACCCCTTCCTTTCTTCCTTGTCCCAGGCTCAGCTTCACTCTTCCGCCCCACCTCTTCTCCCCAAGTGGTGCCAGGAGATGGGGAATGTGAGTTACACTCAGTCCATAACAGCTCCTCTCCGCCATTCCTTCCTTCTCACACTTTTTCCCTGCTACAGCATGGGGCCTTCCCACAGGTTGCAGTCCTTCAGGATAAATCTGCTCCAGTGTGTGCTCTCCAGAGGCCTCAGCTTCCTTCAGGGCAGGTCCACCTGCTTTGGCATGGGGTCGTCTACAGGCTGCAGTATGTATATCTACTGCACTGTGCTCTTTCTCCAGGGGCTGCAGGGAATTCCTTCTGGGGCACCTGGAGCACCTCTTCGCCCTCCTCTGTCCACCTTGGTGCTCGCTGTGTGTTTTTTTCCCTCACTTCTCACTGTCAGGCAGAGTCCTACCCCTGCTTACATACACTTTCCATCATAGCAGCGGGATGGGCCGTGCCCTGCAGTGGGGCCATTGGAGCCAGCTGAAACCGGCTGTGTCTGGCACAGGGCAGCCGTGGCTGCTCCTCACAGAGGCCGCTCTGCAGCCCCCTGCCAACACCTGGGCAGCTGATATAAATTTCTTTTCTATGTACAGTTTGATCATTTTCATAGCAGGAACTACCTAGGACTCTCCAGATCTCTCCACCAAGGATGCTGACCAGCATATTTAAGATTCTGGGAGCTCAAGCAATCACGCAGTTTCAAGTCAGTGATCTCTTTCAAATCAGGCCATTATTTTGCTTGTACAGATAAGTAGCTGGGGAGTTGCTTGTTCACTCAGGGAGTTAACAACAACTGAAGAGAGGTGGGTGTGCACACAGGCACAAAGAGACAGTTAAACCACAATTAAAACTGTAGAAGAAGCCTATCAGTCTATCTCACTTAGCTCTTGGCACACTCTATATACTCACTGGGAGCAAGATTCACAATTTCACGTGTAACGCTACCTCCCAACATGAGGTGGTAAGACTTCCATCAGGGCAGTGCACCTCCATCTCTCTGTACCCCTGGTTCTCCGTGGTAGCCTTCTTGCCTGGCTGAGGGCACCACCAGAAGGCACACTGGTGTCCCACACTAGTTTACAAAAGCAGTGGTGAGTGACGCCCATTTTCTGAGCTACCTGCTGAGAAAACTGGCTGCTTTGAGGTCTGTTCCCATTTTAGTTACTCATGTGCATGCCTTCAAGTCTGTTTTACAGAGCTGGTTTGAAGGCTAATATTTTTTATGTAATTATTCAGTTTAAGAGTCTTTCAACAGAAAATGTTATCTGAGTCTTCTTGTCATGTCTATCATCTCATATCAAACTAGTTTAGGATTTAAGTTTCTGTAGCATTTTAATTTTACTTCAAAATCATTAGAGTATGAAGACAACCATATGTCTTTATTTGGATGTAATATTAGAAATTGAAAGGGTGGATAAAAGAGGAATATATTAAAAATTCACTAATTTAAGTATTTAAAACAGGCAACCTCTGTTTCACCTAAATTAACTATGACTTTCCTGTAGGAAATTTTCTATTCTGGGTCATGCCAGAGGAAACATCTACTTATTCCACATCTTAATTAGCTGTCTCTCAGATAACATTCCATTTTTACCTCAGTCAAACCCATCTTGAACTTCCAAGGTAACTGTTTATTCTCAGTAATTTCAGTTTGGACTCTATCCTTGATCCAATCCCAGTTAAGCCAAAGGCCAAACCTCCCTTGAAGAAAGCTGTTTGAAGTTATTTGCCCAGTGTCAGGAAAAAGTTGGTCATTCTTAAGCAGAAATATTCTATATATCATCATTTTTATCAACAATTGTCAAGATTAAATCTTGGCAAAAATTTTAAAGGTCTTTCTTGGGGAGGAGTATGTTGTAATTTAATTGTATACAACTGCTTCAAGTTCTTAAGAATAACTGTAGGCATGCACTAAGGCATTTCTGCACTGTATATTCTTTCCTGTCCTCTGTCCTTTGCTTTGTACAGTAGCATAAGTCAACATTTCGGAGGACAGAACTCTCACAGTCCAGCCTCACCCTGGCCTTGCTGCTGTTGAGAAGACTTCCAGTTTGTTGACAGTGACTAATGATTCGCTTATCAATGGATGGTTTTCAAATCTGGGCAAGAGCAATCACAAAAGGGGTAACTTTTTTCTCAGACAGAGAAAATTAGTATTGTGTTGCAGAACTTCCTGGGGTATAGGAATTGTTTTATTGATTCCATACGGACAGGAAACACAACTGAACTAGTATCCTGTCTTTGAGTGTTGGCAAAGTGTTTTGGTTTTGGCTGCAGCTGGCAACAAAAGCGCCACGCGGCCGCCCCTCCCCCTGCCGGGGTGTGGAGGAGAATGGAAAAGAAACAGGCAGAAACTGGTGGGTCGCGATAAGGGCAGTTTAACAGAACAGCAAACAAAGGGAACAGGAACAACAACGATACAGAAAAAAGGTGTTACACAGAACAAACCCGCAGAACAGAGCCCGCAGAGCAGAACCGCTCTCTCGGACCGCACCGCCGCTGAGCCATCCCGAGCCACGAGTCCTGGGTTTGAGATTTTCACTGAATCTACTAACTCTGAGATGTTACTAATAATAGAACAGACTTAGCAAAACACATTTTCTAGGCTTCTGCTTTAGAATCATAACAATTAGAGATAGTATATTTTCTTGTTGTTTTTTTTTAATATAGATATTTATATTTGGCAACCTTCAAGATGATTTCCCAGGAAAAAGTCCAGAAAAGCCAAAGCATAAATTTTTCTGGGGACAAGGTTAGACTTTTGAAAAAGGCAGTAGGGACTTCCTAGATTTGGTATAAATGATTGTAAAAGGAAACAATAAGGTTGGAGGACCTGAAGGTAGACAGTGATGCTGAGATTTCCATTCTGCATCATTGAGATTTAAATGATTAAGTGTAGGAATACTTGCATCACAGTTCTTAGTTTTGTGATAATTATTCTCACTAATGGCACAGCTGGAATCCCACAAAAATGAATAATAAAGACTAGCAATTTCTTTTTCTGTTATTCATGAAATCTTCAAGGTTCAGAAGCTTAGTAATTTCTGGAGAAAATCCAAACAGCTACAAAACGCTACAAATCCAGCTGTACAAGTAACAGTGAAATGCATCTAACAATTTGTGTTTGAACATCCTGCCGTGTTAGTGGTTTTGATGTTTTGCTCTTAGTCAATTTTATGGACAATACCAGTGAAATCATCCCAGTGCAATTCAGTAAAATGAATTCTCAAGTTGGTATAGATTTTTTCCATTGCATCTACACACACTTTTATGCAAGGGCCTCTCATGTATTTCTGTTGGATAAGTACAATGACAAGGAATCTTGGGATTTTTTTTTTTCCCATGCCTAGGCTTTTTTAGAGGTGACATGAAGGAAAGACTCTATGAACAGCTTGCAACCCGCCATACGTTCAAGGGGGCAGCAATCTCAAGTTTTATTCTCAATGTAGTGAAAAGCTAATGGATTATAGTGCAAATGCTGGTATCTAAAAATGAGAATTCAAGGAGTGATCTATGGCTAGCAACTCATGCCCTCTTTTACATGCAGGATAATGCTTATTTGTTTTTTATCAAGGGCATGAAATTCTAATGTACTACTAAGGTAAGACTTAATACCTGTGTTGAAGGCCAACACAATGTCTAGGTTCACTGCAAGTACTTTTTAAATATGAGAACCAAAACTAATGCAAGGGCATTTTCTGGATCTTCTGCGAGGGGAAATTTTGTTCAGATTGTGAAGAAGAAGGGCTACTCTCATACTTCAAATATTTAGCAATCCATGCCAATGTACTTGTCAGCATGATTTTGACTCAGCTGACTAACTGGTATTGTGCATGATAACCATGTTGTGAAGAACAGGCTGACAACTTTTGATAAAGACAAGTATGAGGAAGAGAGAACGTGTATGGAGTGTGAAAATACAGCGCCTATAATTAGCACAGAGAGGGAACAGAAATGAAAATAGATTTTCGGATTCCCTATGTTTTCATGTTCACAGTTCCTTGCTATCCCAGTTTTCACCACTACATGTATAATGATAAATGGTGGAAGCCACAATGAACACAAACTTACCGTGTTGCTAGCCTGCAGGCTTCATTCACCCAGACTGTCATATAGGTTGATATAATCCCCAGCATGAAATCTATCCTTCTGCTTAAGGTGAGTATATGCAAATTATTCAACTATGCAAACTGTTTCCTGAAAGAATTTGCATAAATGCCAGACATGTAAGTGTGCAAAATGTGGTACTTACATAAGACAAGCTACCTCTAAGCAGATTCATTTCCTTTAAGTATGTTTTTAATTTCTATGCCCTGTTCTACAAGTTATTTAGCATATGTAGGACTTTCAGTCCTGCAATTACAAAATTAATTGCATTTTATCTCATTTCTTACTGTCGCTAAAGCTAAGAACTTGCTGTTCCCTATGTAAACATTCACAATAAAAGCAGACCAAAAACTCCATTGGGGTCCATGGGACTCTGGGATAACAAGTGGCCTTTTCCCGTCCACTGTATTCAGTCTCCACTTATATCCACTCATTCAGCACTCACTAGTGCTGTTCAGTCAGCAGATCCAAAAGAAACAGGCTATGTATTAAGATGAAGAATCCATTCCATCTTTACATGTATGCGTTTATCAATATAATGAAGACCAATATACTTAACTCATTCATGCGAACACGATGATAGCTCAAAAAATCTGAATGAGGTTTTCTTGAAATACTTACTGCTATTAATATTATCCTTTCTTTTCCTCCTTTCAGAAAGAACAAGAAGAGCAGCCAAAACAACTCAGGTTTTGCCTAGATCGTACCTCTTTTTTTGAGGCAAGAATAAACTAAAAAGGGGAAAGTACTTTTTTTTTTTTTCCCTCTTCCTTAGTAAAGAATTTCTGTAATAAAATATTTTACACTTTTTAGTCACTATAAGAAATATGTCACCTTAAAATGCTACAAACCTCTGAGGCCAAATCTTGTCACCCTGGAGTAACAGTAGCCAGTGAAATAGGCATAGAGCCTTTGTGTTAGTTTACTTCACTAAAGCTGTTTTGTGGTTTGATTCATCTGGGAAAAAGTGACAGAACAGAGTAAAGTAGATCAGAAATTATTTGCCTATTAGAGTTAAGCACGGAGGCATGAAGAGCACCTGTTCACTTTCTGGTTAGTACAAGCCAATGCCTCAAGTCTCTCTGTTGACCAAGTAACTGTAATTGCTTCCCATGTAACACATAAGAACAAAAAAATTCTTTACAGGACAAAGATATCATAGTTTCAAAGAAAGGACTGATATGCTGAGTGTATATGTCATTTTAAAACTTTGATAAATATTTTATATTAGCCTTTTCTGAACTGAAACTCTTGAAGGGGCCATGTTCCCTGCTGGTGTGAATCAGAGGTGTTAGCAAACAGCTATGGCACAGTGATACGTTATCAACCTACTACAAGCTACTGAATGCTCTCACAATGGAAGCTTTTTAGTTTCCAAAATGTCCTTGAGCATCTGAAGTTCTGAACAGATGTGACTACATCCAAACTGCTGTACTAAGTAATATGCAAGTGCCATAAATATTTCAAGGTTTTTAAATATTGTCCCTAAATTCAAAAAATGACATAATGAATACTGTTTGGCACTAGTCCAATGACATAAGTATGGCTTCAAGGGAGAAATTTGGATAATGGCTGAGTCAAAGATGGCAAGACAATGGCACTAAGCCTTGCTGCTGTTTAAAAGGTTTAAATAACTCTACTGAGGCTGGTTAAAAGGATGAGTTTAGACAACAGAATTAAAACCTGTCTGACACGTTCCCATTAAGGTAGAAAACTTACTGGTAAGTTTGAGGTTGATTCTGAGCATTTTTAACCCACCTTTAAACAAGTGGAACTCCAGTGACTTCTGTAATTCCAGTTCTGATTTATGCTAGTATAAATGAGAGAAGTATTTGTCCATATGTCTTCCTGCATGCCCGTAATAAATCCTGCAGGCTATTGGTGCAATACAAAAAATTTGTTAGGTTAGGGATAAATTGCCAGACAGAGGGTTACAAATAAATATAATCAGAAATAGGGCTTATAGGGTGTTTTTTGTGGTACTGCTTACAAATAATGTCATCACCTGCAACTTTTTCACAGAATATTCAGGAACAGGATGCAATACCAGAAATTCCATTTCTACTACAAAGGCAAGAGTATTGGGGTTCAAGTGAAATTTTTAAACACTCTGTGGGAAGATATAGAAGATTTATTTCCAAATTGTGATTTCTGTATATATCTTACTATCTTTTCTTCTTTTTCTTATATTACTGGTTACGATTTAGAAAAGGTAACTGCCCCTTGCAGCCTTCAGTTAGGAACAGTCAGATTCTCTGTAAATACCGGGTTCAGATGCATCTAGATTTTAATAATGGGTTGAGTGTGAGTTTTTCTGCTTTTGTCCCCTTCCACTGCTACCACCAACACCATCTCTACTTAATTTGGTGATTAACTGCAAGACGTCAGTGCTGTTTACAGAGCATCTGACTGTGAAGATAAAAATCACTGCTTTTCAATATACTCCCAAGAGGCTGCAGTGAGAACTTTTCATCTACAGTTTTCTAAATTGTAACTAAATAGAAAAAGATATGATGACCTTTAAGAGCTTTTGTCTAATTTATACCTCCATTTTTGTTAAAGTTTTAGACTCAGGTTTGCCTGATTTTTTTTTTTTTCAATGTGTGAATACATTTAAGCACAAAAATTGCTTTTCCCTTGCAATCTCTCTAGTACTAGCAAGGGAAAAGGATATCTACTTTATTTGATCCATATACACCACATTCAGTGAAGTTCTACTAGGGGACATAAGGACAAGTGCATGTACGTTCTTCTGATTTAAAGTGTGGGTTTGGTTTTTTTTTAAGAGACTTCATATTCCTTAGAGAATTACAAGTTCTTACAAATTCAGTTAAACCAGAGCAGTCTTAAAACATACTCTGCTGCAGCAAATGGAAGAGCATCATCACATACCTGAACTTACTGAATCCATTCTAACACAGATCAAAACATTCAGCTATTCCTGGAAGGAAGCAAAGTGTAGAGATGTATAAAGCCTGAAGGTTGCCATAAAGAGGGAAATTACTGCAGATACAATACATAGGAAAGTATGCCAAAAACCAGAATCACATGTTTTTGAACACAGGCTTCAGTATATTTCGCCAGAAATTTGGTTTTGGTTTTGGTTTTTTTTGGGGGGAGGAGTGGTTTGTGTAAAGACCTTTGAGAAGTTTGAGAAGAAATGAAACAATGTTTTCTGAGATAAGAAAAACTATATATTTGTTTCTCGTCACCCACTAAGAAAAAAAACCATCTTATGTCTCCAGTCACTTACTTTAGTTAAGGAAATTCTAGGACATATTTTGGGGAACATCACATGCTGCGAGAAGTTCTTAGTGTGCCAGAGGAAAGGAGTGAATAAGACACTAATCTTAAGCGAAATCTTAATACTTAAATCTGATTAGGCTAAGTGAATACAGAACTTCACATTGTTTAGAGTTCATTTCAACCCTAAGAGGCTGCTTTGTAGAAGTTCTAGGTGACCTGTTAAGAATGAATAATGTTTGTGTCCACAGTCAGCTACTCTATGTCTTCACAGAGCTCCAAATTTAGTGGGAAATGCAAGCTCTGCGTGCTTCTAGACAATGGAGTCAGTGATACTTTTTCAACAAGTGAAAGACATTTTGAATCTTGAGGCTTCTTCTTAAGTCACTACTAAGCAACTTCTAGGTCAATTCACAAGCCTTAGCCCAGACGTTCTCAACAATTAATATACGAAACTAAGGAAGTCAGTGAGTTTGGTTGTTAACATTTTTTTGTGACCAGTTGCGGATCTATGGTTTCATGGATTGCCCATGGACCACAATTTCTGAATACAGTTGTTGTCTCGTAAGTTCAATTACTTTTTATTTTCTTTATTCTCTCAAAGTTTATATTCATCCTTATTATAATTTCTGGGGTTTTTTTTAATGTGTGAATATTAGGGTGGCATTAGATCTGTCACTTTTTTGTGATGACTATTACTAATGGACTTCAGTTAAGATTAAATTTGTAATTAAGTGGCTCATTTTACTATCTGTATATTTTACTAATACACTTATGTTTTGTTCCAAACTTTCTGGCATAGGACACTATGTATTCTTGATGGTGTGTCTGCAGAACCTCCATTAGGGCTAGAATGATTTACATGTGCACAGTAAAAGCCATATACTGTGGTTACTTTTAACCCCCCTCTGCTAGGTAAACTGATTCCTAGTGTTCTGTAGAAGTAGAGATAGAATAAGTTCAAGATAAGTTAAATTTTCTTGGAAGCTTATCATAAAGACTGTTCTTCCTTTGGGATGCAAATTATTTTAACACTACATTCAATACAGTTTTGTATTGCTGTTTCTTTTTATAGCTATACCCTATCATTTTGCACAAGTTCCCAATTACACATCTGTTAGAGCATGCAAAAGTCTTGTGGAATATTCATGTGACTGATGGATTGGATCACTGCTTTCATTTGCTTTCAGAACAGCCAAGCTAAACTCCTGTTACACGCAAAGCCCACAAATAAGTTTTGTGGTCGTCTCATGTCCTGTTGAGGCAAAGTTAACATTGGTTCACAGTTTATCAGAATAAATAAAGATGAATATTTAGCAATAGCGATCTTGATAGACATTGCATCTTACTCAAGATTAAGCAGAGCTGAAATTTGAGGTATTTGTGTAAGGATCACATTCTGATCAGACTGTGTACTCTTTTGTTCCTCCAGATTTTAATTAAAATTCAATTCTACATTTTGAGATTCAGCAGGATCTACCCTGTTAACATATATACTCTCACTTGATGAGAGATCCTGTGATCCTCCATAAGCTACCAACCTTACTCCAAGTCTGAAGGGATGGATATGGATACAATCAGCTAACTGCAGTCTTTATGCTGGCAGGCATTAGCACAACCTTATGTGGTCATGGGACTGAAGGAAAGAAAAGTGCAGATTTCAGATTAGGAACAGAAACAAATGTGTTTTGCCGTAGTGACCAGTGAAAAGGAAGATTACTGGGAGCAAGCCAAGAAAGAGTGTAATAGCCTGTAATAAGCTGAGACAGAAATCCTGAAGATAAGGTTTACAAGTGGTCAAAAACGGAAGAAAATTCTGGGGTTGCTTTGGAGAATTCAGAAAGAGTTGAGCTGGAACAATAAATGTCTTACGATTTATTTATGCGTTAATAAAACATACAATTTTCTAGAAAACAGATTTTAAGCCAAAATATCTGTTTCTGTGATAGCTGCTTAACTGAAAAGGCAGAAACTGGCATCTCTTTAGGTATCACTAAGGGGAAAAAGTGTGGTGATTCTGTGAAGATATTCTATCACTGTGTGACAGGTTTGAAAGGCAGTCTTCTAAATGCAAGAAAATTATTGAATTATTTTTTCCAGAGATTATTGGTCATAATGCAAGGAAAGGGTATGATCTCAGTTCACAGAATCACAGAATCACAGAAAGTTTGGGGTTGGAAGGGACCTCTGTGGGTCATCTAGTCCAACCCCCCTGCTGAAGCAGGGTCACCTACAACAGGCTGCACAGGACCTTGTCCAAGCGGATCTTGAATATCTCCAGAGAAGGAGACTCCACAACCTCCCTGGGCAGCCTGTTCCAGGGCTCCATCACCCTCAGAGTGAAGAAGTTCTTCCTTATGTTCAGATGGAACTTCCTATGCTTCAGTCCCTTGTCCTGTCACTGGGTACCACTGAAAAGAGCTTGGCCCCATCCTCCTGACATCCACCCTTGAGATGTTTATAGGCATTTATAAGGTCCCCTTGCAGTCTTCTCTTCTTCAGGCTGAACAAGCCCAGCTCCCTCAGCCTTTCCTCGTAGGACAGATGCTCCAGTCCCCTCACCATCCTTGTCGTCCTCCGCTGGACTCTATTCAGTACCTCCTCATATTTCCTGAAGTGGGGAGCCCAGAACTGCACACAGTACTCCAGATGAGGCCTCACTAGGGCAGTGTAGAGGGGAAGGAGAACCTCCCTCGACCTACTGGCCACACTCCTCTTGATGCATCCCAGGATCCCATTAGATTTCTTGGCAACCAGGGCACACTGCTGGCTCATGGTCAACCTGTCGTCCACCAGCACAACCAGGTCCCTCTCCACAGATCTGCGCTCCAGTGGGTCCACCCCAAGCTTGTACTGATGCATGGGGTTGTTCCTCCCCAGGTGCAGGACCCTGCATTTGCCTTTGTTGAATCTCATCAGGTTCCTCTCTGCCCAACTCTCCAGCCTCTCGAGGTCACGCTGAATGGCAGCACAGCCTTCTGGTGTATCTACCATACCTCCCAGTTTTGTGTCATCAGCAAACTTGCTGAGGGTGCACTCTAAGTCTTCATCCAGGTCGTTGATGAAGAAGTTAAACAAGTCTGGGCCCAGTACTGACCCCTGGGGGATGCCACTAGTTACTGGCCTCCAACTAGACTCAGCGCTGCTGATGAAAACCCTCTGAGTTCTGCCTTTCAGCCAGTTCTCAATCCACCTCACTGTCTAGTCATCCAGCCCACACTTCCTGAGCTTCCCTAGGAGGATATCATGGGAGACTGTGTCGAAAGCCTTGCTGAAGTCTAGGTAGACAACATCCACGGCTCTCCCTTCGTCTACCCAGCCAGTCATGTCATCGTAGAAAGCTATCAGATTGGTCAAGCATGATTTCCCCTTGGTGAATCCATGCTGACTACTCCTGATAACCTTCTTTTCCTCCATTTGCTTGATGATGACCTCCAGGATAAGCAGCTCCTCTCAAAGACCATGGAGAGGTCCTAGAGGACAGGAGAGGTGCCCAAGAACTGGAGAAAGGCCAGTGTCTCTCCAGTCTTCAAAAAGGGCAAGAAGGAGGACCCAGGGAACTACAGACCGGTCAGCCTCACCTCCATCCTGGGAAAGGTGATGGAGTAGCTTATCCTGGAGGTCATCATCAAGCAAGTGGAGGAAAAGAAGGTTATTAGGAGTAGTCAGCATGGATTCATGTTCAGTTCATCTCAGTTCTCTGGTATGTCTCAGACATCTGATCTCAGAAGAAACTCTGAAGAGTTTATTTGGAGTCATGAATGTCTCTTTTTGTGTTATTCAAGATGGGGAGGTTTTCCTCTGGTTTTCATTTGTTGTTTTCTCCTTTACTTACTCCGTTATTCTCCAGAAACCCTACTAAGAAAAGGTGAAAGAGGCAGTAGTCTCGGTCTTGATAGCAGAGTTCTTCCACAATAAGGAAAAAACTAAGGAAATAAAAAGGAAAATAATACTGAAGAAACAAAGAAAAAAGAAAACAATAAGGAAGGAAATAAGGAAAATAAGGAGGAAGAGAAAGTATGTAATATTCAGGGCATAGTATATGAGACCTCTTCAGATAAATCTTAAAAGATGAAAGGAAAACATTCTGTGTGAGCAAAATGTGACTCTGATTCTTCTGAAATCTTGGGGTTTATGGATAGTGACTGTAATGTATTAAGAACAAAACCAATTAAAAATTTCAGAAATTAAAAAAGATTCAGAAGTTAAAAGTAGTTTTCTACAGCATGCAAAGTAGTATCTTCCAAAGAAACTGAACTCTCTGGAAAGATTGTTTGCAGGGGCATGCCTTTTTTCTTTTTTTTTCTGTGCAGCATAACTCCTTAATTTAGTCCTGTCAGTGTGCTCCCATTTGTATTCATTATGCAGATTCATAAAAATTTTTCTTTTTAAATTTGTTGTGCAACAGGTAGTTTCCTCAGTGATATTGCAATGTTATAAACGAAAGAGACTCAAAAGGTCATTTATTGCCACTCCTGTGTTAACAAGCTGAATTTTGTCTCAATTCCATATGGAAGAATTACTTCTGCTATAAAGGTGAACCATAGGTTCCGAGGACCCCTCCATGGTGATCTATCCTAAGCCTCACAACATGAGTGTGCATAGTCTTCTCTCCGATAAAGAATTATGGTAGGTATCCAGACTTACTGTTTATGCAACTAAATGTTTCAATTCTCTATGAGATGCTCATAAAAAAAAAACACACCACAATAATTTTTTTCCAAAAAACTTATTTTTCTTTTTCAAATTGGTTTATTGGTTTTTGAATTCTCAAACTTCAAATGGAGAGAAAAAGTTAAAGTTGTTAGTAAATCATTACTAACAAAATCTAATTCCTTCCATTCAACCGGTTTATTAATTTATAGTTATTACTATAAATGTTCGTGTGTCTGTGCCCTTAAGAATCTTTGATCTAAAGTAGACATAGCTGAAAGAAATATCAGCAAGAGAAACTTCCAGCAAGGGAAACTAGATCTGTTTCTTTCATGAAGAAGAAACTCTGTCTGGAATAGATCTACTTTATTCATAAATTAACAGTAGACAACACACAAAAGTGAAGGTATTTGTCTTCATAAAATGCAAGGTCATGGAAAAAAACCTGAAGAAAAGCAGTTGTGATTTTATACTCTCTTATCAAACTGCAAATGCGTTCATGTTAGTCTTCTATGTCTCACGGATAGCATACAAGTAGAGGAAAGTAAATCAGGATCTTGAAATTTTAATTCATGATCTGAAGTATAAAATGGTACCATGGAGACAGAACAGGATAACTGAAAAATGGAATATTAATTTGAAAATTGGTATCTTGCTTAAGAAGGAAAGGAAGAAATAAAGAAATAGCTGCTGCTTCATGTATCAGAGATGTATACACTTGTTCTTGGGTACATCATACAAGGAGACTGAAAATATCTGATAACACTCTACATTACCAGCCTTAAGTACCAGACGGATGGGGCTTTTCATGCACAAGTGTAAAGTCTTTCAGACCACAGGCTTCAACATAAAAGTAAGTTAAAACATCTGTTTAAAGGGATATGCTGTAGGACTCAGGGTGGAATTCAGTGCCTAATCATGACAACTGAATTTAGCATTTTAGGTGCTGTACAGAAGGATCTCTTACTGCCCCTCCAAAAGAGTGGGAACAGTCCACTTGCCCCAAGTCGTATCTCCAGCTTCATATAGATGAAGATGACAAAAGAGATGACTTGTCTAAAATGAGATAGATGTCTTGTGAACTCCTGCCTGGTGATAGGAGAAGTGGAAAAAAAGAAATGGGAGACTTCTAAATACACTTCTTGTCTACCACGGAGGGACCTGCTGAATAGAAGGTAACTTGGGCAAGGATTGCCAGGAGGTGACAGACTTTAAAACCTTTAAGACAATAAGGTGTATAAACAAAAAAGTAAAATAAAGGATTTAGGAAAAATTACTTCACTTGCCTTGGAAAACTGACTGATGAGTTTTTCTGGGAAGCTGCTCCAAGACAAAATTATGGTGAAGATGATGATGATGATGATGATGATGATGATGATGGTGATGATGACAATAATGTTTTGTTAAGGAAAAGACAGTTCTAGAGGTTTTAAAAGCAACAAATTAAATTAAGAAGGAAAGATAGAAGGAATGTCAAAAGATAAACTTGGCCATTGCATAAATTACCTTAATTTACTTTCTATAAAACAGTGGAGATTAGGAAGGATGAGGACAGAAATTCAGCATAAGTTTACGTGAATGAAGTCAAGGCACTCTGTTCCAGATGGTGTCAGCAAAGGATGTCAAGAATATGTAATAAAATGTTGTTGGTACATATTGCAGGGAGAGGAGAAATAAATAGAAGCTCATGATTCTTCATCCCAGAGAAGGAAAATTATTGGTTAACGTTATTCAGAAAGCCGACTTATTTAATGCGATTTTGCATTAGTTTTCACCAAAATGGTCAAGTGTGACTAGATGGCTGAAACAATTAGAAACAGCAGTGTAAGAATAAAACCTCAGCCCAGAGTAGTTAAAGAACAGATTAGAGTGTACTTATATGAATTAGATGTTTTCAGATCATCTGGAGTGATAAACTGGATGGCTAATAAGATCCTTAAGTTATTAGCAATTACCTTACAGAACTCTTGTAAGATAAATGCAGACCTAAAGGTGTCGAATAAAAAGCAGAAATCACTGAAATTATTTCATTTCCTTTACAACTTCACAATTCACTTCTTCCTCTCAGGTTGTTCTTCTCCATTTCTTCCTCCCAGGTTGTCAATTACCTCTCTGCTGTGTGTGTTGAATCTAAATGGATCTTAATTACCAAAAGATGTAAGTGTTTAAGACCTGATTGTGTCCAAGTGCACAGAAATGTGCTCAAGTCTCTACCCTCATGAAAAATTTTGGCTATTCCAGGTTATAATCACAATTTAAAGAACGAATACAGGCATAAAAATTACAGCTACAATAGAGAAGAAAACAGCATATTCACATTTTAGTTGTTCTGTTTCCCAGGCTTAAGTCTCACTTATCTCAGTGGCCAGCTAATGAGTAGGAACACTAAAGCATGGTGACACACCAGCTCTGCACACTGCTACAGAAGGTTAATCTGTGGGTGGGCAGAGAGTTGGGCACAATTTTGTATTACATTGCTGATGCAAAACTCATCTGCCAGAGCCTGAAATGACTTCCCTCAAGGTACAAAGCAGTGTATTATCAGCTTTTGGAATGATTCATCTTTCTGAATTCTTTTAAACATGAATGTGGCTGTAAAGGAAGGCTGATTAGTCAGTTCCTCCCTGCACCAAGATCAGTCTTTTGCCCACAGTTCAGTACAGACAGGGAAGTGACTAACTTGTCATTTTTCTTTTTCAGACAGTTGCTGAGGTATAATTGGTGAGGAAGAAAATGAACAGCCACCCACAATTTGTATAGTCTTGAGGCTGGCGAAAAAAAGGGGGGGACAAATCAATGGAGGGAAAGCAGGAGAAACTGCAAGTCAATGGAAAACTAGGGAAGAATTGGAAAATGATCACTCATTCTCAGAAAACGAGGAATAAAGCTGTAAAGAAACTGCAAAAATATAAATACAAGAGAAACAAGGTGAGATTTACTAAAATGTGCTATCCTTGCTCTTTAAAGTTAAGTAATCGAGAAGAAAGGTCTTTGGTTACATATATACACAACAGTAGAGACACAGTAGAACTAACAAGAAGCTCACCTGGGAGTTCTTTAAGTTCGTAAATATTGTTTTAGGACCAAGTTACTACAGTTTGCCTCTCAGTAAGGATTTTTGGCTCAGGCACAGAGTTGTAATGTGGCAGTTGTATACCTTATTGCTTGTATCTGACCAATTAGTTCACACAAGTGAGAGTTTGAGTACCGTTGTTTTCTTGGAACATGTTTGCAATAGCTGCTTGTTATCCTTATTACAGCCTGTGAGAGAAATTTTCACTGAGGCTGCTGATGACTAGTGTAGTATGGTGTAGACAAAAAGAAGGTAAATGAATGTAATTTGCCATATCCTTGGCCAGTTCAGATCCTGCTGAATCATTTTCTCTTCTTTTAGGGCTGAAAGAAGATAAAATCTGATTGCAATAGTAATATCATTAGAACCTGCACATACTTGCATATGTACCGTACATGGTATTGTTGTAGGTCAACCGCGGTAGAGAGCTAAGCCCCACCCAGCCACTCGCTCACTCACCCCACAATGGAATTGGGGAGAGAATTGGAAGGGTAAAAGTGAGAAAACTCCTAGGTTGAGGTAAAGACAGATTAACAGGTAAAGCAAAAGCTTCATGTGCAAGCAAAGCAAGAAGAGGAATTAATTCACTACTTTCCATCATCAGGCAGATGTTCAGCAATCTCTAGGAAAGCCAGGCGCCACCACACATAACTGTTACTTGGGAAGACAAATGTCATAACTCTGAATGTGTGCCTCCACCCTCATCTTTTTCCTCCAGCTTTTATTCCTGAACACAACATCATATGGTGTGAGCTGTCCTAGCTGTGTCCCCTCCCAACTTCTTGTGTACCTCCAGCCTACTTACTGGTGGGATGATGTGAGAAGCAGAAAAGGCTTTGATGCTGTGTAAGCACTGCTTAGCCATAGATATAGCACTGGTGTGTTATCAACACTGTTTTCATCACAAATCTGAAACAGAGCACCTTACGAGCTACTATGAAGAAAATTAAAGCTATTCCAGCTGAAATCAATATAAGTACCTATATACTGTATGTGTATAGTAATTTGATTTATTTTCATTATGTGTAAAAGGAAGTAAAGTAGTAATTGCAACCTAACTGCTTTAGATTGACTTCAGGAGAAATGTATAGTCATACATTCACAATCATCATCTATTTAGGACGTTCAAAACAAAAACCCTTAGATGTGATGGTGACGATCCGTAATCAATTTATAATCAAGATCTCATCTTATTTACCCAACCGGACACAGTCCTGGACAACCTCCTTTGTCTGACCATGCTTGAGCAGATGGTTTGGACTAGATGATCTCCAGAGGTCCATTTCTGCCTCAGTGATTCCATTATTATAACCAGTTATAAGTCCCAGCTGTAACAAGCACTGTCTAACAAAAAAGGATGCAAAGGAAACATAACTCTTTCTTTTCTCTTTTACTTTATTCCCACCTCATCCTAAACCTCCCTCAACTGTGTCTCCTGGCCATCTGTCCCTTTGCAGCTCAGTAATAATGTGCTTTTTAAAGAATTTCTCTCAACTCATTGCTAACGGTTTAAATACAGATCTGAACTTTCCTGAAGTTAAGGCATATTTGAATCTAGGCTTTTGAGAGATATTTTTGAGCAGGGCGGTCTGTGGGCTAGTGAAGCAAGCAAAAAGAAGGACACAGTGAAGACAAAATACTACTCTGTCCTTTCATAAGAGCAAAAGAAAATCTCTTCAATATATTTATCAATGTCTGGACACAAGAGTTGAGTGCACACCACGGACACTTGCCAGCGATACTAAATTAGTAGGGTCCGTTGATTCCCTCAAGGGTAGGGAGTCCTTACAGAGAGATTTTGATAGATTAGGGTGGTGGGCAATCACCAACCATATAAAATTTAACAAGAGCAAATGTTGGATTCTGCACATGGGATGGTGAAAATCTGGATATACTGTAAGAGTGAGGAGCAAGAGGCTGGAGTACAGCCCTGCAGCAAGGGACCTGGGGGTTTTTGTTGATGGTAAGCTCAATACGAGTCAACAGTGTGTCCTGGTGACCAGAAGAGCCAAGTGTATCCTGGGATGCATTAGGCACAGTGCAACTAACTAGTTGAAAGAAGTGATTGTCCCACTATACTTAGCGTTGGTGCAGTCTTACCTTGAGTATTGTGTGCATCTTTAGGTTTTACAATAAAAGAATACAAAAATCTTAGAATGTGTCCAAAGAAAGGCAACAATGATAGATATATGGTTTAACTTTAGATATAGGATTTAACTTTTTGGTTGCCCTGTGTGGAGTCAGATGCGACTATTGCGGGTCCCTTCCAACTCAGGATATTTGGTGATTCTATAAAAAATGTTTCACATTTTTAGGTTTTAACATTCTTTCTTCAGTAATAGACTGGTCTCCAGGCTGATCTTTGTGAGTCTTCATCTTCAGATCTTCATTATTTGAGATGTGGTGGCATGAGGCAAAGTTATCAAGTCATTATCTTCCAACTAAGCAATCTTGACTGAGAACACAAGTACCTATGTAACAATCCACTTTCAAAATAATATGTATTGATCTGTTATAATACTGATTTTGTATGGCTGATATGCTATACTTCAAAAATGGAGTATCCATTAAAAAATGCAAACATTTTAAGTTGCAGTGGCCACCTAGTCAGGTTTGGATCAGTTTGCATTGCACCAGGATACCTCAAAATATGACATGATGTCAACTTTCCCTAATTTCTTTATTTTTTTTGGTGAGAAATAGAATTCAGTGTTTTTCCTCCTGAAGAAAAATAGACTTAACCAGCTGCTGCAATTGGAAGCTTTTAACTTTTTCTGTGTTTACTCATGGCTTCCACAGAGTCAGCCACGGTTAGTCTTTCTGTTTGAGAAAAGAGACAGAAAGTAATTATTATAGTCCCATATCTAACTCAGTTTACAATAGAGATTTCTGTATTTTCTGTGTCTGCATCTACCTGAGGCCTTTCTCCTGCTGAGCCAGAAGCGATGACAGTAAAACAGCATGGGATTACAAAATTAAAAAAGTAGTTTTGAGCTGAAAATAATTCCTTCCTCTACCAATTATTTCTAGACTTTATCAAATGCAGATTGTCAAATGCTTTCAGTTTGTCCAGAATTAGACAACTTACAAAGCTTGGATTCTACAGTACTTAGCTTTTTTGCATACACAGTTGCAAATGGTGGCCTTAAAATTCACAGGTGTCATGGAATCAGTGATAATGTATGGTTCTGTCTAGACAGAGTTTTGCAGAGCAGAACCTAATATGCTCCATCTACACATTGAAGAAATGCAACTCTGCTCGGTCTCTGAGGCAAACTGAAGCCTTGTGAACATAACTAGTAGGGTGCTAGTCCGAGATAATAACCCTCCTTGAGATCTTTAAGACTGAACTCTATAGCACGTTCAAAGGAAGCAGCATATTTCGTGGACAGCAAATTGCGTAATACAGTGGAGTTAAGATGCAGTTAAATATTGTATCAAAATTAGTTTCGTGTTCACAGATCTGCTGCTTTGTGTACATCAGTAGCAAGACTACCTCGTCCAATGCTAAGCAATGACAATATCCTCAATTCCTGTTTTTAAGGTTCCGATCTTAACACTTGACTGATAGTTACAATGTAACTTATTATTGTGACAAAGTGACGCTACAACATATTGTTAGACACAGTTTTTTATTTATCATGAAAGTAAACTGTCTATATAAATAATTTTACCTTTCTGAAATTCAACAAAATTTATTCAGTAATTTAATATTACCATAAAATATACAAAAGCATGACAATGATTTAAGGAATTATTCATAGTGTGAATAGGGCATTCTGCCTAGATTCACTCCATAGCTAATAGGGAGGATCTTCTCCAAGGAGTGATTCTCAACTGCAGTCTTAGTTAAGGTACCTTGCATTACCTCTTAGAAAAGCTTAGCTTTGTCCACAGACTATGAAAGTGTTTCTTTTCTATGTCAAAAACAGCCCATCTTATGCTAATCAGCCAGCTAAAGACAATGAAGCTGTTATCCCTACACTGTGCCAGAGTCTTCTCAAAAGAGCATTCAAAGCCTGCTTACTGTATACTTGAAAAAATTTACAATAAATGTATACCAGTTCAGTAATCTGTAAGTGAGGATTTTCTGAGACCATCCTTAGTACCTATGTGCTTCAACATTTAATTTCCTTAGTGGAATTTAACCTCTCAATACTTTCAAAGTCGGGGTCTTCATGCCTGTTGATCCATAAATACAACTCGGAAGTTGGAGACCTCAAATGCTCAGCTCAGACGTAACCAGAAGGCTGAAGGTTAGAGAGCCTCAGATGCACTTGTACACTATAATAACTGAAAGGAGTTCATATCTACTGGAAACATTTCAATGTTTGGGCTGCTATTAGTAAGAATTAAAGTAAATCTTGAACTGTAGCCTTCGTTTCACAGGGTAAAGCCATAGGGATAAATATTTTTACAGGTAAAAGAAAAATGAAAAGTAGTGTAAAGCAAAGAAAACATACCTCTGGATTTGATAATTCCTTCCAAGAATTAGGTCATTTTCAGCAAGAATGTAACAGTAAAAATCATATTTTGCACACAAAGACAACTTGCCTGTGGCTATTACTTTATGTAAGTACTTTTTATGAAAGATAAATGCCAAGGGTAGAATTCTAAGAGACTGACAAACCTGCAAGTAACCCTCCATTCAGTCTTGCCTAGAAAGTCATCCCTTTAAGCAGAATTGGCAGAAAACAAGTCAATAAATTCTTAGCATGTGACATTTAATCGCTGGCATAGACCACAATATTGAGATCACTTACAACTCTTTCTTACTGATCAGTTACTAGAATAACTTTGCAGAAATGTCTGCTTACTTCTTTTGTACTGGGGAAAATTGTTCTGTGCATAATTCACATAGGCTGCTGTGGTGGTATATCTCTAAAGATATCAGAAGCTAGTTGTATAGCAACTCTTTATCTGCTCTACCACTTCAGAATGATTGGTTATGCTACGTTTCAAAAATTCAGCAATAAACCACATGTTCTAATTCCAGTTGCGTTTTTTTACAGGTTTTTGCAAGTTAGTGAAAAAGTGATCATTTTCAAACATAAAAAGAATTTGCTGTGAGACTTGGCCATTTTCTATTCCAGTGGGAAGGGGTTTTTTGCTTTACAATAAAGAAAGTGATATGGCTTTGCCAAGCAGGAAGGTACTTATTGTCTGTTTGAGTCATTTCAAAGAGATGTCAGCATCTCCAGACCAGAATAGGGCAAACAAAGGTTCAGTGTCAGGAAAGACTAATCAGGCTGTAAAAATAAATTGTAATTAATGTAGTGAAGATTTTATTGACTCTGACTGATCACATGGATGGATTTGGACCATAATGGGATGAAGGTTTCCCTAGGTTAACAGTCTATTTCAAAAATACAGCAAAGTCTTCAGCGAGGAGTGCTCTTCACATAGACCTGGTCTGTCAGCTGAATTGGGTAGATGGAAAAAGTTCGAGCTGATGTTGCACAGAGATTACTTATCTCTTCTGGTGTAAGTGTGGTCTCTGTTTTCAAATATTTTATTTTAGCCTTGATAAAACCTTGAAAAATAGGATACTGGTTGTTCGTCTAAATAGTGCCCACACCTATAAACTGAAAAATGTGCTGTTAACATGTTAAAATGTTCCCCGTGTTGTTTTAGCCCATGTGACCCAGAAGCCTCTTAAACAAGTTGTAGGTACTTTCCAGGAGTCAGTGCACCAGCAAAGGATATTTTGTCAGTAGACATTTTTACATGAACATCCTGTCTCAGAAGTTAGGGGAGTTTAATTGTATAGAGACAGGACTCTGCTTTGTCTGACTCAATGCTTCACAGAACAAAACAAAAGTTTAATTTATTAGTAATTATGTAGCCAGAGAGACCAGGCACCAAAGGTATATTTGTCTAGGTATTTAAAGACTTGCAAGATGCTTTTCCACCTATCCGCATGAGCCATTTTGGTAGCTGCTAACGTAAGTCTCTGTAAGAGATGGAAGGCTCTGTGGCATACGGCAAAGCAGTAGGGAAGTAAACTGTACCCTGAGAGTCTGAAACCCCTTGTCACAGTGGCATAATAGAGCAGGATTTGTACCTATTAGTCAGTTAATCTGTTTTACAGTTTATTCCCAGTGATATGAGGCATTTGCAAGATTTAGTGGAGGATTTTTGAAAAGTTCTACCCACAACCTACAGGTCAGGGAGATGTGTTTTGCTTCCATATATTTACTTATCTAATACAGTACACATTCAAGCTGCCTAATCCACCACCATTTGGCACTCTTTCCCTGCTGTTGATGTAAGTAAATGGAAACTCGAATCACATAATACAATATCTATTAAATCTTAAATATGTATACACAAAATTTGGATTGTACAGGCACACTCTTTAATTCACAGAGCATACATCATTCATTCAAGACCTATTTCTCCAAATTCTTAATACTAAAACCTTTTGTCCCATGATTTAATTTCAAAATTCATTAAAGAGAGTGGAGGCTGGACTGGATCTGTATATAGCATTCCAGATTATTGGTATGTATTTTAGCTCATTGGTTTGTTGGGGTTTTTTTAGAACAGGTAAATTCCAACCAGTGAAGGATCTTGGTGTTGTGACGTTGCACTAAGTGGATATAGTATTAGCTGTTTTTTCATTGCACTACCCTTTAAAGGCCTTTGGAGGTCTTTAGATCTACTTCTAAATTGCAGTTTGTTGTAGCCTTGTCTAAGGATAACATAAAGGCTATAATATTTGACAATTGTGCATGCTATTTCCATTAATTTGTATAACTTCAGAACACTCCCATTAAAAGCAAAAGAGCTACATATATATCCATTTTGAGGTAGACAGAGTGTCACTAGAAAGAACATAATGATGTTAATTTTCTAATCACTGTGGCGTATGTATAAGATAGCAATTGGTATTGTCAGCCTTTTCAGTGGAAATAGATATCAATTAAATTCACTGGGTATATATGAGAAACTGCCATTCATATTATAGCTCTTGGAAACATTTACTGATATCTTAATTGGACTGGAGGATTTGAAAAATATAACATGTAAGATCTGTACTTAAAATTGATGACATTTATTTAACTTCTCAGCAGATTTTTTTTAGATTACTTTTATGTAAAAAGTACCATTTAAAACAAAATCTTCCTACACGTACTGAAAGGTAACAAAGCTCCAATATCGCAAAATATGTAGCTTCTAGACAGCTTCACTGGTGCTGCATTTGACAGGCAAAATAGTTTTATCTCACTACAGAGACTCTTGAATTGCATTTTACCATTGGGAAAGATAACATTTCTCAGGGTTTCCCTCTACAGAGCCATCATATCTCCACTTTAGAAGAGGAAACTGTTTTTAACAGTTAGTTGTATTAGTCAGTTCAGGAATATCTGTGATGATCGAGCACCCGTTGAAAGAAAATGCCTAATGTGCTTTCTGTCATTGTGGATACTTGGATGGAACTGAAGCACAATCTGAGTATCAAAAAGACATAGAAAACATAAGTTGTGGTGTTTCTTTTGTTGAGTGAAATCCGGAAACGACAGGATAAGAGGATCAGAAAGACAGACGTGTTACAAAGATTAGTTTTGCAGAATATTGTGCTGTCTACACAGTGAAATTAAGAACTAGGAGATAAATCCTATTTGTCTCACTCAGAGCAGTTGCTTTTAAATCAATGAAGTCACATTAGTGTACAGACTTTCAGGATCACGTATTCACCTTACACTTCTGAGCAGCTGAAATAAATAGCCTGAAACGCCAACTGAGCATTCACAACCCTTGTTGGCTTCACATTGACTTGTAAGCGCTGGTCATTTCCCAGAATCAGATCTTTCATGTGCAAAGCAGGTTGTTCAAGCCACAAGTCCAGGGACTGTTAAAGCTTCATTTCTCAGTCAAGAGGAAGATATAGAACTGGTGGAATTTCATTACTTCTAGAACCGTGAGAAGTACACGTGCTGTGATTTAATTGTCTCAAAACCCCAAGGGTAAAGGATTAGAAAGAAGGCACCTTAGGTCACATTCCTTATGTGGACCTTATTGCACATCTTTGAGAAAGCACCCACCTTTGTATAGTGGAAGGGAACTCTTTAAAGTAAAATATATTGCACTTTTTCCAGTGCAAATGAAAATTTTTTGTTGTGTATTTTATTCCATATCTACTTAGCAAAAGATTCTGAGAACACAGACAAATTTTAAATTGTAAAGGAAATCAGTTCTGTGGGGCGTGATGTAGGCAAAATGCTTTTTGAATAACACAGTCCTTCTTGACTCCCCATCCAAAACCAGTACAAATAGAATTCACTTTAAAATAAAGCAAAATTACAGTAGTAATAACACAGAAAAATACCACAGAGTTGTGGTTTGGAAAAACTGAGAACTCCTGCAGAGAACATCATCTCACATCAGAGCAGTGTGAGTTAACAGGGAACATAATACTGAACATAACCAAAAACATCTGAAAGTGAATCCCATTTTGGCAATGACTGCTTCTAATAGGAAAAGGAGCTTTGAGAAAGACAACCCTAATTAAGCAGCCTAATGTCTTTATACTCTGGCCAATTAGTTTTCTCACATCTACCCACTGCAGTTCTATTCCACTTTAAGTAAAATACAGTTTTTTTGTTTAAGGTGCTGAATTTGTGGTGCATAATTAAGCTGCTCTATGGAGAATTCACCTGACCTTTCTGTTGTTACAGAGTTCAGTGGGCTGGTATTTCCATACCACACATGAAATATTGTGCAAGACATCTCTATTTTTGAAGTTCTACATTTTCTGTCAGGGTAGGTTTGAGTAACAAACAGATATAAACTGATTGTAGAGGTGAAAAGTCATGTCCATATTATTACGCTTCTTAGATTTTGGTGTTATATTACTAAATATCATTATGAAAAATGTAATTTGTTTTCATTTATAATAGCAACTATGAGCTGAGAAAATACTCCTTCTTGCAAGATTTTTGATCAAGAAATTTTTACTTATCAGGCTAAAAACTATAACAAAAGCTTTACCCACCTGAAGAAAATGTCTCTTTCCCCTGCATAAACGAGTGCTTTAGCATCCAGAATGTTAGACTTCCAGGTGGATATTTCTGAAGGAATCTCTCAAACTTTGTTTTTCTGTCACAGTAATTTCGGCAACTCCAGAATATTGCTTAGGAATAGTAACATTTTCAAAGTGAAAACTGGACTTGTTGTTTTCTTTTCATTAGGTTTGATTTGTTTTCACTAGTTTTGGCCCAAAAATGTTCTGATAGAGTGAGTCCTTCTAGTATACAGGGTGTTAGCTAGCACCAAGGTCTGGTGCGGCCTTCTGATTACTACCCCCTCTTGGTAATGCAGGTTGGCGGGGACGAGGTAGCAGAAAGAAGTCCCAAGGCCATCAAAAGGGACTTCAGGGCACTGGGGCGACTGGTTGAGGGATCAGGGGCGCAGGTGGTGTTTTCCTCCATCCCATCAGTGGCAGGGGACAGCACTGAAAGGGGCAGGAAAACTCACCTGGCTAACAGGTGGCTCAGGGACTGGTGCCATCGGTCAAATTTTGGCTTTTTTGATCATGGGGAGGTATACACAGCACCGGGCCTGCTGGCAACAAGTGGAGCTCAGCTATCACAAAGGGGGAAAAGAATTCTTGGCCACGAGCTGGCGGGGCTCATTGAGAGGGCTTTAAACTAGGTTCGAAGGGGGAAGGGGATATTGCCCAGCTCACTAGGGATGAGCCTAGGCTTGGAGTGCCAAGGCCAGGGGTGAGATTGACAGCCCAGCTCGTGTGTTTACACCAATGCACGTAGTATGGCCAATAAACAGGAGGAGCTGGAAGCCATTATACAGCAGGACGGCTACGACTTGGTCGCCATCACAGAAACGTGGTGGGACAACTCGCATGACTGGCATGCTGTCATAGATGGCTACAGACACTTTAGGAAAGACAGGTCAACAAGGAGAGGTGGGGGAGTTGCTCTGTATGTGAGGGAGCAACTGGAATGCATTGAGCTTGGCCTGGGGGCAAGTGAAGAAGGAGTTGAAAGCTTGTGGGTTAGAATTAAGGGACAGGCTCACACGGGTGACATTACGGTGGGTGTATACTACAGGCCACCTGACCAGGAGGAGGAGGTTGATGAAGCCTTCTACAGGCAGCTGCAAGCAGCCTCACAGTCACAGGCTCTGGTTCTCATGGGGGACTTCAACCACCCTGACATCAGCTGGGAAGACCATACAGCTAGGCAGGCGCAATCCAGGAGGTTCCTGCAGAGCATTGATGATAACTTTCTGATGCAAGTGGTGGAGGAACCAACAAGGAAAGGCGCGCTGCTGGACCTCGTGTTAACAAACAAGGAGGGACTGGTGGAGGACGTGAAGGTTGGAGGTAGACTCGGCTGCAGTGACCATGAAATGGTGGAGTTCAGGATCCTGCGTGGAGGAAGCAGGGCGATAAGCAGGATCAAAACCCTGGACCTCAGGAGGGCTGACTTTGCCCTCTTCAAGGAGCTACTGGGAGGAATCCCGTGGGCCAGGGCTCTCGAAGGCAGGGGGGTCCATGAGTGCTGGTCGCTTTTTAAACAACACTTCTTCCATGCACAGGAGCAATGCATCCCCCTGAGAAAGAAATTTAGCAAAGGAGGCAGGAGACCTGCATGGTTAAACAAGGAGCTTCTAGCGGAGATCAGGCAGAAGAGAAAGGTGCATGGCATGTGGAAAGAGGGGCAGGCCACTTGGGAAGAGTACAGAAACGTAGTGAGAGCATGCAGGGATGCGACGAGGAAGGCCAAGGCTCACCTGGAATTGAAGCTGGCAAGGGATGTCAAAAACAACAAGAAGGGCTTCTTGAACTACATCAGCAGCAAAAGGAAGGCTAGGGACAACGTGGGGCCGCTGCTGAATGAGGCGGGTGTCCTGGTGACGGAGGATGCGGAGAAGGCAGAGCTAATGAATGCCTTCTTTGCTTCAGTCTTCAGTGCTAAGACTGGCCCTCAGGAATCCCAGGCCCCGGAGGTAAGAGAAGAAGCCTACAAAGAGCACGACTTTTCCTTGGTCGAGGAGGACTGTGTGAGGGATCGCTTAAGCGATCTGGATGTCCACAAATCCATGGGCCCCGATGGAATGCACCCACGAGTGCTGAGGGAGCTGGCGGACGTCATTGCTGAGCCACTCTCCATCATCTTTGAGAGGTCCTGGAGGACAGGAGAGGTGCCCGAGGACTGGAGAAAGGCCAATGTCACTCCAATCTTCAAAAAGGGCAAGAAGGAGGACCCAGGGAACTACAGGCCGGTCAGCCTCACCTCCATCCCGGGAAAGGTGATGGAGCAGCTTATCCTGGAGGCCATCATCAAGCAAGTGGAAGAAAAGAAGGTTATCAGGAGTAGTCAGCATGGATTCACCAAGGGGAAATCATGCCTGACCAATCTGATAGCTTTCTACGATGACATGACTGGCTGGGTAGACGAAGGGAGAGCTGTGGATGTTATCTACCTTGACTTCAGCAAGGCTTTCAACACAGTCTCCCATGATATCCTCCTGGGGAAGCTGAGGAAGTGTGGGCTGGATGAGTGGTCGGTGAAGTGGATAGAGAACTGGCTGAATGGCAGAACTCAGAGGGTTGTCATCAGCGGCGCTGAGTCTAGTTGGAGGCTGGTGACAAGTGGTGTCCCCCAGGGGTCAGTACTGGGCCCAGTCTTGTTTAACTTCTTCATCAACGACCTGGATGAAGAGTTAGAATGTACCCTCAGCAAGTTTGCTGACGACACCAAACTGGGAGGTGTGGTAGATACACCAGAAGGCTGTGCTGCCATTCAGCGTGACCTGGATAGGCTGGAAAGCTGGGCAGAGAGGAACCTGATGAGGTTCAACAAGGGCATGTGCAGGGTCCTGCACCTGGGGAGGAACAACCTCATGCACCAGTACAGGCTTGGGGTGGACCTGCTGGAGAGCAGCTCTGTGGAGAGGGACCTGGGTGTCCTGGTGGACGACAGGTTAACTATGAGCCAGCAGTGTGCCCGGGCTGCCAAGAAGGGCAATGGGATCCTGGGGTGCATCAAGAAGAGTGTGGCCAGCAGGACAAGGGAGGTTCTCCTTCCCCTCTACACTACCCTGGTGAGGCCTCATCTGGAGTACTGTGTCCAGTTCTGGGCTCCCCAGTTCAAGAAGGATGAAGAGCTACTGGAGAGAGTCCAGCGGAGGGCTACAAGGATGGTGAGGGGACTGGAGCATCTCCACTACGAGGAGAGGTTGAGGGAACTGGGCTTGTTCAGCCTGAAGAAGAGAAGGCTGCGAGGGGACCTTATAAATGCCTACAAATATCTGAAGGGTGGGTGTCAGGAGGATGGGGCCAAGCTCTTTTCAGTGGTGCCCAGTGACAGGACAAGGGGTAATGTGCACAAACTGAGGCACAGGAAGTTCCGTTTGAACATGAGGAGGAACTTCTTCTCTCTGAGGGTGACGGAGCACTGGAACAGGCTGCCCAGGGAGGTTGTGGAGTCTCCTTCTCTGGAGATATTCAAGACCCGCCTGGACAAGGTCCTGTGCAGCCTGCTGTAGGTGACCCTGCTTCGGCGGGGGGGTTGGACTAGATGACCCACAGAGGTCCCTTCCAACCCCTACTATTCTGTGATTCTGTGATTCTGTGATTCTGTGATCTATTTAAACGATAGTGCTGACTCCAGTGCAATATTTCGAACTACCGAAAATAAGGAAAGAAGAAAAATGTTCCTTTATAATAGGGGATAAAAAGTGATGTTCCTTGGAACTATCTGGCAAAAGACATTTAAAAAGGTAAAAAGGCTTATGATCTTACCACAGCAAAAATACTTCTAATCCAAAGATTTTTTTTTTCAAACATCAGTTAATAAACATTTAGACAAATTAGGGGCAAGAACTGGGAAAGTCCACGACTGTTTCATAAATGAATTTTGCTTAGTTTCACGTTTAACTCCTCATAACTTGACCCAACTTCTTCCAGTGCTTCAGTGTGGAAGTTATTGATTTAAAATCCAATCTCTTAAAAATATATCTACCTCTCTGCAACCCAGGCAACAAGTTCTTTTCATTGTCAGCTGTACATCCCAGTGATCCTTGTTCTGTGCTGTAGCAAATATGCAGCAGACATTTAGATTATTGCTGTTTCATAACTCATATTTTACTTATTAAAAGTCTAATAATATCTTAATTCAGAAGGTATGGATTGCACTTTAATTGTTTAAAGATATGAGGTACTATGAAATTTCACTTTGGGAATTACTGTGGTGAATATGGAGTCTTTGTCTCCATAGCTTCAGATTGTTGAGAACAGATTGCTCGATCCCTATAACCCTTTTGTCTTTTGAAATGATAAGTACAGGAGGAAATGTGACAAGCCTGACTGGCACTTCAGTTTCTTCTTTGTGAACTGACTCATGTTTTGCTATTAGACACTCATGCTGAGCAGCCAAAGGGGCACTCGGGGTGTAATGCAACATTGCACTGTGAATTACAGAGGGAGATACTGGGAAGATTCCCGTTAATGAGGTTCCAAAACAGCACTTTTCTTTTTTCTACTGGTCTTCTTTCCTATCATCTTGTAACTTATTTTCTTACATCTTCATTGTCAATCTGTTACTCAGACTAGAATGGTATATCAAACACTTCAAAAGACTGCAGGTTTTCAGACTTTCTATGGATTTTTACTTATACGAAAAATATGTGCCTGAGCCTGCATTATTGTGCAGGGGTAATTACATGTATAGCCACAGAGAAGTTTTTATGTATTTTTTTGTTCTATTTCTGAATTGTGCAAAAGGTTTCAAGCAGAAATTCTGGATGGTCTCATGAAAATAATGAACTGTGGTGTAATTCTGATACTTTTAATAAGAACAAGGCTGGCAGTCTGATTTCTAATCCAATTTATGCCAGAATGGTTTCAAAGTTGAGTTTTTAACCAAAGCATTTCAGAATGCTTTCAAAGTTATCTCCACTTGAAAATATTAGTTGTGGTTAAATCTGTCCAAAGAATCTAAATAGACTTTTTCTTGAATGTTTTAAAACTACTTTATGATGCCTATCTCCTCAGTCTTTGTTGACATATACCATATATCAACAGTAACAGTGCTTTCTAAGCACCAACCTGTACAGATAGCCTGGGAAGCTGTGTAAGCATTCACAATCGACTCTCACCTTGGAAACAGTATGAATTCTGACTTCTAGTGCTGGACTTGGTCATGTAATAGCAATTACTCAACAGTTTGACCAGTCTCAAAAACTAAACTTCTAAAACCTGTGAACTCCTAAGCATCAGATTTAAACCTAGCACATTAGCTCCTGATCAAAAAAACCCCAACCCTAACCTTAGTCCAAAGTCTAATTAAAACTCAGAAACCATTGCTATTGCATTGCAGTCATTTAATCAAGTTACTCAGACCAGTGCCAGCCAAAAAAAAATCCCTGTTTCTTGTTCATACCAGGTGGCAACTCAATCATATATCTCTGCCAGAGTGAACCTCGAAGTCTACATTTAGAGTAAGCTTCTGCTTAATGACTCTTTCTGTATATTGACATAAATGAGTGAGCCTATGGAGGGAGATTGGGGAACTGAAAGAGAAATGACTTTTAGGATCAAGTCAACTACAGGTGATGGTGTGCTCTGAAAGAAGCTGATTATTAAATTTTTAATGTCTTCAGGCCCTGCTCTAGTTTTGTGCAGGTGGTTATGTTGCTAATTCCTATTATCAGGCAGCAGAAAAAGTGATTTTTAGAAAGGTTAAAAACCAGAAAGATTGATTAAAATCAGATTCTGTATGTCTGGAAGGTCAATTTGGAAAGAGCAACAAGATAACTCTGTCTTGTAATGTTAGAGCTATAATAAAGCACTATCTGTATCTAAAAATCCACTTTATAACCCTTGCAGACTGGCACAAAGCTTCCACTAGTGATTCTGATCTTAAGGCTCAACTGTCCTTGCCTCTTGCTTCATTAATACACTTTGTAGTTTGCCTACAAAATAATCACCCTCTTGCCGGAACTAAGACAGGTCACTGAAACCAGATCAGTGCTCCGCTGCTGTGGGTTATCCCGTGGCTCAGCCTGAGCAGCAGCGCTGATGTGGAGTTGCAATTTGGGAAAATGAAACTTTTTAAAAATCTCTTTTCCTTAAAAGATGTGCTGTGAAATTCTAATGAAAATTCATTAAACTATTTTTGTGTAATTAAGAAGTAGGAGGATGTCAGTTGCCCTCATCACTTGCTGACTCTAAATTTCTTTGCCCTATGTATGTATACATAGTTTTTACATTCGTCTTCAAACACATCTTCCTTTACTCCCCTAATTTACTGTTAGACAGTTAAATTACTGTCATGTAAATTAGTCTCTCCAATAAGATCCAAAGAGAGATAGAGAGGCTGGGCTTCTACTTTCTATTATTATTCGTTTAAAAGATCTTTCTGTAAAAAAAATCTGAAACTAATATTCTCAATTTATACATGCATATATATTTCAGTTAAGCAAATGTTAAATATTTCAAATAAGACTAGTAAAGTAAAACAGCTTTGTAAAGCTGTTCAGGCCAATAGGTTCCTCACATCGTTTCCAGAGGGTATACAGAGGAATTAGATAAACACTTAAAAATTCAAAACTGACCGTAGTGCAGTCTGGCATTGCTCTCTTCATGGGACCTTGATAGATATTCTTTGACAAGGTATTTTCTATTATGTGGGTTGGAAATTTGTTGAATCAGAATAATGAAGAGGCTCAGTATCTGCATATGGTGAATGTTTCATGTTGATCAATGTCTGGTAGTTAACTAGAAACTTTACTGACATAATACAACATACATTTAAACAAAAAAGCAAATAACCTCAGATATTTTAACCTTTTGAACATAGTTTTTTTGCTTCAGTAAAACCTGTAACAAATGGTACTTGGCTTTGGCATTGAAGTGAAGAGGGAATGTCAAAAAGCAATGGTTTACATTCAGATCAGACTGTGTGTACTTATGGAAGTGACCTTTTAGAAGTGAGAATAGCAAGTGTTGAGTACATTTGAAAATTCATACCTAGCAGAAGAGGTTTTGTGTACCAATAAATAAATGTAGACCAAAAAGACTCAAAACATGAATGTTAGTGTAGTGTGAAATATATGAGCCTCAAACTGAATCTTTTATCTTGCCTGGCATCCTGAAGCAGAGACCACTCAAAATGTAATTTGCTGTACAAATCCCAGAAAGAGGATAATTTAAAAAAATATTCTCTATTTCCCACCCCCCCCAATTTTAAATGAACATGTGGCCATTCTACAGTCCTAGAGATCCGAATTAGTACACTTAACTGTTGACAACAGAGAACTATCATTAAGGTCCCGGATTCTGCAATACTTTTGAAAAAATATTTTTGGAATGTATTTTTTTAGCTTGTGAGTAATGGATCTCTGCAAATTGTTATTTTTAAAATTAATTTCTGATATTACTCACTAGAGAAGTTTTGGAGCTGATTTTTGACATAAAGTTGTCATTTCAAAATGAAAGATTAAAAATTTTAGTTATTAAAAAAAAATCCCAGAAAATAAATACCATGTATTTTGGTTTATGTTTTCCAGATAGAGCATTTTCTTTAAAAAGTATGAACGAACTCACCCATCCTTACTTGGAGATAGCTTCCCTCTTTTGCTTTCCCCTCCAAAATCAAATGTGATAAAACATGCCAATTAAATTAATTTTCTACACACTACGGCTTTAGTTATGAATGACAAAATATGACTAAAATTTCTTAAAATAATCTCTAATTTTGTCTCTTCTTGTATTCAATTGTTTAATCTAACTTGATTGCAAAACATTTTATTCACCACATTGCTACTTAAAAAGAAATATTGAATTAAATTATCTTTGACATTAAAATAGTAGGTCACACTGTTTTCAGAATGCAATAGCACTGAGGACTGAGAAAGGCCAGTGTGTTCTGCAATTGTATGAGAACAGTAAGAGATACTTTCTATTGATACATTTATTACAACAAACATGGAAAATGAAGGAATATATTATTTTCATTCTGTAAGAGAGGAATTGATGCTCTGGGAAATTACAATTTACTGAAGTCGGGAAAAAAAGGTCATCGTCAAAGCAATAAATGATATTCTGTGTCCTAGTCTAGTGCATAAAATACAGTAAAAGCTTTCAATTCTGATGTATCTGTGATTTTGCCAAGCTACAGTTAGCTCAGCGAATATTTGAGGAACATTTCACTAGGGTAGCTAAGGTAGATGCTATGAGAAAAGTAGTGTGTCAGCATATTTCTTATATTATGTAAAAACTAAGAGGAAAGAACAGATGGAGTAAAAGACTTACAATGGTTATAGTGCAAAAAATGTAATTTATATTTAAACAATTAGACATTTTGAATCGACCGCATTGATTAGCTTCCAGTGCAAAACATTAAGTACTGTAGGTGGAGCTATCAGTAGTTTCCTGTGATTTATGAGCTATGCATGAAAAGGTAATATTCATACAGTCTAATGTAGCGCAGACTGCATTGAAATAGCTACATGTGCATCTGAGGATAACACTGGATACATTTCGGAAGAATGAGTAAGAATGATCTATTAATTCTTGGAGACAGGTGGTTGTTCTTGCTCATGATTTAATTAAACTACACCCAAATATAAAGGAGATCTTGCTAACTGGCTCTATGAACTCGCTGAGAAAGACTCACGCCCTGCTGCTAGCATTTGGGATTTTTCCTTTGCATACTTTTCTGAGTATATACAGCTCAATTGCACCTGGATTTCTTTGTGAATTTCTTCATCAGGATTTCTTGCTAATGTACAAAAGGTCATGTCCTGAGTTTCAGGGGTATAAGTATTATATCTCCACAAGCATTATCCTTCTTGAGACTTATTTTAGACACAGCTTTTGCAATAATACACTTCCACTGTTAGAAAACTCAAAGACTAAACATATGTCTTTAGTCAACCAGTGTGCCAGATGCTTTATATTCCTTGCCCACTGCTTCCTTCCTGTGCTACTTTGAGACAGTCACCTTTCTGTCTTCTTAAGTATGCCTGCTGGTAGTGTCTGGATGGCCCAGATATCAGCTCTCCTGACTATAATAACAGTTTCATCTAATCCCCTAGAAGACTCCCTGCACTAAACATTTCTGGGTAACAGTCTTTCCGCTGTTCCATCTAATCCTTCTGCCCCAAAAGAGTGCTTCTCATTGCTTATCTGATGCGTTTCATCTTGAGACAACATTCTTCTAACACCTTAGTTCTTAAAATGATACCACAGACCGCCCTTTACAATTTCAGTCCCCAGTTTAGCGTTCACAGGCTGTGCTGCACATCCTTCTCTCCGAATGGCCCCAAGGACACCCTAGTCTGAGGGGCAAGTCTGGACTATGCTGGAAAAAAGTGATGAATCACATCTGTGAGGATGGTGCTGTGGCAACAGACTTTTTGGAATAAGGAATAAAAGTCAGACTTTCCCAAGTCAGCTGGGGAAAATTCCAAGTAAAAAATGTGCTGCAGCCTAAGCTTCAACCTTGTTCAGGCCAGTCACACTGATTTGAAAGGCACTACATCCTTCCTAGAGCTCTTGGAAAGAACTGAGAGAAATTTCAGGCCAGAAAGAGAGAAAAAGAGATTTGAGGAAAAGGAGAAAGAATGAATAAAAACGCAATTAATAATTTCAGTGGAGCTTCCTGTGCCCAATAAGATATAGCCAGATGCCAATTACTATCCTGTAATTCCCATTCTTTCCTTTCTTCTCTAACCTAGTCTGGAAACCTGTGGCATCTAGGATATATGTATAAGTGCAAAAACATTATATATTCCATATTACAGATAATATATTATTATATATGTTATAATGGTTCAAGTATATATACATGGGTGTATGTATATGTCATATATCAAAATACTATATCTAAATTATAACCAAGCCTCAAGAGTGGTATGCAAGATCAAATACAATGAACACTGGGTCAAATACAAGCAGTGGAAGGATGTCTCCCTTTAAAGACAATAAAATAGAAGTACGCATGTATATAGGTCAGCACATCTATAGAACTGAACAATGATCTGTCCCACATACCTAGATCTGAAGTGTGCTGTCTGAGCAGCTCCTTTTTTTCACGCTGGTCTTGTATAAAACATAGGGACATATCTACCCATGCTATTTGTCACATACAAGTCTGTGCATGTTGAATTAATACTCTAATATTGCTTCTACCAGGCTGTCAAGATTGTATTCTTATAGTGATTAACAGTGAGCTTTAATGATCAATAAACTTTTAGTGATTTGTTTTTATTAACTTTGGGCTACTGGTACCGTTCTGTACTGAGACTTTCAAGACCCCAGTTATCCTCTTGTGCCTGTATTTTTGGAGGTCCCAGTTAAAATTGCCTGTTCTCATTCAACAGCCTTCAAACTGCAGTTACCTGGTAACAAATATTTTATTAGAACATCCTTGTAATGCCCACACTGGATCCTGGAGCATTTCACTGAGGAAAAATATTGGTCCATTAGAAAATGCATTGTCATAGTTTAACCCAGCAGCTGGCAATTAGGACCCGACAGCCACTCGCTCATCCCTCCTCTTCCTCACCTGCAGATGAATGGGGAGGAGAAATGGATAAAAGGGGAAAATCATGGGTTGAGATAAAGACAGTTTAATAAGAAAACAAAGTAAACCACTAATACTACTAATAATACTACTAAAAATAATGATAATAATCATAATAATGAATATGCCAAACTACATACAGTATAATTTTTCTCACCACCCGATGCACACGCAGCCTGAACAAAATTTGAACTCCCAGCCAAGAGCAGATTGAAAGAGCTCACAGAAAGTGAAAAGCTGAAAGCTTTCTTCCCTCAGTCTACCCTAATTTATAAACTAAGCATGATATTTATAGTATGGTATATTTCCATTGGGTGGCTTGGCTGTCTGTCTGGCTATGCTCCCTTCTGCACACCTGCTTATTAGCTGAATGTGAGAAATTGGAAGAAGTCCTTGATTTCATACCACCACCTAAAACCACCAGTGTTGTCTACATTCTTCTCATACTAAATCAAAAACACAGCAGCTACTGGAAGGAAAATTAACTCTGTCCCAGCTGAAACCAGGACATGTATGTATAGTTATTTACTTGTATTAATATCTTTTAGTTATGACACTATCATTGGTACATTATCAAAGTTGCTTCAGAGCAATCCCCTCTTCCACAATAACCTATTCACATTGCTGTCGTGTTACGAGTCCAGTCGGTCAAACTGTACATTCCTGAATCTGCCTCATCTCATTATCACCACAAGCTTCTTGATAAAGTAGTGTAAGTTGAAATGCCCTGGGCTTCTGTTGTTAGGTATCATTTTTTTAATAAGTAGTCACAAGTAATCTTGCTGCAATATGCAAATATGTTTCCATAAACTTAAAAACTTTTTAAAGTGATATCACCATTTGCATTATCCATAATACACTAATTGCATAGAATACTACATATAATACAGTTCTAAAGACTCTTTGCATTTGATACATGGAGTATAATTCCTGTTTTTAAGGGTTTGCTTATTTGTTACAGGCATCCTTGAGTTCTCCAGCATCACTTTCCAGGAGTCAGTCAACTATTACCAACATAGAAATGCCTAACAAAACAGAGATTTCTATGCTACAGAATCCCTGCCTGGATGCTCTTCCTTTTACTATGGCATTGAAAAACTCACAGCTTTATGAATAGTTTTCTAGTTCACTGATTAGCCATTTGATTCACATTTCTTTCTGCTTTTTCTTTTTTTTTTCTTTTATTTTTTCTTTTAAATAAATGGCTTTCAGTAACCAGAATATCCTGCAGTTAACACATAGAGCTTTCTATTGGTTTATGGCTTAATTTTTTTCTCTTTTTACTCCCATGGGAGTTTCTAATTACAGCATCCTCAAAATACAGTTTATACACAACATGTGTGTAAGTTCTCAGATACTCTCAAAGGTTCAGGAGTACCACTTCTCTGGTTTTATAGTATTTACTCTTGCTCTCTGTAAAATGTTGTATTTTTTTAAGATTTTATGCTCTACTTTAAAGGTATTCTGCAGTGGACATAGACCATTACATCTCTCAGATCTTTTAAATCCGTGTGCTCACAACCATTCTTAAGGGCAGTACTCTATGGTTATTTAGTTAGTGATATAAATGAAAGTATTTTGGTGTTATGTCTTTAAGCAACTGAGGCTGGTGACTGAGGAAAAGCTAATTTGATTTTATTTGAGATTATCAGTTTGTCTGAACAATTAGGTTTATGGAAATCTGAATTGTTTAGGAGCTTTTTAAAAACTGTATTATAATAAAACCTATGGCCTTTGGATAAAAAAGTAAGTAGAAAATTGTTGCAGTTATTCTTCTCTGTCTACAGGACTTGAGCAGTGTAATGCTGATGAAGTGTCTAGAAGTGAGTATTTTCCAGTTCAGTGAAAATAGTTGTGAGTAGAAGAAAGTATAACTACAAAAAAAACCCAAATCAACAACAATGAAGTCTAGTTCTGTTAAACTGTTTGTAGATAAATAAATGTAATTGTGGTATGAAACTTTTAGACGGAGTTGCTTGAAGGTCATTCCTGAAATTCATCCATTGTTTTTGATGTATGCATTATGTAAGTTCTTATCTGTTATTTGAATGTTTCAGGGATAGAAAATCAGTTTCTTAGATGTTGTAAAGAACAGAATACAAGGCTGCAGCACACTTAAATGATGTACAGTCCATTGCAGAAGTTAGAACAAAACCAAATATTGGAATAAAACTTATATAGCAGTTAATAAGCTTAGCTTGCAAGATGCTTTCAAACATTTGGAGAAATTGCATTACCAGGAGTCACGCTCACTATAAAGCTAGAATCCTCATTACAGAATATAGGAGGACAAAAGCTTTTGAAAGTAGGTTTTCCTGTTATAATTCTTACAGTGTGTCCGAGTAGCTTTAACATTTGCCTTATTACAGAAAAGCGGTGAAAATTTCAGAGTTCACACTTGATACTACCATGAATTTACATGGTACTAGGAGATTACTTTGAGTGAAAGATCAGTGACCGGAATCAGGAAATGCATTGGCTTTCTCAGGCTTTCACAGATCTGTGAGTGTCATAGGCAGATGTAAGTAACACGTCATTCATTTTCTTTTAAAACCTGACATTGTGTGCTGGGTCTGGCAGAGTTGGAGTTACCTTTCTTCACAGCATCCTGTGTGGTGCTGTGTTTTGTATATGTGGTTAAAACAGTCTTGCTAACTCACTAACATTCTGGTTATTGCTGAGCAGTACTTGCATAGCATCAAGGCTCTTTCCTGCTCTGCCCTTACAGCAAGTCAGCTTGGGGTGGGGAAGAGACTGGGAAGGGACTCGGCCAGGACTGCTGACCCAGAGTGGCCAAAGGGATGCCCCATACCATCTGACATCATGCACAGCTAGGCAAAGGAAAAGGAAGAGGGGATGTTCTTATTTATGTTGTTCATCTGTAATATATGCTGAGGCCATGATTTCCGGGAAGGTGCTGGACATCTGCCTGCTGATGCAAAATAGTGAATTAATTCCTCTTTTTGCTCTGCTTGCACACATGGATTTTGCTTCATTTATTAAACTTTCTCCGTCTTGACTCACAAGTCTCCTTGTCTTCTTTCCATCTTTCCCCATCCTGCAGGAGTGAGGAGTGAGAGAGCAACTGTGTGGATGTTCAGCTGTTGGCCAGAGTCAACCCACAGCACACTGTCACTATTTAGAGGTGAATTACAATGGGAGCATTCTGGAAGAGCAGCACAGATCAAAACTGGTGGGGCTGCTGAATCTTCCTGAAAAGAACAAAAACACTTCATTAGCAGCTGATGGGTAGGTATGCCTTTCCAGGATGGTCACGGATTTGGTTACATTTTCACTGGGATACACTGGAAACATCTCTAAACTTTAGTTAGTCAGCAGTTGAAGTTTCTGACTGTTATTCCAAACCCTTGCTGATAATTTATTTTTTCTTGCCAAATTTTTGACATCCAGTCCTGCTCTGGACCCTGATCTCTCCCCCTCACAGTTCTTTAGCCTCTTATTTGGTAATAACAACAAAAGAAACCAAAAGAATAAGCTAAGTTAACTTTTACCCAAACATTAAATTGTAGAAGTTTTTTCTTGATAAATTGTGTTGGTGTTTTTTATCTTTTGGTAATTCAAGTTGGAATTGAAGCCAAAGTTTGTGATAAGGACTTAGGGCTTAAAGGTTGGTTGGTAGCTGGTCCTAACAATGCAAAAAATCTTGATTCAGCAGAGCATAATGATTTAAAAGGAATTCAAGTACAAGTTTGATTGCTCTGATGAACTGAAATCCCATTGAACAGTCTCACTCTATCTTTGCAACTACCTTAGAGAAAACATACTGGGAGGATTAACATAAAACCAGCTGCTATTACTCTGTATCTGGTCTGGAATGATTCCATAGGTATTTCCATATGGTAATTCAATCTAATGAAAGTTACCTCATATGTCATATTTGCTCTGGTGTAGCAGAGTAAAAAAAAAATGCCTTTTTTCCTGACTTTAAAATAAGATTTTAAAAAAAAGAATTATTTATTCAATGCTCAAAGGCACAAAGTATTTAGGAATATGGGTTAAAATAATGAAAAATATAGGCGTAAGGTATTGGCTACACCTCTGGAAATCCTTCATGATAGCTTCATCTGACAGAGAAAAGAAACAAATCAGTCAAAGAAAAAAAGGCAGAACCCCTTGCTATCCTTTTATCTTTCTCTCTCTCTGTATATCTGCCGGTTCAACAGTTTTGTACAGACACAGAATGGGCAGGCACTTCCTGCTTTTTCAAACCTCTTCTCTAGCCAGAGGTGAGAGAAATTTTACATCTCTTTTGATCCCATTCTAACCTGAATAAAACCAGACAATTAAGGTTTATCTCCACTGATGATGGAGGTGTTATTGTCTTTGCTGGTTTGAATAGCTACATTATGAAAGATTGACTTTCTTTCATTTCCTCTAGATTGTCCCATTGGTGGTCTTGTTTGAATAGAATAGCTAAATCACTGTACCTAACTGCAAAAGAACTTTATACGCCATACATAAATATCATACAGACATTTCAGAGTTTACCATAATAGATTAAATTTGTTGTTTATTTCTGTTGGTTAATAATATAAAAGTACTGTGAAATCATTTTGCTTTTGTGTTCTTTTCTTTCCATCTCCAGCAACAAATCTGTAGCATACTCACGCAACTGCACAGAGACATGCTTGACTATACTTATTGTTTTAAACGTTAAAACAAAACCTTCTCAAGAGGATTTTGGGGTATAAAAAAATACTAGACCAAGCCTCTAAAAGAGAAGCGTTTTCTATTGCGTTTGATCTCTGTCTCACCATTGCTTTAAAAAGTAGTATTTTGCTGAATATAGATTCGCTTGTAACTGTTTGGGGATTGCTACTTGAATAGGATTTTTGATAAATGGATGTTTTAGTCTCTCTGCAACCTGATTTATCACTCAAAATGGAGATTTAGGGTTTTCAGATATCTAGATGGTAATGAATTCTCCCAGGTTACCTTAGTTTCTCAGATGAGAAGTACACTTAATATTTGACTTACAGACAGCAAAAAGGTTTAATAAGAACAGATCAGACACACAATCTTTAGAAATTTTACAGGTTGATTCAAAATAATGCTCATCTCCTGAACCCTCTGAAGCAGAACTTCTTCCTTTGGGAAACCGATGACTTTACAGAACCTCAAATTTTTAGAAAGCTCCTTTTTATCTGACATCCTATATTTTCCTTAAAGCTTGGCCACAAAATGTAGAGTTCCAGACCTTTGATTGGAAGCCATGCAGAAATTTTACCACCTGCAATACTCTCACAAAATTGTTTCATAAAGATTAAAGAAATAAAAAGTCTTTGAAGTAACTCCATCTATGTTATACATGGAAAAGAAATCTCTTTGTTTGCTTGCTCAAACATGGTCAGAAACTGGATGACATCTGCCAGATGTGTCAGTTTTTATAGCTATTATATTTAGAATTTTTCTCCTTGTAGGTCAGGGTAATTCTATTTCTTCCACACTGAATTTCACTTTAAACCACTGTATATTTTTGACACATGCAATAGGCCAGAGGAAAAGTTATTCTTTATTGACAAGATTGTAAACAGGAAGGTCTAGGGTTTATTACACCATTACTCTAAAATGCCCTATTACCTGACATTAGTCCAAGTTCCTAAGTTGTTACTGTGAAACATTCCAGTAATCCTTTTACAGTAATACCATATACACATGGAGTGATCATGGGTGTTCAGTACTGAATGTCTCTTCCATTTCTATGAAATATTGGTCTCCTGTTCTTAGATGTCCTTCTTATTTGGATGGAATGTAGTAGATCTAATTTACTGGAAACTATCTCAAAGAATAAATTTTAAAAGGGAAAAACTACTTATATAAAAGAAAAAATCAAAAGCCCACATGAAAAGAGGATGAAATGCCTTTAAGCACCAAACCAGGGATTCACAGAAAGTGGAAGACCAAACTAGAAGCATAATGTTCTGAGATTTTTAATATTTTGTTACCTAGATCAGTAATTTTCCACTATTTTTATGATTAAAATTAATAACTGCATACATAAAAAATTCTTTTGCTAAATAATTTTGTCTTTTCATTGAAGGGCTAACCAGAAAGCTGGTTTGTATAGCTAGTTTTAAGACATTATGTCCAAACAATGCCGCTTACTGTTTTGGATTGTGACATAGGAGTTTTTAATTGATCTAAGAAGGTAAATTGTAAGGTAGGAATAGCTCCATAGCATTAAACAAATAATCTCAGAGAGTGCTATACTTTAACCTGTCTTAAAATTACTAGAATGATTATTGCTGGAAAGCCTGTTGACTATAGAAGATGAATATAGGCTAAACAGCTTACTTTAGGCAGCTAAAATGAAATAAGATTAATCTGACCTTAAATAAGCAACACAAACTACAAGGAAGCATTGAGTGAAAGCAAAGGGTTCTTTCCTTCTCTACATTCTGCCAGGAATAGGAGGTCTGGCAACATACATACCCTGTTCATAATGCGCCCTGATTCATTGACATAAACAGAAGAAAATAGTGCTTTAGTATCCAGAAACAAATGAATATAGTAATATTGGAAAAACAAAATAGAACTTTTCCTTTATAAAGATGCAACAATAAATATGAAACAGTTTGCTCTGGCTTTTTCTTCAACACATTGTCAAATTGATACATTCCTTGAAACATGCTGATTTTAACAAACTTGTTTTTTCAGATGAAAAATTTTCTGACCTTTTATGTATATTTTAATTATAATTTAAACTTAGCTTTTCTATATTTTCAAAACAAGCTCTTCTGGATTTCTAGAATTTAATACATTTTATCTGAGATTTCTGTAATTTACAAACTAATTTACAAGTACTGAGTATGCCATTAATGAAAGGGTAACATTTCCCGCCCACCCCCCCCCCCAACTGTCTGGAATTCATGTTTCAAAATATTAGGCAGAGGAAAAGAAATAGTTTACTGATGCTGAATTCTCATTGGACTAGGCATCATCATCCTGTCACAGTCCGGGAAGACCGGAGCCGTAGAGATTTGTTGTTATTCCCAGAGTGAGGTCAAGACACAAACCAAGTCAAATGGCACCAAGCAAACAGATTTGTTGATCACTTGTTCAATCAAAGACACGAGGAAACAGCGACAGGAAAGAGAGGAAATGACAGGAAAGAAACCTAGCAAGCAGTCGGGATGGAGTCACAAGAGACAGTCACCACCATGGATCCAGCGGTGTCCCATTGGTCCGTAGTTCCTGTGTGCGTCGGTGGTGGGGATCCCCTTGTCGTTGGTCACACAGGCTTTTATAAGGTGTTTGGGGAGATTGTTACCTAGGCAGTGACACGTACCCCACATTCCCTCAGTCCCGTGAATGTGTTTTTTTCTCAGTCCTGGTTCCAGCAAGTCGGGGAGGGGAGCAGTGTCTAGACACATTTTCCTGTCTTCTAACTCCCTTCAAGGCTTGTTTCGAGTGGCTGTTTATTCCTTGTCTGGTTTGTATTTGACTGGCCCACAAGGAGATTGAGCTGGGCTCCAAACAAGCTTTGCTGGCCTGCCAGGAGATCCTGCAGCTAGCTTTGCAAACAAGCTTTGAGGCAACTGTCTAAAGATATGGTCTCAGACACATGCAAGATCTTGTGTAAGCAAGTATTAATGGCTTTTCTGTAATCTTCAGCATCCTTGCTATGAAAGTCATTCTTCTCTCTGTCTGTAATCAGTCTCACAAGAGGGTCCACCCAATGGTTGTCTCACCAGTCTTGCCTCTGCTTAGGGAGGCAATAAATTTCTTTCCACCACAGGAAATTCTCCTCTTAACCTTGCACCAAGGTGTATCAGCTCATGTCATGTTGCACTGCAGAAGAAAACACCTCCTAATTTCTTTTGTCTTGCACTGCAGATGACCATCTAGGTTGCTAGTCTGCAAAACTCATATCAGCTTTACTTATCCAGATCAGTCAAAAGTTAAAGCAATAGTCCTTATACTTGCAAAGCAATAAACTTAAGCGCATGATAATAACACCAGAAACAAAAAAATGATTACAGAAACCTCCCTCATTAAATAAGTTAATAGATATTTGAAATATGTCTCCTAATAGCATCAAATTTTAGTTCTTCATGTTAATTTTTTTCAAGGACATTTTTCTTGGTTGAGACATCTTTGACAAGTGAGGGTCTGCTCACCGTCCCTGTCCTCAAGCACACCAAAACATATGTCCTCATATTAGCCGTTATGTGGATACACAATGAATTTCAGAGCAGGGGCTGGATCCTTCCACATTTTTCTTCTCACTAGTGAATTTTATTGCATGTTATTTGTTGGTGTATGAGGTCCCCACAAAGCTAAATTAAACTTTTTTGGTTGGTAAGCTCTGTCTTGTATTTTGTAATGACCTAGCTCTGTTTTCTTGATTAATCTTATGAGTCTCATCTTTAGTTGATCACTGTTTCTTTTGTTCTTCATACACTTGTACACATGCATTTACATAGCTTTCTTACAGCTGCAGTCTTCACATCAGAGAAACTTTATACATCATTTTTTAAGGGTCTCATACGGTGATTTCCAGCCACACCATACTCATTTATAAATACTGTGGATGTCTAACAGGACACCTTCTGTGCCTGGATTTCCATACATGTTGATGATGAGTTTATGACAGATCCAGAATCGTATTTTAATAGTATGTCTACAAAATTAGCTTTTGTATGCCATCCAAGCATTTGTTCACCTCTTTGCTTCTTACCTTATATTTTTCTCATTACCAGCTACATGTTGAAAATAATTGCATTTCCTTTTTGCTGAATCTCCATCCATGGTTCTTATTATGGTTACTAGTGTATGGATGGTGAAATTAAATATGAGTATCTACATCTCCTTTGTTAACAGCTTTTGTGTATTGCAGACAAAGGTGAAAGTATTTTGCAAATAAAGCTCATCTTCAACAAAACTGTTGTAGCAAAAGTGATAATGTTTGGTTGACTGCAGTGAAGAGTTTAATTAATTAGAATTTTGAAAGAAATATTTTCATGTTGAAAGAAAGAGAATTTGGAAAATATTTTTATGGATCCAGAATTTTACCCTGGAAACTCAACATGGATTGACCTTAGGAAGAATTGCTGGGACTACAATGACGACCTATATGTTTACTGAAGTTTTTGTAAGTTTACAAGCTACAAGAAGATAACTCAAAATGTCACTCAAACTAGTTTATTAGGATAGACAATTCTTATACATACCTTGATATGGAGCAGTAAAGGTTGTGCCTAGTTTTGAGGTTCATAAATATTGCAAGGTCAAGTGGAAACAAAGAAAACAGAAACCAAGAAAAATTAAATTAGACTAGGTGTTCAATGAACTACTTCTCTCTACTTGCAAACAGTGTATCAATTTAACAGAAAGTTGCCAAACTAAGCAGAAGGAAGAGAAGGAAAAAAAATGAGATTAACGTGATTGCATATAACAGCCAACTAGACACTGCAAAAAGAAGTAATAGCAATAATAATAGCAATAACAATAACAATAATAATAACAATTTTTAAAATCCTCTTGAATTTCTTTATGAATGAGCCATTATGGCTGGCTGCTTCTAGAAAGTATTTACTTCAGGAAAAATTCCAGTCACTGTTATCATCAAGCCAGGTTTGTGGGCTAGGAAAGCCTCAATGAAGCTTCAGCTGTTTTTGAGTCATAAGCCACACATCAGCCTACCTGTTTAGTTGTGTTTCTCGCTTTCCTCTCTTTTGCCTTTTGTTATACATATTTGTTAGCTGTTTTGGCTAAATATTTCTGGTTTTAGGTACATCTGGGATTTCTTTCTGATTGCAAATAATACAGCTTCTTACTAAAAAAGAAGACTTGTCAAAGTCTTTGTCTTCCTTTACTTATGAGAGAGATTTTTTTTAATTCCAAGGTACAAGACATTTCATAAGATTAGGGTGGCCCGTAAACCAGCCTTTTAGGCTGTTGCATTTTGTGCAATTCTGTAATACTCCATACTTCATCATCATTCTCTTAATTTAGAAGTCCTCTCAAATATGGTGGAACAGAAGTTGTGGCTGAGCATGCATAATGGTCCTTTTCATTGAGATCTTGTTTTGTCTCCAGCAGATGTCAATCAAATACACCTGTTGAAGGGAAAAAAGGTCAAGTCAGCTGGAAAAGAAGAAGCAAGAGAAATTTGTAGAGAAGCCATTTACCTATAGTGTTGCAATGACACAGCAATGAAAGCTATACACAGGAGGAAAAATGGTCTCAACATGGAAAAATATTTCGTTTTGAGGGTAGGATGTCATTTTTACTTCTGTTTTCATCCTAGCGGCATTAAACATTAAAGAAAAATACATCTCTGTATGATGCAGTTATTATAGTTATGATTCTTCTTTCTCATCTCTCAAAAACTGTATTTTCATTGCTTAGTTTATTGTCTTCCTTTTGGTATCTCTTTGTTCCACCTGGATAATGGAGTGGTTTTCCATTGTGCAATGTCTCATAACTTTCAATTTTCTCAAATATGGTCCAGCCCTTTCTCTGCATCTTTGAAAGTTTAAATATCTGTGTATTCATTTCTAAGCACAGTTGCTTTCTAGATTTATATCAAGTTTTCACACAAGAGGTGCGATGGAGTCACAAATGAGGGTTTAGGCTGCTTAAATGATCACACAAAGGTTTTGCAAGAAAAGATTTTACTGAAAATTTATCAAATGAGGTCTTACAAAGTTCATTGGCAAGGTTCATTCTATAACTTATCATATGAATGGAATCCAAAATCAAAGGAGGTTTTGAGTGGAAAATGATTTACACGGAGTGGAAGAAAACTGTAAGGGGTAAGGGAGACCCTCCCATTGAGCCACCAGGTTTGGACTGGACCCCCTTGCTCTCGAATCTCCTTCTCAGACAGGAGCCTAGGTGCAGCTGGATCCACAACCAGCCTTAGATGACAATGGTTTATGTCTAAAAGATATGATTAGCAGCAATTCAGGGTGTGCTCACAGTTTAAAGAGAGAGGGAGAATCACAGGAATTCAGCAATTGTTAATCACTGGTTAATGTAACAATTACTAAGTGATTAGAAAGAATTTGTTATTACAATCACAGTAATTGAATACTATGTTTTGAATTGATTCACACACACCCACACGCAATCATAAAAATTCCCCTCTAGTTCAGTGACATACTCACTTCACATTGAATGATTTCTCAAAGGACGAAGGTGGAGTCTCAAGGAGATCAGCCCAGGTAGTTCATGAGTTACTCTGAGAAGCATCCCACTCAGAGGGACTTACTGGGTGCTGCCCGCTACGGACCAGAATGGCTCAGAGGGCCTTCCTTGGTACCACTGTTTGTAGGGTCTCAGGATGACTGACTTTAGGCAACAGTAATTTTCCATTCTGGTGACAATCCGCATGATGCAGACAGCAATTATACAATTCCAGTAGTACCCAGAATGTACAGTTCAGCAAGCAGGTGTGACTCCAGGCATCAGGAGTTCCAGGTGCGGTCAGGGAGCGCCTGATAGGCCCAACTCACTACTCTTGTACAAAGACAAGGAAAGTGCCAAGTCATCCCAATTCAATGCACACCAGCTAGCTATTCTTGCAGTACAAGCAAGAATACAACATTGACTGGTTCTGGGATTGCCAGGTGTGGGAGGAAGCCACACCACCACAGATGGCGGTTTAAAGAAGTGCTGTCTATGATGATGTTTGTGTTCATTTGGATATGGTTATCGCTGCACTCCATCTTGTACATATTTTGTCTATCCCTGAATACTGTATGTAGTCAAGGTCTTCTTAAAGAAGAGGTGTTTGACTGCTACCTGTTTCAAAGCTCAGTAACCCTGTCATAGAGGCATGAGATTTTGAGTCTTTCACAGACTGTGTAATAATGCCTAAGTGAAGCAAAGGTTGTATGTAGAGAATATATATCAGCTTCCATGACCTAAAGTAACTGTAAAAGAACAGTTCAGCTTTCAAGTAGAGATGATGTTCAAACAACAGTTGTCATCTACCTGGACTTGAGGAAAGCATTTGACACTATCCTGCATGACATCCTTGTCTCTAAACTGGAGAGACATGGATATGATGAATGGACCACTTAGTGGATAAGGAATTGTCTGGGTGGTCATACTCAAAGAGTTGTGGTCAGTGGCTTGATGTCCAAGTAGAGACCAGTGACGAATGGTGTTCCTCAGGGATTGGTATTGGGACCGGTACCTCATCTTTGACAGCAACATGAGCAGTGTCATTGAGTGCACCCTCAGCAAGTTTGCCAATGACACCAAGCTGAGTGGTGTGGTTGACATGATGGAGAGAAGGGATGCCATTCAGAGGGACCTTGACAGGCTGGAGAGGCCTGTGAAAACCTCATGAGGTTCAACAAGGCCAAGTGCAAGGTCCTGCATGTGGACAATGGCCAATCCCAAGCACGAATACAGGCTGGCTGGAGAATGGATCGAGAACAGCCGTGCCAAGAAGTAGTTGGGGGTGCTGGTTGACAAGAAGCTCAGCATGACCCAGTAGTGTACACTTGCAGCCCAAAAGTCAACTGTATTCTGGGCTACATCAAAAGAAGCATGACCAGCAGGTCGAGCGAGGTGATTCTGCCCCTCCACTCTGCTCTGGTGAGATCCCATCTGGAGTCGTGCATTCAGATATGGGGCTCCGAAGACGGGAAAGGCATGGACCTGTTGGAGAAGGTCCAGAGGAGGGCCACAAAGATGACGAAAGGGGTGGAAAACCTCTCCTATGAGAAAAGGCTGAGAGGGTTGGGGCTGTTCAGACTGGAGAAGAGGAGGCTCTGGGGACACCTTATTGTGGCCCCAGTACCTGAAGGGGGTCTACAAGCAAGCTGGAGAGGGACCTTTTACAAAGGCATGTGGTGATAGGACAAGGGGTAATGGCTTTAAATTGAAAGAGGGCAGATTTAGATTAGCTATGAGGAAGAAATTCTTTGCTATGAGGGTGATGAAGTACTGGAATAGGTTGCCCAGAGCATTTGTGGATGCACCTTCCCTGTAAGTGTTCAAGGCCAGGTTGGATGGGGCTCTGAGCAACCTGGTCTAGTGGAAGGTGTACCTGCCTATAGCAGGGGTATTGTAACTAGAAGATCTTTAAGGTTCTTTCCAATATAAACTGCTCTATGATTCTATGTTTCTGTGATTATAATGCATATATTAATACATTTACAGAAGTGCATGGGAACACAGACGTAGAATCATAGAATCATAGAAAGTTTTGGGTCGGAAGGGACCCCTAGAGGTCATCTAGTCCAACCCCCCACAGCAAGCAGGGACAACACTAACTAGATTAGGTTACTCAGAGCCCTGTCCAACCTGGTCTTGAATGTTTCCAGGGATGGGGCCTCCACTACCTATCTGGGCAACCCGTTTTACCACCCTCATTGTAAAGAATTTCTTCCTTATATCCAGCCTAAACTACCCTGTTTTAGTTTAAAACCATTACCCCTCGTCCTGTCACTGCTGTCTCTACTAAGAAGATTGTCCCCATCTTTCCTATAGGCTCCCTTTAAGTACTGAAAGGCTGCAATCAGGTCTCCCCGCAGCCTTCTCTTCTCCAGGCTGAAGAAGCCCAACTCTCTCAGCCTGTCCTCATAGGAGAGGTGCTCCAGCCCTCGGATCATTTTTGTAGCCCTCCTTTGGACCCTCTCCAACAGTTCCATGTCCTTCTTGTGCTGAGGACTCCAGAGCTGAATGCAGTACTCCAGGTGAGGTCTCACCAGAGCACAGTAGAAGGGCAGAATCACCTCTCTCGACCTGCTGGCCATGCTTCTCTTGATGCAGCCCAGGATACAGTTAGCCCTCTAGGCTGCCAGCGCACATTGCCGGCTCTTGTCCAGCCTTTCGTCTATCAGTACCCCCAAGTCCCTCTCAGCAGAGCTGCTCTCGATCCTTTCATCCCCTAGCCTGTATTGATACCGGGGATTACCCCGACCCAGGTGTAGGACCTTGCACTTGGTCTTGTTGAACCTCATGAGGTTCACACAGGCCCACCTCTCCAGCTTGTCCAGGTCGCTCTGGATGGCATCCCGTCCTTCTGGTGCATCAACCGTACCACTCAGCTTGGTGTTATCTGCAAACTTGCTGAGGGTACACTCGATGTCGCTGTCCATGTCATTGATAAATATATTGAACAGCACTGGTCCCAGTACGGACCCCTGAGGGACTCCACTCGTCACTGGTCTCCATCTGGACATTGAGCCGTTGACCACTACCCTTTGGCTGCGACCATCCAACCAATTCCTTATCCACCGAACAGTCCACCCATCAAATCCTTATTTCTCCAATTTAGAGAGAAGGATGTTGTGGGGGACCATGTCAAAGGCTTTACAAAACTCCAGATAGATGACGTCCATTGGTTTTCCCTTGTCCACTCTTGTTGTTACACCATCATAGAAAGCCACTAGGTTGATGAGGCAGGACTTTCCCTTGGTGAAGCCATGCTGGCTGTCTCAAATCACGTCCCTGTCCTCCATGTGCCTTAGCATATCTTCTAGGAGGATCTGTTCCATGATCTTCCCAGGCACAGAGGTGAGGCTGACAGGTCGCTAGTTCCCAGGGTCTTCCTTTCTACCCTTTTTGAAAAGGGGCACAATATTTCCCTTTTTCCAGTCACTGGGGACTTCCCCTGACTGCCATGACTTTTCAAATATCATGGAGAGTGGCTTGGCAACTACATCAGCCAGGGTTACAAGGATGGTGAGGGGACTGGAGCATCTCCGCTACGAGGAGAGGTTGAGGGAACTGGGCTTGTTCAGCCTGAAGAAGAGAAGGCTGCGAGGGGACCTTATAAATGCCTACAAATATCTGAAGGGTGGGTGTCAGGAGGATGGGGCCAAGCTCTTTTCAGTGGTGCCCAGTGACAGGACAAGGGGCAATGGGCACAAACTGAGGCACAGGAAGTTCCGTCTGAACATGAGGAAGAACTTCTTCCCTCTGAGGGTGACGGAGCACTGGAACAGGCTGCCCAGGGAGATTGCGGAGTCTCCTTCTCTGGAGATATTCAAGACCCGCCTGGACAAGATCCTGTGCAGCCTACTGTAGGTGACCCTGCTTCGGCAGGGGGGGTTGGACTAGATGACCCACAGAGGTCCCTTCCAACCCCTACTATTCTGTGATTCTGTGATTCCCTCAGGACTCTGGGATACATCTCATCAGGTCCCATGGACTTCTGTACGTTTAGGCTCCTCAGGAGGTCCCGAACCTGGTCTTTACTTACAGCTGCAGGGATTTTACCCTCCTGGTCTCCTTCATGCCATCCATCGACTCGGGAGGGCTGAGGAGAGAGGTTGCCAGTGAAGACAGAGGCAAAAAAGTTGTTGAGTATCTCAGCTTTCTCCTCATCTGCTGTTACCAGTTTGCCGGTCTTGCTCATGAGCGGGGGTACGCTTTCTTTGACCATCTTTTTCCGGCTGACATACCTGTAGAAGACCTTCTTGTTATTTTTCGCATCCCTTGCCAAGTTCAGCTCCAGCTGTGCCTTGGCCTTCCTGACCCCATCCTTACACAACCAGGCAGCTTCCCTATACTCTTCCCAGGAAGCCAGTCCCTGCTTCAACTGCCTGTGCATTTCCCTCTTCTTCCTTAGTTTGACCAGCATCTCTTGCCTCAGCCATGCCAGTCTCTTCCCTTCTCTGCCCGACTTCTTACACTTGGGGATCGAGAGCTCTTGCGCTCTGTGGAATACATCCTTAAAGACCTGCCAGCTCTGTTCTGTTCCCCTGTCCCTGAGGACCGTTTCCCAGGGAGTCCTTCTATCTCCTTGAAAAGCTGGAAATTTGCCCTCCTAAAATTTAGGGTCCTGACTATGGTCTTTGTTATTCCCATTTCCCTCCGTAGCCTTAGTTCCACCAGCGTGTGGTCACTGCAGCCCAGGCTGCCTCCGATCTTGACATCCTCAACGAGCTCACTCGCATTGGTGACCACCAGGTCTAGTATCGCATCCCCTCAGGTAGGGGTGCTTATTACCTGGCTTAAGAAGTTGTCCTCAATGCATTCTAGGAACCTGCTGGATTGCCTACAGCTTGCCGTGTAGCTTTTCCAGCAGATATCAGGGTGGTTGAAGTCTCCCAGTAGGACGAGAGCCTGCGAGTGCGAAGCCTCCTGGAGTTGGAGGAAGAACACTTCGTCTGTCAACTCCTCTTGATCTGGTGGCCTGTAGTAGACACCATCCACTAGAGTCCCTTTGTTGCCTCTCTCTCCGGTTCTAACCCATAAGCTTTCGACCTGCTCGTGGTTATTCTTCAGGGACAGCTCTTCAGTCTGTAATGTTTTCTTGATGTAAAGGGCAACGACCCCGCCCCTCCTTCCTCGTCTGTCCCTTCTGAACAGCCTGTAGCCATCAAGAGCTACATTCCAGTCGTGGGATTCATCCCACCAAGTTTCCGTGATGGCAATCAGGTCGTAGCTTTCCAGCAGCACGATTGCTTCCAACTCCTCCTGTTTGTTTCCCATGCTGCCTGCGTTTTTATAGAGGCATTTCATCTGAGCTGTCGGCCTCGTTACCTTCATAGCAGAGCACCCCTTTTTTCCCTTGAGGTGTTTGATGGGTATTTTCTTGTTGGCACCTGATACCTCAGGCGCCTCCAGCTCCCTTCCGCAAGACTTCCACATTACTGCAGTGTCCCTCGCATGCTGCTGGGCATCTGTCCACACAAAGCAAAAGACCTCTTGAGTTAGTATCAGTACACTTAATTCATGGCAGGATACTCCTACATGAATGCTAGTTACAAACAATAGCATACCAAAATTTCATCTAAGCTTCCTCCTAGATGTTCTTCTTCCAAGAAATGCCCTATAGGACTCTTTTCCTACTTCTTTTTTTTTTTTTGTCTCATAGTTTAAATTAGCTGCAGGTATAAAGACTCCACAGTAATTCTCGTAAAGTTTATGCATATGAGTTATTGTTGTAATGCAGAAGTGATATAAAAACACAGAGATGAAACAACACAAGTTGCTCAGCTTTTATGACAAATGCTTGAACAGATAATAGTTTTGCATCTCAGAATCATGACAGAGTGAAGATGCACTGGTTTGAGAACCTCCATCCATTCCGTGGCTGTCCTGGGTTCAGCCAGGACAGGGTTAATTTTCACTGGAATCCAGGATGAGGCACAGCCGGGCGGGCTGACCCCACCTGGCCAGACAGAGCAGGGTATTCCATACCATGTGCGGTCATGCTGGGTTCCGGTGGGGGGGAGTTGGGCAGCGGGAACTCACTCGCGGCTCGGGAGCGTGCGGCTTCGGTCCGTTCTGGGAGAGCGGCTCTCCGGGTTGTGCGGTTTTTGTTGTCCGGTTTTTGTTGTGTTTTCTCCTTACCTGTATCGTTGTTGTTACTGTTCCCTCTGTTTGCTGTTCTGTTAAACTGCCCTTATCCCGACCCACCGGTTTTCTGCTTGTTTGTTTCCATTCTCCTCTGCACCCCGGCAGGGGGAGGGGCGGCCTCGTGGCGCTTTTGTTGCCGTCCGCAGCCAAAACATAACACTGGCTTAGGCTGCTTTGCCAGTAACAGGTGTTTGTCTTGACATGTTGGAACTTTGTCACAAGTAATTTATTTGAACTTTAGTTACATATTCGTCCAAAAGTAGTAGGGAAATGAAAAAAACTACTTCAGGAGAAAAGTTGTGGTTTCACACCAGAAGTTACTCGCTTTAACATGTCAGCCTCAGAGCCTTGGCTCTACTTTATCTTTGCATGTATTATAGTTATTCATTTGGACTGCTTCTACCCTTTCTGGCTGAATGCACCCCATTCTCTGCGATCATCTAGCCAACATGTTAATGAAATGTAATGTGAGTTGCACATAATGATCTGCATGGGAGACTACCATACTTGTGTACTTTAACAGATAGCTGGATTATGTAGCTTTATTACTCAAAGCAAATAGGAACACGAGTTACATGCTGTGTAACTGAAATGAGTAGGGCTCATAGGTTCAGTCTGATGCTTATTAAAGTGGCCTGCCATAGTTAATTCACTTGTAAAACAGGATTTATAATGGAAACATTTGAAGTGAGAACAGCAACTTATCCCCATCTAGCTATGAAAATACTATCATATGGCAGCACATTAAAACAGAAAACAAGTTCATCTGTATATGTTGTAGTAATGATTCTTATAGATGTCTAATGCAAAGAATATTTAATAGATAATTAATGACTTTTTTTAGTATTTCGTGATAGGGGAAGTCTAAGAACATGTTAACTTTTGCTGGTCTGTCTATTTTGTACTTATTGTCACAGAATTAATAAACTTCATCCATAATCAGTCTTTGAGGAGTCTCTTGAAATGAACAGCTTCAAAATGAAAGCAGTCTCACACAGTATTAATTTTCCTTTGATAATTTCATTAGATGATGTACTTATCATATCTGTCTTTATCTGTTATCCACAGACACTCACAGACTAAAGTAAAAGTGGTGCTGGGGGAAGAAGTGTAGGTGAAAAAATCAGCATGGAAGGAAGACCTTGTTACTGTCTTTGTTCTTGACTTCTGAAAACCTGAATTTGGGGGTTTTTCAGACCTCTCTACATTTTCAGAGTCAGGCACTCAGCCAGCACTGAAAGTCCCAAGAAATCTGGAGGAAGAATTCATCCTATTTGGTGCTGTGTGGAGAGGAATGTTACTTGTGTGTGTGAGGCATATTTTAGGGCTTTGTATTGCTTTTAGACAGTGACATGGTTTCTCCTCAAGCTGTTCAAGGTATTAGGCCTTCAAAATGCCTTGATGAGGGCCTTGAGATTGTAATGAGCAACACGTACTCTCTTGAGACCCCACCTGGAGTACTACATTTAGATCTAGGTCTCCCAGCACAAAAAAGACATGAACTGCTTAGACCAGGTCCAGAGGAGGGCCATGAAAATAATCAAATGGGTGGAATATCCCTCCTGTGAGGAAAGGCTAAGACGGTTGGGATTGTTCAGCCTGGAGAAGAGAAGGGTCTCGGGAGACCTTATTTTGGCCGTTCACTGTACAAAGGGGTCTTATAAGAAAGATTGAGAGAGGATTTTACCAGGGCCTGTAGTTATAGGGCAACGGTTTTAAACTGAAAAAGGGAAAATTTAGATTAGATTAAAGGAAGAAATTCATTTCTATGAGGGTGGTGAGACATTGGAACAATTTGCCCATATAAGCTGTGGATGCCCCATCATCAGAAGGGCTCAAAGCCAGGTTGGACAGAGCTTTGAGCAACCTGATCTAGTGAAAGATGTACCTGCCCATGGTAGGGGAGTTGGACTAGAAATCCCTTCCATCCCAAACCATTCTCTGATTCTATGAATGAAGAATAAAACAGAGAAAATAAAATACAAAAATGAGAGAAAAGTAGGGAAGGCTTTGAAAATTGAGTGAATTGGTGTAGGAAAGAATGCAGGGAAAAGTGGTTTAAGAAAAAGTAGAAAAAATCAATAAATTGGAAACTGGAAGTCTGAAAAGTAGTGGGAAAGGAAAAAAAACAAATGTGAAATTGATGTTTCATAATTCTTTTCCTTTTTTTTGAAATATTCTGTATTTTTCCAAATTTGAAATAGCAAGGCAAAATTGGAAAAAAGTGTGTTACGCCAAAACTTTTGGTATTCTACAACCTAAAATAGAATGCAGTCTTGTCTGTCAGAAGAGAGCTATAATATAACTTACATGTCACCTGAAATTGCTAAACCCTCAGAAATGGATACCAAACGACACGCAGACACTTGGCTCATGTGACAGTATGACTCTTGTTTTTCTTTTTGAATATTAACAGCCATTCAGAGTCCTTGGTCTAAACATCTGGGTTCCACTTTTTGCTTGAGACAATGATAGTGGTGGTGCTAAAATGTGCCGGATGCAATGAAACATTTTTACGACTTTCACCAAAATTGTTATGGTATGTCTGCTAAACACAGATAGAATCTCAGAAAGAAAGATATTCAGTTAAAAAAATTGTTTTGTAAAGCAACTCTCTGTTTAAAACTTGCTTCTAGACATATGGGAATATAAGAAGTATTTGGCTTGTAGTTGTCTAACATCAGTATAACAATATATTTATACCATAATTATAGCTCTTTTGGCAGTTTAGTCAATGACTAAATTGTTCTTTTTCTATTTGTTCCAAGAGAGGAAGAAAAACATTTCCCTCCTCTTGCATAGTATATATGCATCTGTATTGTAAATAATGACTTTCCATATACAGGATTAAACACTGAGAAATGTATTGGAACTGCATATGCTTTTATTAATTATGGCAGATATCGACTACAGAAGTTTGTTATAAATTAATATAATGACTTTTTTTTGAGAATCCATTAGTACTGCTAATGTTGAGAAACTAGTATATGGATTCATTGTGTAATAGCTGAATATCACAAATAGAGTACTGAACACTAGTTTATACGAGGTTTTCTTATATGGCAGGAGTTGTGCCATGATTGCATCACAGAATATGTTCACTAACCTGGAAGAAGGCAGATTAAATTTACTTTGTATTTCATGAAGAGATGAAACATCTATATGTTTATTTTATCAACATGTGATTAGAAATCATATTTTTATGTGTTGTTACAAGTTTTCTCTTTGGTGTTTAACACATATAGAGGTTCACTTTTGACAGATACAGGAAGGAGTAGGTACTTTTGAGCAATGTGTGTTTTCCTGTTAACAGTGTTTATATTTTTACACAGAGAAGTCACAGGTGGGTTTATATGCCATTTAATATAACTATATTGATAAATAAACAATTCCCACAGTTCTTCACATGACTTCTCAAACATATTATGTGTGTGTTTCTGTTTGTGTGTGTGTGTACAAACATGCTTGTGCCTGAAATAGGAAAAAGACAGACAGGGTAATACATTGCATGACATTTGCCATAAAAGAAAAGATCTCACCTATCTTTAGCTGAGGTATAGCTATGATAATTTTGCTGTAGTTAAAGGAGTGATCTGTGATATCTGTGATATTAACGCTGGTGGTTTTGCTTTAGAGTATGACCCCATTTTACCACTGAAATTTTGGATGAAGGCATGCAGAATCTAACTGTGCAAACTAGGTTTGGCAACCACAGAAAGGTGCTAAAACATGCAATAAATTTAATTACAGAAGACATACCGAATCTTTAGATTTTGGCTGAAATCTTGCCTCTCTTAAAGTTTGTCTGAATTTTGTAATTTACTTTGTTCAGATTAGCAATTCGTTTCAGACTTATTTTCTGTGCTACTCCAGCAGCACAATTCTTCTAGCTCTGTGCTAGCATACTGAGACAGTATTGATTCAAGAAGAAACACATCATTTTCTGGTTCTGCAGTGTCATTTATTGCAGCTTCCTTGATTCTACTCAAGGACTTAGTATATTGCATGAAACGTTTTTTTCCTAAGATTAGGCATACAAACCTTTATTTCTGTTTCTAAGTTGCTAAATATTATACATAATTTTCTTTCAAACTTTTAATGACCTTAAATTCCCCTTTTTCTGCAATGCTAACTTGAAACTACTTGATTTTTAAAAATTCTTTTAATGGAATCATCTGCGAAGACACAAGTCCAGCCTTTTGTGAAGTTCAGTTAATTTCATCAGTGTGGTTTAAATCCATTGAAACCTTTTTAATCAAAAAGAGTATCTGAGTAGTACACGATAGGATAAGAATGAATCTTGTGGAAACTACAAAAACATGCAATTACCAGCTTGCAAAAGGAAGAGAAAAGAGTTGTGGAACATCAAGAGCAAGAGGTAATAAGGCAGGAGTTTTGAGAAAAAAAGTTTGAGACAGTATTTAAAGTTTCAGTGTCAAAACCACTTCTTCTGGTTGCAGTCACGTGGAGTCAAGTTTATTTGAGTGCAGTCTCCTACATCTGAAAAAACTTCAGTGAGAAGAAACATGGTGAGAAGTTGAAGTTTTTGGTCATAACTTTTTTCTGAGTCAAGAAATTGAGAGACAGAATACTGAAAAATGTACATCTAGAACTAAGTTTGAAAATGTGGGGAGTTTTAAAACCTTGTTACATATCTTTCCTGTAAGATTTTGGTAACTGAAGAAAGCAGTTTTCTGACTGATCAAACAGCTATAATTTGCAACTTAAGCCTAAATAGCATCAGGTTGCTTTTAGTGAATATCTAATGGAGCTAGCAGTCCTGATAATTTTGAAGAAGAACCTTATGAAAATCATTTCATGATGTGAGCTGTTTTAAATTGTACTAGGAAATATTCATCTCAAAATTCCTTCTAGATGCAAACAGCTACTGCTGCTTTCATATTAATAAACAGAAATCACAATTGCCATTGTTAAATTGTATGTGATTAGCATTGTGCCGCTGGATCTGAAAGCAGATGAGATTCTCCATGGATTTTCTTACTCGCTATGTTCCATTTAGGGCCTGGACAATTTTTTTTTGGCAATATAACATAATGGTTAAAATATCCATAAAAGCTCTGAGTAAAGTGCTTCATCCCTCATTAAAGTCCTAAAGACTGTCTAAAAATTCATAGAACAGATTACAGCTATACTGCAGGTTGCTGTAGCCTCCATTAAGGTGTCTGTTGCCATTTAAGTAGGACCTGCTGTGTTAATTCCAGAGATACACAAGATGCCACCACACACTTTTTGGGGACATGAAGAGCAAAACCATTCACAGGAATTCAAGATCCAAGTATATCCCAGATCTCTTCAGCAGCATAATTACATTACCTGTCACATTTGTAACACCTTTACCATTTGATTTGCTTTCCTAATTTCTGCAGACCCAACATTTTCATAGAATTTTCTAGTGTAATTGTAATATACCTTTTCTTAATCGTAGTAGCTATTAGAACACACATATTTAATACCAGGACTCCCGCCGCCACCTATTTGTGTGCAGCACTGCATTTCTCTGTATTAGATATTATCAATCATTTTATCAACTAGTCACTATTTACTGTAAGTTCCTCTTTCACACAGTCTTCTTTTTATCACCTTGATCCCACAGTACTGTCAGAAAATACTGTATTTTTAGTAATGTTGATACTTGAGTGAAAAAAAGAGCTCTTTCTTTGTTATTTTGGTGACAATAAAGTCTCTAGTCTTGTGTTATTTTTTCTCCTTTCTTCTTCACCTCCTTATTGTCAGTGATAGTAAATAGTGTGGAACTCTTTATGTATTTATGGAGCACACAGAGAAGCTCTACATGACTCTTACAGTGTTTAGCATTGGACAGAGGTACTTGCTAATCAGTTTTCTGAATACCATAGCTTTACTCACATGAGATGCAAAGCTGTGCCTCTCCTGCCAGCACTTATTGATGAAGCTGTTCCTTTCCTCTGATATCACAGTCCCAGAGGTTCATTGCAATAAAAAAGTGTGTGGCTATTTGGTTTTTATGCAAAAAATTAGCAGTTTCTGTTAGACCGATGGAGTGACTATCCTCCAAAGACAGAAAAAAAAGAAAAAGGGGTTAGAAGAGATTGAATTGTGTGTATTTCATGAACACACAGGTGAATTAGAAGGAAAATACTCATTTGAGGCGAGGGCCCACAGACCTAGACTCTATCCATCTAGTTTGATACACCCTGAGGCTGTTGGATGGCAACACAGTTGGAATCCCAGGTCACAGGAAGCATCTACTAGCATTATTGCAGCTGAACCCCCCCTACGTATTATTTCTAAATATGAACAAATGTTATTCCAAATTCTTTTGGGCCTGTTAAACATTTTCAGTAACACAAATAATGTTCATTCTTAACAAAACCCTAAGTATAAAAATTTTCTATAGATTGTAATTTTCTTCAGCTAGAAATTGTAAACTAAAGCACTACACTGGGAAACTGAGATGCAAATAAAATGCTATTGATTACATTTATTTAAATCAGGATAAACAGTAATCTCAAAATTAATTGCCCAAGGTTACTTCATCTTCCCTCTTACATTACACTGACATTCATTCCTTTGAATGTTACTGTTTGTTTTCTGGGAGCACAGCACTTATGTATTCAAGGGTTTTCAATGTTTAAGTTATTTCCTCCCCTAGTTCTTGATCTTTGAAAATTTCCAAGGTTTCTGCTACATAACACAGTTATAGAACTGTGCCATATGCTTTATACATAAGGCAAGCATTGTGGAGAAGCTCTCAGTGTTGTGTGCTACAGATCTGTGCAGAAAGTACTACTCTGAGATTTGTGCAAATTATTACAGCTGGAAAAAGATCATTTAATGATAAAACAATAATGGAGCTGTGTTGGTCTACTTAAGGGAAACCTGACACAGATGCTTGTGTAATGGAATCCAGTTATTAATTTACAGAATTAGCCCTACCCTGCAAGCTGCTCCTGGAATGTGAACCCCATTGACTTCAGCAAGGTTCTGTAAGGGCACAGTGCCTTCCAGACAGATGGACCACTTTGCAGGGTCAGAGATTAACTGTACGATTAGAGTTAGACAAAAAGTGGCACAACCAGCTATGTCAAGCTTCCAGCCTTCAATATAATTATCATATTATTTCACTTTTTCACTACTTATTTTGTATTGTTATCATGTTCTCTCAAACTGTAACTGTTCCCATGAGGTGAAATGAAACATAACTAGCTTTCAAAATCTCACTGCAAGACAGAATGAATGGAGGATTCTGACTTACATCTCTCTGTTACACTGTAAGAAACACTGCCACAATGGCTGAAGGTTCAACTTCGTGTTTGCTAAGGGTTATTCTCTAAAAGCAGATTACATCTATGAACTGTGAAGAAAGGCATAGTAGACTGTATGAAAATCTCTGAACTGTCAGAAATACTGACTGCAGAATCAGGAGCTTCTTGTTTTTATCAGGCTAGCACTCTGTATGGTGAGATCCCGTAATGTCAATATAAGGGAGAGTATGAGGAGAAGTTTTATGTTTGAGTTCCAAATGAGAGAACAGTACAGTATTGCACCTATATGTTCATGTCCATACTGCAGTAATCCTTCACAGGTAAGAATCTGACAACACGCAGTCCTGGGTTCGGCTGGGATAGGGCTAATTTTCACAAGAAGCTGATTGGGCTGACCCATACCAACCATTCAGACAGGATATTTGATAGCATGTGATGTCACGCTTGGTATTTAAGTGGGGGAGCTGGCAACTCTGGAGCAAGCTGAGTGTCAGGCAGTGAGAACATTGTGTTGCGTTAATTTGGCAGAAAATAAACCTCCTTGCGTTCTAACTCTCCTCACCGGAGTGAGAGGCTAGGTGTAGCTAGGTTTAAATTCTGAGTGATATCCAATTTGCCACTATCAGTCCAGTTGCGTTTAATATGTATATTAAACTACCATGATTCTGGATACACTAATAGTGGTCTGCAGCTTCAGTCCAGTGATGCTCATGAACTAGCACGGCCACGCTTAGATTCTAGGCGCATTCATTGAGAAACTGTGACAAATGGCTACTTAAACAGTGCAGTTTTATTTGTGCAACTGATATCTAAGTATTTTGAATTGCTGGTGATAGTGACTGTCTGCAAGAAAGCACTTGAAAATATGATGTTATTAAGTATAAAACGCGTGAAAAGGTTGTAAATAATACAGCCTGGCTATAAACATTAGGGAGTAACTCTCTAGAGAGATTTCGAAGATTCCCGAGAAAAGTGCTTAGTCTAAGTCTCACCCAAGGCGTCCCAAGGCGGGGAGAAGCAAGGCTCAGCCCGTCGGCCGATCCCAGTTGTCAGAGGCAGTCTGAGGTGGAGTTTCCCTTGACTTGCTCACGGTGTTATCTTCTTCTCCGAAAATCCCCTATTTCTGTGGTTATTTTTCTATCCTTTCTACATTTAAGGTGGAGTTTGAGTGACTGTAGTCATACATACCTTTTATCATGATTGATGTAAAATTCTCTCACGTCATGTTTAAAGGTATAGTTTACAAAAAAATCAAAGAGGACTGGTCGCACCTTGGAGGCGGGTAGCCTTCGGGATGGAGGTGTGTTTTGGTATTAAAATGGTATTAAAATTAGCAAAGTTCGCAAAAGGATAGCACTTTGGCAAGGTTTCAAAAACCTGTTGGCTCAGGGGGCCAGATGAGCTGCTTATCAGTTCTAGAGGACCATTTCTTCCCACTTTATCATCACGGAATATGGCCACGAAATCTCCACTCCGCTCCATCCTCTATGGTATGTTGCAGGGAGTTGCTGTGTTAGCGGATTCCTCGCATGCCTGCTGCAGCTGTGTCCCATCCTCAGAGCTCCTTTTGATTTTATGTTTTTCCTCAATGGCTGAACAATGCTACATTTTTCATATAATATATAATTTTCAGACGTAAACCTTAATTTTACTAATAATTCCACATTGTACACTGTATATTCTTTTTAACTGTATTATTGTTGTTATTTTAGTCTCCCTTTACCGTTCTGTTAAACTGTTCTCATCCCAACCCATGAGTTTTGCCTTTTCCTTCTGATTCTCCTCCTCTCCCACCAGGGTTGTGGGGAGGAGTGAGCAAGAAACTGCATGATTCTTTGTTGCCAACTGGGGCTAAGCTATGACAGCCCTTCAGCCCCCAACGTGGGGTGTGAGACAACAGCAGTTTTGTGATAAGTGTGCTATAGCTACAGTAATTGTCAAGTGACAAGCTCCTGTGTGGGTCACAGAATTGGTTGGCTGCACTTCTTATCTCTTTATTTTGCTGAGCCTGGGAACAAGTTAATACAAATAAAGGCTTTGTGCTTTCCCCTGGCATTGACAGGTTTACTTTGCTGGGGGAGCTATTTTGCAGGGCGGATGAAGGAACTCGGGAGCATGTTAGTACAAACAATGGCTGTGTGCTAAGTCCTGGTGTTGACAGCCTTGCTGTGCTGTGGGAGCTATCTTGTGAAGAGGCTGAGGGAGTACATCTCCCTCTCTCTACCTGGGATTTACGGGGGTAGTTTTTTTATGCAGGCTCCCAAGGTCCTTGTTCACCCTTATGTGAGCTGTTTAATACTACTAATTAGTACTGTTGGCGTATTATGGGTTTTGTGGAATCTAGTCTCATCCTGGCGTAAGAGAAAACAAATTTTGGGTGAGGTGCTACTGAAATGTGCCCTGAAGCGGCCAGTCCCAGGGAGAGGGAGAGAGTGACCACATGGTTCTTTGTTGCCATTTGAGGCTACATCACAACACATGCAAACCACGTTGTGCAGATTGACAATTTTATTGCTGAAGTACACAGGAAACAGAAAGCAGAAAAAACAGCTGTCTTAAAACAGGTATATTTTCCTTCAAAATGTTACATAAAAGAAACTGAAAAAAAAACCCAAACAACAAAAAACCAGAAACTTCAAGAAAAAAAATAGTAATATAAAGTTGCCCTGCAAGTCCCCCAATTATTTTGCTATTTCCTTCTCACTTCTTCAGAGGATGTATCTGAGACATTTTCAAAAGCCAGAATCTCACAGCTGAATCTCGTACTTACAGGCTGTATCTGAGTTCTGCCTTTACTTTAAAGCTAAACTGTTTTTCCTCTATGTTAAAAAAATGCTCTAATGAAAATTTTGACATGTGATTTTTTTTATTATTGTTTTGCAAAGAATTGGAAACTAGTGGGTCATGTGTAAGTGACCATTAAAACCATACAGAACAATATTTGAAATACCTTTGCAAATGTAAAACATGTTTCTTCATTAAATTATAGTACACAGATTTTTATGTTTGCTTTCTGTCCATTGCAGCTGATTCTACACTATAACAGCATTTTTTTGTTACAGAATGGTTAAAAAAACTCAAACAAAAAAACCCCAAAGTCCATTATCATCCTATTTGTAGGTGAACTACTCCTTAATTTATATTAGCATTTTCACTGTATGAGGTAGAACCTAAAACAGTAGGCAATGTAGACATCTCAAAAATGTTTCAGAAAGATAAGGTGAAACAATTAAAGGTATAATATCAGTTAATCATAAAGGAAGTATATTAGAACTTTCTGTACAGGCTATTATTCAGGCATTAAATGGCCATTGATCTATTTCAGTCAAAAGTACGTATCTACTTATGACTTTTAAAAAACTTAAAGGAACTTCATCTAATTCTTGAGGTCTTGATATCACTGAACTTCACATTTATAGGAATAGCCAGCAAGAATTCTCCATCTCTGCAATAAAAATTGTTAGCCTGTTCTTCTGTTTTCTATGTGTTATGGTTTGCCTGAGGCCGGCAACAAAAGCGCCATGTGGCCGCCCCTCCCTCCACTGGGCTGTGGAGGAGAATAGAAAGAAACAGGCAGAAAATGATGGGTAGGGATAAGGGCAGTTTAACAGAACAGCAAACAAAGGGAACAGGAACAACAATGATACAGATAAGGGGAAAACTCAACACAAACCGCACAACCCAGAGAGCCGACTCTCCCGGACCGGACCGGAGCCGCATGCTCCCGAGCCGCGAGTGAGTTCCTGCCGCCCAGCTCCCCCCAACCAGAACCCAGCATGGTGGCACATGGTATGGAATACCCGGCTCTGTTTGGCCAGGTGGGGTCAGCCCGCCTGGCTGTGTCCCTTCCTGGAGTCCGGTGAAAATTAACCCTGTCCTGGCCGAACCCAGGAAGTTATCCACCTCTTATTCCATACCATCTACATCATGCCCAGGTACCTCGTTGTCCAGTTGATCACCACCACTTCTCCTGTCTCCACATATCATTCCCTTAGTCTATGGATCATCACTCTAAAGTGTCCGTTGAGTTCATTTAATCCATGACTTCGGGCTCCATCTGTAATAATGGTAATCCGTGGCAGGAGAGGTGATGTGTGGTCACGGGCGGTCACTTGCTGCATCCGGAGCTCACGGCTGATGTATCTGGTGCGGCCCGTGCCCACAGTCTGCAGGTTAGAGACGTCGATCTCGATGAAGTTGCTGGGTGCCAATTGTTGAAAACCAGCTCCAGTCCCATCATCGCTGTGCTCTGCTAGGTTTTCATCAAAAAGTCCATCCTTCTTTAATCTGGACCATTCTTACTACGACACTACGGGTACAAAATATAACAATTATAACAGTGATAACAGACAGTGACAGGGTTATTTAACAATTAACTTTATACAATTTATTTACTTATGGACTATTCTCACCCAAAATCAAGTCCCCATGAGGTACACATCGGACTTCCCCATCCTTCCGCATTACCCACCAGGTACACCCAGGTCCTTGAGCAAAAGCAATCCTGCGGAGGAGCTTGCCTTTGCCCAAGGCAACTCTAACCCAAACTGGCTTCCCTAACATGTTCCGCAAGTGCACTACAGGGACTTTACCCGCTTCTATGGGACGCTAAGGTTTTGACTGGGCAGGACCAGCCCAGTTGGTGGATCCTCTGGTGTTAACCAACCAGGTGGCCTTTGCTAAATGAGTATCCCAGTTTTTGAAAGTCCCACCCCCCATTGCCCTCAAAGTGGTTTTTAGCAGCCCATTGTAATGTTCGATCTTTCCAGAGGCTGGTGCATGGTAGGGGATGTGATACACCCACTCGATACCGTGTTCTCTGGCCCAGGTGTCTATGAGGCTGTTACAAAAGTGAGTCCCGTTGTCCAACTCAGTTTTTTCGGGGGTGCCATGTCGCCACAGGACTTGTTTTTCCAGGCCCAGAATGGTATTCCGGGCAGTGGCATGGGGCAGAGGGTAGGTTGCCAGCCATCCGGTGGTGGCCTCCACCATTGTGAGCACATAGCGCTTGCCTTGGTGGGTTTGTGGCAGTGTGATGTTGTCAATCTGCCAAGCCTCCCCATATTTATATTTTAGCCATCGTCCTCCAGACCACTGAGGCTCTACCCGCTTGGCTTGCTTGATTGCAGCGCATGTTTCACATTCATGGATAACCTGTGCGATGGTGTCCATGGTCAAGTCCACCCCTCGGTCACGAGCCCATCTGTATGTCCCGTCTCTTCCTTGGTGGCCCGAGCTGTCGTGGGCCCACTGAGCTATAAACAGTTCACCCTTATGTTGCCAGTCCAGATCCACCTGAGCCACTTCAATCTTAGCAGCCTGATCCACCTGTTGGTTGTTTTGATGTTCTTCAGTGGCCCGACTCTTAGGGACGTGGGGGTCCACGTGATGCACTTTTACAACCACTGCTGCAGATGGGCAGCAATATCTTGCCACAATGCGGCAGCCCAGATAGGTTTGCCTCTGCTCTGCCAGTTGTTCTTATTCCATTGCTGCAGCCACCCCCACAAGGCATTGGCCACCATCCAAGAGTCGGTGTAAAGATAGAGCACTGGCCACTTCTCTCGACTGGCAATGTCTAAAGCCAGCTGGATGGCTTTCACCTCTGCAAACTGGCTGGACTCACCTTCTCCCTCAGCAGTTTCTGCAACTTGTCGTGTAGGGCTCCATACAGCAGCCTTCCACCTCCGCTGCTTCCCCACAATGCAACAGGACCCAACAGAGCATACTGTTTCTTATCTTCTGGCAGCTTGTTATACAGTGGGGCCTCTTCAGCACGTGTCACCTCCTCCTCTGGCGATGCTCCAAAATCTTTGCCTTCTGGCCAGTCCATGATTACCTCCAGAATTCCTGGGCGACTGGGGTTCCCCATTCGGGCATGCTGGGTGATCAGCGCGACCCACTTACTCCACGTAGCATTGGTGGCATGATGCGTAGAGGGGACCCTCTCTTTGAACATCCAGCCCAGGACCGTCAATCGTGGTGCTTGGAGGAGCTGTGCTTCAGTGCCGACCACTTCTGAAGCAGCTCGAATGCCTCCATATGCTGCCAGAATCTCTTTTTCAGTGGGAGTATAGCAGGCCTTGGATCCTTTGTATCCCCGGCTCCAAAACCCCAGGGGTCGACCTCGACTCTCCCCTGGTGCTTTCTGCCAGAGACTCCAGGTTGGGCCATTCTCCCCGGCTGCGGTGTAGAGCACATTTATAACATCTTGCCCTGACCGGACTGGACCAAGGGCCACGGCATGAACTATCTCCCGTTTAATTTGTTCAAATGCCTCTCGTTGCTCAGGGCCCCATTCAAAATCACTTTTCTTCCGGGTCACGTGGTATGGAGGACTTACAATCTGGCTGTAATTTGGGAGGTGCATCCTCCAAAAATCCACAACACCTAAGAAGGCCTGTGCTTCCTTTTTGCTGGTTGGTGGAGACATAGCTGCTACTTTGTTGATGACATCCATTGGGATTTGATGGCGCCCATCCTGCCATTTTATTCCCAAAAACTGGATCTCTTGCGCAGGTCTCTCGACTTTACTTCGCTTAATGGTGAAACCAGCTTTCAGAAGGATCTGAACTATTTTCTCCCCTTTCTCAAAAACGTCCTCCGCGGTGTCACCCCATACAATGATGTCATCGATGTACTGCAGATGTTCTGGAGCTTCACCCTTTTCCAGTGCAGTCTGGATTAGTCCATGGCAAATGGTGGGACTGTGTTTCCACCCCTGGGGCAGTCGATTCGAGGTGTACTGGACGCCCCTCCAGGTGAAAGCAAACTGTGGCCTGCACTCTGCTGCCAAAGGGATGGAGAAGAATGCATTAGCAATGTCAACTGTCGCATACCACTTGGCTGCCTTTGACTCCAGCTGATATTGAAGTTCTAGCATGTCTTGGCACGGCAGCACTCAGCGGTGGTGTGACTTCATTCAGGCCACAGTAGTCTATTGTCAGTCTCCACTCTCCAGTAGATTTTCTCACTGGCCATATGGGACTATTAAAGGGTGAGCGAGTTTTGCTGATCACTCCTTGACTCTCCAGCTGGCGGATCAGCTGGTGAATGGGGAGAAGGGAGTCTCGGTTGGTATGATACTGACGCCGGTGCACCGTTGTTGTTGCGATTGGCACCTGTTGTTCTTCCACCCTCAGCAACCCCACAACGGAAGGATCCTCCGAGAGACCAGGCAAAACGGACAGCTGTTTAATTTCTTCCATCTCCAAAGCAGCTATGACAAAAGCCCACCGATACCCCTTTGGGTCCTTGAAGTACCCTGTCCTAAGATATTCTATACAAGGACGCACGGAGCCTCGGGGCCAGTTACAATGAGGTGCTTCTGCCAATCCTGCCCAGTGAGGCTCACTTCAGCCTCCAATACACTCAGCTCTTGGGAACCCCCTGTCACTCCCGAAATGCAAATGGACTCTGACCCTTTGAAATCTGATGTCTTTAAACTACACTGTGCACCAGTGTCCACTAGAGCTTTATACTCTTGTGGATCTGACAAGCCAGGCCACCGAATCCACACCGTCCAATAAACACGGTTGTCCCTTTCCTCCACCTGGCTGGAGGCAGGGCCCCCCTAATCCTGGTCAGAGAATTTGCAGCTCACCTGCTGTAAGAATGACTTGGAGGTTCCCTCCAGAGGATCAGAACCAAGATCAAACTGCCTACCTGGTCTGGAGAGCTGGCTGCTGGAAACTGGAGCGGCATTTTTCCTAACAGAATCCCCTTTGTTGATTTTTTTACCTCGCAACTCACGCACTCGTGCCTCTAGACTTGAGGTGGGTTTGCCATCCGACTTCCTCATGTCCTCTCCGTGGTCACGCAGGTAAAACCACAGGGTGCCCCACGGTGTGTAGCCTCTGTATGCTCTGTCCTGAGCAGAGGAACGCTTGCCCCTAATGGCTGAGATGATGGCCCGTAGAGGTGGGGAGTAGGATATATTCTCTTTGATTTGCCAGACCTCCCGGGCCAGTTTCTCCACAGCCGAGACAAGGGAGGAAGAGAGACTTTCCTCTTACTGCCAGAGTCGGACAGCCACCTCATCCACTGTTGGTGCCTCCTTACCTTTCCAGTTTACAACTGCCAGTGAGTTGGCATATGAGGATGGTGCGCTCCGCACAAACTTCCTCCACATGTGCCGTGTGCACTGGACTTCATCTGGGTCTGTGGGTACCTGCCTGTCCTCTGGTTCATAGTAAACCAGCTCCCACACAGCTAATTCCCTCAAGTACTGATTACCCCTCTCCATATTGGTCCACTTGACAGGGTAGCATACAAAATCATCACTGAAGGGGTACCTCTCCCTCATGCCTGACAGAAGTCTCCTCCAGAGGCTGAGGACTTGTTCCTTTTTCTCAACGGCCTTGTCAATGCCCCCATCCCTGGCCAGGGATCCCAGCTGCTTGGCTTCCTTGCCCTCTAATTCCAAGCTGCTGGCCCCGTTAACCCAGCACCACAGCAGCCAGGTGGCAATGTGCTCGCCAGGGTGGAGGCTGAAATCTTTCCACATGTCTCGCAGCTCACCCAGGGACAGGGACCAGGTGATGATCGCTGTCTCCCGCGATGACCCTGGCTCATTGTCATCCCTCCCGGAGCGATCTGCTCTCTCTGTGTCTTTCTTTAGTTTTAGAGGGGCAACAGCTACCGGCACAGGTTGGTCATTGGGCTCAGCTGCGATGCCTGCTGCTGGAGCTGGGGCTGGAGCTGGACCTGCAGCAACTGCCATGCCCGCTGGGGAAACCGAGGCCACCCCTGCGGCTGTGGCAGCAGCAGCGGTGGTGCCGGTTGGGAGAGCTGTGACTGCCTTCTGGGTTGGAGGGTCTGCAGTGCCTGCTGGAGGGGCAGTGCCAGTCGCAGTGCCTGCCGCTTCGCTTCCCCCTCTTTCCCCTTTAGAGCACTGAATCAGGTTGAACAGGGCTTGGTAGGCGTGGGCCAGACCCCAGCACTTTGTGGTGATTTGTGTCTCTCTGGAGTTCCCAGGGTAGCAGCACAATTTTTGCAGATACTTTACTAGTTTGTCCGGATTCTGTACTTGTTCAAGGGTGAGTTTCAAAGACACCGGGGGTGCCCACTGCCCTAGGTACTTGCCCATGCTGTCCCACACTCCCAGCCACTCACAGCTATCCAGCCCCGGGGCAGGTCTCTGCACGATGTTCTTAAAGACTTGTTTAACCCTAAACCAAACCTGCAACCCATTCAGGAGGCAGAACAATAGAAACACACTGGCCTGAGCATCCCAGGGGTACTCGAAATTCTCAAAAGCCGTTAGGACCAGTCTGAAGGAGAGAGGGGTGGTGAAAGAGTGGGGGGAGGTATCCTCTCCTGTTTTCCCCATAGAATGGGTTTGATTATTAACAAATTCTAAGACCTAGGATCCGAGGTATGGAAATGACCACAGTGCTGCTTGCAAATACAAGCCTAATTTCATGCACAATGATGTTATCATGTCATAAGTCGATATCGTACAGTAGAGAAAAATCATAATCCTGATCCTTTTCCCCGTGATGATGAACAGCACCACAGGGAACACGTACAGCAAGTATGGATTCAAAAACCACAGCCATCTGATCGAAGTCAGAAACATTTTTACCGGCGACTGTTTAGCTAACACAGTATATGCGTATAACGAAATTTAAGAAAATCTAAGAAAGCTGTTTCAACACATGCTGCTCAGCCCTGCCGTTATCCCTGCCCCACGCCTGGGCGCCAAATTTAATGTTATGGTTTGGCTGCAGCAGGCAACAAAAGTGCCACGCGGCTGCCCCTCCCCCCGCCGGGGTGTGGAGGAGAATGGAAAGAAACGAGCAGAAAACTGATGGGTCGGGATAAGGGCAGTTTAACAGAACAGCAAACAAAGGGAACAGCAACAACAATACAGATAAGGAGAAAACACAACACAAACCGCACAACCGATAGAGACACTCTCCCAGACCAGACTGACGCCGCGTGCTCCCGAGCCGCGAGTGAGTTCCCGCCACCCCTCTCCCCCCCACCGGAATCCAGCATGACGGCACATGGTATGGAATACTCTGCTCTGTTTGGCCAGGTGGGGTCAGTCCACCCGGCTATGCCCCTTCCTGGATTCCAGTGAAAATTAACCCTGTCCTGGCCGAACCCAGGACACTTTGCAAAACAGAAACATATTTGGGCAAGAATTTGGTCTATTGCATTCATTGGTCTATTTCACTCATTACAGCAATATTTTATAGTTTTTATTACATGTTTGCCTGTAACAACTTGATTTGTGTAAAATTTTCCAGCTTTATTATTCCTACTTCAGTACCCTTACTTGTTGGTTTTATTGGCAGGTTTCATGAGAAATCTTGATTTGCGTGCCTGGTGATTCTTTTTAACCAGACAACATAACAGATAAGAAGCTAAGGAAATCACCCACTTTCAGACAGTCAATACCACTACATCTTTCTGTAGGGTAATATTTGAAGCCAATAGTTGTAAATTGCTTTCCATTGAGATATTAATTTTTCTGAGGTAGAACTCAGTGATTTCTATCAATTTAGGCATACTGATGTTTTGCTGAAGTAAGAAATCTAGAAAGCAAAGGCAGTCATTCTTTACCATTAAATTACTGCTTTTACTCCATATGATTAGCTTCCATAAGCTTTATAGGTAGAAGATACCTTGCAGACTTTAAGTACTCTCTTACGTGACAAAAGTTTTCATGTGAACTTACAGGACACCTACACATTTCATAAGACTTTATTCAGTGGAAGTAATAGTGATATGTTGGACAAGACACTAATAACTCACAGTTCCCAGGTATATTCGTAATTGATACGCAGTGAGATTATGGAATGCTTCAGCATTTTTCTGTGATTGTTTGCAGATATTTGTACTGATTCTTGCTGGGATAATGATAATTTTCTTCACAGCAGCCTATACTGTGCTGTGTTTTAGACTTGTGACTAAAACAGTGTTGGTAACACATTGATGTTTTGACTTTTCTTGAGCATTCTTTCCAGAGCCTCTAGACCCTTCCGTTATCCCCACTCTGTCCCCTCAACAAGTAGGCTGGAGGTGTACTAGAGGCTGGGAAGAGACACAGCCAGGACAGCTGACTCAAACTGACCCAAGGCATATTGCATACCATATGCATCATGCTCAACAACACAGTTCAAGGAAAGGAGGAGAAAAGGAGTACATTCCTGGCTATGGCATAAGTAATTGTTAGGCATGCAGATGCCCTGCTTTCCAGAAAGTGGTTTAACATCTACCTGCCAATAAGAAGCAGTGAATGAATTCCTTCTTTGCTTGCTTGCATGCACAGTTTTATTTCACATATTAATCTGTCTTTATTTCAGTACATGATTTTTCTTGTCTTCCTTTTATTTTCTCGCTCTTCCTATTCTCTCCCTCCATCTTGCTGTGGGAAAAATGAACTAGCAGTTGTGCAGGTGTTTAGCTGTTGGCCAAGGTCAACCCGGCACAATAGTCTTTGTTAATATAGAAATATCAAATAATTCAGGTTGGAAGGAAGCTCGAGGTAATCTTGCCCAAACTCCTACCCAAAGCAGAGCCAGGTCTGGGATCAAATTAGGTCATTCGGGGCTTTGCCTAGATGGATCTTGAAAGCTTCGAAAGATGGAGACTGCACAACCTCTTTGGAAATCTTCTCCTGTTCTTGACAGTGTTCAAAGTGAACAAGGTTTTTGCTGGACCCAGACTGAATGTCTTTCTCTCAGTTCACTCCCGGAGTCTCTGATCCAGGTGACACATTGTTATAATGTTGCTATATAACTACTAAAAGCGAAAGGTCCTATATTAAATTCCTTTCGAAGTCATTTTGGCCTCTGAAGAAAAATTAAAATAAATTAATTTTTTCTTCTTAGAAGTTAAACAACATGTGAAGACAGTTTTCTAGTATTATTCATTAACTCAAAGTCTTTATATGCAAAATGTGTCAGAAGTTTTGCATTATTTTCTTTTTTAGTATGATAATTATCATGCTGATATCTTTTCTGATACTTCTGTTTCTCTTCATCCAACATTTGTCCTTCAGTAACCAATGAAGGAAATTATGAGGGCTTTTCACTGTAGTAAAAAGCCTCATTGTAAGTGCTCCCCACCTTGTTTCACCCTACTGAACTCAAAATTGACTGAAAAGATTTCATCATTCCGTTGTGATTCTTTGGCAATTTTAGTTGCAGCGTCCACACAAAAAACAATATGTATAGTGTATGTGCTGTCGGGGCGAAGTCCTACCCCGAGGGTTGCTGTCCTGGAGAGACGGCGGAAGAATGCGGCCAACTCAATGTGAGTGATAAGCAAGCTTCGTTTATTACAGTTTGGTTACACAATTTATAGAGTGATTAATTAGCTACTACATATTGCAAAGTTAGAGCTCATTATTGGCTAGCCAGCTAATTGTCAACTCCGCCCATACTCCCTCATTCTTCCCCCAGCTGCATCCTGTTTTTCACATTCTTGCTAACCGCAGAGTTGATTTGTTAAATTCCTTGTTCTGTCAAGGACACCGTGTGCTAAGCTTAAAATGGATTTTCTACAACAAGCAATTCGGTCGAGCCTTGCCATCCCCCCACACTTCCCCCTTTTTCTTTTTAAATTGCGATAGGGCTCCTAATAGATGAGAATTTGTTAAAAATACACAAAGGTCAATAGGGAGGTCGGGGTCATGATGGTGAACGAAACGTGAGGCAATCTGGTCAGCAATTTGAGAGAGGATACGCTGCTGTTCCGACGTAAGTTGCACCGGTGTGGTTGGGTCTGTCCCACGTAGTAACGGTCGAAGGCTGTCCAGCTGTGCATTGGATATTCCGACGACAGGACGGATCCATTGGATGTCTCCCATCAGCCTTTGGGCGTCATGCAGTGTCTTGATTGACGTGTTGAGTTGCAGTTTTTGTGGGTGGATCTGAGAGTCAGAAATCTTCCAGCCTAGATATAGCCATGGCGCTTTCGTTTGAATTTTTTCCACGGCTATTACTAAACCATTCTCTCTCAGCTTTGTATGTAATATCCGAACTTGTTCTGGACTGAACTCCGATTCTTGCGCAAGTAGGATGTCATCCATATAATGGTAAACTAACGTGTGTGGCCATAATTTCCTTAAGGGTTGTAGTGCATTGTCCACATACAACTGGCACAGCGTGGGACTATTTTTCATTCCTTGTGGTAATACTGTCCATTCAAAACGCTGTGCTGGCGCCTCTTTGTTAACAGAGGGCAAAGTAAACGCGAAGCGTTGCATATCTTGCTCGTGTAATGCAATAGTAAAAAAGCAATCTTTTAAGTCCACTATCAACAGTCTCCAATGCTCTGGTAACATAGCGGGGTTAGGTAGTCCTGGCTGCAGCGCTCCCATCGATTGCATTTGAGTGTTAACTGCCCTTAAGTCATGTACTAGCCTAAATTTTCCAGATTTTTTCTTGATCACAAAAATTGGGGTATTCCAAGGGCTTGTCGATAAACGCAGATGTTTTTGGTCTAGTTGTTCTTGCACTATTTGATGAGCGGCGGCGAGGCTTTCCTGCTTTAACGGCCACTGCTCGACCCACACTGGTTCGTTCGTTATCCACTGCAATGGGATCGGGAAAGCCCAGGTTGCAGTGACCGTTACTGAAAAACCTTCTCGGTGGTTAACACCACCCCCAATTGGTCAAGAACATCTCTTCCAATTAGACCATTCACTCCAGTCGGGAGGGGCATGATAGTGACTGGCACGGTCGCATGTCTGTTGTCTATGATTATCAAAATACGGTTCACGCTCCGTTGTACCGGAGTGTATCCTCCCACTCCTTCAACTCCTCGCTCCATTGGTTTCGTAGGCCATGTTTTAGGCCAGACCCCTTCTTCTATAATAGTTAAGTCAGCACCTGTATCCAACAGCAGCGAGAGGTGGATCTGTTGACCCCGGGCCTCTAGCGTAGCCATCGTAGTCGGTCGATGGTTCATAGACATGGTCAGAAATACTCCTGCTCCCGTTGAGCCAAATCCTCGGTCCTCCCGGGGGGTGGTGATTCTCGGGGAAATACCCGCAGTCAGGTGCGGCAGCGGTATCAATTGGGCAATTTTGCTGCCTGTTGGAATATGTATTGGCGGAAACGATGTCTGGACAATGATGCTAATAGTCCCGGTAAAATCGGCGTCAATGAGTCTTGGGATGACCGTCAAACCTTTTAGGCTTGTTGACGAGCGGCCGAGTAATAACGTTTCACATGCTTGTTTATTAATAATCACTGGTCCCTTTACATTGCTTGGTACTCGTTGGGGTCTTTGATCCAATAGGGTGACAGCTACTGCCGTTGCCACATCCATTCCGAGGCTGCCGGCTGTTGCTGGTTGCAACTTGTTGCTGACGTCGTGGTGGGCGTTGGTAAGCTGGGAGCTTCTTGTTGCACTGCTGGAGCTGCTACTTGTGTCGGGGCGCGGCGACTCGACGCGCTCATCCGACCGTTTCCCGACTTGAGGCATATCTCGGTATTGTGATTATTCGTACGACAGTTCTCACACCACACGCTCGTGGCTTGACAATTTCGCCTCATATGTCCTTCTCGCCCACATCGGTAACATTTAAAGCTTCGTGGCGGCTTCGGTCGTGCCTCCGCAGCATTAACTCGAAGGGGTTGCAGAGCGGCGAACACTTGCTGTTGGAATTGCTCTTGGGCTGTGAAGGCCTGTTGTTGGGCTTGAAGGATATCGCTTCCTAACTGTTTCATAGCCTCGACCAACATAGCTTGTGGTCCTACCGGTACCCTACTCATTCTATCCAACATTAGCTCTACTGTGGCATCAGCGGGTAAAGAACTTATGATGTTTCTAGTTTGAGTATTCGAATTCTGAATAACACACTGCCTCAGCAAAGCTGCCCTCATCCACTCCGGTACATCTGACTGTTCTATGGCACTAGTGAGGCGATCAATAAAGCGAGCAAAAGTTTCCTCCCTTCCTTGCTTAATGCCCATATAGGACGGCGAGGGCTGTGCGGTTTTAACGTGTTCAAGAGCAGCTCTAGCCGTACGCATAGCCTCCAAGCATCGCTGCGGCCCCATCTGCAGTTGTGCCCTGATTGTGACAAAAGGACCTGCCCCCATCAGTTGTTCTACTGTTACGCCTCGCAGCGGATCGCCCTGCTCCCGCGGCGTTTGAGCGGACGCTTCACAATATCGCTGCCAATGGGCCTGCCACAGCAATAACTGCGACTGAGTCATAATCATTCGCATGATAACCTTAATATCCTCAGGACAAAGCACAGCACCTCCCCATATATAATTCAACATCTGCTTAGATGGCTCGCCGTGCAAACCTGATTCATTCACCGTGTTCCGTAACTGTGACAACAATTTCCAGCCTAACGGAGCATGATTACCATGATAATCCCCATGCGCATCTTCTTCAAACGCTACCGGAAAGGCCAAGGGGAGAAATTCCCCTGCCTCAGACGCTTCGTCTGCCACCTTCCTCCAATTAATACCCATCGGTCTCCTACAGGTCCCACTATCCTTTCCCGTTTCTTTATTCCCTTGCTCCCCCTTTCCTTGCTCCATCCCTTGCTGTTCCACCTTCCGCCCTATCCCTAACTCCTTTTCTTCCTCAGCCTCTTGATTGTTACTAGACCCCTCCATCGTCACCTTCACTTTTTCCCAGCACGGAGGCTCCGGGACCTTACTCGTGCTAAATAACAAGGCATTGTCTCCAGGGGGTGCCGTGGTTCCACTAGAAAACAAGGAACATCCCACCTCCGGCGGGGGGGCTGACGGCTCTACCTTTTCCAACTTCTGAGTAACAACGGCCGCAAGGTTTTTCTCAACTTTATACCTCTTAATGTAATTGATAACCTCCCGCCACGGCTTCATTAACTTTTTACCTATCTTGTCATCATCAATCACCATATCCCATAACACGTCTCCAAAATCCCTCCACTCCTTCTCCTCAAATAACGAATCTGGAGTCTTAAAAAACCCCTTGAGCTTACCGGTTGCCACTAGTCCCGCTAGCTGTTTAATACAACCAAGCTCTACTCCCCGCTTTTCTAAAAAGCGCTGTAATAACTCTAGGGCTACTTCCTTATCCATACCTTTAACAATAATCCTCTATCCTTTAATAAAAATTAAAAACATATACCTGCCGAAGCGATATCCTTGCAGCCCTTAACCTGTAGCCCTTGCGGTGGCGAGCGTACGCAAGATCGCGTAGTCAGGCTCCTAAGTCGACACACCACAGCGCAGTGTTCGGTCGCTTCTGCCCCCTGGTCGCTGCTCCCAGTGCCCCGCTCCTTGCCGCTGCTCCAGGTCGCTGTTCGGGCGCCAAATGTCGGGGCGAAGTCCTACCCCGAGGGTTGCTGTCCTGGAGAGACGGCGGAAGAATGCGGCCAACTCAATGTGAGTGATAAGCAAGCTTCGTTTATTACAGTTTGGTTACACAATTTATAGAGTGATTAATTAGCTACTACATATTGCAAAGTTAGAGCTCATTATTGGCTAGCCAGCTAATTGTCAACTCCGCCCATACTCCCTCATTCTTCCCCCAGCTGCATCCTGTTTTTCACATTCTTGCTAACCGCAGAGTTGATTTGTTAAATTCCTTGTTCTGTCAAGGACACCGTGTGCTAAGCTTAAAATGGATTTTCTACAACAAGCAATTCGGTCGAGCCTTGCCTTCCCCCCACAATGTGCCTAACTCAAAACAGTTTAGGACACAGAGTAAGCCACTAACTAGTTTTGAATTAGTTCATTTTACATGTTACATAACAAGCCATCGCTTTGTGAATCAGACTCTGCTTTGACAATACTTCATCTGTTTGTTTCGTTATATATAGCATTTTAGAGATTTTCCTGTTTTTCTTGTTTGTTTGTCTAGGGGAACTTTCTGCAATCACACAAGACTTTAAGGGGAGGTGACTTTGTAGAATTTCTTCAATCTCAGTAAACCTTTTAGTAGTGGGTTTAACCAGAAAGTACCTCTAGACTGTGGCAATAGCTATATTTCAGCCCACATTATATTTATTGAAACTTACATCTTGATCCCATCACTGAAGTCACCAGCTGTTATGGATTGTTTGAGTTTTTGATAGGGGTGGACAATGAGTCATCGACTTAGCTACCAAATATCTATTTTCCAAAGCATTTAGATATTTCAAACTTTCTTTTTTCTTCTTCAGTAAGTTACTCTCAATCTGTCCATTGGGGACTGTAGATTTAGGCCAGGTCTTTACAGCTTGCTGCAGGTTCTTCTGTGCCCCTTTGCCTGCAATGTAAAAAATCAGACAGCTGTATTTACCTGTATAGCCCTGCTAGTAGACTATTGAGCTCAGTGTAATGCTGATATGTTACGTGGCCTCAGAACCATAGCTAGATTGTGTCTACCCAGGTCATGTGTAGATGTATCAGGAGCAAGAGTGACTTCCACTATATAAAAATCAGTTCCAGTATATTCTTGGGTTTGGCTGTTGTCCTTACTGCAAACTGCAGCTTCGACATCCAAACCTCCAACCACCGTCAAATAATTATTTCTTTAAATTGTGTTCACTTTTCGAAGTGCATTGTTATTTTTTTTTAGATTCAGATATCTTTTTGTGAGAGTATGTAAGATGAATTTGAGGAGCCCAAACTAAAAAGATGGTGCAAACATATTCTTGTGGAAACAAGGTAACTGAAAATCCAAACCATTTCTTACATAATATGAATGATGAAACAGATCCATTTACACATCACCGTATACTCAACTCAGGAATTTTTTTTCAGCAAAATATGATCAGCAACACTACTTCAACAAGAGCATAAAATAAATAAAACACAATTTTATAAATTAGTTCTGCTCCTATTACAAATTCTTTACCCTATAAAATCACTAGCAATTTTCATCTGAATCATTAGAAGATGTTGTTCAGGTGGGTTTTTTTTGTTTAGAAACTCTGTGTAATTTACAACTTATTGACTCATAAGTGTTCACTTTTGTATTGATTGCTTTACACTTCCTAATGAAGATAATAGAAATTCATCAGTAGAAGTATGTGCACTGTTCATATGTATACAAGACTATTACAGACTTGTTAGTGGATTTGATGACAGCAGAGTGCTATATAATTACTCTTGCACTGTCTTTTCCAGTCTAAATTTGGTTGAAGACGGTACAAATATGTTCTTATATATATAAATAGAAAAGAAATAAAAAACCCCAACCCCTAGGAGTGGTTTAACGTAGTGTATTGTAAAATTGACTGCAATAATTGGAATTCCAAATTTAAACAGTACACTAAAGGAAAAACAATATAATAACTTACTTTGTTCATTTGCTAGAAACTGATATTATTCTAAGAAATGCAGGTGACAAGGAGTTACAATAGCTTATCTTTCTTGTGATAGAAAAGAGGAAATCTTCAGAATATAAATTGGTTTTCTGGTGCTGCAGTAGCATAAAAATGGAATATAACTTGTATCAAGACCACAGACAGAATGAATAAAGGAAAGCAATGAAAAGAGACGGAGAGGTTGCATGAGAATCATTTTTGGAGCATATGAGTGGGATACATGGTTTTCAGGCAGAGCCTGAAAAGGCTAGAGCAATCTCTCCATGTTAGCAAGAGAGAAAAAGATGGGGAAAGGTATGAGTTCACTATAAACACATTTGTGTCTACTAAGGAGTAGCCACACAACTGAAAGAATAGAACAAAGTGAAGAAAAACTGTAAAACAACACTACTGCGCCTAAGAAATTGAAGTCTGGTAGAGTGAATGAGGCTATTAATCAGCCTTTTTTTCTGGTTAAACCATTTTTTGTAATAGATACTGGTAAAACATTTAAATTCTTGCTCCTGCAAATTCAGCCTATGTTTGTCTTTTCCTTTCATAACCAATTTTATCCCCACTATTCAAAAGTGATGGAGGATATTTATTTCAGCAATAGTTAAACCTTCATTCAGAGTGATGTAATACACACCAAAATGTTTCTCTCAGTTTTAGCAAGCAATTTCTTATGAATAAAGAGGGGCAACAAAATTCGATTTATGTAATTCAGTTTCTGCATGGTTTGCTTTGTTTCACAGGTTGAAGAATGAGTTAGTATTCCTCCATTTCTCTTACTATAGAGCCAACACTACATTATACATAATGTTATAGCAAATTTTTCATATGGATAATGAATACACAACTTACAAAAGCCCTTGGACAGCAGCTTCCTCCTATTTCAAATGTTAAAATCATAGTCAGAAGTAACTAGCAATTCGTGATATCTAGTCACTAGACCAACTGAAAAGTAAGATTTTCAATTGGTGAACATATAATAGTGAAGGAATCAAATGAATGAAAATTGTTGATGAATTTTATAGAAATAAAATGCTTGATAGATTGATATTTTTGCATTTCTCTTATAGAAGTGATAAATAGAAATCAATTAGAAAAGATATCAAAATAAAAGTTATATATTATGGAAATTACCTTCCAAGTTGAGTAGACCTTGCTTCTTCCTAAAATGAAAAAACAAAAAGATTACTTACTGAATTCTAGGAAATGTAGCTGTTTCCCCAATTATTTTCCTAAAACTAAGCTTTAGGAAATTCTTCATACAGGAAGAATGCAAAGTATCCACTTGTACAAAAACTTTCATTTTCTTCAGTAACTAGGAGAGACAAAAACAGCAGTGGGCTCAGTTAGCAAATTGGCATATATTAAGGTATGGTATCATGGATAAGAAATTTATTTGCTTATTTAAGCAATGGACATTATTTTTTTTTCCCGCCTCCCTACCTTTAAGAAGCTTAAAGCCTTCAGGCATCTTCTATGCAACATAGTCAAGAGAAATCAGCCTACTCTTTGCAGGATTAAAGTTTGTCATATAGAAATCTGCAAGGGAACTAACAGTATACATTTTTCCATGTACTCCATACACCTTTTGGAGAAGATATTACAGCAACAGTGAGATGCAAGTGAAGAAGTTGACTTTTTAATGGTTCAACATGCATTCAGACAGGAAAAATTTTCTCATATATAGTCTAATGTTGGTAAAACACTTCCTACAAATATTCTGAGGAGCCGAAAACAATTCCCACTGGAGCTCTGGAAATTGTGCCTCTTCATCACTGATGAAGTGTTGCCTTCTGAAAGGGCTGAGTAATTAAGAAAGCAGTTGCCAGTTCAGCATGGTGTGCCAGCAGCTGTCTGTTCACTCAGGTGAGAGAATTGAATTGTGGAGAGCTCTTGATTCAGTTTCCCTGGTTTGTTTTTTAAAAGGGAAGGTCTATGCTTCATGATCTCCCCTTGGTTTTCCATCATTACCCAACACAAAGCTTCCCCCCACAAAGCAGTGTTCATCTTTTTCTTCTTTGCTACAGACATTAAGTTGTTGGAATATTACAAGTTTATAGATGTAGAGGGGTAAAAAGGGATTGGAACAAGCTATTCGATATCTTCTGACAGGTTGGAGACAGAATGGGTATTCTAACTCCTCTTTCTGGCTTTATTGTAATCAAGTAAACCAAATATTTTCTTACTACCTAATATCTAATCAAGCAAAAGAAAGAAAACATGGATAATAAGAGGATTGAGGCCTAAGTGTGTATTAAAGAGAATATGTACCGTCACTAGCAGCAAGACATTACAGTTTTAACTTTGTAGGAGGTTTTCAACATAGAGAAAACATAAATTTAAAAGCTAGGTTCTGACTAGGGAGGGAATTTTATTGAAATTTGAACCCCGTCTGACTTCATACACTCAGACATTAGAAGGGAAAAATGCATGTTACAATGGAATTCCCTGAAAGAGTTTGAAGTGGAGTACCTGTTTTCATATTTTTATTTCTCTATGACATTTTGGATTTTGTTTTATTGTCACTATTAGTTCTCTGATTCTGTCTTTTACCATTTTCTGTCCTTTCTCTTCTACTTCTGTCTCTAAAGCATATGTGGAACTACTTCAATTTCAGCCCCAGATTCCTTCATCATATATAAAACCTGAAGCTGACCCAGCAGCAAATTTGGTTTATGTTTTTCAAAGCACAGCTTGACACTCCATTTCCTAAAAAACTCCCATTTTGATTGAAAATAATTTCCACTGAAGGAAGTCAGTATCATCACTAGAGGTAATATTAAAAGAATGAAAAAAAAAAGAATAAATTCTGCATGTCATCAGTATTCTGGCAGTATACCCCTATGGTTGCATCACCTCATGATACTGGAAGACATAGTCAAGGACTTTAAAAAATGAATGGCTCATTTCTTTCAAAAAATATCACTTATTGTAAGCACAAACAAAAGAAGAAATACTGTGTGTGTGAGGCTGAAAAGATTCAGTAGCCAAAGGACCAACACGGTGAAAATGAGACCTCGTCTCGAGCAGCACATGCCCTTCTTTATTCTAGTGTAAACTGTATGTTTAAATATCACATCTGTAACTTCGATGGGTATCTTCATACTACTTTGTCATGAATTAAATTGTGGGTGAAGCGATGATTAAAACTTATTTGTTTGCTATGTATCGAACATATTTCCCTGTTTGAGAGCTAAACAGTACATCTTCAATGCCAGTGTAAAATCTATTAATATTTTTTAATATCCACTGTATGACCATTATCGAAAAAGACTTCCAGTCAACACAAAGAAAGGTGACTGAAAAGCAAGTATGTTTTATTTTTACATTTGAAGCATCCATTAACCTCTGTTTGCTGTCTTCTTCATTTATGGTTCCTTCGTGAGAAAACACTTTCTTTATCAATAAACAATTGTCCTGGGTTCGGCCAGGACAGAGTAAATTTTTACCGGAATCCAGGAAGGGAATCCAGGAAGGGACACAGCCGGGCGGGCTGACCCCACCTGGCCAGAGCCGGGTATTCCATACAATGTGCCGTCATGCTGGGTTCCGGGGCGGGGGGGAGGCGCGGCAGGAGCTCACTCGCGGCTCGGGAGGGCACAGCAGCGGTTCGGTGCGAGAGAGCAGTTCTGTTTTGCGGGCTCTGTTCTGCTGGTTTGTTTTGTATATTCCCCTTTTCTGTATCGTTGTTGTTGCTGTTCCCTTTGTTTGCTGTTCTGTTAAACTGCCCTTATCCCGACCCACCGGTTTCTGCCTGTTTCTTTCCATTCTCCTTTGCACTGCGGCGGGGGGAGGAGCAGCTGCGTGGCACTTTTGTTGCCGGCGGCAGCCCGTTCAACCTGATTCAGTGCTCTAAAGGGAAAGGGGGGGGGAAACGAAGCTGCAGGCACTGCAACTGGCACTGCCCCTCCATCAGGCCATTCAGACCCTCCAGCGCAGCAGGCAGTCACAGTCCCCTCAACCGGCACCACCGCTGCTGCAGAAACTCACGTTGTCCCGGCTTCCCAGACAGGCACGGCAGTTCCTGCAGCTCCAGCTCCAGCCCCAGCTCCAGCAGCAGGCATCGCAGCTGAGCCCAATGACCAACCTGTGCCGGTAGCTGTTGCCCCTCTAAAACTAAAGAAAGACACAGAGAGAGCAGATCGCTCCGGGAGGGATGACAATGAGCCAGGGTCATCGCGGGAGACAGCGATCATCACCTGGTCCCTGTCCCTGGGTGAGCTGCGAGACATGTGGAAAGATTTCAGCCTCCACCCTGGCGAGCACATTGCCACCTGGCTGCTGTGGTGCTGGGTTAACGGGGCCAGCAGCTTGGAATTAGAGGGCAAGGAAGCCAAGCAGCTGGGATCCCTGGCCAGGGATGGGGGCATTGACAAGGCCGTTGAGAAAAAGGAACAAGTCCTCAGCCTCTGGAGGAGACTTCTGTCAGGCATGAGGGAGAGGTACCCCTTCAGTGATGATTTTGTATGCTACCCTGTCAAGTGGACCAATATGGAGAGGGGTAATCAGTACTTGAGGGAATTAGCTGTGTGGGAGCTGGTTTACTATGAACCAGAGGACAGGCAGGTACCCACAGACCCAGATGAAGTCCAGTGCACACGGCACATGTGGAGGAAGTTTGTGCGGAGCGCACCATCCTCATATGCCAACTCACTGGCAGTTGTAAACTGGAAAGGTAAGGAGGCACCAACAGTGGATGAGGTGGCTGTCCGACTCTGGCAGTAAGAGGAAAGTCTCTCTTCCTCCCTTGTCTCGGCTGTGGAGAAACTGGCCCGGGAGGTCTGGCAAATCAAAGAGAATATATCCTACTCCCCACCTCTACGGGCCATCATCTCAGCCATTAGGGGCAAGCGTTCCTCTGCTCAGGACAGAGCATACAGAGGCTACACACCGTGGGGCACCCTGTGGTTTTACCTGCGTGACCACGGAGAGGACATGAGGAAGTCGGATGGCAAACCCACCTCAAGTCTAGAGGCACGAGTGCGTGAGTTGCGAGGTAAAAAAATCAACAAAGGGGATTCTGTTAGGAAAAATGCCGCTCCAGTTTCCAGCAGCCAGCTCTCCAGACCAGGTAGGCAGTTTGATCTTGGTTCTGATCCTCTGGAGGGAACCTCCAAGTCATTCTTACAGCAGGTGAGCTGCAAATTCTCTGACCAGGATTAGGGGGGCCCTGCCTCCAGCCAGGTGGAGGAAAGGGACAACCGTGTTTATTGGACGGTGTGGATTCGGTGGCCTGGCTTGTCAGATCCACAAGAGTATAAAGCTCTAGTGGACACTGGTGCACAGTGTAGTTTAAAGACATCAGATTTCAAAGGGTCAGAGTCCATTTGCATTTTGGGAGTGACAGGGGGTTCCCAAGAGCTGAGTGTATTGGAGGCTGAAGTGAGCCTCACTGGGCAGGATTGGCAGAAGCACCTCATTGTAACTGGCCCCGAGGCTCCGTGCGTCCTTGTATAGAATATCTTAGGACAGGGTACTTCAAGGACCCAAAGGGGTATCGGTGGGCTTTTGGCATAGCTGCTTTGGAGATGGAAGAAATTAAACAGCTGTCCGTTTTGCCTGGTCTCTCGGAGGATCCTTCCGTTGTGGGGTTGCTGAGGGTGGAAGAACAACAGGTGCCAATCGCAACAACAACGGTGCACCGGCGTCAGTATCGTACCAACCGAGACTCCCTTCTCCCCATTCACCAGCTGATCCGCCAGCTGGAGAGTCAAGGAGTGATCAGCAAAACTCGCTCACCCTTTAATAGTCCCATATGGCCAGTGAGAAAATCTACTGGAGAGTGGAGACTGACAATAGACTACTGTGGCCTGAATGAAGTCACACCACCGCTGAGTGCTGCCGTGCCAAGACATGCTAGAACTTCAATATCAGCTGGAGTCAAAGGCAGCCAAGTGGTATGCGACAGTTGACATTGCTAATGCATTCTTCTCCATCCCTTTGGCAGCAGAGTGCAGGCCACAGTTTGCTTTCACCTGGAGGGGCGTCCAGTACACCTCGAATCGACTGCCCCAGGGGTGGAAACACAGTCCCACCATTTGCCATGGACTAATCCAGACTGCACTGCAAAAGGGTGAAGCTCCAGAACATCTGCAGTACATCGATGACATCATTGTATGGGGTGACACCGCGGAGGACGTTTTTGAGAAAGGGGAGAAAATAGTTCAGATCCTTCTGAAAGCTGGTTTCACCATTAAGCGAAGTAAAGTCGAGAGACCTGCGCAAGAGATCCAGTTTTTGGGAATAAAATGGCAGGATGGGCGCCATCAAATCCCAATGGATGTCATCAACAAAGTAGCAGCTATGTCTCCACCAACCAGCAAAAAGGAAGCACAGGCCTTCTTAGGTGTTGTGGATTTTTGGAGGATGCACCTCCCAAATTACAGCCAGATTGTAAGTCCTCCATACCACGTGACCCGGAAGAAAAGTGATTTTGAATGGGGCCCTGAGCAACGAGAGGCATTTGAACAAATTAAACGGGAGATAGTTCATGCCGTGGCCCTTGGTCCAGTCCGGTCAGGGCAAGATGTTATAAATGTGCTCTACACCGCAGCCGGGGAGAATGGCCCAACCTGGAGTCTCTGGCAGAAAGCACCAGGGGACTGTCGAGGTCGACCCCTGGGGTTTTGGAGCCGGGGATACAAAGGATCCAAGGCCTGCTATACTCCCACTGAAAAAGGAGATTCTGGCAGCATATGGAGGCGTTCAAGCTGCTTCAGAAGTGGTCGGCACTGAAGCATACCTCCTCCTAGCACCATGATTGACGGTCCTGGGCTGGATGTTCAAAGAGAGGGTCCCCTCTACGCATCATGCCACCGATGCTACGTGGAGTAAGTGGGTCGCGCTGATCACCCAGCATGCCTGAATGGGGAACCCCAGTCGCCCAGGAATGCTGGAGGTAATCATGGACTGGCCAGAAGGTAAAGATTTTGGAGCATCGCCAGAGGAGGAGGTGACACGTGCTGAAGAGGCCCCACTGTATAACAAGCTGCCAGAAGATAAGAAACAGTATGCTCTGTTCACGGATGGGTCCTGTTGCATTGTGGGGAAGCAGCGGAGGTGGAAGGCTGCTGTATGGAGCCCTACACGACAAGTCGCGGAAACTGCCGAGGGAGAAGGTGAGTCCAGCCAGTTTGCAGAGGTGAAAGCCATCCAGCTGGCTTTAGACATTGCCAGTCGAGAGAAGTGGCCAGTGCTCTATCTTTACACCAACTCCTGGATGGTGGCCAATGCCTTGTGGGGGTGGCTGCAGCAATGGAATAAGAACAACTGGCAGAGCAGAGGCAAACCTATCTGGGCTACCCCATTGTGGCAAGATATTGCTGCCCGTCTGGAGCAGTTGGTTGTAAAAGTCCGTCATGTGGATGCCCACGTCCCTAAGAGTTGGGCCACTGAAGAACATCAAAACAACCAACAGGTGGATCAGGCTGCTAAGATTGAAGTGGCTCAGGTGGATCTGGACTGGCAACATAAGGGTGAACTGTTTATAGCTCAGTGGGCCCACGACAGCTCGGGCCACCAAGGAAGAGACGCGACATACAGATGGGCTCGTGACCGAGGGGTGGACTTGACCATGGACACCATCGCACAGGTTATCCATGAATGTGAAACATGCGCTGCAATCAAGCAAGCCAAGCGGGTAGAGCCTCAGTGGTCTGGAGGACGATGGCTAAAATATAAATATGGGGAGGCTTGGCAGATTGACAACATCACACGGCCACAAACCCACCAAGGCAAGCGCTATGTGCTCACAATGGTGGAGGCCACCACCGGATGGCTGGAAACTTACCCTCTGCCCCATGCCACCGCCCGGAATACCATCCTGGGCCTGGAAAAACAAGTCCTGTGGCGACATGGCACCCCCGAAAAAACTGAGTTGGACAACGGGACTCACTTTTGTAACAGCCTCATAGACACCTGGGCCAGAGAACATGGTATCGAGTGGGTGTATCACATCCTCTACCTTGCACCAGCCTCTGGAAAGGTCGAACATTACAATGGGCTGCTAAAAACCACTTTGAGGGCAATGGGGGGTGGGACTGTCAAAAACTGGGATACTCATTTAGCAAAGGCCACCTGGTTGGTTAACACCAGAGGATCCACCAACTGGGCTGGTCCTGCCCAGTCAAAACCTTAGCGTCCCATAGAAGCGGGTAAAGTCCCTGTAGTGCACTTGCGGAACATGTTAGGGAAGACGGTTTGGGTTAGAGTTGCCTTGGGCAAAGGCAAGCTCGTCCGCAGGATTGCTTTTGCTCAAGGACCTGGGTGTACCTGGTGGGTAATGCGGAAGGATGGGGAAGTCCGATGTGTACCTCATGGGGACTTGATTTTGGGTGAGAATAGACCATAAGTAAATAAATTGTATAAAGTTAATTGTTAAATAACCCTGTCACTGTCTGTTATCACTGTTATAATTGTTATATTTTGTACCCGTAGTGTCGTAGTAAGAATGGTCCAGATTAAAGAAGGATGGACTTTTTGATGAAAACCTAGCAGAGCACAGCGATGATGGGACTGGAGCTGGTTTTCAACAATTGGCACCCAGCAACTTCATCGAGATCGACGTCTCTAACCTGCAGACTGTGGGCACGGGCCGCACCAGATACATCAGTCGTGAGCTCCGGATGCAGCAAGTGACCGCCCGTGACCACACATCACCTCTCCTGCCACGGATTACCATTATTACAGATGGAGCCCGAAGTCATGGATTAAATGAACTCAACGGACACTTTAGAGTGATGATCCATAGACTAAGGGAATGATATGTGGAGACAGGAGAAGTGGTGGTAATCAACTGGACAACGAGGTACCTGGGCATGACATAGATGGTATGGAATAAGGGGTGGTTAACTTCCTGGGTTCAGCCAGGACAGGGTTAATTTTCACCGGACTCCAGGAAGGGACACAGCCAGGCGGGCTGACCCCACCTGGCCAAACAGAGCCGGGTATTCCATACCATGTGCCACCATGCTGGGTTCTGGTTGGGGGGAGCTGGGCGGCGGGAACTCACTCGTGGCTTGGGAGAGCACAGCGGCGACGGTTCAGGAGAGCTGCTCTGTTGTGCGGTCTGTTTTGTTTAGTGTTTTCCCCTGATCTGTATCATTGTTATTCCTGTTCCCTTTGTTTGCTGTTCTGTTAAACTGCCCTTATCCCGACCCATCAGTTTCTGCCTGTTTCTTTCTATTCTCCTCCGCACGCTGGCGGGGGGAGTGGTGGCCGCGTGGCGCTTTTGTTGCTGACCACAACCAAACCATAACATGCATTAATAACAGTGCCAAACTATTTCTGTTTTATTTAGGGCTGGGTTTTCAACAAACTTATGCACTGTACCAGGCACTGCAAGGAGGACAGGCAGGGACAACTGTTGCTTGTAAGCACCAGTGTGAGAACTTCATGTAGTCCAAAGTTTGCTCATGAAATATGATTTGGTGAGAAATACATAACACCACTAACAAAAATCTGCAGAAATGTGTAGACTGACATCTTACACAAGCTTAAAAAAATACTTGACAAAGACAGAAAAATATTTGAGAAGTTTGGGGTTTTTAGTTATGATTTTTCTTACAAATATTTAGCTTAGACACTTATTTCAATTGTATTCTAAAACTGGCAAAAGTCACAAAACTTTGCTTAACATTTTAGCTTGCTTCTTTCTTTTTTAAGCTTTAGATTCACTCAGTGTTTTGGAAAGGAGAAAAAGCATATTTTTTGTGTGAGTCAAACTGGACTTTTAAGGATATTTCCTTTATAAATTAGAAAATGTTATTGTTTAGTTAGCTAAGATGAAAGCCTGATTTAGGAATATGAGTAATATTGTAGTAAATTCATTAAAGAAACATGTTTTTTTAAAAAAACTGCAGTTTGTGGTGTATCTGTTTCTACAGTAAAGAAGCAGATAGAATAATATACAACTTTTTTATTTTTTTTTGTAAAAAAAGGAGTGTCTTTGGTAATTATTCAGCAATATACTTTCCAAATATGTTTGTTAGATGTTTTACAGGCTCGTGAAAGGCTGTTAAAAGATCGTGGAAAGGATTCCTCTAATGGCTTTTGATGAATACTTCTTGTCACAGCCATTAACTCTTCATGAAGAACTGTGCAATAAATGGGAGCTCAGTCTTTTACAGAGTTGTTGCTGGGGGCTTACAGGGTTCTGTGATGTATATTTATAACTACCATTGACTTAAATATATACAATTCTTGTTCCAAAATTCCTATTAAACTAACAGGAAGACATTTGCTCCTTGGTCAGTATGTTCATTGGGTTGTCTTTTGTGAGGAGAGAGAGAAGAAGGAAGTAAGGATAAAAGAAAGGATAAAAGAAAGGAAGAAAGGAAAAGAAGGAAGGAGGGAGAGAGGGAGGGATGGAGGGAGAGAGGAAGGGAGGAAGGAATGGAAGAAAAGAAGGAAGCAAGGAAGGAAAGAAGGAGAGAAATGGAGGCAACGTTTTTTAAAGAAGGTATTAATGAGCTCAAAGAATTAATAAGTAGACTACAGAAATAGAGTTCAGAGAATTGTAGTGGCAGCAGTGCAGATTATTTCAATGCAAAAAGGAAAAAAAAGCAAGGAAGATAAGAAAATATGTTGTTGTGATAAGGCTATCATAAGATAAATCATGCTAAGAAATAATGTCATCTTTTTTATGAGTACTTGAATACCTTCAAAAACAAGAAAGATACACACAAAATTAGAATACTATGTTTATGGTGCAGAATATTAGCACAAATCTATAGGGACAAAAATCAGTATGGCGTGTGAAAAGCAGACTCCACAATCTGTAAGACTGTAAAGTAGGTATGTTTATTCGGCGCCGGGCAGCACAGGGGGTAGTCCCACCAAAGTCGTGCGCGCCGAGCAGCAACGTGTCTCTTCAATTTATACAATCAAATATTACATATGCATTAGATTTCCCAATACACCTATACATATGCATCTATCCTCATTTCATATCAAAATTAGTTCCAAGAAATAATTTCCATATACTCCTCCCAGTTGCACTTGCGCAGTGCCTCCTAGTGGTGGTCGTCGGGGGTCCCAAGATGAAGGCCCATCCTCTTCATCACGGTGTCCGCTGATTGACCTTTGTTTCTGCGCAAACTCAGTTCTCTCCTGGCTCCCATCCATACAGCAGGGTCGGTCTTGACTGCTTCTAGTCGACTCCCAGCCCCTATCAGGAACTAACCCCTTTGTATGGAGATGCAAGACTCTCTGCTTCAGTTAATTTAGACAATAGATAAGCACTATCAGTTTTTTAAATGCACAGCAACTATTAGGTAATGCCACTTGTATTAAAATCCCCTTTAACCCCTTCCTTCAAGTATACTCAAAGCACAAAGAATGATACAAGGGGAAAGAAACGGAAAATATTCTGTGTGCGATACAGTTTACCTAAATTTAGCTATCAGAGATGAAAAAGTCTAATCAGAGCTAAATTACATGGCTGAGGAAGAACACCTCCAGAAAACAACTCTGCTCACCTTTGTTATGAAGGTATAGCTGCAGAGGGAGTCCATATGACCAAAATCTATAGATTAAACATTTATGTTTTAAGTATATACGAATACCATAAATTAGGTGTCATTAAAACCATTGCCTGTAATTATTTAACTAATAAAAGAAAGACTTACAAAAGGAAGGCAAAAGACTTCATCTCTTGCTTGGCAATGAAAGTTGGTGATCGCAAGGAGACAGAACTGATTAAAGGCTTTTTTGCTTCTAGGTTCGTTGTCATCAGATACTTAAAACTGTATATGGCAATGATAAAAACTAAGATTGTTCTTTCAATAGAAATATAATGTATTAAATGGTAGGCAACACAGATGTTTGCAACTTGTCTGGGTGTTATGAAATTCAATGTATCACTGTCTAAGAATTGGATGGAATAATTCCAGAACTGTTAGCACTTGTCCTTGAGAGCTTATACCAGATAGGGAAATCTAGAAGATTAAAGAAGTGTAAAGATAGTGCCCCCTATCAAAGTGGGAGGGCAAGAAGGAAAGAAGAAAGAAAAAGGATATTATTGTCTAGTCATCTCCACGTCTGTTCCTAGAAAAATGTTGGAACAAACCAAGTGCTTTATAACCATCCAGAAGATAACAAAGAGATCACTGCAGACCAGTATGGATTTGTCATGATCTAGGCTCATGAACATAATCTAATTGCTTCTACAACAGGGAAGCAGGCCTCACAGGTTGCAGAAAATTTGTATATACTTTGGCATTAGTAAAACTTCTAACATTGTCTCAGGTGACATGCTAAGGAACCATATCTGCTGAATGCCTAACTGACTGGAAAATGATAACTAAACAGTGATTATTTTTTCCCTTTCAAATAAAAATCTGTTTGAATGTGGTTCTATACTGAGTCTGGTTTAAAAATATTTTTTTATTATCATTTTTTACAATTTTGATAAAAAATGAAAAGTAAGAAGGCAAATTTGCATTTGATACCAGACTGAGTGTATTTATAAGCATGCCAGAGTTCAGGCTTGGAATCTGACGTGATCACAGCCAATCGAAGTCACAATTTGAAGAGCAAAAGTGCACTCCAGTAAGGCCAAATGACAAGCTATGCACTCAGCAGAAATAATCAACTGCTGTAAATACAAGATGAGAAACAAATTATTAGACATCATCACTGTTGAAAAGAACCCAGGCATTTAATGGATCACAAACTGAACATGCATCAAGAGTGTCACATAATTACCATAAAGGGAAATACATTCTGGAATACGTAAACTGGATTATTGTCCACGAGACGAGCTGTTTTATTCTATTCAGCACTGCCATGAATCCTGGCAAGAAGAATCTGCCACAATTCAAAAAGGATGCAACCCAGGTGGACAAGGTTCAGAGAAGAATAATGAAAATTATTAGACTTATGAAAAACTGACTTAGGAAAATAAGTTAAAGAGGAGACAGAGAGAATATACAAGAATAATTAAAAGTATATTAAAAGTGTCATAAAAAATAAGGGAAAGAAAATCTTCACTTGGTAAGCTGTTGGGTAGAACAGCCTGTACAGACAAATAGACAGCCCCCAGTGCTGGAAGATAGGGAAGGAGTGCAGAACAAACCTCCCATTATCCAGGAGGAAGCAGTTAATGAACTGCTATGCCACCTGGACACTTACAAGTCTGTGGGGCCAGATGCAATCCACCCGAGAGTGCTGAGGGAACTGACAGAGTAGCTGGCCAAGCCACTGTCCATCATCTATCAGCAGTCCTGGCTAACAGGGGAGGTCCCAGATGACTGGAGGACAGCCAAAGTAAAACCCATCTACAAGAAGGGCCTGAAGGAGGATGCTGGGAACTACAGGCAGAGGGATCTGGACAGGATGGATCGACGGGCTGAGGCCAACTCTATGAGGTTCAACAAGGCCAAGTGCCAGGTCCTGCACTGCGGTCACAACAACCCCACGCAGTGCTACAGGCTTGGGGAAGAGTGGCTGGAAAGCCACCCAGCGGAAAAAGACCTTGGGGTGTTGGTCGACAGCCAGCTGTACATGAGCCAGCAGAGTGCCCAGGTGACCAAGGTGGCCAACAGCATCCTGGCTTGCATCAGGAAGAGTGCGGCCAGCAGGAGTAAGGAGGTGATCGTGCCCCTCTGCTCAGCACTGGTGAGACTGCACCTGGAGTACTGTGTTCAGTTTTGAGCCCCTCACTTCAAGCAAGACTTTGAGGTGCCGGAGCATGTTCAGAGAAGGGCAAATGAGTCTGGTGAGGGTTCTAGAGAACAAGTCTTCTGAGAGGCAGCTGGGGCTGTTTAGTTTGGAGAAGAGGAAGCTGAGGGGGGACCTTATCGCTCTCTACAACTACCTGAAAGGAGGTTGCAGTGAGGCAGGAGTTGGTCTCTTCTTCCAAGTAACTAGCAAAAGAACGAGAGGTAATGGCTTCAAGTTGCATCAGGGGAGATTTAGATTAGATATTAGGAAAAATTTATTTACTGAAAGAGTGGTCAGGCATTGGAACAGGTTGCCCAGGGAGGCTGCTGAGTTACCATCCCTGGAGGTGTTTAAAAAATGTGTAGATGTGGCACTTTGGGATGTGGTTTAGTAGGAATGGTGATATTGGGTGGATGGTTGGACTCGATTTTCTTAGAGGTCTTGTACAACTTATGCTTCTATGATTGTGTGATGCTATGATAGAGCAGTTTGGTTTATATTATCAGTGAAGGCTTTGCTACAGTATAGAAGCACAAGAATTTGTTTTGGTGGAAATTATAGAAACGGACCTATTGGAAGTCAAAGAAGCAACTGTCAGGAATGGCAGAATTATAGTTGACCTTGTGTTGCAATATTAGGTGATTTGTTGTTGATGTATTTGCTTTAGTTACTGTTATGAGGCTTGCGAAAAAAATCTCAGTTTATTTCTATGCTTGCTTTCTGCTAATACAAGGGCATATCTTTATTTTCTTGTCATTTATTTGGATGGTTTACTAGAAGAATTCTTTATGATACACTTGGTAGAATTTTTCATAGTTAATTATCCCTTTTATTCAATAGCTATAGATCTAAGACAATATTATTAAGAGTTTTATGAAAAGGGATGGAAAAAATGAACTGATATATGCTACACAATGATATGCATACATGGCATGTTTAAACTGCATTTTGATAGTCTGTATTAGGGAAGCTTGAAGGTGACCATATTTTACTTTAAATACATACCGTTAAGTGTTGTAATGTCTTGTCTTAGTGACTTTGTTTCATTTGTTACAATTGGTGAATGACAAAAGAGAAAAATACTGTTTGAAATAGCAGTTTTGAACTTCGTATGTGGAAACTTCATATAGTGATGATAACTATTCAGATTTGGCCTCAGATTGTTTAATAAACCTCTGCCTTCAAGATCCGTTTTCCACTTGCAGATTTTTTATTCAGCTATAGAATTCTGTTATCTGCTCTGCAGGTGAATCAAATTCCTGTAAAAGGAAATATATCCATTGTTATCAAAGACTTTTTTTATGGAAGCCCAGGAATTATTTCCTTCACTAGGAAAAAAAAAATGATGATGTCTATGTTATTGCTGGCAAGTATTCTTTCAAGTTATAAATTTAAGAAAAAGATTCAGAAGATGTTAATCTGGCATTTTGAACATTTGGAAGTCATGTGTATGCCTAAGGCCTACATTTTCAAATTAACTTTATTTTGGCATGTTTTTGTCATCAAGATTAGCAGTAAAAGGAAAATATCATTATTCATACATAGAAGTTGTTTTCTTGCCGAAAACATCAACTGTACCTGATTTGTTAAAAGTTCTTTAGTGTCAATAATGTTAGTAGATGGAAAGCAACTAAAAATTAAATTCTTTACCACTGTGGACTTTGTTTATAACATAATAAGTAGTCAGTTCATGTTAGGATTTTTTTTCTGTAAACTTATATTCTACGAATATTTTTTCTGAAGAAGTTCCTTTTTGGCAATTAATTCAGTCAGTCTACTTTGTTTTCACGTGGGAAAAGGAAACAACAGAAAAAAAGAAAAAAAATCCAGAAAAAAAATCTTTCAATATAAACAAAAGAGGTATGTATAAACAAAAAAAGGTACTTAGCAAAATCATTACAGCTGGAAGTGGTCTAAGGTGTTCTTCACAACTACCAGCAATAATATACAACAATTCCCAAGATTTATTAAATATCTTTCACTGTTAAACTGCAACAGTTGGCTGAAAAGTGTTCAAAATCATCATTTTTGGTTTATAAATAGGAAAACTGTGAAAAGGATGCTCCAAAGAGAGACAAAGATCAGCAGCAAGGCAAGTAGATAATTCCTTAAAGTAACTTCTAAAATTGTATGCTTATAATAAATTATTTTTCTCTACACATTTCATTTCAATTTGGAACACTTCATAATCTTGCAAGCTCACGTTCAGTCACTGAGCAAGTGCTAATTGTAATCTGGAAATATGTGATGAATATGCAACAGTCACCTCTCTGAAGGACCAGGGATAAACAGTATGTTCTTATTTCTTCTTCAAATGAACGTGATGTGCTCTTATTATTTGAGTTGGGAATGTATGGCCATATTTTTAGTTGTTTGTTCTAAAAAAGTTTATTTGAGAGCTCTGTGTTTTGGTTTCTCTGTAATAGTTTTCCATTTATCTTCCCAATGACACGTATCATTTGTATGTTTAACAGTGAAAAAAAATGTGTCAGTAAACCAAAGCCAAAAAATCATATCTGTCTACACTTGAATGGTAAGAAGTTTAATTCAAGATATGATCAGTTCAGGTCCAACATACTTGGAGAACTCTGACCCCTCAAATCAGACTTGCCTTCTCCTGATGGGTCAGTGCTGAACAGATATTGCTTTTCTCTGCCTTGTGTAGCTATTAAAGAAATAAAACAACAGCACCTCAACGGCACTGCTTCCAAATGAAATCTCTGCAGATTGTACAATGGTGAGATGAACACATTTCCCTCCTGCTGCACAGAATCTGAAATGACTGCAGTCAGCGCAAGTACTGTCTGCAGGGGTTTTTTTTAGCGAGCATTTTAAAACCAAAACTTGTGCCTACTGGGTGACTTACAAAAGACACATTCCATTCCAGGGAAGGGGCAAACTGCCATGTGTTCCCCACTGGCTAATCCTTAAAATGGGCTTTGAAATTCTTTTGCATTTGAAATGAATGACAGTCATTCATCTGTTTGTTTAGGCTTAGTTTCATTTTCAGAGAAGTGGATAAATGCCGTTTGAATAAAATTCTCCAAAAACTGCCCTTAAAGAGCCTCTAAGCATGTAAAATCTTTCATATTGCGGATCTTAATAGCACCTTGGTCTAACAATCGAGAAGATGTACATAAATCTTAGTTGTGAAAGATTTGGGATGAGTCGCTATTTGCAGAATGTTACAGTTCATGGAATGAGTCTGTCAAGACAATTTTTAGAACCTAAGTTACAGTACAAAGCTGCCTCCTGTTTTCTTAGAGTGACTATAGCAGCCCAGATGCTTATGTACCAAACAATTTAGTATATGTATTGTGGAACACATATGTTAAAACGTTGCAACAACATTGAATAGTTAAATTTCGTCCCTACAACACACATTTGAAAGAGAACCTATTTATTTGTACTTTGCATATGGAGTTCTGAGAGTACATGAAAACATATCCTGAATATCTACAACTGCTTGAATTGAATCTGGATTGGAATACGGAAATGATCTCCTACCATTATCAGTGAAAAGGAAATGAAAAGAGTAATGAGCAAACTTCTGATACGAATTATTATTCTGGGTATCACCAAGGAACACTAGAGTTCATTACCAGAAGTGTACATTTTTTCTCCCTTTTGATAATTTTCCTTCCTTTTGATAATACATTGATTATTTTAGTTGCTGCTAAGAAATCAAGAACTTTTTTTCAGTTTCTATGTTTGGCTGATGAGCAGATGTGCAGGAGCTGGGAAGGAACATAGCCAGGCAGCTAGCCTAAGCTGGCCAAAGGAAATATTCCATACCATAAATGTTATGCTGAGTTTATAAACAGGGGTTGGCCAAGAGGCAGGAACCCTTTTTTGGTAAATTTGATCTTTTCTGTGAGTTCGATCTTTTTCTGTGAGCTCTGTGAGCTCTGTGAAATCCATGAGTTCCTCAAAATCCGTGAGTACTGCTCAGGTACTGGCTGCACAATCGGTTGTCAGGCAGTAAGAAAAATTGTATTGCCACTTGTTTTGCATATTTGTTATTGTTGTTGTTGTTATTGGTGGTGGTGGTTGTTTTTATTCTTACTACTATTACTCTTACTATTACCACTACTATTATTTGCTTTGGGGGGGAGGAGCAAGTGAGGGGCTGTGTGGTCCTAGTTGCTAGCTGCAGGGTTAAACCATGACAAAACTACATAGATAGCTCAAAGAGATTTTTAATATGAGATATTTCTAAACTGTTCAGTTGAGTTGGAATTATGAGCAGAGAAAATTTTATGACTTTATCTCATACTTTGTCTGTCATTTGTCATAATCACAGTTACATATGTATGACCGTAAGAAAGTCTTTGAAACAGATGTTGTTGCTAGTCAAATATGTCACCACTCAGAATTTACATTTTACTGTAGTATTTTATAGACTTTATCATACTTCTCTTCATTCACCAGTTAGTAAGGTGAAATTGTGTTGATATAATTATGTGACTTCTTAAAATGAATGATTAAAAGATATCATGATCATACAATATTCTGATTTTAATATATCTGGTTTTTTAAGCATAACAATTCATACAACAACGGTTCCAGGGGTGGCAATAGGGCAAGTTCTGAGAGCTAAAATTATATTTTTCCTGAAGAGACAGCAACATAATTTAAGTGTTCTGTCACTAGTAATTTGATTTTCAGTTCATGATAATAACAGTAATAATAACAAATTCAATTGCTATTAATGGAAATGTCATATGCACTTTCATAGAGGTTTTATTGTAATTCACTACTAATCAGTGTATCATTAAAATAAAGTGTTATTATCTAATTTGTATTTATTCAAGCATAAAGGCAAAAAAGTCTATTATGATGTACTGTACCATTATGGAATCAGTTCTTTTAATAAAATAATTTTGCTATAAAGTTGCATCCTTTCCTTAGTGTACCAGAATGTGCTAATTCACATCATATACACTCAATGCTCATTGCAATATCAAGGTTAAATTTGGTCAGTGCTTTCCTAGCAGAAGCATCTCTGCAAAATCTTAAAGGTTAAAGCATGTTGAAATAGTTTTCAGGACCATGGTGCAGCATATCCATAATAAAAGGGTATTTTTAATTTAATAAGTTTTCTTTACTAACACAGATAGTCGACTAAAATATAGGTTGATACAGCACCTTATAACCTGTATGAGGAGCAGATTTCTCTATTTTCATAATTAAAGATATGATTTGACCTTCTTACTCATATTTTACATACTCAGCTATGGTTACAAAGAACAGACAAAACTGCATCAAAAATCCTTTAAAACTGCACAAAAAACCCACATTATTTTCACTGACCTGTAATTTTGGTAATCATTTGGGAAAAAAATCCTCAGGTAACTTCAAATGTAAAAAATTATATAATTTGTTTATTCATTGAAAATTTGATTAAAGCTCAACAGTTATATCTACAAATGACCTCTAAGTTGTTAGAAGACTGAGGATTACGAGGACTCCTCAATTATTTTGGATTTTTGAAGAGTCTGGCTTCTGCAGCAGCTCCAGAAATTGGGTTTAAGCTATTCCTATCAGTACAAGGTCTGGGCAGAGTTGGGCGCTCTCAAGCAGAATAGAAAGAAACCAGAAGGAAGAACAAGCAAAGATCTAGAACTAGCAAAAGAAAGCAGTGACGAAAGAGAAGTGTCTACAAACACAATAAAGACAGCATTAGTGCACTAATTAAGGTTATTACAGTAGAATCTTTTTAACTTTTCCTAGCCCTTGTCACAGAAAATCTTGTGTTTAATAATGCTTTTAATTAAATGCAAAAACAGCTCTTGACAAAGTGGGTCTCACGTCTTCTTACAAACTATTCTGATCCCATCTATAGGCCAATAAAGCTTTAGTTCTTGCCTGAAAACCTATTCGCTTTCGAAATGATGGATGAAATGTTGCTTCAGATCAGCCAGAAACCAGAATTCTTGCCTAGATAGTCAGAATCTTGAGCCTGAAACTCTTCAAGCCATAAATACAGTTCAGTTATGTCCTCTGTTTTATTTGCCAGATTTTTGTAAAAGGCAAAAGCATCCTCAGGAGAATCATTCAGTAGGGGTGAGTATAAAGGATGATGTCTTAAAGCCATGGAGTCATTTAGGTTGGAGGGAAACTCTGAAGGTCAGCTGCTCTACCTTCTGCTCAAAGCATGGTCAACTACAAACTCAGAACAGGTTACTCTAGGCCATCTTGTCTAGCTGAATTCTGAATACTCAGTGACAGAGACTTCACAAGCATCTGTGGGCACTGCGTGCCTCACAGTGAAAAAATGTTTCCTCATACCTATCTGGAATTTCCCATGTTCACCTTGTGCCTCTCAGCTCTTGTGAACCTCTGTGCACTCCTGGGAGGTGTCTGGCTTCATCTTAGCTCTAACAACCCACAACCAACTATATAGCTAAGGCAACAGCAAGGTCCATCTCAGTCATCTGTTCCTTGGTCTGAACAAGCCCAGCTCTCCCCAAGTTCCTTTGAATACCATGTGCTCCACCTCCCAGGCATCTTTATGGCCCTCCACTGGCAATGGTCCAGTTCGTCATTCTTTCTCCTGCACTGGGGAGGCCTGAACAGGATATAGTGCTCAGTATGCAATATCGTAAGTGCGAAGTAGAAGGAGTTAGTAATTTCACTTGGTCTTTCAGGCATTTTCTTAGTAACGCAGTTACAAAGGTCACACTGCTGGCACATTGCAACTCACCTTGTTGTACAACAAGACACCCAGGTCCTTATCTGCAAAACTGCCTTCTATCCAGTTGCCCCTCAGCCTTTACTGGTGCACGGTGTTATTCCATTCTGATGAGGACTTTTAATTTGTCTTGAACTTCACAAAGTTTTCCATCAGCAAATATCTCCAGCCTGTTGAGACCACTTCAAATGGTATCCCCACCCTCCAGTACGCTAACTGCTAACTCACACCTCTGTTTGATATTGTCTGTGAACTTGTAAAGAGTGCACAGCATGCATCATCCAGACCAACAACAATAAACAATACTAGCCACTGTATTAAATCCTGAAAAATGTGACTCTTAACTGGCTACCAGTGGGACTTAAAACTGCTGACCACAGAAAATTGAGCCCAATGGTCTGGCCAGTTTTCCAACTTACTCACAGTCGAAGGTTACCAAACTTGGCTACAAGGATGCTATGGGAGATGGTGTCAAACACCTTGCTGAAGTCAGGTACAATGAAACCTAGTACTCTTCTCTTTTCTATGGAACTACTTGTTTCGTCACAGGTGGTTATCATGTTGGTCATGCGTGATTTGTCTTTGATAAATTCGTGGTGACTTATGCCACTATGTTTCAAATATAGCAGAGGAAGGCTTTGCAATGTTGTTTACTAGCTCCCTCTGCACCCTTCAATGCATCCCATCCAGTCTCCTATGCCCAGTTTGCCAATGTGGTCCCTAATCAATCTACATATATCCTGGGTAGTGCTTCATTCCCCCAGGCTCTGCCACTAAGCACAGGGACCAGGGAACCTCAGAGCAAACCATCATTGTAGTGAGAAAGGAAAAAAAAAATACACCTTAAACTTTTCCATGTTCTCATTCCTGAGTATACAGACATATTTGCTGCCACCATACTCAAAGAAAACATTTTTTTTTCCATGCACTTCATTCACCGGTATCACGCCCAGCTGAGCTATGGTTTTTGCAGTCCGATAGCTGCAAGTCCAGGCAGTATGTCTGTATTCTTTCTGGACAGTTTCTCCTCCTTTTCACCTTTTCTATACTTCCTTTTTGTGTTTGAGCACAGTCAGGAGGTTCATGGTGAGTCAAGGCAGGTTTTGCCAGGCCTGTTGGATTTCCTGCCTATCAGAGCAGACCATTCTTGTCCCCTGGGGAGGCACTCCATGAAGGAGGATGCTTTGCCTATGCACATGCCTGAAAAAAGGGCCTTGGGTGCAGACCTACTATGAGATGTCCATGGTGTCAAACTGTACAGTAAATGAGTCAGGTCTGTGTGGTCAACCAGCATTTAGTTTTTAGCTTGGAACAGGGAGGAGAAAGGTGCAGTCACGTTCTCGAGCTCTGCCACTTTCTAGGACACTGCAGTTGTGAATTAGGGATAATTGCAGGTTGAACTTCTCACTTTGAGACAAATTCCATTTATTCATACTAGTAAGACTAATCTGTTCAGGTACTTTCTTCAGAGATAATCAGGTACTCTTGGTAATAAACAGTCATCTTCAGATCGTAGATTAGCATTGGAAGAAATCTTTTTAAGACTATTATTTTTCTCATGGTGCAGTACTAAGTTATCTAATCAGCATATTTAGTTCTACTGCCTCATTATTGATTTAGAGTCTGGATATCAAACATACATATATGTATGTATATATGCAATGATATATCTCAATTGTAGTGCTGCTTCATTCCAGTCACTAACAGCAAAAGGAGTTTTTGAATTTATGTAGACCATTAGTAAATAAAAAAAGCAATTCAATACAACACAGCAGGGAGAAGAAGCAATATCCACAACACTGGAAATATGTTTTAAGAAGGGCAGTTTTTTCTTAAGAGCTAGGGAATTCAGAGAGACAATTTAACAGAATGGTCTAATAAAGATCAGAGTTGCGCTGAACAATAACAAAAACCAGAATTGAGAAAAACAAATGCAGGAAATACCTCTAAAACCTATAAAGTAAAATGACATGCCCTCCCAACCAAGGCAGATTATAACCTTGGTCAAGAACACATCTCAGAATTTTATGCTGCTCTGTACCTTAAAACTCAAGGTACACCCGTGAAAATACCTAAGCACTGCAGCATACAACTTTTAGCCAGCTAACTCTGAAGGCCATGCTCCCAGACCCATGATTAGGCACTTAGCCATCATTATGGAGTATATGAAAAATAACTCATAGTTTGACATTGTATATAACGTTTCCAACATGCTATATAGATAGCCAGTAAAAGGCAGAAGAAAGACTAAAAGAGGCAACATTTAAATGCCACATTTTAAAAATTGAATTGGAACTGGAAACTCTAAATTTCAATCAGGACTGCAGAGAGGGTTTCCTATATCCTTGGAATATACAGTCTGGAATTTCTTTTAACAGGAATACATATACATTATTTTTTCCTTTTTTTCCTTTTTTTTTTTTTCTTAGCACAAACATGAGCAACATGTTGTGATATTTTAAGTTCATGTTCAAGATACTACTCAAACTTTTCACTCCTCACAAAAATAGCTGTCATTAATAGACCCCTCACTGCCTTTTGCAGGCACTCCTCAGTTCTTGCTTCCCTAAATTCATCTTGGAATCTGGCTGGATGTCAGTGGATGACTTAACCTTCTGACAAGTTTGTTTACAGCCTCCTGGGAAGGCACACAGCTTCATATTGTACAAAGTAGAATTGTACTTCTACTTTGTATTCGGAATTATCTTCACAGCCAATAATTCAGTAATTAAAATAAGACATATCTGGTAAACATTACTACGTCCTAGGAAAGGCAGAAGTCATCACCAGTGTTTTGACTAATAAAAAGGATGAAAAAGGAATCAAAAGAGACTCTAGAGATCTGTGCATGTTCCTGAGTAGTGTTAGATATCTTCTCTGGAATCTAGTGGCTGCTTCACATACAATTCTTCAAGGCCTGACCAGGATTCCTGTTGGCATTTGGACTCTACTAGCAGTAACAGATGAATCCATGAAAGAAATTTTAAAATGTGCCTTTCAACAAGGTAACTTTTGACATCAAATCACTTGTCTTGGCACTATTTCTTTCACTGGTGTCATGGAGATATTGAAGTGAAGCAGGTATATTCTTTATCTCTTCAAGTCTCTGGTGTTTCTGAGAGAAACTATACATCATCAACCTCTAAGTTATGTTAGACAAAATGAGTGGAGATACTGATCTGTCAAACGTCTATTGACTTAGACAGGAAGATGAGCAATACTTTATGGTCCATCAAGATGAAGTATGCAGATTATGATTAAAGACAACTTGCCTATGTACATGACAATCAGAGGTTTTATTTTAGTGTCATAAAAGTGATTGCTATGTGGTATCCTGATTTGAACTGTGATTGTAAAGCACTTTTAAGTTAGATCTTACATGATGTCATGTGTTCTTAGTGCTTAATTTTTATTCTTTTTTTGTCAAAGAGCAAGAATTTTATTAAAAAGAATACAGACATATGGATCAACAAGTCTGAGGATTGACAGACATCTTAGGAAGCTTGGTTACAAAATACCATGGAGTTATATATTAGGTAAACTCTGGTTTGGTTGGTTTTCATTATTAGAGGAACTAGCAACAAATTGACTCACAGAAAGAAGTCTGGAAGACTTTAAACATATGCCCTCTTCATGGCACATTTTGTAGATTAGATCATATAGTGGGTATTCTACTCTGTTTTTATTTTTCGATTCAGCAGGCTTGCAAACTGATATGGTTATAAAACCTGACAAGAACTGTGCACTATAAGGCACGCTTTACCTTTGAGGGACAACACTTAGACTGTGATTCTAAGCATCAATGGTGCCCCACTTTGTTTGCTGGTCTTGGTGCATTCCAGCCTCTCTCAAGTGCAACCAGAGCCTACATGCCCAAAGTGGTACCATTGCTACAAAGCAGAGAAGTATTAAATGTCACTTTGTGAAGAAGTCTGATGACTGCTTCTAGTAGTCTTTTTTGCTACTCTTCTCGATTCCTCCAACTTTTTCTCTCTTCTCTTTGTTAGGAGAAAATTATCTGCACTGTTTTAAATATAAATTATCCAAGTAGCTGGCATACAATCAGACAAAAGTAAAATCATCATTCCTGGGACTTCACTTCCTGTTGTTTTACTTTCTTTCAGTTATCATTATCAGCTCATGCTGGAAGAGTTAGTAGGCAAATACACTAACAGGTTTCTCACATGCCTGTCAATATCTACCCAAAAGCTTTTTCCACCTGACCAACTGGTTCATTTTAGCTGGAAATGCATCTTTGTTGCTCTGCTTGAAAACTTAGAAAATGTGTACATGTGTTTGTGTTTTATATTCCTCTCACTGCTTCAGTTCAAGCAATCCAAACACCGGAAGGCAAGACTTTGCTCTCATATTATCTAGGGATTTTTCTAATCTGTAGTAGCTAAAAAAAGGGATAGACTTCCCCTCCTGCCCCCACCCCTGCCCCTGTTTCCATTCTATAAGGAAAATGACACATTTTCTGTTAAAGAATTATGTTTACACTTTTCCAAGTTCAGATATGAACAGAGTAACCTTTGATTTCATGTGAGAAGAACACATAATGTCAAAGTTTGGTACGTATTATGTCATATTCATTGATTTCAGCAAGCTGAAGAGTAAGTCCTTGTCTCTAAACCAGTCCCAAGTGTCTTTTCTTCAGCTCTAAATACTAAATTAATCAGATAACAATGAAAAGGTGAGTCTTCCATTTTGAATTAGGTTCCCTGAAACACGGTGTATACTGACGAGAAAAAAAAAAAAAGGTAGGAAAACTAGCTGGTTAATTTGAGTGTCTACATGAAGTATTCAGAAGTGAGCAATATGAGTTTTCTGCTCTTTCCTTGCAGTCTTTTCACTGCCTTTCCATGGAGAGATTCTTAGCTCTGAAGAAGGCAATTATCAGATAGTACATTGGGAAAGAAGCCCATTTTTCATCTTCAGTACTCTAGGCAAGGCAGTTGCCTAAAATTTTTTCTTATCTTTGTCTATTTCGTGTTTTTATACTGAAAGTGTTTATCTAGACTGAGGGAGTCTCATTCCCTAATTCCAATAAACTGCACTTAAGAAGTGCGTGACTGCTTAGACTGGGGCCAGTAATGGCTTGGATATGGAATGTTATCCTACCTATTTATTCATCAGTGCAGCAAGTCCCAATTTTGGTTCAAATCTTTAGGCACTACTGCAATAATAAACTCAGAAATTATTTTAGATTTAGTTCTATCTGATACACATCACATTGTGATAATTTTGTATGTAATTTTTTCAGAAATAATCTGCTACAAAAAGATGCTTTCCTTCGTCAAAAAATATAGACTTCTTGAGACAACTGACACATCTTACAAATGTATTTCAATAGTTTACCTTTTAAAGACCTGATTCTCACATCCTTTAGTTTAATGTGATGCAAACAAAGGGCTTTTTGAATGTATCAAGAAGAAAATGCAAAGAATCATTCAAAGAATAACTTACTAATTTTCAGTTCCTCTTGTGCACCCCAAATTATTTACCATCAATTACATTGTGGTTTCTGCCAGATGTAATGTTCAAATGATTAAGTGGTGTTGGTTTCATAACTCCTGATGTGTACATTTCTTCAAAGTAACATTAACAAGATCTCTGTTTGGCAAAACCTACCAGCAAGCGTTGCAAATAAATGCCAAGTTATTTGCTGTTATTGAATAATATTTTAGAGTCTTTAAAGTCATGCAAAATATGAAGCCAACCTTACCTGAATATATAGAAATATCTTTACCTTACCTCACCTTTTCAGAGGGTGCTAGACCTAAAAGCAGAATATAGCACTGCAGAAATATAGCACAAAAGGCTAAGTAACATTTTACCTAGCTTTTTTTGCTTTTCAGGAGAGAATTAAGAATTGCAAAGACCATATTAAAGTTATTTTGTTTTGAGGACTCATCTGTCTTACAAATGCCTTAGGTCCCTATTTACATTTCCAGTTAAATACTTTGTGGTAGATAAAGAACACAAAATCAGATAAACTCTATACTTACACAGTGTGAGTCACCAGCTGTTTGATTTTCATAGTCTTTGTCACTTTTTTCCCAAGGAACTTCACCTGTGTAAGAAAAGTGAGCAGGAGTTGTTTGTTTAAGAAAGAAATGGATTTTTTTCCTGTGAAATAAAGAAAAACAGTAGCCAGAATCACTTACCCCTCTTGCATTCATCCAAGTAATACCTACATTCTGCAAAATTGAGATCACACAGATCTAGTTAAAAATTACAATATTAAAAGAAGAGATTAAAGTCTTAAAAATAAAAAGGACTTTTAAAATCTGTACATCTTAAGATTTCTACAATCAAGGTTAGCAACTGCCTTAATTTCTCCAGAGTATTTGTAACATAGGAAAAAAAGTCTCTACCAAAACCACCTTGTACAGACAGGTTAATTTATACTAAAATTGAGAGAAACCTTATCTTTCATTCCAAACTACTTTCTTCTAGTGCTTTCACATTGTAACTAATTTTTCCTTTTTCTATAAGGTTGAAAAAAAAAGACTCACTCCCAAGACCAGCAGTATTACTGAAATCCCTCTGTATTATCTTCTCTCCTTTAATTTTAAGATGGCAGAACATTTTTTACCAGGGTATTTACACAATAGAAATAAAATCATAAGTTTTAAATTGGGTAAGAGTGCTTGATCCAAACCCTACTGTAGTCAAAACAAATATTGCACTCCAGCAGAAACAGAAGTCAGTCTGTGAAATCTGCCAAAAAATGATGGGCATTCACTATAAATGAAGTGTTAAACTTTGATTACACAGGGAAAAAAAGGACAGGATTTTTCATATCTAAATATTTATATTTGCATATTTCCATATTTGCTATGGAACTAATAGTTATTTCTTTTTCTTTCAAAAGGGTCTTTTTTATTCTGTATCTTCTTTTTCCTGATTATACTTCCTGTATAACATTTAACTTCTTGATAACCACTGTTTAAAGTAAATGGATTAACCATGGCATAAGTAATTAACTGCTATGAATACGAATAGAAAAATTGAGTCTTGTGAAGATATTGTAGTTTTAATAACTTCATTCTAGTCTTATCTTTTTTTTTAAAGCTGCAAATAAAAAAATATAAAGTAAAAGATAGAAGGCTGACAAGGGCATGGCAATTAATAAGAGATACTGAACATAGCATTCCTTTTGCTGTATTTCTAAGTAACACTATCAATCAAAAATTATTTTATGCAAGACTGATGTTAAATCCACATATATTAATAGATTTGATAGGTGTGCTATTCGTACCCCGCTACTTCCTTGTCATGCACAGTCTGTTTTTGAAGTCTTTACTGGCAGATTCTATTATCTATCCACTTATTTGGCCCATGAACCTCTGCAAATGACTTATTTTGGCACTCAGTCCAGTCTTCAAATATGCAGCAAAGATTCTGATTCTGTTATCTCTTTGTTTATTTTATACAAAACTGACTTTAAATTCATAGGTATTTTTGAGCTTTTTTAACTTAAACCTATTTTCCTGGCAGCAAATATGATGGATACTTATACATTAGAATTAAGGTCAGTGGTTAATAACAGTAAATCAGAAAATCTGAGACTGGCTCATTTCCCCAAGCGCACCCTATGCCTCCTTTGTCCCCATGATGTGTGTATATGTATATCGTGTTCTGGCAGCACACATTTTCTTGATGTATAACCCCATGACCCAGAAACAGATGGTGTTTTTATTTTGCAGAAGAGGTTCCAAATTGAGAGAGAGAGAGAGAGAGAGAAGGTGATGAAAGGGGAGAGAGACACTAAGCATGTTGGATTGCGACATGTGAGGAGGAGTCATCCTAGCAGGGCTCTGCACCGAAAGGAACTCATCTAGATGAAGTAACAAAGCTGCAGAGCTGCACCCTAGCTTTTGTGTAATGGAATTTGCAGCCATCAGACAACATCGTGTGTGTACATGTGGTACTGTCATGCCCTGACAGACAGTCCGTTTGTCATGATGTAGCACATGAGTTCTGCTATTGAAAGATACCGGAAAGTTCAATGCTCGCTAAAGGCCAAGTGGATTTCACCCATTCTTACAGGTCACCCCTCCATGTGTGTCTTCCATAAGGTAAGAAACAGATCAACCAACAGAGGAATAAGTGGGATAGAAGGTAGTAGTCCACCTGCTCCTAGGAGGACTCTGTTTTCTTCAGTAAATTAATCAACAAACAGTAATATGGGAAAAAGAGGCAGATGCAAACACGTCTTAGTGGTATGATGGACATTAGCTGTTCTGCTTTGGCTGTGGCCGGCAACAAAAGCGCCATGCGGCCGCCCCTCCCCCCACCGGGGTGCAGAGGAGAATGGAAAGAAACAGGCAGAAAACTGGTGGATCGGGATAAGGGCAGTTTAACAGAACAGCAAACAAAGGGAACAGGAACAACAACGATACAGATAAGGGGAAAACACAACGCAAACCGCACGACCCACAGAGCCGCCTTCCACGACCGCCGTCACGAGCTCCCAAGCCGCGAGCGAGTTCCCACCCCCCCAGCTCCCCCCCACCGGAACCCAGTATGACAGCACATGGTATGGAATACCCTGCTCTGTTTGGCAAGGTTGGGGTTGGGTCAGCCCATCTGGCTGTGCCCCTTCCTGGATTCTGGTGAAAATTAACCATGTCCTGGCCAAACCCAGGACATTAGCTAAAACAGCTAAACAGATAAAATTATGAAACATTCAAAAAGGACTTCTCAATTGATGAATTAATCAATAGCTACAAACAGTATCCAAATGAAACACTGACGTTGTGATACATTTTCGAAGGACTAATTTTAACCTATTTGCTGACTTTGAGAGATAGTGCCTGAACAGTAATTTCAAAGGAATAACTTCTGGCTGAGAAAGGGTAGCTTCCATGTAGGGTTAAGCTCTAGAATTTAATGCATTCAAGTTTGGGGAATTTTCAGTCATTAAGCAAACCTGAAAGTAAACACCTAAGACCAGTGCTGAAGTTATTATAGTCAGTGAGACCTGAAACCTTTTCTACAAATAAAAGTTGTTTGGAGAACAGTCTTTCACCAGCAGGAAACGACTGCAGGTTGCCAGGATTGTGTGCAATCAATGGTCAAAGGAAAGGACAGAGGACTGCGTTGTGCCAGAAGCTTGCTCAGGTGTCAGGACAAACAAAGAAACAGGAGGTGCCAAAGGCACGGATTGGATTTCCAACACCTGAAACATCTTAATCAGGTTTACATAGGAAGTTAGGCTCTACAGTGCTTATCTGAGCTGAACAGAGTTACTGAACTTTCTCTCCTGAGCCTTTAGTTAAACTGTGAGGCTTTGAAAACCGCAAACATGTTTCCTCAGTACAGAATCTGAATGAGGGCAAAGCCACTGCAGGGAAAAAAATTGATTATTCTTTGGTATTTAAACATTATACTCCTTTTATGGAAAACACTCTGGGCTAAGTATGGTAACGTATTACTTGTTTCAGGTCAAAAACTGTCTCCATACCTTTTTTTTTTTTATTAATGAACTCTGTATTACTCCTTTCAATCCTTCCCTCCTCAAATTCCATTCAGAGCAGACATTTGAGGAAGAAAATGCTGCTCTTACTACTTGCCCCTGCACTGAAATTCAGATAGTTTCACAGCAAGAATTGATAACAGAGAATCTTGTAAGTCATCCGCACCAAAACCAAGTGACTTTCATTCATGGCAGAAGAGTATACTGGCATATGAACGGGAACAAGCTGAAGTGGGTTTTGTAATGTTTCTGGGTTGGTTGAAGAAACAGCAGAAGCTTTCATGCTTGAGCCAGAGTCACTCTGGAAGCCCTGAAGCAACTTCATGGGTCACTGTGCTTAATTTCAAATGTGTGATCTCACATCAGGGCCTATTAGATTAATTACATCAGTGAAGTAACATGGCTATAGGCCTTCCTCAGCACCCAAAGGCAGGCTATTCAAACAGCTATATGGCGATATCTCATCTGAGGCTAAAATGTACTTACATAAAAGCACCACTCTTGCTGAATTACTTCTATTTGTTTGGTTTGTTTTCAACATAAAATTTTTGACTTTAGAAACTGCAGATCATTAGGCTGTTATTCAGTCTTGCTATGTTACCAAGTAGGACCCCCTCCACTGAACTTTAGGAGTCCTGGTTTCCTTAAATTATTTATGTATTATATGAATTGCACTCATTAATACCACATAAATATCAGAAGTAATTCCATGACCTAGCAAAGCAAGAAAACAACAGAGAGACATTTACCCAGGTCTTGCCTCTAAATCTTAAGTAGTTTAAATACTGGACTGGAAAGACAATCAGCTCTTTTGTTCATTCATTATCTAGATCCTTGGTCTAGACCACAGCATAACAGGCTACCTTTGATCACAGCATAGAAAGTGTTTCCACTCATAATTCTCTTCCTCTTTCCACTAGCTCAGTTGTTGCCTCCTGTTTAAACCATTGTCCTAGAGAATGGAGCAAAGCAGAGCCAGGAACCTGGTTTTCTTCTCTCTGGTTTTGGATGGATGCTCCAGTCCAGGCTTCTTGGTAAAAGGCTGGGGTTAGCCACACCACTCTTTCCTTAGGCACCTCAGCTTGGGAAGCAGGCTTTGAACACCAATTTCTCAGACAAGCCATGCTATGGCTCCAGTTAGGTGCCTGAGGCCAGGCAACATCACCTATCTCTCCCTTGGCAGTTGGTTGGCTCTTACCATCTATGTTGATAAGTTATATCACTTTCTTAGACAACTGATTTTCTTTTCTCACTCTATGAAAGTACATAATTTATCACCAGGAATTCTATTTTGGGGCATATGTGATTACTTTTCATTGTGCAATGGTAAGTAAAACTCCATACACCAAGGAGTAATACTGAATAACTCAAACTCAACAAATCAAATTCAGTAACCAAATTCAGCATGTACTTCGAGTAACGCCCCAAATTCAGCATGCACTTCAAGTATCCACCTCTGAAACGGAATACAATTTTTTTTAACTCTTTTGTTTAAAAAACAGGTTGCAAACAAATAATTTCTTCTGTTTCTTTGCATGTGCAATACATTTTACAGTACATATTTATTTGCAAGTCCTTGAACTGATTTTACTTATGAGAACTTACATTGCCTATTTCTTGTTCTATATTCAGACCTACCCCTTGAAGCTACAGAAGTAAATATCACTCGAGTGAATGGTTTCATGTGTGATTCCTATCTGCTAATACAATACCATTATGTTTGGTCTCACAATACTGCAAAGTAAAAGTTAAATTAAGACAAAACAAACAAAGCCCAGTTCATTGACATTTCAAACCAGTTACGAACAAACATCTTCTCCAGCCAAACCCTGCAGGACTTACTACATCTCTAAGGTAGAACCCCAAATTTCAAATAAAGCAGAGTTTCTCATAGGAAAAGGTCACCAAAGCAGAAGCTTGTGGCACCCATAGAGTTTGAAACGAAGCAAGGTATAGTAAACATGTTTGTTTTGAACCCAGACTCAAGCAAACTAAAGCAGGGTAATCTGTGACTGTATATAAGAATTCTATAGTATTGTAAAAGTCCTAATAGAATTTTGTAGCACAGCTAAATACAAATATATAAACAATACATCATCACAAAGTGGTAAATGAAGATTTGTTGTATAACTGCACAATTGGGGTGCAGGAAAATATGTTCAAGCAGTAAATTCTGCAAGGTAATAGCTCAGGATTTACAGCAGGCAAGAAATAAGTGTGGTAAAACCCAAAATAATCCTCCAGAAAGAGCAGGAGAGATGTCTGATGGAACAAGAATTATCCTGCAGAACAAGCAAGAAAGTTTGGCAAAGCAAGAACAAGTCCTGGTCCCAAAAAAGATATATGCAATGTCAAGGGCAAATGAGATCATCCCTTTTTCTATGGGGAACGTGGCAAGGAGCATAAAGTATCAACAATGAAAGAAGATGAGGAAGGGTGACAGCCTGTTTCATTTCTGCCTTCTCTCGTCAAAGAGCTCTGAATTCTGATTGCTTTGGCCAAGGCAGCAATGACCATCAATGCTAACCTCTCAGTGTCAGCTCCCTGGTGTTGTATATTCATAGGTGAATATACAATTCAGTTCATAAGTGTTAAGGATTGACTGCTTTGAACAGGTATTGATAACAATGGAAAGTTATTAAGAGCTAACCATTAACAGCATGACATTAATAACTATCAATCAAGTGTTGGTCAGATTCATTAATCTTTTAAACACTCCTTAATAGTAATCTCCAATTTCCTAACTGATACATAGACATATGTATATATAATATACATATACATAATTAATTTCTAAATGTATATATAGAATGTGCTTATATTAATGTATATATATACACTCTGCCACATATATATTCAGTAACAACAACAGCATCTGGACATATAACCTCTCAGATATCCCTTACAGGATATCTCAGACACCTCATGGATATGCATTTTCATTCCGTCTCCTGAAATACACTTCATAAAGGCAGGGAACCACACTATATCTTCCTACAGCCACAATTGAGAGCATCTTGGACTGAAATGCTTGGAAGAAATAGTCTGGGTCTTCCAAACAGGAAGAAGTTGCCTGGCAGCTGCTGAGGAAGTTAATATACTTCACTTGGTTGTATTCCACTTTCAAGGTCTCTACTTTCTCCCAGCACTGCACTTCAGCCTGCAGGATGCATCACTACTTATAGCAATCACCTCGAATATTTTCTTGACTTCAGATCACAGGGTCTTAGTTTCAACTTTTTCCACATAAGGGAGACAGCAAGCTGACAATCAGCATACAACAGCTAAAGTAGTATGCCCTATAACACTATCCACAAACATTACACATATTCCATTGACTTACAGGGATTGTTGTCAGGTCTAGTTTGCCCAAAAGGAAGGGTTTCCACAGAGGAATTGCATGATGCATTGTTTTCTAAACTTTAAAAAGCAAACCTGAGGGATATGTAATCACAGACTACCCTGTGGGCTTAATACTTTAAAACTACATTCACTAAGACAAGAATTGTCCAGAACTGTAGTTGTGCAAAGAGGTGTTTTCTACCTGGACTCTCACCAGCAAAAAAATCTATGGTAAGTAGTAGCAAGAGTCACCGAGTGAACATTGATAGATTTTTATCACAGCAAAAGCAAAAGCTCTGCACACCACAGAAAAGTGGTTTGGAGATGAGTTTGCTTCTGTCCTACTGCAGAAAGCACTGATTTTATATTAGATATTATTTGTTTTGATATTTTCCCAGTTATAGAATAATTAAACGAAATAATGATCACAGCAGGACTGGATTCATTTAAAATTAATCAGTAGTGTAACAGTTTCTATTTATTTCTCAAGCCCCCATCACAATATAAGCATGTCTTTGCTGTGTTTACTAGTATTCCTGAGTATATTATACTTATAGGATGAATACACAAGATGCAACCTTTTAAAACTCACTCCAGGCAAAATTAAAATCTGAGAAAATTTCTTACTCTGCTCATTATGAATTGTTTTCTGTCTAGCCACAATTTGGATGCAGCTAAATTAAATTAAAAAAAAAAAATAACAGTAGATATACTGGAGTGCCCTTAATTTTTGAAAATATTTCTTAAGTGGTATTTTCACTGAACTGCTTCACAAGTAAGGCAACTTGAAAATTTTAAATTTCTAACATATTTCAGCAGCTTGGCTGAGTTCATAATGATTGTTAATGGCAAAAAGTGCTGTTAAGATGAAGGAGTCCCTATCGCAGAGACAGAACACAGTAGCATAGATTATTTTTATTGCACCCTAGAAATTCCAGGAATACTTGAAAAGGTACCGGCTAAAGTAAACCAACCTGATTAAAAACACAGAAAGAGATAGTCAAAACTATTTTGATAGCAGAGTACATGCTGTGGATGCTATCTCGTTCACCAGGACACAACAGCCTCTGTAGATTAGTTGATGTGCAAAAATACACAGGTGTGTTGGCTGACAGGCAGTTTTAGGCTTAAAGTGACATCCCAGCAAAATAAGTGAGGGCCAAGGTCTGCATCACTTTCTGTGAGCTATGTTTGGCCAATGATGTAGGCATTTCCCCTGAGTTCATTAGATGTGAAGAACCCTTTATGGTTGAGTATGGAGGCCAGGAGACCAGAGGGGAATGAAAAAATCTCTCCAAAAGATTTCCCGTCTTGTGTCTTCCTCTCTCTAAATCACCATGTCTTTTTGACAGATCTCCTGTCAGGTAATTAAACTGAGTGGACGTAATCACAAAGAGTTTTGGAAAAGACCATAAGGCCAGGATGTAAAGAGAATTTCATATTTGTTGAATGTATTGAATGAGCTTCTTGATATTTTAGTATGTTGTATCTCATAGCTTTATAATAACTTGTAGCTGTTTTATGCTGTAGGCAAAAGTGAATTTGGCTTTTCTTTGTGTCATTTACAGTTAGCCAGATAAGTTGTGACTTCTTTTATAGTCAGGGCTAGTAAATGCTATAAATCATATGTAACTATGGATTAGGGCTTAGGCCTCATCTTGGACTTATCTATACCCTTACTGTAGGCTAAGAAGGAAAAATAAATTTAGCATACAAACTGACATAGAGAAATAGAGACACCTGTATAGGTACCTTGATTCTACTCTTTCACTTTACAGTCACAAAACAGCAAAAGGACCATTAAAAAACAAAAGCAAAATCAAACCAAACCAAAATAATGCATGACATTACATGATGGCCTTGATTTATAGGGCTGAATAAACCCTCAAGAAACAAAGGATGGTCTTTTAAAGATTCCAAAACACAGAATAAAGCTCTATCAATTCAAAAACATGTGTTAAAATATAAAATTATTTTAAAAGAGTATGTAGCATATACTACATGGTTTTGCTGTTTTGAATAAGAATTTACTACATTGTTTCATCTTCATATTTCTGTTCTAGTACCTACTTTAATTGATTTTTACAAAAAAAGACATACACGCTTACACACTTATTAATATCAGAATTTAACATCACGTAAATGCCTAAATACAGTAAAGGTTACTGTATTTGACTTGCAGATGACAGATCCTTGAACGTGCCAGAGTAAGGAGGAATGAAGATATCACACATGTACAAGACTTCACCAATAATGACAACAGAAAGCAACCTATAAAATACATCTATAATGAACTCTGAAAATAAAGACTATGTAAAAAACTGTAGAAGTGAACAAATGTCAGTTTGGACCAAAATCAAGAAGACACATGGAAAGTTCATGATACAAGGAGACTGAGGGGAAGGTGGTGCTTAAATTTACTGAAAAATTCATGAATTGCAACAGAAGTAGAGTGCAATTCCAAAAACAAAATCTGTCATGAATAAACCTGGAACCTGGTATAGAAATAGAAGGATTGCCCCTGGAGTTAATGCTTGCAAAAAATAATTTCTTTATCTGTTATATTTCTTTTACAATTCAGTTATAGTTTAGATACAGTTACAGTGTCATTTGCTTCAAAACTTAATTTCAAAAAGTTCATTTTAGGTAGGATGCTAAATTTACCACTGAGTATACTGCTTTCAACTATCTCAATTCTATTCTCCACTCCAATCCCCAGTGCAGTAATTTAATTTCTTATTCTGTCACTTACAAAAATAATCATCAATTTCCCTCTCATATTTTGCCTTTTTCTATCTGTGAGTCTCATTTTACAATATGGTCTTGCAAATCTATGTAACTAAAAAGTTGCATTTCCTTATCTTAAATTTTCCTTATCTAATCTCTTTTTCTTGGTTGTCGGTATCATTTCACGCTGTCATCTACATAACATCAGAGAAAGCTGCTTCTTATTGCAGCAAAACTGTAATTTAAATTTGATCTACATGATATTTTGGAGTAGATGGGTGTTATTGTGTGTCTCTTTGGCCTGAATCTGAATGAACCACTGAGTCATTCAACTACTGGGCTCTTTGCAGTGATTGTTTGTTGATATTCTTTTGGCCATTTAAGGCTGCAAGCACTTTTGATTTTTTTATTCTACATTGTAGGAAGGTCACTGATTTGATTTGTGATAGTGTCCCATTCATCTGTTAATGCTTGTGTCAAGCATAGTGTAAATGTCTGTTTTATTGAGTCTACAAGACTCTTTATAATTGACATTTAAATTGCAATCAGTGCATTTATCTCAGATTGAAGGTTCTCAAAATAAAGTAGTTATATACAGGGAAATAGAGAAGTATTTATAAAATATGATAGTCTTAATTCTCATTTTAACAGTTTTAGAAACCAAGAGGACAAAGTATCTTTCAGCAAGATAACAGTGCAATATTTTGTCTGAGAATATTGATATGCAATATTCAGTATTAATTTTTGGATAAGGCACAGAATATCTATACCGACTTCTTTACAACAAACTACAAAATCTGGGGACTACAAACTAGACTTTTTCTTCCCTGCCGTGGGAAATAGAAACCCTGGGACAATACTGCCCAAATTGTGCTCTGCTACATAGTTCTGCTGCAGTTCCCCACATAAAAACACAATTTGGTTCTTAAGAGATCCATGTCACACAGATATGGAATGCCTTTAGCCATCTCTGTCCCATCAAAGGCAAATTCTACTACAAGATTTTCCTTCTAAGTCACTAGTACTTAATGTTGTGACAAAAAGACAATGAACACTCTGCTGCTTCGCAATGTGATTCCGGGGTATGTCCGTGATCTCTTTTGCAATAAATTATAATGTGTTTCCTTTAAGATAGCATGCATATTAAGGTATTATTGATGAAAAACTTTTGTTTCTTTACCTGCCAGCTCCCCAGCAGCTCAACGTCATTTTCTCTGAGTACTGCAGTGCCTGCTATTTGATAACATGCTATCTACTCTGGGACATTAGCACAGCTGCCTCAGTACGGCCCCTCCATGCTGAAGCAGTACTACCTTATTGACATTGCTCTTACAAATGTATGCTCGAATCTGGGCCAGCTGTGCCACTTTGACAAATGTGAAGGGCATTGATTCATTTGAGTAAGGATTCTGATTTTTCTTCATTAGCGTCCCAAGTGCTTCACAGCAGAAATGGTACTGCTAGCTGACAAGGCAAAAATTAACAAGCTAGGGACTACCTCCACGATACATACCTACTTTCACCCTAGAGACCTTGGAACCTTAAAGTTCAAGCAAACAGGGTAAAAGAGGACTGTAGCCTTTCTTTTATTGCTTATTATCTGGCTTTAATTTAGACCACCTGTGTCATCATCTTCTGGTACCCTAGCATGCCACTATATTCACTGCTGAAACTGGGAAGACTCATTTTCAGTGCGACACTTCCAGGAGTTGCCAATGACAGTAGGTGTAGACAGAGTCTGCGCTCCGTAAATTCTTTTTTAAAATAAATAAAAGACGTTCCTTGTTCTGCTTTTAGAAAAGTTTTTTTTCCCTCTCTAATCCATTTCACAGGTAGTCCTTTCTGTTATCCAAAACAAACTCAGTCTTTGGGAACCCCTGACTATGTTTTAGCTGGAATGGATAGTAGGAAACAAATTAGCAGATCAATTGTGGTAAACACTGGTGAGATTTGCTCACAACTGAGAAGGATGGTCTATTCCGTAAGTGTGTATATCTACACGTACACATGTACATTGTGGTTGCAGAAATCATTAACTCCAGGCATCCTCAGCTGCTTGCATGTGCCAGCTTAGCTTAAGCAGAAGCTCTGTTGTAGTTGCCTGTTAGGCTGAAGTGGATAAAGTAGTGCTCATATAATTTAGGAAGAAAATGAGCAGCCAGCTAAGTTGACAGTTATGTTCTTTATTGTGTAATACACCTACAGCCAGAGGCTGCAAGCCCCCATGCCTTGTTAAGAAGTCATTTCTGTGTCACAGTAGTTCAAAAGAATCCCTGAGGTGAAGTCAGGTTTTCACTGCCACAGAAGTCAGAATCAACCATGTGAACATAGAACAAAACAGGAGGGACCCTTTGAAAGAGTCCTTGCTCCCTAGTGTAAAGACCTTGCTCTCTAACTCCCTTTTTAATGTTTTTTTTTAATAACTTTGATTTTCTTCTAAAAATCAATGCACAAAGTGTAAAGTGAGCATATGACTCATGCACTCCACAGCACAATCCTGGCATCTTTTCATCAATTGAGTTACAATCATAAACTGTTGTTGTATATATAATGGAAACATAGAAAAATACTAATGAAAGTATCCAAAAAAATGTTCACAACTATAGATAAATGTAAATGGATGCAAATACAGCTGTCCTGAATTAACATTTCCCCTCTGCTACCTAGAAGTAAAATGACTATTCCCTGTGTGTCTGGTTGTCAGCTCAGCATCTTAGTGAAATTACGTTTCACTTCCCATTCTACTTCAGAAAAGTTCCCAAACAAGTACCTTTTATGCTCAGAACCATGTTACTTTAGCCAGTTGTGAAAATTTTCATGTTAATAAATTATATTATTCCTCTTTTGGCAAAAGCCTTCTATCATGTATAGGTCAGATATTTCCCATTTACCAAAAAATGTAAAATTTGTGTGGAACAGAAGTTTATTACAATAAAACCAGTAACAAAGGTCTGGTCTAGATCTTGTTATGTTTATAAATATGAAATAGAAAGAGTATTATTAAGTAATCAGTGCATCACATCTAGTTAAGGCATGGATATATGTCCGAACTAATTGAACTGCGTACTGAAAAAAGGACTGGGAGACTGAATTATCACTCTATACAAGGTCATTGACTCTCTTTTTCTATTTGCCACAGAACTTTAGCAGCCACTTGAAGGGATTCTGAAGAATGTGAGCTGTAGATGTCTAGCTGTGCCACACACCACAAACAAAGAATAGAAGTGTTAGAAAAAAAAAAAAAAGAAACTCTAAAGGAATAAATTTTCTACACATTAAACCATATGTTGTAAAATATTGCACCATAGCTATCTTAAAATTAACCTAAGAAAGAAAACTGAGAACCATGCTTCTGTATGTCAAGATTTCATTCAATTGGGCAAAAAGACTGATATCTCTAATTTTGTAGAAAGAATACTATTTTTTCCCCTCTTTAACAAGTAAATTTGTAAGAGAAGGGAATAAATCCAATCAAAAAGAACCCTCAGATACTTGTCTTTCAAAGCAAGTAAAAGTTAGCAAAGAAGAAAGGTGAGAAACAGAACCAAAGATGATTTCAGCTCTTGTGTAAGTAATCTCTCTAAGCAGATCTAAAACACTTGTTGCCGTAACATCAAAGCAGAGTGCACCTTAGAATGACCATGTCTACAACTGTAACGGGAAAAGACTTCATATACATGTGGAGGAAAAATAATAATTCTCTGCTAATTTGGGAAACTTCAGATGAATTTATTTTAGAGAGATACGTGATGTAAAAATATATACAAGTGGCATGTAATAAGGATGCTGACTAGCACTACCATTAATCTTATTAGGACACTTAACGTGAACCTACACTGAGAGTTTCGCCATTTATAAAAATGTGCACTAACACAAGGAGTTATGGGGAGACCGACAAGTTTCATGAGTGAATCCTAGCTAGTCAATGAGTTTGTAGAGGATGTCTCTTTTTAAAACAAAATGTCGTTGTGTCCATTTAAAACACGTACCTAAAACTATATTGAGAGTAATGCATGAGATTTAGATAGTATTCTTTATTCACAGGTCTCAGACATTTGGATCAATGAATTTATCAACTGAAGGTGGATTTCTCATCAAAAGATGAATGGAGCATACCTTTTTCCCAGGTTTCTGATGCAAAACATCTGGTTTAGAGAAAATTTGCAACTATAGATAAGAATAATTTAGAAACTCTGTCTTCACGGTTTAATTTCGTAGGATCGAAAAGCATGAAGCCTCATCACAAGTTCTTTGTGAGTCCAGACCCATTACAAAGTACATCAACTAAATATGAAAAACACATTCCAGAATTAGGCAAAACAAAATTTAAGGCACACTTCGTAATTCATGAATAGTGCCAAAATTTCAGAGCCGCTATGTTGCTGGAAGGAAAACATGTGGAGGAAGCATGAGTCTCCTTTCCTCTTCTCTTGATGATAATGCTGCACTTACATTTTAACTGTAAAAGCAGTTTTGCTTTTCTATCAGAATTCAACTGCATCTCCCAAATCATCTGATTTATCTCCACCGTCATCATTTGTAAAGGGAAAACAACTCAAACCCAACAACAAAAGTAGCTCTGATCATGCAGTTTTTAATCTGGGCAAAGTGAGTTGTCTCCCATTGCACTACCTAACACATCTTGCTGCTATTTTGTACAAGAATGCCAATGAATCAGGGGCTTCTTTGACCAGTAATGTCTGTCAGCATGTGGGACAGCATGAGGTCTGTTCACCCTTGCACCTCAAGAACACACACATTCATAGGCAAGAGAGGAATAATCTACTGCCACACAAGAAACACTCAGCCTTCAGCAGTGCATACTGGCTTCAAACAGTTAGGACAAGTGGTTGTTCTTGAGTTAGGAGAGCTCTTCAAAACACTCCTATTAAACTAAAATCAGTTGTCATAGTTTAACCCGGAAGCTGACAACTAAGTACTAGACAGCCACTCGCTCACCCCTCCCTTTTCTCCCCCAGCGGGATGGGGAGAGGAAAATGGACAAAAGGGAAAACTCACAGGCTTGAGATAAAGACAGTCTAATATGACAACAAAGTAAATACTAATACTATAAATACTACTGCTAATAAAAATTATAATGATGAATATGCAAAACAAATTACGTACAATACTATTTTTTCACCACACAACAACCAATTTGCAGCCAGTCCCTGGACAGAGATCATAGAACCCCCAGATCTTCACAAATTTCACAAAATTCCCGAAAACCCTCTTGGAGAAGTTCAAGCTCCCAGAAAACCAGAAAAGCCAATAGCCTTCTCCCCCCCTGCCAACCCCCATTCCTAAATGCAGCATGATGTTTATGGTATGGAATATTTCCATTAGCCAGCTTCGCTAGCTGTCTGCGTATGCTGCTTCCAAGCTCCTGCACACCTGCTCATTAGCTGAAAATTGATGTCTGGAATTTATGGGTATAAGCTTAACTAACTTGCATGCTTTTCCAATCATGAAAGAACATGCAGGCCTCGTTAATCACTTATCCTGAAAGGAGGAACCCAAAGCAAGGAGCTTCAAGGACTGAAAAAGGAAACACCTTGTTACAAGAAGAATTGCCCGACTGGAAGACTGCTACACCATGTGAAGTCAACAGAATTCACAGTAACTGGGTGAAAGACAAAGGTGGCAGGGGGAGATCGCGACCACCAACTCAGTTCAGGACCAAAAGACTCACCTCCCCCACCTCCCTCAAGCCTGCGCAGTAGATTGAAAATGCACTATAACTCTAAATTGAAGCAAAAGGTATAGATACGAATAGGAAACTGCCATGCACTACAAAGTGTCATTTAGGTGGAGTTTAGAAGATGCATGTGTATAACCAAACTGTATAAACATTGTACTTGTTCGACTGAATTTTGAGCTAGCTTTGTGGAATACCATCTACCTCCAAAATTTGTGCAAATTTGTAATAACAGAAATATCTCGACCCTGTGTATATCGGCTTGCATACTAAGATCCCGCTTTTTGGATAACAATATGAGAAACTAGAAAAAGTCCTTGATTTATATCAACCACTGAAAACATCAGCTTTCTCATACTAAATCCAAAACACAGCAGATACTGGGACGAAAATTATCTCTATCCCAGATGAAATTAGGACATTACTAAATTATATTTTGTGTTCCATGATAGCAGAGAACCGTGCAAACTCAATTACAGTGAATCATTGGCCAAGTAGCTATTACATCGTTTGTGTGCGTGAGAGTCTGTGTGTACCTGTGTGTGTGGGGGGGTGAGTGTGGGTGTGTGTGGGTGTGGGGGTGTGGGTGTGTGTGTGGGTGGGGGTGGGTGTGGGTGAGGTCGTGGGGGTGTGGGTGTGTGGGGATGTGTGGGGGTGTGGTGTTTCCATACATCTGTAGCTAGCTACTGAGTGTTATTCACAGCATTTTTGAAATCTGGATCAGAATGAATGCCTGCCAATGCCTTCAATAAAAGACAGGAAACTCCCATTCATTCCCCAGCCAGCTGCTGTTGTTACCAGCTCATTTGCTGCTTCCTTTCTCCCCTTCAGGAGACAGCTTCTTGGGAGCAGAGTGTGCCATTAGTCTATATGAGGAACAATAGATTGAAATAGTATAAAAGACAATCTAAGCATGAGGCTTATTTTGTTGTTTGATTAATTAAAAATGAGAAGAGGGAAAATGCTAGAAATCATACTGTATTTTTTTGTGCATCATTTCTGCCAAACAATACTGCCACAGTTTCAACGATCAGTGCAAGCATTGCTCCCACCATTCTCCCTGAGCCTGGCAGGCAGCAGGAGATGTCAACAGTTAGCTTCTATGGGGACAGGGCATATATTAATCTTACGCTTATAAAACCCTTTGGAAATAAAAAATAATAAAAATAAAATTAAAAAAAAGGCAACACTTTTCATCTCCAGGATTGAAGAGAGCATCTAAATTCTTCTATCATGAAGTTTTAAGAAGAAAACTTGAGAAGGAATGAAAACATAGTTAAAGACAAGGCGACATTTTCACTGAGACAAGTAAACAGAAAAGAACAAAAATAACCACCTTTATGTGATTTCCTTTGTCTCATTAAATTGCAGGAAGGTACTCCACTGAGATCACTTACAGCTAAAGACCAAACAAGTGAGACTGAACAGTCACAATGCACTCTTCCTACTCAGAGAACTCCCACATTAAATAATCAGGTCATTTAAAGGTTCTGCCAGGATGGTTTTCAATATGTTGACTGATTACTGTGATAAAAATGTGATTATGTAAAGTACCTCTTTGTGACTAGTAGCCTAGCCTTTTACTTAAATGTGCATTGTTAAAAGAAAAAAAAAAAGCAAATTGTAGCACCACAGAGATACATATTCCTCATAGTTTTGGAATACTGATTATTTCCAAGAATTAGAATGTAATGATGAATATATAAATTGTTTTGCTCAGAGAACTGCTGACAGGGAATATACTGATGGAGCAGACTGCGCCAGGATAACTTCTTTAACTGCCTGCACTGGTTTTCTTTTTACCTAAGACCAGATCCCTGTAACTGAACTCAAGACAATTAAAAGATATACACCTAGTTTAAACCAGTAAGTTAAGTACCCATATAATCAATAGAGAGGCAAAGAGAAGAGCTGTCCAAGACAAGTGTCCAAGACAGTTTGAATTAAGTGGCTTGAAGAAAATTCTAATCCTCACTGTGGCCTACAGAGAGAAATAAGGTGATTAATTTAGAAAAGACCATAGCCAATGTTTGGGCAGCTTTGACAGTTAACAGCTTTTAAGAAGTGGCAGGGGAAAAAAACCTATATGTTTGTGTCTGACAAATAAATTATCTGTGTTATGGATACGTGGCTTAGACCAGTATTGATCGAAGCATCATGAATTCTTTGAGTTATAACATGTAGAAGATGTTTCTTGTTGAATGATAGATCCTAAAGGCATATTGAAGGAGAATGAAATTGGTTTGTGGATAGGTTGCTCCAGGACCAACAGGCAGCAGTCATTTAGGCAGATGGAGGCGATTAGAATATGTCACTGTCCAACATTAAAAAACCACCTGAAACTGTCTGTATGCATATATGACAGGGCAAACACTGTCTTGGAGTAAAGAAGGATAAGCCTGTACTTTCTTAACACAGTAATGTATGGCAGTGTAATCCTGGGAGAGTGATTTAGATAACTGCAGTGAAAGAGAAGGGACAAACTGTTATCCCTAGCATTTTTCAGAGACAGTAAAGAAAATCATGATATGCAGTATTTCTAATTATTTAAAGATTTCCAAAGTCAAATTAGAGTGCCAGCGTACACTTCTGTTTTCTCTTGTTAAAATGTTATTATGGTTAGTTAACAAGCTTAGAAAGTCATGAGATAATTGCACAAGAGTACTACACAGAATAAGAATTTCCATGCTTTAAAAAATGAGATCATCACTACTTATTTATGGTTCATTTTGTAGAACTATCCAGCTGCTCTTTTTTAAAGTAGTGGTGGACAGCACAGCAGTATTTTGTAGCACTTGACTTAAAAAAAGAATTCTAGCTTTACTTCAATATTAGTCTTTTCCAGCTCTGCCAGTGTCAGTGATGTTAAGAGTTTGCTTTTGTCTCCATTGCTAAATATGCGAATTGCCATCTGCACTTCAAAATCACAAACTATTTTGCACAACTTCCTTCATGCCAAAATCTCCATTTCCCATTTTATCTCAAAATAAAATTGTTTTGATGTTAAAAATGCTGTTGAGTAGAGCTGAGGAAGACTGAGTACAATTCAGTGCTGCAGTAACTCAGAGATCCCTGGAAGAGTACTACAATGAATCAACCTGTCACAGCATAGTTCTATCTTTTTCTTTTTAATAAGTTTATTGCTTTTGGTCTTGACACATTAACCAGGAAGTGTTACAGTCCTGTGTATGCCTTGTGTGACTTTACATAGTATTTGAATAGTGAAACAGAATCTGCTGTGAGGAATTTTTCTGTCATCCTGGGATATACTAATTTTGTGTGACTGCACCAAAGTATTTCTGACCTTCTGAAATTGATGGGTTTTTATCACTGTCTACCACTTTATATAACCACATGCATATGCACGTATATGTGTATGTGTGCAAAAACTTGTGATAGATGCTTGAAATATAATGTCTGCTACTTAAAAAGATTTAGAATATAGGCAAAATTCCTGATACTAGCAGTGGTGGGTTAACCTGAGCAGGCTGCCAGGTGCCCACCAAGCCACTGCCTCACTCCCCCTCCTCAGCAGGACCAGGGGAGAAAATACAATGAAAAAACTCATGGGTAAGATAAGGACAAGGAGATCATTCACCAAGTACTACCATGGGCAAAACAGACTTGACTTGGGGAAATTAGTTTAACTGAATGTCAATTAAAACCAGAGTAGGATAGTGAGAAAAACAAAACAAAACTAAAACTGCCTTTCCCCCAAGCTCCCTTTTTTCCCAGATCTACCTCCTCCTATCCCCCCTGAGTGCCACAGGTGGATGGAGAATGGGGGTTATAGTCAGTAACTCCTCTCTCACAGCTGCTGCACAATGTTGTTTAACATTTGCCTAAATGTGCTACCACACAGGGGCTAGCAGCATCACTGATGAGCTCAGCTTTGGCCAGCAGAGGGTCTGTCTTGGAGCTGACTGACACAGGGGAGCCCCTGGAGCCTTCTCACAGAAGCCAGTCCTGCAGCCCCTCTGTTACCAAAACCTTGCCACGTAAACCAATATACTGACTCTGTGAGATTTAATTGATCTTGACTTGGAGAAAACAACTGTAAGAAGTAAAAAAGTTTAGTCATTGAGATTATCCATTCAGTCTTTAATTTCTTTACTAAAGTAACAAACAAGTACATGGACAAACTTTTTGTGACCCAGTCAATAAACATTAAAACATCACATTGTCATCAAACAGTAATGAATTTCAGTTCTTATTGATATTACATGGGTTTATATTACACCATAAATATTTTACATCCAGTCTCCTAGCCATACATGAATGCTGTGTCTGTGAATATTTAGATACTCTGAAAATAAAACATTATTTTATTTGTCAAGAAGTTTACCCTGGGCAGGACCATGACTTCAGCAAGATATAACAAATAAAACACCCTATCTTTGATAAGCTTAGATACAACATCTCGTCTATCTTCTGAGCTCTCTTAGTGTTATTTCATCTTTTCTTCAATGGTCATTAATTTGGGCAGTCATTTTTAAACAAACACTGCCCAAATACTGTAGAAAAACCTGGCCAACCTACTGAAAGTCATACTGTACTTACCTGTCCTGGTAAATTAATTTGAGACAAGTTCTTTTACTAAATTATTCTATACAACTGTTTATCTTCCTTAGTGTAAAAATCTTTGAGGAAAAACTAGAACAAATGAGTTTTTAAGCTAGATTGAATCAACTGTACTAAGGAGAAAATTGTAGCAGTTTTGGTTCACAAAGAGAAGCAATGAGGAATCATTTTCGAAAAAAGTGTTCTTTCATTTTTATGAACTTAGGTGCTTATCAACACTTCATGGACCTTAGGAATGAATTTTTATGGTCAGCAGCATGAGGATGATTTGAAGAGAACTCTAATAATACCTGTAAATGCCTTAAATATATTCAGAGCATGTAAGCTGACCTGACACCTAGGGAGAATACCACAAGACAGAAGAGTCTGGATAATAGCATCAGATAACAGTACGGTATTTATATGGTGATTTTGCCATTCTCTTCCTACTATGCAGAGAGAGACTGTTCTCCTGTGGCTTCAATGACAGACTAACAGTGCCCCTGCAATCAAGTGCTTTTATTTAAACAGATTCTCTTCTCCTAAGCTTAGCTGAATATGACTGAATTTCATCCTGCTGCAAAGAGTTAGTACAAAGCCTGTCTACACTTTACTAACACAACTCTTGAAGACCTTTAGCCTAAAGGAGTCTGCAATAGGTCCTGCATGAATCTCTCAATAAATATTTAGCTTAGGTTCAAAAGACCAGATGACCAAAATAAAAAAAACAAAGTAACTGCCAAGTGATGCTTGGTCTTCAAGAAAAGCACTTCCTTACCTTCAAGTATACTCTTTAATTTGACTGATTTCAGTCAACATTAATTGTACCTCAAATGTGTTGCTGAACTGGGGTCTTAATGCAGTGCTCTGCTGCCCACGTAAACCTTACTGGAAAGCGACGGAATAAAATGACAGAAAATGACAAAAATGAGAAAATTACTGTTTTTTGACTTGCTGCCAAAGTTGCCTTAGCTATTTTGATGTGGTTTCAGTTTAAGTGGATTGACAGCTTTCACTGTTTCCTTAATGGACTGCAATATAAATGTTTGTTTTGTCTCAGGTCACCATATTCACGCTGGAAGATACAACAACACTACACAGGGAGAAGTGCCTTGAGGTCTTTCAAAATCAGGCCAGCTGACCATGCAACAAGCTTATGGCCAATCATGGTACTCTGTATGCTGCATATGTTCCCAGGTAAGCCTGAGATGCCTTGAAACAGCCTGAGAAATTGCCCTGTACGTAGTCTGTGTATAGGGGCAGGCAGATTGCACATAACCTGATGAGATTTCAGCTGCTCTCATGCCTGTCCATGAGCTGATGTGTTGACGTGGCTAAAGAGATCAGTAATCAGACTGAAAATGATAAATGCTTCAAACTAAGAGCTAAAAGAAACATGAGAACAAGAAGTTGTATGTAAAACTTTTTAATATAAATGCCATAAATGACAAAATTCTACCCTAAAAATCTATTGTCAAGTTGTAAAACTCACTAAAAACACATTCGATATAATGGCTAAGGGTATGTTTTACATCAGCTTTATACTATCCTATCGTTAGAAACTGCATTTGCAAGTGACACATGCAAGGTGTTAAGTGAAGAAATTGCAGCTGTGAATGTTGTTAGTTGTGCATTGTATGAGTTTGAAGTAAGTATCAGTTGATTTATCTTTTGATCACTTTCCCTTATTTCCTTGACGGACCGTGAGGACATTAGCAAAGGCTATTTTCCACATGCAGCTCTAGTCATTCAAGAACTTAGCATTCTCAACAGCTTATTACTTCTCTTAGTTAGACATTTCTGCCACCACAGTTGAAATGTCATAAAGTTAGTACAAAATAGATCACCTCTGTTTAAACTGAGAACAACTAGAGCTAACGAATATACAGCTGTCCCCTAAGCATTACCCACCTGTCACTGAATACCAGTGGTTCACTCAAAAGGTTCTTGTTTCTGCAGCATCACCCACATCTTTTCAAAATCAGCCTTTAATGGAAACCATTCTGAAACTAGGGGCTTGGTAGCTGTGAAGCCAAAGGAAGCAGAATGAATCACAGCCCTGTTTCTTCAAAAGCCACATCTACTGCAGAAAGGTCTTTAAAATTCACTAAGCCAGTAAAAAAAGTGCACAAAAAGGAGTATGACTACTAGTTCTCTTCCTAGTGGTTTTTATTTTACACTGAGTTTCACTGGGTGAAACACTTCAGCATGACTCAGAGCTCCCTTAGGTCACTGCTGCAATTTGCAGTAAAGATCCCTTTTCATTCTTTCTTTGTTTCCACTGTCACATACATTTCCAGGACCATGGTTGGTTCAATAATAGGACTCATAAAACAGCACAATCAGAGTGCACACGCATACACATACACACATGAAATGTAAACTGGGATTAAGGTTCTGTCTGAGAGAATAGACTGAATCATATAATCCTCAGTCAGTACTGAGTAATGCTAAAGAGGGAAAAAAAAGACAAGATTTCCTGTGCCTTAAGATGCCCATCAATTGTAGCAGTAATAATTTGATATTGCCTATTTGATGTTATCAAAAGGTAGGAAGGCTCTGCAGAGGGATCTGGACAGGCTGGATCGATGGGCCGAGGCCAACTGTATGAGGTTCAACAAGGCCAAATGCCAGGTCCTGCACTTCGGTCACAACAACCCTGTGCAAAGCTACAGGCTTGGGGAAGAGTGGCTGGAAAGATGCCTGACGGAAAAAGATCTTGGGGTGTTGGTTGACAGTCAGCTGTACATGAGCCAGCAGTGTGCCCAGGTGGCCAAGAAGGCCCACAGCATCCTGGCTTGCATCAGGAATAGTGTGGCCAGCAGGAGTAGGGAGGTGATCATGCCCCTGTACTTGGCATTGGTGAAGCCACACCTCGAGTACTGTGTTCAGTTTTGAGCCCCTCATTACAGGAAAGACATTGAGTTGCTGAAGCATGTCCAGAGAAGGGCAATGAAGCTGGTGAAGAGTCTAGAGAACAAGTCTTATGAGGAGTGGCTGCGGGAACTGGGCTTGTTTAGTGTGGAGAAGAGGAGGCTGAGGGGGAACCTTATCGCTCTCTACAACTACCTGAAAGGAGTTTGTAGTGAGGCAGGTGTTGGTCTCTTCTCCCAGGTAACTAGTGATAGGACAAGAGGCAATGGCCGCAAGTTGCATCGGGGGGGGTTAGATTGGCTATTAGGAAAAATTTCTTTACTGAAAGAGTGGTCAGGAGCTGGAATAGGCTGCCCAGGGAGGTGGTGGAGTCACCATCCCTGACGGAGTTCAGAAAAAGTGTGGATGTGGCACTTCAGGATATGGTTTAGTTTGCATGGTGTTGTTGGGCGGATGGTTGCACTTGGTGATCTTAGAAATCTTTTCCACCCTGTGATTCTATGATTCTATGATTGGATCAGCTCCTGCGGGGAATGTAGACTGAGGAATAATTGGTTTATGGATTCTGATTCAGAGATTTACAGCAATTGTCTTAGCCCTGACAATACAGGTATAGCTCCAAACATATTATTAGTTATTTCTGGAGCAACACACAAAAAAAGCCAAGGCCTCCGCCGAATCTGGGTAGCTTTGCAATTATACAGCATATGAAGAGCATGAGCAGAAGTTTACATCTGGGTATTTTTCCTAAATCTCTTTTTAAATAACAATATTTATTTACAGATAGATTTTTTTGGAAAGATTTATTTTATTGTGTTTTTTAAAAAAATCTTAAACAGCTAGGATTCTTACTCAATGGCATGGATTCTGCTAAAGCAAACAAATGATTGAAAACCAGAAAGAAATACTTGTGGCTTCTTGACCTAAACCTAAAATGGAGGTTTTTCTAGGTTATTTTTTTTTTCCATGTCCATACAGACACATAACATTACAGTGTCCCAGAAGACTATTATGCAGAATGCTATCAAATAGCTATAAAACTTAAAAAAATGAAGAATTAGAACCTGTTTTAATGATCTTTTCAGTGAAATGTTATGAGGTTAGGTGCATCAGTTGATACACAAAACACATATTTTCTGGCACTTCTATCACAGAGTTTCTGATTTACTGTCATTGAGGTTTTGTTACCTGATGTGTAAATGAGCTTTGACTCTGACACATGGAAAGATAATGCTAAATACATACTTTCAAAAATCAATATATTCAAACATCAAAAACAATTTTCATAGAGCTGCAAAGGATATTAATGAGAGCTACAAGGAATGATTAAAGGAATATTTTCTGTAAATGGTTCTTTAGACTTCTCTGAACTTCAGTAACTGGAGCTGTATTATTTCAATGCCACAGGATCAGATCCACATTGGGCCTAATTGGGCTTATTTTTCTCCAGCAAAGATAAGCACATTTAGTTATGCTGCTCAAGACTCTGGACAGCTACTATTCGTACACTAATATCCAGGGACAGGATTTTATTTCCTTCCCATTCCTCTGATACACAACATTGTGATGCTTACTTAGGACGCCTAGAGTGTGATTCCTTTATGAAGAGGATCTTTCGCTAGCTTTATTAATCTTTCTCAGGAATGTGCACCTGGAGAGAAGAAATGCTTTTCTTCAGTCACAGATATATAAGTCTTTGAAATTCAGTCTTTAGAGAAAACTCTTTTTGTGTTATACAAATTCATACTGTGAGCAACAAAGTCCATAAATAAAAGAGTACCACACAGCTCACAGGTTATCTGTTTGATGATGATGGCTTTGTTCTTCTTTCTAATTTAACACATTTCAGTATGCTAAGATTCTGCAATTTAATCATTCTTAACAATTGACTAAAAGGATTCACACTGAGATTTGACAAGCAAGAGCAACCAGAACACAGGTATAAATCAATGTGTGCCCTAGGAGCACTTTGAAAATTAGAAAAGGTTGGATCCTTTATTTTATTAAGTTTAAAAAAATTAAAAGCAGTAGGAAGTTTTTTAATTATATAGACATGCTTAAGTCTCTAAGTTCTAGATGTTTCCTAGAATACATTTACAAAATAAAGATCTAAAGTCTTGGTTCTATTTGCAGAAATGAGATTTGAGGTACTGAGTTCAGTTAGATTAGTCTTTCCCTCATGGAAACTTTAAAATGAAAGAAAAAAATTCCCTGGATTTATTATAACAGAGTAAGATAAGGCTCTTGACTGATTTTATTCAATGTTTTGGCTTTACTACATACTTCAACTATATGATTAGGAAGTTAATTTATCAATAAAATTATGTAATTATAGGAAAAGTTATGAATTCTCTTTGTATCCATTCATCAAGCTATAAAATCTATTTTGAATGTATGTTTTTACTTCTAAATAAGATGTATAGCGGGTGCTAAGCATTTATTTAAGCATTTTACTAAAGGAACTCTGAATAGCTCTAAACACTTTGCTGATTCCTATCCCCAAAACATGGTTTTCCACGGAAACTGCCTGGGGAAAGAAACACCTGTTGAAGGGCTGTGATCATTTACTGTTAACAAGTAAACCAGAGAAGTTTTAAAATCGCAAAAGAGCTATTGCCAGTCATTCAGTGGCTCAAGACAAACAGAATCAAAAGCTTTGTAAGGCAGGAAGGAAATTTGTCAGTTCTCTTGCTTTCTTTATGAGATTTCTTTAGCAGACCAATGTTCGGCACTAGCTTTCTAAAGCAGCATTTATTCCTAGAGGGCTACTGCAGCATCTCTTCGGTTCTTGGATCCCATATCAAAGACATGGCTGAGTGGCTACTGCTATTGGCAAAAGAAAATCTACAGCAAAATACAAAACAGACAAATATTTCATAGAAGGATGACCCTCTCTCCTGCTGTTGCTGTTCCTGACATGAGGATGGGGAGGTCCTGCAGCCCAGTGCAAGGAATTTAGTGAAACCCCAAAAGAAATGAGTGGATGTTTTAGAAGTGAGGTTTTGGAGTGGGGGAGATTATGTTTTTTAGAGTAAGAGTTCTGAGAGAGAGAATTGGAAATTCAAAAGTTGCACAAGGAGACTGTCTTGAAAAGCATCCCTGGCAGCATCTGTTAGAGATCTAGAGCAATTTCAGTAAAAGAATGATTCTTCTTTTAAAAAGATTGTCAGTGATGTTTCATTTTGCACTTCTATATATATTTTTTTTTATTTTGTAGTGTTTCTCAATATTGCTATGACATGATGTCAAAATCACAGGATGATGAACTTCACTGCTTTCAGCATGTCAAATTCTTTCATTATTAAGGAGGAGAAGCTCTGAGAATGTGAGATGTTTGGAAGAGTAGTGAACTATAAATTTCTTTAATTTTAACACAGAAATAAAAGAAAGTATTTAGTCCAACCTATTATTTCATCTTGTAATATACTCGTAATGACTCATGTCATGAAGGATGTATAAAATACTAGGAGTAACATAAAAAAATAAAATTATATATTCTTTTAATAGAATATTTGTAGTTCTCATGCAAGAAACTCGCAATTCTGTATGTCTGTCTTATTTTTCTTTGAAATCATGAGGATATAGAATAATTTAATTGGTTCTAATCAGAATAGAAATATTACAGGAAAAAAGACAATTCAGCTAGGAACAGAGTAATCTATGTTTTGAATAGCTCTAACATCAACTTCTGTAACTATACAAAGTGATAAAATCGTAACTAATTACTTGTTGTAACTATTTAATTAATGTTGTGCAAGACAATGTATGCCTTGAGATACTGAAACCTATTTTACCATAAAATTCAATAAAAATTAGTTTCTTTTGCTGTGTTTTGTTGGAAATATAAGAGTTTTATTTATAAAACAAGTGTTCTACAGTAGTTTTTAATCATTTGTGAAAGCAAATGTAACTATTTCATTTGCTTTAATATATTTTGCACAAAAATTTAAGCAGTTGTGATTCACTAATGGGATATATAGACAAGAATATAAACATTCTGCTCTGTTCATGTCATCTCAAAGATGTAGGCCAACTGAAAAGAATCTAAGTGGATGCAATGAGAAAAGTCAGAGATTTGCAAAATGTGATCTATAGAGAAAAATTAATTAATAGTGATTGGTTAGTCTAATTAAAGAACAAAGAGGGAGATAATCTTCATGTACATAACAGGCTGTTTTGAAGATGGAAAGAATGATATATTTTCCATATACATGAAGAATAGAACCAAAATGATATTATGTAGGGTCTGCAAATTTAGACTTAATGCAATTTTTCAATGGTAAGGTCAGTGAGGTCCTGGAGCACTTGGCAGAAGGCAGTTATGGGCTTTCAGTGAACAGAGGTCCTTTGAGGACAACAAATGTCCAGAATAATACTGTTATAGAGGATCTGCTCTGCAGAAGTTGGGATTGATTTCCTTTGGTCTCTTTGAAATGGAGATATGACGTACATAATAAAAAAAGCCATGATGATTTTGCTCTGCAATAAATATGAGAAACCACAAAAATCTGTAAAATTATTTAAAGACTTTGAATAAATAAAACCAGATACAGACAGAACCAGAGATCTTAATTCCCACTTGTTAAATATATGAAAGAACTGATCTCACATTTGTTAGCCAAACCAATCTCACAGAATGCTGTGAACCTGCAAGAGAGCTGTGGAGTAAAAAATATCTGTTCATCAAGGTCAGTGTAACACATGACTTGGAGCTTAGTTCACATGCTTTTTAAAGTAGTCTTGTTCCTTTTAATTAATATTTCATCAAACTGTTGCATTTTGGCCTCTATTTGCTGAATAAAGGCCTTTGTAACTTGCAAGTGTAAAAAATAGGTTTGAAACCAATGCAAATTATTTTAACATACTTACAAATACTTTTTAATATCAAAGAAAATTTATTTTATTTTTAAAAATAAATTTATATTGATTACACTTAGGTGATTTCATCTCATTATTTTTCCAAAACCAAATGGTTCCATTTACAGATCTCAGGGATTACGAATGCAAATTCAAAAGAGAGGGAAATCTGTGGGTAGGTAACTGTGATGGTGGTCCTTTTCTGCTGACACTAGGGTTAGTAAAACATCAAATGTGGGTAAATTGTACTTGACATTATTGATGAAACAGAAAACGACAGAAATTTCCAAAATTTCTTTCAATTATTTAATAGATTCATGCACTTTTCAGGCCAGATGGGAGACCATTATGATCACATCACCTGACTGCTGCTATTACATAGGCCATACAACTTCCTTAAATTAACTTCTGTGGCTGAACTGGAATTTAAACTGTTCTAATACTTTAAAATGTGAATTATTTCTAACCTGAGTATGTCTACCTACAACTTAAGTATGCTATAATTCATTATGCAATTTCCTGCGAGGTTTGAGAATCCTCTCAATAATTTTCCATTTCTTACATTATTTCCTATCAGCTGCAATCGAACTACACTTAACAAATGGGGGAATTGATGTGGAGTTAATGAATTCCGCTTTTTTCCTGTGGTCTTTTTATGTTTGTGCAAATCTCACATCACTACTGGGCTTTATTGCTTTTCTCTACTACCTTTATGCCTCAAACTTCAGGAGAAATTCTGAGGTGAAATGATGCAGATTTCAAAAAAACAAATCAGGAAAATTTTATTTTACATTGGAAACAAACTAATGGAGAAGAAATTAAAAGTAATCTATTCAAACTGTCAAATTAACAACAGATCAAGTAACGCCTAAAATGCCTGTTGAACTTCTCAATCAGTCGGTTTGAGGAAACGTCTCTCTTTAAATATTGTATTCTCACTGTGGAGGTGTCCCACCCCCACATAAGCTGTTGTAAGGACAGCCAGTTTGACACCAGATGACTGAAAGTGACAAAAATTGTCTCATTGTTTGGAATGACACTGGGGAAACGCTACCAAGCCTCTACCTAAAAACAACACCCAACGATTAGTCAGATTGTTCCTGATTAGCTGGGACAGCTGAGAGAGCCAGGGACAGCAGGAAGGGATACAAAAGCATGCCCCACCTTGGATGAGCAACAGCAGCACCCAAGACTGCTGAGTTTGCAGAGAGCTCCTGTGGGACACCAGACCTCCAAAAGGCCCCACAGGAACCTAACAGCCCCATTGGATCCAGAGTAGTCTGCTGGGCAAAACAATGGGCCATGGTATAAGATAAAACAGCAAGGCATCCCATCCCCAGGAGAGGAAAGGTATGTAGGTCTCTGTTTGGTTGTGTGTTTGGAGATGACTGCACCTACAGCATCAGTGAACCCTTGCACTGCTCTGTGGGGCTGCCATACCTCTATTGTCCTTGCATGCTTTTGCTAGAGGGAATTAAAGGCTGTGTGTATTAAAAGCCTAAAGGTATGTCCAAAGCTTGCATTTCCCTCCGTGCAACACTCCAAATCATTCCCTAAGAGAAGGCATGAGCAATAAGAGGTACAGCTCCACTGTACTGAAATAGAATGGAATGCACAGAGGGACATCACACACAGTCAAAAGATGAGAACAAGACAGCACATTTTAGAAGAGACATCTTATGTTCAGAAGAGATTCTAGGTACATGGAGAAACTCCCAGCGAACTCTGAAAAAGGAGAGGGAACAAAAAAACCCACCCTGTTTTTTAAGATTTTGCCAAGAACTGACATTACAGAATCACAGAATCACAGAATGGTAGGGCTGGAAGGAACCCCTGAAGACCATCTAGTCCAAACTACCTGATAAAGCAAGTTCACCTAGAGCACATTGCACAGGACCCTCCAGGCAGGTTTTTAATGTCTCTAGAGAATGAGGCTCCACAGCTCCTCTGGGCAGCCTGTTCCACTGCTCTGTCACCCTCACAATCAAGAAGTTCTTCCTCATGTTCAGATGGAACTTCCTATGCTTCAGTTCGTGCCCATTGCCCCTTGTCCTGTCACTGGGCACCACTGAAAAGAGTTTGGTCCCCTCCTCTTGACACCCATCTTAAAGATATTTATAAGAATTTAGAAGATTCCCTCTCAGTCTTCTATTCTTCAGGCTAAACAAGCCCAGCGCCCTCAGTCTTTCCTCACAGGAGAGATTATCCAGTCCCGTAATTATCTTTGTAGCCCTCCTCTGGACTCTTTCCAGTAGTTCCTTGTCTTTCTTGAACTGGTGAGCCCAGAACTGTACACAGTACTCCAGATGGTGACTCACTAGGGTGGAGTACAGGGGGAGGAGAAGCTCCCTCGACCTGCTGTCCACACTCTTATAAATGCACCTCATGATACCACTGGCCTTCTTGGCAGCCAGGGCATGCTGCTGGCTCATGGTCAACTTGTCATCCACCAGGTCCCTCTCCACAGAGCTGCTCTCCAGCAGGTCAGCCCTGAGCCTCCACTGGTGCATGGGATTATTCCTCTCCAGTTGCAGGACCCTACACTTGCTCTTGTGGAACTTCATGAGGTTACTCTCTGCCCAAATCTCCAGCCTGTCCAGGTCTCACTGGAAGGCAGCACAGCCTTCCGGTGTATCCACCACTTCTCCAAGTTTTATGTCATCAGCAAACTTGCTGAGGGTACACTCTAACTCTTCATCTAGGTCATTGATGAAGAAGTTAAACAAGACTGGGCCCAGTACTGACACCAGGGGAATACCTCTAGCTAAAGGCCTCCAGCTAGATTCTGCACTGCTGATGACAACCCTCTGAGCTCTGTCATTTAGCCAGTTCTCCATCCACCTCACTGGTCACTCATCTAGCCCACACTTCCTGAGCTTGCTTGTGAGGATATTATGGGAGACCGTGTCGAAAGCCTTGCTGAAGTCGAGGTAGACAATATCCACTACTCTCCCTTCATCTATGAAGCTGCTCATGACAACATATAAAGTTATCAGATTGGTCAAGCATGATTTCCCCTTGATTACTCCTGATAACCTTCTTTTCCTCCACTTCCTTAGAGATCATATCTGGAACGAGCTGTTCCATCACCTTTCACGGGACAGAGGTGAGGCTGACTGGCCTGTAGTTCCCTGGGTCCTCCTTCTTGCCCTTTTTGTAGATTGGAGGGACACTGGCTTTTCTCCAGTCCTCCGGCACTTCTCCTGTCCTCCAGGAACTTTCAAAGATGATGGAGAGTGGCTCAGCAATGACATCTGCCAGCTCCCTCAGCACTCATCGATGCATCCCACAGAGAAGTCTGCTGCCTTCCTGGGGCCCGGGTTAAGGATGTTGTGAAGAAACTCCCTCGTCTGGTGCGGCCTTCTGATTATTACCCCCTCTTGGTAGTGCAGGTTGGCGGGGACGAGATAGCAGAAAGAAGTCCCAAGGCCATCAAAAGGGACTTCAGGGCACTGGGGCGACTGGTTGAGGGATCAGGGGTGCAGGTGGTGTTTTCCTCCATCCCATCAGTGGCAGGGAACAGCACTGAAAGGGGCAGGAAAACTCACCTGGCTAACAGGTGGCTCAGGGACTGGTGCCATCAGTCAAATTTTGGCTTCTTTGATCATGGGGAGGTGTACACAGCACCGGGCCTGCTGGCGACAGGTGGAACTCAGCTATCTCAAAGGGGAAAAAAGATTCTTGGCCACGAGCTGGCAGGGCTCATTGAGAGGGCTTTAAACTAGGTTTGAAGGGTGAAGGGGACATCGTCCAGCTCACTAGGGACGAGCTCAGGCTTGGTGTGACAGGGTCAGGGGTGAGATTGACAGCCCAGCTCAAGTGTGTCTATAGCAATACACGTAGCATGGGCAATAAACAGGAGGAGCTGGAAGCCATTATACAGCAGGACGGCTACGACTTGGTCGCCATCACAGAAATGTGGTGGGACAGCTCACATGACTGGCATGCTGTCATGGATGGCTACAGACTCTTTAGGAAAGACAGGCCAACAATGAGAGGTGGGGGAGTTGCTCTGTATGTGAGGGAGCAACTGCGATGCATTGAGCTTGGCCTGTGGGCAAATGAGGAACGAGTTGAGAGCTTATGGGTTAGAATTAAGGGACAGGCTCATACAGGTGACATTACAGTGGGTGTGCACTACAGGCCACCTGACCAGGAAGAGGAGGTTGATGAGGCCTTCTACAGGCAGCTGCAAGCAGCCTCACAGTCACAGGCTCTGGTTCTCATGGGGGACTTCAACCACCCTGACATCAGCTGGGAAGACCATACAGCTAGGCAGGCGCAATCCAGGAGGTTCCTACAGAGCATCCATGATAACTTTCTGATGCAAGTGGTGGAGGAACCAACAAGGAAAGGCGCGCTGCTGGATCTCGTGTTAACAAACAAGGAGGGACTGGTAAAGGAAGTCAAGATCAGAGGTAGACTCGGCTGCAGTGATCACGAAATGGTGGAGTTCAGGATCCTGTATGGAGAAAGCAGGGCGATAAGCAGGATCGAAACCTTGGACCTCAGGAGGCCTGACTTTGCCCTCTTCAAGGAGCTACTGGGAGGAATCCCGTGGGCCAGGGCTCTCGAAGGCAGGGGGGTCCAAGAGTTCTGGTCGCTCTTTAAACGACACTTCCTCCATGCTCAGGAGCGGTGCATCCCCCTGAGAAAGAAATCAAGCAAAGGAGGCAGGAGAACTGCATGGTTAAAGAAGGAGCTTCTAGAGGAGATCAGGTGGAAGAGAAAGGTCCATGCAATGTGGAAAGAAGGGCAGGCCACTTGGGAAGAGTACAGGAATGTGGCCAGAGCATGCAGGGATGCGACGAGGAAGGTCAAGGCTCACCTGGAATCGAAGCTGGCAAGGGATGTCAAAAACAACAAGAAGGGCTTCTTGAACTACATCAGCAGCAAAAGGAAGGCTAGGGACAATGTGGGGCCACTGCTGAATGAGTTGGGTGTCCTGGTGACGGAGGATGCGGAGAAGGCAGAGCTACTGAATGCCTTCTTTGCTTCAGTCTTCAGTGTCAAGGCAAGCCCTCAGGAATCCCAGGCCCCGGAGGTAAGAGAAGAAGCCTACAAAGAGGATGACTTTCCCTTGGTTGAGGAGGACTGTGTGAGGGATCGCTTAAGCGATCTGGACGTCCTCAAATCCATGGGCCCCGATGGAATGCACCCACGAGTGCTGAGAGAGCTGGCGGATGTCATTGCTGAGCCACTCTCCATCATCTTTGAGAGGTCCTGGAGGACAGGAGAGGTGCCCGAGGACTGGAGAAAGGCCAATGTCACTCCAATCTTCAAAAAGGGCAAGAAGGAGGACCCAGGGAACTACAGGCCGGTCAGCCTCACCTCCATTCTGGGAAAGGTGATGGAGCAGCTTATCCTGGACGTCATCAAGAAGCAAGCGGAGGAAAAGAAGGTTATCAGGAGTAGTCAGCATGGATTCACCAAGGGGAAATCATGCCTGACCAATCTGATAGTTTTCTACGATGACATGACTGGCTGGGTAGACGAAGGAAGAGCTGCAGATGTTGTCTACCTAGACTTCAGCAAGGCTTTCAACACAGTCTCCCATAATATCCTCCTTGGGAAGCTCAGGAAGTATGGGCTGGATGAGTGGTCGGTGAAGTGGATTGAGAACTGGCTGAATGGCAGAACTCAGAGGGTTGTCATCAGTGGCGCTGAGTGTAGTTGGAGGCTGGTAACTAGTGGTGTCCCTCAGGGGTCAGTACTGGGCCCAGTCTTGTTTAACTTCTTCATCAACGACCTGGATGAAGAGTTAGAATGTACCCTCAGCAAGTTTGCTGATGACACCAAACTGGGATGTGTGGCGGATACACCAGCAGGCTGTGCTGCCATTCAGCATGACGTGAACATGCTGGAAAGCTGGGCAGAGAGGAACCTGATGAGGTTCAACAAAGGCAAATGCAGGGTCCTGCACATGGGGAGGAACAACCCCATGCATCAGTACAGGCTTGGGGTGGACCTGCTGGAGAGCAGCTCTGTGGAGAGGGACCTGGGTGTCCTAGTGGACGACAGGTTAACCATGAGCCAGCAATGTGCCCTGGCTGCCAAGAAGGCCAATGGGATCCTGGGGTGCATTAGGAGGAGTGTGCCACCAGGTCGAGGGAGGTTCTCCTTCCCCTCTACACTGCCCTGGTGAGGTCTCATCTGGAGTACTCTGTCCAGTTCTGGGCTCCCCAGTTCAAGAAAGATGAGGAGCTACTGGAGAGAGTCCAGCAGAGGGCTACAAGCATGGTGAGGGGTCTGGAACATCTCCCCTACGAGGAGAGGTTGAGGGAGCTGGGCTTGTTCAGCCTGAAGAAGAGAAGGCTGCGAGGGGACCTAATAAATGCTTATAAATATCTGAAGGGTGGGTGTCAGGAGGATGGGGCCAAGCTCTTTTCAGTGGTGCCCAGCGACAGGACAAGGGGCAATAGGCACAAACTGAAGACAGGAAGTTCCGTCTTAATATGAGGAAGAATTTTTTCACTCTGAGGGTGACGGAGCACTGGAACAGGCTGCCCAGGGAGGTTGTGGAGTCTCCTTCTCTGGAGATATTCAAGACCTGCCTGGACAAGTTCCTCTACAACCTATCGTATGTGACCCTGCTTCTGCAGGAGGGTTGGACTAGATGACCCACAGAGATCCCTTCCAACCCCTACCATTCTGTGATTCTGTGATTCTGTGATCCCGTTGGCGTCCATGGATTTGTGAGTATCCAGTTTGCTCAAATGATCTCTAATCCGATCCTTCTCAATGAAGGGAAGGTGTATCTTTCTACAGTCTTTCTCTTTTACCTCCAGAAAGTGGGATACTCAGGAGTAAAAACTGAAGCTAAGAAGTTATTCAGTTATTCCGCCTTCTCTGCATCCTCCATCACCTGGGCACCCACCTCATTCGGCAGTGGGCCCACATTTTCCCTAATTTTCCATTGGTTACTGATGTACTTGAATAAGACTTTCTTGTTGTCTTTGACACCTCCTTCTGGATTGAATTCCAGGTGGATCTTAGCCTTTCTAATTGCATCCCTGCATACTCTGACAATGTTCCTGTATTCCTCCCAAGTGGCCTCTCCCTCTTTCCATGTTCCATTGATCTTCTTCTTCCATCTGAGTTTTGCTAGTAGTTCCTTGCTCATCAATGCAGGTCTCCTGCCTACTTTTCTAGATTTCTTACTCATGAGGATGCACCAGTCCTGAGCATGGAGAAAGTGACGCTTGAATAGTGACCAGGTTTCTTGGACTCCTCTACCTCCTAGAGCCCTAACCCACAGGATGCCTCCAAGTAGGTCCTGGAAGAGACCAGAGTTAGCTCTCCTGAAGTCCAAGGTTGTGATCCTAATTATTGCTCTGCTCCCTCCACTCAAGATCCTGCATTCCACCATCTCATGCTCACTTCAGCCAAGGCTGCCCCCAATCTTCACAGCCTCACCCAGTCCTTCTTTATTTGTCAGCACAAGGTCCAGCAGCACACTTCTCCTCATTGGCTCCTCCACCATCTGTGTCAAAAAGTTATCATCAATGCCTTCCAGGAACCTCCTGGACTGTGCATGCCTAGCTGTGTTTTCTTTCCAGCAGATGTCGGGGTGATCTAAGTCTTCCATGAGAACAAGGGCCTGTGATCACGAGGGTACTTTCAGCTGCCTGTAGAAGGTCTCTTTGACTTCCTCTTCCTGATCAGGTGGTCTTTAGTAAACACCCACAACCATGTCACCCATATTAGCCTGTCCCTTAATTCTTACTCATAAGCTCTCGACTCCTTCTTCATCCACCCCTAGGCAGAGCTTGACACATTCCAGTTGCTCCCTCACATAAAGAGCAACTTCACCACCTCGCCTTGCTGGCCTGTCTTTCCTACAAAGTATATAGCCATCTATGACAGCACTCCAGTCCTGTGAGCTGTCCCACCACATGGTAATTGCAATGAGATCATGGCCCTGCGACTGCACACAGATCTCTAGTTATTCCTGTTTATTCCCCATACTGTGTGCATTGGTGTAGAGGCATTTCAGAGAGGTAATCGAGCATGCAGGTTTCCCTGGAGGGGTGCAAGAACATCTGCCATAGCCTTACCCACCCTTAAGGTGGTTGACCTTCTCGTTCTCATCTTGGAAGACAGCTAAGGAACATTTGTCACATTTTTTCATACAGAGTTTCTCTGTAATCACTAAAGCAAAATGATTCTGCCCAAAACCTCTGCAAGACTGTTGGCAACATATTTTGGTTATTTCAAATCCATAGACATCACAAGTGTTGACCACAAGGAAGGTATAGGTAAGGTGGTTGATGATGATCCTAGAAAAAAAGACAGTTCAGGTATGAGGTGCTGTGTCTGTAAAGGGACACCACTGTGTATACAAAACATTTTAGAAAGGACAGAGAATTGGCAGGGCATCCTTTCACAGAGCAATCAGCGGCTGAGAGCACAAAGATCTGCTCTGATGAGCACCAAGCTGTGAAGAGCTACAAGTGCTACAGACATAGTTCTTAAACTTTTCTTTGCTAAATTTGTAGTTTGAGCTCCCTGAGTCCCCCACGGTCCTTTAATAATTCTCCTGGCTTTCCTTTAATCCCCTCCAATTTATCAATGCCCTTTCTGAATTGTGGATTTCAGAACTGGAAGAAACAGCCACAGTGGGAGTACTACAGAGGTAACATAGTTTATTTCTACTCAATATTCTCATGTTTACGTCTCACATTTGCCTTTTCCATGTGATATTATATCGAGTGTTCATGTGTGGTGTGTTTTCTTGCACCTTTTTAAGAGCAACTGCTCTTCAAGACAACTTTTGTAGCCTCAAAGTGTGGCTTCTATTCACACTTCACTAGACCCAAATATGACTTGGCTACACTGAATTGCAAATTATATATTTGTACTGTACTTACAAAAAACATACATTTCCCTGCTGCATGATACTTCTTTGACATTCCTTTGTGTATGTGTGTGTGTGCATATGCTATAAAGTCAATCAATAACAGTTTTGTTTTCCTTCAAGTCATATATCACAATATTAAACAGTGAAAGATCAAGAAATGATCCTTAAAGACCTCACAAACATGAGTAAGAAAAGCAGTGTGTAATCACTATGAACTGTTCTATTGATTTTGTATCATCTGGCCTCTTAATCAAAATATTATGCTGTAGCAAACCAAACATTTTGCAGAAATGGAAGTGGTAAATTGCACTATTGCTGTTATCAATAAAACTTACATTTTAAAGAAAATTTAGTATTCATGTAGAATTCATAAACCCAGGCTGCCTAGTATTTTTAACAATCAACTTTGCATTATTTTGATAATTACATATTTATTGTAAAAAAACCAAACCACCTAACTGCTGAGCATTCAGGAGTTCACATACAAGACTCAACATAGCAAGGATGTTCAGTCATCACTAGCACTTTCAAGCACACAGCAGAAGCCATAAACATCAGTTAAACATCAGTCGTCTCATAGTCACTTAGAAGTATTACACTTTCCCCTGCCAATCTTAGACACTAGATGACTAACAGAATTATTAAGCTGAACTCAAAAAAAAAAAAAAAAAAAAAAAAGAAAATAAGACTATTACTGTTAATGTAACCAAGTTTTTAGTTATCTGCTAAGTCATGGCAGGAAAAAAAGTCAGAAGAGAAGGTTCAAGGGGGATCCTATCAAGGCATATAAATGCCTAGCGGAAGAGTGTAAAGAGCCAGGCTTTTTCAGTGGTGATTAGTGGCAAGCCAAGAGGTAACGGGCAGACTGAAACATAGGAATTTCCCTCTGAACATCAGGACACTCTTTTTCACTTTGAGGATTACAGAGTACTGGAATATGCTGCCCAGAGAGGTTGTAAAATCTCCCTCCTTAGAGACATTTAAAAACTGTCCGGATACTGTCCTGGGCAACTGGCACTAGGTGGCTCTGCTTGAGCAGTAAGATTGGACCAGATGAGCCCCCAGAGGTCCCTTCCAACCTCAACTGCTCTGTGATTCTGTGATATATCTTAAAGGAGGCATAGCTGATCATCTCTTGTATCAGTGATACTTCTTGCACTTTGGGAAAAGCCATTAGCTCCAGGATTAGACATTGTTTAAATTCTGGACAATGAGAACATAAATACAAAGGCAAAAATTAAATATCCATTGACATAGTTTACCTAGCCAGACCAGAAGTGCCTCAGAGAGTGCATTGCTTTTTCCAGTGGAGGGAAATGCTATCTTGTACTGTAGCAACCTTTGCACTGACAGATTTCTTGTTCCCAACTGTCCCCAGCTATATTCTCTTCCCTGTAGTAGACACAATAAAGCAGGGGCAAGTATAATCTAATCAAGCTCCTACTTGGTAAACAAATCTATTCTACCTATTGTATTTTAAAGAAAATCACTTATTTTGTAAGACTGTTCACTTGAGAAGTTTCATGCCTGAGATGTCTTCCACTGCTCAGCATAACTTTGGTCTGTGGTGGTGAACTGATAAAATTGGAAACATTTCAGAAATAGTCTTAAAAATCATAAAAGGTAAAGGAAAAAAATACAAAATGGCAGACACTATATATATTAATTCGTAAATATTCCTATTATAAGTGCAATATAAGGATTTAAGAGACATAAAGCAAGAGGCACAGATATTAAAAGGCAAAAGTACACTGGGAAAGACTAAGACCTGTCTCACAGTAATCTAGAAAGCTGGATAATGTGACATCGTAGAGCCTATCAACTTTTAAATGATTGCATGATATCAACATGAAGGTAACCTCTGTATGTGTGAAACAAAATAAAAAATAATTAATTAATTAAAATTAATTTCTGTACAAATTAGGACTGCTGAAATTAGTGAACAAAGTATAGAAAATGTCAAAAAAATGCAAATGACAAGGTTACAGACCTAAATAACATCAATTTTCTTCTTAGAAATATGTTCATCTGTATCTGCTAATATCATTTTACTTGAATAAAACTAAGCAAAAAAATCCTAGTTAGATCTATTACATGTTATACTCGATTTGTACATATACAAATTTCTCCATATGGTGAATGATCAAGGATATTATGTCTATCATTTCTTTAAATTATGTTCCCAATTACAGAAAACACATTATAATACTTTTTGTATGTTACTGTTGCAAAACTTAGCTTAGCTCAGTTTCTAAAGGTGAACAAATTCCACCTTCTACAAGCTAGTATAATCTAAAGCTGTGAATGGCCATTAAACAAATCTCAAGACTCATTTCTGTGCTTACTTGGGGAAAAAGAGAGAGCAACATGCAAACTTCAGACAGACGCCTTCAGGAATTAACTAAAGTAATATGATGTTGGTTTTTCTTTCTTTTCAAGTAGAAACATATTCCTCATAGGTAAGATTTCTACTTCACAGGGCCAGACATCTTACAACTGACCTAGGGAGCAACATTCCTGGAGGCGCTAGTTAGTGTTCACCTTGATGAAACTGGGAAGCTATGCACTACAGCAGGAGGAGGAAGACCACAACGGATGTAAAACAAGTTTGCAATTCATTCTGTTTCAAAGTTAAATATTGCAAGCTGTTTAAGTTGTGATACACATATCTAAAGGACTTCTTGTCACTCACATATCATTTCTTAAACTTTGTTTTTATTTCAGTGCTGAAATTCTAAAATTGTGTTTAGGATGAGCACTAGCATTCAGCAGCTGCAAGCTGTTAGCATATGATCTCTTCCTGCTATAAAAACAGTAATTCTACAAAAATGCTTACAAAATATATAGAGCAAATCTTTTAAACAAAATGTTAAAATACATTTCTCCAAACACTAGGGGAAACATACTCTCAAGAAACGGTAAGATTACTTTTATATATATTTTTTTTCTAAAAATATTCCCCAAAGCACTTCTGCAAATGTGACCAGATGAATGACCTGACCTGAAGGAGGAAGTGGAGAGATTAAGGAACATCAGGGAATGTGAGAGGAAGGTCGACTGGTGGAACTTCACCCTGCCATCCCTGAGGCCAAGGCAGAAAGCGGAGAGGCTCCACAAGAAGCAGAGGACACCCTACTCTCTTTCCCACAAGCAGAAGGAGGGGACCTAAGAGACACAGGGGGATGGAAATGGCTCCCTGCTCGGGGCGGCAGGCGAATTCCCTCCTGGCCTCCCTCATCTCCCCAGTTGCCCTTAAGCAACAGATACGGGGCTCTGGAATGTGAGGGACCAGCCACAGAAGATGTGGGTGAAGGTCCTTCTGAGGGGTTGCCCAGGACAAGTCTGTCAGCCCCACACATTATGACTGTCCCTGTTAAGAAAAAAAGGAGGGCAATTGTCACAAGTAATTCCCTTCTGAAGGGAACAAAGGGCCTGATATGCTGACCAGACCCATTCCACAGGGAAGTTTGCTGCCTCCCTGGCGTCCGGATTAGGGATCTTATGAAGAAACTCCCTGGTCTGGTGCAGCCTTCTAATTCTTACCTGCTGTTAGTAATGCAGGTTGGTGGTGATGAGATCACAGAAAGAAGTCCCAAGGCCATCAAAAGGGACTTCAAGACACTGGGGCTATGGTTGCAGGATCAGGAGCACAGGTTGTGTTTTCTTCAATCCCATCAGTGGCAGGGAAAAGCACTGAAAGGAACAGGAAAACTCACCTGGTTAACAGGTGGCTCAGAGACTGGTGCCGTTGGTGGAATTTTGGTTTCTTTGAGGTTTACACGGCACCGGGCCTGCTGAAGACCAATAGACTTCAGCTGTCTCAAAGGGGAAAAAGAATTCTTGCCCATGAGCTGGCGGGGCTCATCAAGAGGGCTTTAAACCAGGCTTGAAGAGGGAGGGGAATATAACCACGCTCACTGGAGATAAGCCCAGGTACGGCATGCCAATATTAGGAGTGAGGTTGATAGCCCATCTCAAGTGCAATGCATGCATCATGGGCAACAGACAGGAGGAGCTGGAAGCCATTGTGCAGCAGGACACTCATGACTTGGTCACCATCACAGAAACACAGTGGGATGACTCTCATGACTGGAGTGCTGCAATGGATGGCTATAAACTCTTTAGAGTGGACAGGAGAGGAAAGAGAGGTGGTGGGGTGGCTCTGTATGTTAGGGACAGTTTCGACTATACAGAGCTCATCGATTGTGATGATAGGGTCGAATGCTGATGGGTAAAGGTCAGGGGGAAAACCAACAAGGCAGACATCCTGCTGGGAGTCTGTTGTAGACGACCCAACCAGGATGAAGAGGCAGATGAAGTTTTCTACAAGAGACTGGCAGAAGTCTCACAGTCACTAGCCCTTGTTCTTGTGGGGGACTTCAACTTATAAAGACTTCTGCTGGAAATAAAACACAGCAGAAAGCAACCAGTCTAGGAGATTCCTGGAGTGTGTGAAAGACAACTTCCTGATGCAGCTGTTAAGTGAGCGTACCAGGGGAGCTGCCTCGCTTGACCTGCTATTTACTAACAAAGAAGGACTGGTGGGAGATGTGGTGCTCAGAGGCCATCTTGGGCTTAGCGACCATGAAATGACAGAGTTCTCAGTTTGTGGTGAAGAGGAGGTTCATCAAAACCACTGCCATGGAATTTAGGAGGGCAGACTTTGGTCTGTTCAGGATTCTGGTTGAGAGAGTCCCTTGGGAGAGAGCCTGAAGGGCAAAGGGGTCCAGGCAGGCTGCACATTCTTCAAGGAGGAAGTCTTAAAGGCACAGGAGCAGGCTGTCCCCATGTGCCACAAGACGAACCAGCAGGGAAGATGACCGGCCTGTCTGAACAGGGAGCTCTTGCTGGGACTCAGGAAAAAAAGGAGGGTCTACCACCTATGGAAGAAAAGGCAGGCGACTCAGGGGGAGTACAGGGGTCTCATTAAGTCATGCAGAGAAGAAATTAGAAAGGCAAAAGCCCAGATAGAACTCGGGTTGGCCACTGTTTTAAGGCACAACAAAAAGTGTTTTAACAAAAACATCAACAGCAAAAAGAGGGCCAAGGAGAGTCTCCATCCTTTATTGGATGTGAGGGGGGGAACACTGCCACCAAGGATGAGGGAAAGACTGAAGTACTTAATGCCTCCTTTGCCTCAGTCTTTAATAGTCATACTGGTTATTCCCAGGATAGTCAGCCCCAAGTGCTGGAAGATAAGGAAGGAGAATGGAACAAACATCCCTTAATCCCGGAGGAAGAAGTTAATGACCTGCTATGCCACTTACAAGTCTGTGGGGCTGGATGGGACCCACCCAAGAGTACAGAGGGAACTGGCAGAGGAGCTGGCCAAGCCACTCTCCATCATCTATCAGCAATCCTGGCTAACAGGGGAGGTCCCAGATGACTGGAGGATCATCACTGTAATACCCATCTACAAGAAGGGCTGGAAGGAGGATCCTGGGCACTACAGGCCTGTCAGCCTGACCCTGGTGCTGGACAAGATTATGGAGTGATTCATCCTGAGTGTTCTCACTGGGCATGTGCAGGACAACCAGGGAATCGGACCCAGCCAGCATGGGTTCATCAAAGGCAGTTTGACCAACCTGATCTCCTTCTGTGACCAGGTGACCCACCTAGTGGATGAGGGAAAGGCTGTGGATGTTATCTACCTGGACTTTACTAAGGCCTTTAACACTGTTCCCCACAGTGTCCTCCTGGAAAAACTGGCTGACCATGGTTTGGATGGATTTACACTTCGCTGAATAAAGAACTGGCTGAATGGCCGAGCGCAGAGAGTGGTGGTGAATGGATTTTAATCCAGTTGGTGGCTGATCACAAGTGGTGTCCCCCAGGGCTCAGTTTTGGGGCCAGTCTTGTTTAATAACTTTATCAGTTATCTGGATGAGGAGATTGAGAGCTTCTTTAGTAAGTTTGCAGACAACACCAAGTTGGGTGGGAGTGTTGATCTGCCTGAGGGTAGGAAGGCTCTGCAGAGGGATCTGGACAGGCTGGATCGATGGACTGAGGCCAACTGTATGACGTTTAACACAGCCAAGTGTCAAGTCCTGCACTTTGGTCACGACAACACCATGCAACACTACAGGCTTCTGGAGGAGTGGCTGGAAAGCTGCCTGGCAGAAAAGGACCTGGTGCAGATTGACAGCCACCTGAACATGAGCCTGCAGTGTGCCCAGGTGGCCAAGAAGGCCCACAGCATCCTGGCTTGCATCAGGAATAGTGTGGACAGCAGGAGTAGGGAGGTGATCATGTCCCTGTACTAAGCACTGGTGAAGCCGCACCTTTAATACTGTGTTCAGTTTTGGGCCCCTCACTACAAGAAGGACATTGAGATGCTGAAGCATGTCCAGAGAAGGGCAACGAGGCAGGTGAGGGTTCTAGAGACCAAGTCTTATGAGGAGCGGCTGAGGGAGCTGGAGCTGTTTAGTCTGGAGAAGAGGAGGCTGAGGGGGGACCTTATTGCTCTCTACAACTACCTGAAAGGAAGTTGTGGTGAGGCAGGTGTTGGTCTCTTCTCTCAACTAACTAGCGATAAGACAAGGGGAAATGGCCTCAGGTTGCATCGTGGGAGGTTTAGATTGGATATTAGCAAAACTTTCTTTACTGCAAGAGTGATCAGGCATTGGAAGAAGTTGCCCAGGGAGGTGGTGGAGTCGCCATGCCTGGAGGTGTTCAAAAAACGTGTAGATATGGCACTTCAGGACATAGTTTACCAGGCATGGTGTTGTTGGTTTTACAGTTGGACTTGATGATCTTAGAGGTCTTTTCCAACCTTACTGATTCTATGATTCTATGAAATTGCTCACAATGAATTCTTTGAAATTATCTGTTGCTACTGGCATTGGTTAGTCTTGATCAAATATCTCCTCAGCTACTCAGTAGGAGGACATAGAAAACATTGTGCCAGACTGTTCTCAGAGATGCCTATTGAAAGGAAGAAAGGCAATGGGCACAGCTTGCAATGCAGAAAAGTCCGATTAAGGAATTTTTCCACAGTGAGGGTAGTTCAACACTGAACCGTCAGCTGTGCAGTGACCCTAGGTGGTAATGTTATCAGGAAATATCCAGCCATGTTAACTAGGCACAATGAAATAAATGACAGAGAAGAGTGAAGTAATGTTGCTGTAGCTTGACAAAAACAGCGAGGGAACAGAATATACTTCAAATGATGAGGATGCAGACAGAAGTATCATCAAAGAAAAAGAAAATAAAAGCAAAAATCAAATAAAAAGGTGCAAGATTAAGATTAAAAAGAAATTTTAGCCAGTTGCAATCAAAAGAAATTAGAACAAATGAAGTTAATTATTGATCATGATAACTAATTCAGATAGGAATTAGAACTAATCACAACAATTACAGTGATTTGTTAAAGATTAGACCTCAGACCAAGTGGAATGTAGCTTGGTGATCATTAAGATGATAGGTATATTGACTGAGTCTGTAGAAATGGACAAGAGACATGTTTGCAAGGCACAAACCCAGTCTTTTGTTCTGACTGGGTTCTTGCTATAGTTACAAGAATATTTGTAGGCTGCTCTTCTGTAAAGCCTGTGTTATACACTAGTCTGTTTACTTTTAATTTGACTTAATATTAAACAGACAATGAAAATATCTATTATATATCTCATTTAAATGGAATTATCAGGCTGAAAGAAAAGGTCAGATATGAAGGTTTGCTCCTGTTTTTATACATGGCAATAAAAGACATCTGTCCAATTTAGGGTAAGAAGAATATGTTTCCAAGTCTCCATATGCAAGTCCTTTTCAATAAAACTGTCTGTAAGGGCAAAAGTCTTACCAGACTACTGTCAATGGGGTTCTTAAAAATTGCTTTTAAAAAGTAAAAGCAATGCCCTTGCTCTGCAAAATGAGCTCTCTGTAACATTTTATATATATTTCAAAAGATGATTGCATTTGGGCAAATGTGGAATCCTTATAATTTGCATCAGTTATTGTACAGACTTTGGCATGTTAGAAAATTTTCTTGTTATGTTCCAAGCGATTTAGTGTCAATATTAATCAAAGAGGACCAGTAATACTTCTCACACTGCAATATAGCTGTAAATAAAGCTAATTAAATATTTACATAGTCGATCTATTTAATTTCCACATATTTTTTAGCTCAGACACCTTTCCAAGTGTGTAAAATATCAACTTCGATGTAAAATGTTGCTGGATTTTCTTTTTTTTGTAATTTTCAGATGCCATGCTCCTGACAAGGAAAAGCTATTACTCATTTCTGTAATAACAAAAACAAATGTACCTGTGGAAAACCACAAAAGTGTTTTGGGAATAGAGATTGCTTCAATTCCCAAGCAAATTCACTATTGGAAGATTATATTGGTTCAACAGAGTTTTGTTCTGTTTAATTTCTCCAATATCTTTCTAATCTGTTTTATTTTCTATAAAGAATTGATAAGAATTGAATCTACAGCTGATTCAAGGCTCAATTCTGCTGTCACAAAGTCCCTATGGTAGCTGCTGAAAGCTTTATCCACGTAAAGAAGGTCATACAGTACCCATATGTTCCTACCCTTGTAAGCAATTAATGCCTATTGAATGATGAAGGAGAGCTTTTTGTCCTACTTCTTTGCTTGCCTGGTTCACGAAACCACAAATTCACCAGAACACATTTTTCCTCTATTCTGATTTTGACCTTACTCTAAGCTTAAATCAATGGCTACTTAGTCTCTGTATTCAGTCACACTAGGATTAGGCCCATAGCTCCTTCTCTGTTCTGTTGCTATATGAAAACTGCTTTTTAGTGAAGCACTTATTCTTTCTTAGCAGATTCTGTCCCCCAGGTGAAAAAAACTCTCCATTTCAGCTACTCGTGAAGCTCTTTATTGAAGCATCCTCTCTTCTGTTGAAATGTTTCTTTCTTGTGAACTTCTTTCCCTTACATAGATGCCCATGTCCTTTTCTATCATCAAATGTAGGCCTGCTTAAACTCCCAGAAAGAAACATTTTATGACAAAATATATTGCATAAATCCTTGGTTCTTGCTAAAAGGGCTCTAAAAAATAGTTCAAGTCTTTAGTATCGGTATAATGCAAGCAATGTTATCTTCGTGTGACCCAGTACACACTTAAATGTTATTGTTTCATTTTCAAGGTAACCCCTGGACTAAAGAATGTGAGAATGAATGGTAACGGGCCTGTTGAAATTTGTTTGCCTTGAACTAAGACTCTTAAAACACTTCTAGTGCCTCATGTTTTGAATGTCTTTCTTTTGTGCTCTTCTGACCTCTACCTGTTCGAGACAGGAGTACAAGAAATTTGTTAAGTGTGTGGTCTACTGTGAGCTAAGCCTACACAATATCACTATTGTCATTGTGTGAGTAAGGAAAACTTGCCCATTGATGAACAGGTTTCACTTATAGGTAGTATGCTTTAACTAACTGCTGAAATCAGAGATTTCTAAAAAGAGGGAGGGTGGGAGGGAGAAAGGGAGAAAGGGACAAAGGAAGGAAATAAAAAACACTGTAGGCATACTGTGGGATCAGAGAAGTACAAGAAATATTTTATTTCTGTGTTTTAGTTTTCTTCACTTGAAGACACATAAAAGTGGGCCTTAAGTCATCAGGAAAAAAAATCCAGTGAGAACGGATATAAAAATTGCAAGTAAAGTATGACATACCATCTAGCATTAGGCCATAGTGAAAGGAAGTACAGGACTATCTGTCAAAAAGCTTCACAGCTGCTTGTAATTTCTGTATAACCTTTTGTGCCACTGTTAAGAGGAACAAGTTTTCTTGTGATCTTTGTCTTGTATCCCAGGAATACAAATTACAGCAAGCTAAGTTAGGGTTTAAGATCAATAGCTTCACAGATCCGCTTCTCATTTCAAGATAAAAATTAAAACATTAAAGAAAAATCACAGCTACCATCAATTAAGAAAACATATAATTTGTCTACAAGGTAATCTGCTATAATATTGAACAGTATTAAAAAAAACATTTTCTTCCTTTTCAATCCCAAATATATCAAATAGATACTCTTCTGAAGAGTATATTTCTTCTCTCTATTGTGACAGATCATCTGTGGATTTAAAATAATACAGAAATAAAGCTTTCTTGCAGTTCAGAAACTCTCTCATCTCTGTTTGAAATTACATAACTGAATCAATCAAAAACCCTCTGGAAAATATGTACCTAGAGATGTGTGTGTTTGCAGATTTGGGAAATAGATCAAATGTGCCACTCTGCATGTTTCTTAAATCTTCTTTCTTACAGGAGAAGTCACAACACTGACAGTATTTTTTTTACTGTGAACTAAAAAGATAACACCTCTCCAAACAACTCTGCAACCAACAGTCCCTACACACTGAAAGACACACACTAGTATGAATTGGGCCAGTTCATGGTTGTTTTCCTTACTTGCCCTTTTTTTTTTCCCTGCTCTACATTCACCTTAATGCTTCTAAATCAACTTTGGTTGATACTGTGAGGACTAGAGAAAGCTAATGAAACTAACTTAACATTCACCTGATAAAAATCCAGATAAAATTATAATTGTTATTTACCCAGTATTGGATCTTGCTGAAGTCAGTTCCTGCTTATTCAGAAAATTAGTCTACTGTTAAAGCAGTTGTAATCCAGGAGGAACATCTGATCCGAAGATATTATTCAATATGCTTTAGATCTTGCTGCAACCTCCTCTGTTGTTCATGGCCACTGCCTTGCTTGCTCAGGCTTGATTTGTGGCTGTGCTTCAAGCCCAGAAAAAACATCCAAGAATCGAGTGTGAGAGGAGACAGTATAAGAAAGCATCAGGCAGAAGAGGAGAATTTGTAGCTGATATCAGGCATACTTGAGAATTAGAAAGGCACTTTCAGCAGAAACACTCAATGGAAGTGGCACCAGAGTGTGAACAAAGACAGCCAGGAGAGAAGAAAAAGGAGAGAAGCCAGACCTTCAGGACTCTAATTTCAGCAATGGCAGGAGGAAGGGAAAACCTGAAAATTCAGAAATTAAAACAATGGCAGAGCCCCAGTTGAAAGAAAGACTGTTCGATTTATCTTGAACCTGATGAGCTTTTTACATGGAAATTTCACTTATCTAAGTCCATCTAATCGTATTCGCAACTTAGTTACCTGCAAACTTGTGCCCAGATTAGAGCAGGTCAGCAGGCCTTTGGAACAATGAACCCACTACATATTTGAGCAGGAACTGGCAGAACACAATGCCAGTCCTATTTAGAATTGTTAGTAATTATATCCTTCTCCATCATCTTAAGCTCAACACCATACAGTTCTGCATCTCAGAGCATATCTGGGTATGACACATGGTCACTGTTGCAAATGTCAAGACTTCCATACTTACTCAAAAGTGATTGCAAGTTCCTTGATGTGTTTCTCATCGAGATGATAGCAATTGCTAGGGTTTTATTCTTTACTTTCTGATTCATATTATGTGCAGCACACTGCTGATTCTGTTACCTTTCCTTTTCTTCCACTGCAGTACAGCAGATACTTAGTGATCCAGCATAGACAAACAGTGAAGAATTTTAGAGATTCATTATCTCACTGAAGGACACTATGAATTCCTTAACAAGTGTTTCCTCCCCCTATTCCCTTGTCTCTCTGCAAAATGTAACAAAATCTTTTAATCTTCTAGGCAGAGTGAAGTAAAGAGGAAAAGCTTTACTGAAAGTATCTAGATAATATGTATTATTCTATGAGAATAAGGTTTGTGAAATAGGCGCCAGATATTTATACCCAAAGTAGTAATCTTAATAGAAAGTAGGTCATGGCTATACATAAAAGTGCATGCTTCAAAGTAATAATTTTAAGAGGGTGTGACAGTCTAAGAAATTAAAATATATCAATTCTAAGCAGTCTTATAAATCCACTTATAACCAAATGTGTTCCAATAAGCTGCTTGTACCTAATATTTTATTTAAAGGTTAGCATTCTCAATATCTATCTTAATTTAATTTTCTAAGAACAAAGCAGAGCTGCATATAGAACAGTTGAGTGGAGATCTTTTTTTTGTGATTGTCAATAAATAACCTAAGTATGCAGTCTTTTCCTGGGTGTAGACAGGAGGGGTACTCTTGTTATTTCTGCTTTCAAAAACTCATCTATGTTCTTTTACAAAGGATTACAGAATGAATATGAACAGGAATATTTTCAGAAACATATTTTTTAGAGTGGGGTGTTGCTAATATAAAGGCTGAAGGGACTACATCACTGAACAAACTGAGCAAAAATCAAAACAAACATCTTGCAAAAATGAGTCAATTGAGTCTCTCTGGATTTATTTCTAAATTTTAACTAGTTTCAGGTACATTTGTGACAACGATAAAGCAATAGTTTTATGTTTTAATATTGAGCATTCCTGAAAAGAGATTATCAAGATACCCAGGTAAACGCTAAAAATAATAATTTCCAAATAAGGCAACAATATTCCTCATTTTTCATTTAGATATTTGTATCCTATTTCCATATGTTCAGGAAAATTCTATTAGTATAAACATACATCAGAGAAAAAAATTGGCTTTTACAGTTATGGTAGATAAAGAGAAGTCGGTCAAAGGCTTGCCCCATGTTCACAAAAACTCAAGAGTACATGAATACCATGCTGAAGCTATGTTTGTTATTCCCGATTAATGAGCACTTGTAGAGTCTCTTCATTTTACAGTTTTCACACAGAAATATCAAATTGACAAACCTTTAGCAGCTTTTGCAAACTACACATTGTATGTTAGTCATATATTCTCTCAGCCATCACTGGGATATAATTCACTATTATCTTGTTAACAAGGCTATGATTCATTTCACACATCACTGTTCATTAAAATAATACGTACTTGTGTTCTTGATTTGTCCCACTTCAAAGCTCAACTACCAACAAATTCGTGGTCAATTAGTTCAACTGAATGAATAACAGTTGGAAAACTACTTAGGTTTCTCACCTTTTCGTATTTTTTGTTTACATGAAATTAGAACCTCATAAATCAATTACGATAGAGTAAATTAGTTGTGGTTCTCCATTTCTTTCATTTAGTGGAAAAATATGTTATTTTCTTTTAACCTGGATGTGAAAAAGTCTCTTAAATAATTGTTTTATTTCTGTGGGCTGGTAAATTCTGAACAAACTAAACATTAAGTCTCCTAATGAAATTTCAAGACAGTACATATTTCTCTGGGACTTGCAGAAGCAAAGAACTGAAGATTCTTTACTGTGTGAAGACTGTACTCACAAGAGTGATCCCTCATACTCATGCTGTTGGCCTTTCCCTCCATGGATGTAGTCTTTTTTCTAGTAAAAAATTTTAAAAAAATTTAATTGAGCAAAACATTTAATTTCTTATTCCTTAGTGATGTATTTTTCTGAAATATTGACCAGAAAATTAATCTTGTACGTTACTCATCTTTACTTCTGTCTTTCAGTTAGCTTGAATGTTTTGTACAGAACAAGTTGTAATGTTTTTTAGTATGCACAAGTAGAGTTAGCATTAATTTACCTCATATTTCAGAACAAGTATACTTCTGTGATTGTGAATGCTTGCACATACAAACAAATACTGTACTCCGGGGGGACTTTAGTGTCTGAGACATCTGTTGAGAAACAGATACACATAAACGCTGAGCAGTTAAGAGAATCTGAAGTCACACAGAGGGCAACAGATGATCCAGAAAGTAAAGAACCTGGCTAACAAAACAACTTAAGCCAAACTCCTCCTTTCTTTTGAATTCAGCAATTCACTTTCTCAAGGGAATGTTTGGCCAGGATGAAATGAATATCTTTAAAAAGTACACAGTAGTAATCTGTGATCTTAACTATGTAATGAGTCTTTAGATAGCTCCTCCTGGAAAAAAATGTTGTTCCTGAAAGAATTTTCAGAGGGGCTTTACCTGAGGAGGGAGAAGGTTATCACAGAGGGATCCATCCTGACATCTTTATTCAAATGAAAAATGGTAAGTGGCTGTTCTTTTCCTTTAAACTGTTCTTCATTATCCACATTTTTTGCTCTTCTAAAACATAACAGCCTTCAAAAGAATGGTTACATTCATATATGGAAATTAGGCTTAGTTGTTGGCACAGAGTCATACAAACATAAAAAACAGAAACAAAAAAACCCAAACAAACAAAACCCCAATAAATCACAGCCATATTTTTTTGGTTGGACTTGAAATATGTCACAGTAGTTTTGACAATATCTTAAAGAAGACACACTATCTTTAGTAGGTCCTTTACTAGTAAAAAAATCCTGCTTTTTTTCTACCTTTGTTTTAGCAGACCATGTTCCTAAAGGGATTTCAATATTTTCTGTAAACTCCCATTACCTATGCACAGAAATCATTACAAACTCAGACGACCTTGTGCTTTAATTTTTCAGCTAATGCCTAGAGCAAGACAGCAGAGATAAGCCAAGCATTTAGAAGACTGATAGTTTTGTGTTTGGGTATTTTTTTTGCTATATACATGATTTAAGTTAAACAAAATAAGAAAAATAGGGCAGAAATACCATCTCAGAAGCCTTGACTAGAATCGTGTTCTGAATTAGTTCAAAATTATATTGCTTGATGTTATATCACAACAGAGTTTGGGCAATTTGAATGTCTGTTGTTCATGAGTCATTTTTTTACAGTGCAAGAAGTATCATAAGATGCCCTGCTATATCACATAATTTGTGAAAGTATAGAAGCAACTGTTACCCTACAAGATCATAGAATCATAGAAACATAGAATCATAGGTTGGAAAAGACCTCTAAGATCATCAAGTCCAACTATCAACCCAACACCACCACACCTACTAAACCACATCCCAAAGTGCCACATCTATGCATTTTTTGAAGATAAATGATGTGGCTTTATAGCTTGATCCCTAAGAGAGAATACTGCTATCCCATGCATATGTTCCATGAATCACGGTGGCCAGGATGCTAATTAAAGCCAAACCATTGTAGAAGTGAAAGATGTTAGGTGTTAAGTTAGACCAGTCCAGGTTGTAAAAAAGTACAGGGTTAATACGATGGATTTTTTTGTTGTTAAGAAGACACTTGAGAAGAGTCATAAAACAGTAAGACTCCCTAAAGAAAGACCAGAATTCAAAATGCAAAATTTAATGATGAGAATGTTAGATACTTATAAAAATTTTAAAGAATTATGTCATATATCAATTTGTACACAGATTTGAGAAGACTTGATTTTATAGTAATTAATTAGAATAAAATCATTACATTTAGCATTCTCTGTGCCTGCAGGCTGGCAATGACAGTTTGGGAATGACTGCACATGCTCTTGAGACAGGGAGCTTTGGAAAATGTAACACAAAGATTATTGGAGTCATCATATTGCTCACTTCTTTCCACTGCTGTGCTGGGTTTGCGTGGTAAGGTTTTGGTAGCCGGAGAGCTACAGAGGAGGCTTCTGTGAGAATCTGCTAGAAGCTTCCCCTATGTACGATCAATAGAGTCAATGCCAGCTGGCTCCAAGACAGACCCACCACTGGTCAAGGCCAAGCCCATCAGCAGTGGTGGGAGAGCCTCTGTGATAACATATTTAAGAAAAGAAAAAAACCTGCCTAACACCATTTGCAATGGGATAAAGGAGTGAGAACATTTGAGAGAAATAACTCTGTAGATACCAAGGTCAGTGAGGAAGGTGGGGAAGGAGGTGCTCCAGGCGCTGAAGCAGAGATTCCCCGTCAGCCCATGGTGAAGACCGTGGTGAGGCAGATTGCCCCCCTGCAGCCCATGGAGGTCCATGGTGGACCACATATCCACTAACAGTGTGTGGAGGACCCCACGCCAGAGCAGGTGGATGCTCCCAAAGAAAGCTGTGACCCCACAGGAAGACCATGCTGGAGCAGGCTCCTGGCAGGATCTGTGGACCTGTGGAGAGAGAGGAGCCCATTCTGGAGCAGGTTTTCTGGCAGGGTTTGTGACCCTGTGGGGGACCCATGCTGGAGCAGTCTGTTCCTGAAGGACTGTACCCCATGGGAAGGGACTCATGCCTGAGTAGTTTGTGAAGAACTGCAGCCTGTGGGAAGGACTCACGTTGAAGAAGATTGTGGAGAACTGTCTCCCATGAGAGGGACCTCATGCTGCAGCAGGAGAAGAATGTAAGGGGTCCTCCCCCTGAGGAGGAAGGAGCAGCAGAAACAACACGTAATGAACTGACCGCAACCCCCGTTCCCTGTCCCCCTGTGCCACCGGCGGGAGAGAAGGTAGAGAAAATCAAGAGTGAAGCTGAGCCCAAAAAGAATGGAGGGGTGGGGGCAAGGTGTTTTTAAGATTCAGTTTTATTTCTCATTACCGTACTCTGATTTAATTGGCCATAAATTAAATTGTTTCCCCAAGTCAAGTCTGTTTTGCCTGTGACAGTGAAGGCTGAGTGACCTCTCCCTGTCCTTATCTCGACCACGAGACTTTCATCATATGTCCTCTCCCGTGTCCATCTGAGGAGGGGAGTGATAGGGTGGCTTGGTGGGCACCTGGCATCCAGCCAGGGTCAACTCACAATAACAGTCTTAGGTGTGTCCTACCACAGGATTCGGTGAGGAAGTCTAACAGTTCAGAAAAGGAAGAGGTAAGCAAAAGCAAAACTTCAACCATAATTGTACAGAAATGGTTGTCTAATTATATCTTTGCCTCTTAAACAAATGCACAGATAGTTTTTCCCTGATTGTCACCAGAAGATGAGTCAGCTGTTCTTTGGCCGAAAGTCTCTGATCTTAACCAATTACTAGTGCAAATTATGAACACAGACATTATTTTCATAGCACTTACTTATGCTCTGAATACCGACAAAATCTAAATAATATTTAAAAAAGCACATCTTTTAGGTTGCACCTAACTTAGAAACAAAGAATGAGTAATAGCCTTAAAAAATCTTCCCCCCAAGAAAATCTAAAACCCTGAAGCAAGAGTATAAAAGGAATTGTTCTTACAGTAGCATGGGTTTCTGGAGGCAGGAAGTAAAGCTTCTTAAATTTTTCAGTGTGATTCCTCAAGGGAAGTATTTCATACTACTGTGATCTCCAGGGCAAAGCACAAACAACGAACTTATAGAAAAAAAAAAAAAATCAAGGCTGATTTGTCAGTGCCAAGAAAGCAAATGATGGCGTTTTATATACCAAGACCGAAGAGACATGTAAGCTTGGATAGGGCATCTGGCAACTTAAATATGAATTTAAAGCTTAAATTTAAACCTACCAGATTTGATTAGCTTGCTGGTTTCAGACAAAAAAAGCTTAGTTCTCCCATGCCCATAGAAGCTGCTGCATCTAAGCTCAGATGCCCTGCCAGATATGACTATCATCATTTCAGGTCCTGCCTTCTCATACAGATTACATTAAGAAAATCCAGCTTTGGCGATGTTCAAGATCTAGGAGGGATAAGATTTTCAGATGACTTGACTGACAGCATCTCCTGCAGTGTTACAGGGAAGTGGTAGGCTCCTGCAGAGAGTCTCAAATGCTACGGATGCTTTTTGTACCCCTCAGTGTCTTTTCACACGCACCTGAATCACAGCTGTCACTGCTACCTCATCTATTGTTCTTTACTTGGTACGGAGCCACACAGCTTCTACTCTGGCTCTACCGTGAAAGGTGATGGATAATCCCCTGTCTCACACCCTCTATGAGGAGATTCGCTTGTGTCATTTGAGGAGAGACGACAACTGACACAGATGTGTCATGAGGAGAAAGGACAGTGAACTCTGATCTTTGTGATGAACAGCCAAAGAGCAAGACAAGTGGATCTCTGGAGACCTCCAGTACTTCAGGGCACTGTGCTGGAGATTCTAATCCCATGCATTATAGAAGTACACAGCATTTATGTTTTTACAGAAAGTCAGGTTCTGGCTCAACACTGCACAAAATTAAGGCAGAGTTCTTGCAATCTGGCATATATGACTGCATGTCCCTACAACAACTGTGGAGGGGAGATAATGTCATTCCCAAACTCACTGTTTGTTACATCTCTATACTTTGCTTAGTTCCTGTGAATGTGAGACACCAACAAGTGTTTGTAGTGTTAATAAGAAACATATAGTTTTTTCCTGAGATATACTGTTTATGAAATATTTTAACTTGCCAGAATGAGTTATACGACCTAGAGAGAATGGATAACAATATGTGCACAACTAAGGTGAAGCGACTCAGTCAGCCTCTAAAGACAAGAGAAAATCTCTCACTTCCCATTTGTGTTTATTAATGTTAAATGAACCAGAATTCTGAAGACTAAAAAGCAAATCTGAGCTTTGAAATGCCTTTTTCTTATTTTTTTATTCTCATGTAACACTTACAATGACTATTCTATAAGCCTGTCCTAAGAAGTAATATTTCTTTTCATGTTTTTCATGCAAAGAAACCTGTTACAACACATTTTCATGAAAACACATTTTTTCATAAGAATGATGGAATGATGATGTAAAAAAGTTGCTGCTATATTCACCAGGTATCTCAAGAATATAAATGAGAGTCTACATGCAGAGCAGAGGCAGTGTCTCAGGCTTTGCTCTTTAGAGGGGATGTCTATAAGTCACTCAAACTGGGGGCAGCAACAACTGTTGAGATTCCCCAGTAACACCTGGTGACAGAGGTAAATTTCAGGACACAACTGACAATACATTTTGTTGCTTTTTGTGCCTCAGTTTACAAAATCCTTAATCAAATGTTTGCTCTGAGAGAATAAATGACACTTACCCTTTGTTCTAAAAGTCGTATCCTTGTCCTTAAGTTATTTGAGAAAGACTAGCTATGCTGTTCCTACAAGAGCAAGGGATGATGGGTTCTAATGGCTGTTACTAAAAATAGGATTCAGAGCTGGAGTACATGCTTTCCACCAAGCTGCAAGGACTGTTTTAAAGACAGATACAATAACACTGGAAAGAAATCTCCTCTGGCAGGCACAAGCTCTTTGTCAAGCATCACAATATGTAAAGACAATTTGTTGCTCAGAATATTCATGAAAATTACACAAATCTACTTAGAAATGTTGATAAAACTAGAAAATGTGGATTCCTTCCTTTTCAGAAGAGGATGGTGAGACAAACAATACTCAGATGCTTTAAAAACTGATGAAAAGAGGAAAAGAACAACCTTTTACCCAAGTCTGTAGAAGATAGGACAAGAAGTTATGGTTGTGAAAGTATCAAGAGAGATTTATGCTGAATGTTACTTTGAAATGAAAGCTTTCAAATTGATGATATCAAATGCATCCATTACAAGTTTAAGGTAGAATCTTCATTGCCGCGAGATCTGTGAAACAGGTTAAATGACAGAGCTGCAGGTCATCCTGCCATGCTAGATATTGCATAATCATAATACCATGGGCATTTTTTCTGCACCTGGAATATCATTAATAATTATTTACATCATAAGCTGTACATTCTTTTTTTTTCCTAAAAAAGTTTTACAGAGCAAAGTTCCTCAAATAGCAATACCTTTACATTACATAATTATTTGAAGATGAGAACTAGAGGATGTCACTTAATGATGAGCATTGTAAAAGTTAATAATAGATACAGCACATTTGATCACTGTCCCATCTCCAAAGACCTTACTACCTAATAAGGAACTTCAAACAAGTTTACAACTAAAATACAGAAATATGAAAAGTATATAGAAAATAATTTTGACATTATATTCTACTGTAGTACTTCAACAGAATAGCAGTTAGTTTGCATCATACTGCTGATCTGGCTTTAAAAAATAACTTTCTTTGTGCTAAATTTTTCCGTATTGATCATGAGATATAATGCACTTGAAAATAGTAAAGATTTGACAGCAAGCATCACAGGATTTTTCTTAGCATGTTCAGGACTGAGATCTAACAGTTAGGTCTGTTGTCTGTTGGAGATATCTGTTAACTGTTATCAATGGAGAAATTAAGTTAACATCAAAAGTCTTCAGCTAGAAGCATCCTTCATAAAAACCAACAATAGAAACCATTGAGGCTTAAAGAACTTTATTTTGCTGAAAATTTACTATATAATATTTATAAACTTATAAAATTGCATAATAAAAAGAATAACAGCTATGATTAAGATAGTGCCTTAGACATACACGGGGGCAGAAAACCTTCAACATCATTGCTGGGATAATACATCAGTTAAAATACATTCATTATTTTCTTCATTTTATCACACACACATTTTATATCTGCAGTTCTACACTTTTTAATTGTTACCTAACTACTAGGGGAAGAAAATAAAAAGAAACCCATGCTATCTTGTATCACAGAGATACAGAAATAACATACAAACCAGCAGAAGTACTGGCATGATTACCTACATTAAATTCATTTTAATTAACTGATGTACCTCCATCACGCCTAAGAATCTGTGTGATTGTTAGTAAAGGAACAGCTAAATTAGATCAAACCTATCTGAAAAAATGGGCAGAAGGAACAACTTCCTGATGATCAGGCTTGCAGGAACTCGGTCCCAGCTGTGACTACACAAAGGTGTACAACTGGCAGGTAATGAAGCAGAGCTAGATGCCAACTCTCCGTTGAGCACAGGAGGAGAGGTAGAAGTCCGCGTATTAGGTTTTTTGGTAGTAAATATTTTTTTTAATTTTGATATAATACTTTGCACGGCTTCTGTAAATTCCTGTTTAAAAATAGCTTTATTTCTTACAACTAATATTTCAAAATATTTACATTTGCATATTTTTAATAAACATGGGTAAACCTATATGGAACAAATCTGTCACACTTCAGCTTTTCTAATGATTAATGAATAATCATGAGCTAAGGAATGTATAGTGGAAAAGTGTACGATCCTAGTTTAAAGTCTAGAAGTGGTCACAATGTCCCTACAAATTCTTCCAGTCGCTTCTTATCTTCACTGTTAATAAAGTATTAATGTTCAGCCATGGACACCCCACCCCAACCCCCTCACTTCTTTGGTCTAGTTAATTCAAATGTCCTGTTCTTTTAGAAATCTTTTCACTTACTGGTGACTCTCTACTAAGTTACCTTTTTCTCCTTCTTTTGGATAAACTAACAGAATAGTAAATGTTAAGAATACACGGAGATTGGCCAGATCACTTAAGGGAAATCTAACTCCACTTTCATGTCTCTTATTGGCTCTACTCTGTATAATGTAAATTTTCCTAATCAGACGAAGTGGTCCAAAATTGTATAGTCCTCCCATTCAGACATTATCTAAATGCATCCAGTTCAGAATAATTTAATGTATCTAATGCATTTCATACAAAATGCTGTATAATTTATACAGTTTATTCAGTATCTCTGAAGTTCTGTTGTCTTCAAAAGATTTTGAAATTAAACTAACTTAAAACCAAGATTATCTCATTTAATGTCATTTAATCTATAATGGCATCTAACAATTGACTTTCCCCTTGATTGATGACCAGTAGGCTACCATAGGAAGTCAAAGTAAAAATACAATTACCCTTACATAGAGGGTTTTTTTTTAACTGTAGATTGCAATTCTGGGATGTGATTCATCCTGCTCATGACAGTTTGATATCCAAATGCCTGTGTGACCACTTCTTAAAGAACAATCTTGCTGTATTTTGTGTTTTCTCTGACTGATTCAGTTCTCCAGAAGGAGAATTTTACATTGGTAGATAATTTTAAGTAACAAACATTGTTGAATTGAGGTAAGGAGATGCATCTTAACCTGAAGAAACAAGCAATGACTTGTCTTTTCCTCACTCTCCATGGTCAGTTTTCTTGGTTCTGTGGGAAGCACAAATTTTCTGAGAAACAAACAGGGTTTATGATCTACCCAGAAGCCCTGAGGAACCCAAGTGTACTGGTAATTAATTTTGTGGTTGAAATATGTCTGAGTTATGGATAAGCAGATTATATTTAAAGTTCTGGGAGTTGCAGTGGTTAAAAAACATGTAGGTACTATTAGCAACGATCTTTAAATGAGAAGTTCCTAGAGTATATCACATCGGTACTGAGTACAAGAAATATACATATGTATATTTCAGCTCACTGGAAAAAGTTTAACCCCTCTGTTTAATTAGAAACATAAAGTGTTTTTCTTATGACACTTTTTTCTTAGGTATCTTTTTTTGTTTGCTTGTTTTGACTCCACAATTACTCCTGAGTTATATTTTGTTAGAGGGGGGGACATAGAAGGACATTTCTAATTCATTACTATACAATTAATAACAGCAGTTAACTGGAGAAAAAAAAAAATAAAAAGAAAAATGATGGGACAGTGATTTCCAGTTCTTAAATAGAAGTTAACTGGTCTGTACTAGACTCTTTTGAGAAGCTTTGTCAAGAGACACTGCATCATGAATTATTCATTTTATCAGCTATATTAATTCCATTACAACAGTAACGCATCCCTAGGGATTGAGACTCAATTCTCCTTCTGTCTACTAGCATCACAAGGAAATCTAAAGGAGAGATTTAAAATGTCCCTGTCATTCATCACATTTTGTTTGGCGCATTCAGAAGAACGTATTATTTATACATTAAGATCAAATAAGCATTTATTTATTACAGACAAGGATAAAGTTGTTAATATGACTTCTGAAATCCAAAAAGAGTTTACAAGGGAAACAACCGATCCAGAATTGTAAAATCATAATCACATTTTCAGTTCTCCAGCAAAATATTAGAACAATGAGTAATTTTACTGCATAACTGAAGAGTTGATCATGATTTTACATCACAGAGACACTTCTGGATGAAAGGGTGATAATGAATAAAGACAGTACATCAGATAAGAATCTTCAAGAAATGTAACCACATAGGTGTTGTAACATCTTACACTAGTAATGAAATACTTCCTTTTTATCAATGTATATTTAAAAAAAGATAAATTAATATTCAACAGAACCTGCAGTTTGCAAAGCAGGAAGAAACCTATCTCAGTGATCTGAAAAAAATTGATGATATCATAACAAGTAAGGATGAGTCACCACTTATAGAAATAGTCCTAGAGGAAGTAACTGCTTACTAAAATGCCTGTGGAGATCAGATTGTATGGAACAAGAGAAAATGACATGAATGAAGCTGGAAAAATATCAGTTTAGGTGTGGATATTTTCAGGATTTGAAAGCGTGTACTCTATAACCCAGCTGCATTTCTGATGAGCAATCAATGATAGAAAAATAGGCCAATGAAGTGAACTCTTGCAGAGGCGAGGCAGCCACAGGCAAGAAACTGGAAGAAGGTGTGAAGCAGCAGTGAGAGAAACAGCTAAGTGTGAATGTACTGCTGAAGCATGACCAGCTCAGGACTGCCATTCTCCATGCAACAGAGGGCTGAACAAGAAGGCAAGAGGGATGACATGGTGTAAGCTGCGTGGCAGTACCCTCCACCATGGATTTCAGGTCACCGGGAGCCACATCGTTTCTGCTACGTGGAGCGCCATGGGTGAATACAGACACTAGCCCCACACCAGTGCCAGTTGCATCCCACTCTCTGGCACTGTGGTCAGATATACTAGGTTAAACAAAACAAATCTCTGAAAAGTAAGTATATTTATGATTTATATTTGACTGATACTATGTCTCTCTCCATACAAAACAAGTCCCCTTTCGTGAGATAAATCTAACAATACAGACTTCAGGTACAAGTCAGAATAATAACAGTATGTTTTAAAATGTATGAAACATTACATTTCATTTGGGTAAGTTTTAAAACTTACACAAAATTTTAAATTGTTCATATTTTAAAATTTAATATGCTGAGAACTTGAGGGTAACAACAAAGTGTACCTATAGACTATTAGTAATTACTTCTCCTATATAAGTACATTCATATAAATACTGCAGTCATAAAGAAACTATTCATAGATCATTCGCTGATTAACCACTCCACAACCCATCGTATTCCTATTTTTACAGAACGTTATGCCAGCTTTAAGCTTACTACAAGAACATGAGCTTAAGGACATAAATTTAACGCATTGCTTTAAGCACAAACAGATTGCAGAAAAAAGCATGGTACTGGGTGCAGGTGCCTATCTTCTAAAAATTCAGCACAATTCATCCTAGAGATATGGGCTGGAGTAAGGCAATGTTATGGAGTCTTTCTCCCAGTATAGCTGCACTCCTGTGGCAGTAAAATAAAGAGAGGAAGGAAAAGTGAAATGAAGATTTCAGCGGGCTATCATTCTGGTATGGACTTTTGCAGAAAAATCTTTCCTCCTCTTAGATCTTCATGTATTTCTATCCTCAGTTAGATGAGCTGTATAATTAAAAAATATGGCTGTACATACACTTAATTCTCAAAAGTGCTGAGAATTACAAGCATAAAGAGCACAGAACCATAGTCATAAAATCCAAGGAAAAGGAAGCGTTTCTGAGATCTAGTAACTTGTCTAAACATAATTCATTTAGTATAGTTCATCAACTTTAACTATATCTACTTGTTCACATTATGAAGGTCAAATACAAAAATGGATTTGAACTCCAGGCTTTTATATATTTCTAGCTACCTATTTCATATATCAATGGCTCATATAGTGAACAAAAATAAACACTTGACTAACTTGATAGTCTGGGGAACAGACAGGCTGGAAAAGGTGCCGATAATTAGTGACGCAACATGTAAGAGAGACCTGGAAGAGGGTCAAGAAACCACACTGTGAGAAAGACTCAGACATACATTTAGCACCAGAGCTCTCTCTAGGTTATCATGGTTGTATTGTTTTATTATTGTTGTTAAGGGGAGAAGTAATATGACTTGCTAAAGCAAAGCATAGGCACCTATTTTCACTGCCTGAGAATTCCCTTGAAAGGCTTAAATGCAGAAAGTAAAGCAGGTGGGTTTTTATACATATTCTTCATACATCAGATATTTCAGCATAGATTAGGCATTGTTATGGTTTGGCTGTGGCCAGCAACAAAAGCAACAAGCGGCTGCCCCTCCCCCTGCCGAGGTGCGGAGGAGAATGGAAAGAAACAGGTAGAAACTGGTGGGTCGGGATAAGGGCAGTTTAACAGAACAGCAAACAAAGGGAACAGTAACAACAACGATACAGATAAGGGGAAAACACAACACAAACCACACGACCCACAGAGCCGCCCTCCAGGACCACCGCCGCGAGGTCCTGAGCCGCCAGTGAGTTCCCGCCCCCTAACTCCCCCCCACCAGAACCCAGCATGACAGCACATGGTATGGAATACCCTACTCTGTTTGGCCAGGTTGGGTCAGCCCACCCAGCTGTGCCCCTTCCTGGATTCTGGTGAAAATTAACCCTGTCCTGGCCGAACCCAGGACAGGTATACAGTGAGACAGAGATCAGACATTTTAGGCTAGCCCTGGGGGGTGATCCTTGCCATGTATTACAATGGCAACTTGATAGAACAGCCAATAGAACATCTGTGTTTAATGGGACTGCCAGGTTCTGAAATTATGTTCAGTAAGCTGGGTGATCCTACACAAATTTCTAACACAATATTGCAAATTGTACAATAAACTATGTTTAATCCCTGTATTAAGGACAGACAGTCTTTTCAGATAAACTTAGAACCATTGCAGACTTTCTCCCAGCTAAATGTAGAAGGCCAACATGAGCCTTTTTTGTAGGTTTAGCAAAATTTGTCTTGGAGATCATAGCAGACAAATATAGCAGACAAAACTCAAGTTTCAACATATTGTGCTTGTGATCTAAAAATAAACAAGGAAAAGGCTCATTCAATAAGTTATGACCTTGATCTTGTTGATTTTTTTGTACATACTTAATTCATGCATATGGATAATTCTCCAGACCTCAACAGAATTATTCGTAAAGTTAGCAAGGATTGGAATAAAGGGTTCAGTCCTACCTTTAATAGTAAAGGTTATTGATTATGTTATGGTGTTTGCTGTTTATTAAAACTTCTGGAAATACTTTTTTTTAAAATATAAGCAAAGTAAACCTACTGAGATTTTGATTTCCCCGATTAAAATTTTGTTACTTTCATATAATTCATGTGTCAGAGTACTTGGTGTAGGAGATAGATAAGCCCTTGGAAATGATCATGTAAAGTCTTGCATTAGCATAAGAGTAGGTATGCTATTTTTTTACTGTTGGGGTGAGAAAAACATTTATCCTTGTAAGACATTCATGGATTGTGTTTGAAATACCTGTAAAATCTATAGTAGGGGTGTTTGACTATCAGTTATTAGATATTTCATCATCAAGTTCATTTGTTAGGGAAGTTAGGCTGTCCTTTTCATGATATTGCAGTTAATGGCAGATGTTGTAACTCTGGTGATGCTGTAATATAAGATTGATAAAAGTGCAACATTAAATCAGTAGAATAAATTATTTGAACAATACTATGGAAATTATTTTGGATATAGTGTGCAAATATGTATGTTGGACATTTTAGGGACACTTATGATACATTGTATGTTGCTTTTCGTTTGTTTTGTAAGGAGGATCTATTCTATTCTTTAAGAGGATTCTGACATATGACATTTCTTTTTGCTCATGCCAGGGCAGAGAAGTGGTAAAAATAAGTGCTATCATTTGTTTTAGAAATGTGCATGCTTAACATACTTTACAAACTTGCTTTGTAACAAAATGTGTGGTGCTTGTTACTAATTCCTGAAGAGCAGTTATACACTATTCCTCATCGCAGCATCAGCAAGACAGCAAGACAGACTATTAGATAGACTATGGTAGACTAATCTCAGTGAAAGATGGGAATTTAACAGTCAAATTTGCACAAGGAAGAAAAAAAATGGGAGGAATTATTCATGCAAATGGATTTTTTTCCATGTTCTGTAATGATACAGAGTAATAATGTAATGGTATCATTACAGAATGATTCTGAGGAGTACAGGAGCTGCTGTGTTGTACAATATGCAATAGAGCTCACACTATATATACGTTCTTATTATTTCTGCAGCCTTTAAAAAAAGTAACATGATTAACTCTGGTTTAGCAGCATTTTATAATTTGGTCTGCACAAAGCAGTGTGCTTCACACTGTGGCATCTCTCCTCATAGGCTCCAGAATGCAGGGCCAGCACAATGGCAGCCCAATGAAGGAAAGCGGTGCCTTACAGGTAGCCGTTGCCACTAGCTTTCTGATGAAACTACTTCTGTAAATGTAAATTAGGCTTTCTAATTTTTCACCGTTAGACACTATGCTGGTTTCCTGACAGGCAACTGAAGATTTCTGGACTCCAGCAGGTCAAAGCTGGGACTATCAGTTTTACAGGCAGCTTGGGAGACATTTTTTATTATTCCAGCTTCACTGATATGGCCATAACATTTTAAGAATTTAAGTTATTGTCAGGATTTCTAAAGTTTCAGGCTTACAGTCACAAATATGAAAATATGATAGTTAAGAAACACTTCGAAATGTCTATTTTAGGGCATCACTATCAAAGACTGACTGGGATTTTGATATGTTTTCCTATCTGGTTTGTAACCACCGGTGGCTGACGAGGCACACCACCTCATTTTAAGAGGAATCATACAATATCTGCATCTGAGAGACTCTTTTAGGCTGCCTTTATAGTCAGTGGGAGAAAAACAGTCACTTCTATAGTTCCGTTAATCTCATCCTAAAACATACAACACAAGACAGACTTTTGCATGCGAAACACATCTAACTCTCCATTGACCATACAAGAATCTAGATGATCAATTCATACTGGCAGTGTAGACATTTAAAGAAGGATGAGTTAAAACCCTGTTTTATGAGTCAATTTATTAAAGTAAATCATCTTACAACTAGAAATTCCTTGTGTTTAACTTAACTAAGCTTATTTTCCTATGCATCAGTTACATGAGCTGTAGGTGTAAACCTTTTTTTTTTCATTTTTTTTCTATTATTTGGTTCCAAAGTAGTTTTTTTTTTCCCCCTGAAACCTGAAAGCTCTTATTTAATGGAAAGTTTTATTATTTAAAGTTTAAATTACTTCCAGCTCTGAAGTCCTCAGCAAAGGAAAGGCATGGACCTCTGGAGCAAGTCCAGAGGAGGGCCACAAGGATGATCAGAGGGATGGAACACCTCTCCTATGAGCAAAGGCTGAGAGATTTGGGGTTATTCAGTCTGGAGAAGAGAAATCTGTGGGAAGACCTTATTGCAGCCTTCCAATACCAGAAGGGTCCTACAAGAAAGCTGGAGAGGGAGTTTTTACAAGGGCAAGTAGTGATAGGAAAAGGGATTATGGATTCAAGCTGAAAGAGGGCAGATTTAGATTACATATAAGGAAGAAATTCTTTACCGCGAGGGTGGTGAGGCACTGGAACAGGTTGCCCAGAGCAGTTGTGGATGCCCCCTGCCTGGGAGTGTTAAAGGCCAGGTTGGATGGGACTCTGAGCAATCTGGTCTACTGGAAGGTATCCCTGCCCACAGCAGAGGCATTGGAGCTAGGTCTTCTATAAGGTCCCTTCCAACCCAAACCATTCTATGATTCTACGATAAATATGGAAATAGGGTTGCCCCAACCTGGCACAGCTATGAGCATATCCCCTTATTTATGTTCCTGCAGAGACAGAAACGAACAGATTGGACTTAGCCAAAAGCACCAGATAAAGAGAAATGGAGAAATAGGATAATAAATAACATAAAATAGTGAAGGACAAGAGGGTACAGAGAAACAAAAAGCAAAACAGGATTCCATTAAACAAGATTCAAAGCAAGAATGGGAAATAAACCACGAAGTAAGATATATCAAATGATAAATAATACGTAATAGATCTTCATATACATATGTAGAACATTAAACTTAACTGTAGTTAGAAATGGTTAGGGAAATCAGGAGAAAGTGACAGCATGACCAATTTCCCAACTGAAAGTTGTGGTCACTGTAGTGACTTGCCTACCCAAATAACGTCAATAACTGATGGCCTTCCATGAATTTCCTGAAAGACCTTTCTTTGAAGACTATACTTTTAGAAATGACATAGCATATAATTCCAGTATTTTGCTGACACCAGGATGTCATTCTCAGAAATAACACCTTTTTAAGGTGCTGCTTCCAGGGTGAGGCAGTGACAGAGTAGTCCTCCAGATTTCAAGGGTTAATACACACAGGTTAAGAGAATGGTTATCACATAGGCAGTGGCATTAAATTGCCTTTGTACTGTACTGATTTTGTGTGGTTATAGCAGAGTACCAAGTTACAAATAGCACTTATACACATACACCTTTAATTCAGAGTTCAAGAACTACATGAAATGAGTTTTGTGACCTCAGTCCAACCGCCAGAAGTCAAATGTCCACACTGATAAAACCACGGCATCAGCTGAGACTAATTAGTGCACTATCAGACAAAGTCAGTGCACTTGCTGGGTACTGAGTGGTCAAAAACTAGACCTCTTCTGTCTCTTTTCAGAAACATGCCACAGGTTGAGAAATTTTTACTGCTGCTCATTGTGGGTTTTGGACTAAGTAGAAGACCAAGGTTTTCAAGGATACAGATCAAACATTTTTCTGGGAAATTAGATTTTTACAAGTAATTAAGCACATCTTTTACTGAGTCCAGTTTTAAATGGAATTATTCTCACAATAAGGAGAACAGTATTTTTTTGCTTCTGAATTCCTACCTCACTCTGAGAAGGAAAGACTTGCTTCTTAATATATGCATTTTCGTTTTGCCTTTCTTAACACTGATCTAATTATCCTCTATCTTTCAACACTTTACTCAGTTTATCTGTAGCCTACCCAAACCAATACACTAAGTGATGGCACTTAATGAAACCTAGGGCCGCACTGTTTGCTTATGAAACCATAAACATACCCTGGACCAGATTAGCAATAGCAGAAGCCTTTTCAAGGCCACATTTCGTAATATTGAAGAATTCAAGAAATGCATTAGGGTGTAACCTCTTATTCACAAAAATACTTCTTATTTGCTCCTTCACAGTACCCCGTGCAACAGGATGCTTAAGAAGAATGCTCAGATGTCAAGTCCTTAGAAGTGTTTGGACTACGAGGTTCTGTGAGCAGGTAAACAAAGACTTCTACTTTATCAAATAGTGTAGAACAGCAGGGGTCTCAGTAGTACTAAGCCAGACCAAAGTCACCTGGGACCTCCACCCACACCAGTGGACCTAGGAACTCTATTTAAACTTAGCCTGGGGCCTTCATCCTTCCACACGAGCAGTGCTGAAGGAGTGCTACTCATTGGGCTGGAAGCAAGATGAGCATGAGCCAGCAGCCCACACTGCCAGCAGAGATGACCGTCAGTATCCTGGGTATTAACCAACACTGAAGCACTTGCCATGTGAGGAGCAGCTGAGGGAGCTGGGCTTGTTCATCCTGGAGAACAGATGACTGCAGGGAAGGGGATGGGACAAAAAAAGCAGGTATAAATTGAAGCAACATGCTTAAGGCTGGATATAAGAATATGCCTTTTCCTCACAAGGACACTGGAGCATCTCTCCTATGAGGAAAGGCTGAGGGAGCTGGGCTTGTTTAGCCTGAAGAAAAGAAGACTGAGAGGGGACCTTATAAATGCTTATAAATATCTCAAGTGTAGGTGCCAGGAGGATGGGGCCAGACTCTTTTCAGTGGTGCCCAGCGACAGGACAAGGGGCAATGGGGACAAACTGAAGCACAGGAAGTTCCATCTGAACACGAGGAAGAACTTTTTCACTCTGAGGGTGACAGAGCACTGGAATAGGCTGCCCAGGGAGGCTGTGGAGTCTCCTTCTCTGGAGGTATTCAAAACCCGCCTGGACAAGGTCCTGTGCAGCCTACTCTAGGTAATCCTGCTTTGGTAGGAGGGTTGGACTAGATGACCCACAGAGGTCCCTGCCAACCCCAGTATTTCTGTCAGTAGAGCATGAATCCTTCTTATTGTATAGTGATAGTTATGCTGACCTGACAGAATAATTTCTCTTGCTGGAGGCTATTAAAACTCCACAATACATTAGTCATAAACTTTGAGAGCACATGTGGGGATCATGCCCATGCTGATACATGAAGTGTGGATTTGGAATCTAGACTATTTCCTCAGTGGATGATTGAACACAGAATCAAAGAAGAGATGAAAGTTAGTTTTTTACCCTCTGAGCTACCCTGCTTCTTAATTTCTTCATTGATTTTCCCAATATTCTGTTCTTCAGGTGCTGTTTTGCAAAATTCAGGCATGGGTGAACATTATGAACTATGTTGTATTAATTAAATTTCAACTTCTGAAGTATTAACTAATGAAGCACCTTTCATGAGTCACTGATGTTTAACTGAAGGCTAACTTGATTTTTAGCATTAGATTTTTACCTAATTGCACTTATTTGACAATGTATGAGAAGAAAACTTGCAGAATAACACATCGAGATTTTCTTTTAAAGTTAACCCCGATAGGTTTTAGTGCAATAGTTTGTGGATTTTTTTTTTTAATAATTCAGAAGGAATTCTGTCAAAAGACAGGCCAACAAAGCATTGATTGTCATTGTTATGGTTTATGATAGCAACTCTAACAATGGATGAACCCTCTCCAGACAAAAAAAATGGAGTTAGCCTAATATTTGTGGAGATATATCTTTGATATATGTGAGGACCACATAAGAGTGAAATGCATTCATGTAAGTAAAGATGATCAGTGTATAAGTTTATAGACATTTTTAATTAATTTGAATAAACATAATTTAAATGTATTTTTCTTAAATAAAGACTACCAGGGTATTTATATTAATTAAAGCAGTACTATGTCTGTGTGGAGAGCTTTTAAAATGTGTGTCTTTCACCTATAGACATTAATGAGCTCATTATAAATAACACAGCTATCCTTGGATTTCTGTCTAGGCAGGTTAAATTGTGTGATCATTTGTTGCCACCAAATCTTCTGAGCGGGTGTCTAGAAAATGTTCTTACCTGTTCTTTTTATTAACTAACATGGAAAAAAAGTGTCTATTTGATACTGAATAGGGACAAATTTGTCAGCCAAGCAAACGAGAATATTCTGACCCTTCTTATTTTCATTCATAGATCAGAAATTATTTGTTCAAGCTTCCCCCTAGATTTCCTGAAGTCATGTCCACTTCCTCCCACTGGGTAATCTTGGATCAGGACCAGAGTAGCATTCACAGACCACTGTTACTGCTAACCTTTCTTTATCAAGACTTCAAGCACTCTTTTAGATGTACGCTATTTCAGCAGAGAAGTAGCTCTTTCTGCTTCCTTGTGTTGTGATAGATTGAGCCTCAACAAAGCATTAGGGAAAAGGGTTCCGTTTCAAATTTTGTCACGTTTATCTAACTGAGTTTAAGAGGGTCACTTCTTTATTCTGTGTCTGTTTTCCTATCTGAAAAAAGGAGGAAAAAAATTTTGCCACTTGATAAAGTCCTTTACAATGTATAAATTATTAATCTCTATAAAAGCTAGGTATGACTACTGTCTCTTGTAATTGTTGTATTGAAAAATGACTCATTAAAACACTTGATTCAGGGTACAATTAACAACTATATCTAGGTTTATATTCAAAATTGGGGAATGCTCATGTCGTTTTTAAAATAAAATTAAAGAAAAAAAGACACTATTTATTTCTTGAAGAAGCAGAACTTACCATTTTTTACCATGATAAATTCAGTATTCTAACAAAGCTGGTGGTTATATGTCATAGTCTGCTGTTTGCTGATGATAGCTACAGTGTTTATCGCAGAAGGGTTCAAGCAAAGTGGCTCCACTCTGAATCTACCTTTCTTTTGAATTCCTTGAACAAGTGACATCCACAGATGTCCACAGATTGTCTACATATAAGTAAGCATTTTATTTTGTCTTTCACAAAATGTGTATAGTTACAAAAGATTTATGCTAACATCACTTAAAATGTGTAAGATTTTCTCTTAATCATTCAAAGAGGTTTATTACCTGTTTGTATGTTTAAAATGACACAAAATAACTTAAAAGCTACCAAGAAGTCTCTTGTCTCATTGGGTCTGAGCTTGTATACTATTATTTTGTCCTACAGTTTGCTGGTTTTTAAAAAGTGTTTAAATTAAAATTCATGAACATTTAAAACACAACCTCTTGCTTTTAAACGGTTCTACTGATAGTTAATTTGTTTCTTAAGCCTGGTGTTCTGAAATTACCCCACCTAAACTCTCCTGAAGGTAATTGATAGTCTAGCAAAATGCAAAAGTCACGTTTAAATTTGAGATGTTGGATATTTTGTGCTTTGAAAAACAGATACATAAAATAACAGTTTTTCTTTCTGAAATCTGTACTGTAGTGAATTTACAGTCAGGAAAACAAACTTAGAAGATATACAAAACTATTATCTTTGCCATTCATTTATTGTAATGGATGCAATTCAATTTGAATATGAATCTATCCATGTAATATTGGAATTTATTTTCATTCACTTAAGGTTTTGAAATGAAATACAGTGGAGCCAAACTAATTTCTTTATTTTACAAAACTGTCTGGCTTCAATAGCTGTTATTCCTTTCTTAGAAACAGGCTGAAAATCTTAATTATATTTAATATATAAATAGCTAGTAAATTCTTGTTGAATAAACATCATATAATGCTTGATAGAATTTAAATTAACTATTAAAATATTTATGGCATTTTCTTTATAGTAAGCTAGACCTGACAAGTCTTTAGAAAATGTTAATTTAAGACAGCCATAACATTTTAATTACAGACTTTTTAACAAACTGTTAGATGTTTTGCTTTCACTTTTATTTCTTACAAATCTCTTTTGCATTTCACCTCATCAGCTAAAGTTCATGGGTTTGAACATTAAATATACATAAACAGATATACATTTAATTCATATATATACACTTAACATACGTTAAATCCAACTGTCTTTATTCATAAACAAATTTCTGACTGACATATTGCAGTATATAATGCCATGGGTTTGTGTTTAAAAAAGCATCAGAATCTGGTCTGAAAAGATAAGCCACAAAGCTCAAAAGTTATCCAAATCCAAAAGTATACAAGACGGAGGTAATAAAGGCAGGAAAGAGCTGCATAATTAATAATTAATCAACATGATAACATGAAAGGAAAAGAAACATACCTTGATTAATCAACTTCTCATCTCTAATACAGCTGCTAAAAATGCAGTAAACAATAAACCACATGCATCACTATGGTGAATTCATAGCTAAAGGACTTCCACATACTTTTGACTGCATACATTGTTTATTAGCTGTTCTTAACACAGTAGACAGTTTAGCAAATAACTGCACCTAAACCACTAAATCTAGCTAGCTACCTGTTAAGCCTAGTACTTAGAGATAAAGAATTATAGTATTTTCTCCTCTGTTCTATAACCACGTTTATTATTACCACATTACTATTCTTTTTGAGTATACAGCTTTAAAATCCATTTGAAACTGGTTTTGGGGGGGGGGAAGTATAATTTCGTGGCCTCATGGTCCCTCTGAAAAATTCACTTCAGAAACATGAAAATAGATGTTGCAATTTCAACCTCAACTTTCTTTTATATGTTGCGAAATTAAAGCAAACCATTTATTACCGGAGACAAGAATTTATGTTTTAAAGGCATCAAATGGAACATCTTAGTAATTTCAAGGATCTCTTTCCTATTCAAAAATCAAGCTGAAAAAGCTGTCAAAATCAGCTAATCTCATAAATGATCTGAATATTTCTGTTAAAAGATAAACACAAATAGACATGACTTTCACCATAACTGCTATACTGTTCTTCCTCTCAAAGCCCATTCTTGGTGAGTGAAGCCTTCATTCAACTTCTCTTATATTGTTTCCAAAATGAACCTCCAATCTTGCAGTATCTGCTAAAAGAGCAGGCTTCCACATGGACGTCTTACTAATTTTCACGAGATCCGCTCCCCACTCCCGAACAGTAAGTCTTGCCAACCTGAGTGCAATGGAGAACAGACAGCTTAGACTCTCTTTGGGCTTGGGATTTTGTGCTTTGTCTAATGATTGCTTAAAGTAACCCATTGTAGAAGACTGCTACAAACTGGTTTTGTCTCGACATTTCCATTGTCATCTCTTGCTGGCCTCTGGAAAGAAACCGCCACTATGACCTGCAAGAAAGCGCTTGCACACAGAGAAGTGCGTGGACGAGCAAGAACGGACATGTCTAAGTGGGCAGCACGCATGGCAGGAACTGCACGTATGTGGACATGCTCTGCACATGCGCAAATGCCCCTATAACAGGGCAGCACATGGTCCTCGCCGCTCTCTTGCTCTCCTCCTCGCCGCCTCGCTGCTGGGCTCCGCCCTCGCCGGGGCCTCCACGCCTGCACAGAGACTGAGCCGACCGGACATCGCTGGACATCGTCGAATCCGTGGTGGTGGTAACTGATCCCCACCCCCCGCACTTCTTTTCCTCGCCCGCTGGGGTTTTTCCGACTTTAGTCTTTTTTTCTTTTCTGTCTCATCTTCTCCCCACCAGAGCTCTGATTCCCGGTTCATCGAAAATAAAGTTTACAAGGTGGCACGGCATATGACTGCGTTTGCGTCTTAATCTCATCTCCTGGGATCACATCGAAACCTCCCCGATATCGGATAGGGACACCCCCACAAACAGCTTTGGTGCAGAAAATAGAAACCTGAGCTCCTTTCTTCATAGCTCAGACGAAAGGCAGTTCTCCTACAGCTGCTCCTCTTCCCTCCTTCTATCTGACCCTGCTATACCTTTCCTATATTTTCCCTCTTTCAAAAGCAGCAGTTTCAAGAAAAATTACAAAATCTTTTAGTTCTTTGGAAAAGAAAAAGTGTCTTTTGATCTCTATTAAGATCATATGCAACTGACAGTGAAAAATACCAAGAAGTTAAGATATTTTTACAGTGGAATCCTAACTAGCTCTGAATTAATATAAGCTAGTTTTCTTAACCAATTATTTGAATATTCCCTTTTATGAAGGTCACACAATAATTTTTACAGCTTTAGCTAAACTTCAAATTTTGTCAGTGAGTCAGTAGAGTTGTAATTGCACAATTTTGACTTTTTTTTTCTTTTCAAAGTTTATATTACTACAGCACACATATTCTTCTAAAATAAAAAAACCCAAACTTAATTAAAGTTTTCAGGTAATTCAGGTTGTAAGTCATCTTTCAAATATGAAAACATAATATCAGTCCATTCTATAATGCAATATCTGCAAGATCAATATGGCACAACTGATTTGATATAGTGACTTACCATGGTGAGTCCCTGGAATTAGCAACGATGAAGAGAGACAAAAGTCATTGAGAAGCATACATACTCACTCTGCAGAAAAGATGTTTTAAAATATTTAAAAAAATGTGATTAGAAACTTTCAAGAGTATTAAAAATAAAGACAACAACAGAAAAACTATTCATGTTTTGAAGAATGCTTAGCCACCCACACAAATATGTTAAGAATATTGTCTTTTCCTGCTTCTGTAATGAAGAGATCTTGGAACACCATGTTCAATTATACAATTAGTGTATGCTACCATATGTACTACCAGCAAGGTAAGCACCTCCATATTATATTGGTATTAATAGAGTTCAACAGTGCTTAAAGAGTACCACTCATATGTTCAACATCATAAAAAGAACAGCTAAGGATCACAGAATCTCAGAATGGTAGGGCTTGGCAGGGACCTCTGGGGATCATCTAGTCCAACCCCCCTGTTAAAGCAAGGTCACCTACAGCATGTTGCATAGGACCATGTCCAGGCAGGTTTTGAACAGCTTTAGAGAAGGAGGCTCTGTAACCCCTCTGGGCAGCCTGTTCCACTGCTCTGTAACCCTCACAATCAAACAGTTCTTCCTCATGTTCAGATGGAACTTCCTATGCTCGTTTGTGTGCATTGCCCCTTGTCCTGTCGTTGGGCACCACTGAAAAGGGTTCAGCGCCATCCTCTTGACACCCACACTTAAAATATTGGTAAGCATTTATAAGGTCCCCTCTCTGCCTTCTCTTCTTCAGACTAAACAAGCCCAATTCACTCAGCTTTTCCTCTTAGGAGAGATGCTCCAGTCCTCTAATTATCTTCATAACCTTCCTCTGGACTTTATCCAGTAGTTCCTCATCTTTCATGAACTGGGGAGCCCAGAACTGTACACAGTACTGCAGATGGGGCCTCACTAGGGTGGAGTAAAGGCAGAGAACCTCCCTCACCCTGCTGGTCGCACTCTTCCTAATGGACCCCAGGATACCATACTTCCTGGCAAAGAGGGCACACTGCTGGCTCATGGTTAGCTTGTCATTCATCAGAATTCCCAGGTACTTCACTGCAGACCTGCTCTCCAGCAGGTCAGCCCTGAGCCTCCCCTGGTGCATGGGGTTATTCTCTCCAGGTGCAGGACCCTACACTTGCCCTTGTGGAACTTCATGAGAGTCCTCTCCGTCCAACTCTCCAGCCTGCCTAGGTCTCATTGGATGGTAGCACAGCCTTCTGGTGTATCTACCACTCCTCCCAGTTTTGTGTCATCAGCAAACTTGCTGAGTACACACTCTGTCCCTTCATCCAGGTCATTGATGAAGAAGTTAAACAAGACTGGGCCCAGTACTGACCCCAGGGGAACACCACTAGCTACAGGCCTCCAGCTAGATGCTGGATGATCAGGACATTTTCACTTCAATTAGTTGTTATTGCTAAGTATCAGTATATGTAATCTACATATACTCTTTCGCCAAACCCAAAACTACTTCACAGAAATACAATTTTTCTGGTAATCTATTAACTAAAAATATTTTGAAACTGTGAAGTATTTATGCATAGCACATTTTAAATTTCTCTTGCTCCTAAAAATAGATTGATTATCATGCTTTTTAGAAGACAGAGTGGTTGCAAAAGGTTTTTCCCAGCTGCCCATTTTCTATTTTGTAAGTAAAAAATTTAATTTCTCTTATTATCCATTAATGTTCTTCCATGTTCTCCTATGAATATGTATATATGTACATATACACCCTTATATTTATATAGATTTTTAAATTTTTCACTCTTGTACACGTAAATTGGAGGTTATACAGTTTCCTCCTGCTTTGAAAAAGACTGATTTTTTCTTAAATAAATTCTCTTATGTGGTCTAACTCTGACATTTTGTATTACTTCTACATACTTCTAGGTGATTTAATTATAAATCAGAGTAAGAACACAGAAATAACATACTCAAGGGATTATTACAATAATTCCCTAATAATATTACTTTCCAGTTTCCAACTGAAAAATTACATTAATACTTCAAAAAAAAGCATTTATTAGGGAAAGAGTATATGGGTTTCTTTTTGTTGAAGTGCTTAATCTCTGTGTGTGAGCTAAAACCACACTAGCACAACAGGTTAATTATCATCCAGGTGATATTTTCTTGCAGCAGGACAATTGTGTTCTACATTGATTGCGAAAGTAGTTTCCAGATTTCTAGTCTTGAAGTCAAGTAATTCTCAATTTCTAAATTATTGTTAAATGAGCAACTTTTTCTGAAGAAAGGAGGAGATGAAGTTCCCACACACATATATTATGACTGATGCCTAGCAGAAAGTCTCAAGTCACTCAAACGGCATAAAAACTGCTACATGATATGATTGGTGTAGTCAAAAACATTATTTTAAGTGCTAAAATTAAAATAAAGAAATATTCTTTGTCCCAATTACTTATTTGGGTAACTTTCCCCTTCTGCTCTCTTGCTTCCAAATGCTTCTTCAAATGGTGAGAAACTCATAGAAGGTGTAGGATTTTTTGTTAGAATGGCTTAGGTGGACCAAAATGCAAGTGATAGCCTTGTATCAATAAAAGAAGTAAATATTAAAGGTTATAGAACAATTGAAAAGGAGTCTATTTCCAGTTTAGAAGAGTCTTGATGGAAGGAAAAAAAGCCACTCCAGTCAAAGTCAGTACATGTTTCATCAATTACCATTATTTATACTTTAGGCCCTCATCTGGTTTTCAGGATTATAGCTACCTGCAATATAGATATTGGAAGTGTTAATTGACACTGGTCCATTCTCACATGCCTTCAGAGGGCTTCAAATTTCTTTATATTTTGAAATATATCATCAGATGTATAAAATGAGCGATATCATGTTTCTCTACAAAATGCTTCCTAATGTGCTATTTTTAAAAAGTCCAAAAAAGAAGAAAAATTAAGTGAAAAATCGTAATAGTCCCGTAAATAACGTGTACTGTGACCTGATTTATGTGTATAATACTCTTTATAGATAACTACCTATTGCATTAATATTTTTCATATATTTATTTATTTGTGTTTTATATTTATAGTTTACATTAAATTTCTTCCCTCTTCACTAAGTCAAATAAGAAATTAGTATCATTAGGTCAATGCAATTAATAATCTAATTTACAGGTTCCAGGATGAATCAGGAGTCTTTCATAGTTGCAGATATGAAAGGGACTGTCATTCAGTAAAAATCTTCCCCAGCTGGGGAGTCATACAACATGCTGTGCATTTTCTATGCAACAGGGAGAAAGATCTCATGCAAAAATTTTGGCTAAAATCTCTCCCAGGTGCCAAGGACTTTCTGTTGACCTTTGTAGGCCAGATTCCTCAGGTCCTGAATTGGTCCAATTCTGCTTCTGTGGAGCAGGGTATTTTACTCTGATTTTCATCTTTTGTGACTTTATTATTCTGTACATTTCCTGTAGAAAAGTTAATCCACTTCTGCAGGAGACCTTATAAACATACCTGCAGTCTCTTCTCACAAGGAGGCTGCAAGGCCCAAGAACCCCAGCCAGGCTGTCTGACCTGTCTCTCTGTATGCCAATAGCCTACAAAATAATTTCTTGAATGAAATACCATGGCAGTTCCCTCTTAAAGGTGGAAAGATGCACTGCTCATTCCTATGCATTTTTTGTTCTGAAATATAACTTAAATAAGTGCGAAAGAAAAAAAAATATAGTATGGAAATGAGGGTATGGTATCCCTAGGAAAAAGGCTAGTAGATACAAGATCCAGTATTCCAATACATTGGAAGATGGTGCATCTAAACCCATACAAAAAGGCTGTACTGTATATTAGACATTTGCAAATGTTTTCAACTTGCAGGTAAAGGCATCTGTCTAACTTAAAGTCAAAAACCAGTACAGTTTCTGTATGTGACACTGCCTTGTGTAGGTAGACCTAATTCTTTTTCCATTTTAGTAGTAAGCTTTACCTACCCTACCCAAAATCTGTGAAGATGTGCAAGTTGTGTGCACATATCAGGCCACACTTTATTATGTGAAAAAAAGCAGGTAAATATGCTACCACTGTTAATAAAATTACAATACACGAGTATATGTACTTTCTTGAATGCCTCTAACAGTGCCATTTCAATGGTCTCTTAAAGACGGTGTTCTTACAAATATTAGATACACATATATACAGTATATACAAGTGTGTATACATATAAATCTACAGTAAATTATTCTCTACAACTATTTTACAAATTTGATAGGTAGACTGCATAAATAATTATTCTAATATTCCAAAATTTTACTTCTACAATTGTGGAACAAAGGTCTTGTATTTTTGCTTACTCTTCTAATTGGATTGTTCTAATTTGGAGTTAGCTATAAAAATATCTTTTGATTAGTAGGAAGACGTAACAAAAAGATGAAATAAAATCATTCTGGACTCCAAATTTAAAACTACTTTGTGGAAAAGAAAAAAAACAAGCTAATCAAATAGCACATTCTGACACTATTTCTTTTGATTTGCAACCACTGACTGAAAAGAATACTTCAATTTAAGAATAGATTATAAGAGATTTTAATTATCTTCTTTCATTTTTATTGCATTCTTTTCCTTTGTTTGGTTTGGTTTTATCCTAAATAGTAAATCAGAAATAATTCATCTTTCAGCAGTTTTTCATTGACCCTGTGGGCTTATTAAGGTCAAATAGAAAATACCATTGTTTACATCCTCACCAACACTATTTACTTGACAATGTTTATTACTTGGTAATCAATGTGGATTTCTGACCTGTACTGAAATAAATTAAAAAACGAAGATGCTATTGCTCCTACAGACGTAAGTTTTAAAAAAAAAAGATAAATTCTGTCCATTTACCCAGTCATGCTATATTTAATTACGTTATAGACAGTATATGAATTGTTTATGACATGAAACAGGAGATTGTAGCCCCTACTCCCCAAGCATTAGTTCATGCCTTGGTCATGCTGCTCCCATTGATACAACAATATCTGGGGAACCTCCTTTTCCCTTGATGCTGTGATTACATTCTCTGCTCTCAACATGCAGAACCCTGTGCAGCTCGTCTGGGGTCCTGAAACAGCAGGGTTTATGAGTATTTACCTTAGCTTAACACCTGAAAGAGTTAAGTACCTATTTAATATTCAGCACACAGATATTTTATTCACTCTCCTCCTTTTGAACGAGACAACACAAATGCCAATTTTTTTCTTTCATATGAGAATTTGTAGTCTTTCTAATTAACAAGTAGTTCATATCCAGTAAGATTCTAATAGCTACTGCTATACTGCTTCTTACCCTCAGAGTTTTTTTGTTTACCGTCTTTGAAACATGTATCTCCTGAATATTTTATGGATACAGTAGAAAAAGCAGTAGCAAATGAAAGAGACAGTATCAAGGCAACAACACCACCTCCCTATCCTGATAATTACTGGTCTGTAAACTGTGTACATAACAAGTTGTGTTGAAGGGATTGAATATTATGACAACTGAAAAAAAAAGAAAAAGGAACTTTATTGCTCTTAGTGCATTATATTCTGACAAATCATTGTTTATTTCACAGGTACTTACAATAGTTACTGGGGTCAAAAATGTCACCATTAAGTGAGAAAAATAAGTGTAAAGTCATTTTGTCATCTTTAAATCTTATGAACAATCTGTGAAATCACAGATTTTTAGGAACTTTCAGCTGGGACATCTTACTCTTAACTCTGAAACTTATTAGCATTAATTTCGTGAAGATCCAAAGCAAACAAAAAATGCCAACAAGCATTTGAAATTGTGCACCAGACCCATTGAAGTTAACTCTGCCCTGATCCTTCTGTGTAGAGCGCCTCACTGAAGTCATTTTCCATGAGTATATTCCGTTAACACAATTTACCCCACATATGCATTTCTTTAAAATCAGATAAATATGTGAATAATAAGTAGATATCCAGATCTTATTTTTCAGTGGGGCAAACAGATTAACTCATTATAACTTCTTTAGATGGGAGCTGTCTTTCTTCGTATGAAATACAGATTCTGGTTTTAGTGATCAGTGAAGTAAATATGTAATTCTGAACTTTTTTATTTTTTCTACCATACACCTTCTTTTATCCCTGAGACTATGTCTTGAAAAGTGGTACCAATCTTTTAGCAGTAATAAAGTGATGAAATAACATGAACTGGTTTATAATGGTATGCTCTGAAAGATCAGGGATACAGATCAAAGCACAGTTTCAGAAAATCATAAACACCTTTCTCACCTGCCCTTTCATTCGTGTGTTTAAAAAAGTATTTCCAAACTCTACCATTTCTGTTTTAAAGATCCTAACAAACCTTCTTACTGCATCTGAAGCTACGTTTACAAGTCATCTATTCCAAGCACAACTACCTTCAAGGTTTTTCTAATGATATCAAGCCCTATCTCAAGAAAGTGTTCTGAGGTTATGACCATTAAAAATTTATATACCTTAGTTTATACGCAGACATGATGGAAATGTTCCTCACTTTTCTGTCAGAACGAAATTCATGTGCACTCTTTGCAGTCAACTAATGGTTAAACTTATCTGGCTCTTGCAAAATAGGAATGAATTTTCTGATGACGGCAAGTGACTGAAACTGTGACTGCAGCAGTGTAGTGCAGGAGACAAGAGATAATGCCCTATCAAATCACTTCCAGTATTGGAGATTATAGGAACATCAGGGCTGAACTTCCATTCAGCAGAAGTCGTTCAAGAAAAAAGGATATAATGAGAGACTTCATCCTAGAGCAGTATGCTTCTCAGCAAGAAAAGACTGAAATTTATCTAACAGACTGCTGCTTATTTCCTGAAGAAGTCTGAATTGAATTTAGAGATAGGTGACTTGTTATGCTACTAGCAGAGGAGAACACAGAAAAAATATTGAAACCCAACCAGAATGAGAACTAAAGCAAAAGGAATACTATATTTTTTTCATTGTCTGCCTCAAAAGAAAGGAATTGCTTTTTTTCTTATTCCCAACCTCTGTGTTTTATTAAAATAAACTTATTCTATTTTACTTAAAGGTTCACCCTAGTGCTGTCAGACTCTCAAACACCAAAAAGTCCAGAGCTGAAAACAGGAAAAGGATTGTCAGCTGTGGAAATCTGCATCTCAGTAGTGACTCTTCTGTAAGTCTCCTGGTCTGCACGCACTAGGGTGCAAGGATGTGATCACTTGGTCTGATGACACAGGGTGCTGGAGAAAGAGGTGAGTGTCACCCTGGCGAGTGTAACCTGGAGTACTTTTGAGACGGTGTGCATCATCTGTGTATGCACCATCTGTAACTTAGCAGGAAAGGATATCATCAATACAGAGCCAATAAAAAATAAACTTTCCAGAAATCTGGGAACTAAGAATGCATGTAGAGGGTATTGGATAATAATTATTCAAACCATACCAACAATGCCAAAATGTAAATAATAGAAATGGAAATAATAATGGCAATTGATGGTCCTCTGAGCAAGGAAGGTAACCTAAAGGCCTAGACCACCAAAAAACCCAAAAAGTTAGTTAATTCTTACATCTGTTTGCAGACAGAGTTGATTAATCTCCCCAGGATTCTGGAAATGTAGCCTGGCTGGTGTCAGTGATCAGCTGACGCTGCTGTAAGGAATCGGGGACCCAGCTGCCAATGACAATGTGACTTAGTAGTGGGACTCATGACATGAGCTGGGATAAACCTTACTCATAAGAAATCATAATAATGTTGCCTGATACCTACGAAGCGTTGAACATAATTCATGCAGACCACTGAACCTAAGAAAGCTAGAACACAAAACGGTTACTGTGGCATTTCTTCCAGTCTTCTCACAAGTTCACTACCAACATGCAGTGGTGTGAATTGCAGCAAATATGCTGACTTGTAGAACAAGTCCACCTGTGGCATTCTACTCCTGCTCTGTCTGCTGTCATTCTCTGCTGGGTATGGATGCCCATTGGATTCTTTTTGTCCGTACCCAACTGAACTTACCCTGCCAAGCCTACACACCTACCTCCTCCTTTAACCTGATTTAAGGTTAGTGTGAACATGCTCTAATGTTCGTTCTGCTCACAAACTCCTCTCCAACTATATATTAAAGAAGGGTAAGCACAAGTCTGTATGGTGTCCTTGTTTTTGTACTGGTAGTAAGCCTTTAACGACACTTTTGAAGTGCTGGCTCTGACCATCCACTACATGTAATCTTGATCCAAGCTAAACTATAAGGACTTTCTAGAGAGTCTGATCATATAGCTCCAGAAAGAGGGACTGCACTGCCAGTGCGACAGCTGTCTGTGAAGGGAGGGGGAAAAAAGTGAGCACTGAATTGTGAATATGAGATATAGAGATGGAACATGAGATGGAACAGAGACATCTCAATCAAGAATTAAATGTTGAGAGGAATTCACTATAAGCTAAGACACAGCTACCTAAAAGAAAAAGAAGGGGCTAAAAGGGCAACTACATAAGCAGACCACTGGACGAAATTCTCCAGGAGATCTCTTCCACTCATAGGGATATGGAAAAAAGCTGACAAATTCACTCTAACATTTCTGCATGCAATGTTTTCCCCCCATGCTTTTTAGGGGGATGGTAACCTTTTTTTTTTCCCTCTAGAATTTTGCTACGTCTTTAATTTTGGAGGGGATTACAATCCTCTCTTGACTAACATTTTAATCTAAATTACTATTTAAACAAAGTCAATGTTGTAAGTAACATTCTGAAATATATTTGCATGGCATCTTGTTCTCCGGAAAGTATATTCTTTACCCGGTGTGCAATAAGCCAATCCTCACATACTCAGGAGAGATATTGTTTTATTCAGGCCTGGGTGCTCGGTGGATTTTCCACAAATCAAGCACAACCAATGCTGGCTTCTTCGTTACATTTATACATTAAATTCATGCATATTCTAGCTATCTGATACACATTCTTTCTAGTCTACATGAGTTGTGCAACTATGTGATGGCTCTTTTTTAGAACCCTCTGCACATGTCTTCCTCCTTTTGGGGGTCTCTGGTGGTCCTCAGTGGCCTTACAGATAAAGTACCCTAACTCTTTTTATCCATATGTAGTCATAAGTCACCTAAGGACAACTTAAGGCTACTCTCTTCTACCAACTTTCCTTTGTTTCTTCAAGAAGGAGAATTTGTCCTTAATTAAATGGGTAGTGTAGATGGCCAAGATATTCTGTCTCTAAGCTCAGGTTAAAAGTTAACGTGATTCTGGTCATGCACTACTTGATCAAAGGGACACTATTAAACACAAAACATACCCATACCCCTTCTTTCCAAGAGAAGAACTTGCTCTATTACAATATGTTGAAGTCAACTAAATAGATATTTCAGAGTGTCACAAAAAGAGCAGGATTTCAGTTAAGGACAAATCATGTAGGGAATTTATATTATTATTATTATTATTTTGACACTCTTGCTCTGTCCAAGAAACCATTTATCAAAAATAAAAGCTCAAACAGCTACTTTATTAGTCTCTGCCTGTTACTACTGTTAAGTAGAGATGTACTGAGCTATACCAACATAATTCATAGAAATAACTGTTCAGGAAGAAGGTTGATACCTTTTTATTTCTGCTTCCACTGGTTTATTTGCTTTACACTGCTTAATAATCCTTGTCATGTTATTTTTGATTATTTATAAATGTGATAGAGCGGGCAATGTATTCTGTTCTGTGGGGTCCAACTTTCACATGGAACAGTAAGCCAGAGGGAAAAAAAATTGAGTATGCACATCTATAAAACTAAAAACTGCTGCAAAATTGGACTGCTTATGTTTCATTCTTGTCTCTCAGTTCTATTTTCAGCTAAAAGATAGATTCATGCCATTCAATTTTCTTTCTTTATTTGATCAGTCTTTTTTAATATTATGTTATTTCTGATTTTTTTTTTATTTTAGAGAGCTGTGTCAAAACAGGATGTCAAAGCCACTAGTTCCTGAAAGGTAACAGTGGCCAGCCTGCTGCATTCACTGGTCAGTCTATAATGACTGTCATGGTTCAAAGCAAAGAGAACAGAATGACCCGTAAATCAAACAATTTAACATTACTGATGTTATCACTCAATCATGTAACTACTCATACTGTGATAGTATGTCTTCAATAATTTGAAAAGTGAAGTTTGTACAGGTTTTCTTGTCTAAAAATCCAAGCAAAATGGAATATTACATGCATGTGCATGTGCAGCCCATACTTTTGTATGTACCTATTGTGTCAAATATGACAAATTTTATCTGATGTGAATACCAAACTGGGTCACTCATTTTGCACATATGAACTTCTTATACAGCTTAAAATCTGGGAAAGAAGTGGAGGCTTTTTTAAAGATTCATTAAAAAAAGACATGTAGATAAACCTTACTATGTTTTTCATTGTATCAAAATCTACCAGTGCTAATCACTATCAGAAAAGTGGCCTGCTTGTAAATGCATCTGCACAACTTGAAATACATATTAGAGCCTTCTGCTTTTTTATTCTCAGTACTACTGTAGCTAACATATGGAAGCAAATTCTGACAGTGACAATGTTCGCAAAGCCAAGAACTTGTTAATCTTCTTCTCTTGGTTGCATGTTTGGGAAAGGGTAGCTTTTTGGAGGAACAGAAATATTTCAATCCATCCAATACAAGTAATGCATTGGAAACAATTGAAAAAGTAAAATAATAATAACTGGATAGTTAGTTGCTGGCTTTGATCAGTTTATTTTGTATATTATATAGTACCATTGTACCACTGGTTTGAAAAGTGGCATGGGATTATTCCCAGAGCAGTCATATCAGAATCAGGAGACTGCACAACAAAAAAGAGAGGAGGGAGTGCTGAACCCGTTGGTATTTTAGGAGATAAGTACATCAAGTTGAGAAAGGAGGACTTACAGGGGCTTTTGGCATCACTTTCCACTAGCACAGGTTCACATAGCAGGAACATCCACAGTACATTGTACAACTGCACTGCTGCACAGCCTTGTCATTGAGACTGATGTTGGATCTTCCCCACTCCAATGGGGGAGTTAATTACTTTTATTAAAACTAATCTAAATCTGCATTAATGTGTTTTTAAAAAGAAAAGATGATACATCTAGTTTTCTTATTCTACTTTGGCATTGAAACTCTTGAGAAGTTTATTTTATTGTGAAATATGAAATGGTTTCCACAAGCATTTCCTTTCATATCATGTTTATTTAACTAATTTGGTCGGAATGATTAGTTTTCTTGCCTGTTGAATGTCTATTTCACCTCATAAGTCTAATTTTATACATCTAAACATCTATTTTATTTCAAACAAGAAAAGGAAAGACAGAAAAGAATTTAGAAATACACTGCAAAATGACAGGAGAGAGTGAAAAGAGAGGATTTTTTTAATATGTCTTCCACTTTTCCTTATAGTTTTTTAACTCTTTTCTGTCTCTATATTTTGTTAAAATACTACTGAATTATATAATACAATAGCTTTTCAATCACATTTTAGTGTTACCATTTCAGATTGTCTGCTATACATAAAACTGGTAATAATTTCTTTCATATTTTTATTTGCAGCAGATTTTAGCAAAATTAGAAGGGCCTTTTATAATATGAAAGAACTACTGCACAGCCTTGTCTTTGAGACTGATGTTGGATCTTCTCCATTCCAATGGGGGACTTAATTACTTTTATCAAAACTAATCTAAATCTGCATTAATGTGAGGTTTAGCGTGAAGGATGGAAAAAGCCTGAAATCATCTTTCACTTGTCTTACTCTTGTCAGTGCTGTGCCAAGCGCACTGGTAGATTTTGATATAAGAAAAAACATAGTAAGGTTTACCTACATGTCTTTTCTTAACAAATACTTTAAAAAAGTCTCCATTTGTCTCCCAAATTTTAGGCTACACTAGAAGTTCAGTTTCAGCATCTGAAGTGATTATTTCTTATTAGAGTAAAATATGTTGCTCTCATAACACTGCTGATTCTGCAAGGTACATCTGGAGATATCTTTGATATATATATTTGATACATTTTTGATATCTCCAAGGACAGAGACACCACAATCTCTCCGAGCAACATGCTCCACTGTTCGGTCAAGGTCCCTGTGAAGAGCAGCACAACCTCTTGGCTTATCAACTGCTTTGCACAGTTTTCCACAAATTTGCTGAGGATGCATTCTGTCTCATCACCCATGTCATTAATTCAAATATTAAACAATAATAGCCCCAGGATGAATCTGTGAGATACAGAATACTAGATACTACTAGGGAATGTTCTCAAGCTGGACTACATGCCCTTTGAGCCAGCAGTTCAACCACTTATCAGTCCACCTCACTCTTTTTCTACTCTGCACTTAATAAATTTGTGTGAGGATGTTAGGGAAGACAGTGTCAAAAACCTCACTAAAGTCAAAATAAACAACATACACTGCTCTTCCCTCCCCCACCAAACAAGTCATCTCATCATAGAAGGCTAAGCAGTTGATCAGGCATGATTTCTCTTTCATAAATCCATGCTGTCTACTCCCAGTCATCTTTTTGTCCTTCATACCTTTAAAGATGGTTACCGGGTTTATTTGTCCCATCACCTTCCCAGAGACTGAGGTGAAGCTTGTTGGCCTATAGTTCCCTAGGTCCTCCTTCTGGTCCTTCTTGCAGGCAGGAGTGACATTTGTTTTCTTCCAGTCCTGAGAAATCTCCACCAATCATCACAACATTTCAAAGATGTTTGAGTGGCCTTGCAGAGACATCAGCCTTTTTCTTCAGTGCTCAGGGGTGCAAGGGACTGTGGTCCAAAGGACCTGTGTATATCCAGCTAGTGTAAATGCTCCCTAAGCTGTTCCTTTGTCATGGGTAGACCTTCACTGTTCTGGACTTTCCCATAGTTCTCAGGTGCCTGGGATTCCTGAACGCAAATCTTAACAATAAAGATTGAGGCTAAGAAGACATCTTCCATGTCCTTTGGCCTTTTCCATGTCCTTTGCCACTAGCTTACCTGCCCAATTCAGAAGTAGGCACACGTCTTTCCTAGTCTTTGTTTTTCTTTTGATCTACCTGTAGACGCCTTTGTCTTTGCCCTCCATGTCCTTCACCAGATTCAAATCGAGGTGGGCTTTAGCTTTCCTAGCCCTATCCCTGTATGGTTGGATGTTGTCTCTAAAATCCTCCTGGATAACTTGTCCCTGCTTCCACTTCTTGTATGCTTACTTTCTATGCTTGAGTTTTGTTAGGAGCTCCTTGTTCATCCATGTGGGCCTTCTGCCACATTTGGCTTCTGGCACACAGGGATGAACTGTTACTGAACTTGGAGGAGGTGACCCTGGAAAATCAGCAAGCTGTATTTAGGAGTATTAGGTGTCTAACAGTCCAATCTAAAGACATTCCTAAAATTATCTTTGTATTGCGTGCTTTAAAAAATAAGGAAAGAAACAGATTAGATTACTTTTTCCATCCGTAGGTATCAACTGGCATAATAATTCTCTACATTATTTCCTAGTTATTTTTTTATTAAAATTCCCACTTCCCTGGGAGAAAAATCTGGTAACTTTATCAATCAATAGCTAACATCAATATCTGACCTTTGAGATTTATTTCATACTAAATCTAAAAACTTTGGATTTTAAGGGGATTAGATCGGTTAACTGAACAATTTTATGTTCACATTTGGTCGTGTAAATGCTAAAAAAAAAAAAAAATCCTCTTTTTCATATATTTCCTGTGAATGTCATTCAATAATAAAGTAAGTGTACTGAATTTACTCAAAGAAAATTTTGCAATTTTCAACAATTTGCTTTCAAACACAAAACACTTTGGCTTGTGAATAAGTTTGTAAACAATATTTTAATGAGGTTAGACAAAGTTTAACCTATTGCATTATTTTTTGGCATGTGATTGTTGAAAAGATATAGTTTGATTGTTTTTTGACTAAAGGAATGAAACTTACGAATGAGAAGAACAGTAAATGATGAATAAGAAACCCGTAAAATAGTTCATGAATGCTGGGAGTTTTGCATTCAAAACTAAATATTCATACAGAGAAGAGTAATTTCCTAAATATTCATGTTGAACAAAAACTTCTCTGCATAAGTATTTGCTAGCAATGAATATTAACAAGCAGGAACATGGTCTGCAGAAACAGCTGTGCAGAACTGAAACAAATGTTCACTTAACCCTGTTTCTGTAGTAGCTGCACAGTTCAATTTACCAGGAATCTTCCACTCATTACATATCTCTTTATCAAAATGCAGGTATATGTAGAGAGAATTCTTCTATTACTTCTGCATAACTCTATCAGTTACTGCCATAACCCAGTGCTTTTCCTCTTTACCCTACGTACACTGTGGTGTTATACAGGACGTGGTGTCTCAGGAAAGAAAGCAGAGGGTAACTAATCTTGTTTCCAAGCTGGTAGGTTGGAATTAGAAGAAGCATTTTATAAAATCCAATGCCTTTCATTTTCTTGTCACAATCATTAAGGACAAAGGTCCTCAGTGCACTATTACTGATTTACTGTATTGAAACACATTGTAATTTTTTGTGACTGAGTTTTTAAAGGGAAGTTAAACTCTTGATGTTACAGAGTAAGGGATTAACGCTATCCAGCTAGATGCATTACAGTGTAGATCCTCCAAACTGTTTGATAGAGCTACATTTGATTTGGTTGAGTGACTTCAGCAATTTAACATGGAACCTGACCTTAAAAAAGAAAAAAAACACCATTGAATAAATGGATTGCCCATATAGTAAATTTGAAACAACCTGAAGGAGGAGTAGATAATTGAAAGGATAATTGTCCCTTCTTGCTAGTGAAATAATTGGTGGTCATGAGCAAAACCCCCCAAAAACAATTGTAAAGGCACTTTTTTAATGACTTTGTAGAAATATCCTAATGCTTCTTCCTTAACCACCCAATACACAGATATTAAAAAAAAAAAAACTAAAAAGGGTGGAATCTACCACAGGCCTCTTAATTTGATATGTGATTGCATATGTTTTTTATCAGTTGGCTTTTTGACAAAACAAAGCCTTGGGAATACTCAAGGTTTTCAGTCAGATGGCTTAAGAGAAAAATAATATCTTAAAGTATATATACTTTCATTCTGCATGTAGTTTGATTTTTTGCGGTTTCAGTGATCCCAAATATTACTATCACCAGTTTACAGTCTGCATGAAATATGCTGCTAACTTCTGTAACTCTGAAATGTTCAAATGCCCATAGTGCTATCAATCTACTGCTACAGCTCTTGGTCAAAGTCACCAGCAGAAAAGTCCGGAAATAAATGCAATTCTTTCAAACTAGGACTGTTGCAGTGAGAAGGTCTCCACTGAAGCCCTTCAGGAGATGGATAAAGAACTGCAGTATCTAGGATCCAGCCTAGCTAATTTCCATAATCAGACTACTGATTTCACTATTTTTACAGGTAACTATCTGGGGCACATCTAGAAGGAAATACGCTTAAGATAGAGATCTTATAAGGACTTCGATTAAAAAGAAAAAAAGCAAGCATAACATATTGTTATACTGACAATAATTTTAATACTTTTCATAGATTTCAAACATTCACAAAGACTTTCACAATATTTTTTTTATTAAAAGGAATCAAAGATTATCTTACTTCAGATTCTGAAGTGGTCAAAATTTTTTAAAAAGAAAAGACGATACATCTAGTTTTCTTATTCTATTTTGGCATTGAAACTCTTGAGAAGTTTATTTTATTGTGAAATATGAAATGGTTTCCACAAGCATTTCCTTTCATATCATGTTTATTTAACTAATTTGGTCGGAATGATTAGTTTTCTTGCCTGTTGAATGTCTATTTCACCTCATAAGTCTAATTTTATACATCTAAACATCTATTTTATTTCAAACAAGAAAAGGAAAGACAGAAAAGAATTTAGAAATACACTGCAAAATGACAGGAGAGAGTGAAAAGAGGAGATTTTTCTACTATGTCTTCCACTTTTCTTTATAGTTTTTTAAGTCTTTTCTGTCTCTATATTTTGTTAAAATACTACTGAATTATATAATACAATAGCTTTTCAATCACATTTTAGTGTTACCATTTCAGATTGTCTGCTATACATAAAACTGGTAATAATTTATTCATATTTTATTTGCAGCAGATTTTAGCAAAATTAGAAGGGCCTTTTATAATATGAAAGAACATTTGCATTTCATAGTTTTAATAGCTCTGAGAATTTTCTTCATTTTACCAAATAACTTTTTCATGGTCTCGGATGCATCACCCAAAATTTTCAAATAACTGTTTTAAAGTATGTGACTGCAAAAATCCATTTAAGAAAACCACACTTTCTACAATACAAGAGGATTTCCTAGAATTCTCTTAGTGTATGTTTAAAACTAGTTATAAGAGTTGAGGACTCTGTCAGGTTACTTTCAAGAAGATGCAGATCAAACCTTCTAGAAACACATTGACACTAATAAGATTGAAAGTGATTGAATATTTGATTTACTATTTCATTTCTGAAAATACTGAGAAGCTCTATTAATCTACTACAAATACAGATTTCATCGTGGTTTTAAAGCGTTCTCTCAGTCAGGGGACTTGTTAGCTCTTTGTCAATAAACAAAACCTAGACATAAAAATGTCACTAAAATGTGTCCATGATACCCTTTATAGAAATCAATATAGTATTCATTACAGAAAATGGTTAAAATTATTATGTAAAATATATATGAAACATTGTGCCCTAAAGATCTCTATTTTTCAGTACAATCTAGCAGTATTAGAGATATGAAAGGGTAGGCTTTGATCTTATAAACTCATTGTGGTATCTGATCTAATCTGTGCTTTCCTTTAGCTATAAACAGCTTCATTAAAATATTCAAAGTTACAGGATTTGAATATAAAACACAAAAAAATTGATGGAGAGGCAAGAATATCAACTAAATAGACAAGCTGGGTGGGTTAATTTTAAAGATTTTGCATACATGTTCTGACACTATTAACTTCTAATGTAATTCATTGCAAATAGTCATCCATTGAAAGGAAAATTTTGTTTCTCCTTGCTTAGGTGGCATTTGCATTACATTATTTATAGCACAGAATAAAAAGGTCCTTTGTGTCAAGTCATAAGATCTAAGCAAAACAATTGCTGGAAGATTTACAAAGGCAGCACGAAATGCAATAGAACAGCTCAGTCTATTTAATCATGTCTAAGGGTTGCGAAGTCACCCTACAGATTGAATGACTTTTTACAAGTTTTGACAGGTAATTTCTCTGGATACTCCACCTACATTTTAGCTTTATGGGTCCAATGAAATCAACTGGCAGTTTGCAGTTGATTACCACAAGAATATAGATCACATGCTTCTGAGAGCAGGGCAAAGTAAGCAGATGTGGGCGTGTTTTATTTTATAGTGTATCACAGACAAGCTGTGGGGATATCACTCCTTGTTTCTGTCTGTCCGTCTCAGGCTGAAACAGAATGCACAGTCATTTGGGAACAGTGCCTAAGCCTGTCCACATGTAAATTACATCTCTAGACTGGAAGAAAAACAGAAAAAATTTTGGAAGTGTATCCATACAGCAGCTCAATAAAATAATGCAAATGGCAGGACAAAATGTATTAAAAAAAATATTAGAGGAAGGAAGAACATCTTACATCTTCCATTTCCTGGCCTTCAAGCTGTGCCATGTCTGCCTCATCCTCACTTAGTATCCAGGATGATTTGATGGACTTTTTCAATCACATCATGTTACAGGCCAGTTTTACTGAATCACATAGGGGTGATAGCGAAGCGTTGGTCTCTCTTTCTGCCACAGGGGAGACCTTGATGCTCAGCACCAGACACATGAATCTCCAAATTTCTGCTATAGTATGTGAAACAGTAATTTAAATATTTATGATTGTGTTGCCATTACGTGCTATATCCTCTTCAAGTATGCAAAGACTGAGCCACAGATTTAATCTGAAATGTGATTTTTATGCAGAATGTTTCAAAAGGAGAAAAAAAAATTGCAATTGAAATAGGCTAGATATCCGGATCATTAAAAAGCTAATATTTTCTTTTAAATCCCCAAATATATAATGCAACCTATTCTGCACTCACTGCCCAACCAAAATACTGTTGACTATATTTAGTGGTGGTTAAATTATATCTGTAAATAATACACACAGAAAATGTAAGTAGGATCAAAAATGAGAGCATTTGTTTAAGGTGGCAGAAAATTTAACATGCATTTAAAATTACATACTGATTCTGTTTTATTATAAAGCTGTTTGTTTTATTAAAATATGTCTTGAGGCTCTGTTGAGACAGACATCTGATTTCTGATCTGATCTGACATCGCCAGCTCACTAGGGATGAGCCCAGGCTTGGTGTGCCAGAGTCACGGGTGAGACTGACAAGCTCAAGTGTGTCTCGAGCAACGCACGTAGCATGGGCAATAAACAGGAGGAGATGGAAGTCATTATACAGCAGGACGTCTACCACTTGGTCCCCATCACAGAAATGTGGTGGCACAACTCACATGACTGGCATGCTGTCATGGATGGCTACAGACTCTTTAGGAAAGACAGGCCAACAAGGAGAGGTGGTGGAGTTGCTCTGTATGTGAGGGAGCAACTGGAATGCATTGAGCTTGGCCTGGGGGCAAATGAGGAATGCGTTGAGTTCTTGTGGGTTGGAATTAAGGGACAGGCTCATACAGGTGACATTACAGTGGGTGTGTACTACAGGCCACCTGACCAGGAGGAGGAAGTTGATGAGGCCTTCTACAGGCAGCTGCAAGCACCCTCACAGTCACAGGCCCTGGTTCTCATGGGGGACTTCAACCAGCCTGACATCAGCTGGGAAGACCATACAGCTAGGCAGGCGCAATCCAGGAGGTTCCTACAGAGCATCCATGATAACTTTCTCATGCAAGTGGTGGAGGAACCAACAAGGAAAGGCGCTCTGCTGGACCTTGTATTAACAAACAAGGAGGGACTGGTAAAGGAAGTGAAAGTCGGAGGTAGACTCGGCTGCAGTGACCATGAAATGGTGGAGTTCAGGATCCTGCGTGGAGGAAGCAGGGCGATAAGCAGGATCAAAACCTTGGACCTCAGGAGGCCTGACTTTGCCCTCTTCAAGGAGCTACTCGGAGGAATCCCGTGCGACAAGGCTCTCGAAGGCAGGGGGGTCCATGAGTGCTGGTCGCTCTTTAAACATCAGTTCCTCCATGCTCAGGAGCGGTGCATCCCGCTGAGAAAGAAATTGAGCAAAGGAGGCAGGAGAACTGCATGGTTAAAGAAGGAGCTTCTAGAGGAGATCAGGTGGAAGAGAAAGGTCCATGCAATGTGGAAAGAGGGGCAGGCCACTTGGGAAGACTACAGGAATGTGGTCAGAGCATGCAGGGATGCGACGAGGAAGGCCAAAGCCCACCTAGAACTGAAGCTGGCAAGGGATGTCAAAAACAACAAGAAGGGATTCTTCAACTACATCAGCAGCCAAAGGAAGGCTAGGGACAATGTGGGGCCACTGCTGAATGAGGTGGGTGTCCTGGTGACGGAGGATGCGGAGAAGACAGAGCTACTGAATGCCTTCTTTACTTCAGTCTTCAGTGTCAAGGCAGGCCCTCAGGAATCCCAGGCCCCGGAGGTAAGAGAGGAAGCCTACAGAGAGGACAACTTTCTCTTGGTCGAGGAGGACTGTGTGAGGGATCGCTTAAGCTATCTGGATGTCCACAAATCCATGGGCCCTGATGGAATGCACCCACGAGTGCTGAGGGAGCTGGCGGATGTCATTGCTGAGCCACTCTCCATCATCTTTGAGAGGTCCTGGAGGACAGGAGAGGTGCCCGAGGACTGGAGAAAGGCCAATGTCACTCCAATCTTCAAAAAGGGCAAGAAGGAGGACCCAGGGAACCACAGGCCGGTCAGCCTCACCTCCATCCCGAGAAAGGTGATGGAGCAGCTTATCCTGGAGGTCATCATCAAGCAAGTAGAGGAAAAGAAGGTTATCAGGAGTAGTCAGCATGGATTCACCAAGGGGAAATCATGCCTGACCAATCTGATAGCTTTCTATGATGACATGACTGGCTGGGTAGATGAAGGGAGAGCCGTGGATGTTGTCTACCTAGACTACAGCAAGGCTTTCGACACAGTCTCCCATGATATCCTCCTAGGGAAGCTCAGGAAGTGGGGGCTGGATGAGTGGTTGGTGAAGTGGATTGAGAACTGGCTGAATGGCAGAACTCAGAGGGCTGTCGTCAGCGGCGCTGAGTGTAGTTGGAGGCTGGTAACTAGTGGTGTCCCCCAGGGGTCAGTACTGGGCCCAGTCTTGTTTAACTTCTTCATCAACGACCTGGATGAAGAGTTAGAATGTACCCTCAGCAAGTTTGCTGACGACACCAAACTGGGAGGTGTGGTAGACACACCGGCAGGCTGTGCTGCCATTCAGCATGACCTGGACAGGCTGGAAAGTTGGGCAGAGAGGAACCTGATGAGGTTCAACAAAGGCAAATGCAGGGTCCTGCACCTGGGGAGGAACAACCCCATGCATCAGTACAGGCTTGGGGTGGACCTGCTGGAGAGCAGCTCTGTGGAGAGGGACCTGGGTGTCCTGGTGGACGGCAGGTTAACCATGAGCCAGCAGTGTGCCCTGGCTGCCAAGAAAGCTAATGGGATCCTGGGGTGCATCAAGAAGAGTGTGGCCAGCAGGTCGAGGGAGGTTCTCCTTCCCCTCTACACTGCCCTGGTGAGGCCCCATCTGGAGTACTCTGTCCAGTTCTGGGCTCCCCAGTTCAAGAAAGATGAAGCGCTACTGGAGAGAATCCAGCGGAGGGCTACAAGGATGGTGAGAGGACTGGAACATCTCTCCTACGAGGAGAGGCTGAGGGAGCTGGGCTTGTTCAGCCTGAAGAAGAGAAGGCTGCGAGGGGACCTAATAAATGCTTATAAATATCTGAAGGGTGGGTGTCAGGAGGATGGGGCCAAGCTCTTTTCAGTGGTGCCCAGTGACAGGACAAGGGGCAATGGGCACAAACTGAAGCACAGGAAGTTCCGTCTGAATGTGAGGAAGAATTTCTTCCCTCTGAGGTTGACGGAGCACTGGAACAGGCTGCCCAGGGAGTTTGTGGAGTCTCCTTCTCTGGAGATACTCAAGACCCGCCTGGACAAGATCCTGTGCAGCCTGCTGTAGGTGACCCTGCTTCGGCAGGAGGGTTGGACTATATGACCCACAGAGGTTCCTTCCAACCCCGAACATTCTGTGATCCTGTGATTCTGTGATTCTGCAAGTTTGGACACTAGGGCCTGTCTCAAGATTAAACTGCTAACGCTGCCTGACTTGTTTCTCAAAGATTTATATTTTTCAACAAATCTAAAAGTCAATTACCTTCTCTGTACTAAATAATTGGGTGGGGGGATACTAGGATTTGTTTACTGGGCATGTGTAATGAGACTACTGCCCTCTGTGTGATAATATCTGGACTCTTTGGTGTGTGTGTCCCTGAAGAATAAAGTAATATTTCAGGTTTGATTTTCTACAGTTCAAGAGAAAATTTGCTAGTTCACTACTTCCACTGCTTGAATAGGTTTTCGTGCCAATTTACTGCAGAACTGACACCAATATCCTGAATAACTCTGATTTCTTGCAGTTCTTGCAATGTCCAGTAACAGACCCTAATGTTGATTCTTTGCCACAATAACAACAAAAAAAATCTAATCAAAATAGAAATATTTAATAGAGGAAGAGCTGGCTTCCCTCCCCTACTGGTATTATCATGATTGGCTGATAAAATTATGACTTTGGGTATGTTCAAAGTAATTTGATAAGACAAGGGGGTAATGGCTTTAAACTGAAAGAGGACAGATTTAGATTAGATATAAGGAAGAAAATCTTTATCACGAGGGCGGTGAGGAAGTGGAACAGGTTGCCCAGAGAATTGGTGGATGCCCTCTTCTTGGAAGTGTTCAAGGCCAGGTTGGATGGGGCTTTGAGCAACCTGGTGTAGTGGAAGGTGTCCCTGCCCATGGTAGGTGGGTTAGAATTTGATAGTCTTTAAGGTTCTTTCCAACCCAAACCATTCTATGATTATATGATAATTTTCTGTATAGTCTTCTGAATTCCTTTAATAACATCAATTGCTGAACATTATCCCACATATTCTGCTAAAAAAAACCCCTGAAATTATATCCAAAACTCAGTGAAGTCCATGGAAATTCTGTCATGAATGGGTAATGACTCAGATCTTAGATTAGACAACAGGTTTCCTCTAATAGTAAACCAGTATTGTGACTTTTCCTCTTAGTCACTAACGCAACAGGGTAAAACAGAAGTATCACTGCCTTTCATATCTGCAGGTAACACACAGCTCTAACTGAAGTATTTAGGGATTTTATTCACTGCAGGTGACATTTTGATATCTAATTAAATTGTTCCTTAGAGAAATAACATCATAAAGCTGGCTTCAAAAGACTGTGAATCTTATTAGTTAAGTCCTTGCTCTTTAAAGAGTGTGTATTTTCTGACACAAAAGTGTTGGGGGGTACACTTTCAGTACAAATGAATTTCTGATATGAATTTGCCAAACTGCTCAAAAGGCTGCAGACAGTAGCTCATACATTATATCCAGTTTGTTTTCAGAGTATATTATTTCAGAACAAATAGACATCATAGCAACGTCATTTTCCTGATTAAATATTCTTTCTGTTTAATGATATTGTACAGTATCTTCATCTCATTACATTTCATTTTTGTATTTTTTTTTTTTTTTTTGTTATAGAAGAGAATTCCATTAGTCTGTTTAAATAATCTGTAAAATCCAGCAGAATGTTGATTTCCATTTACTAACCCAGGAGAGTTCAGGCCACAAAAAAGCTTTATTTGCTCATAAACTGGCAAAACGAAAAATATTCAGCTCAAAAAGGTATGAAAGATGAGGCACCAAGGGCTACAGTACTACAGGGCACCAAGATTACAGTACTGTCTCTAATTCATTAGCCTTCTGTCTCTCACACTAGATTTTGTTAAACATGTAATCCAAATAAAGAGAGAATTGTACTATTTTTACTATTATTCACACAAACCAATTAAAAAATCACAAACTGCTTAATTTCTTCAGACGTCCTGCATTTTCAGACTTATCAGACATTTTAACAAAGTCAGAACTCAGTATTCACTTTCCATATCCTTTGAAATCATACAGTCACTCTTTTTTAATTTTTTTTTTTTTAAATCTATACATTTTTTAATGGGAAAAGAACCATTTATTGCATTCAGAGTGTTTTATTTCAGTGTTATCCTGACAGGCTCTGGTAGGGTATCCAAATCATAAGTTTCATAGAATCATAGAATCATAGAAAGTTTTGGTTGGGAAGGGACTCCTAGAGGTCATCTAGTCCAACCCCCCCGCAGCGAGCAGGGACACCACTAACTAGATCAGGTTGCTCAGAGCCCTGTCCAATCTGGTCTTGAATGTTTCCAGGGATGGGGCCTCCACTACCTATCTGGGCAATCCGTTCCAGTGTTCCACCACCCTCATTGTAAAGTTTCTTCCTTATATCTAGCCTAAACCTACCCTGTTTTAGTTTAAAACCATTACCCCTCGTCCTGTCACTGTTGTCTCTACTAAAAAGATTGTCCCTATCTTTCCTACAAGCTCCCTTTAAGAACTGAAAGGCTGCAATCAGGTCTCCCCACAGCCTTCTCTTCTCCAGGCTGAACAAGCGCAGCTCTCTCAGCCTGTCCTCACAGAAGAGGTGCTCCAGCCCTCAGATCATTTTTGTAGACCTCCTTTGGACCCGCTCCAACTGTTCCATGTCCTTCTTGTGCTGAGGGCTCCAGAGCTGAATGCAGTACTCCAGGTGAGGTCTCACCGGAGCAGAGTAGAGGGGCAGAATCACCTCTCTCGACCTGCTGGCCACGCTTCTTTTGATGCAGCCCAGGACACGGTTGGCCCTCTGGGCTGCCAGAGCACATTGCCGGCTCATGTCCAGCCTTTCGTCTATCAGTACCCCCAAGTCCCTCTCAGCAGGGCTGCTCTCGATCCTTTCATCCTTCAGCCTGTATTGATACCGGGGATTACCCCGACCCAGGTGTAGGACCTTGCTCTTGACCTTGTTGAACCTCATGAGGTTCACACAGGCCCACCTCTCCAGCTTGTCCAGGTCCCTCTGGATGGCATCCCGTCCTTCTGGTGCATCAACCGTACCACTCAGCTTGGTGTCATCTGCAAACATGCTGAGGGTACACTCGATGTCGCTGTCCATGTCATTGATAAATATATTGAACAGCACTGGTCCCAGTACGGACCCCTGAGGGACTCCACTCGTCACTGGTCTCCATCCGGACATTGAGCCTTTGACCACTACCCTTTGGCTGCGACCATCCAACCAATTCCTTATCCACTGAATGGTCCACCCGTCAAATCCATGGCTCTCCAATTTAGAGAGAAGGATGTTGTGGGTGACCATGTCAAAGGCTTTACAAAAATCCAGATAGATGACGTCCATTGGTTTTCCCTTGTCCACTCTTGTTGTTACACCATCATAGAAAGCCACTAGGTTGGTGAGGCAGGACTTTCCCTTGGTGAAGCCATGCTGGCTGTCTCGAATCACCTCCCTGGCCTCCATGTGCCTTAGCATATCTTCTAGGAGGATCTGTTCCATGATCTTCCCAGGCACAGAGGTGAGGCTGACAGGTCGCTAGTTCCCAGGGTCTTCCTTTCTACCCTTTTTGGAAAGGGGCACAATGTTTCCCTTTTTCCAGTCACTGGGGACTTCCCCTGACTGCCATGACTTTTCAAATATCATGGAGAGTGGCTTGGCAACTACATCAGCCAGGGTTACAAGGATGGTGAGGGGACTGGAGCATCTCCGCTACGAGGAGAGGTTGAGGGAACTGGGCTTGTTCAGCCTGAAGAAGAGAAGGCTGCGAGGGGACCTTATAAATGCCTACAAATATCTGAAGGGTGGGTGTCAGGAGGATGGGGCCAAGCTCTTTTCAGTGGTGCCCAGTGACAGGACAAGGGGCAATGGGCACAAACTGAGGCACAGGAAGTTCCGTCTGAACATGAGGAAGAACTTCTTCCCTCTGAGGGTGACGGAGCACTGGAACAGGCTGCCCAGGGAGGTGGTGGAGTCTCCTTCTCTGGAGATATTCAAGACCCGCCTGGACAAGATCCTGTGCAGCCTGCTGTAGGTGACCCTGCTTCGGCAGGGGGGTTGGACTAGATGACCCACAGAGGTCCCTTCCAACCCCTACTATTCTGTGATTCTGTGATTCCCTCAGGACTCTGGGATACATCTCATCAGGTCCCATGGACTTCTGTACGTTTAGGCTCCTCAGGAGGTCCCGAACCTGGTCTTCACTTACAGCTGCAGGGATTTTACCCTCCTGGTCTCCTTCATGCCATCCATCGACTCGGGAGGGCTGAGGAGAGAGGTTGCCAGTGAAGACAGAGGCAAAAAAGTTGTTGAGTATCTCAGCTTTCTCCTCATCTGCTGTTACCAGTTTGCCGGTCTCGCTCATGAGCGGGGGTACGCTTTCTTTGACCATCTTTTTCCGGCTGACATACCTGTAGAAGACCTTCTTGTTATTTTTCGCATCCCTTGCCAAGTTCAGCTCCAGCTGTGCCTTGGCCTTCCTGACTCCATCCCTACACAACCAGGCAGCTTCCCTATACTCTTCCCAGGAAGCCAGTCCCTGCTTCAACTGCCTGTGCATTTCCCTCTTCTTCCTTAGTTTGACCAGCATCTCTTGCCTCAGCCATGCCAGTCTCTTCCCTTCTCTGCCCGACTTCTTACACTTGGGGATCGAGAGCTCTTGCGCTCTGTGGAATACATCCTTAAAGACCTGCCAGCTCTGTTCTGTTCCCCTGTCCCTGAGGACCATTTCCCAGGGAGTCCTTCTGACCATCTCCTTGAAGAGCTGGAAATTTTCTCTCCTAAAATTTAGGGTCCTGACTATGCTCTTTGTTATTCCCATTTCCCTCCGTAGCCTTAGTTCCACCAGCGTGTGGTCACTGCAACCCAGGCTGCCTCCAATCTTGACATCCCCAATGAGGTCACTCGCACTGGTGACCACCAGGTCTAGTATCGCATCCCCTCAGGTAGGGATGCTTATTACCTGGCTTAAGAAGTTGTCCTCAATGCATTCTAGGAACCTGCTGGATTGCCTACAGCTTGCCGTGTTGCTTTTCCAGCAGATGTCGGGGTAGTTGAAGTCCCCCAGTAGGACGAGAGCCTGTGAGTGCGAAGCCTCCTGGAGTTGGAGAAAGAACTGCTATAGTAGGCACTTGATACTAAAAAAAAAGTTTGCTTGCTCATTTTCTGTCTTGCTTTCTCCATACTAAATACAAAATGGTAAATACAGGTCTATCTCTTATATTTTAGATCCAAAGGAAGCTTAAATCTCTACCTAAATAGAAATTCTTGATTTAAATGTAGATTTAGATCTAGGGTTTGTTTTGTAGCATAATCCCATTGCAGAGATGGTTTTAATTTCTAAGACTTCCAAATAATTGGGTGTCCTCTGAGTTGTATTGAATTTCTTTTTTTTTTTTTTTTAATATTCAGAAACCTTGTATCAAATACCTAGTTTCTAGAAAAGTCATTAATAGATCACAGCAATCTTCTTTCATTTTCTTACATGATAATCCTAATGCAGAGTATCTGAATAAACGTCATCTTCATTCATTTTAATCCCTGAATGTTACTCTGTGCTACAACTATCTAGCAACTTCTCTCTTCTACCTTTGTGCATTTGACATTAACCTATTGCTTAAACCATCTCACTTTCCTCTGTGTGTTTGCTCATTCTTCAGCATTCAATCCATTTATCTAATTTAGCAAAATTTTGCTGATTGTAGCTACTATCTTCCAAAACTGCTGTGATCCTGCTTAGTCTGCAAATGAAAATGAAAATCCAGACGTTGGAGCATAAGGTTTAAGATTTTGCTATGACCTACCATTTTGCTTCTCTTTATTGTTATTTCTTTTGTTGTTGTTTCAATTTGCTTTGGGTTTTGGGTTTTGGAGGGTTTCTTTTTTCTAATATTCACCTGATTATTAAAATAAACTTAAATAAATTGCATCTATGCATAAAAGATTTTTTGGGGTGTTCTAATAATATATATGCTCAGGGTGACTAAAAGTGCACAGAATTAATATTCCTCTGTAATACATACATGCAGTGGCACTGCTTGTGAACGATCTTACAACACAGGTAAATCACAGTCAGTTGCTCACTGGCAAAAAATGTTACTTTACGTGGACGTTATATTTTTACTCATTCAGAAGCACTATGACTGTCACAAAGTAAGACTAGCACTTAAGTCTAGTCAAAATCTCAAATCAAAATTCTAGTGCTAAAACAGGAGTTGAATTCTTTTTTGAGAAACCTATATAACCTCAAATCCTTAAAAATGCCAAACATCACAACAGTCTCAACATCACAGGTAAAATACTGGATCATTCATCTAGAGCCATTTGGACCCCTTCGTTATATTTTGGAGGTATTCCCTCTGAGTGTCATTTCTCTTCACATGTTCTGCTACTTCCATCTGGAGTTTGTTTACCAGAACTTCCTCTATATCACCCAGCTTTGAGATTCCACTAAAACAGATTACTGCCACTCATTACAACATATGATATTTGCAGTGTTTACCTTCCCCTATTCATTTATCAGAGAGATAATAATGCAGAACATTTCCTCAGAATTCCTTTCAGTCTGCTCTTTCAGGTGCAAAAGAAACCAGCCACAAACAATTGCAAAAGAAAAAAGTGTAAGCACGTATCATAAAAAAATGCCATCCCTTAATTTTTTAATATTTTTTCATTACATACATAAAATGCACACATATATACAAATATATTTGTTTTAATCGTTACTCTTTGACTTACTGCGTGAAGCAGCCTATCAGGTGTAAAGAAAATAGATCATTAGTTTTATATAACATTTCTACAGTAAGAACAAGTTTTTCCAAACCCAGAGCTTAAGACAAGAACCTTTTTTTTTCATAGAATCATAGAATAGTTTGGGTTGGAAGGGACCTTTAAAGGTCATCTTGTCCAGTCCTCCTGCAATGAGCAGGGGCATCTACCTCCAGATCAGAGCTCTGCCCAACCTGACCTTGAATGTTTCCAGGGATGGAGCATCTCCCACTTCTCTGGGCAACCTGTTTCAGTGTTTCACCACCCTCACTGTAAAAAATTTCTTCCTTATATATAGTCTAAAACTACCCTTCCTTAGTTTAAAATCATTACTGCTAGTCCTATTGTAACAGGCCCTGCTAAAACATTTGTCCTCATCCTTCTTCTAAGCTCCCTTTAAGCACCAAAAGCCTGCAATAAGGCCTCCCCGTGCCTTCTCTTCTTCAGGCTGAACAGACCCAACTCTCTTAGCCTTTCCTCATAAGCAGAGGTGCTCCATTCCTCTGATCATTTTTTTGTGGCCCTCTGTCATGGTTTAGCCCCAGCCAGCAACAAAGAACCACATGGCTGTTATATCACTCCTCGAACTCCGGTGGGGTGGGGAGGAGAACTGGAAGAAAAAGGCAAAAATTTGTGGGTTGGAACAAAAAGAGTTTAACAGAACAGCAAAAACAGAATAAAATAAAATAACAATAACACTGATAAAAAAGAATGTAAAACAGAGAATGAAAGAGAGTTGAATTTTATCACCTCCCAATTCCCAGCACACTCCTAAACAGCAATTACCCTCCCTCTGGCCAGCTCCCCCACTGAAAAACTGAGCATGACATCACATGCTTTCAAATATCCTGTTTGTTTGGCTAGTTTGGGTCAGCTGTCCTGGCTGTGTCCCCTTGTGAAAACTAACCCTACCCCAGACAAACCCAGGACACTCTCCTCTGGACCCGTTCCAACAGGTCCATGCCTTTGCTGTAATGAAGGCTCCAGAGCTCAATGCAGGAATCCAAGTGTGGTCTCACCAGAGCAGAGTAGAGGGACAGAATCACCTCCCTTGACCTGTTGGCCATGCTTCTTTTGATGCAGTCTAGGATACAGTTGGCCTTCTGGGTTGTGAGTGCACAGAGTCGTCTCACATCCAGCTTTTCATCCACCAGTACCCCCAAGTCCTTCTTGGCAGGGCTGCTTTCAATCCCTTCATCCCCCAACCTGTAATGATAGCAGGGCTTGCCCTGACCCAGGTGCAGGACCTTGCACTTGGCCTTGTTGAACCTCATGAGGTTCACACAGGCCCACCTCTCAAGCTTCTCCAGGTCCCTCTGGATGGCATCCTGTCCCTCAGGCGTGTTGACTGCACCGCTCAACTTGGTGTCATCTGCAAACTTGCTGAGGGTGCCCTAGATCCCACTGTCTGTGTCATTGTTGAAGATATTAAACTCTACTTGTCCCAGTACGGAACCCTGAGGGACACCACTTGTCACCGATCTCAATCTGGACATCAAGCAGTTGACCACTACTCTCTGGCTGTGACCTTCCAACCCATTCTTTATCCACCGAACAGTCCACCCATCAAATCCATACTATCCAATTTACAGAGAAGGAACTTGTGGGAGACCATGTCAAAGGCCTTGCAGAAGTCCAGATAGATCACAATCATAGCTCTTCCCTTGCCCACTGATGCAGTCACTCCATCATAGAAAGCCACTAGGTTGGTCAGACAGGACTTGCCCTTGGCAAATCCATGCTGGCTATCTCAAATCACATCCCTGTCCTCCATGTGCCTTAGCATAGCTTCTAGGAGGATCTGTTCCATGATCTTCCCAGGCATAGAGGTAAGGCTGACAGGTCAGTAGTTCTCAGGGTCCTCCTTTCTACCCTTGTTAAAAATGGGTGCAATGTTTCTGTTCTTCCAGTCACCAGGGACTTCACCTGACTGCCATGAATTTTCCAATATCATGGAGAGTGTCTTGGCCATGACATCAGCCATTTCCCCCAGGACTCTGGGATGCATCTCATCAGGTCCCATAGACTGATATATTTTTTGTCACTTCTACTTGCTGAAGAAAAGAAGGGTCTCACAGCAGTCTAAACAAGTCCAAACTACAGCAGAAACTGATGAGGAAAATGCTCTAAGATCCTCTTGTTAATTCTTTTTTCTTATTTATCTGCTGACTTATAGCAAAGTTTACGCCATTACTGTTTATTCTAACTGTGGAAATTTTCTGTAACACATTTTCCATTACTTGTGGACTCTAAAGATATTATGCTTTTGTTCAGTCATCCTGACTGTCAGGGTATGAGGGAAGGAAAAGGGAAGAGGGAGTCTGAAAGGAAAAAACAATAAGGGAAAACTCTCTGAACCGTATCTTTAAAAGCCTAAAAAGCCTAGTCTCCATTAGAAAATGCAGGAATGGATGAAATGTTGGGAGAAGGAAACTGGCAGAAGAGTTCATTGAACATCAGACCATTCCCAACATTAACCAGATTATTTAATATCACTGTCTGAACTCATATATCTCCATAAATACAAGTTTTTTTGTAGACACAGGAACATATAATGGAAAAAGGAAGACCAATTTTCATTATGCTTTTGCTTCTATTTTCACAGAAATCTATGTTATATGCTACATTCATGTTTTGTCATTTTGTGGGGTTTTTTTATATTATCAATAAAGAATTATCATAAATTTGTGAACATGTCATCATTTTTAGCTGCAAGTCAAACTGACGGGAAAAGTAAATATGCCATTTTGTGAGGATCTTACCATGTGACCCTTCATGACAGATTGCAAATACATGCCACAACCAAGTCAGTAAAGATATACTTTAACTCATAGTACACGCATCAGTTCCCACAGCCTCCTGCACTTTGGATACTTGCAGAGGTATTGGCTTTCTTCCCTGAGGTATAGTTCTAAAATAAACTAAATAAGGATTATCACACTACGTGATGTATCAGTAGTCAGAAAGCGGATCTTTCATCAGGAGTCAATGATAAGTTTGCTGAAAATATGTATGGTTGCTAGCGCTACCGGTCTTTATAGGGAATGTACTACTGTGGTCATTAAAAAGTCCTCTGAGCAGTTTCAGTTTTCAAAGAAATTGTACACCAGTTTCGTACTAATGGCTGATTCTATACTTTCCTTATAGCTTTCCCAATAGGTAAATCATACTTCAGACTGCTTACAGACCTTCTGAGTAATGTCTTAACACACAACTAACAACTACCTAGATCCAGTGTAAAACACAGTGTAATTTGTCAATATGCAGAATACTTTCTATACATCAAGAGCCTAAGCCTATAGGCTAAGTGCACTACAGAATATGTTCCAGCACTGAAGGAAGATAATTGTACTTGCCTGAGGACCACAGAGTTGGAATCACATAAAGTCAAGGACTTTGCACAGGAAATGTCTTGACTTTCCTTTAACTCAGTAAGGTTCTCCATGTTTGAAGTGAAGAAAGAAAGTCACCAGGGACCCGACTGTGCCATTTTCTATCAGAATGAAGGAATTTTTATAGGTCAAAATCAGTGAAGCTTCTTAGAGTAATGGGTTGTCTCTGGAAGGTGGCACAAGATGGCCCTCAGCAAAACAGCTTTGCTCAGGAATTAATAGATTCAGTTCTAGACTACCTGAACACCAAATGAAAGAATGCAGAGTAGTGTTACCTGCAAAATACGAATGTAAGAAATGTCCTGGTGTCTCAGAAGCAGGAGACATTTATTTTGTCTCTTCACCTGGCATCAGGAGATGTTATTTTGAAGTATACAGAGCATGCAAAACCAATAATCTTCTGCTATCTATTCCCCACATGCTCCCTGGGAAGTCATAGCTGTGGTAGGGTTGTTCATATATTGGTGCCTAGTCCTGTTAGTATTTGTTTATGCACCTGCTCTCCAGGAACTTATCTAATCCCTTGACCCTGCTGATGCAGGCTCCCCCCACAATTTCCTGTGGCAGCAAGCTGCACAAGCTCATTTTATATTGTGTAAACTATATATCTCAAATCAATCTCACTAGTGTCATCAAGTGCTCCCTAGTTTTTGTATTGTGCATATTGAAAGGCAACTTGATATCTGGTTTATATGCTGCTTCATGACTTTACAAATTTCTACAACTTGCAAATTTGGAGATTTCACTGTGCCTGCACTTCCCTGATGTTGGCAGGCTGAGCCAGTAGTTCCCTTTACTGAAGCCATATTGTCACTTTCCTAACAGACTATTTCTTCATGCATTCAGTCTGCTTAATTCATGATGGACTCTGACATCTTACCTGTGACAGAAGTCAGATTCACAGGTCTGTGGTTCCCAGGACCCTCTCTAGAGCTCAGGAGTGGCAAGATACACACAAATAGCCTCTTACGCCTACAGCAACAAGACAATGCAATGTTGAAGCTACTGAAGGTGAAGGGCTCTGGAGCAGAGGCTCGCGCCGTGGGACCCTTTCTCCAGTGGCAAAACCGCAGCGGCGAGGCAGCAAAAAGCGCCGAGAGAGAGAGAGCAGACCCCAGACTCCCCCCCCCCCCCCCCCCCGAGCGGGAAAGCGGGAGGTGCCAACGAGCGGCAGCTCTGAGTCAGTGGGGGCGGACTCGAGTGTGACAGAGGCCAAACCCCCTCACGGATAAGAGCAGCCCCCACGGAGCGTGAGCGACCAGGAGCGCGGGCGACCAGAGCCGGCAAACAGAGGCTGCGCAGAAGCCCGGGAGCGGCGCAGCAGTTTGCGCAGCAGTTCGTGCGGCAGTTCGCGCAGGCAGGGCGAGAGGGGAAGGCGACAGGCAGGGTGCAGCCGCCCCTCCTAGCAACTCAAGTAGTGGGCATCGCCTGTCCAGGAGATATTCTAGCCATGGTTACCACCCGTGGTAAAGCTCTTGCTAGAAGGAGTGTGGGGACCCAGACGGAGGCCCCACGCAAGAACGCAGGTGTCCAGGCCTCTGGCTGCAGGGAGTGCCTGAGCCTGGCGCTCGTACCGGCGGACAGCAGAGACAACTGCTGTGTTCGGTGCGAGCAGGTGAATGACCTGCTCAGCCTGGTGGCAGAGCTGGAGGAGGAAGTGGAGAGATTGAGGAGCATCCGGGAGTGTGAGAGGCTGATCGACTGGTGGAGCCGCACCCTGCCCTCCCTGAGGCAGAGGCAGCAGGAGGCGGCTCCACAGAAAGCAGAGAACCCCCAACCCTCTTGCCACCGAGCAGAAAGAGGGGGCCTAAGAGACGGGGGGGAATGGAAACGGGTCCGTGCTCGGGGTGGCAAGCGAATCTCCCCCCGTCCTCCCTCACCTGCCCAGTTGCCCTTAAGCAACAGGTATGGGGCTCTGGAATGTGAGGGAGCGGCCACAGAGGATGTGGGTGAAGGTGAAGCTCCATCCAGGGGGTTGCCTAGAACGAGTCAGACAGCCCCACGTATTACAACTGCCTCAACTAAGAAAAAAAGGAGGATCATTTTCATAGCTGATTCCCTTCTGAGAGGAACAGAGGGCCCGATCTGCCGACCGGACCCATCCCACAGGGAAGTCTGCTGCCTCCCTGGGGCCCGGGTTAGGGATGTTGCTAAGGAACTCCCTAGTCTGGTGAGGCCTTCTGATTACCACCCCCTCTTGGTAATGCAGGTTGGCAGGGACGAGATAGCAGAAAGAAGTCCCAAGGCCATCAAAAGGGACTTCAGGGCACTGGGGCGACTGGTTGAGGGATCAGGGGTGCAGGTGGTGTTTTCCTCCATCCCATCAGTGGCAGGGAACAGCACTGAAAGGGGCAGGAAAACTCACCTGGTTAACAGGTGGCTCAGGGACTGGTGCCATCAGTCAAATTTTGGCTTCTTTGATCATGGGGAGGTGTACACAGCACCAGGCCTGCTGGCGACAGGTGGAACTCAGCTATCTCAAAGGGGAATAAGAATTCTTGGCCACGAGCTGGCAGGGCTCATTGAGAGGGCTTTAAACTAGGTTTGAAGGGGGAAGGGGATATTGCCCAGCTCACTAGGGATGAGCCTAGGCTTGGCGTGCCAGAGTCACGGGTGAGATGGACAGCCCAGCTCAAGTGTGTTTACACCAATGCATGTAGCATGGGCAATAAACAGGAGGAGATGGAAGTCATTATACAGCAGGACGGCGACCACTTGGTCGCCATCACAGAAACATGGTGGGACAACTCGCATGACTGGCATGCTGTCATGGATGGCTACAGACTCTTTAGGAAAGACAGGCCAACAATGAGAGGTGATGGGAGTTGCTCTATATGTGAGGGAGCAAGTAGAATGCATTGAGCTTGGCCTGGGGGCAAATGAGGAACAAGTTGAAAGCCTGTGGGTTAGAATTAAGGGACAGGCTCACATGGGTGACATTACGGTGGGTGTGTGCTACAGGCCACCTGACCAGGAGGAGGAGGTTGGTGAGGCCTTCTACAGGCAGCTGCAAGCAGCCTCACAGTCACGGGCCCTGGTTCTCATGGGGGACTTCAACCAGCCTGACATCAGCTGGGAAGACCATACAGCTAGGCAGGCGCAATCCAGGAGGTTCCTACAGAGCATCCATGATAACTTTCTCATGCAAGTGGTGGAGGAACCAACAAGGAAAGGCACGCTGCTGGACCTTGTGTTAACAAACAAGGAGGGACCGGTGGAGGATGTGAAGGTTGGAGGTAGACTTGGCTGCAGTGACCATGAAATGGTCGAGTTCAGGATCCTGCGTGGAGGAAGCAGGGCGATAAGCAGGATCAAAACCTTGGACCTCAGGAGGCCTGACTTTGCCCTCTTCAAGGAGCTACTCGGAGGAATCCCGTGGGCCAGGGCTCTCGAAGGCAGGGGGGTCTATGAGTGCTGGTCGCTCTTTAAACGACACTTCCTCCCTGCACAGGAGCAATGCATCCCCCTGAGAAAGAAATCGAGCAAAGTAGGCAGGAGAACTGCATGATTATAACAAGGAGCTTCTAGCAGAAATCAGGCAGAAGAGAAAGGTCCATGCAATGTGGAAAGAGGGGCAGGCCACTTGGGAAGAGTACAGGAATGTGGTGAGAGTGTGCAGGGATGCGACGAGGAAGGCCAAGGCTCACCTGGAATTGAAGCTGGCAAGGGATGTCAAAAACAACAAGAAGGGCTTCTTCAACTACATCAGCAGCCAAAGGAAGGCTAGGGACAATGTGGGGCCACTGCTGAATGAGGTGGGTGTCCTGGTGACAGAGGATGCGGAGAAGGCAGAGCTACTGAATGCCTTCTTTGCTTCAGTCTTCAGTGCTAAGACTGGCCCTCAGGAATCCCAGGCCCCGGAGGTAAGAGAAGAAGCCTACAAAGAGGACGACTTTCCCTTGGTCGAGGAGGACTGTGTGAGGGATCGCTTAAAGCTATCTGGATGTCCACAAATCCATGGGCCCTGATGGAATGCACCCACGAGTGCTGAGAGAGCTGGCGGATGTCATTGCTGAGCCACTCTCCATCATCTTTGAGAGGTCCTGGAGGACAGGAGAGGTGCCCGAGGACTGGAGAAAGACCAATGTCACCCCAATCTTCAAAAAGGGCAAGAAGGAGGACCCAGGGAACTACAGGCCGGTCAGCCTCACCTCCATCCCGGGAAAGGTGATCGAGCAGCTTATTCTGGAGGTCATCATCAAGCAAGTGGAAGAAAAGAAGGTTATCAGGAGTAGGCAACATGGATTCACCAAGGGGAAATCATGCCTGACCAATCTAATAGCTTTCTACGATGACATGACTGGCTGGGTAGACGAAGGAAGAGCCGTGGATGTTGTCTACCTCGACTTCAGCAAGGCTTTCAACACAGTCTCCCATGATATCCTCCTAGGGAAGCTCAGGAAGTATGGGCTGGATGAGTGGTTGGTGAAGTGGATTGAGAACTGGCTGAATGGCAGAACTCAGAGGGTTGTCGTCAGCGGCGCTGAGTGTAGTTGGAGGCTGGTAACTAGTGGTGTCCCCCAGGGGTCAGTACTGGGCCCAGTCTTGTTTAACTTCTTCATCAACGACCTGGATGAAGAGTTAGAATGTACCCTCAGCAAGTTTGCTGATGACACCAAACTGGGAGGTGTGGTAGACACACCGGCAGGCTGTGCTGCCATTCAGCATGACCTGGACAGGCTGGAAATTTGGGCAGAGAGGAACCTGTTGAGGTTCAACAAAGGCAAGTGCAGGGTCCTGCACCTGGGGAGGAACAACCCCATGCATCAGTACAGGCTTGGGGTGGACCTGCTGGAGAGCAGCTCTGTGGAGAGGGACCTGGGTGTCCTGGTGGACGACAGGTTAACCATGAGCCAGCAGTGTGCCCTGGCTGCCAAGAAAGCCAATGGGATCCTGGGGTGCATCAAGAAGAGTGTGGCTAGCAGGACGAGGGAGGTTCTCCTTCCCCTCTACACTGCCCTGGTGAGGCCTCATCTGGAGTACTGTGTCCAGTTCTGGGTTCCCCAGTTCAAGAAAGGTGAAGAGCTACTGGAGAGAGTCCAGCAGAGGGCTACAAGGATGATGAGGGGACTGGAAGATCTCCCCTACGAGGAGAGGCTGAGGGAGCTGGGCTTGTTCAGCCTGAAGAAGAGAAGGCTGCGAGGGGACCTAATAAATGCTTATAAATATCTGAAGGGTGGGTGTCAGGAGGATGGGGCCAAGCTCTTTTCAGTGGTGCCCAGCGACAGGACACGGGGCAATGGGCACAAACTGAAGCACAGGAAGTTCCGTCTTAATATGAGGAAGAATTTCTTCCCTCTGAGGGTGACGGAGCACTGTAACAGGCTGCCCAGGGAGTTTGTGGAGTCTCCTTCTCTGGAGATACTCAAGACCCGCCTGGACAAGGTCCTCTGCAACCTACTGTAGGTGATCCTGCTTCAGCAGGAGGGTTGGACTATATGACCCACAGAGGTTCCTTCCAACCCCTACTATTCTGTGATACTGCTATTCTGTGATTGCCAAAAAGTCTTAATTCCACAACCTAAACAAAGAGATATCCTACTACATTTGACTTGACCTAAGCATAAACTCCTACATGCTTCATTGCGTAGGAATGAATAGAAGGTGTGCTTAAAGGCACTGTTAACCTGGAGCGGAGTATTGCCAGCTGAAGCGCCTCCTCTAGTGTTAACATTCTCTTGACACAAGAACCAAGCACCAAGCTCCAGCAGTAACTATAAAAAGAGTTATGCTTACAATAGTGCCCCAAAATAGCCTGTTATTTATTGCCCCTCAAAATTCTTGCACAATAAGTCATTCCAAGCAAATGTCAGAGTGCTTCTGTAGAACAGTATACTGACTGAGGTTGAAGCCTCTGAGAACCTAGCACAAGAACAATTAGTTTACACAGACTGCTGATTGAGAGAAGCGGTCAGACACATGTTGATTTTTGTCTAGAACATGAAAACAGAGAGAAAACATCTATATGTAGTTAGCTGGTGTTCTCTATTCAGTGTATGGTATGTACAAACACAGAACTCACCACTCATGAAGTCTTCAGAGGGACACATGCACAGTGATCAGAGGCTTTTGGTATGTGGTAAGACATCTCATTAACTCTTAATGCTCTTGATTTTAATAATGATTTGAAAAAGAATTGCAAGAAACAATGTTAGTCCAGCTGAGCTAGGAAATCTGATTTGAAAAACACTCCCTAAGAATCAGACTGAAATTTTGCCCATGGTCTGTTAAGTTGCATTCTATCAGCAATGTTAGCTTGACCTAAAATGAGTTGCTGTGCATCAAGTAAATATGGGAACCCCAAAAAACTTTTTAATGTAGGTTTTCTATCATCAGAAGAAGTTAGTGTTTTAATCTACAGCTCCTGCCTGGTCTACCACTAATGAAAGTTTCACTAAATTATCTTTATAAAGGTCAAAATGCTAATGAGGAAATTCTCTTCAGTGATAAATCAGAGATGTAGAACAAATTATTAGATCAACTGTTTCTAGAGTTCAATTACCCTTCTCTTCATTTTAAAACCACAAGAAAATTCAAAATAAGAACTGAACTTTGTATCATCAAATATTTCTCATTTTTTGCTCGGATAGAAAATGATCTTGGAAGGTTTGAGTTTACATAAAGTATACTTTAGTTAAATTTATGTACATTTTCATATGTACCATTAGTATTTACTTACTAGTAGTGATGTAATTAATGGCTATAAAATAATTTAAGAGATATCATTAAAGTTAATAAGTGTACTAATAATCTAAACTATATGCATTTAAATGAAATGTATCTTTCTAACTACAGAGAGTTAAAATACAGCAATATATAAAGAGCAAACAAAAATATAAAGTAATTTAAGTGACAAAATATTTTTTCGCTCTTCAGTCAGGCTTTTAGAAATGAAGTATCTATCAAGAATTTACAGATGTTATGATCCATCTATTTCCTGAAACAAACAATAACTAAGAAAACATGTGTAATGCCTTAGTAATTTGAAATACGAACATCTCTCATTCTTATTTGTAACTCTGCTGTAAATATAAGGCTTGTCATATATATTGCACGTGTCTTATTAGACAAAAAATAATCCTCTCAAATTCCAAAACTGCAGGACACTCATAGAAGAAAAACCTATAAATACCTTTGGCCTAATTATAACACCGTTTAAAAAAAAACATTTATTATAACAGCATTTTCAGTAAAATGGCAGGAAAGCAAAAGCAAGTTCTTATACTGATAGCTCCCAACTACATAAGAGTTATTATCCTTTTAAAAAATACACTTCTTTAATTTTCTGTTTAAAATAAAATAAATATATATATAGGATGATGGTGAAAAGAAACAGTAAAATTTGTATTTAACTTTCTCTTATCCTTCCTCGATGACTTCAAGGGTGTCAGATCATCTTTATTTCACTTCCAATCAAATCAAGCTCATAAAAAAGTGGAAGGGGTAGCAGTACTTAATCTCTTGCTAAGATTGTAAACTATGGCATTGTATAAACAACACTTGTTTATCACAAAGCTCTGCAAATTTCTCACATGGCACTACCACCACATGCCTGTACATATAAGCCATGTATGGGATATTCAATTAGATAATTTGACAATATATAGCTATATAACTCTCTATCATACATATCACAACATCAGAACAGGAAACACACTTTTTCTTTCTTAAACTTGTGACGGGGAAAGTAAGAAAGTTAACTTTTTTTTCAGGTAAGGTTTTTTGGGTTTCTTTTTTTAAAAGCGTATGATCACACAGAAATATGGATCTTAGAAAAACAATCTTCTGAAAGTCATATAAGATTACAATATATTAAAATAAATTTTAAGTGTATTTTTCCTAATGTTGTCTGCTGTACACTATGCATATTTGTGCTTAAACATCTGTTCTTATGATATGAGTTTTTAAAAGCAGTTTTTTTAATAATGCAAAATGTGTTGATTTTGTTATTACTGTACAATTTTTCCTAGCTTTGCAAACTCTTACACTGCCTCTCCTGACAGCGAGGGAAATCTCACCATGATTCTAACAATTTGCAGGCATGTAATCTATAGAAAATGACCTGCATATTATACCTAGAAATGACCTGTCATGTGGTATATAATTATATATGCATATATCTAGATATTTTTTTTCCTTATTTACTTTCTGAGCATTCACTGAGAATGTCACCATGATTTATGGAAGAGAAATTATCCCAGGAAAAATTTCTACAGAACTATTTTTATATAATAATAAACAGATCATATATATGTTTCCTTCATGAATTGAAAAAAAATTAGAACACAAATATCATCAGTTTGTATTTGGTTAGGAAGTGGCCAGCTGCTCGCAGTGACAAAACATGACACTTCCTATCCAAGTTATGCACTACCATACCACATATAAAGCAATACTTAATCCTTAATCAATAAGCCATAAAAAATTGCTAGGCTATCTCCACCGTTATATTAGTCTGTAGTTGTCCTGTTACTGCCCTTTTTTCTCCTTTCCCCTTTGCAGACATATACATCTCTGAATCACTGATCAGTCCCTCAGTCTTCTGCATTACCTTCTGCACTCCCCTACTTGTTATGCACATCAATTTTTGTTGTTTCGTACTTCACTTTCTGCATAACCAGTCCAGAAATAGAAAAATTCTCCAAAAATATTTCTTTAAAACATATGGAAGTTCTACTTTTCTTCACACACATGCAGGCTTCTCTACTCAAAAACCCCTTCCACTCCTCATCTGTAGTCATTTCCAACTCAAACACACCTGTATTTTTCTGCAGAGAGAAAACAAAACAAAAAAACTTCTCCTAAGAGTTTGCAAGATATTTTATAAGCTTACTTTCTTCCTAACACAGAGGAACATTTATATTTTACTCTTAGAGCAGTTTCTCCTGGTCACTTGCTTTCTATAAGCCTCAATCACCTGAGGAAATGAACTACAAAAACACATGCAAAGAGTGCTATGACAATTCACGTTACCACCTGTTGTGAAATCAAGAAATAGAGAAGACAAGTAAGAAGTGTCTTTTAGAATGAAATGGCTGAAAAATGGCTCCAAACACAGTTATCCACCATTTTTTACTAAAATATATTAAAAGTGTGCGTGGCTGTAAAGATTCTGTTAGTTATTCTTTTGAAAAGAAGTGTGTGTCCCTGTGAGGCAAAATTCAGTTGTAGCACCAAATCTAAGTCTACTTCACTGCTTAAGGTCACACCAAAATTTTAATTTAAGTGGTGATATACCTCTTAAGATCTCAACCCAACTGAATCTCACATAGAAACTTAGCTGAATTTCAGTGACTGAAAAGATTCATGCCTTTGACCTGATCTTTTCTGCAGTGGATTTGGAATTTACTCACACGTTACAAATTCTCAGGTCGTTACTACCCATTAGTAGAGTCAAACCTGGAAATGCATGCCACATGGATTTTTTTGCTGTTCTGTAGTAGAACAGAGCACAGAGAAAGAATAATTTGTACTGAATCAGACAAGTTTCAGAACTGTTGGTAAAGGAAAAAAAAGTAGTAATAATTGATTAGGCGTCAAACAATGTCTATAAGTAGTTCAGTAGTACATTTTACCATAGACCTTGGGGAGGCAGGAAAATTTTCCTTTGTTTTGGGTTCATTTTTTCCCCACAAAATTAAAATGATTAAATGAGGAACCAACAAAAGACAGCTCAGTTCCTGCAAACCCTCCACCCTAACATCTGAACAGTTCAAAATGAGGATCAATCCTTTCTCAGTTTTACTTGAATTACTTGACTTTTCTATAGAAGGTGTTAGAGCTTTCCCATGCCATTCAGCCCTATATATTTTGAGGATCCCGAGCCCAAATAAAAAACAAACAAAAAAAGAACTTTGCTGAGATTCTTCAGAGCTACCAGTCAGGTATGTAAGCAACAAGCAGAAACAGAAGGAAAATATTGACCTTCTGTTAAGCAGGAGAGGTGAATGAGTCACCAACAATGCTGAAAGGGCAGAGGTTCTCAATACTATCTTCACCTCTGTCTTTACCATCACTCTTGGGTTCCGGGCCTTGGGAACAAGAATCTTTGTTGATACAAATACAGACCCACCGTCATTAAAGGAAGAGTTGGTATGTGAACTATTATAGGAGCTTGATACCTGCAAATCTATGGGCCCTGAAAATATCCACCCAAGGACATTAAGAGAGCTGTCTGATGTTGTTGGGAGGCCGCTCTCCATAAACTTAGAGAAGTCATGGAGACGAGGGGACATCCCAGAAAACTGGAAGAAGGTTACTGCCACCCCCATCCTCAAGAAAGGCTTAAAGGAGGATCCAGGAAATAACAGGCCCATCAGTCTTACTTCAGTCCCTGGGAACATTATAGAATGAATCCTCCTGAGGGCTATCACAAGTCAAATGAAGCACATGATTGAGAAAAGCCAGCACGGATTCACCAAGGGCAAATCACGCTTGACAAACCTGATCACCTTCTGCGACAAAGTAACCTGCTCAGTTGATGTGGGATGAGCGGTGGACGTTGTCTACTGGGATTTCTCCAAGGCTTTCAGTACAGTTTCCCACAGCCTCCTCCTAGAGAAACTGATGCATTACGGCTTAGACAAGTGGTTCATGCAGTGCATGGGGAACCAGCTGACAGGCTGCACCCAGAGAGTGGTGATAAATAGCTCTTTGTCAAATTGGCTACCTGTCACAAGTGGGGTCCCCCAGGGACTGATATTGGCCTCAACACTTTAATGTCTTCATAAGTGATCTTGATGATGGGATCAAGTGTATTCTGATGATATTTGACAATGACACCAAACTGAGTGGGGAAGTGAACCTTTCGGAAGGAAGAGACACCCTGCAGGAAGACCTAGATAGGCTGGAAGAGTGGGCTAACAAGAACCTTATGAAGTTCAACAAGGATGAGTGAAAGGTCTTGCACTTGGGGAAACATAATCCAGGAGTGCAGCACAGGCTGGGATCTACCCAGCTGGTGAGCAGCTTTGTGTAAAGGGACTTGGGGGTGCTGGTGGACAACAAGTTCAATGTGAGTGAACAGTGTGCTGCTGCGGCAAAGAAAGCCAATAGGATGCTGGGTTGCATCAACCAGAGCATCACCAGCAGAGATAAAGAAGTCACTATCCCACTCTACTTGGTGCATGTCAGACCGCACCTGGAATACTCTGTTCAGTTTCCATCCCCACTATGCAAAAAAGTTGTGGACAGGCTGGAGAGGGTCCAGAGAAGGGCCACAAAGATGATCAAAGGACTGGGAAGCTTGCCATATGAGGAAGGGCTGAGAGAACTGGGTTTGTTCAGCCTTGAGACAAGAAGGCTTAGGAGACACCTTATTGCCGTGTTCCAGTATTTAAAGAGTGGCTATAAAGAAGATGGAGAATCCCATTTTTACAAGGAGTCACATGGAAAAGATGAAGGGAAATGGGTACAAGTTACTCCTGGGGAGATTCTGATTGGACACAAGAGGAAAATTTTTCACAATGAGAACAATCAGCCATTGAAATAATCTCCCCAGAGAAGTGGTGGGTTCCCCAACATTGAACCCTTTTAAGATTCAGCTGGACCGGGTGCTGGGCCGTCTTGTCTAGACCAGGTTTTTACCAAGAAAAGTTGGACCGTATGCTCCTTGAGGTCCTTTCCAACTTGGTATTCTGCAATTCTATCTTTATTATCAACGTAAGATGCAAAAGCATGGGCTATCAAGAAACAAAGTACAGAATTTGATGTTTTGAACAATATCCAGTAACATGATGCAGTGGTAAAATGTAAAAAAAAGGCTGTACAGAGAAATTATGGTCCCTTGTCTTAAATGCTGGGAAGATGTAACTGAGAAAATGTATTGTTTTCCCCGTAAAGCCAGAGGATCTATATTTTTGTTCAGGATTGCTGACATGAACAGAAAGGTATACAGAATGAGCTACTTTCTAAGGGGTTTCAGTAGCTCAACTTTATTAACAGTTACTTTGGACTTTGAAGCAGCTAATATTTGTCCATATGTCATACTGGAATTTCTGTGACCTTCAGACATGTTGTCTCAACCTGTCTTCTCATCCTGATTGGAACAAACAATGTAAAATTGTAGATACTTTGAATAGAATGTAAAACCCATCTCAGACAATCGATTTGTATTCACTGTGCTGACAGCCTCCAGCTGAGGTGGTATCACTAAAGCAGAAAAATTCTTGTGCAAGTAATGAAGATCAGGAACTAGCAAAAGAGAGGATTTTAGGCAAGATTCTTATCCTCTCAGATGGGAGAAGGGATGAAAAAAAAGGAAAAATATATTCAAAAAAAAGCACCATTTTTTTTAAAAAGGTAACTGCTCTGTTTTTTTGAGGGCTAAAATTGATTTCCCCATGCAAAGAATCAAATAGAAGAATATTATATTTACCTCCTAGAGTTGAGCCTCCCCTTACTGATGAAGAACAAAAGAGAAATTGAGTCATAAGTGGAGACTCAGGGAATACAACAATTTACATGTGTGCGTGTGTGTGTAAATATATATATATAAAAACAGATTTTTAATATGATTTTCTACTATTTTTTTGCATTGACTCGTTACATCATTATTCTTCCTATACAGTAGAAATACAAAACCTTCATTGCATTCTGACACTTGGAACAGCCATGTACAGAAAAATATATTTTTTTACACAATTGGAACATAGGAAACAGAAATTAAAACATAAGATTCAAAATATTTTGCAGAAAATAATTTTGAAAAACTCTAAACTAAGATAACAACAAATGTTGCATTTATTACAAATATTTGAATGGGCTTACTGTCTCTTTTTGACTTACATTGAACACTTTTAAAATTTGCCAAGACAATAAGATTCTCCTGCAGTATTTAGACCCTTTCAGTGTCTTGTCTTAGTCTTTGTACACATAATACAAGACATCTAAATGCCTCTGATTTTCATAACATAAACATTACTTGAGCTTAAAGCAAAAGAGTTGTACACGGTCCCTGCAACAATTATTTTTTAAAAAGTCACCATATCGCTAGATTGAAAGGAGGAAAAAACCATCATATATCAATATTTCAGTAGGAAGGCTTGGGAATCTGAAAAACAAATAGGAGAAAGAAAACCACACGAGAAAAATATTAGTTCATTTTGTGTGCCATCAGCTGGAGAAAAGCTGAGATGTGGGCAGTCTGATGAATCAGAAACATTATGGAAGTAGTCATGTTTGTTGGTTGTGGTGTGTTTTTTTTCTTTTCTTCTAGATTTGCATGGGGGGAGAAATACCTGCTGGTTTTCTTGCTCAGAGTTCTGAATTTCAATAAGTGAGTCAATAAGTAGGTACGCAAAAAGTGGTGTTTCACCAAGGAAACCTGCCTTGTCACTAAGTGAAACCCATGTGTCTCCCTGTCTCAGGTCCTGAACTGTCTCACAAAGGGAAAGTAGAACAGCAGATATAGCGCAAAGAGCTTACAGCTGAATTGTTAACGTGTTTAATTGAAAACTTCAAATTTTAAACAGGATTTCATTGTCACGTGTTTAACAAGTAATAGACATCACCCTGGGCATATTTTTAATAATTTTTCATTTATTCTATATTGTACATTGAGTCAGGGAACTGGCTCATTTTTAACAGTACTTTTGCAGCTGTGGCATGAGTTATTGACTTTGTTTATTTATTTAGAACCTTATGTACCAGAAAAATCTCAGTATAATGGATGTATATCAATTCCATCACCACTGTGGGAGGTAACATAATCAGTAGGAGTGGAAAGAATATTACAGAGATTGTGGTTTACAAACAGAGCAACATGTATTGACATATATGTTAATAACCATTAAATTTTCAACAACAATACAAACAAGTAAATCATTTATTAAGAAACATGAACTGTTAAGAACAAGCTACCTATCTTCAAAAATTATATGTGTCTACACTTGCAGTAGTGCAGTGGCTATTGGCTGGCTTGTCTGGTTTTTGATTCCAAAACAGGATTTACCTAATGGAGTGAAGTAACTGTTTTAGCTGGCTGTTGTGGGGAAGGTATGGCAGCAAAGGCTTGCTAGATGGATATTATCTTCTTTTTCTTTTTCACAAAGATGTGAATTTGTTCTGAATGACAACCCTATTATTTGGCGCAGAATAAAAAGAAAGGAGACCTGGTCTGAAGTTTTCTCACATAAAACATTTTCATTAAATATGATATCTTATGGAAAAAAAAAAATTTGTGCATCATATATGCAACTTTTACAAACAGAGCTTTAGAGAGAATTATTGGTCAAGGCAAGAGAGAGGGAAAGGTCAGCTAATATCTTCAAGGACGGCAACAGCAGGGAGTTCTCCTAGGGGGTAACAAACAGATCTGCCTCTTTGTATGCTAATTAAATAAGCATAGGAAATGAAAACTGAACTTTGGTATTATGCTTCTGATGTAGCTTTTCATGTGTCTGGGCTATAGAGTAAAAATATTTGTCTTAATTAATATGTGCTTAATTAAATATATCAAATCTCACTAATTAAATTTTCTGAATGGGATTCTTTCCAATGGGAGAGATAAAAAGAATCTCTTTTTTCTCTCTGCAGACTAGTCAACTACCCAGTGGCTAAGGTAGTTACTTATTCCTTATAAGATACTTTTTTAAGGTATGAGAGAAAATGTAGTTTAGTTCCTGGTGTGAAGAAGAAAGGTTTGACTTCCACTCTGTTTCATCAGGACTCCGACAGAATGAACAGAACAAGTTGTATAAAGTATTGTCTTCCCTTCCTCCATCAACTTTTTAAAGTGATTTCTTTCAGAGCTTTTGATTTCATCCCAATGGAAACTGAAGTCAAAAAAATACATTCAGGATGTTCTGTAGAATGAGAAAATGCCTTCTACTGATCTCTAAGACTAAGTCTTCTGAGCTCTTAAAAAAGAGTGAAAATTACTCTTCTGCAACCTGCGTAGCATTTCCTACAGGTATTACAGGATGAAAATGGCAATTTTAATAGAATAGTTCTAACTTTGAGGTTGAAAGGAAAGGAGACCCATTTTACCTCTCAATCAATGTGGAAAACAATGTAAAAGTAAATCATCTACTGCTATCGCAGCTTCATGAAGAACAAAATTAATCATTACTATCTGCTATAGTTAGCCTAAGAAAGGGCAGTGAACCAAAGGCAGAAACTAATACAATTAGAAAAAAATTGACACAATTGTTGTTTTACTCAGCCAGGCAAATGCATTCAATTAAACAGTTAATTTAATGTAATTAGTTGTAAGTATCTCTGTTTATGGCAACCTCAGTAGATAGTAATTTACTTTTGCTTTAGGATATTTGTTTATGAGGCATTAAGATTATGCAGAGATAAGAAGAGTTGTAAATTTTCTATATACAGCTGTATAATAGAGACATACAGGCTTCATATGAAAAGTCCTCATGCTTTTACAACACTCATCTGAAATAAATCAGACTGCTTAAATGCTTACTCTGTTAGAGATTTTTGATGGTTTCAGTGCTACAAAAACAAATCTGAGGTTTCTATGTTGGCAGGTATTTCAGAAGTCTTCCTACCACTAGGAACTCATTACTTTAAATAAATCTTTTTAGTATCTTCAGTCACACCCATAGAAACAAAAAGAGTACTTCCTGTGGGAACATAAGTCATGTTCTTTAGGTTTACTTAAATATTTATTTCTAAGTACATTACTATTATTTTGCCATTCTTCCTCTTTGTTCACTTGCTTGGTTAAATATGTTTAATGTACCAAAAAGAGGGAGCAGGAATAAAAGTTAGGTCTGAGGAATATCATTATCGGAGTTCCAGAGGGATTTGTGGTGGAATACATTCATAAATAGCCAGAGGAAGAGATGAGCAATAAAGTGACCAAATATGCTGATCATACGAAGTTATTGAGGAGTCTTAGGACAAATGCTGACTATGAAAATTGTCTTATAATTATGACATCTTATAACACTGAGTTGCTAGACAATAAATGGCAGATGAAATTCAGTGTGTATAAATGTGATACACATGGGGAAGAGCAATCCTAATTTTACATATGAATGATAAGTTAAGCTCCAAGCTCACTGTTAATACTCAGAAGCAAGATGTTGATGTTATGGAATAAAATTCTGTGAAAATGTCAGCTCAATGCACAGTAGCAGTCCAAAAATAAAATCAAATATTATGACTTTCCAAGGTTTTATAAAGAAAAATACAGGGAACATTATTAATACACTGTAGAATTCCTTGTTTGTTCATACCTTTAATATGAACGCATGGGAGTTCCGCTTATCCTGATTCCTTCACCTCTAAAAAAGAATAATTTAACTGGAAAACGTTCAGAGAAAGCTCACAGCAATACACGATCAAAGATAAAGAATGTCTTCTATATGAAGAAAAACTGAATAGGCTAGGACTGTACAAGAAATGACTTGGTATTAGAGAGCATAAGGTAAAGGTCTACAAAATCATAAGTGGCATCAGGAAATAGGAATTAGTTGTTCACATTCCCTTCCAATGCAAGCAGTGAGACTCATCATAAACTAGTCAGAGCTGATTCAAAATATACAAGGCATGGTTCTTCACATAGCAGAGAACAGTGTAACATGGATGCTTAAATTCATGAAGATTACAGGAAAGACTAGGCAAATACATATAAGAGTAACCCACAAAGACTTGCTAAATGAAGAAGGCTACTCGTGACCTGGGAGAACTTACTAAAATGAAAATAGTTGGAGGCAAAGAACATGTTTACCAGAAATGTCCAATGTCCCTGCCTACTCTTCTTCTTCCGTTGGCATCCTTTGTTAGGTATTACTGGGGAAATACACGGGACTGGTGTCCTAGGTTTGGCCAGGACAGGGTTAATTTTCACAGGAATCCAGGAAGGGGGCACAGCCGGGCGGGCTGACCCCACCTGGCCAAACAGAGCAGGGTATTCCATACCATGTGCCGTCATGCTGGGTTCCGGTGGGGAGGAGCTGGGCAGGGCGAACTCACTCGCGGCTCGGGAGGGCTCAGCGGTGGTGCGGTCCGGGAGAATGGCTCTGTGGGTCGTGCGGTTCGTGTCGTGTTTTCTCCTTATCTGTATCGTTGTTGTTACTGTTCCCTTTTGTTTGCTGTTCTGTTAAACTGCCCTTATCCCGACCCACCAGTTTCTGCCTGTTTCTTTCCATTCTCCTCCGCACCCCGGGGGGGTGGGGGCTGCCACGTGGCGCTTTTGTTGCCAGTTGCAGACAAACCAGAAGAACTGGATAGACCTTTTATCTGATCCAGTGCTGTTCTGAAGTTTTTCTTAAGAATACAGAAGTGTATGTTTTATGCTACCCTGGAATTTTACATTCAGCCTCATAGACGGGCACTTTTAAGTATTAATTGGCTGCAAACCTTCCTCAGCTTCCACAAATGTAATGGGAAGGTGTCTGGTTGTTACAGATAACGTTTAGGCTACGCAAGGCATGTAGGTTTAACAGAATTTAGATGATCAAAGATAAGCTAACTAAACACTGTGGAACCTATCTTAGCCTGAAGCAGCTAGTATTTCTCTCTCTCTCTCACATGTGGGCCCTAGGCGTATTGCTGATGGTAGAGCCCTTTCTGGAAATTGTAGTTGCATACTGAATCTGTACGTGTACAATATTTTCCATGATGTTTTGGTTTCCAAGGGAAGGAAACCTTGGGCATATAGATTAAAAGATCAGTAAAAGAGGATGTCAGGAGGTACCCTGACAGACACCTGCTGCACAATAAATGTACAGTTTTGGTCTCTGTTTTCTTTTCCAACAGATGTCTAGGAAGATTCAGGACCATTAAAACCAAATTCTGTTATTTTCTTGATTGGTTCCAATGAAATCATACCAATGTTTTCCACCCACCTAACAGATATTTGCTATCAATGGGTGACAGCACTAGTCATTAAAGACTAAATTTCTAGGCCTCAAGGCATTCCTTTTTGACAGAATGTGAGGAAAGAATTGATTTAAGTTATAAAAAAGTGAGTTATTGAGAAAAGTTCTGTTACACTCGAGGCACCTCACATTTGGCTTGGAAAACACATGAGCAGCTATGGCAAATATGAGGAGTTACTACAACCTGTCTCATCAAGATTTTTTGCCTGTCTGCTTTTATGTTTAGCATTTCTACTCCAGTATTTGTAAATCTTCTTAGAGATCATTTATTTGGCACACCTGTGACATACTTCTGCTCAATGTTCAGTTTATAAAATTGCATCTGTACTGGGCTGGTGATATAATGCCTGGGAGTTTAAGTCCTGTTATCAATTTTATGTTTCAGACTACACAAACCATCTATCAAAGGACTTCTACACATTTTAAGGCATGTAGAGATTCTGATACATTTTTGAAATTAGTTATGTTTGATCCTATTTTGTCTGCACAGATTCAGAGGTTAAACAACAGGTTGACATCCAGACCCTTCAAAGTGCTCTTTCTCCTTGCCATAGGCAGAGCTCCCACAGTATTCCTTTATTAGCTACCTTTTGTTTGGGAACCTTTTACTGTATAGAAGCAGGAATGTAGACAAGTTATGGTTACACAGCGATTATTTCTAGTCTAATATGCATAGCTGATTGCCTGGGCTAATATAATAAGCTAAGTACTTGTAGGCTTTTTACTTCTGATGCAGGCTCCTGATGAGTCACTGCTTGCAGCTGGTGGCAGTCAGGTGGGGAAGGTGAGCTCTGTTGCACCTTGGTGCAGGCTGATACTCAGTCCCGCTGAGTTGCTGTCTTTCAATTTCCTGCACTTTTGTTACAACTTTTCATTTTTTCCCTGGAGTCCTTGACTATTGACTGTTTTATCTTTAGCTTACTTGATTTCCCACAGCTTGACAGTATCTTTTTTTCAATCAGTTGCGCCAAAATTACATAGCAATGCTTCGCAAAGCTGGGTCTTGACCCACAGACAGTTGGGCTATGGGTCGTCCTCATCCTGGGCAAGAGGTAAACATGTCACTTCTTCCTGGGTACAGTTGTAATAATAAGCTTTCTGCGTCAGTACTACAACCTACTTACAGCTTAAATAAAATACACCATACATACTAAAATACCCTACGGTATTCTTACCATATGAAGTGCTGAGTGTTGACATTTTTGTCTGCGAATGGGCTTTTAGACTATTACATTTTCTTCATTAAGTATCATATTTCTTTACTGGTGATGTGCAATCAAGAAGTGATTATAAATCACTGCGGACACTGTGTTTTCAGAATAAGGTGCAAATCTTAGCTTACAGGATGCTACAGTTAATGCAGCTAAGTGTAGCTGAACTCAGAGTCGGTCCTTGCAAAGCTGTCTACCTCTGTTATCAAGTAGAGCTAGGCTTTTCTCCACATCTCAGGTAGATCCCCTTCTCTGAATGGGATCAGTAAAAGCTAGATTGTGTCCTCAAGTTTTTTTCTCTTGATTTCACACTCTTTCAAAAAGTAATGTGCAATTCTTCATAAACTTTTTGTTCTTTGGTGGAACGCTCAGGTACAATTTCACAAGCTGGGCCAAAACAGGATGGGAAAGAGGACTGACCTGGCTGAACAGAGAGCTTTGGCTGGAACTCAGGATAAAGAGGAGAGTTTATGATCTTTGGAAGAAGGGGCAGGCAACTCAAGAGGACTACAGAGACTTTGTGAGGTTATGCAGGGAGAAAATTAGAAGGGCCAAAGCCCAGCTAGAACTTAATCTGGCTACCGCCATAAAAGACAATTAAACAATGTTTCTATAAACACATTAGCAACAAAAGGATGGGGGATAAACAGTGGAAAAGGCAGAGGTACTTAATTCCTGCTGTATCTCAGTCTTTCGTAGTAAGATCAGGTACCCAGTCCCCTGAGCTGAAAGACAGGGAGGGGGAGCAGAATGAAACCTCCATAATAGACAGAGACAGGGTTAGTGACCCGCTACACTACTTAGGTGTACACCAGTCTATGGGGTTGGATGGGATCCACCCAAGGGTACCGAGGGAGCTGGCGGAAGTGCTCACCAAATCACTTTCCATAATTTATCACCAGTTCTGGCTAACCAGGCAGGTCCTGGTTGATTGGAGGTTAGCAAATGTGATGCCCATCCACAAGAAGGGCCAGAATGAGGATCTGGGACACTACAGGCCTGTCAGCTTGACCATGGTGCTGAGGAAGGTCATGGAGCCGATCATCTTCAGTGCCATCACACGGCACGCACAGGACAACCAGCTGATCAGACCCAGTCAGCATGGGTTTATGAAAGGCAGGTCCTGCTTGACTAACCATCAGGCTGTCCTTCTACAGCAAGGTGACCCGCTTACTGGATGAGGAAAAGGCTGTGGGTGTTGTCTACCTAGACTTTAATAAAGGTTTTGACACCATCTCCCACCACAATTTTTGTTGGAGAAACTGGCTGCTTATGGTTTGGATGGGTGTGTTCTTTGCTGGGTAAAAAACTGGCTGAATGGCTTGGCCCAAAGGGTTGTGGTGAAAGGAATTAAGTCCAGTTGGTGGCCACTCGGAGGTGATGTTTCCCAGGGCTCAGTATAGGGGCCAGTCTTGTTTAATATCTTCATCAGTGATATGGATGAGGGGTTTGAATTCACCCGCAGTAAATTCGCAGATGACACCAAGTTGAATGAAAGTGTCAATCTGCTTGAGGGTAGGAAGGCTCTGCAGAGGTATCTGGACAGACTGGATCGATGGGCCAAGGCCAATTGCATGAGATTCAACGACACTAAGTGCCAGGTCCTGCACTTCAGTCACAACAAACCCATGCAACAGCACAGGCTTGGGGAAGAGTGGCTGGAAAGCTGCCCAGCAGAAAAGGACCTGGTGGTGTTGGTCAATAGCCATCTCAATATGAGCCAGCAGTGTGCCCAGGTGGCCAAGAAGACCAATGGCATCCTGGCTTGTATCAGAAATAGTGTGATCAGCAAGGCTAGGAAAGTGATCATCCCTTTGTATTCACTGGTGAGGCCACATCTTTAATATTGTGTTCAGTTTTGGGCCTCTCACTACAAGAAGGACATTGAGATGCTGGAGCATGTTCAAAGAAAAGTGACAAAGCTCATGAAGGGTCTAGAGAAAAAGTCCTATGAGGAGGAGCTGAGGGAACTGGGATTGTTTAGTCTGGAGAAAATGAGACTGAGCGGAGACCATACCTCTCTCTGTAACTGCCTGAAAGGAGGTTGTGGTGAGGTGGGTGTTGGTCTCTTTTCCCAAGCACCAGGTGACAGGACAAAAGCAAACAGCCTCAGGCTGTGCCAGGGGAGTTTCAGATTGGATATTAGGAAAATATCTCTTCACCTACAGGGTTATTAAGCATTGGAACAAGCTGCCCAGTGAAGTGACTGAGTTGCTATCCCTCGAGGTCTTTAAAAGATGTGTAGATATAGCATCTAGGGACATAATTTATTTGGGCACGATGGACTTGGCAGTGTTACGTTAGTGGTTGGACTCAATGATCTTCAAAGTCTTTTCCAACTTAAATGATTCTATGATTCTCAAATCAGCCTAGGAATATATTTGCTAAATACCCACATTTTGTTTAATATAGTCCAAAATAGAGATTAACCAGTACAACTCCGTTAAGAAAATAATTTACAAGGAGGGGTCATTAAGCTCCTACATTTGTCATTTGTTTCAGAAGTCAGGGAAATCATGCATCTGTTCAATAAAATTGTAGCAAAAATTTGTGTGTTGTCTAAATCTACATAAATGACCAAACCTGTGAAGTCTGTATGAATGAGTCTTTTGACTCTGTATCCTGCAAGTATTAACAAAACATGAATTAGTCATCCTTCATTATCAACTCAATTAATACCTGGACAACTCACCATACCTGGAAGAACTGAAAAATGAGTACTTGAGTAAATTCTCAGCTGATGATAGGTGAGCATATAACTGCAGAGTCCAGGCTACATCATAGTTTGACTTCAAGATTTGGGTAAGTGAACTGTTTTGCAACATGGCTGGACAATTTAATCCCATACTATGTATAAAAACTTCTTGGGAAGTTTTTTTCACACTGTCTGTCATCAGCAGCACATTAGATAAGCGTACAACATCCTTATAGCTTGTGACAATTTTCCTGTGAGCTTAAATAGTTCAGTTTTATCCTTAAGGTCATATATTCTTTTGGATTATTCATCCTTTTCCTATATTCTTAATGCAAGTCATGGTTTTTTTTGTTTGAAAAGAGGTCCTTTCAAAGGAAAAGGTGAAATCTCTAATTTCTAGATGCCTAAGTAAAGACTTTATCACATATTAAATAGTCTATTTTTCTGTGAAAACAACAGAACAGAATATTTCAGAACAGAGGAACTTTATATTTCAAAATACACCACTCTTTTCTTTATTCCAGCTAAAACAATGCATTGGATTTGATCTAATTCTGAGAATCTAAATGGTTTTAACATCCTGTAACTCAGTTTCCAGATGTTTTGCTAGTTATTGTAAGAACAAGGAACCTGAAAAGAGACAAAATATACGAACAGCAGCAAAACAAAAAACAGCCCTCCTCCAACTCTGTACCTAAGTTTTCAATGCACATCTGAAGAAAGATAAGTAATCCGAAATCCTCACACTTGCTTTCTGGAGAGAGGTGAATGGTACACTTTTGCTCTTCTTGTCTACCATTAACTCTGGTAATAGCAAGTGAGCCCCATAAAGAGCCTGTCAAATTTGTCAGATTTATAATGCTATTGTTTAGCTTCCAGACTCTGCCAAAGTTTAAAGCAGAGGAAGCTAAGGTGCCTTCCGAAGTTGGGGTTGCAGGTTTTTCATCATACACGGATGTGTCAACAGCAAAGACTGTACAAATTCCTTTTTCTTTTTTTTTTTTAATCAGATCTTCTAACCCCCAAAATTAGCTTCATGTCTCATTCTCTTACAAAAAAACCCAACTATCTGCAAAGCAGTATAGAGCAGGCAGTTCCTGTCTGTTTCCAAAACAGATTACACTTTCCATTTTGCATGGGCTCCCTCTCATTTCCCCTCTATTCCAAGTAAACCTTGAGATCTTTCCCATATTGCTGTGGTACCTGTCCATCATGGTTACAGCAGTGCTAGGAAGTCAAGACAGATAACTTTCATAATACAATGTAGTATCTTTTTCAAGACCAGCTGTAGGAAAACCAAACAAGTTTCTGAGTGCAAAAGGTAATTTTCAGCTTTCCAGGTGAAATTTTTCCTACAAATATTTTCTTAAGATATTTAGGGCCTTACTGAAATATCTGGATCATCTACATTAAGCAGACATTTAAGGATATCTGTGGCAGACATCAGCTCTCAGACTGTCATATGTTATGTTTATTTTTAAAGATTTTTTTAAATGGAGAACAAACAGGTTATTGTGTCCTATATATTGAATACTATAAACGTACCAGATCCTGTTTGTTTGGGTTTCATTCTACTGTCTCTAAGTTTCACACTGAAAGGAAACAGCCTCATCTCATGACTTATAATATGTAAAAGGGTGTTTGTGATGTAACTATTCTTTAACATCTTCTATAGAGAGTTCTGTTTTCTTCAGAATTTTCCTGTGAACTTCCCATTTCCTCCATGGAAACAATCTCCCAAGACCAGTGCCTTCCTTGCCTTCCTCTCCTTCTTCAGCTAGTACTTCAGACTACAGTAACAATACCGTAAAAATAACGAGATAAATAGGTTTCTGTAGCAATCTCTCAAAGCTCTTTGGAGTTAGCAGCCTTTGACTCAGTCGCTCCGCATGATGAAGTCTATCCTCAGCTTTCCAAATTGAGAGACTGAATTCTTGTTTATATGTATTATTTGTTATCTAATTAAGGTTATTTAACAGTTCAAAGTGACCCCAGTACCTCCCCTAGTTCTATCTGGAAAAAAATCTTTACGACAATTTATCTTTGTAATGCAAATCTATTATAAACTTAATTACAGATGGGTATCACTTCTCACAATACATAGTGTGAGAATGGGTTGACAGATTACTGACAACTAAGATCTTACTACCAATTCACATTACTCAAGCAAAGACCTCAGTTTGAGGCTTATACCCTGTAATAAGCTATTTGTCACATAAAATAGATTAATATCTCAATATCAATCACCATCCTATGTTTTCATACTTGCTGATTTATTAAATCATAGTGTGTAATCCTAAAATAGAAGCTCATTGAACTTACCTTTAGGATTTTATTGGTAGATAAA